>NC_086446.1:685475811-687875811 GCF_028390025.1 Pseudophryne corroboree
TGCGGGATAACTACAGGGGCCAAACTACTGTGGGCATTACTACTGGGGGCTAAACTACAAGGGGGGCATAACTACAGGAGCTAAACTACAATGGGGCAAACTACAGGGGGGCATTACTACTGGTGGCTAAACTACAAGCAGGCAAACTACTGGGGGCATTACCACTGGGAGGCTAAACTAAAGGGGGAGGGGGTAAACTACTGGGGTCATAACTGCAGGGGCATTACCACTGGCGGCATAGCTACTAGGGCGCCAAATAACTGGGGGCATTACTACAGGCAACATTACTACTGGGGGCAATACGGGCATTGCATAAGGAGCACCACTACTATGGGGTCTATATAAGGGTCACTACCAGTACAGTGGACATTGCATAATGAGCGCTGCAACTGTGGGCATTGTATAAGAAGCGCCACCTCACATGCACCGAAGCCGCACGCAAATGTACTTGCCCCTTCCATGGTGCCTCCCCTATCATTTTCTTCTGGATCCGCCCTTGCAACCCAGCACTCAGCAACAGGAACTTCCACTTTTGTTGTTGAAATGCTTGGTTTGTTTGGGCCCCCATAAAACTATTTTTTGGGGAAGGACTACCTCCAATCACTAATGAGGAGGCTGATGATGAGGGTGTTAATTGCATAGTTTTGTAAATATACATTTTATAAACTTTCCTCAATGACGTGTAAGGTGGTACCGAGGTGGTTAACATCCCTACTTCTACAAACTTTGGTCTCACAAATGGATCAGATGCCTTCACAAATGTTGTCAGGATTTGGGTAAAAATAATCCCACACTGAAGAGGTGGCTTTTTTGGTTTTATGCCCAGGTATCACAATGGCTTCCTTTGTTATCACAGACAAGAACTGCTGCACTGGGGGCTGACTTACACAAACAACATCATCCTCAATAGTGTCAGTACACAAATGTACCCCTCATCCTGTTCCACAATTGCATCCTCAATTTCTATTATATCATCATCACCATCTTTACTTGAACTGCTCATCACCACATTTGCAGATGGTCCAGAAATGGTGGAAGGAGGCTTCTATACAAGTACAGTATCAGCAATGTCAGACTCACACATGGACACCCCTAGACTCTCCTCAGGGATTTGTGAACACACAGTTTGTTCTTCAGCCTTAGTGTTCTTTTTTTTACATTGATTTGTCATTTTTATATGTGACACATCTACTCATTTAACAGTGTGAAAGTTTTTGATTTCAGGTGCCCTTTCCTAAACTTTCTGTCCTCTGGATCACCTTTTCTATATGTTGTAGTACTATCATCATGACTGGCAGCAGCCATGACACTAGTACTTGGTTGCTGCTCCTGCTCTTCTATCAACTGATTGTGATCCATACCGATTCAGTGCTTATGATTATGTGGACACAGTGAGGTAAGGCACACACATGTTGTACTAAAAATAAAAAAACAACTAAAATATAATTGTATTATTTTGCACATTTATTGGCAAGTTGCTCAATCAGATTGTGATGTCACTTAGGTGCTAAAAGGGAGGGGTAATTCGGAGTAAGAAAAACATTTTGCTATCCCTAATGCACACTGAGTGAAAAATAACACTACATAATAATCAGATAATACAGAGATCTTGGTTGCATATATCTGCAGATATAGGGTTAAGCCTCCAGGCCGAACAACAAGGCATCTCTGTCACTGGGGGTCCCTAACACTAGGTATGGATCCGAGGTACAGGACCCCATTATGTCGGCACAGGCTGGACATCCCAGGGCAGCACACAGGTGAAAATTAGTAGGGGTTAATAAGAAGCACATAAGTGCTATATAAGTGAGAAGTGTTATTAAAATAATACAAAATATATACAATGTGATAGGGAAAAATATAAGTGGTAATGAAGTGCTAGGGTGTGCCAACCTGAAGCAGCCCAGCTACACCAGTAGGGGAGTACCGCACCCCAAACCCACCCTATAAATAATTACAAACATGTCTGGGTCTAATAGCCCAGTGTAAGGCCACATGATAATGGCTCCTACAGCATCTGAGAGCCAGCTTACCTGGAGACACCCCTAACTTCTCCAATGGCACTCTGGAGTCAGCAATCCCTCCTAATGCTGACCCATCCATGCCTCTCTAACTACAATACACATTTATTGGCAAGCTGCTCAATCAGATTGTGATGTCATTTGGGTGCTAAAAGGGAGGGATAATTCTGAGTAAAAAAAAAAAATTGCTATCCCTAATGCGCGCTGAGTGAAAAATAACAATACATAATAATCAGATAATACAGCGATCTTGGTTGCATATATCTGCAGATATAGGGTTAAGCCCCAAGGCCGAACGGCAAGGCATCTCTGTCACTGGGGGTCCCTAACACTAGGTATGGGTCCGGGGTGCGGGACCCCATCATGTCGGCACAGGCTGGCCACCCCAGGGCAGCACACAGGTGAAAATTAGTAGGGGTTAATAAGAAGCACATAAGTGTTATTTTTCACTCAGTGTGCATTAGGGATAGCAAAATGTTTTTTCATAATTGTACTATTTTTTTTACTTAAAAATTTTTTTTTCCAAAAATTACCACTCACCGAGGAGTCACAGTGCTTATGTGACATGAACGCAGTGGAGTACAGAACACGCAAGTTGTATTAAATAAACAATAATAGTATTATAGTATTATTTATTTACTTACTTGAGTTTTTGTTTTAAAATGACCACTTGCACTGCGTTTCCACAGGACTTATATTTATGTGAACGCAATCAGATATGGCCTGAGGAGTCACAGTGCTTATATTTAATTATGCGAGTGCAGTGGGCATGGTACCTACACCACACACCAGTGGGGGATGGACAGCTAGTTCAGCTCAGCAGCATTGGGGTGGATGGACAGATAGGTCAGCTCAGCTCAGCAGCATTGGGGTGGATGGACAGATAGGTCAGCTCAGCAGCATTGGGGTGGATGGACAGATAGGTCAGCTCAGCAGCATTGGGGTGGATGGACAGATAGGTCAGCTCAGCAGCATTGGGGTGGATGGACAGATAGGTCAGCTCAGCCTGAAGTGGACAGATAATTCAGCTCAGCACAGGTATCAGAGGCACACAGCTCTCCAGTGTCTGCTATGAAATGCCATCTGAGTCACTGATGCAGGCACTTATATCGAATTCAAGACCCATGATATTCAACACCTGGATAATGAAGTTTTGCCTCAATTTGGAATCCGAGCCTGGCCGGAAAACCCAAACTGGGGCACGGATTCTCAGATCTCTGAAGATCGCGTGGGCTCGTTATATAAAAGAGTACAGTGCTCCTGCTAACCTTCAAGACATTGCTCCAGTGCTCTCCATAAATGTATGAACATTTAAAAAAATTAGATGGCTGCAATCAGAGTCTTAAGTAATCGTGACCGTGTATTAAACATCAAAGCCATAATAGCTAGATTTTCAGGTCCATTCAAGCCCTTTTGTATGATGCCTTCACAAGGGTGTGGCGCTGAAACGCTGACTGTGTGGCTTTGATGCTTAATACACCCTCTCCCCCCATTCCAGTCTCTCCATTACTATTGACAACACCATTATCTCCCCTGTTCCCTAACTCCGCTGCTTGGGTGTCACCCTTGACTCCACCCTCTCCTTTTTTCCCCCACATTCAATCTCTAGCTCAATCCTGTTGGTTCCAGGTATGCAACATCGCTTACATCAGGCCGTTCCTCTACCAGAATGCTACCATTTAGCCCGGAATTCCTCTCACTCACAACCATTCGTCTTTTCCAGTGGCTCTACTCGTCTCTTCCAGTGGTCCTGCTATTCGTTGCTATTGGAGACAGGTTCCATCCTTCGCTGATTACTCCCTCACTCACCTTGCTTCCCAGATTTACTGTGCCCTGAGAATTATGGTGCAATGTTATGCAATGTTCTGTGCACCCTGTAATGTCCTACTGTTGTCGCATGCTGTATGAACGGCATTGTGGACCACTTGTAGTAATAATAATAATAATAATAATAATTACTTAAGACTCCGGGTGCCGCCATCTCATTGTTTAAATTTTATATATATATAAGATTTGAGATAAATATGCAGGGTTGTATTTTAACTTTAGTTTCCATCTTACTGTCACATGTATTTTTTCTAGTTTGCTATAGCATTTAGCCATTAGTTCTGTTACATGTAATGCCTGGAATCTGTATTGTTTTGGAAAAAGACGAGGCTATTTTTAAAATTCTCAGCTAACCTATTTTACTGTGATTCAGCTTCTCTTTCTCCTATTATCCCCATTTTATGTTTTTTCTGCTGGTGAACTTGGCAACTTGTAAATAGCGTGTGTAGGTGTACACAGCGAGGGCACGAAGCCTCTTTGCCACCCACATGCTCTCTGGAGGTGCTCAACAAAACAAGCAGCATTTTGTGAAGGATAAAGAAAAATCATATACGTAATAAATGTCCCTCTTCCTCCTATGTCTACAACACTGCAGAATGCTCCCCTCCCACTCTTGCAGCCACGCATGATCCTGCACTACACACAATGCCACTGATGAAAAATGATGGAAATGGAGATAACTGATGCAGTTTATGGAACAACTTCCATTTTTTACACTCAAGCTCAGGGCTGTGAGTTCTGGAGGATCATGGGATTGCAGGAGCTGGGAGGGTAAAGGTGGGTACACACTAATAGATATATCTGCAGATCAATTGATCTGCAGATATATCTATGGACGGATCGAGCAGTGTGTTCAGCATACACACTGCTCGATCCGTCAGGGACTGACGTCATGAACTGGGCGGGCGTGTACACACGCCAGCCCAGTTCAGCTGTCAATCACCGCCGGCCGCCGCAGCATGTGTACGGGCGGTCGGCCGACCGCCCCGTACACACACAGCAACGCGCCAATATATCGGTAGACGAAGTTCACAGATGTATCGACCGTACACACTGGCCGACGGTCCCGCGATAAATCGGCCGTTCAAGAGAACGGCCGATATATCGACCAGTGTGTACGGGCCTTAAGTCTCTCCCAAACTGCCACGATATGAGTCTATTTTATTGTTTCATGTTACTTTGTACATGTAAATGTAAGTAAATTACAGTGATGTGCATAGCTTCAAGGTATTGAGGCAGAAGGCATGAGGGCTGGCAGTATTGACAGACGCTATAGTTGGTATATAGGCAATGGCGTGTGATGGTGAACAGTCAATACGACAGAAAAAAACTTAATCAGGTCTTTGGTTTATTAACCAGGCAGAACAGATTTGTAGGATGACACTGGCTTAATGCAGTATATATGTACAACGGGTACACAGAGCACATATAATGAATGTACCAGATGCAGCCAGTTACATATAGGTGGTGGGGGTGTGACAGGCACTTTGTGAACAAACGGGAGCACACACCTGTGTGTATAATACAGTGGTGACAGTGGAGTATACGGTGGTATGTTTGGTATTAGGAGACTGGTGGCCGGAATCCCAGAGGTCAGTATACTGACCCCGGCCCGGGATCCCGGCCGCAAAATGCCGGCGGAAGGTGGCGAGCGCAGCGAAGCCCCTTGCGTGCCCAATGGCTCACTACGCTCAATGTGCAGTGGGAATACTCCCTGTTGGTCGCCATGCTGACTGTCATGCTTTCCCCCGCTCAGGATTCAGGCATAGGTATAGTGATCGGCAGTCACATAAATGCTCCCCAGTGGTATAGTGGTGTGTCGTGGACACCCAGGAGAGGGAATAGTCCCTGTTAGTCGACATGCCGAATGTTGGGCTTTCCCCCGCTCGGGATTGTATAGTGACAGCCGGTCACATAACCCCTACCCAGTGGTATAGCGGTGGTGGTGCAGTGGTACTTGCAGGGTCACTGGCCTCAATAACGATGTCTCTCTCCATTATGGGGACTCTCAGGTATATGCCCTCTGCATGTCTCCCAGCCTCCAGACGTCACCAGGGATTCTGGGCACCAGAACTGAAAAGGTTACCTCTACATCACTGTCCCGGCTTCCACTTTATAAGTGCTATAGCCTCAGCTGCTGCTACCCTGCAATTTTTCCCTTCCAGGTCTACTCTTGCTGGCTGGCCGCTGCCACGGTACTGACAGCACCTGACATGTCAGTCATTTGACTGTTATTCAGCTAGCACTGCCCTTACGCCTGGGACCCAGCTCTCGGTCGGACTTAGGAAGCGATGAGGAGTGGCTGTCCTCAACCACTGGGCTGGCTTCCTATCCTGAATGAGCTAGGCAGCTAGATGACACATATATAAAATATAGGTTCAAGTTCAGAACATGGGACTCCCAGGGACGTGCAGTCAGAGGAGGCAGGGGAGGCAATGCCTCCCCTGTGATTATTATTAAAATAATACAGAGAATTTACTTATGACACATATTCTGTGTCATAAGTATCTTCTTTATTTAATTCTAATAATTTTCTTGCCTTAAATGACTTTGGGAGGCACTGATAGCTGTGCCTCCCATACATAATGGGAACGGGGACAGAGCGGGGGGCGGGGCCAAGCACTGAGCTGTAAAAGCCCATTGAAAAAGATGCTGAAAACGGCACTGAAACAAGTGCCTCGCTGACAGGGACACCACCCCTATGTCAGCAAGGTACCTGTGATTGGACAGCGGATCCAGTGCTGGATCCGCTGTCCAATCACCCACATGCGGTGCTGGAGGCGGCTGGTCCCGGCGGTGACTGGAGGTAGCCGGGAGCAGCGGTGGCCCTGAAGTGAGTGCGGCTCTCCCCTGTCCTCCTCCGCCGGCTCCGTCCACCCGCTCACAGTAGCAGCAGTGGCCCTGAAGTGAGTGCGGCTCTCCTCTGTCCTCCTCCGCCGGCTCAGTCCTCCCGCTCACAGCCAGCAGCATCCGGTTAGTCAGTCTGTCTCTCTCTCTCTCACTCTATCTCTCTCGCCTTTTCCCCCTCCTGTAGATTAACGAAGTTTGTAAGTATAATTTCTCTTAAGTCCTAGAGGATGCTGGGGTCTATTTTAGTACCATGGGGTATAGACAGTTCCGCAGGAGCCTTCGGCACTTTAAGACTTTTCAACAGTGTGAACTGGCTCCTCCCTCTATACCCCTCCTCCAGACCTCAGTTTATAAAATGGGCCCAGGAGACTTTTCAACAGTGTGAACTGGCTCCTCCCTCTATGCCCCTCCTCCAGACCTCAGTTTAGAAAATGTGCCCAGGAGACTGGATGCACACTAGTGTAGCTCTACAGAGCTTTGCTGGAAAAAGACTTTCTTAGGTTTTTTATTTTACAGGGAAGCTCCTGGCAACAGCTTCCCTGCTTCGTGGGACTTAGGGGGGGGGGGGGGGGAGTAGGAACCAACCTCTCAATTAGTTAATGGTTCTGCTTCCGCTGACAGGACACCATTAGCTCCTGAAGGGTACTGAACACAGCCCAAGCCTGGCCAGCGTTCACTCCAACAGCTCTGCCGCCACCCCCTAACAGAGCCAGAAGTCAGAAGGCTGGTGAGTCCTGCAGAGAGGGGATCCTCCGGTCATCGTTGGCGGCATACAGGTACACGCGCAGCGGCAGGACGCTGCGCGCCAGGACGCTGCGCGCCATGTCTCTCAGCACAAGGGTGCTGAGCGTGGGAGGGGCGCTCTGAGGGCATGTTTTAAAACCTTACTCTCACTGGCAAAAAGGGTACATACATGTACAGCTGCTGATGTGCCATCCACAGCCAGTATAAATATTACATTGCTGAGGCTGAAGGGCGGGGCTTCTCCTCAGACTTGCCAGAACACTCACTGGGTGCCATTTTCTCCTGCAGAAATTCCAGTGTGAAGCTCCTGAATGCTGTTTCTCCTCATGACAACGCTGATACAAGTACAGGGTGTTATACAAGGGGCAGAGAGTGTTCATTATAATAGGTCTGTGGGCCTATTATTGCTATATGCGCTGTAAGTGGGTAATATTTCCACAATTCACAATAAGGCGCAGTGTGTGGACTGGCAGATCCCTCTGTGTCTCTCTGACAGACTTTAGTGTGGATCTGTCCCCAATAGCTCCCCTGTGTGATAGGGGTGTGTGTGTGTGTACAAGTGTGTAACACGTCAGACATTGGGGAGGGATCTTCCCAGGAAGAACCCATTTTAGATGCACAAGAAGGTAATGTGGGGCCCTTCCCTCTCAGAAGGAGCCGGAGTGGGTGAGAATGTTCTCTGAGTCTGAACAACAGACTAAATATTGGAGGCAGTCTGTGGAGGATGCACTGTTTACTGACCCTTCCATATCATCCACCTGGGTCCCATCCAGTTCCCAGAAAAGGTCTCTGGCCCAGATAATGCAAGGGGACACAGACACAGATTCCGACTCTGACGTCGACACTGTGGATTTGAGAGGGGTAGACCCCAAATTAGCCAAAAGCATACAATGTATGTATAGTGATGAGCACCGGAAATTTTTCGGGTTTTGTGTTTTGGTTTTGGGTTCGGTTCCGCGGCCGTGTTTTGGGTTCGAACGCGTTTTGGCAAAACCTCACCGAATTTTTTTTGTCGGATTCGGGTGTGTTTTGGATTCCGGTGTTTTTTTCAAAAAACCCTAAAAAACAGTTTAAATCATAGAATTTGGGGGTCATTTTGATCCCAAAGTATTATTAACCTCAATAACCATAATTTCCACTCATTTTCAGTCTATTCTGAACACCTCACACCTCACAATATTATTTTTAGTCCTAAAATTTGCACCGAGGTCGCTGGATGACTAAGCTCAGCGACCCAAGTGGCCGACACAAACACCTGGCCCATCTAGGAGTGGCACTGCAGTGTCACGCAGGATGGCCCTTCCAAAAAACACCCCCCAAACAGCACATGACGCAAAGAAGAAGAAAAAGAGGCGCAATGAGGTAGCTGTGTGAGTAAGCTAAGCGACCCTAGTGGCCGACACAAACACCTGGCCCATCTAGGAGTGGCACTGCAGTGTCACGCAGGATGGCCCTTCCAAAAAACACCCCCCAAACAGCACATGACGCAAAGAAAAAAAGAGGCGCAATGAGGTAGCTGTGTGACTAAGATAAGCGACCCAAGTGGCCGACACAAACACCTGGCCCATCTAGGAGTGGCACTGCAGTGTCACGCAGGATGGCCCTTCCAAAAACTACTCCCCAAACAGCACATGACGCAAAGAAAAATGAAAGAAAAAAGAGGTGCAAGATGGAATTGTCCTTGGGCCCTCCCACCCACCCTTATGTTGTATAAACAGGACATGCACACTTTAACCAACCCATCATTTCAGTGACAGGGTCTGCCACACGACTGTGACTGAAATGACGGGTTGGTTTGGACCCCCACCAAAAAAGAAGCAATTAATCTCTCCTTGCACAAACTGGCTCTACAGAGGCAAGATGTCCACCTCATCATCATCCTCCGATATATCACCGTGTACATCCCCCTCCTCACAGATTATCAATTCGTCCCCACTGGAATCCACCATCTCAGCTCCCTGTGTACTTTGTGGAGGCAATTGCTGCTGGTGAATGTCTCCACGGAGGAATTGATTATAATTAATTTTAATGAACATCATCTTCTCCACATTTTCTGGATGTAACCTCGTACGCCGATTGCTGACAAGGTGAGCGGCGGCACTAAACACTCTTTCGGAGTACACACTTGGGGGAGGGCAACTTAGGTAGAATAAAGCCAGTTTGTGCAAGGGCCTCCAAATTGCCTCTTTTTCCTGCCAGTATAAGTACGGACTGTCTGACGTGCCTACTTGGATGCGGTCACTCATATAATCCTCCACCATTCTTTCAATGGGGAGAGAATCATATGCAGTGACAGTAGACGACATGTCCGTAATCGTCAGGTCCTTCAGTCCGGACCAGATGTCAGCATCAGCAGTCGCTCCAGACTGCCCTGCATCACCGCCAGCGGGTGGGCTCGGAATTCTGAGCCTTTTCCTCGCACCCCCAGTTGCGGGAGAATGTGAAGGAGGAGATGTTGACAGGTCGCGTTCCGCTTGACTTGACAATTTTCTCACCAGCAGTTCTTTGAACCCCAGCAGACTTCTGTCTGCCGGAAAGAGAGATCCAAGGTAGGTTTTAAATCTAGGATCGAGCACGGTGGCCAAAATGTAGTGCTCTGATTTCAACAGATTGACCACCCGTGAATCCTTGTTAAGCGAATTAAGGGCTCCATCCACAAGTCCCACATGCCTAGCGGAATCGCTCTGTGTTAGCTCCTCCTTCAATGTCTCCAGCTTCTTCTGCAAAAGCCTGATGAGGGGAATGACCTGACTCAGGCTGGCAGTGTCTGAACTGACTTCACGTGTGGCAAGTTCAAAAGGTTGCAGAACCTTGCACAACGTTAAAATCATTCTCCACTGCGCTTGAGACAGGTGCATTCCACCTCCTATATCGTGCTCAGTTGTATAGGCTTGAATGGCCTTTTGCTGCTCCTCCAACCTCTGAAGCATATAGAGGGTTGAATTCCACCTCGTTACCACTTCTTGCTTCAGATGATGGCAGGGCAGGTTCAGGCGTTTTTGGTGGTGCTCCAGTCTTCTGTACGTGGTGCCTGTACGCCGAAAGTGTGCCGCAATTCTTCTGGCCACCGACAGCATCTCTTGCACGCCCCTCTCGTTTTTTAAATAATTCTGCCCCACCAAATTCAAGGTATGTGCAAAACATGGGACGTGCTGGAATTTGCCCAGATTTAATGCACACACAATATTGCTGGCGTTGTCCGATGCCACAAATCCACAGGAGAGTCCAATTGGGGTAAGCCATTCTGCGATGATCTTCCTCAGTTGCCGTAAGAGGTTTTCAGCTGTGTGCGTATTCTGGAAAGCGGTGATACAAAGCGTAGCCTGCCTAGGAAAGAGTTGGCGTTTGCGAGATGCTGCTACTGGTGCCGCCGCTGCTGTTCTTGCGGCGGGAGTCAATACATCTACCCAGTGGGCTGTCACAGTCATATAGTCCTGAGTCTGCCCTGCTCCACTTGTCCACATGTCAGTGGTTAAGTGGACATTGGGTACAACTGCATTTTTTAGGACACTGGCGAGTCTTTTTCTGAGGTCTGTGTACATTTTCGGTATCGCCTGCCTAGAGAAATGGAACCTAGATGGTATTTGGTACCGGGGACACAGTACCTCCAACAAGTCTCTAGTTGGCTCTGCAGTAATGATGGATACCGGAACCACGTTTCTCACCGCCCAGGATGCCAAGGCCTCAGTTATCCGCTTTGCAGCAGGATGACTGATGTGATATTTCATCTTCCTCGCAAAGGACTGTTGGACAGTCAATTGCTTGGTGGAAGTAGTAAAAGTGGTCTTACGACTTCCCCTCTGGGATGACCATCGACTCCCAGCAGCAACAACAGCAGCGCCAGCAGCAGTAGGCGTTACACGCAAGGATGCATCGGAGGAATCCCAGGCAGGAGAGGACTCGTCAGAATTGCCAGTGACATGGCCTGCAGGACTATTGGCATTCCTGGGGAAGGAGGAAATTGACACTGAGGGAGTTGGTGGGGTGGTTTGCGTGAGGTTGGTTACAAGAGGAAGGGATTTACTGGTCAGTGGACTGCTTCCGCTGTCGCCCAAAGTTTTTGAACTTGTCACTGACTTATGATGAATGCGCTGCAGGTGACGTATAAGGGAGGATGTTCCGAGGTGGTTAACGTCCTTACCCCTACTTATTACAGCTTGACAAAGGCAACACACGGCTTGACAAATGTTGTCCGCATTTCTGTTGAAATACTTCCACACCGAAGAGCTGATTTTTTTGGTATTTTCACCAGGCATGTCAATGGCCATATTCCTCCCACGGACAACAGGTGTCTCCCCGGGTGCCTGACTTAAACAAACCACCTCACCATCAGAATCCTCCTGGTCAATTTCCTCCCCAGCGCCAGCAACACCCATATCCTCCTCATCCTGGTGTACTTCAACACTGACATCTTCAATCTGACTATCAGGAACTGGACTGCGGGTGCTCCTTCTAGCACTTGCAGGGGGCGTGCAAATGGTGGAAGGCGCATGCTCTTCACGTCCAGTGTTGGGAAGGTCAGGCATCGCAACCGACACAATTGGACTCTCCTTGTGGATTTGTGATTTCGAAGAACGCACAGTTCTTTGCTGTGCTTTTGCCAGCTTAAGTCTTTTAATTTTTCTAGTGAGAGGCTGAGTGCTTCCATCCTCATGTGAAGCTGAACCACTAGCCATGAACATAGGCCAGGGCCTCAGCCGTTCCTTGCCACTCCGTGTGGTAAATGGCATATTGGCAAGTTTACGCTTCTCCTCCGACGATTTTATTTTAGATTTTTGAGTCCTTTTTTTACTGATATTTGGTGTTTTGGATTTTACATGCTCTGTACTATGACATTGGGCATCGGCCTTGGCAGACGACGTTGATGGCATTTCATCGTCTCGGCCATGACTAGTGGCAGCAGCTTCAGCACGAGGTGGAAGTGGATCTTGATCTTTCCCTATTTTTGGAACCTCAACATTTTTGTTCTCCATATTTTAATAGGCACAACTAAAAGGCACCTCAGGTAAACAATGGAGATGGATGGATACTAGTATACTTATGGATGACGAGCGACTGCCGACACAGAGGTAGCTACAGCCGTGGACTACCGTACTGCGTCTGCTAGTATAGACTGGATGATAATGATATAAAAAATATATATATATATCACTACTGCAGGACAGGTATATATTGTATAATGACGGACCTGCTGGACACTGTCAGCACTGCAGACTCCTAAACTACTAGTATGAAGAAGATAGGAAAAAAAAAACCCACCACAGGTAGGTATACAATTATGGACGAGCGACTGCCAGTGCCGACACAGAAGTAGCTACAGCCGTGGACTACCGTACTGCGTCTGCTAGTATAGACTGGATGATAATGATATAAAAAATATATATATATATCACTACTGCAGGACAGGTATATATTGTATAATGACGGACCTGCTGGACACTGTCAGCACTGCAGACTCCTAAACTACTAGTATGAAGAAGATAGAAAAAAAAAAAACCACCACAGGTAGGTATACAATTATGGACGAGCGACTGCCAGTGCCGACACAGAGGTAGCTACAGCCGTGGACTACCGTACTGCGTCTGCTAGTATAGACTGGATGATAATGATATAAAAAATATATATATATCACTACTGCAGGACAGGTATATATTGTATAATGACGGACCTGCTGGACACTGTCAGCACTGCAGACTCCTAAACTACTAGTATGAAGAAGATAGAAAAAAAAAAAAACCACCACAGGTAGGTATACAATTATGGACGAGCGACTGCCAGTGCCGACACAGAGGTAGCTACAGCCGTGGACTACCGTACTGCGTCTGCTAGTATAGACTGGATGATAATGATATAAAAAATATATATATATATCACTACTGCAGTACAGGTATATATTGTATAATGACGGACCTGCTGGACACTGTCAGCACTGCAGACTCCTAAACTACTAGTATGAAGAAGATAGAAAAAAAAAAAAACACCACAGGTAGGTATACAATTATGGACGAGCGACTGCCAGTGCCGACACAGAGGTAGCTACAGCCGTGGACTACCGTACTGCGTCTGCTAGTATAGACTGGATGATAATGATATAAAAAATATATATATATATCACTACTGCAGGACAGGTATATATTGTATAATGACGGACCTGCTGGACACTGTCAGCACTGCAGACTCCTAAACTACTAGTATGAAGAAGATAGAAAAAAAAAAAACCACCACAGGTAGGTATACAATTATGGACGAGTGACTGCCGACACAGAGGTAGCTACAGCCGTGGACTACCGTACTGCGTCTGCTAGTATAGACTGGATGATAATGATATAAAAAATATATATATATCACTACTGCAGGACAGGTATATAGTATATAATGACGGACCTGCTGGACACTGTCAGCACTGCAGACTCCTAAACTACTAGTATGAAGAAGATAGAAATATAATGAATGACGGACCTGCTGGACACTGTCAGCAGAATGCGTTTATAGAATAAAAAAAAAAAACACCACACGAGTGTTTAACTTTTTCAGGCAGACAATATACTGGTGGTCACTGCTGGTCAGTCACACTGGCACTCTGGCAGCAAAAGTGTGCACTGTTAAATATGTACTCCTGCTATAACTGCTCCCCAGTCTCCCCCACAATTAAGCTGTGTGAGCAGTGAGCACTACTCAGCACAGTCAGATATACATAGATGATATTATCATGCAGCACACTGAGGCTGAGCACAGATATGGTATGTGACTGTGTATCGTTTTTTTTCAGGCAGAGAACGGATTATATTAAATAATAAATAAAACTGGTGGTCACTAGTATAATTATCAGCAAAACTCTGCACTCTCTGAGTACTCCTAATGCTCCAGTAAATCAAGTGTCTCACTCTCTATCTAAACGGAGAGGACGCCAGCCACGTCCTCTCCCTATCAATCTCAATGCACGTGTGAAAATGGCGGCGACGCGCGGCTCCTTATATAGAATCCGAGTCTCGCGATAGAATACGAGCCTCGCGAAAATCCGACAGCGGGATGATGACGTTCGGGCGCGCTCGGGTTAGCCGAGCAAGGCGGGAAGATCCGAGTCTGCCACGGACCCGTGTAAAAAGCGTGAAGTTCGGGGGGGTTCGGTTTCCGAGAAACCGAACCCGCTCATCACTAATGTATGATAGTTGCTATAAAGGAGGTGTTGGAGTTTCCTGAAACAACACAGGTTCCAGAGGAAAAGGATTATTTTAAATTAAATAAAAAGCAGGTTGGGACTTTTCCTCCTTCAAAGGATTTGAATGCGTTCTTTGAAGAATCCTGGCCTAACCCTGAGAAAAAATGTACCCTTCCCAGAAGGATACGTGTAGCGTACCCTTTCCCTGAGGAAGACAGGCACAAATGGGAGACACCCTCAATGATAGACACCTCAGTTTCTCGGCTGTCTAAGAAAATTGTTTTGCCTGCCCCTGGTTCAGCCACTTTAAAAGATCCACCTGACCGTAAATTAGAAACAACCCTAAAATCCATATATACGGCTAACGGAACGGTGCTCAGGCCCACCATTGCTTGTGCGTGGGTAGGTAACGCTGTGGAAAAATGGTCTGACAACTTGCTTGTTAACATAGAGAGAAGCCCTCTTTGGAGACAAGCTGGATGCCATGATTTTAACAACTACATCAGGCAAGTCAGCATTTCTGCCTTCCGCAGCTGCTCCACCTAGGAAAGGATTTCATATTTATACGATGCAATCCTTTCGGCCCAACAAGTCCGAAAAGGCAAAGGGTACCCCCTTCTTCGCAGGAAGAGGTTGAGGAAGAGGTACAAAATGTACAACACCATCAGGCTCGCAGGAGCAGAAGTCAACAGCTACTTCTGCTAAGACCTCAGCATGACGCTGGGGCTCCCCTGCGGGAGTACAATCGGGTGGGGGCACGTCTTCTGTCTTTCAACCAGGTCTGGGTTCACTCAGATATGGATCCTTGGGTATTGCAGATAGTATCCCAAGGGGTACAAATTGGAATTTTAGGACCTTCTCCCATGCCGATTTTTCAAATCAACCTTACCAGCTTCTGTTCAGGACAGAGCAAAAGTGCTGAACGCAATACAGAAATTATGTCAAGACAACGTAATTTCCTTAGTTCCTGTGTCACAACAGGAAAAAGGGTTTTATTCAAGCCTGTTTGTAGTGCTGAAACCGGACGGCTCGGTCAGACCGATTTTAAACTGAAAGACTCTGAATCTTTATTTGAAAAGGTTCAAATTCAAGATGGAATCCCTGAGAGCGGTGATATCCAGCTTGGAGGAAAAGGAATTTCTGGTATCGATGAACATCAAAGATGCTTATTTACATGTTCCCATCTACCCGCCGCATCAGGCATACCTGAGGTTTGCGGTGCAGGACTGCCACTACCAGTTCCAAACATTGCCTTTCGAGCTCTCCACGACTCCGAGAATATTCACCAAGGTGATGGCGGAGATGATGGTTCTTCTTCGCAAAAAAAGGAGTCAAAGTCATCCCATACTTGAACAATCTCCTCATAAAAGCGAGATCCAGGGAGAAACTAGTGCTGAACATTGCACTTTCCCTGACGGTGCTTCAACAGCACGGTTGGATCATAAACCTTCCAAAATCACAATTGGAACCCACAATGAGGTTATCATTTCTGGGAATGATATTGGACACAGAAGCACAGAAAGTATTCCTACCAGTGGAAAAGGCTCTGGAGATCCAGAGGATGGTCAAACAAGTTTTAAAACCAGCACGCGTATTGATTCATCAGTGCATCCGCCTGCTGGGGAAGATGGTAGTGGCCTACGAGGTTCTACAATTTGGCCGATTCCACGCCAGGGTGTTCCAATGGGACCTACTGGACAAGTGGTCTGGATCGCACCTACACGTGCACCGGAGGATAATCCTGTCTACAAAAGCCAGTATTTCACGCTTGTGGTGGCTTCAAAGTTCTCACCTCCTGGAGGGACGCAGGTTCGGGATTCAGACTTGGATCCTGGTGGCAATTTTCATTCCGGGAGTGGACAACTGGGAAGCAGTCTTCCTCAGCAGACACGATCTCCATCCAGGAGAATGGGGCCTCCACCCACTAAGTCTTTGCAGAGGTAGCAGATCGTTGGGGCGTTCCTCAAGTAGATATGATGGCATCACGTCTCAACAAGAAGCTTCAGAAATATTGTTCCAGGTCGAGAGACCCACAAGCAATAGCAATGGATGCACTGGTGACCCAGTGGGTGTTTCAGTCGGTGTATCTATTCCCTCCACTTCCACTAATACCAAAAGTTCTCAAGATCATCAGAAGAACAAGGGTTCGAGCAATTCTCATTGCTCCACACTGGCCAAGGAGGGCTTGGTATCCAGATCTTCAGGAGTTATTACTGGAAGATCCTCAGCCTCTTCCTCTTCGCGAGGACCTGCTTCAGCAGGGGCTGTTTGTTTATCAAGACTTACCGCGGCTGCGTTTGATGGCATGGCTGTTGAGCACCAGATCCTAGCCCGTAAATGTATTTCCAATGAAGTCATTCCCACACTTATTCTGGCCAGGAAAGGGGTAACGTCCAAACATTACCATCGTATTTGTAGAAAATATGTATCTTGGTGTGAATCCAAGAAGTCTTCTGTGGTGGAGTTTAAATTAGGACGTCTTCTCCTATTTCTACAGGCGAGTGTGGATGCTAGCTTGAGATTAGGGTCTATCTAGGTCCAAATTTCAGAAACAGTTGGCTTCCCTTCCTGAGGTCCAGACGTTCATGAAGGGGGTTCTGCGCATCCAACCTCCCTTTGTGCCTCCTGCGGCGCCATGGGATCTTAATGTGGTGTTGCAGTTCCTTAAATCAGACTGGTTTGAGCCTTTACAAGAGGTAGAGTTGAAGTTTCTCACTTGGAAAGTGGTCATGCTGTTGGCCTTGGCCTCAGGCAGACGAGTGTCTGAATTAGGGGCTCTGTCACACAAGAGTCCTTATTTGATTTTTCATGAAGATAGAGCTGAACTGCGGACGCATCTGCATTTTCTTCCAAAGGTTGTGTCTTATTTCCATATCAACCAACCTGTGGTGGTGCCAGTGGCTTCTGACACCTCAGCCGTTTCAAAGTCGTTGGATGTCGTCAGAGCGTTGAGGACTTATGTTGCAAGAACGGCTTGGATAAGGAAAACAGAATCCTTGTTTGTCCTCTATGACCCCAACAAGATTGGGGGTCCTGCTTATAAGGAGACTATTGCGCGCTGGATCAGAGGTACCATTCAGCATGCTTATATCACGGTAGGATTGCCGTTACCGAGTTCGGTAAAGGCCCACTCTACAAGGAAAGTGGGTTCGTCCTGGGCAGCTGCCCGGGGTGTTTCGGCATTGCAAATTTGCCGAGCAGCTATTTAGTCAGGGGCAAACACATTTGCTAAGTTTTACAGGTTTTACGTTTTGTCTTTTTACACAGGTTCTTATGTGTTAAGATGTTTTACAGCAGTTGCTGTTGTGTTATGCATGCACGTTAGCATGGGTTATGTTAAAGGCCATGTTAGGCGACATGTTTTTGGTATGGTGTGAGCTGGTGTGAATCTCGCCACTAGTTTAATGTAAATTTTTCTCTCGAAGTTGTCCGTCTCCTCGGGCACAGTTCCTATACTGAGGTCTGGAGGAGGGGCATAGAGGGAGGAGCCAGTTCACACTGTTGAAAAGTCTTAAAGTGCCGAAGGCTCCTGCGGAACCGTTTATACCCCATGGTACTAAAATGGACCCCAGCATCCTCTACGGACTACGAGAAAAGGATTTACCGGTAGGTAATTAAAATCCTATTTTTCATTTTTACAGGTACCCCTATTGGATTCTACATGGACAAGTGGACGTGATCGGCGTGGAATGTAGGTAAGTAATCTCTCTCTCTCATTTTTACAGGTACCGCTATTGGATTCTACATGGACAAGTGGACGTGATCGGCGTGGGATGTAGGTAAGTATGTGTGAGTGTGTGTGTTTTAAGAAATTTGTACTGTCACTGTGTGTGTGTCTTGTTTTTATTTGGGTAATTTATTTGTTGTAGAACTACAGGTACCAGCGGGCCCGTTATTTCCCCGCATGCTGGTACTTGAGGTTTTCCAAGTACCAGCAAGCGGGGGAGGCTTACTGGGCCTTGTAGTTCCACAACAAAAAAGATTATTCTTTTTTTTACACACTTATGGCTATCAGCCCGGCACCCACCCCCCAGGGCTGCTGGGGACAGCCTCGGGTTTCACCCCTGGCCCTTGGGTGCCTGGAGGGGGGGAACCCTTGATTTAAGGGGTCCCCTCTCCTCCAAGGAACCCCAGCCAGGGGTGACTAGTTGGGGGGGGGGGGGGGCGTAATGCCACGGCCGCAGGGGCCTACACAAATGTGTCCCCCGGCTGTGGCATTATGTCCCTGGCTAGTGGAGCCCGGTGCTGGTTGTCTAAATACGGGGAACCCCTGTCCAATTTCCCCCCCCAGTATTTAAACAACCAGGACCGGCTCAAAGAGCCCGAGGCTGGTTATACTTAGGAGGGGGGACCTCACACGTTTTTTTTTTCATTGTTTAACCCATTCAGACCATTCTCCATTAAGTTAATGGAAGCCCTGGACAACAAAATTGCATTCATGTCCTCCTCCCACTCCCTTCCCAGTCCCAAACACTAATTTTTATTTGTTTTTCTATAAAAATGTACCATGTATCACAAGTATGATGAGCAGGCAGGCAGCGGGCATTGGCGGCATCGGACTGAGATGCAAATTAGTGGTGGAGGGCTGGGTCAGTTGATGGTGGGCGAGTTTGTAAGCCATTGGCGGTGGCAGCGGGCATCAGCTCAGAGGCAGCAGCGGGCATTGGCTCGGCGGCAGTAGGGGTCATCGGCAGGATTCGGCGGACATTATGGCTGTATTGCCTCACCAGCCAATGACCTCACCGCACGCCACTGGACTCCCTGGGTTAGCATAACTAAACTGTTTCAGAACATAATTATATTTGTTTGGAACATTAAAATGTCTTGCTTTGCTCGCCATGCTTCAGGCATGGTTACTATTTCCAATTTATGTCTATGTGGAGAGTGTCCTGTGCCAGTTCACTTATGCTAGCCCAGGAGCTGAACTAGTGCTAGAGACTTGGATCTCTCCTTTGTCCTTACCCTTCCCCAGGATAATTTCAAGTGGCATGTAGACATGTATGAAGTTGGTAGACAACTTTGCCTTAAGGATTTCTTTGCAAGCAATGCTTCGGATAATATGAATGTCCCTAGTCTTCAACATGGCCAGGCCAGGACCCAACTCAAACAACTAAAGATATTTGACCGTCCCATCCTTAACTCCTCAATTCAAACCTTCATGAAAGTCCTGAAAAGGTACATGGTTCTGTCATGAGCCACTGCTGTGGCTCATTCCTGTATGTATTCTGTGTAACTACTGTACAGCCTATCTGCTGTATGTGTGGTCTGAGCTATCAGATAGCTAGGCCATTACCTTGTGTTATCTGTTTCTATTGGATCAGCATGCCATGTTTTCCTGCATTCTCTGTGCATTTGTTATTCCTGCAGGTTCCCCGTGTGTTCAGCTTCAGCTGCAGTATAATTAGGAGTTATGCTAATAACATCCTGTGCTTTGTAGTATATACATATTTTTTGTATTAAGATTATATTCAAACCTTTGCATTGTTGCACTCATGTACATTTGGTTATTTCTCTCCCATTGGTAGTCACGCTAGTATTAGTTAGCTTTCCCCTTATTTACTCTCAGTCGGTGCCTTGCTATATTGTAAGATCTGGGGGCATCGGAGTCTGGGCGGACGTAATTCGCCCATTCAAACGCGCCTTCATTAGGAGAAGACTAGCTCTGCAGGCACCAACTGACCACTGGGGGGAATAACGGAGTCAGTGGTTAGGGTTGGTGTATCTGCGGTATCCATATCTAGCCGCAGCCTCACTCATGAGTACTGGAATTCTCTAGTTGCCACCCACACCCCTGAGTTCCAGATACTCAGTTCATAACAGGTTCCCTTGATAAGCAAAAACAATCATGCAGAAATATAACTATAAATAAGGCTTTAGTCATCAAATCATTACAAAATGACACCAATCTTGTCATCAGGGCAGCAGATAAAGGTGGCAGCATTGTTCTGCTTAACCGTGACTATTATATTGAGGAAGTATTGTGCCAACAAACCAGAACAGACTGTAACATAAAAATGGACTATGACTCTACATGGAAATATAGATGGATAATTGATGGAGTGATATCAATGGGGATGACAATGGTTTAATTTAGAATGTAAGCTCTCACAAGCAGGGCCCTCAACCCTCATGTGCTTATCCCTCTCAATACTTAAACCATCTTCAACGGCACCAAATCGCATGGTTTTCTGCCACCCTGATACTTATGTCAGTGCCACCGGCTGCTGTAGCTATGTTTATTTACCCTGTACTTGTCCTATATTGTCTTCAACTGTAAGTCACTATTTTCCTGTTTTAATTATTTTATTTAAGTACTCTGTAATTGGGCGCTGCATATCCCTTGTGGAGCAATATAAATAAAGGATATTAATCAATCCTGAAATGGCTGAGTTTCTATATCAGCCACACCCCAAAATTCCAATTCCCTACACCATCCCAAAGGTGCATAATTCCCTGACACAACCTCCGGGGAGACCAGTAATATTCGATAGTGACTCCCTGTGTCAACCACTGTCTCAGTTAGTTGATTTTTACAGCCATTGGTCTGTAATATAGACAGTTTCACCTCAGACACCACCGACTTTTTAAAGAAAGTTGAATAATATATCAGGTCTGAATGCTCAGTCTCTACTCGTCACACTTGATGTTTAAAACCTCTATACCAATATTCCCCATGATTTGGAGGTGTAAGCATGTCAGGACTATATTACAAACAATTCTTCCTATAGTGGTCCACCCATTGAATTCCTGCTACTTCTCATGGAGATCATCTTGAATAAGAATTACTTTCCTTTTGAAAACTGTTTTTATTTACAGAAGGAAGGAACAGTGATGGGGTCTAGCATGGCCTCATGATATGCAAAAATAATTTTTGGCCACTTACAAGCAGGTTCACATGTCTGGCAATTGTACATACTGTACAGGGATGATATCCTGTTCTATGCACGGTACATTGATGACCTATTTCTCATCAGACAGGGTGAAGAAGAGGAGGGACATCGAGAAGGCCTTCCAGACAATTTTACAGCTCAGATGGGAGGACCTTTGATAATGTCGATATTATCTTAGACCGTAAAGCTATACCTCTAAATGCACTTTTACCGTGGAGCCGCTATGGCCGCTAGCCTGAATACACGTGCTACGCACTTTGTACACTATTTGCGTACAGAGTCCCACACATGGTACGTACTTGGCGTACACACGCCGCGCTGAGTGTACAGAGTACACACAGCGTGCACACACACAATTGATAACCTTTAAACCTTGTTAATGATACAATGCAATGATATGATTACACTTTAAACCCTTAGCAGCAAAGTACTGCAACGATGTTATACCTTAAACCTTAAGTAGCGCTGACGGTACAAAGTACCCGCAGTGCATACACCTTATCAATACTTATATACCTTATACAGATAAATACACTCTAAAACCCTTGCAGGAAAGTGAAGACACAATACCGATTTGTAGTTGCAACCACAGGGTTCTTAGGCCACAGTGGATTATTCCAAAAGGTAAAACAATACAAATCATACACTACAGGCTAACAAGATAAATCTAAACAGAATAATGGCTACAGAGAATGTACATACGTGAGAATGTTCGCAAGCGCAACCCGGCCGGTCCTCCGCTAGTCAGATAGAAAGCGTTCAGAGTCTTCTGACCGGCCAGGCAACAATGGGCGTTTTATACACAACTTACATACACAATACAATGGTAACTGTAATCTCATTGTCCATTGGACACAGGGATGTGTCTTTACATTACAGAAGAGGTCATAGGTGGATTTGAATAGATGGGCGATGTCTTTCCCCAACTGCTCTTGTGGGTGGTATCCTCTGGATTCCCGCCGCATACATAATATACAGTAAATGCAGTTAATATCTATATTCTACTTTTGCACATAACTATACGCAGGAACATGCGATCTTTCTCTAACCAACACCGGAATGTTACCCTCAAAATACCCTACAGCTGGATACTAGACATCACCTTCCAACCTTTATCTGACCCTTCCTATCATGCAAAGGCGAATCTCTTAGTCCAGGAACTGTTTAAACTATTAATACTCGCTGATGTGGTGTAGGGGAGTTATATCTAAAATGTACACTATTTGGGTTAAATATGTAATGTTCTAATAACCCTCTACGTGCTCACAAACTCTGCCGTAAATACCCATATCACGCGCATGATCGCCGGAGCGATCCTACGCAAATTGCAGATATGTGCACGCACGGAGGACTGAGTGCACGAGCAGCGGGCATGTGCATGGGGTTAGTACAAGGCATATGCATTACAATATTTTTCGACTTTAACAGTCCACCCTTTGGCAGTCAACAATAACTGCCACTATCTAAACATTAAACAGAAAAATATACAATACAATATCTACAGATGGGTGGATAAAAATATACAATACATTATCCATAAAATGATTGGATGGTAGGAGGAGAGGAGTAGGCGGGAAATGTATGACCTAGTGGGATAGTAAAAGCATGTATGTATGAAATCCATGTCTGAGGGGCATGTATCATTGTGCCGTATATGTTCTAGATAAGCTTCGAGGTATTGCGAAGTATACATTAAATCCTTCTCATCCCATATTAAGGGTCTGTAAGTGGGCCAACAAACACTACCGAGCTCTTTTCGGCTTCTCGTTCCAACAAATGGGGTGCACATTTAGTTGTTGATACATGGAGGGGGAACACATGTGAATGCTAATATATGTATATATATCCCCTGCCGTCTATGTGTGTCACTACCTGAAGGTTGTAGAGATGAAGATAAAACACGTATCACAAATACAATCACATAACATTTGTGCAATTGTTCTTGGGTGTTGATCGAAGTCTTGTCCGGATGGGTGTATTTTTGCTGAGTGTGTTCATTAAAGTCTTTTCTGGATGGGTGTATTTTTGCTGAGAGTGTTCATCAAAGTCTTTTCTGGATGGGTGTATTTTTGCTGAGAGAAAAACAGAGTAAAAACGGGTGAAAGAAACGGACCGTGGATTCACGTTTTATCACAACATTGTCTCTATTGATGGGTCATAAATTAAATCAGTTGCTGTAACAATGCCCCCGCTCCTCAAACTCATCACTTTGGTACCGCGCTTGCGCCGCGTTAAAATTCGAACACACCTAAATATCAAACCAATCATTATGACAACTCCCAGGATACAAAGGAGAAACTTTCCTACACTCACGATAACATTTTGAGCCCATTCTCCTAAACCTGAGAACCAATTGCGTGGGTTCAACCATGAGACCCAGCCGGTCAGTTCATTACTCACAGCAGTAAGGGTAAGGTTGTGTCTCCTCCGAAACTCCCACTTCAACTGCAGGATATCGTCCATCTTTTGATCTATGACCTCGGTTGGGTCATCAGTGCTGTTTGTAATGTACGTGCAGCACTTCACACCATACTGAGTTGCTAAGGTGACACAGTACCCGCCTGTCACCGCTGTGATATAATTTAGAACCATCCTGTGCTGGATCAGTTCCGTTTTGTAAGCTTGCAACTCCCTCCCTGTATACCTGAAGGTGTCATCATACATCTCGGTGATATTATCTATCAGGTTCGCTAGCGCATGAATATACCTATAATTTATAATTCCTCTGGCGGTACGGGTGATATCTAACGCGAGTAGGAATTTAATCCCGGTGGATTCGTGGATCAAATCAGAGGCTGCGTGCTCTGTCCTATCTATAAGGTGTCTCTTAACGATGTGTTCATAGTGAGTGTGAGTGTAAGTAGCTTGAGCATTGCGGTGAACGTCTTTCATCTTATTATAGGTTATGGTCATAACTTCTGGCAACACTCTTCCAATGTAACACAATCCCTCTGAGTTTGGGGCAAGCCACTTATACGCCTTCCTCCCGCATATGAATCCCGCATCATCGGGGAGAACATATGGGACAGAATATGACATTACCATATTGCAAACCTTCCAAGTGAAAAATCCTATCCCTAACTCTCTCATCTGTTCAGTACACGTATCAGGCTGTATGATATGCGCATAGTACCCTGGTGATACTTCTCCAACCCGCATGGTCCTACTTCCTAGAGTATACCTGTACCGAAAATACCTTCCACCGTCGGCTATTTGGCGTATAAGTTCAGAGTCTACGGGCATTCTGTCGGCTCTGTGTGAAAATGCCATGGTTTGGTTATTCCATGTCACTTCCCAATTTCCCGGCTTTCGGGAATTGGAAATGTTGAAACATACTAAGGATCTATCCACATGATATTGGTGGAGCTTCAAACTAGGGGGCCTAGAAATATTACATTTCTTGTCCACCGGTCTCCCACCCCTTAATTCAAGTACCTCATCTATTGTTAAAGGATACGGTACTAGTCCTGACTTGCTCTGACCTTGAGGTACTCTTGAGCACACCCAGCATTCTGTTTGGTTTAAAACCTTACCCACTAATGAGTGATAATCACTCAATGGATGACGGTCCATGTTGATATTAAGGCTGGACTGACATCTCTGGATGCACCCGTCCTCAACTATGTTTTCACAGTTTCTACAAACACAATTTTCCTCAGCCAATAACCCTTCACAGTGCCTCCTAGTTTCTTGACTACCAGATCGTTTTCTGATACTCGCCTTTGCTCGGTGGATGTGTTGCTCTTGAAATTCTACAAATCCGTCCTTGTCATCAGAACCCATTCCAGATCCTTTCTCGACCTCTCTGGTACTCTCACCGAAATAGACTGCTCTGGTCAACAACAGGGTCAACAGGAAAACCCGGAATGCAGTCTCTTGGGGTAAGTCCATCTTGCTAAGGGGAGAGAAAAAGGAGCAAGGAAGGGGGGGGGGGGAAGAGGGTAATGGGAGATGGAGAAAATAATAAAAAGGAAAAAGAAATTTGGTGCGACAACCGCCTCTGGTCTTGTAGTTCTCCATGCTCAGGTGCCGTGACAACAGTCCTGCCTCTCAACCTTCCCGGAACAGACACTCCAGTGATACGATTTCCTCTACACTCTGCTCTTTGTCACGGGCTCTCTCTGGGTCAGCGACCTTCTTACAGTGGGACAAGTGGACCCAAGTCTCTCTCTCGGCAACCTTTAATGCTGTTGTGCTGGTTAGTAAGACTTGGTACGGTCCTTCCCACCTGTCAATGAGGCAACCTGAGCGTAGAAAATTTTGAATCATTACATAATCCTCAGGTTCAATGTCATGACAATTACTGTTTGGTAGGTCAGGAATCACCAGCTTTAGATTTCTGTTTTGATTTCTCAACTGCTGGCTCATCTTAACCATATATTTTACAGTCACCTCATTATTGCATTTCAAATCATCCTGGGGGTCAATCATTACATGGGGTTGTCGACCAAAAAGAATCTCAAAGGGTGATAGGTTAAGGGGGGACCTGGGAGTGGTTCTTATGCTGTACAATACAAGTGGCAAAGCTTCTGGCCATAACAATCCAGTTTCAGCCATCACTTTGCTCAGCTTGTTCTTATAGTGCTGTTTACTCTTTCCACTTTTGCACTCGCCTGTGGGCGGTACGGAGTATGCAGCTTACTATTAATTCCCATCAGTTTGCACATAACCTGAAAGACTTCACCTGTAAAATGGGTACCCCTATCGCTTTCAATTATCCTAGGGATACCATATCTGCACACAAATTCCTGCACAATTTTCTTTGCAGTGAACGTAGCAGTATTTGTGGCAGTGGGGAATGCTTCTACCCAATTTGAAAACACGTCAATACAAACTAACACATACTTTAAATTTCTGCAGGGTGGCAACTGTATGAAATCAATTTGTATTACCTGAAAAGGGCCGTCTGTTGGCGGGATATGGGATGGTTCTGTTGGTATTGACTTTCCAATATTCTTCCTCAAGCAGATAAGACATGTCATTGCTCTCTTACCCGCATGAGAAGAGAATCCTGGCGCACACCAGTAGGCTCTCACCAGCTTACACATACCCTCTTTGCCCAGATGAGTCAGACCATGTGCCGCCTCAGCTAAGCTTGGAAGATATGCTCTGGGGGCTACTGGCTTACCTTGTCCAACTGTCCAGAGTCCTGAGGACTCCTGGCCATATCCTTTTGACCTCCAGACTGCCTTTTCCTGTGGAGAACACAAATTTTGCATTTCACTTAATTTTTGTGTGTTGACGGTATTGAATACCATCAGTCGTGTGATATCTGTCTGTATGGGGGTGCTGGCTGCTGATTTAGCAGCTTCGTCTGCCCGGCTGTTACCAAGTGACACTGGGTCTTGACTGTAAGTGTGGGCTTTGCACTTGATAACAGCCACTCTGTCAGGTTCCTGTATTGCTGTTAGAAGCCTTTTTATATGGGATGCATGCGCTACAGGTGTGCCAGCTGCCGTCATGAAATTTCTGAGGCGCCATAGGGCCCCGAAATCATGCACTACTCCAAAGTCATACCTAGAATCTGTATATATATTGGCTGACTTACCCTTAGCCAATTCACACGCTCTGGTTAGGGCGACCAGCTCAGCAACTTGTGCTGAGTGCGGTGGGCCCAGGGGTTCAGCTTCTATGATACCTTTGTCATCTACGACTGCATATCCAGTACACAAGTCTCCCAAGTCCGTCTGTCTGTGGCAACTACCGTCAGTGTCAAAAGTAAAATCTACGCCTTCCAGTTGGTTGTCACTAATGTCGGGTCTTGCAGTGAAAGTTTGGTTCAGATATTCCATACAATCATGTGTGTCAGTGTCTGTACTAAATCCTCCTTCACCATCAGTCTCATTCTCCACCCTTTGTGCCTGTCCAGGCACACCTGGGAGATAAGTTGCAGGATTTAGTGCGCTGCATCTCTTTATAGTGATGTTTACAGGTGCCATTAGTGCTAATTCCCACCTTATAAACCGTGCTGATGAGACATGTCTGGTTTGGGCAGAGTTCAGTAAGGCCAGTGGTTAAAGTGGGCCGGAACGGGACGGAACTGCGTTCCGTCACCTCTAATTGCAGGCGGAACCAGTTCCGCCTCCGCCCGGCCACAGCATCATGTCCCTGTTCCATTATAAAGGTGGCAGCGGCCGCCAGCCAATCACGGCTCGCGGACCGGCTGCAGCACCAATTAGAAGTAGATGAGGCTTTTTCAAAATCTGGCGTGAGCCAATCACGGCTCGCAGACCGCCAGCCAATGAAAAGCTGCCAAGTGGCAGCTTCTCATTAGCTGACGGTCCAGGAGCCGTGAATGGCGCTCAGCCGGCGCCAGGTTCAAAGTGCCCTCACTCCCCCCCTCTGCCGCAGCCACAGCCGCCGGAGTGTGACTGAGCCGCGGGCTGTAACGTCCGATCCCCCCCCCGCAAATAGACTGTGCGGTGCGGCTGCCGGCAGCTGCCTCCACTAACTGAGGAGAGGACGGAGGCAGGCTGGCTGAATGTACGGGGAGCAACAGTAGCTGCAGAGAAAGTTGCAGCTCCTCCCAGGCAGACCTCCCATGTGACAGAGCTGGCCGGCCGGGTGAGACAGGACGGAAATGTTTGCAGTGAACTGTACTGCAGTTGAGCACAGGTATTTGTTTTAAGTGTAGGGGGGGGGGACTTAGTTGGCCGGGTGAGGAACCCACTGCCCTGGTGTTTGGAAGGAAGAGGGGGGGGGGGGGGGGTGCTATGTGTTTCTAAGCTACGTGTGTATCATGTGCTGTGTGCATGTATCCTATGTGTGTATCATGTGCTGTGTGCATGTATCCTATGTGTGTATCATGTGCTGTGTGCATGTATCCTATGTGTGTATCATGTGCTGTGTTCATGTATCCTATGTGTGTATCATGTGCTGTGTTCATGTATCCTATGTGTGTATCATGTGCTGTGTTCATGTATCCTATGTGTGTATCATGTGCTGTGTGCATGTATCCAGTGTGTATCATGTGCTGTGTGTATGTATCCTGTATGTGTATCATGTGCTGTGTGTATGTATCATGTGCTGTGCGCATGTATCCTATGTGTGTATCATGTGCTGTGTGCATGTATCCTATGTGTGTATCATGTGCTGTGTTCATGTATCCTATGTGTGTATCATGTGCTGTGTTCATGTATCCTATGTGTGTATCATGTGCTGTGTGCATGTATCCAGTGTGTATCATGTGCTGTGTGTATGTATCCTGTATGTGTATCATGTGCTGTGTGTATGTATCATGTGCTGTGTGCATGCATCCTGTGTGTATCATGTGCTGTGTGTATGTATCCTATGTGTGTATCATGTGCTGTGTTCATGTATCCTATGTGTGTATCATGTGCTGTGTGCATGTATCCTATGTGTGTATCATGTGCTGCGTTCATGTATCCTGTGTGTGTATCATGGCCTGTGTTCATTTATCCTGTGTGTGTATCATGTGCTGTGTTCATGTATCCTGTGTGTGTATCATGTGCTGTGTTCATGTATCCTGTGTGTGTATCATGTGCTGTGTTCATGTATCCTGTGTGTGTATCATGTGCTGTGTTCATGTATCCTATGTGTGTATCATGTGCTGTGTTCATGTATCCTATGTGTGTATCATGTGCTGCGTTCATGTATCCTGTGTGTGTATCATGGCCTGTGTTCATGTATCCTGTGTGTGTATCATGGCCTTTGTTCATGTATCCTGTGTGTGTATCATGGCCTGTGTTCATGTATCCTGTGTGTGTATCATGGCCTTTGTTCATGTATCCTGTGTGTGTATCATGTGCTGTGTTCATGTATCCTGTGTGTGTATCATGTGCTGTGTTCATGTATCCTGTGTGTGTATCATGTGCTGTGTTCATGTATCCTATGTGTGTATCATGTGCTGTGTTCATGTATCCTATGTGTGTATCATGTGCTGCATTCATGTATCCTGTGTGTGTATCATGGCCTGTGTTCATGTATCCTGTGTGTGTATCATGGCCTTTGTTCATGTATCCTGTGTGTGTATCATCAGGGCCGGATTAACAATGGGGCGGATGGAGCTGCAGCTCCAGGCCCCCCACTGAAAATAGGCCCACAGGATCCAATGCAGTGCAGCCAGTGTTGACAGGAAAAAAAAAATCCTGTCACCACCAGCGCAGCAACCGCACTCACCCCCCCAGATGCCCAACTGTACTGTAGCACCCGCTTGCCGAACTGTCTACACCCAGCGGCCCATTGCCTTTCTCATACTCTGCTCAGTCTGCTTCACGGCGCCACCCGAAGCTCCGCCCCCAATCCCGCCTAAGCTCCGCCCCCAGACCAGTCAAAGTGAAGTCCTCATTACAACAGAAGCCCTGCCCCCAGGCCTGTCTAAGCTCCGCCCCAGGACCCGCAGAAGCTCCTCCCCCCGGACCAGTCAGAAGCTTTTTTCAACTGAAGCTCCGTACCCGGACCTTCCAAAGCTCCGCCCCTGGACTTTCTGAAGCTCCGCCCCTGGACCAGTCTCAAGCTTCATCCTCATAGATCAATGCAAGCAACGTTCTCTGGCTGGTCTGAAGTGTGTGATGCACAATGAAAAAGGGGAAAGACCTGTCCTGGGGGAGTAGGCCACTATCTGTGTGAAAAGCATGGTCGTGTATTTTGGAGCAGACGTGCAACACCTGGCGAGTCGCAGAACACATCAGGATCTCCCTCTCCCCATATTTCAGTAAGTGGTCTGTGTAAGTAAGTTGTCTGTCTGTGTGTGTGAGTAAGTAATGTCTGTCAGTAAGTGGTCTGTGTCAGTAAGTAGTGTGTGTGTCGGTAAGTAAAGTCTGTCAGTAAGTTGTCTGTGTGTGTCAGTATGTAATGTCTGTCGGTAAGTGGTCTGTGTCAGTATGTTGTGTATGTGTGTTGCTAAGTAATGTCTGTCGGTAAGTGGTCTGTGTCAGTATGTTGTGTATGTGTGTTGTTAAGTAATGTCTGTCGTTAAGTGGTCTGTGTCAGTATGTTGTCTGTGTTAGTGTGTGTGTCGGTAAGTAATGTTTGTCAGTAAGCGTCTGTGTCAGTATGTTGTCTGTGTGTCTGTCGGTAAGTGGTCTGTGTGTGTGTGTCGGTAAGTAATGTCTGTCAGTAAGTGGTCTGTGTGTGTGTGTCGGTAAGTAATGTCTGTCAGTAAGTGGTCTGTGTGTGTGTGTTGGTAAGTAATGTCTGTCAGAAAGTGGTCTGTGTCAGTAAGTTGTGTGTGTCGGTAAGTAATGTCTGTCAGTAAGCGGTCAGTGTCAGTAAGTTGTGTGTGTGTGTGTGTGTGTGTGCCGGTAAGTGGTCTGTGTCAGTAAGTTGTGTGTGTGTCTGTAAGTAATGTCTGTCAGTAAGCGGTCTGTGTCAGTAAGTTGTCTGTGTCGGTAAATAATGTCTGTGTCGGTAAATAATGTCTGTCAGTAAGTGGTCTGTGTCAGTAAGTTGTCTGTGTGTCGGTAAGTAATGTCTGTCAGTAAGCGGTCTGTGTCAGTAAGTTGTCTGTGTGTGTCGGTAAGTAATGTCTGTCAGTAAGTGGTCTGTGTCACTAAGTTGTCTGTGTGTGTGTCAGTAAGTAATGTCTGTCAGTAAGTGGTCTGTGTCCGTAAATTATCTGTCTGTGTGTCAGTAAGTAATGTCTGTCAGCAGGGCCGTAACTAGGTGTGTGCCATTGGTGCTTTGCCCACAGCGCAGATGCACTGAGGGTGCACCATCTGGCATCACACACCCCACCCATACAGCCGCTTTCTCACTACTTACTGCCGACTCAGCCCATCTCCCGCCTGCCGTCACCTATCTCCTACCTATCTCATCCTGCCTAATGTGTAAAAAAGGGGACTCTGCTGCGTAATGGGTAAAAAAAAAAGGGGGGGGGGGTCTCAGTCTGCCTTATGTGTAAAAAGAGGGACTGCCTGCATAATGTGTAATAAGGGGGACTGCCTGCAAAATGTGTAAAAAGTGGGACTGCCTGCATAATGTGTAAAAAGGGGGACTCGGTCTTCCTTATGTGTAAAAAAGGGGGGACTGTCCTGCGTAATGTGTAAAAAAAAATAGGGGGATTCTGCTCCTGTAATGTGTAAAAAAGGGGGACTGTCCTGTGTAATGTGTAAAGAAAGTGGTACTCTCTGCCTGATGTTTAAAAAGAGGGACTCAGCCTGCCTAATGTGTAAAAAAGAGGACTCTGCCTGCCTAATGTGTAAAAGGGAGCTCTGCCTGACGCAATGTGTAAAATGGTGCTCTGTGGACACACCCCTTCCCCATGAAGCCACGCCTCTATATTTTTGGCGCACTGGCCCTATTTTGTATTTGGGGGGGAAGGGGGGGTGGCGCCGATGATGTTCATTGCACACAGCACTAAAATATCTAGTTACGGCACTGTAAATCAGTAAGTTACATAGTTTTTGAGATTGAAATAAGACAATTTGTCCATAGAGTTCAACCCATTTGGGGGCTCCTACGCTGTATTATTTTTAGGATTTTTTTTTAATTCTTATTATTTTTTACATTTTATTTTAGTGCGTGACCTACCACCATAACCCTGTATATCCTTATCCATTAGGAATTTATCTAGCTCATTCTTAAAAGTATAGACTTGGGCCCTCATTCCGAGTTGTTCGCTCGCAAGCTGCTTTTAGCAGCTTTGCACACGCTAAGCCGCCGCCTACTGGGAGTGAAACTTAGCATAGTAAAATTGCGAACGAAAGATTAGCAGAATTGCGAATAGACACTTCTTAGCAGTTTCTGAGTAGCTCCACACTTACTCGGCATCTGCGATCAGCTCAGTGCTTGTCGTTCCTGGTTTGACGTCACAAACACACCCAGCGTTCGCCCAGACACTCCCCTCGTTTCTTCAGCCACTCCCGCGTTTTTCCCAGAAACGGCAGCGTTTTTTCGCACACACCCATAAAACGACCAGTTTCCGCCCAGAAACACCCACTTCCTGTCAATCACATTACGATCACCAGAACGAAGAAAAAACCTTGTAATGCCGTGAGTAAAATACCTAACTGCATAGCAAATTTACTTGGCGCAGTCGCACTGCGGACATTGCGCATGCGCATTAGCGACTAATCACTCCGTTGCGAGAAAAAAATACCGAGCGAACAACTCGGAATGACCACCTTAGTCCGCCATTACTACTCTCTCAGGCAGGGAATTCCAAATTTGTATTGTCCTTACTGTGAAAAAACCTTTTCGCCTCAATGTGCGGAAACTCCTCTCCTCTAACCTAAGCGAGTGACCACGTGTCCTCTGTGCTGATCTTATAGAAAACAGGTCCCTCCCGAGCTCTGTGTATTGACCCCTTATATATTTGTAGATGTTGATCATGTCCCCTGTGTCAGTAAGTTATCTGTCTGTGTCAGTAAGTAATGTCTCTCAGTTTGTGGTCTGTGTCCAGTAGCGGATCTTGCCACGGGCAAGCAGGACTTTTGCCCGGGGTGCCGTTCCGGAGGGCGCCGCACCATGGCAAGATCCGCTGCTGCTGTCAGTGCTGTGCCCCCCGTTGGCGCTGTCCCCCGCCGTGAAGAGAACAAGACGCCTAGCGTCTAGTTTCTCTTCGTGGAGAGGACCTTTACTGTGCGGTGAGCGATGACGTCATCGCGCACCGCACATTTCAGCCACGCCCCTATTGCCCGCCCGGGGCGCTGCAAACCGTGGAACCGGCCCTGCCTGTGTCAGTAAGTTATCTGTGTGTGTCAGTAAATAATGTCTGTCTGTAAGTGATCTGTGTCCGTAAGTTATCTGTCTGTGTGTGTCAGTAAGTAATGTCTGTCAGTAAGTGGTCTGTGTCAGTAAGTTTATCTGCTGTGTGTGTGTTAGTAAGTTTGTCAGTGTTTATCAGTTAGTGGAATCTATGTTAGTATGTATCTGTCAGTAAAGGTGGTCCGTGTCAGAAATACTGGGTACACACTGGACGATATATCGGCCATTCAGTTGAACAGCCGATATATATCGTTTACTGATCGGCGCGTGTGTACCAGCAATATGTCTGTGAACGACGACATTCACAGACATATCTCGTCGGCCCTGCAGCACAGGGTGGAGGGGTGCATGCAGGTACTGTGACCATAAGGGATTGTGGTGTGGATACTGTAACCATTGGGGGTTGCAACGGGGAAGGGATTTTGCGAATGCTGTGACCATTAGCGAAGAAGAAAGGTGAAGTGGTGCGAGTACTGTGACCATTTGGGTGTGCCTGTGCTATGACTATAACTACGGATGTAGATTCTCGATTTTGCCATACAAAAAATATACAGTTTCTAATTGTTAATTATTTAATGTGTCAAAAAATAAAAATTTACTTACCGATAATTCTATTTCTCGTAGTCCGTAGTGGATGCTGGGGACTCCGTAAGGACCATGGGGAATAGCGGCTCCGCAGGAGACTGGGCACATCTAAAGAAAGCTTTAGGGCTATCTGGTGTGCACTGGCTCCTCCCCCTATGACCCTCCTCCAAGCCTCAGTTAGGATACTGTGCCCGGACGAGCGTACACAATAAGGAAGGATTTTGAATCCCGGGTAAGACTCATACCAGCCACACCAATCACACCGTACAACTTGTGATCTGAACCCAGTTAACAGCATGATAACAGAGGAGCCTCTAGAAAAGATGGCTCACTACAGCAATAACCCGATTTTTTTGGTAACAATAACTATGTACCAGTATTGCAGACAATCCGCACTTGGGATGGGCGCCCAGCATCCACTACGGACTACGAGAAATAGAATTATCGGTAAGTAAATTCTTATTTTCTCTAACGTCCTAAGTGGATGCTGGGGACTCCGTAAGGACCATGGGGATTATACCAAAGCCCCCAAACGGGCGGGAGAGTGCGGATGACTCTGCAGCACCAATTGAGAGAACTCCAGGTCCTCCTCAGCCAGGGTATCAATTTTGTAGAATTTTACAAACGTATTTGCTCCTGACCAAGTAGCTGCTCAGCAAAGTTGTAAAGCCGAGACCCCTCGGGCAGCCGCCCAAGATGAGCCCACCTTCCTTGTGGAGTGGGCATTTACAGATTTTTGGCTGTGGCAGGCCTGCCACAGAATGTGCAAGCTGAATTGTACTACAAATCCAACGAGCAATAGTCTGCTTAGAAGCAGGAGCACCCAGCTTGTTGGGTGCATACAGGATAAACAGCGAGTCAGATTTTCTGACTCCAGCCGTCCTGGAAACATATATTTTCAGGGCCCTGACAACGTCTAGCAACTTGGAGTCCTCCAAGTCCCTAGTAGCCGCAGGCACCACAATAGGTTGGTTCAGGTGAAACGCTGAAACCACCTTAGGGAGAAACTGAGGCCGAGTCCTCAATTCCGCCCTGTCCGAATGGAAAATCAGATAAGGGCTTTTACAGGATAAAGCCGCCAATTCTGACACGCGCCTGGCCCAGGCCAGGGCCAACAGCATGACCACTTTCCATGTGAGATATTTTAACTCCACAGATTTAAGTGGTTCAAACCAATGTGACTTTTGGAACCCAAAAGACTACATTGAGATCCCAAAGTGCCACTGGAGGCACAAAAGGAGGCTGTATATGCAGTACCCCTTTTACAAACGTCTGAACTTCAGGGACTGAAGCTAGTTCTTTTTGGAAGAAAATTGACAGGGCCGAAATTTGAACCTTAAATGGACCCCAATTTCAGGCCCATAGACACTCCTGTTTGCAGGAAATGTAGGAATCGACCCAGTTGAATTTCCTCCGTCGGGCCTTACTGGCCTCGCACCACGCAACATATTTTCGCCAAATGCGGTGATAATGTTTTGCGGTTACATCCTTCCTGGCTTTGATCAGGATAGGGATGACTTCATCCGGAATGCCTTTTTTCCTTCAGGATCCGGCGTTCAACCGCCATGCCGTCAAACGCAGCCGCGGTAAGTCTTGGAACAGACAGGGTCCTTGTTGGAGCAGGTCCCTTCTTAGAGGTAGAGGCCACGGATCCTCCGTGAGCATCTCTTGAAGTTCCGGTTACCAAGTCCTTCTTGGCCAATCCGGAGCCACGAATATAGTGCTTACTCCTCTCCATCTTATCAATCTCAGTACCTTGGGTATGAGAGGCAGAGGAGGGAACACATACACTGACTGGTACACCCACGGTGTTACCAGAGCGTCTACAGCTATTGCCTGAGGGTCCCTTGACCTGGCGCAATACCTGTCGAGTTTTTCCCAACGGTTTATAATCATGTGGAAGACTTCTGGGTGAAGTCCCCACTCTCCCGGGTGGAGGTCGTGCTGAGGAAGTCTGCTTCCCAGTTGTCCACTCCCGGAATGAATACTGCTGACAGTGCTATCACATGATTTTCCGCCCAGCGAAGAATCCTTGCAGCTTCTGCCATTGCCCTCCTGCTTCTTGTGCCACCCTGTCTGTTTACGTGGGTGACTGCCGTGATGTTGTCCGACTGGATCAACACCGGCTGACCTTGAAGCAGAGGTCTTGCTAAGCTTAGAGCATTGTAAATGGCCCTTAGCTTCAGGATATTTATGTGAAGTGATGTCTCCAGGCTTGACCATAAGCCCTGGATATTCCTTCCCTGTGTGACTGCTCCCCAGCCTCGCAGGCTGGCATCCGTGGTCACCAGGACCCAGTCCTGAATGCCGAATCTGCGGCCCTCTAGAAGATGAGCACTCTGCAACCACCACAGGAGGGACACCCTTGTCCTTGGTGACAGGGTTATCCGCTGATGTATCTGAAGATGCGACCCGGACCATTTGTCCAGCAGGTCCCACTGGAAAGTTCTTGCGTGGAATCTGCCGAATGGGATTGCTTCGTAGGAAGCCACCATTTTACCCAGAACCCTTGTGCATTGATGCACTGAGACTTGGCTCGGTTTTAGGAGGTTCCTGACTAGCTCGGATAACTCCCTGGCTTTCCCCTCCGGGAGAAACACCTTTTTCTGGACTGTGTCCAGGATCATCCCTAGGAACAGAAGACAAGTCGTAGGAACCAGCTGCGATTTTGGAATATTGAGAATCCAATCGTGCTGCCGCAACACTACCTGAGATAGTGCTACACCGACCTCCAACTGTTCCCTGGATCTTACCCTTATCAGGGAATCGTCCAAGTAAGGGATAACTAAAATTCCCTTCCTTCGAAGGAATATCATCATTTCGGCCATTACCTTGGTAAAGACCCGGGGTGCCGTGGACCATCCATACGGCAGCGTCTGAACTGATAGTGACAGTTCTGTACCATAAACCTGAGGTACCCTTGGTGAGAAGGGTAAATTTTGACATGAAGGTAAGCATCCTTGATGTCCCGAGACATCATGTAGTCCCCTTCTTCCAGGTTCGCAATCACTGCTCTGAGTGACTCAATCTTGAATTTGAACCTCTGTATGTAAGTGTTCAAAGATTTTAGATTTAGAATCGGTCTCACCGAGCCGTCCGGCTTCGGTACCACAACAGTGTGGAATAATACCCCGTTCCCTGTTGCAGGAGGGGTACCTTGATTATCACCTGCTGGGAATACAGCTTGTGAATGGCTTCCAAAACTGTCTCCCTGTCAGAAGGAGACATCGGTAAAGCCGACTTTAGGAAAACGGCGAGGGGGAGACGTCTCGAATTCTAATTTGTACCCCTGAGATATCACCTGAAGGATCCAGGGGTCTACTTGCGAGTGAGCCCACTGCGCGCTGAAATTCATTGAGACGGGCCCCCCACCGTGCCTGATTCTGCTTGTAAAGCCCAAGCGTCATACTGAGGGCTTGGCAGAGGCGGGAGAGGGTTTCTGTTCCTGGGAACTGGCTGATTTCTGCAGCCTTTTTCCTCTCCCTCTGTCACGGGGCAGAAATGAGGAACATTTTGCCCGCTTGTCCACGAAAAGACTGCGCCTGATAATACGGCGTCTTATGTTGAGAGGCGACCTGGGGTACAAACGTGGATTTCCCAGCTGTTGCCGTGGCCACCAGGTCTGAAAGACCGACCCCAAATAACTCCTCCCCTTATTAAGGCAATACTTCCAAATGCCGTTTGGAATACGCATCACCTGACCACTGACGTGTCCATAACCCTCTACTGGTAGAAATGGACAACGCACTTAGACTTGATGCCAGTCGGCAAATATTCCGCTGTGCATCACGCATATATAGAAATGCATCTTTTAAATGCTCTATAGGCAAAAATATACTGTCCCTATCTAGGGTATCAATATTTTCAGTCAGGGAATCCGACCACGCCAACCCAGCACTGCACATCCAGGCTGAGGAGATTGCTGGTCGCAGTATAACACCAGTATGTGTGTAAATACATTTTAGGATACCCTCCTGCTTTCTATCAGCAGGATCCTTAAGGGCGGCCATCTCAGGAGAGGGTAGAGCCCTTACAAGCGTGTGAGCGCTTTATCCACCCTAGGGGGTGTTTCCCAACGCACCCTAACCTCTGGCGGGAAAGGATATAATGCCAATAACATTTTAGAAATTATCAGTTGTTATCGGGGGAAAACCACGCATCATCACACACCTCATTTAATTTCTCAGATTCAGGAAAACTACAGGTAGTTTTTCCTCACCGAACATAATACCCCTTTTTGGTGGTACTCGTATTATCAGAAATGTGTAAAACATTTTTCATTGCCTCAATCATGTAGGCCCTACTGGAAGTCACATTTGTCTCTTCACCGTCGACACTGGAGTCAGTATCCGTGTCGGCGTCTATATCTGCCATCTGAGGTAACGGGCGCTTTAGAGCCCCTGACGGCCTATGAGACGTCTGGACAGGCACAAGCTGAGTAGCCGGCTGTCTCATGTCAACCACTGTCTTTTATACAGAGCTGACACTGTCACGTAATTCCTTCCAACAGTTCATCCACTCAGGTGTCGACCCCCTGGGGGGTGACATCACTATTACAGGCAATCTGCTCCGTCTCCACATCATTTTTCTCCTCATACATGTCGACACAAACGTACCGACATACAGCACACACACAGGGAATGCTCTGATAGAGGACAGGACCCCACTAGCCCTTTGGGGAGACAGAGGGAGAGTTTGCCAGCACACACCAAAGCGCTATATATATATACAGGGATAACCTTATATAAGTGTTTTTCCCCTTATAGCTGCTGTATTGTTAATACTGCGCCTAATTAGTGCCCCCCTCTCTTTTTTAACCCTTTCTGTAGTGTAGTGACTGCAGGGGAGAGCCAGAAGAGCTTCCCTCCAACGGAGCTGTGAAGGAAAATGGCGCCAGTGTGCTGAGGAGATAGGCTCCGCCCCTTTTTCGCTGACTTTTCTCCTGCTTTTTTATGGATTCTGGCAGGGGTTAAAATTCATCCATATAGCCCTGGGGGCTATATGTGATGTATTTTCGCCAGCCAAGGTGTTTTTATTGCTGCTCAGGGCGCCCCCCCCCTAGCGCCCTGCACCCTCAGTGACCGAAGTGTGAAGTGTGCTGAGGAGCAATGGCGCACAGCTGCAGTGCTGTGCGCTACCTTGGTGAAGACAGGATGTCTTCTGCCGACGATTTTCCGGACCTCTTCTGTCTTCTGGCTCTGTAAGGGGGCCGGCGGCGCGGCTCTGGGACCCATCCATGGCTGGGCCTGTGATCGTCCCTCTGGAGCTAATGTCCAGTAGCCTAAGAAGCCCAATCCACTCTGCACGCAGGTGAGTTCGCTTCTTCTCCCCTTAGTCCCTCGATGCAGTGAGCCTGTTGCCAGCAGGTCTCACTGAAAATAAAAAACCTAAACTAAAACTTTCACTAAGAAGCTCAGGAGAGCCCCTAGTGTGCACCCTTCTCGTTCGGGCACAAAGATCTAACTGAGGCTTGGAGGAGGGTCATAGGGGGAGGAGCCAGTGCACACCAGATAGTCCTAAAGCCGCTATGCGGAGCCGCTATTCCCCATGGTCCTTACGGAGTCCCCAGCATCCACTTAGGACGTTAGAGAAACATATGTTAAAATGGGTATCCGAGCTCTGGGTTGACACCACTTAGGTCAACACCCATTGGTCGACAGTGAATAGGTTGACACTAGAAATAGGTCAACATGAAAAAGGTTAACATGCAAAAAGGTCGACATGAGTTTTTCACATTTTTCCTTTTTCATACTTTACGATCCACGTGGACTACGACTGGGAACGGTAACCTTGCTGAAGCATGATGAGCGAAGTGACCCATGCGAGGGGACGCGGTGCACTAATTGGGGTTCCCGGTCACTTTGCAAAGTAAACGACACCAAAAACACATAAAAAAACTTGTGTCGACCTTTTTTCATGTCGCTCTTGTTCATGTCGACCTAATCGCAGTGTCGATCTATTTCTAGTGTCCACCTAGCCACTGTCAACCAATAGGTGTCGACCTATGAGTGTCGACCTAGACACTGTCGACCCTGGGTCCCGTACCCGTTAAAATGTATATAAAAAATAAGATTTTACTTACCGATAAATCTATTTCTCGTAGTCCGTAGTGGATGCTGGGGACTCCGTCAGGACCATGGGGATTAGCGGCTCCGCAGGAGACAGGGCACAAAAATAAAGCTTTAGGATCAGGTGGTGTGCACTGGCTCCTCCCCCTATGACCCTCCTCCAAGCCTTAGTTAGGATACTGTGCCCGGACGAGCGTACACAATAAGGAAGGATTTTGAATCCCGGGTAAGACTCATACCAGCCACACCAATCACACCGTACAACTTGTGATCTGAACCCAGTTAACAGTATGACAACGTAGGAGCCTCTGAACAGACGGCTCACAACAAGAACAACCCGATTTTTTTGTAACAATAACTATGTACAAGTATTGCAGACAATCCGCACTTGGGATGGGAGCCCAGCATCCACTACGGACTACGAGAAATAGATTTATCGGTAAGTAAAATCTTATTTTCTCTAACGTCCTAGTGGATGCTGGGGACTCCGTCAGGACCATGGGGATTATACCAAAGCTCCCAAACGGGCGGGAGAGTGCGGATGACTCTGCAGCACCGAATGAGAGAACTCCAGGTCCTCTTTAGCCAGGGTATCAAATTTGTAGAATTTTACAAACGTGTTCTCCCCCGACCACGTAGCTGCTCGGCAGAGTTGTAATGCCGAGACCCCTCGGGCAGCCGCCCAGGATGAGCCCACCTTCCTTGTGGAATGGGCCTTGACAGATTTAGGCTGTGGCAGGCCTGCCACAGAATGTGCAAGTTGAATTGTGCTACAAATCCAACGAGCAATCGTCTGCTTAGAAGCAGGAGCACCCAGCTTGTTGGGTGCATACAGTATAAACAGCGAGTCAGATTTTCTGACTCCAGCCGTCCTTGAAATATATATTTTCAATGCCCTGACAACGTCCAGCAACTTGGAATCCTCCAAATCGCTAGTAGCCGCAGGTACCACAATAGGCTGGTTCAGGTGAAACGCTGACACCACCTTAGGCAGAAAATGAGGACGCGTCCGCAGTTCTGCCCTGTCCGAATGGAAAATCAGATATGGGCTTTTATACGATAAAGCCGCCAATTCTGACACTCTCCTGGCTGAAGTAGCATGGTTACTTTCCATGTAAGATATTTCAAATCCGCCGATTTAAGTGGCTCAAACCAATGGGATTTGAGAAAATCCAAAACTACATTAAGGTCCCACGGAGCCACTGGGGGCACAACCGGGGGCTGTATATGTAGTACTCCTTTTACAAAAGTCTGGACTTCAGGAACTGAAGCCAATTCTTTCTGGAAGAAAATCGACAGGGCCGAAATTTGAACCTTAATGGACCCCAACTTGAGGCCCATAGACAATCCTGTTTGCAGGAAATGTAGGAATCGACCCAATTGAAATTCCTCCATGGGGGCCTTCCTGGCCTCACACCACGCAACATATTTTCTCCAAATGCGGTGATAATGTTGTGCAGTCACCTCCTTCCTGGCTTTAACCAGTGTAGGAATGACCTCTTCTGGAATGCCTTTTTCCCTTAGAATTCGGCGTTCAACCGCCACGCCGTCAAACGCAGCCGCGGTAAGTCTTGGAATAGACACGGTCCCTGCTGAATCAGGTCCCGTCTTAGAGGTAGAGGCCACGGATTTTCCGTGAGCATCTCCTGAAGTTCCGGGTACCAAGTTCTTCTTGGCCAATCCGGAGCCACGAGTATCGTTCTTACTCCCCTTTGCCGTATAATTCTCAGTACTTTGGGTATGAGAGGCAGAGGAGGAAACACATACACTGACTGGAACACCCACTGTGTTACCAGAGCGTCCACAGCTATTGCCTGAGGGTCTCTTGACCTGGCGCAATACCTGTCCAGTTTTTTGTTGAGGCGAGACGCCATCATATCCACCTTTGGTTTTTCCCAACGGTTCACAATCATGTGGAAGACTTCTGGATGAAGTCCCCACTCTCCCGGGTGTAGATCGTGTCTGCTGAGGAAGTCTGCTTCCCAGTTGTCCACTCCCGGAATGAACACTGCTGACAGTGCTATCACATGATCTTCCGCCCAGCGAAGAATCCTTGCAGCTTCTGCCATTGCTCTCCTGCTTCTTGTGCCGCCCTGTCTGTTTACGTGGGCGACTGCCGTGATGTTGTCCGACTGGATCAACACCGGCTGACCCTGAAGCAGGGGTTTTGCCAGGCTTAGAGCATTGTAAATCGCTCTTAGCTCCAGTATATTTATGTGAAGAGACATCTCCAGGCTTGACCATACTCCCTGGAAGTTTCTTCCCTGTGTGACCGCTCCCCAGCCTCTCAGACTGGCATCCGTGGTCACCAGGACCCAGTCCTGTATGCCGAATCTGCGGCCTTCTAACAGATGAGCACTCTGCAACCACCACAGAAGAGACACCCTTGTCCGTGGCGATAAGGTTATCCGCTGATGCATCTGCAGATGCGATCCGGACCATTTGTCCAGCAGATCCCACTGAAAAGTTTGTGCGTGGAATCTGCCGAATGGGATTGCTTCGTAAGAAGCCACCATCTTTCCCAGGACTCTTGTGCATTGATGCACAGACACTTTTCCTGGTTTTAGGAGGTTCCTGACAAGTTCGGATAACTCCTTGGCTTTCTCCTCCGGAAGAAACACCTTTTTCTGAACCGTGTCCAGAATCATTCCCAGGAACAGCAGACGTGTTGTCGGGGTCAACTGAGATTTTGGAAAATTCAGAATCCACCCGTGTTGTTGCAGCACTACTTGGGTTAGTGCTACTCCGTCCTCCAGCTGTTCTCTGGACCTTGCCCTTATCAGGAGATCGTCCAAGTAAGGGATAATTAATACGCCTCTTCTTCGCAGAAGAATCATCATTTCGGCCATTACCTTGGTAAAGACCCGAGGTGCCGTGGACAATCCAAACGGCAGCGTCTGAAACTGATAATGACAGTTTTGCACCACGAACCTGAGGTACCCTTGATGTGAAGGGCAAATTGGGACATGCAGGTAAGCATCTTTTATGTCCAGGGACACCATAAAGTCCCCTTCTTCCAGATTCGCTATCACTGCTCTGAGTGATTCCATCTTGAACTTGAATTTTTGTATGTACAGGTTCAAAGATTTCAGATTTAGAATAGGTCTTACCGAGCCGTCCGGCTTCGGTACCACAAATAGCGTGGAGTAATACCCCTTTCCCTGTTGTAGGAGGGGTACCTTGACTATCACCTGCTGAGAAAACAGCTTGTGAATGGCTTCCAATACCGTCGCCCTGTCTGAGGGAGACGTTGGCAAAGCAGACTTTAGGAACCGGCGAGGGGGAGACTTCTCGAATTCCAACCTGTAACCCTGAGATACTACCTGCAGGATCCAGGGGTCCACCTGTGAGCAAGCCCACTGCGCGCTGAAATTCTTGAGTCGACCCCCCACCGTTCCTGAGTCCGCTTGTAAAGCCCCAGCGTCATGCTGAGGGCTTTGCAGAACCCGCGGAGGGCTTCTGTTCCTGGGAAGGAGCTGCTTGCTGCCCTCTCTTACCCTTTCCTCTGCCTCGGGGCAGATATGACTGTCCTTTTGCCCGCTTGTTCTTATAGGACCGAAAGGACTGCGGCTGAAAAGACGGTGTCTTTTTCTGTTGGAAGGGGGTCTGAGGTAAAAAGGTGGATTTCCCGGCAGTTGCCGTGGCCACCAAATCCGATAGACCGACGCCAAATAATTCCTCCCCTTTATACGGCAATACTTCCATATGCCGTTTGGAATCCGCATCACCTGACCACTGTCGTGTCCATAAACTTCTTCTGGCAGATATGGACATCGCACTTACTCTCGATGCCAGAGTGCAAATATCCCTCTGAGCATCTCGCATATAAAGAAAAGCATCCTTTAATTGCTCTAAAGTCTGTAAAATACTGTCCCTATCCAGGGTATCAATATTTTCAGTCAGGGAATCCGACCAGACCACCCCAGCACTGCACATCCAGGCTGAGGCGATGGCTGGTCGCAGTATAACACCAGTATGTGTGTATATACTTTTTAGGGTAGTTTCCAGCCTCCTATCAGCTGGATCCTTGAGGGCGGCCGTATCAGGAGACGGTAACGCCACTTGTTTTGATAAGCGTGTGAGCGCCTTATCCACCTTAGGGGGTGTTTCCCAGCGCGCCCTAACCTCTGGCGGGATAGGGTATAATGCCAATAACTTTTTTGAAATTAGCACTTTTCTATCTGGGTTAACCCACGCTTCATCACATACATCATTCAATTCCTCTGATTCAGGAAAAACTACAGGTAGTTTTTTCAACCCCCACATAATACCCCTTTTTGTGGTACTTGTAGTATCAGAGATATGCAAAGCCTCCTTCATTGCCGTGATCATATAACGTGTGGCCCTACTGGAAAATACGTTTGTTTCTTCACCGTCGACACTAGATTCAGTGTCCGTGTCTGGGTCTGTGTCGACCGACTGAGGTAAAGGGCGTTTTACAGCCCCTGACGGTGTCTGAGACGCCTGGGCAGGTACTAACTGGTTTGCCGGCCGTCTCATGTCGTCAACTGATTTTTGTAATGTGCTGACATTATCACGTAATTCCATAAACAAAGCCATCCATTCCGGTGTCGACTCCCTGGGGGGTGACATCACCATTACCGGCAATTGCTCTGCCTCCACACCAACATCGTCCTCATACATGTCGACACACACGTACCGACACACAGCAGACACACAGGGAATGCTCTATTGAAGACAGGACCCCACTAGCCCTTTGGGGAGACAGAGGGAGAGTTTGCCAGCACACACCCAAGCGCTATAATATATATGGGAACAACCCTATATAAGTGTTGTATCCTTATAGCAGCTTAAATATAGTAATATCGCCAAAAAAAGTGCCCCCCCTCTCTGTTTTACCCTGTTTCTGTAGTGCAGTGCAGGGGAGAGTCCTGGGAGCCTTCCTCACAGCGGAGCTGAGCAGGAAAATGGCGCTGTGTGCTGAGGAGAATAAGCCCCGCCCCCTATTTCGGCGGGATCTTCTCCGGAGTTTGTGAGATCTGGCAGGGGTTAAATACATCCATATAGCCTCAAGGGCTATATGTGATGTATTTTTAGCCATAAAAAGGTATTATACATTGCTGCCCAGGGCGCCCCCCCAGCGCCCTGCACCCTCCGTGACCGCTGTGTGAAGTGTGCTGACAACAATGGCGCACAGCTGCAGTGCTGTGCGCTACCTCAGGAAGACTGAAAAGTCTTCTGCCGCCTGCTTCTGGACCTCTTCCATCTTCGGCATCTGCAAGGGGGGTCGGCGGCGCGGCTTCGGGACCGGACTCCATGGCTGGGCCTGTGTTCGATCCCTCTGGAGCTAATGGTGTCCAGTAGCCTAAGAAGCCAATCCATCCTGCACGCAGGTGAGTTGACTTCTCTCCCCTAAGTCCCTCGATGCAGTGAGCCTGTTGCCAGCAGGACTCACTGAAAATAAAAAACCTAAAAACTTTTTCTAAGCAGCTCTTTAGGAGAGCCACCTAGATTGCACCCTGCTCGGACGGGCACAAAAACCTAACTGAGGCTTGGAGGAGGGTCATAGGGGGAGGAGCCAGTGCACACCACCTGATCCTAAAGCTTTATTTTTGTGCCCTGTCTCCTGCGGAGCCGCTAATCCCCATGGTCCTGACGGAGTCCCCAGCATCCACTAGGACGTTAGAGAAAATGTATTTAAACATTTTCCATTGTTCATCGCTGCTGACCAGGAATGCCTGATGCTTCCGGGTGTGTAGTCACGTGATCAGACCTAGGCCTCGCTTTACTCAAAGGCACTTCACCCCCTGCAGCTGGGGGGAGACTGGGGATTCCTGCTAGTAAAGGTGCCTGTGGAGGTGGAGTAATAGGTCTTGGGAGTTCTGTATATAATATGGCATTCATTGCAATGGAGATCACTCTAATAATTGGTGTATTATATGGCAGTCACTGCAAAGCTCTGTGTATTATAATTTGGTCACTGTAACTATTTTCTTTATGTGGCAGTCACTGTGATGCGGTCTGTATTATATGATATTCACTGCAGTGCTCTCTTTGTCACATGGCAGTCTGTGTGATGCACTTTGTATTATATGGTGATCACTGCGATGCTCTATGTATCATATCACCGATTCTTTGTATTATATTGTGGTCACAAACATTTTCTTGTTATAGCTGCAATATTAAGTAGTTGAAGGTAGGCGCTAGCTATGTTCATCATGGAGATAGCCAGGCCCTTATGTAAACCACACCCACACCACATTGGTCACCCCCCCACATGACTAGTCATACCGCCACAGCGCTTGTCACACATCCTGCCAAGGCACAAAATAGGCCCTTCATAATTTTCAGCTCCAGGCCCATGTGGACCTTAATCTGGCACTGTGTATCATGTGCTGTGTTCATGTATCCTGTGTGTGTATCATGGCCTGTGTTCATGTATCCTGTGTGTGTATCATGTGCCGTGTTCATGTATCCTATGTGTGTATCATGTGCTGTGTTCATGTATCCTATGTGTGTATCATGTGCTGTGTGCATGTATCCTATGTGTGTATCATGTGCTGTGTTCATGTATCCTGTGTGTGTATCATGTGTCTGTGTGTATGTATCCTGTGTGTGTATCATGTGCTGTGTGCATGTATCCTATGTGTGTATCATGTGCTGTGTTCATGTATCCTGTGTGTGTATCATGTGTCTGTGTGTATGTATCCTGTGTGTGTATCATGTGTCTGTGTGTATGTATCCTGTGTGTGTATCATGTGCTGTGTGTATGTATCCTATGTGTGTATCATGTGCCGTGTGTATGTAACCTATGTGTGTGTATGTGCTGTGTGTGTGTGTGTATGCATGCTATGTGTGTATGTGTATATGCTGTGTGTATGTATGCTCTGTGTGTATATGTATGCATGCTCTGTGTGTATGCATGCATGTATGCTCCGTGTGTGTGTCTGCAGTGTGTATGTTTGATCCGAGTAGTTATGTATTGTATATATGTGTTTGAAAGTACGCCATGAATGTATGTATGCTGTGTGTAAGTATGTATGTATATGTACAGAAGTGTATGTATGTGTGTGTGTGTGTGTGTGTATGTATATATATATATATATATATATATATATATATAATCACAACATATGTACATGCATACGTGAACGGAACCCCCCCCCCCAAGAAAATCCTGCGTTTGCCCCTGCCTGGGCGTCTGGTAGGAGAGTCAACTCTCCCTCCTCATGAAGACCTCCAGGTAACTGCTGCCACAATTCACAGCTCTGGGTGCCCAGTCTTTCTGCTGCTGATATTCTCTCTCTCTCCATGTCCCTCTCTCTCTCTCCATGTCACTCTATTTTGCCATGTCTCCTCTTCATCTCTCTCTCTTTTGCCATGTCTCTCTCTCTCTCTTGCAATGTCTCTATCTCCATGTCTTTCTCACCCTCTCTTGCCATGTCACTCTTTTTGTCTGTTTTTGCACTTTCAAGACTCTGAGTGTGTGTGTGTATATATATATATATATATATATATAAATAAAACCCCGTCATAAAATCCTGCGTTTGCCCCTGGAAGGGGCTCTACCTGTCGTACTGTGTAAAAGGGGACGCTGTCTGCCGTACTGTGTAAAAGGGGGGACTCTGAAAATTGTGGGCATTGTGTGTAAAGGGCACTAGTATGTGGGGCGGGCAATGTGAATAAGATTGTGCTACTGTGAAGCATTATTTTGAATTGGTGGTACTTTTGTGTGGCCACGCCCCTTCCTTGTGAGGCCACACCCTTTCTGTGGCATTGCAGTTGAGGTGAGTTCCCCCACCTCTCCAAGACCACTTTAAGCCCTGAGTAAGGCTGATACTGCATGAGGTGTATGGATGGTCAGGTTGTGTCCCAACACTACATCTTCACTTTTACTCACTAGCAAGGCTATCGCTGCAACACTTCGCAAGCATGTGGGGAGAGACCGTGCTACGGTGTCCAACTGTGCACTATAGTAAGCTACCGGCCTGCTGGCATCACCATGTCTCTGGGTTACGACACCTGCCGCACACCCAGCACTTTCCGTACCGTACAACTCAAAAGGTTTCCCATAATCTGGCATGCCTAATGCAGGTGCCTGTGATAGGCATTGTTTAAGTCTTTCAAATGGCAGTTCGGACTCATCTGTGTGAGAGATCCGATCTGGTTTGTTCGAGGAGACCATTTCCTGCAAAGGTAAAGCCAGTATGGAGAACCCTGGGATCCAGTTTCGGCAATACCCACACATTCCAAGGAAAGTGCGGATCTGCTGCTGGGTTTGTGGCAGAGTCATGTCGCGAATCGCCTGTATTCTATCAGCGGTGAGGTGTCTCAGTCCTTGTGTCAAGCGATGTCCCAAATATTTTACCTTGGTCTGTCACAACTGTAACTTATCCTTTGAAACCTTGTGTCCCGTATTAGAAAGGTGAAACATAAGTTGTTTCGTGTCTTTCAAGGACGACTCAAGTGAATCTGAACACAGCAGTAAGTCATCTACATACTGTATTAATACTGATCCGCTCTCAGGTTGAAAGGATTGTAAACAGTCATGCAAAGCCTGGGAGAAAATACTTGGGCTGTCAATGAAACCTTGGGGTAGGCGAGTCCAGGTGTACTGTACTCCCCTGTATGTAAATGCAAACAAATATTGGCTGTCAGGGTGCAGAGGGACCGAAAAGAAAGCAGAACAGAGGTCAATGACAGTGAAAAATTTCGCAGTAGGGGGAATTTGCATGAGGATGACAGCTGGATTTGGCACTACGGGGAATTGGCTCTCAACTATCTTGTTTATCCCCCTTAGATCCTGTACTAGCCTGTAACCCCTTCCCCCACTCTTTTTCACAGGGAAGATGGGACTATTGGCAGTGCTGGACGTCCTAACTAGGATGCCCTGTTGTAGCAAGCGCTCTATGACTGGGTACACTCCTAATTCCACCTCTGGCTTCAGAGGATACTGTGGGATTTTTGGAGCTATCCTACCATCTTTTACTTGCACTACTACAGGAGCTACATTTGCCATCAATCCAGTGTCTTGTCCATCTTTGGTCCAGAGGGATTCCGGTATCTGGGAGATCATTTCCTCTACCTTGGATGGACACCTGTCTATAACAGCAGAGTGTGACATTAACCTTTGTGGGGTGTCTAACATATCCTGCACTTCCTGAACGTGGTTCTCGGGTATATCTAAGAAGACACCCTCAGGAGTACAATATATACCACACCTCATCTTACACAATAAATCTCTCCCAAGTAGATTAGTCGGAGCCGATGTAGCTAGCAAAAAGGAGTGCTTGGTCTGCAAAGGCCCTATCGTAATCTCCGCTGGTCTACTTAAAGGGTAGTGTTGCACTACTCCTGTTACCCCCATTGCTGAAATTGTTTTACCCGTGGTTTTCATACCTACCGTTGAATTTAACACTGACCTGGCCGCCCCTGTATCTACAAGGAAAGGTAGTGATCTACCAGCTACATCAACTGTAACCTCGGGTTCATTTCCAAGGCTAGCAATCAACTTCACTGGCTGCAAACTACAGGTGTGGCCTAATCCCTATTGTATGTTGTGACCCTCCCGCAGCGCGCTGGCAGCTACAATATGTGAGGGGGGTAGCTGAGAATTTCCAGAGGTCTGCCAGTCCCTCCTAGGTGGGTACCTCCTTGTTTCCCCTGCATGTGGCTCATAATTCCTCCTATGCGGTCCCTGATCCCAATTACGTGTGTTAGGCTGTGAGTCATGTTCTGGTCTAGGGGGTCGATATACGTTGCTTTTATAATTACAGTTCCGTGCGTAATGTCCTTCCCTCTTGCAATTATAACATTTCACTACATCCGACTTACCATCAGGGGTCTGGGGTTTTGGCTGATGTGGCTTCGTTGTCAGGGCTTTGATACTTATGGTCATCAGCTTATCCCCCTGTGACTCCCTGTGCTTAATGATGTTCCGATCGTGCTCGATAGCGGACTCTCTTAATGCAGCCACCGAAATACCTCTCCAGTTAGGTTGAGTGGTTTGTACCCTTGTTCTCAACGTTTCTTTCAAGCCGTCCATTAATACGGACACAGCTACCTCTCTATGGTGTACATTTTCCTTAATGTCCTCGACCCCAGTGTATCTAGCCATTTCCTGCAGTGCTCGATGGAAATATTCAGAAGCAGTTTCACCTTCTTTTTGTCTTATGGAAATTTTTTTATTCCACTTGACAACAGTAGGGAAATATACCCCTAACTGCAGATTGATCTGTTTTACATTCTCCTGAGTGTATTCATCAGTGAGAGGTACTTCTGCGTCTAATTTACAATCAGCAATGAATTTCACAGGGTCAATATTGGAGGGCAAACATGCCCGTAGCACTGTCCGCCAATCTTTGTTTGTGGGTTCGGTGGCGTTACCTAGTTCTCTAATAAACCTCTGACATGCGGCTAGATCCTTTCTGGGATCGGGAAATTCAGACATAATTGTCCTCAATTCTGTCCGGGACCAAGGACAATGCATAGCAATGTTCCTGACGGGAGTGATTCCCTGAGCGTCAGTCTTCCCATTGGGGACTGCGATCACCCTGACAGGATTTAGTTCAATTACATAATTCTGGGTTGCTTCTACAATGTGAGGTGCAATTGTCTCTGCATAATGTACTGTACCGTACTTACCTGTGGACACAACCTCACCTGTCCCTCCGCTAGGGGCCTTTGCTACTGTTCTTACTGGTTGGGCCGTGCCCACTTGTGTGTCTTGTATGGTGGCTGCTAGAGAGAGTGCCGATATCGTGCTGGGCTCATCTTCTTGCTCGCAGTCCTGAGGGAAGTTTAAGATGGGATACAACTTGCACGGGTTAGCATTAATACATTTATCAAGTTCACTCTTATCATATATTAGTATGCCATTGTCTGTAGCCACTTTCTCCCCTGTAATATACGGTGGTGGTGGTGCAGTTGCAATCAGTTTCCTGCTAGGGTTGGAACTGGCTGCGTGAGCTAGTTCCCTTTGCATATCACTCTCTCGTTGCCATAAATGTAAACAGTTTGAGTGTTTGATCCTTTCTTTTCGGGATTTTAACAGACATATCCTAATCCTTAAATTCTGCAACACCTCTGGATTAAAACTGTCTTTAGGGAATGGTTCCCTATCTTCCGCAGTCATACGTTCCCATTCATTGCATAAAACCTCTGCGTGTGATCCATATTTCTCACACATTATGTACCTCGCCGACCCCTTGGGCCGCGGAATATCAACCTGAACCCTGGTTGATCGTCCCTTACTTGAGCAACTGGCCCCCATCTTTTGCAGGTATTGCCTTCTCAGCTAATTCCTACAAAAAACCCAAAATACTCAATATAAGGCAACGGTAAAAGTTCAACGAGTGCTCTCACCCACTCACGCCCACGTTGGCCAATACACCTAAGCACTGTCGTCAGCGCCGGTACGTACCCAACCTAGGGCCCCTGTGTTACCTCTATTTACTGGAAATGTGTGGGAGTGACTTACCCTTCCCAGTAAATATTGGTCGTTGGAGATTTCCTGCGTGACCAGCGAAAACTCCCTTAAAACAAAAACATTGTTACACAAATCACATTGCGTGTGCTACACCTAGCGCCAATGATCCCGCGATTTTACGCAAAACTCGTAAAAGGGTATCGCGGTGAGCTAAGCATTGCACCCACAAACGCGCGGTCCAATCGCCCAGCGTATAAGTAACTGTTACTTATCCGCCGTGCGACCAATGGAATCGTTTTTCAGGCTGCGAAACCTCAGCCGGAGCGTATCTGAACGGGCCTATATGGGTTCTACGCCAACCCCCTGGGCTGCGCTCTCTACACAAAAACCTTGCTGACCTTTTAGGCCGCGGTATTCAGAGCTTCGCTTGACTTTGTCAGCGGTTTTCTGACTTCGCTGACCTCTTGGTCTGCTGTTATCTACTACTTGCTCCTTTGTACCTTAATCAATGTTAACGTGAGCAAGCCACTCTCACGGCACCAAGTGTCCACTCACCTGGTGTGGTCTCCTACGGGATCCCGAATTCCCTGGGTCCACAAAACCTTTATTGTTTGCACACTCATGCTCGTTCACTCATATACACTTTGGTTTTTCTGTACAGAAAATTAACTTTCATTCAGATAAAACAGTCTCAGTTCCAGAGGTAATACAGTAAAAAGGGTATTTAAACTAAATATTGGAAACTGATCAATTTGTGCTATTATCGCGTGGCTACCGTCTCGCGCCTAAACTAAAACAATGCTATTGTGTGCTTTGTACTTAGCGGTCGTACTTTTACGCACGTTGCGTGAACACGCCACGTGTGTATGCCTTTACGTTGTGAACGCAGTCCCGTACTCTGTCCGAGACACGTGTACAAAGGCCGTACGTCCGCAGTACTACAAATCCCACACTTCTATAAATGTAAGCGATATTTAACTATAATCGCTTACTGAACACAACACACAGTTTCTACTGTATAAACCTTTACAACTAGGCCAGGCTGCGTGTGCGTCTTACACTTACTTCATTAACTATTGACTCTATATTTTAACTAAATAGCAACAAATTTTCTCAGTACAGGTCAAAATGAATCTAGTAATCAATGCTTATGGCAATAATGCGAGCAGATATGCAAAGTACAAAATACAGGTGTATGCGTGTGTTGTGTGCGCATTTGGCGCCAAACAGAAATTTCACAGATTTTTAAAATAGCTTTTGCGTTCTTACCTTACGGATCCCTCCAGCATCCCTTCAAACCATGCAGGGCAGACGGTTATCTAATCAGCACTAGTGTATCCACCTAGCAAGAGAAGGTTTACAGGGGATACCTTTCCGCCCTTTGCTGATAGATAAAGTCTGCGTAAACCTGCTAGGCTGCGGGTATGAGGAAGAACCGGATGAGCTCCCAATTGATAATGTCGATATTATCTTAGACCGTAAAGCTATACCTCTAAATGCACTTTTACCGTGGAGCCGCTATGGCCGCTAGCCTGAATACACGTGCTACGTACTTTGTACGCTATTTGCGTACAGAGTCCCGCACGTGGTACGTACTTGGCGTACACACACCGCGCTGAGTGTACAGAGTACACACAGCGTGCACCCACACAATTGATAACCTTTAAACCTTGTTAATGATACAATGCAATGATATGATTACACTTTAAACCCTTAGCAGCAAAGTACTGCATCGATGTTATACCTTAAACCTTAAGTAGCGCTGACGGTACAAAGTACCCGCAGTGCATACACCTTATCAATACTTATACACCTTATACAGATAAATACACTCTAAAACCCTTGCAGGAAAGTGAAGACACAACACCGATTTGTAGTTGCAACCACAGGGTTCTAAGGCCACAGTGGATTATTCCAAATTGTTAAACAATACAAATCATACACTACAGGCTAACAAGATAAATCTAAACAGAATAATGGCTACAGAGAATGTACATACGTGAGAATGTTCGCAAGCGCAACCCGGCCGGTCCTCCGCTAGTCAGATAGAAAGCGTTCAGAGTCTTCTGACCGGCCAGGCAACAATGGGCTTTTTATACACAACTTACATACACAATACAATGGTAACTGTAATCTCATTGTCCATTGGACACAGGGATGTGTCTTTACATTACAGAAGAGGTCATAGGTGGATTTGAATAGATGGGCGATGTCTTTCCCCAACTGCTCTTGTGGGTGGTATTCCCTGGATTCACGCCGCGTACATAATATACAGTAAATACAGTTAATATCTATAGTCTACTTTTGCACATAACTATACGCAGGAACATGCGATCTTTCTCTAACCAACACCGGAATGTTACCCTCAAATACCCTACAGCTGGATACTAGACATCACCTTCCAACCTTTATCTGACCCTTCCTATCATGCAAAGGCGAATCTCTTAGTCCAGGAACTGTTTAAACTATTAATACTCGCTGATGTGGTGTAGGGGAGTCATATCTAAAATGTACACTATTTGGGTTAAATATGTAATGTTCTAATAACCCTCTACGCGCTCACAAACTCTGCCGTAAATATCCATATCACGCGCATGATCGCCGGAGCGATCCTACGCAAATTGCGGATATGTGCACGCACGGAGGACTGAGTGCACGAGCAGCGGGCATGTGCATGGGGTTAGTACAAGGCATATGCATTACAATATTTTTCGACTTTAACACCTTCTACTTATGAGAGTGAAACAAGCCTCTTCTTCTTCAGAGAAACTGCACTTTAGCAGTACATACACCATTTCTTCTAAATTCATTAGCGACAAGGTACTTGAACACTGGCACTTGATCTTCAGCAATCCGGTTCTTGCCAGCACCTTGAAACTGCCAAAATGTTCATCACAGAGGTCCTAACTTCAAAGATATGCTGGTGGTCACTAATTTATCAAACTGTGCGAGTGGCACTATGAACTGGTTAAGCCTCAAACGTGGTGTTTTAGGTGCACTGGATGTACCAACTGCCAATTATTACTTACAGGGAACTCTTTCATCAACCCTCAGGATAACAAGAAATATTCTGTCAAATTTTGTCTGGACTGCAACAGCAATTTTTTTATTTATGTCCCTGCAACTTACTCTATGTGGAGAAAACTACCAGAGTGTTAAGTGTTGGGCAGCATTGGTCTTCAATCAAGAAATGCCTACACCCCAGTGGCAGGGGCGTTTCAAGAGAAGAGGAGGCCCGTGTACAGCCTTCTGCTTCAGGGGTCCCCTCCTCTCTGACTGATGCAAAGGATTTAATCCTTACCTCTCCGGAGTCCCCTGGTGGTGCCATCCTTCTCCGCAGCGGCAATAGAGTCTGATAAAAGATTTTGCTAATGCGCATGCGCAAAACTCAGGAAAAATGGCCACCGTACCATTTTTCTGGTGTTTTCAGCAGGTGCAATAGAGTTTGTTCTCCCTAGTGTTCAAACTCTATTGCGCTGCCGAGAAGGGATGGCTCCAACGGGGGACTCCAGAGAGGTAAGTATTAAACAAATGGGTGCAGTGTGTGCAGGGTGGGCCCCCCTGGACCCTGGAGGCCTGTGTGCCTTGCACACACTGCACCCATTATAGATACGCCAATGCCCACTGGGGGTTAAAGAGAATCTGAAGAATTTACTGGTAGCGAGACACTTTATGGAAAGAAGCATACTGTTGGCCAACTTAAGTATTACATCATTGACCACATCCCACCCTTCAGGAGAGGAGGTGATAGGGAAAAGATTTTACTACGATAGGAATTACAGTGGATTTATAAATTGAACTGCCCATCCCCACATGGTCTTAATGAATACTTCAAGATGGGATGTTTTCTGTATACCAATTTCTAATCTTTCTTTTTTGCAGATTTGAGATCTCGAGACTCTTGGAGGGGCGCTTGCACCTTGGAATGACATCACGGCTTGTAGAGCACCACCTTGTGCCCTTGATATTGGTTTGCAGCTAGGTTTATGCTTTGGGAGTACCACTGTGTAATTCATATTGGCATTCTTCTATATTGTCTTCCACCATGTATTCACACCCCTGTGTGTTTGATTTTTTTTGATACCCCTTTTGGTGTCTGCAGCACTGGTGTGGGCTCCCCTGGCTTATCTTTCTCTGGATCATTCATGTGTATCCTTTCATGACACATCTGTGCGTATGCTCTAGCCAGCTGTGCCTCGTGCCTCACATTACCTTGGGGAGCACACCCATGCACTACAACGGAGTTACTCTCGTCATTGCTGTTTATGTATAACCCTGTATGGTTTACTTCACAGTAATGCTTTCCTTGATGTATGTGGCTTAATTATATGCTTCCCTATTATGGTCCTTTGTATACTTATTTATGGTCTTTTTGTGCCTTGCTGTTTTTTGACTCCTCAGTGTGTATGGGCTTGCCACTTATGCCTCGTGAATCCCTTAGGTTGTGGTGTCCTTCCGTCTGACACAAGGGCATCCACTGTTATGTACTGTCTCATTGTTTTACTTCATGTATCACAGTATGTTAATATGGCACCTCCCTGTGTCTGCTGTTAGTAATGGTGCCTCATACCTGTGATGTGCTGCAGGGGACAGACATGTCATGATCGGGAGTCCCTGTCAGGTCTTCCTAATTCACTGATCACCCTTTCCCTGATTCACGCCCGATACACACGGGGCTGTATTGTTGTTTAATTTACTCTGCTATGTGATTGGTTAATTGGGGTGCTTACAGCCTTTATTATCTGGCTTTCTTAGTGTGTCTGTGTCAGATAATCTGACAGACAGGGGAGCAGGACAGACCAGGAGGGAGAGTTCCATTCTTAAGGATTAAAGATACCAGTGGGACATTTTTAAACCTCTTATATCTGCATAATTGGCTGCAAATAGCTACTGAAAAACCAGAGGAACACATCTTAGAGGAAAAACCCTTGAGGCGGATACAAAGTTTAACACAAGAGTATTAGAACCATTGGGAGAAAGAAAAACAAATACATTTTCTGAAGAAAAATTCACGGTTAGATATATACTACAAAATAGGAGGTACCAACTAATGATACTGTTCAATTGCTGATACCAGTCAGGAAGACTGCTCTAATGACAGCCACTTCAGTATCAATTTGATAAGTGTATACTAAAGACACCCCATATGAAGTCTTAAATGATGAAACGCGTTGGATGACATGGTATTGGGATCCATAAAGAGAATGGAAAATTCATCTACTTAATATTCACAGAAAAATTTAATTGGTTTTATGTACTTAGTATTGCCTTGATGCTATAAGTTTTAAGTAACAATTTTGTAATACATTTATGTGTATTTTGAAGGAGAAAAAGACTGATGCCATTTTATTTGTTTATTAAATCAGTTTAAGAGGTTCAATACCTCATTTCATAGAAAATACTATATATATATATATATATATATATAAATTACACACACACGGGTACGGGTCATTGGGTTGACTCAGCTTAGGGCGACAGTCATCAGGTCGACACTGAATGTCGACATGGGCATTAGGTTTACATGCAGTTGGTCGACATGGGCAATAGGTCGACATGTAGTAGGTCAACAGGTGAAAAGGTCGACATGAGTTTTTGGACTTTTTTTTGTGTCGTTTTCTTCTAAAATGACGGGGAACCCCAATTAGTGCACCGTGTCCCTGCGCATGGCGAGAGGGCAGGTTACTGTCCCAATTGTAGTCCACGTGGATCAGCAAGTATGGAAAAATGAAAAAAAATGAAGAAAGAAAAAATGTAAAAAAACTCATGTCGACCTAATGACCATGTCGATATATTGGCCATTTCAACCTATGACTGTCGACCTTAGCTGTGTTGACCTAACGGTCATATCCCCACACACACATAGGCATATTAAGAGATGAAGGGGCCCGTATGCAGTCTCTGTCCGGGACCCACTCCTCTCTCGCTTGCTGGCAATTGGCAATGCGTCCATTACAGTGCGGGCTCTAGTACCGTGCTAGAGTCTACTGCGCATGTGCCAAACTCTGGGAAGTGGGAGCGGGACAGAGGAAGAGCAGGAAGCATTGGCTGGGTCCCAGCTGCAGTGCAGTTTGAAGTTGTCAGCAGCCGCCAGTCATTCCTGCGGATTGGCTGTGCATCAAAAGAAGATGAGGCGCTTTGAATCTGATGCCGATTGTGTGCCTATCATGGCTCGCGGACCACCAGCCAATGAGAAGCTACCACTGCCTCACTTTATTTTTATTGGCAGCCGGTTCTGCACTCCCTAGACTGCTCCTGGCCAGCTCATAAAAGTCATGCTTTGTTCGGAGTTGTAGACAGAGTGTCTGCCAGACAGCACTGATCAGGGGGGTTTCTCTCTACTCAGACACCCCACCTCCCCACATGCACTACTGACAGCTGGGGCCACTTGCCTGCATTGTCAGTGAGGCAGGGATGTGCTGCTGTCAGTGAGGCGGGGATGTGCTGCTGTCAGTGAGGTGGTGATGCGCTGTTGTCAGTGAGGCAGGGATGCGCTGTTGTCAGTGAGGAAGAAATGTGCTGCTGTCAGTGAAGCAGGAATGCGCTGCTGTCAGTGAGGCAGGGATGTGCTGCTGTCAGTGAGGTGCTGATGCGCTGCTGTCCATAAGGCGGTGATGCGCTGCTGTCAGTGTGGCGGGGATGCGCAGCTGCCAGTGAGGCGGGGATACGCTGCAGCCAGTGAGGCGGGAATGCGCTGCTGCCAGTGAGGTGGGGTTGGGCGGGTGTAGTACGGTATGCCGGCGCCCGGGCTCCCGGCGACCAGCATACCGGCGCCGGGAGCCCGACCACCGGCATACCGACAGCGTGGCGAGCGCTAAGGAGCCCCTTGCGGGCTCACTGCGCTCGCCACGCTGCGGGCACGGTGCCACACTCTTTTATTCTCCCTCCAGGGGGGTCGCGGACCCCCATGAAGGAGAATAGCTGTCGGTATGCCGGGTGTCGGGATTCCGGCGCCGGTATAATGTGCGCCGGGATCCCGACATTCGGCATACTGAAGACCACCCGGGTTGGGCTGCTGTCAGTGAGGCGGGGATGTGCTGCTGTCAGTGAGGCGGGGATGTGCTGCTGTTAGTGAGACAGGGATGTGCTTTTGTCAGTGTGGCAGTAATGTGCTGCTGTCAGTGAGGCAGGGATGTGCCACAGTCAGTGAGACAGGAATGTGCTGCAGTCAGTGATGTGGGATTGCGTCGCTGCTAGTGAGGGGGGGATGTCCTGAGGCAGTGATGCACTGCTGTCAGTGAGGCAGGAATGTGCCACTGTCAGCGAGAGAGGAATGTGCTGCAGTCAGTGAGGCAGGATTGCGTCGCTGCCAGTGACAGGGGGATGTCCTAAGGCGCTGATGCGCTGCTGTCAGTGGGATGTCGAGGTGCTGTCAGCAAGACAGGGGTTTCTTTGTACTCAGACACCCCACCTCCCCACATGCACTACTGACAGCTGGGGCCACTTGCCTGCATTGTCAGTGAGGCATGGATGTGCTCCTGTCAGTGAGATGGTGATGTGCTGCTGTCAATTAGGCGGGGATGTGCTGCAGTCAGAGGAGGGGATGTTCTGCTGTCACTGCGGTGGGGATGTGCTGCAGTCGATGAGACAGGGATGTGCTGCTGTCAGAGGAGGGGATGTGCTGCAGTCAGTGAGGCAAGGATGTAATGCTGTCAGTGAGGCAGGGATGTGCTTCTGTCATTGAGGCATGGATGTGCTGCTGTCAGTGAGGCGGGGATGTGCTTCTGTCAGTGAGGCTGGGATGTGCTGCAGTCAGTGAGGCAAGGATGTGCTGCTGTTAGTGATGCAGGGATGTGCTGCTGTCAGTGAGGCGCTGATGTGCTGCTGTCAGTGAGGTAGTGATGTGCTGCTGTCAGTGAGTCAGGGATGCGATCCTGTCAGTGAAACAGGGGTACACTGCTGTCAGTGAGACGGCAAGGTGCTGCTGTCAGTGAGGCAGAAATGGACTGCTGTCAGTGAAGCGGATATGACCTGCTGTCAGATGAGGGGATGTGCGGATTTCAATGTGCTGCTGTCAGTGAGACGGGGATGTGCTGCTGTCAGTGAGGCGGTGAGGTGCCGCTGTCAGTGAGGTAGGGATGTGCTGCTGTCAGTGAGGCCAGGATGTGCTGCAGTCAGAGAGGTACCAAGGTGCTGCTGTCAGTGAGGCAGAGATGGACTGCTGTCAGTGAGGCAGGGATGTGCTGCTGTCAGTGAGGCAGAAATGGGCTGCTGTCAGTGAGGCGGGGACGTTCTGCTGTCAGTGAGGTGGCGAGATGCTTTTGTCAGTGAGGCAGGGATGTGCTGCTGTCAGTGAGGCAGGGATGGACTGCTGTCAGTGCAGCAGGAATGGACGGCTGTCAGTGAGGCGCTGATGTGCTGTTGTCAGCGAGGCATGGATGTGCTGCTGTCAGTGAAGTGGGGATGTGCTGCTGGCAGAGGAGGGGATGTGCTGCTTTCAGTGATGTGGGGATGTGCTGCTGTCAGAGAGGTGGGGATGTGCTGCTGTCGGTGAGGCCGCAATGTTCTGCTGTCAGTAAGGTGGCGAGATGCTGATGTCAGTGAGGCAGTGATGCACTGCTGTTAGTGTGGCAGGGATGCACTACTGTCAGTGAGGCAGGGATGGGCTGCTGTCATTCAGGTGTCGAGGTGCTGCTGTCAGTGAGGGAGGGATGCGCTGCTGTCAGTGAGGCAGGGATGCGCTGCTGTCAGTGAGGCAGGAATGGGCTGCTGTTAGTGAGGCACGAATGGGTTGCTGTCAGTGAGGCAAGGATGTGCTGCTGTCAGTGAGGCAGGGATGTGCTGCTGCCAGTAAGGCATTGATGTGCTGCTGTTAGTGAGGTGGCAAGGTGCTGCAGTCAGTGAGGCAGAAATGTGCTGCTATCGGTTAGGCATGAATGTACTGCTGTCAGTGAGGTGGCGAGGCGCTGCTGTCAGTGAGGCAGTTATGTGCTGCTGTCATTGATGTGCTGCTGTCATTGAGGCATGGATATGTGGCTGTTAATGAAGTGGGGATGTGCTGCTGTCAGTGAGGTGGGGATGTGCTGCTGTCAGTGAGGCGGTGATGTGCAGCTGTCAGTGAGGTGGCAAGGTGTTGCTGTCAATGAGGTGGAATGGACTGCTGTCAGTTAGGCAGGAAATGACTGCTGTCAGTGAGACAGGGATGTGCTGCTGTCAGTAAGGCGCCGAGGTGCTGCTGTCAGTGAGGCAGGGATGTGCTGCTGTCATTGATAAGCTGCTGTCATTGAGGCATGGATGTGTGGCTGTTAATGAAGTGGGGATGTGCTGCTGTCAGTGAGGTGGGGATGTGCTGCTGTCAGTGAGGTGGGGATGTGCTGCTGTCAGTGAGGCGGTGATGTGCTGCTGTCAGTGAGGTGGCAAGGTGCTGCTGTCAATGAGGTGGAATGGACTGCTGTCAGTTAGGCAGGAAATGACTGCTGTCAGTGAGACAGGAACGGACTGCTGTCAGTGAGGCAGGAAGGGGCTGCTGTCAGTGAGGCAGGGATGTGCCGCTATCAGTAAGGCATGGATGTGCTGCTGTAGTGAGGCAGGGATGTGCTGCTGTCAGTGAGGCAGGGATGGATTGCTGTCAGTGAGGCAGGGATGGATTGCTGTCAGTGAGGCAGGGACGTGCTGCTGTCAGTGAGGCGCCGAGGTGCTGCTGTTAGTGAAGCAGTGATGGGCTGCTGTCAGTGAGGCAGGGATGTGCTGCTGTCAGTGAGGCAGGGATGTGCTGCTGTCAGTGAGGCAGGGATGTGCTGCTGTCAGTGAGGCAGGAATTAGGTGCTGTTATTGAGGCCAGGATGTGCTGCTGTCAAGGAGGCAGTGATGTGCTGCTGTCAGTGAGGCAGGGATGTGCTGCTGTCAGTGAGGCAGGAATGAGGTGCTGTCAGTGATGCGGGGATGTGCTGCTTTCAATGAGGCAGGGATGTGCTGCTGTCAGTGAGGCAGGGATGTGCTGCTGTCAGTGAGACATAGTAACATAGTAACTAAAGGTTGAAAAAAGACAATTGTCCATCGAGTTCAACCTATTTGTGGTCTCCTATGCAGTCTTATTATAGGACTAGTTATTTATGTTAGGACTAGTTATATTAACTGTAATGCGTGCCTACGCACCATAACCCTGAATATCTTTATCCAATAGGAATTTATCTAACCCATTCTTAAAGGTGTTGACTGAGTCCGCAGTTACTACTCTCTCAGGCAGGGAATTCCAAACAGGTATTGTCCTTACTGTGAAAAAAACCTTTTCGCCTCAATGTGCGGAAACTCCTCTCCTCTAACCTAAGCGAGTGATGTGTCCTCTGTGCTGATCTTATAGAAAACAGTTCCCTCCCAAGCTCTGTGTATTGACCCCTTATATATTTGTAGATGTTGATCATGTCCCCTCTTAGTCTCCTCTTTTCCAATGTAAACATGCCTAGCCTTGCAAGCCTTTCCTCGTATTCCAGCGTCTCCATGCCCTTGATTAGTTTGGTCGCCCGCCTCTGAACCTTTTCTAGCTCCAGGATATCCTTTTTGTAATATGGTGCCCAAAATTGCACACAGGGTTCAAGATGAGGCTTCACTAGTGATTTATATAATGGGAGTATAATACTCTCGTCCCTTGCATCAATTCCCCGTTTTATGCATGCTAATATCTTATTAGCCTTCTTTGCTGCACTCCTACTTTGGGTACTGCTGCTTAATTTGTTATCTATGTGAACCCCTAAGTCTTTTTCCAGTACAGAATCCCCTAATATTACCTCATTTAGTATGTAGGTGTTATTTTTGGTCTTGCCCCCACAGTGCATTACCTTACACTTGTCTATGTTGAATCTCATTCTCCATTTTGCTGCCCATGCTTCCAGTTTAGTTAAATCATTCTGAAGAGACTCAGCATCCCCCTCCGTATTTATAACCTTACAATTTGGTATCGTCTGCGAAAATTGATACCATGCTCTCTAGACTTACTGTTAGGTCGTTGATGAAAATGTTGAACAAAAGTGGTCCAAGTACAGACCCTTGTGGCACACCACTTAGTACTTTAGTCTACTTTGAAAATGATCCATTGACCACAACGCGCTGCTCCCTATTATCTAACCAATTACTGACCAAGTGCATATTGTGCTCCCTAGCCCTATTTCTTGTAGCTTGTAGATAAGACGCATTTGTGGTACAGTGTCGAAAGCTTTGGCAAAGTCTAAAAAGATTATGGCCCTCATTCCGAGTTGATCGGTCGCAAGGCGAATTTAGCAGAGTTACACACGCTAAGCCGCCGCCTACTGGGAGTGAATCTTAGCTTCTTAAAATTGCGACCGATGTATTCGCAATATTGCGATTACTAACTACTTAGCAGTTTCTGAGTAGCTCCAGACTTACTCTGCCTGTGCGATCAGTTCAGTGCTTGTCGTTCCTGGTTGACGTCACAAACACACCCAGCGTTCGCCCAGGCACTCCCACCGTTTCCCCGGCCACTCCTGCGTTTTTTCCGGAAACGGTAGCGTTTTCAGCCACACGCCCCTGAAACGCCGTGTTTCCGCCCAGTAACACCCATTTCCTGTCAATCACATTACGATCGCCGGAGCGAAGAAAAAGCCGTGAGTAAAAATACTTTCTTCATAGTAAAGTTACTTGGCGCAGTCGCAGTGCGAACATTGCGCATGCGTACTAAGCGGATTTTCACTGCGATGCGATGAAAAATACCGAGCGAACAACTCGGAATGAGGGCCAATGTCCACCTCCTTACCCTGATCCAGGTTCGCACTTACTGTTTCATAAAAGCCAAGTAAGTTGGTCTGACATAATCTGTCCTTCACAAATCCATGTTGGTTCCTTTTAATTACCGTACCTTATTTGCTTCAAGGAACTTTTGAATACTGTCCCTTAGAATACCTTCCAATACTTTCCTCACTATAGATGTATAGTGGTCTATAATTACCTGGTTCAGCTTTGCTCCCCTTTTTAAATATCGGCACTACCTTCGCTATACGCCAGTCTTTGGAACCATACCCGATTTAACCGAATCCATGAAGATCAAAAATAGAGGGATGTGCTGCTGTCAATGAGGCCAGGATGTGCTGCAGTCAGTGAGGTGCTGAGGTGCTGCTGTCAGTGAGGCAGTGATGTTCTGCTGTCAGTGAGGCAAGAATGTGCTGCTTTCAGTGAGGCATGGATGTGCTGTTGTCAGTGAGGCGGGGATGTGCTGCTATCAGTGCGGCCGGGATGTGCTGCAGTCAGTGAGGTGGAGAGGTGCTACTGTCAGTGATGCAGTGATGTGCTGCTATCAGTGAGTCAGGGATGGATGGCTGTCAGTGAGGCAGGGATGCACTGCTGTCACTGAGGCATGGATGTTCTGCTGTCAGTGAGGCATGGATGTGCTGCTGTCAGTGAGGTGGAGAGGTGCTGCTGTCAGTGAGTTGGAGAGGTGCTGCTGTCAGCGAGGCAGTGATGCGCTGCTGTTAGTGAGGCAGGGATGCGCGGGTATGGGTCGTTGGGTCGACCCAACTTAGGTCGACACTCATTAGGTCGACCACTGAAGGGTGACGGTTGACATTGCCATTAGGTCGACATGCATTAGGTCGACATGGGCATTAGGTCGACACGGTTGACATGAGGTTTTTGACTGTTTTTGGTGTCATTTTCTCCGTAAAGTGACGGGGAACCCAAATTACTGCACCGTATCCCCTCGCATGGCCGCTTCGCTCAGCACAGATCACCATTCCAATCGTAGTTCACGTGGATCGTTAAGTATGAAAAAATCCAAAAAATTAAGGGAAAAAAGTGAAAAACTCACGTCGACCCTTTAACCTGTCGACCTAGTACATGTCAACCTAATGGCCATGTCGACCTAATGGCATTGTCGACCTTCAGTGGCCGACCTAAGATGTGTCGACCTAACGACCGTAACCCGGATGCGCTGCTGTCTGTGAGGCAGGAATGTGCTGCTGCCAGTGAGGCAGGGGTGCGCTGCTGTCAGTGAGGCAGGGGTGCGCTGCTGTCAGTGAGGCAGGAATGTGCTGCTGTCAGTGAGGCAGGGGTGCGCTGCTATCAATGAGGCAGGGGTGCGCTGCTGTCAGTAAGGCAGGAATGTGCTGCTGTCAGTGAGGCAGGGATGTGCTGATGTCAGTGAGGCAGGGATGTGCTGCTGTCAGTGAGGCAGGGATGTGCTGCTGTCAGTGAGGCATGGTTTTGTTGCTATCAGTGAGGCCGGGATGTTCTGCTGTCAGTGAGGTGTCGACGTGCAGCCTGCAGTGATGTGTTGTTGTCAGTGAGGCGGGGATGTGCTGTTGTCAGTGAGGCTGGGATGTGCTGCAGTCAGTTAGGTGCCGAGGTGCTACTGTCAGTGATGCAGTGATGTGCTGCTGTCAGTGAGTCAGAGATGGACTGCTGTCGGGTGAGACAGGGATGTGTTGCTCTCAGTGAGGCATGGATGTGCTGCTGTCAGTGAGGCCGGGATGTGCTGCTGTCAGTGAGGCAGGGATGTGCTGCTGTCAGTGAGGTGGAGAGGTGCTGCTGTCAGTGAGGCAGTGATGTGCTGCTGTTAGTGAGGTAGGGATGCGCTGCTGTCAGCAGGGCCGGCGCCACCACTAGGCAGCTGCCTATGGGCACCGGCCACTTGCGGGCGGCAGCTCACGCTGCCGATGAACACTTCTCCTCTTCCTTAAGAGGAATATCATGGGCCTTACTGAGGAAAGGAGCGGAAGACAGTTGCTATAGCAACTGTAACAATATCCGTCAGCACTGCTTACTCTATATGCATTGAGCCGCTGCCGATAGAGTACACTCACACTGTCCGTGCTGCTGGCTGATAACAGTTGGGCGGCCGCGCGCCGCAGCATCCCTTTAGCACGGACAGTGTAACCCGCCGGCAGCAGCTCTATGCACCTAAACTAAGCAGCGCTGCCGGATATTGTTACAGTTGCTATAGCAACTGTCTTCCGCTCCTCTCCGCAGTAACGCCCGTCATACTCCAGCCCTGCACCACAAGAGCAGACTGCATGGGGAATTCGTGGCAATTGTAAGAACTTCACTTAATGTATAAAGGGTCAGGGTGGGGGAGCATTAAATCTATACAGTAAAGTGGGAGGGTGAGGGTTGAGATTTAAATAAATAAGTGGTAGAGGTGATGGGTTGCTGGAAGAGGGAAAGGGATGATACGCAAAACACTTTAATTCCCCCCTACAGGTGAGGAGCAGCATTAGTATTTTATTACATAGTGGATGTGTGTGTGTGTGTGTGTATATATTGTGTGTATATATATATATATATATATATATATACATACATATAGTGGTCGAAGTGGGCCGGTATGCGGCGGTATGGCATACCGGCACTTCTCCGCAGACAGGGAAGTTGTTGTTTTTTTATCACACTCCTGCTATTGCCGAGTGTGCTCATGTTCCCCCCACCGCTGCTCCCAGTCACGGCGGTTGGTGCCGGAGCTGTGAGCCACTCTACTCCCCAGCAGTTACGGCGGACACGCAATCCCCCTCCCTCCTCCAGCAGCCGCTCGTACAGAGTGCCTCGATTTCTCCAATCACTCAACCGGGCGGCCGCGTCACCATGGGGCTGCATAGACGCTGGCGCTCGGATCCTACTGCTGCCGGCCTCCTCTTCGGGCTGTGCCTGGGTCCACGCCACGTGACTCTCTTGTTGACAGTGACACCCTGCAGCTCAAGCTAAGGTTGACTGGACATGGCGGCGGTGAGTGACTGCTGGAGAGCCCTGTGCCCTCCTGAACCCCCCCATTCCCCATGTGTGCGAACCCTGCCTCTGTGTGTTTGACACTTCGTGCCCCCCTGCCCCCCCCCCCCCCCGCTGCCTTTGTGTGTGTGTCACCCAGTGCTCCCCTACCCCTGTTGCCCTGTGTGATGACACCCTGTGCCCTTATGGTGCTCTGTACACCCGCTGCATGTGTGACACCCTGTCCCCCATGTTTTGGTTCATACCACGTACTATAATGTGAATGTTGGCTCATTCAGTGTGCTATAATGTGAATTTCAGCTCATTCTGTGTGCTATAATGTGAATTTTGGCTCATTCAGTGTGCTACAATGTGAATTTCGGCTCATTCAGTGTGCTATAATGTGAATTTCGGCTCATTCCGTGTGCTACAATGTGAATTTCAGCTCGTACTGTGTGCTATAATGTGAATTTTGGCTCATTCAGTGTGCTATAATGTGAATTTCGGCCTATTCTGCGTGCTACAATGTGAATTTCGGCTCATACCATGTGCTATAATGTGAATTTTGGCTCATTCTGTGTGCTATAATGTGAATTTCGGCTCATTCTGTGTGCTATAATGTGAATTTCGGCTCATCCGTGTGCTATAATGTGAATTTCGGCTCATTCTGTGTGCTATAATGTGAATTTCGGCTCATCCGTGTGCTATAATGTGAATTTCGGATCATTCTGTGTGCTATAATGTGAATTTCGGCTCATACCGTGTGCTATAATGTGAATTTCAGCTCATACTGGGTGCTGTAATGTGAATTTTGGCTCATACTGTGTGGTATAAAGTGAAAGGGGCAGCAGTACTAGATAGTATAAGGGGTCCTACTACACTGAAGGACACCCCCCCCCCCTTTGAGTGGCAACTCCCCCTTTTCCTGGAGCGCACACACCTTAGGCATGCGCATAATTGCAACCTTTACCTTTCCATACACCCACTTCAAAATTTCCACTTCGACCACTGTATGTATGTGTGTGTGTGTGTATGTATATATATATATATATATATATATAGCCCCTGTCTAAGGTGCCCTGGGCCTCCTGAAGACTTAATCCAGCCCTGGTCTAGCAGTTCTTGCGCACCCTGGGTAGATTGCCTGTAGCATTACAGCAGCAATCTGTCCTGAAGTTCCCACTCGATAAAATGAGCGACGTCGCTCAGGGGAGGGGGAAAATGAGCGACGTCGCTCATTTTATCGTTAAGTGTATATGGACCTTTAGAGTCAGCTGGATGGGATGTCTTAACAGTAACATGCGATAAAACCTGTTTCCTGGGTTTTACCACATTTCCTGTATGTATTAAGACTCGGTGTGTGGTTTGGGGGCAGTAGGCTGAAATTTTGCCTAGGATGCCGAGAAACCTTGCTCCGGCCCTGGCTGTCAGTGAGGCAGGGATTCGCTGCTGTCAGTGTGGCAGTGTTGCGCACTATCAGTGAGGTGACAATGTGTTGCTGTCAGTGAATTGGTGAGGTGCTGCTGTCAGTGAGGCGGTGATATGTTGCTGTCAGTGAGGCGGTGATATGTTGCTGTTAGCAAGGCGGTGATGTGCTGCTGTCAGTGAGGCGGTGATGTCTGTAGACACTGAAAGTTGGCGTCTCAGTCCTTGCACATTTGAACAAACAGATGTACACCAGGGAAGGGTTTATTGTACAGGAGCTTGCATGGAAAGGATCCTTACTAGATATTAATTATCCGCTAGGTACAATGTAGTGGCCAGCCAATTTTACTGACTTAGTGGTTGTCCAAAATCCCTAATGATGATAACGCACTGTAACATTAAACTCTGGCTGGGCAAAACTGCACATGGAGGAGACAGCCTCAATCACAACCAAAGGGCATCTTGTACATTGCAGAGGTGATCAAAAAGCCTGACTATAAAGTTTTATGTACCATAACCCCTTTGATTAAGATAAGTTCTTTAGCTGGTGTGATTCACAGAAATATGGAACTCCATCCTTAATTAAAGTAAATTAAAAATAAATAAATAGTATAATAATTTATGAAGGCGGTCATATCACGAAACATGGCAATTTCCAATAATGATGAATAGTTGACTTAAGAACTAATCATAACATCGGTTTACAATTTGTAGATATAAATGTAATTATTCATACCCAAAAACTGTTTTTATAGACCCATAAGGGACTTTTCACCTTAACCTTAATGAGAAATATTTACCGTAGTGCTATAATTAATCATGGCAAATGTAAGAAGCATAATTGCATCAATGCAGTGCTACATGGTCTGTGTTCTTTGGCTACCACTGTCTGGTATATAAACTAGAGTAGAGAAACGAATAAAGAGATCTATATAATAAAAACAAATCCATTGAAACAAATGACTCCTAAATCTCACATGTGACCTGCATACCTATATATTCATAATAAGACAGCTCTGATCATTGATTAACAAACAGCAAGGTCCAAACCTAGAGCCCAGATTAAAATAAGATGTGCACCAACCCAAGTGTGTTGGCTTTGAATTCACTCTGTGTTTTGGTTTTGCCAAAACCAACCTCACGGTTTTGGATCTGTATTTTTTATTTCTTTTTTAAATGTATACAAACAGCTAAAATCAGATAATTTGGGCCTTTTTTGTTCCTACAGTATTAATAACCTCAATAACATTCATTTTCAGTCAGTTTTGACCATCTCACAACATTGTTCACCAACATAGGCTAAAGGCTGGCTGGTTAAACTAAGCAACAGAGCAGCGGAACAAACACACAGCAGTTATTTCTGTATGCAAGTTTTTTAAATTAGTAATGTAATAGCAATAACCAATCGAACCAACTCACAAGTACTGTACTTTCAATAGAAAACAAGCCAACACAGAAATTCACTAGGAATCGTGTGTGGGGTATCATTGCTCAAAAGTAGTAGTGATTAACAAACAGCACAGCAAAAACCCTAAACCATGTGTAAAATAGCAACAGTACATGCCTATTTTTAGTGCCCAATCTGTGCCTCTCTCCTGGAGGCCCCGGGCCACTGATGGCAGGCACTCTGTGCATGTGTAAAGTCCCGATCAATCAGCCTTTTTGTTGAGCATCTTCACAAGATTACCCTAACCATAAAAACATTGGGGTTGATTCAGATCTGATCGTACCTCTGCTAAATTTAGCACATCTACGATCAGTTACTCAGACATGCGGAGGGACGCCCAGCACAGAGCTAGTCCGCCCGCATGTCAGGCCCTGCCCCCCCTGCATGGGTGCGAAAGCATCGCACGGCGGCGATCCTTTAGCACCCACCGAGTAGCTCCTTGCCTGCGTAGCCCAGCTGCGCTGGCAGGGCGGCTACCGGCCACGTCCCGGGTCGCAGTGGCTGCATATGACGTCACGCTGCTGCTGTGGCCCGCCCCCGCATAGGTCCGGACACACCTGCATTGTCCGGACCACGCCCCCACCTATGGCATTCTAACGCTGATGGCACGCCCTGCGGCTGTATCTGCCTATCGATCAGGTAGAGGCGATCGCAGCCCTGAGATGCTTTAAGCATTTTGCTGGGCCTCCAGGGGTGCACTCGCGCAGTGTGCGAGTGCACTCCTCAAAGGGCTTCAGACTGTGATCGCTGATACTGCAGCGATCCAGTCTGAATTAGGCCCATTGTTCCACAGCTGCAGGATACAGTGCAGGTCAGGTAAAATGCAGGTCGGTTACAGTGCAAGTTACAATGCAGGTTGGATACAGTGCAGGGCAGATATAGTGCGGATTACAGTGTAGGTCAGATACAGTTTGGTTTGGATACAGTTCAGGTTACAGTATGGGTCGGATACAAAACAGGATGAGCACTCTTTCTCCAAAAAAACTCCGGTCAGGACTCAGTTGGCTGATTTGACCAAAATAATGAGGAAGTGATTGAAGCCAGAGGAAAACTCGCCCCATCGGATGGTGAAGCTGCTAGCAATTGCCCACTGTGTCCGGATTTTGGACCGGGGATTTGCAAAAGTGAGTGATGCAGACGAACCCCCAAATAACTTGACATGCTGGTGGAGAGATTTGGTGCATTGCAGCAAATGGCCAAGCCTCTTGGCTTTGTGGCAAAACCTATGCAGAAACAAAAACCGGGGTTATTCGGGAACCGCCAAGGCCCAACAGTGAGAAACCCCATGTTTGGGGGGGGGGGCACCTAAGTGACGACAAAACCCAGGAGAGAGTTATGTTTAGGTTTTATTGGCCAGAGGTACAAATTTCTTTGAAATAGTATTGCCAGGCTTGCCCTGCTTCCTAGAAAACCAGGTCTAAACCCTTATTCCAGGCCCCTCTTGTCCCATTATGTGGTTGGGCCCCTAGAGAAGTTGGCTTGAGGCCACCAGTATGTATTGCTGATGCTAGACTATGCAACACGCTATCCGGAGGCCAAATCCTTACGAAATATAAAGTCTAGCATGACAGCAAGAGAGATGGTTCACTTGTGTGCCTGATTGGGAATCCATAAGGAAAGTCTTACCGATCAGGGTATGCCATTCATGTTCAGGCTAATAAGGGTTACGTGTCAACAGCTATGGCTTAAACACCTCATAATTCTGTTTACCATCCACAAATGGATGGACTAGTGGAAAGGTTTGATTGGACCCTGAGGCATATCATCAGGAAGGCAGTGGCACAGTTAAAGAAGGATTGGGACACCCTTCTTCCTTACCTGCTTGCTTTTAGAGAGGTACCCAAAGTCTCAATGGGTTTAACCCTTTTGAGCTACTGTATGAAAGGAAACACCGAGGTATTTTGGATATGCTAAAAGAGGGATGGGAACAACAGGGCCTAGAGTGCCAAACATAGGGGCTAATTCAGACCTGATCGTTGCTGTGTGTTTTCTCACAGGTTGCGCTCAGGTCAGCACTGCGCATGCACCGCAGTACGCAGGCGCGACGGACCGCAGCAACGGGGATCGTCGGGCAGCGACGGGATGGTGCGAAAGTTCTGAACGCACTGGCGATTGCAAGGAGATTGACAGGAAGAGGGCGTTTGTGGGTGGCAACTGACCATTATCAAGGAGTGTCCAGAAAAACGCAGGAGGGACCAGGCGTTTGGAGGGAGGGTTTCTGACGTCAGCTCCGGCCCCGATCATCGCACTGGAGGAGTTAGTCCTGGGCTGCGCAGAGACTGCACAAAATTAGTTTGTGCAGCTCTGCTACACATCCGAACGCACACTTGCACAGTGAATTCCCCCTCCCCCTGTAGGCGGTGACTACCTGAAAAATTGCACCCTAGCAATCAGGTCTGAATTACCCCCATAGTACAATTTGCTTTCTCAAATGTACGAGAGGTTGGGGAAAATAAGCCATTTTGTGCACCAACATATAGAAGAAGCACAAGGTCAATACAAGAAAAATGTTGATACTACTGCGATAACTTGGTCCTTCTGAACTAAGGATAAGATCTTGGTTCTAGTGCCAACCCAAGAGAGAAAGCGCTTCACTCATAGGCAGGGGCCCTTTGAGGTGGTAGAAGCAATTGGCCCTGTGAACTATAAGGTCCAGCAGGCTGGGAGGAGGAAGGAAGAGCAGATATTCTGTATCATGTAACTTTATTGAAACCATGGCATGATGAAGATTCAGTGCCAGGATTGTTAAGTATCGTAGTGGAAAAGTCCTTGATTACTATAGCCAATAATTTGTCCACGGAGTAAAAGCTGCAGGTGGAGGAGATGGTACAATGGAACAAGGTGGTGTTCGCTTCCCTACCTGGGTGCACGCCCTTGATTGAACATGATATTGTTCATCGTCTGCAGATCCACTCCATTGGTTACCTGTACTCTACCGCATTCAATGTAAAATACTTTTACTCACACACAAGGCCATTAACCAAACTACACCAACGTACATCACTTCGCTTATCACAAAATATCTCCCAACCCGACCTTTTCGCTCTTTGCAAGACCTGCGTCTCTCATCCACACTCATTACTCGCTCCCACTCACGACTGCAGGACTTTCATCGGGCTGCACCCACTCTGTGGAATGCCCTACCACGCACAATAAGACTCTCCTCTAGTCTCCAAACCTTCAAGCGTTCCCTGAAAACTCACCTCTTTAGGCAAGCGTATCAAATTCCAGAACCGCCCACATAACTTTCATAAACCTTCCTATCAAATTGCATCCACTCTGTACAGTCCACACATATCCTCACATGTCTTCTCATTCTATGCAATAGATAGGCATATGTACACAAGGAAAGGTGCTATTTCCCTATAGATTGTAAGCTTGCGAGCAGGGCCTTCCTACCTCTATGACTGTTATCACCCAGTTTGTTATTGTTATTTCAAATTGTAAAGCGCAACGGAATTTGCTGCGCTATATAAGAAACTGTTAATAAATAATAATAATAATAAATAAACAACTCCTGGGCTAGTAGTGAAACAAAAGCCCTACCGAATCCCTGAGTCTAGGTGAACTGCAGTTAAAAGAGAGGTGGAGAGCATGGTCCAATTGGGGGTAATTAAGTCTACCAGTGAGTGGTATAGCTCAATTGTGCTGGTTACAAAACCCAATAGCAGTGTACGGTTCTGCAATGCCTTTAGGAAGCTAAACCAGTTTGATGCCAATCCAATGACACAGATGGAAAGTTTGGCAGCAAATATTTAACCACCCTTAATCTCATAAAGGCCTACTGGCAGATTACTCTTATGCCCGCAGTCAAGGAAAAGACAACTTTACCTACACCTATAAGTCTTTTCCAGTAGAAGGTCCTACCCTTTGGTTTGCATGGAGCATATCAAACTGTGGTCATTAGGATTAAAGGTTAAGGTTAGCATAAGCGACAGACAGACTTACCTTAAAACCACTATGTTGACATTCTCACCATGACAACATTTCATCAGTGTCGACATGTTGAGAATGTTGACCGAACTTATCGAATCCAATTACAGCACAGTAGCAATGCGCAGTCACAAAAAATAGATGCGGAAACTTAAAATTATTTAAATCATTTTTATTCACAATCACATTTTCATCTAAAACCTTACGATGAATAATCATTTTAAAACAAATCCACAAAATCGTAATAAATAGATGGAACAAAGTGAAAAAGACATTCATATACATTTATCCAACAGTAACAGAAAGAGAGGGAGACGGGGACAGCATCTGGGGTTATGGCTATAATTTGCACTTGTTAATTACATCACAGGAAAGAGAATGTCCAGTCCACACGGTAAGAGACGCCTGAACACTGGACACTGACTACAGATTGGTCCACGGCTAAAAACAAGATCGCGACATATTTACATTACATGATCAAATCTATCATCGTCAAATCAAAACAACCACAATTTTACTGACTTGTCCCTTACAGCAACACAGTTCTGGTGTGTTTATTTCATATGTTACCTCCTTGTAAAAAGATCTGATACCTCCAGGAATGAGGAACATGACCTATCCTAGATGGAACTCCCCAGCAATTTAGAATTCGGTGCCGGAACAAGCACAGCTCTTTTAGCTTCTCCTAATTACAGTTCCATGAATCAGTGCCATTAGTTTAATGTACACTTCAATACATCACCCTGTAAAAATAAACTCCGCAGTTGGCAAGAGTTGTGCATTCCTTAATTTCATTGTGCAGTGATTTGTATTCAGATCCCCCCACCCCTGTATATGCTTCCTTGCCTCTGTATTAATGAAATGCTTGACTACAACTAGATCCAGATGTGACAGTACAGCAAGGCTAAACCCTAACCTGAGTCAACTTCAGAACTGATCAGTAACAAACATGTAGGATATGAGATGCAGCAAAGCCTTACACTGTACTTATTAGAATTTTTGAACATTAAAATTAGTGCTCATAACAGAGCAACGGGCAGATGTATCAAAGTGGAGAGAGATAAACTACCAACCAATCAGCTCCTAACTGTCAAAGGTCCTGGGGGGGGGGGGGGGGGGGGGGAAGCAAACCTCCTAAAAAAGACAACTGGAAGGATGCCTATAGCAACCAGCCAAATTCTAGCTATCATTTCATGGAATATACTAGATAAATGAAACTTAGAATCTGATTGGTTACTATGTTTAGCATCTCCAACATAAACCTCAATGACTTACAGCAAGCAGAGCTTCGACCATGCCAGCTAAGGACTAACCCCTGACTCGCTGGTCATGATGGTCACAAGATGGATTACCGCCCAGTATATGGACCTGCCTGTTTTATGACATTTGAATTGTTAAAAAGAGGGACCCAGTTACTTATGGATGAGAGGGTCACAAGGCTCAAAGCTCAGAGTAACCTCAAAGCTTCTGGTTCTTATTAATTACTTTACTGAATGCTAATCAGAAATGGGAGCTAAAAAGTTAACAATACAATGGGAAACTTCATTGGAATCAAGGCCAAAATTGATTGAATGAACCCTCTGTGAAGGAACCATTGGATCGAATTACTAATAATATTTTTGTGTGATATAACCAAGTTGTAATCATTCCTAATGGAATGGCAGACAGCATTTCCCAGCAGGCGGTACTCTCGTGCCCCTTGATGCTGCTGTTTATTTCACCTGCCTTCACTCCCCGCTCAGGTAAAAGTGTGCACTTTAACACAGGTGATCAATGTAATGTCACAAAATATTGAATTAGCCAAACAGTATATTGCAGGGTTGTATCATATTGCATTTCTAGGTTACCAATAGAAATTATGCACAATATATATTTCTTATCCAAGGAGAATCTCATTTCTGAGTGGCAATTGTGTAGATCTGCCAGTAATTACTCAAGTACTGGATGTCATCATTTTTAGTATTATATTATTTGAGTAGCATTGGTACAAAATAAGTGTAATTAATATAAAAGCACACACGTATACCTGGATTATAAATTGTATTGATACATTGATGAGAATATTCAATTACCCCAGAATAATTGAGTACATTGTGACTTTCAAGTATAAGTCACTATTATCAACTAAAACTACACAATCTAGCTGAGATCTTGTCTATACTGCTCTTCATCAGGCATCCCGTTGCTTTCATTTACTTTTTTCAAATACAGAAAACTTTCAAGTGGCTGAAGGTTATAAACCATAAGAAGTATGAGGAGGAAGAAGAGAAATTTCCCTGTAAGTCTTGAAGTGTGCTTGTCATTTACATACAGTATGGCATCTGCTATAAGTGATGAACTAATGTCCCCTGGCCTTGACAACTGTTCCTAATATTCATAGACAGTTCAAAGTGTAAAATTTTTTTTTGCAGATTAAGCAGAATTCTCGCCATGTATTTCTTCTTCTCTCGGCTGTATATGTTAATATTTAATGAAGGTTATTCAAAATGCAAAAAAAAATTTAAAAAATAAAAATGTTTTAATAACAGTCAGGACACCTGACATGATGGGGATTGAGTGTTGGTTGAGGAAATATTGAATGGGACGTCTCCATGTATTGTCTCAGCAGGTAATATAACTGTTCTTGGAACAATCTTAAAATGTTACCAATTAAGAACTATTGACAACACGGATACCTGAGGCAAAAAGTCTTCCTGCCTCAGTGGTGCCACTAGATCATGGGTCTGCCACCTGCGGCTCTCCAGCTGCTGTGGAACTACACATCCCAGCATGCCCTGCTTCAGTTTTAGCATGCCTTAAATGCAAAACTGTAGCATGGCATGCTGGGATGTGTAGTTCCACAGCAGCTGGAAAGCCACAGGTTGAAGACCCATGCACTAGACCCCCGTGACTTAATAAGTGACTGTTATTGTATATGACAGCTTTTCTTTAAGAGACAGTGTCCAACTGACACCTAACATGAGATGACTTTGATTCAAAGAATGTAGAAACAGTTCAATAAAACAGACGGATACACATTAATCTACTGCCATGTCACCAAGTGTACAAAGCACACTTACTGCATTTCACATCGCTGTTCATTCTACTATACCACTAATACCAGAACACCAACCACCGCACATCACGTAGCCTCCTTGCACATTTCTTTTGTGAATGTCTATCAATGCTGACACAGTGTTACATGTAAATGTACATCAGTAGGAGAATGTTGGGTCAGGTTTAATTTGGCTACTAAAGGTCACTATTACAAAGACACAAATTGGTGTTGCACCTATTAACATTAAAATGACTAAACTGACACCGTAACCTATTTGGGGGTTCTGTGAATTTGCATACCCACCATTTGGATAGCATGGTAAGAGGTGGAACCATAAATGATGCTTTATGTCCATTACCAACTGCTACCTAGCAGAATTTCTCACTAATGAATGTACTTATAAAGTTGATAAGGGTCCCCTCTGGGAGAATGCAGGTTGGGAGGTACAGGTAGGAAATCAGGGGGTATAGCTTGGCAAATTGCATGTTTGTGCCCCCAACCCACTGTACAACCTGTCACTATGTGGAAGATGGCTGAATCCAGAAGGCTGGTCTACTTTCCTGGGAGTGCGGGAGCTCTCCATAAAAATGTGGGAGTGTGCCGGATGTTTCCAGAGAGTATTTGGAGCAAATATTACTTTTGGAGAATACAGTAGGATAGGGCAGAAAGCTATTGAGGCAACACAGTGCTTTATGTATGGTAACACACACACACACAACAGTATATTCTATTGGGTGAATCCACAATAATCCAATCAGAAGCAGCTAGCTATTGTAGTGCTGGTGACTGTCATCATTAACAGCTATTTGTTCCAGCAATAGATATGCAAATTGACCAGCATCCAACTCAGCAGCAGTATCTATATGTTTCATGATGTATAATGTTTCTAAGGGTCTGATGGCAAAAGTGTCATGTTAGAACTCTCTGGTGGCTTGTAGCATATAAAGGGGAATGCGGAAGAGAGCCCTGATGGTATATAAAGGGGTATGTGGAGCAGATGGCATAAAAAGGGGAATGTGAAGGAGGGGTCTGATGTAATATACAGTAGAGGCATATATAAGGTACAAATGGGGCCCAGATGGCATATAAGATGCATGAGGGGGCTCAGATGGTATATAAGGTGCATTTGGGGGCTTGATGGCATGTAAAGTCAATAATGTAGAGCAGGTGACATAAAATGGGTATACGGGGGGGGGGGGGGGGGGCTGATGGCATAAGGTGCATGAATGGGGGCCTGATGGCACATAAGGTGCATGAAAGGGGGCCTGATGGCATATAAGGTGCATGATGGGGAGCAGATGGCATACAAACAGGTATGGGAGGGGCTGATAATGTATAAGGTGCATGTGCGGACCTTATGGCATAAAAGGTGCACGGGGAGGAGGGGCTGATGGCATATAAGGTGTATGAGGGGACTCCAAAAAATAGTGTGATTGTAAGCCTGATGCTGTATTGGCCACCTTTCCTGCCCACGACCGTTCCCGGGTGTATGAAAATAATAAGGTGGTACTCTACTAATGCTGGGGAGATCAAATATATCTCCTGCAAAAAAACGAATTAGTGCTGCAGATCGCAGTCCCCATTATTCTCAATGGGGACTGCAGTCTAGTACTTATGCAGAGGTACGTCAGCTCCAAAAAGTGTAGATTATCTACAGATGACATTAACTACTTTGTGCCTATGGAGGAGTTCCCCGCAGGATAGGGATCTTGAGTCTCTACTGAGGTTTCCATCCTCCTCTGAAAACAACAGTGTCCCACATGCGCAGTGTCATAAAAGGCAGTACTGCCACTTCATTGACAAGATCTTTACAAGGACAGCTTATTCTCCCTGCAAGTTCAGTTTAATATATAGAGTGGGTAATTATTTACATAAACACTGCTTACGAACGCATAGATATAGACTGCTAATAATGGTGTGTATTCTATAATTACATAGACCCTCCAGTGTGGGGGAGGGGTGGGGTCAATCACTGTGTTCTAAATAATATGAACTATTTAAAATAAGAATTTACTTACCGATAATTCTATTTCTCATAGTCCGTAGTGGATGCTGGGACTCCGTCAGGACCATGGGGAATAGCGGGCTCCGCAGGAGACAGGGCACATCTAAAAAAGCTTTTAGGTCACATGGTGCGTACTGGCTCCTCCCCCTATGACCCTCCTCCAAGCCTCAGTTAGGTACTGTGCCCGGACGAGCGTACACAATAAGGAAGGATCTTGAATCCCGGGTAAGACTCATACCAGCCACACCAATCACACCGTACAACTTGTGATCTGAACCCAGTTAACAGTATGATAACACAAACGAAGTAGCCTCTGAACAGATGGCTCACAACAACAGTAATAACCCGATTTTTGTAACAATAACTATGTACAAGCATTGCAGACAATCCGCACTTGGGATGGGCGCCCAGCATCCACTACGGACTATGAGAAATAGAATTATCGGTAAGTAAATTCTTATTTTCTCTAACGTCCTAGTGGATGCTGGGACTCCGTCAGGACCATGGGGATTATACCAAAGCTCCCAAACGGGCGGGAGAGTGCGGATGACTCTGCAGCACCGAATGAGAGAACTCCAGGTCCTCTTTAGCCAGAGTATCAAATTTGTAAAATTTTACAAACGTGTTCTCCCCTGACCACGTAGCTGCTCGGCAAAGTTGTAATGCCGAGACTCCTCGGGCAGCCGCCCAGGATGAGCCCACTTTCCTTGTGGAATGGGCCTTTACAGATTTAGGCTGTGGCAGGCCTGCCACAGAATGTGCAAGTTGGATTGTACTACATATCCAACGTGCAATCGTCTGTTTAGACGCAGGAGCACCCAACTTGTTGGGTGCATACAATGTAAACAACGAGTCAGATTTTCTGACTCCAGCTGTCCTTGAAATATATATTTTTAATGCTCTGACAACGTCCAGTAACTTGGAGTCCTCCAAGTCGCTAGTAGCCGCAGGCACCACAATAGGCTGGTTCAAGTGAAATGCCGAAACCACCTTAGGGAGAAATTGAGGACGTGTCCTCAATTCTGCCCTGTCCGAATGGAATATCAGATATGGGCTTTTGTATGACAAAGCTGCCAACTCCGAAACTCTCCTGGCTGAAGCCAGGGCCAACAGCATGGTTACCTTCCATGTAAGGTATTTTAAATCTACCGATTTTAAAGGCTCAAACCAATGAGATTTGAGAAAATTTAGAACCACGTTCAAATCCCACGGTGCCACTGGAGGCACTATTGGGGGTTGTATATGTAGTACACCTTTGACAAAAGTTTGTACTTCAGGCACTGACGCCAATTCCTTCTGGAAGAAAATTGATAAGGCCGAAATTTGAACTTTAATGGACCCCAATTTGAGGCCCATAGACAATCCTGCTTGCAGGAAATGTAAGAATCGACCCAATTGAAATTCTTCCGTTGGAGCCTTCTTGGCCTCACACCACGCAACATATTTTCTCCAAATGCGGTGATAATGTTGTGCGGTCACTTCTTTCCTGGCTTTAATTAAAGTAGGAATAACTTCCTCAGGAATGCCCTTCTCTTTTAGAATCCGGCGTTCAACCGCCATGCCGTCAAACGCAGCCGCGGTAAGTCTTGGAACATACAAGGTCCCTGCTGAAGCAGATCCCTTCTTAGAGGTAGAGGCCACGGATCCTCCGTGAGCATCTCTTGAAGTTCCGGATACCAAGTTCTTCTTGGCCAGTCCGAAGCTACCAGTATTGTTCTTACTCCTCTTTTCCGTATAATTCTCAGTACCTTTGGTATGAGAGGCAGAGGAGGGAACACATACACTGACTGGTACACCCACGGTGTTACCAGAGCATCCACAGCTATTGCCTGAGGGTCTCTTGACCTGGCGCAATACCTGTCCAATTTTTTGTTGAGGCGAGACGCCATCATGTCCACCTTTGGTTTTTCCCAACGGTTCACAATCATGTGGAAAACTTCTGGATGAAGTCCCCACTCTCCCGGGTGAAGGTCGTGTCTGCTGAGGAAATCTGCTTCCCAGTTGTCCACTCCCGGGATGAACACTGCTGACAGTGCTACGACATGATTCTCCGCCCAGCGCAGAATCCTTGCAGCTTCTGCCATTGCACTCCTGCTTCTCGTGCCGCCTTGTCGGTTTACGTGGGCGACTGCCGTGATGTTGTCGGACTGGATCAACACCGGCTGACCCTGAAGCAGCGATTTTGCCAGGCTTAGAGCATTGTAGATCGCTCTTAGCTCCAGTATATTTATGTGAAGAGACGTCTCCAGGTTTGACCACACGCCCTGGAAGTTTCTTCCCTTTGTGACTGCTCCCCAACCTCGTAGGCTGGCATCCGTAGTCACCAGGACCCAGTCCTGTATGCCGAATCTGCGGCCCACTAACAGATGGGCAGTCTGCAACCACCACAGGAGAGACAACCTTGTTCTCGGTGACAGTGTTATCCGCTGATGCATGTGCAGATGCGATCCGGACCATTTGTCCAGCAGATCCCACTGAAATGTTCGTGCATGGAATCTGCCGAATGGAATCGCTTCGTACGAAGCCACCATCTTTCCCAGGACTCTTGTGCATTGATGTACTGACACAGTTCCTGGTTTTAGGAGGTTCTTGACAAGTTCGGATAACTCCCTTGCTTTCTCTTCCGGGAGAAATACCTTTTTCTGAACCGTGTCCAGAATCATGCCCAGGAACAGCAGATGTGTTGTCGGGGTCAATTGAGATTTTGGAAGATTTAGAATCCACCCGTGTTGCTGAAGCACTACTTGTGTTAGCGCTACACCGACTTCCAGCTGTTCTCTGGACTTTGCCCTTATCAGGAGATCGTCCAAGTAAGGGATAATTAATACGCCTTTTCTTCGTAGAAGAACCATCATTTCGGTCATTACCTTGGTAAAGACCCGAGGGGCCGTGGACAACCCAAACGGCAGCGTTTGAAACTGATAATGACAGTCTTGTATCACGAACCTGAGATACCCTTGGTGTGAGGGGTAAATCGGGACATGTAGATAAGCATCTTTTATGTCCAAGGACACCATGAAGTCTCCTTCTTCCAGATTCGCTATCACTGCTCTGAGTGACTCCATCTTGAACTTGAATTTCTTTATGTACAGGTTCAAGGATTTCAGATTTAGAATAGGCCTTACCGAACCGTCCGGTTTCGGTACCACAAATAGTGTGGAATAATACCCCTTTCCCTGTTGTAGGAGGGGTACCTTGACTATCACCTGCTGAGAATACAGCTTGTGAATGGCTTCCAAAACCGACGTCCTTTCTGAGGGAGACGTTGGTAAAGCAGACTTTAGGAACCGGCGAGGGGGAGACCTTTCGAACTCCAGCATGTAACCCTGAGATACTATCTGCAGGACCCACGGGTCCACTTGTGAGTGAACCCATTGATTGCTGAAAATCTTGAGTCGACCCCCCACCGTTCCTGAGTCCGCTTGTAAAGCCCCAGCGTCATGCTGATGGCTTTGTAGAAGCCGGGGCGGGCTTCTGTTCCTGGGCAGGGGCTGCTTGCTGCCCTTTCTTACCCTTTCCTCTGCCTCGCGGCAGATAAGACTGTCCTTTTGGTCGCTTTTTATAGGAGCGAAAGGACTGCGGCTGAAAAGACGGTGTCTTTTTCTGTTGGGAGGGGGTCTGAGGTAAAAAAGTGGATTTGCCGGCAGTTGCCGTGGCCACCAGGTCCGAAAGACCGACCCCAAACAATTCCTCTCCTTTATATGGCAATACTTCCATATGCCTCTTGGAATCCGCATCACCTGACCACTGTCGCGTCCATAAACTTCTTCTGGCAGATATGGACATCGCGCTTACTCTTGATGCTAGAGTACACACATCTCTCTGAGCATCTCGCATATAAAGGAAAGCATCCTTTAATTGCTCTAGAGTCAATAAAATACTGTCCCTATCCAGGGTATCAATATTTTCAGTCAGAGAATCCAACCACACTACCCCAGCACTGCACATCCAGGCTGAGGCTATTGCCGGTCGCAGTATAACACCAGTATGTGTGTATATACTCTTCAGTGTAGTTTCCAGCCTCCTATCTGCTGGATCCTTGAGGGCGGCCGTATCAGGAGACGGCAACGCCACTTGCTTTGATAAACGTGTGAGCGCCTTATCCACCCTAGGGGGTGTTTCCCAGCGCGCCCTAACCTCTGGTGGGAAAGGGTATAATGCCAATAACTTCTTGGAAATTAGCAGTTTTCTATCGGGGTTAACCCACGCTTCATCACACACGTCATTCAATTCCTCTGATTCTGGAAAAAATACAGGTAGTTTTTTCACCCCCCACATAATACCCCTTTTTGAGGTACCAGCAGTATCAGAGATCTGCAAAGCCTCCTTCATTGCCGTGATCATATAACGTGTGGCCCTATTGGAAAATACGTTTGTTTCTTCACCGTCGACACTAGATTCATCTGTGTCGGTACCCGTGTCGACTGACTGAGGTAAAGGACGTTTTACAGCCCCTGACGGTGTCTGAGACGCCTGAACCGGTACTAACTGGTTTGCCGGGCGTCTTATTTCGTCAACTGACTTTTGTAATGTGCTGACATTATCACGTAATTCCATAACTAAAGCCATCCATTCCGGTGTTGACTCCCTAGGGGGTGACATTACCATCATCGGCAATTGCTCTGCCTCCACACCAACATCGTCCTCATACATGTCGACACACACGTACCGACACACAGCAGCCACACAGGGAATGCTCTAATCGAAGACAGGACCCCCTAGCCCTTTGGGGAGACAGAGGGAGAGTTTGCCAGCACACACCAAAAGCGCTATAAATGTATATAAACAACCCTAGAAGGTGTTGTTTACTATATATGCGCTCTTAATATATAAATATCGCCAATTTATGCCCCCCTTCTCTTTGTTACCCTGTTTCTGTAGTGCAGTGCAGGGGAGAGACCTGGGAGCCTTCCTCACCAGCGGAGCTGAGCAGGAAAATGGCGCTGAGTGCTGAGGAGAATAAGCTCCGCCCCTTTTTCGGCGGGCTTTTCCCCGGATTTTAAGAAACTGGCCTGGGTTAAAATACATACATATAGCCTTAATGGCTATATGTGATGTATTTATTTTGCCACTAAAGGTAATTATATTGCTGCCCAGGGCGCCCCCAGCAGCGCCCTGCACCCTCCGTGACTGAGTCAGTGAGCCGTGTGACAACAATGGCGCACAGCTGCCGTGCTGTGCGCTACCTTCAAGAAGACTGAGGAGTCTTCTGCCGCCTGCTTTCCGGACCTCCGTTCTGCCGTCTCTTCAGCGTCTGTAAGGGGGATCGGCGGCGCGGCTCCGGGACGAACCCCAGGCTGACCTGTGTTCCGACTCCCTCTGGAGCTAAGTGTCCAGTAGCCTAAGACTCCAATCCATCCTGCACGCAGGTGAGTTGGAAATCTCTCCCCTAAGTCCCTCGATGCAGTGATCCTGTTGCCAGCAGGAATCACTGAGATTGAAACCTAAAAAAAAACTTTTCTAAACAGCTCTTTAGGAGAGCCACCTAGATTGCACCCTCTCGGACGGGCACAAAAACCTAACTGAGGCTTGGAGGAGGGTCATAGGGGGAGGAGCCAGTACGCACCATGTGACCTAAAAGCTTTTTTAGATGTGCCCTGTCTCCTGCGGAGCCCGCTATTCCCCATGGTCCTGACGGAGTCCCAGCATCCACTAGGACGTTAGAGAAAATATATTAGCTAAAGTACCACAGCGTTTCAATAGTTTTAGTTTGCTAACTAGAGCTGTACTGAGTATTGGCAGTGTCGCTATTCAGCGTACATGGCAAAATTGGTAATCGGCTTCCAGGGTTGTTGGCAAACTTTATGATGTTCAGTATTCAAAGACATTATGCGTAATATACCTTCCTTATGATCATGCATCATACTTTGCTCCAGCAACTGTAAGATCAGGAATTGCATGTACCTACCACCTACATACAGTAGGGGGCAGTCAAGGTGGCCATAAGCAATTTCCCCTCTCTAGCATCCTTCATTGGGTTACGGCCAGAAAAATCACTAGGATCTAGTGATATCGCTGAGGCATGACAAACATCCAAGCTTCACTTGCACTGGTCATAATTAATGGGTTGTCTGCGTTTTCATTTGTTACCTTATTTATTTACCTTATTCATTTAATTTGTTACCTTATTTATTGTGCAGATGATGAAGTCATACTTGCCCACTCTCTCAGAATGTGCGGCAGATTCCAGAATTTCAGAGTACTCTCCCAGACACCCGAGAAAGTAGATGCCCCCTGCCTCCCACTCCCGGATCCGCCCACTTGCTCAGCGAACTTCCTTCTGTGGGGAGACTTGATGAAGTGATTGCATCACGGTTCAGCCCCATGATGCGCAATGCCGCAACTCACAGCATTCACATTACCACGTCTCCCGCACCTCCCACCTGAGCCTCCGCATTCTGGCATGCCCTGGAGCCACCAGGGTAAAAAAAGTCTGTAAGAAGTACATTATGACTTGTAATACGCCGCTTAGGGACAATGTGCTGTGTTCATCTCTGCCTATGGCCTTCGCCAACACACAAACAAAGTAGGTCCTGTTAGCTGTTACATAGATGTTATTATCAAGTAGAAAAGTCTAGAAAACATTCTTTTGGCTCTGTTGTAACAGACAACATCTTTACTGTTGGTCAATTGAATTGTGTTCAATTTAAGGTGAACCTAGGCTGAGGTGTCATAATATTCTGGCTTATTCCCAAGGACGTTGTGTTATAGGCACCAATTGCCAATACTACTGAAACTGCATTAGACCAACTGCTTTTGTAAAACACATTTGTCATATTAAGTAACATAGATTATAGGGATTTCAATAAAGGACGTGATTGTCTGTTCAAACCATAGACTCCCAGAACAAGGTTTTCTCAGAGTGATAATTGGGTTTCCGTCTGCTGAAATGAAATAGCACATTCATATTTGTGCTTTTCTAAATGCATTTCTGAGTATAATAGATTGTGATGTTTTGTGTTTTATAAAACCTTAGTTTAAAAGCATTCTGCAATGGAAAGCAGCATACAAGAGATTATAGTAATTACTTCACTTAAGGCTATTGGCAGAATATCTTCTTTGCAGAAGAAACAAACCCACACATTTACTTAAGTCTTTTTGAATAGACGTTTCAGAAGAAAGTTTGGTGAATGTGCTAGTGGTAGTCCTTCCTGACTCACGGCGGTCTGGGATTAGGATTGAGAACTAATATACAGTATAGAGATTTTTTTTTGCGTACAATGGGATCCGGTCTCTAGGTCAACCACACTTAGGTCGACACTGTCTAGGTTGACCACTATTGGTCGACATTAAGTAGGTCAACATGGTTTCTAGGTTGTCAGGGACTCTAGGTCGATATGTTCTAGGTCAACATGACAAAAGGTCGACATGAGTTTTTCACATTTTTTTTCCATTTTTTTGGACTTTTTTAAACTTTACCATCCACGTGGACTACAATTGGGAATGGTAACCTTGCCCGAAGAATGGCGAGCAAACACGAGGGGACACGGTGCACTAATTGGGGATCCCGGTCACTGTACAGAGAAAAAGACACCAAAAAAAGTGCAAAAACTCATGTCGACCTTCTGTCATGTTGACCTAATACATGTCGACCTACTTACTGTCGACCAATAGTGGTCAACATAGACACTGTTGACCAAAGTGTGGTTGACCTTGCATACCACACCTCAGTTAACATCATTTTGATTTTACAATGTGCACCAATACTTTCATACAAAAGAGGGTCTTTAAAATTATTCTAGATATAGGTAATAATTTCTTTGTCACCAAATTGCTAAGCTACGCGGCAGGCTCTAGCAGGTGTATCTAGCCACCAAACTACATAATAAAAAATTGGGACAGAAGGACTTATCTTCTAACAATGCATTTAGGTGCAAACTCTGCATTGACAGTGTCTGATTAATTTCCAGGGTTTAGCATAAATTGTGCGCCTTAATGCGAATTGTGTGCCTTAAACCCTAAAAACAATCAATGTTACCTATTGTATATGTATATATTCCAGGAAAATCTTTTTCTACATTTAACAAGTGCCAGGATTTGTAGAAAATAAGCAAAGATCCACACTAGCATGTGTTTAGGTGATAGGTGCATTCACCTAACAGAGTGGTGGCAGCCATTTTGTAGGTTGGACCAGTATATGACTTATCTATTCGCTAGAAACTACGGACATAACTGAGACATGAAGTGATGTCATCTGTTCCTAGTGAACTTCTAGCTACATTTTCATGAAGGTAGACTCCGCCCACAAAATGGCTGCCTGCACACTGTGAAGGTGCACTTTATGGCCTATCCAAATGGGCACTGTTGCTGAAGTAGTTCCTGCCACATTCCATATGGTTGTGAGAAAATTGCTAATGAAAATTGCTGATTGCTTACATTACGTTTTGTGGCATAAGCTAATTGTGATAAAACGCTTTAATGAAACCTATTGCTGCCAGTAATGTGGCAATGACAAAACAACTTTCTCTGTCCGAAGATTAACACCTCAGGTACTCTTTTCTATTTTGTGTTTACAAGCTATTATCATATTCTTGTCAGCCGAATAATATGAGAGACATGTACTAAGCAGTGATAAAAGTGGAGAAGTTGCCCATGGCAACCAATCAGCATTGACGTAACATTTATAATTTGCATACTATAAAAGTATACAGAGCAGCTGATTGGTTGCCATGAGCAACTTCTCCACTGGCTCACTTCTCCACTTTTATCACTGCTTAGTACATGTCCCTATATGTTTGACAACTTCCTGTCCAAGATAGTGGAAGCGGCTACAGAACCTGTACTGGCCAATAGTTCACATGTGTCTTATTACTGCTACCTAAAACAGGACAGCTTATACAACAAACACTTCCTCCTTGCCACAACAACCAAAGTATACGGTAACTGAAAGGGCAAAATAAGATAAAGCTGTGCATTCAGACTGAACTAATTAAACAATTTAAGGTATAAGTGAAAAGGAAATATTGGTTAAATATTCCATATACTGTAACTTTCTTATAAAATAAAGCAAAATACAAAACACATTAATACAAGATTTCTTTTGGAAAAGCACCTTCATCTATTTTCATTTTATCATGTTACCAAATCCCCCAATTTTAGCAGCTCCCTGTAAAAGCCAATCTCTGTCGGCACTTCGGGTAAAGAAGAGATGAGTGAAGTCAAAGAGCGAAGCAAGGAGCAGAATGACCTTAAATATAACTATGACTTACATTTATCCTGAATGTTGGCCTACTCTTTGCTGTTTATGAAACTGGTTATTGCCATTGACAAGAGGGGTACGATAAACATTGTAATGGACCAAAGCTACCACACATTTTGTCTAAGTCTTTACCTTTTCCTACTTTTCACGGATAAAAACACTGGTGAAACCACTATGGCTTGATTCTTTCTAGGTGATGATTTGCAACACATATATTCTCCAATATCTATACCTACACGATATGCAAAGGTCAACGTTTCTTCCGACAAACTCTCCAAAAGTCCCAGGCTTTCCTATTTGTTTCTTATTGTGTTCATTTCTTAGCAGCTATTGCTTGATATTCTTGAATGATTATTTTGCATGGCTGGAGCCGGTACTACAATCTCTCCCAAACAATATTCCCAGATCTCAGTTTAGGACGTAATTAAAACCACAAGCCTCTGTGATCCATATCAGACTTCCATACATTAATTTGAAAAGAATGATCAATGACCACAAGACTATGCTTCCCTGATATCTTGTTATCCAGAATCGTTGACTTCAGAGTTGAAAACATTACAGACACTAACTGGCGAGTTTAAGTGCTTCAGACTTCTCCAAGAGCGTATTATAAAAACCTTTAAAGAACCAGTTGAGAGAGAAGGTTGTCGCAGGTGAAATGGCTTCTGGGACCTAACTGCTGCGATACGTCTTAATGATGTCTTTGATAAGACGTCTGCAGATAGGGCAACAGGCATTGTTCATCTTCTTGAGTTTCAGGCCGCAGGTGTAGCACAAACACATATGTCCACAGGAGTAGATGACTGTGTCCACCAGGTTCTCATAGCAGATGGTGCACTCGTCACTCCAGGATCCTGAGACAGACGGTGAGATGGGTGACTCGGGCATACTCACTGGAGAGTTTGGAGCGGTGCCTGCGTGAGAATTATAAAAAGAAACATTTTGGTGTGTTAATAGCTGTACAGACACAGTCGTGGATGTTTACCTGTAAAACAGAGAACATATCAGGAGATTCTGTGTTCTAATTTTATATTCAGAGATGTTTTGTGGTTCTTTGGTGCTGATGTATTGTGTGGTACTAAAACAACTTTACAGAAATCCTTATTGCAGTAGGATGAGCTTTTTTTTTTTACACAAATGTTGACTTTTGACCCTCTTAGTGCTACTGCATTATTTATGCCTTTCATATAATGCACTGGCTTTTTATATAACACACCTAGCGTAAGGATATTGCATTACTAGTAGATAGTGTTATACATGCACCATATTACATACGGCATGATTATTACTGGCCTATAGGTAAACTACAAATCAGTACATAGTCCTACAGCATTAGTAATACTTCAAATATATCAATGTGGCAAGCTCCACCCACCACAACATTATAACATTAGATTATCCCAAAACTCTTGTCTCACGTATTCACTTGCAACCAATTATTTTTACACCTTGATCTTTTGCAAATACATGTGGCATACACATTTCCCAATTCCGAGTGAAATATAATATGGTTCAGTGTGGTTGGGGCTGTTTTCATGTGTGAAAAGAGGGTTTGGTTATAATTTGAGTGATTACTGATTCAGTAATAACAGAGGAAGCCTACGGGTACAGAGGAAGTGTACGGGTACAGAGGAAGCATACGGGTACAACGGAAGCGTACGGTTACAGAGTAAGCGTACGGGTACAGAGGAAGCGTATGGGTACAGGGAAAGCATACAGTTACAGGGGAAACATATGGTTACAGAAGAAACGTACGGTTGCAAAGGAAGCGTACGGGTACAGAGGAAGCGTACAGGTACAGAGGAAGCGTATGGGTACAGGGAAAGCATACAGTTACAGGGGAAACATATGGTTACAGAAGAAACGTACGGTTGCAGAGGAAGCGTACGGGTACAGAGGAAGTGTACAGGTACAGAGGAAGCGTATGGGTACAGGGAAAGCATACAGTTATAGGGGAAACATATGGTTACAGAAGAAACGTACGGTTGCAGAGGAAGCGTACGGGTACAGAGGAAGCGTACAGGTACAGAGGAAGCGTACAGGTAAACAGGAAGTGTACAGGTACAGATGAAGTGTACAGGTACAGAGGAAGCATATGGGTACAGGGAAGCGTTCGGATACAGGGGAAGAGTACGGGTACAGGGGAAGGGTACGGTTACAGAGGAAGTGTATGGGTACAAAGGAAGCGTATGGGTACAGGGGAAGCGTACAGGTACAGGGGAAACATAGGGTTACAAGGAAAGCGCTCGGGCACTGGGGAAGCATATGGTTACAGAAGAAACGTACGGATACATAGGAAGAGTACGGTTACAGAGGAAGCGTGCGGGTACAGAGGAAGCGTACAGGTACGGAGGAAGCATATGGTTACAGAGGAAGTGTATGGTTACAGATGAAGCGTACGGGTACAGAGGAAGCGTACGAGTACAAGGGAAGAGTACGGTTACAAGGGAAGTGTATGGTTACAGAGGAAGCGTACGGGTACAGAGGAAATGTATTGTTACAGTGAGAGTAAATGGTTAGGGGGAGGGTGGAGACTAGCAAAGCGTTCAAACTTATTTGGCGTAATACTTGCTTGTTGCATCCGGTAATAAAATGTTGCCTGTTTCGGCAATGGAATTTTATCATTTTTCTTTCTCTTTTAGAGGGAGATGTATTAAACCTTAGAGAGAGATAAAGTGGAGAAGATACCCATAGCAACTAACCAGCTTCTGTAATTTTATAGACTGCTAGCTAAATGATAGCACGAAGCTGATAGGTTGCTCTGGGCGACTTCTCCAATATCTCTCTCTCAAAAGTTTAATACATCTCCCCCTTTCTTTTTTAAGTTCCACTGGAATGGAGCAGGTAGTGGTGAAATCATTGCACAGGGCTCCTGTCAGTGGCGTATCTATAAATAAGAATTTACTTACCGATAATTCTATTTCTCGGAGTCCGTAGTGGATGCTGGGGTTCCTGAAAGGACCATGGGGAATAGCGGCTCCGCAGGAGACAGGGCACAAAAAGTAAAGCTTTAGGATCAGGTGGTGTGCACTGGCTCCTCCCCCTATGACCCTCCTCCAAGCCAGTTAGGTACTGTGCCCGGACGAGCGTACACAATAAGGGAGGAATTTTGAATCCCGGGTAAGACTCATACCAGCCACACCAATCACACCGTACAACTTGTGATCTAAACCCAGTTAACAGTATGATAACAGCGGAACCTCTGAAAAGATGGCTCACAACAATAATAACCCGATTTTTGTAACTATGTACAAGTATTGCAGATAATCCGCACTTGGGATGGGCGCCCAGCATCCACTACGGACTCCGAGAAATAGAATTATCGGTAAGTAAATTCTTATTTTCTCTATCGTCCTAGTGGATGCTGGGGTTCCTGAAAGGACCATGGGGATTATACCAAAGCTCCCAAACGGGCGGGAGAGTGCGGATGACTCTGCAGCACCGAATGAGAGAACTCCAGGTCCTCTTTTGCCAGGATATCAAATTTGTAGAATTTTACAAACGTGTTCTCCCCTGACCACGTAGCTGCTCGGCAGAGTTGTAATGCCGAGACCTCTCGGGCAGCCGCCCAAGATGAGCCCACCTTCCTTGTGGAATGGGCCTTAACCGATTTAGACTGTGGCAGGCCTGCCTCAGAATGTGCAAGTTGAATTGTGTTACAAATCCAACGAGCAATCGACTGCTTAGAAGCAGGCGCACCCAACTTGTTGGGTGCATACAGTATAAACAGCGAGTCAGATTTTCTGACTCCAGCTGTCCTGGAATATATTTTCAGGGCCCTGACAACTTCTAGCAACTTGGAGTCCTCCAAGTCCCTAGTAGGTGCAAGGCACCACAATAAGCTGGTTCAGGTGAAACACTGACACCACCTTAGGGAGAGAACTGGGGACGAGTCCGCAGCTCTGCCCTGTCCGAATGGACAAACAGATATGGGCTTTTTTGAGAAAAAACCACCAATTTGACACTCGCCTGGTCCAGGCCAGGGCCAAGAGCATGGTCACTTTTTATGTGAGATGCTGCAAATCCACATATTTGACTGGTTTTAAACCAATGTGATTTGAGAAATCCCAGAACTACGTTGAGATCCCACAGTGCCACTGGAGGCACAAAAAAAAGGGTTTGTATATGCAATACTCCCTTGACAAACTTCTGGACTTCAGGAACTGAAGCCAATTCTTTCTGGAAGAAAATTTACAGGGCCGAATTTGAACCTTAATGGACCCCAATTTGAGGCCCATAGACACTCCTGTTTGCAGGAAATGCAGGAAACGACCGAGTTGAAATTTCTTTGTGGGGCCTTCCTGGCCTCACACCACGCAACAAATTTTCGCCACACGTGGTGATAATGTTGTGCGGTCACCTCCTTTCTGGCTTTGACCAGGGTAGGAATGACCTCTTCCGGAATGCCTTTTTTCCCTTAGGATCCGGCTTTCCATCGCCATGCCGACAAACGCAGCTGCGGTAAGTCTTGGAACAGACATGGTACTTGCTGAAGCAAGTCCCTTCTTAGCGGCAGAGGCCATAAGACCTCTGTAAGCATCTCTTGAAGTTCCGGGTACCAAGTCCTTCTTGGCCAATCCGGAGCCATGAGTATAGTTCTTACTCCTCTACGTCTTATAATTCTCAGCACCTTAGGTATGAGAAGCAGAGGAGGGAACACATACACCGACTGGTACACCCACGGTGTTACCAGAACGTCCACATCTATTGCCTGAGGGTCCCTTGACCTGGCGCAATACCTGTCCCGTTTTTTGTTCAGACGGGACGCCATCATGTCCACCTTTGGTATTTCCCAACGGTTTACAATCATGTGGAAAAAACTTCTCAATGAAGTTTCCACTCTCCCGGGTGGAGGTCGTGCTGAGGAAGTCTGCTTCCCAGTTTCCATTCCCGGGATGAAAAACTGCTGACAGTGTTATCACATGATTTTCCGCCCAGCGAAAAGTCCTTGCAGTTTCTGCCATTGCCCTCCTGCTTCTTGTGTCGCCCTGTCTGTTTACGTGGGCGACTGCCGTGATGTTTTTCCCACTGGATCAATACCGGCTGACCTTGAAGCAGAGGTCTTGCTAAGCTTAGAGCATTATAAATTTACCCTTAGCTCCAGTATATTTATGTGGAGAAAAGTCTCCATACTTGATCACACTCCCTGGAAATTTTTCCCTTGTGTGACTGCTCCCCAGCCTCTCAGGCTGGGCTCCGTGGTTACCAGCATCCAATCCTGAATGCCGAATCTGCGGCCCTCTAGAAGATGAGCACTCTATAACCACCACAGGAGAGACACCCTTGTCCTTGGATATTGGGTTATCCGCTGATGCATCTGAAGATGCGATCCGGACCATTTGTCCAGCAGATCCCACTGAAAAGTTCTTACGTGAAATCTGCCGAATGGAATTGCTTCGTAGGAAGCCACCATTTTTACCAGGACCCTTGTGCAATGATGCACTGTTTTTAGGAGGTTCCTGACTTGCTCGGATAACTCCCTGGCTTTCTCTTCCGGGAGAAACACCTTTTTCTGGACTGTGTCCAGAATCATCCCTAGGCACAGCAGACGTGTCGTCGGGATCAGCTGCGATTTTGGAATATTTAGAATCCACCCGTGCTGATTGTAGCAGTATCCGAGATAGTGCTACTCCGACCTCCAACTGTTCCCTGGACTATGCCCCTATCAGGAGATCGTCCAAGTAAGGGATAATTAAGACGCCTTTTCTTCGAAGAAGAATCATCAATTCGGCCATTACCTTGGTAAAGACCCCGGGGTGCCGTGGACAATCCAAACGGCAGCGTCTGAAACTGATAGTGACAGTTCTGCACCACGAACCTGAGGTACCCTTAGTGAGAAGGGCAAATTTGGGACATAGAGGTAAGCATCCCTGATGTCCCGGGACACTATATAGTCCCCTTCTTCCTGGTTCGTTATCACTGCTCTGAGTGACTTCATCTTAATTTGAACCTTTGTAAGTGTTCAAAAAAATTTTTTTAGAATAAGTCTCACCTAGCCTTCTGGCTTCAGTACCACAATATAGTGTGGAATAATACCCCTTTTCTGTAGTAGGAGGGGTAATTTAATTGTCACCTGCTGGGAACACAGCTTGTGAATTTTTTCCCATACTACCTCCTTGTCGGAGGGAGACTTGGTAAAGCAGACTTCAGGAGCCTGCGAAGGGGAAACGTCTCGACATTCCCATCTGTACCCCCGGGATACTACTTGTAGGATCCAGGGGTCCTGTACGGTCTCAGCGCCATGCTGAGAACTTGTCAGACGCGGTGGAACGCTTCTGTTCCTGGGAATAGGCTGCCTGTTGCAGTCTTCTTCCCTTTCCTATATCCCTGGGCAGATATGATCTTATGGGGACGAGAGGACTGAGGCTGAAAAGACGGTGTCTTTTTCTGCAGAGATGTGACTTAGGGTAAAAAACGGTGGATTTTCCAGCAGTTGCCGTGACCACCAGGTCCGATGGACCGACCCCAAACAAGTCCTCTTCCTTTATACGGCCATACTGTGCCGTTTGGAATCTGCATCACCTGACCACTGTCGTGTCCATAACATCTTCTGGCAGTTATGGACATCGCGTTTATTCATGATGCCAGAGTGCAAATATCCCTCTGTGCATCTCGCATATATAGAAATGCTCTATAGTCAATAAAATACTGTCCCTGTCAAGGGTATCAATATTTTTAGTCAGGGAATCCGACCAAGCCACCCTAGCTCTGCACATCCAGGCTGAGGCGATCGCTGGCCGCAGTATAACACCAGTATGTGTGTATATACTTTTTATTATATTTTCCAGCCTTGTCAGCTGGTCCTTGAGGACGGCCCTATCTATAGACGGTACCGCCACTTGTTTTGATAAGCGTGTGAGCGCCTTATCCACCTTAAGGGGTGTTTCCCAACGCGCCCTAACTTCTGGCGGGAAAGGGTATACCGCCCATAATTTTCTATCGGGGGGAACCCACGCATCATCACACACTTTATTTAATTTATCTGATTCAGGAAAAACTATGGTAGTTTTTTTACATCCCACATAATACCCTCTTTTGTGGTACTTGTAGTATCAGAAATACGTAACACCTCCTTCATTGCCTTTAACGTGTGGCCCTAATAAGGAATACGTTTGTTTATTCACCGTCGACACTGGATTCAGTGTCCCTGTCTGTGTCTGTGTCGACCGACTAAAGTAAACGGGCGTTTTAAAACCCTTGACGGTGTTTTTGAGACGTCTGGACCGTACTAATTGTTTGTCGGCCGTCTCATGTCGTCAACCGACCTTGCAGCGTGTTGACATTATCACGTAATTTCCTAAATAAGCCATCCATTCCGGTGTCGACTCCCTAGAGAGTGACATCACCATTACAGGCAATTGCTCCGCCTCCTCACCAACATCGTCCTCCTACCTGTCGACACACACGTACCGACACACAGCACACACACAGGGAATGCTCTGATAGAGGACAGGACCCACTAGCCCTTTGGAGAGACAGAGGGAGAGTTTGCCAGCACACACCAAAAACGCTATAATTATATAGGGACAACCTTATATAAGTGTTTTCCCTTATAGCATCTTAATATATATATAAGCATATCGCCAAATTAGTGCCCCCCCTCTCTGTTTTAACCCTGTTTCTGTAGTGCAGTGCAGGGGAGAGCCTGGGAGCCTTCCCTCCAGCCTTTCTGTGAGGGAAAATGGCGCTGTGTGCTGAGGAGATAGGCCCCGCCCCTTTTTCGGCGGCCTCGTCTCCCGCTCTTAACGGATTCTGGCAGGGGTTAAATATCTCCATATAGCCTCCGGAGGATATATGTGAGGTATTTTTAGCCAAAATAGGTATTCATTTGCCTCCCAGGGCGCCCCCCTCCCAGCGCCCTGCACCCTCAGTGACTGCCGTGTGAAGTGTGCTGAGAGGAAAATGGCGCACAGCTGCAGTGCTGTGCGCTACCTTTAGAAGACTGAGGAGTCTTCTGCCGCCGATTCTGGACCTCTTCTTACTTCAGCATCTGCAAGGGGGCCGGCGGCAAGGCTCCGGTGACCATCCAGGCTGTACCTGTGATCGTCCCTCTGGAGCTGATGTCCAGTAGCCAAGAAGCCAATCCATCCTGCACGCAGGTGAGTTCACTTCTTCTCCCCTAAGTCCCTCGTTGCAGTGATCCTGTTGCCAGCAGGACTCACTGTAAAATAAAAAACCTAAGCTAAACTTTCCTAAGCAGCTCTTTAGGAGAGCCACCTAGATTGCACCCTTCTCGGCCGGGCACAAAATCTAACTGGCTTGGAGGAGGGTCATAGGGGGAGGAGCCAGTGCACACCACCTGATCCTAAAGCTTTACTTTTTGTGCCCTGTCTCCTGCGGAGCCGCTATTCCCCATGGTCCTTTCAGGAACCCCAGCATCCACTAGGACGATAGAGAAATGGGTGTAAGGTGAGCAGTGCACCTGGGCCTCTAGGTCCAGGGGGGCCCACACACCCTGCTCTCATTTGTTGGATACTTACACCTCCGGAGTCTCATGTCAGTGGTAGCAGTGTTGCACAAATCACTGGGAAAATGTTGTGGTGCCAGTTTCCCTGTGTTTCGCACATGCGCAGTAGGAAAATTACTGGGAAAATGGCTGCCGTGTGGCTTTCCTCTGGGTATTCCGGTTTCTTCACACAATACAAAAATATACTGGTAGGTTAATTGGCTCTCGACAAAAAACTGAAGCCTAGTGTGTAAGTGTGTGTGTGTATATGTGTTTAGGGCAGACTAGATGGGCCAAGTGGTTCTTATCCGCCTTCAAATTCTGCAAGCCTTTCTCCTGTATATACACAGTCTGGAGAATAATTATGGCTGATATTAAAACTGCACAATGTGGGCCTAATTTAGACCTGAACGCAGCAGCAAAATCTTTCTCTAATGGGCAAAACCATGGCCCTCATTCCGAGTTGTTCGCTCGCAAGCTGCTTTTAGCAGCTTTGCACACGCTAAGCCGCCGCCTACTGGGAGTGAATCTTAGCATATCAAAATTGCGAACGAAAGATTCGCAATATTGCGAAAAGACTTCTCTGTGCAGTTTCTGAGTAGCTCGAGACTTACTCTTCCAGTGCGATCAGTTCAGTGCTTGTCGTTCCTGGTTTGACGTCACAAACACACCCAGCGTTCGCCCAGACACTCCTCCGTTTCTCCAGCCACTCCCGCGTTTTTCCCAGAAACGGTAGCGTTTTTGTCAAACACTCCCAGTTTCCGCCCAGAAACACCCACGTCCTGTCAATCACATTACGAACACCAGAACGAAGAAAAAACCTCGTAATGCCGTGAATAAAATACCTAAGTGCATAGCAAATTTACTTGGCGCAGTCGCAGTGCGAACATTGCGCATGCGCAGTTAGCGGAAAATCGCTGCGATGCGAAGAAAATTACCGAGCGAACAACTCGGAATGACCACCCATGTGCAGTGCAGGTGGGGCAGATGTAACGTGCAGAGAGAGTTAGATTTGGGTGGGTAATATTGTTTCTGTGCAGGGTAAATACTGGCTGCTTTATTTTAACACTTCAATTTAGATTTCAGTTTGAACACACCTTACCCAAATCTAACTCTCTCTGCACATGTTACATTTTCCTCTCCTGCAGTACAACATGGTTTTGCCCATTAGCTAACAAATTTGCTGCTGCGATCAGGCCTGAATTAGTCCCTGTGTCCGCACAATGACGTGCAGGCGCACAGGTGCTGGAATGGATGGCAGCAAAACCAAACTAGGAATTGCAAGTCACTACATATCCAAGTAGGGTGGCCAACCCTGGGATCGGGATTGGCGGAATCCCGGGATTTAGGCCAAAAATCGTCCAGGATTCAATTATGAGATTGGAAGCTCCAATCCCGGTGATTGTGGGATCAGGCGGCCCCTTGTGTTTTTAATGCCGGGCAGCGTTCAGCATCCTCAGGAGGCTCAGATGCTGCCTGGCTCCCTCCTCCCCCTGCGCAGCGTGACGTGAAGTCAGAGGTCAAGCTGCGCAGTCAGCCGCCCATCACCTGCCGTCGAGCCCGAAGGAAGTGGCTCACCAGCCCCCGTAGTATTGTTAGTTATGTGTGCGGTAGGTGCAGGCAGGGGTGACGGGTAAAAAGCCAATCCTGGGTATCCCAGGAATCTCGGGATTGACCATTTTTCAATTCGATACTCGGGATTTAAAAAATGGCCCAGGATTGGCCACCCTGGGGTATATTCAATTAAAGTCGGATCCATTCCGACATGTATTTGTCGGAATGGATCCGACAACCCCTATTCAATCCCATCTAAAATTAGACTGTTTCAAGTCGAATTTAGATGGGACCCAGAGGAGGCGAGGGGGGGCGAGCCGCCGGGGGACAGCCGGCGGCATCCAGAGGAGATCAGCGCTACTGTCACTCAGCCGCCCGACCTCACGGCAGCTTCCACCCGGCTCCAGCAGCGTGCTGGAGACGGGGGGAAGCTGCCGTGAGTTCGGGCGGGTGAGTGACATTCAGCTGCAGCGCTACTGTAGTGCTGATCTCCTCTGGATGCCACCGGCTCTGTCCCCCCTCGGCTCGCCCCCCCATCCCTCGCCTCCTCTGGGTCCATCTCATTCCGACATCATTTTGATGTCGGATTGAGATGGTCGAAAACGGGGCCAAAACCTGTCGGATTTGGCCCAGTTTTCGACATCAACACGTGGATCGGCAGCTATTCCGCCGATCCACGGGCTTTTCGACAAGTCGAAAGCCTCGACTTGTCGAAAAGCTTTGAATAGGTCGAATCAGGATTTGACCTTAAAAAGTCGAAAACTGACGTCTTTTTGACAGACGGCAGTTTTCGACTGCAATTGAATATACCCCCCTGTATCTAATGTTTTTCTTCCATTAACTGTATTGGGGAAACAAGTGTTTGGTAACGGCAAAGCTGCTAAATAAATTAATTGCTTTAAGAGCCACACATCTAATGTAACAATGTCTTTGCTGTTCTAGATGTATATTATACATATATATATACATACATGTCTACATCCTAATGGAGGAGATTTATCAAAGCTTGGAGATAAATAAAGTGGATAAAGTACTAACCAATCAGCACCTAACTGTCACTTTTCAAACACAGCCCCTAGAATGACAGAAGCTGATTGGTTAGAACTTTAACTGTCTCCTAGCATTGGTAAGTCTCCCCCAAGTGTCTCACCTGTGGGGAATGCTACACTCACCACTTAGAGAATTACATAGGGGTCCTGACACACAGGTATTCAGTACGGGATCGGAGCTGCCGCTGCACAGGGCTGTAGGACTGTTCGGAACTGATGTGGGAGAACTTGGTGTAGATGGCTCACGGAGGTCAGATGATATTGTGGAGCCTGTAGAAGAAAGTCAGGTTAAGGATTATAGGGTATTTTTGTAAAAAATTTTTTTTTTCGTCTCTACAACTATATGCAACACTGATTTTTATATTCCTTACAGCGATTCTGGTACCAGATGGGACAATCAGCTTCATCTGAGCAAAATACTTACCAAGATGCTGAACAGTTTTATTGCTTAAAAACTTAAAAAACTCCATGCACTGAATTAGAGGTATATGCTACTCTGAGCAGTTTAAAAAAGAAATCAATGTCTTATAGATATAAAAAAAAAGAGTCTGTAAAGACATGCAAAAGCAGCACATACTATGAGTACTGGATCCAAAGTGTAGACGTATGTAGTATATGATGGAAGAAATTGTATCACTATAATTCACTTGCTATACAGGAATTATTTGTTATGCAGGAAGTGTTTGTTATACAGGAAGTGTTTCTGCAGCCAGTATTCTGTGGTGATATGCATACAGGCCACTTTACAAAAAGCACTTTGGGGAGTGATTGTGTTTAAATTTTTTGGGACTGAATAGGTCTGTACTAGTGTTTCTCAAACTGTGTGCCTCAGGGCATTAGCAGGGGTGCCTTTGATTGGTAGTTCAGGACCAATTCAAATTATTTACGGTCAACGTAATGGCCAATACCACTGTTGGTGGCTGCCAATCATAAAATATGTGGACAAACAGAAGCAAAACTTGCCCCTCAAAACATAACTGAACCTAAAGATGACATATAAACACAATTTACTTGATTTTATATGTCTTTCTAAATTTCTCACTAAGAAACTTTTGACCTAGGGGTGCGTGAAAAATATTCTGATATTCTAGGGTGCCATGATTTAGAAACGTTTGGGAACCACTGGTCTGTGCTGTTGGCCATCATCACTGGCACAGATTTTTGGATTAGAGCACCCGGAACAGATAAGGCTCCTGACAAGCGAATCTGTGGTTGCAACAACAAATGGAAGAGGTAGACCCTAGGAGCTGCACAGAGCAAAATCCAGGTGTGTAGGGGGAAAAACGTATTGTGAGTAGAGTCGAAATAATGACTCATTAAACGACAATGGCCCTCATTCCGAGTTGTTCGCTCGCAAGCTGCTTTTAGCAGCATTGCACACGCTAAGCCGCCGCCTACTGGGAGTGAATCTTAGCTTAGCAAAATTGCGAACAAAAGATTCTCAAAATTGCGAATAGAAATTTCTTAGCAGTTTCTGAGTAGCTCGACACTTACTCTGCCATTGCGATCAGTTCAGTCAGTTTCGTTCCTGGTTTGACGTCACAAACACACCCAGCGTTCGCCCAGACACTCCCCCGTTTCTCCAGCCACTCCCGCGTTTTTCCCAGAAACGGCAGCGTTTTTTCACACACTCCCATAAAACGGCCAGTTTCCGCCCAGAAACACCCACTTCCTGTCAATCACACTCCGATCACCAGAACGAAGAAAAAACCTTGTAATGCCGTGAGTAAAATACCAAACTTCTTAGCAAATTTACTTGGCGCAGTCGCAGTGCGAACATTGCGCATGTGCAGTTTGCGGAAAATCGCTGAGATGCGATGAAAAAGAACGAGCGAACAACTCGGAATGAGGGCCAATATGTGGGTGATATCTAGTGGCGGAATCAATGCAATGCTACCAGTTGATACAATATAGTCACTTGGCACACTGTACATCAGAATGCCCCTTCCAACCCTGTTCCGTCTCACCATAGAAGAAAGATAAGTAAAGCAAAGTAATAAGGACTTAGAAATAAACATTTTCATGTGCAGTTAAAAAAAATGGATTTTACGCTTAAAAATGGTCTTATTCTAACCAAGCCCCATAAAAACAGGGCCTGATATCAGATACTACAAATGGTATTTCCAGAAGTTCTGGTAAAAATGTTATGTGAGTGATCCCTGCAAGCAACTGATCTAAAAGGAAAACACATCGAGCACAGACAGATTATATTAGACATGACTACATGTCATAGACAATGTCAGCCAGATCACGATAATCAATTGCTGAAAAGGGTGGGGAATGAGCGTAACAGCTAATACTCTCTAATGAGGCATGACCAGCACATCTGAGCTGATTTCATGGTTGAATATATATCCGAGGGTCAGATTTATCATTGCTGGTGCAAATAGTCAGGGTTCTTACTGAACATACAGAGTAAATATTGCAGTGATACAAGTCAGCTGCCTCAGCACGCTGCATAAGAGTTTTCACTTTATGTAACAGGAAACTGAGACAATCATGTTGTACGACAGTTTAGCTGTTCTCCCTATTCATTTCTGAGAGCCAAATATGACAATCGTGCTCCAAGATGTCTACTGTATTCTAACTATTGATAAAGGCCCCTTGTTTACACACAGCATAAGCAAACCTTTTTTGGTCAGTTTATTTGAAATATCAAAGTGTTAATGTTCTCTATAGTCCACAGTTGGAACAAGATATCTGTCTTCACAGTGTGTCTAGTTTCATTCATGGAGAGCAGGCAAGTTCCATCCAATGGTGGAGAACCACGTGTTATGATTCTCGGCCATTACAGCCAGCAGCTGTCAGTGACAGATCCCATAGGCTAATGCCATTGGACCAAGTATTTTGTCACTAAAGCATCCCCTGTTAGAAACCCATGGGGTCGCTTTTGCAAATGAAAATGGGAAACTGCCGCAGATATATATAATATCTGCTGCTTTCCCCCATACATACATTCGCTGTAAACTAAACAGATGTGATATCATACAAGTATTAATTGTTAAATCGGTCCCTTGGTCTACTCCTGCCATTTCTAATATTTACAAAGTCCACCTCCTGGAACCCAATGGCCCAGTAGCTTGGTTGCTGCCCTGGTGGGTGCCGTCATCTGCTGTTTTATGTCTGTCATCTCATCTTTGCTCTGAACTAGACTTGACACAGGATTATGTTCATTTAATGCATCTCTCTCTCTCTCTCTCTTTCTTACTTTCTCTCTCTCTTTTTTTTTTTTTTAACTTTTGCCCAGTGTAATGTTTTCAGCCTTTGTGGATTATTAATGTTCACTACTCTCTTAGATAGAAGAGCTAAATAAAAAATGAGGCGTTACCTGCATTATTAACGTGATGCCACGAGGATCCCACATACTACTAGATAGCAAAAGGCTTACTGTTAAAGGGAAAGTATCAAGTTATTATCTATCCCACAACCTGATACACTGCCCAGAAGTGCTGACACTGCGAGAAGCGTAGAACGTCTTGTTATATTGCTTGACCTTATGCAGGTGACATTACCCTGCCAATCCATCGCTTGAGCAACAGCATATGGCCATTTGGGTAATATCAAATAATAACTTGAGGCTTCAGAATTTAGGGGTCAGTGTTTATGTTGACATCTAAACAATCCGATAAATGAAAATTACTTTCTAGAAAAAGTGCCATATTCCCTGGAACTTTCCCTTACAAAAAATACTATGTACAGGGCTGTCCTGTGGGCTAATAGTGTACTCATGGGGTTTTTTGAGAGTAACAAAAGCTTCTGCTAACAAAGGACATCCACCTGCAGGCAGGTACAGGGCAGGTTGCGCTAGTCATCAATGCTTTCTAATGAGACTACAACTAAACAAAAAATGCAATCTGGATTTATACTTGTACCAGAGCTTGATAGAATTATCAGGAAAATAGAGCTGGGCTAGGGACAGAGCAAGTAAGCAGAACCAATACATACGTGGGGTGGACAGAGTAAAAAATGAAAGATCAAAGCATATACACCTTAGGGTACACACCTTTTAGTTTAAAGATTCAAAGAGAAGTCCTTACCCAATATGCGTATCTGCATGATGGCCCCATGTAGACCAAAGAACATCCAGAGAGGTTGAGAACAGTCCACACAGACTTGCATTCCAGTACTGGCACCATTATGACTTAAATGTAGTTCACCTTCTGCGTTAATCACAAACCCCAAGATATCACCACTTTGAAGAGGAACCAGCACCCTACAAACAGCCCAGAACTCCTTTCTGTCAACCAATGACTCTGGGTTATACGGGAGATCACTAGGTCTCAGTGTGCTGGGATCGCAAGACGTCACACCATACGACAAAGTCCCAGATCGCAAAGAGTTTGATTTGTTTATCTTGACGAAGATGGTTTCATTAATTCTAAGTGACCTGTTGGTGAACACTAAAGTCCGTTCTTCTCGGGCATGCTCCAGTCGTGCCACGGTTTGGTCATCTAAAGTCTTGATATGAGCTCCTCGCAGCTGATGGAACCGGAGATCGCTTTCCAGCTGTGTCGGGAGTAAGTGGGAATGCTGGGAGTTGAGAGAGTTCTGTGGGATAGGACACATTGTGGTCATAGACTGAAAGTTCTCTTCCTGCAAGTTCAGGTCACACAAGCTGACAGACAAGCGTGTGTCTTCGGTTTCTCTTCGCAAGGATGGACGAGGGATAGCGGTGAAAGACCGCGGCCGTACGCAGTCAGGAGGGATGATCTCGCTATCTGCAAATACAACCAAATGGAGATCAAAATCAGCAAGTAATTTACAGTACAATCATAAAGTATAAAACTTTGGAGACAGATACAGGACAAACCAATCAGCTCCTGTAATTTTAAAGGCTGTGTTTGAAAAACAACAGTTAGGAGCTAATTGGATGGTACTTTATCTCCCCCATATAAAAGCCAATCTAGAAAAAAACAAAAAAAAACATTTTAATGATATAAGTCTGCAAATGATAACCAAAGACAAGTGCCGCCAATGCACCAGTTTGTTGAACAGCCTTGTAAACTTGGCATTATTTAAAAAAATACAACATGAACCTGATCGACCTTTTGTTCTTCAGCTTATTCTTATAAATAATACTATTAAATGGCTGTGTGAATTATTATCTGGCCAACCTGTTGTAACTGTTTCTCTAAACATGCGATTAGTGCAAGAAAGAGAAATGGTTTTGTGTAGTTTGGCTTTGAAATATCAAACACGTTAAATTCCAGATTGTCTGTGGACTAAAGAAAAAAAAAATCACCCGTCTTGTACATAGCGTTGGCATTCATTTTGAGCGTGCAGCTTATCAATTCCCTAGGAACCAATGACATCACTCAAGCATGTATTATTTATCTCTAACTACTGGAATATCAGCGGTCCCCACTTCCTGTGGTGAATTTTTCAGGCAGCCAAAATTTTAATAATGCTCTGTTCATATAATGTCACTGACACTGGAGATCCCTAACACTAAGTTTCAGTCCTGGGGCATGTAACCCCACAAGCCGGCAAAGGTCAGCCACCCCAAGACAGCACACCAGTGAGAAGATAAGGTGTTAGTGATTGTTAAAAGTGGTTGTCATTCAAGGATTTGAAAGTGAAAGTATATTGTGAACAAAGTTGCAATATCTTTTTCCACTTTAAAAGTCCTTGATTGTTGTCCTATTTCTTTGTACATGTATAACGATGCAATTCACCCCAGCCCACCTAGTGGCCACCTGCATCTCCCCCCTGAGCCTGAGAGGTGGTGGTGGTGGAGATTGCAGGTTAGGGAGCACTAGACTGAAGCTTTGCCTAGGGTGCAGAGAGACCTGGCACCGGCCCTGGGGAGGGGAATGGGGTAATAAGATATCGGCAGCAGTATAAGTGTGTGCTGAATGTCTTCCCTATATCATCAGGAGGAGCCCGGTACACGGCTCAGAGAGGAGGAATACGTGCAGATGAATACACAGCATGGGGAAGAGGATGAGACCTGTCACTGCAGTCCGTCCTGTCAGTATGTCTTGCAAAAGAAAGGATTTGACTACACACAGAAAGTGCCAAATAGTATCACATATGTATTTGTGTATCTGATTTCTAAAACCAACATAAATGAATGTAACATTGGGTAATCGCATACATGGGTGGTGCTCAGGGGCGCTTTAGGAGAGGAGGCGGCCCGGGTGCTGCCTCCTCCGTCCATGCACCCTCCTCTCTGCTGGCTGCGCTGAGAGTATGAGCATTAGAGGGCTCAGACTATACTACGCATGCGCAGAAAACCGTGAAAATGCCCGCTGTGCCATTTTCACGGTGATTCCACAGTGCTGATGACGTCGGCGCGGGACTCCGTAGGGGTAAGTATTCAGGAATTGGATGCAACATGTGCGGTGGGGGCCCTTTCTGGACTCAGGGGCCCGTGTGCACTGCACACACTGCACTCATTATAGATACGCCAGTGGTGGTCAGTGGCGTAACTACTGCCCCCGCAGCCCTCGCGGTGGCTTGGGGGCGAGGGGCTGCGGGGGCGCCACTGATTTAGCGCAGATTGACATGCGGACGAGCGTCCGCATGTCAATCTGCGGTCTCCTCCTTCCCTCCGCTGCTGTAAGGAGGGACACGGAGGGCACAGCGCGCGCCTCTCCTGTGTCCCTCCTGGGTCTCCGGCGGGTCTGTTAAAGGAAGTGCCGGTTCGTGAGCCAATCAGAGCTCACGAACGGCACTTCCTTTATTAGACCCGCCGGAGACCCAGGAGGGACACAGGAGAGGCGCGCGCTGTGCTGAAGAATTTTTTGGCTTGGGGGAGAAAAATTTCTAGTTACGCCACTGGTGGTGGTGCTCCCAAAAGTCAAGAAGGCTGTACTGTCAAAATGCAGAGAAAAAGAAGGACTCTTGTGTTGGGGCACTCTTAAATATAATAAATAATGATAAAATGTAACCTTTATTGGTGTAAGTTAAAAGAGGGTATCATCCATCCCGTTTAGCCAGTCAGTAACAGCACATACATACATACATACATACATACATACATACTAAGTTAATAAGAAAAACATATTTTTGTAACAGCCAGTGTTTCAGTGGTTACAATGGTGTTAGATAGGGAACTAGTCTGCAGATCACTGTAGTTAATGGCTGTGATGATAGCACAGAAAATGTGTAATTTATATATATAAAAATAAATAGAAATAATCAATCAAATGATGTAATATCACAATCCAGCAAAATATGAGTGTGTGGACCCAAGTAATAATTCTGCTCCCATAATCCCTCCTCACTTTGGGTCACCTCCCAGTATCCACCCTGAAAGGCCCATGGATCGCAATCACTGTCTCAGGCCATAGCACCATCACACACATTGGTTTCTGCATGAGCAATAAGGGTTTCTGTAGACTTTCCACTCAAAGGCCCTCATTCCGAGTTGATCGCTCGCTAGCTGCTTTTAGCAGCAGTGCAAACGCTAGGCCGCCGCCCTCTGGGAGTGTATATTAGCTTAGCAGAAGTGCGACCGAAAGGATCGCAGCATTGCTACTAAAAAAGATTGTGCACTTTCTGAGCAGCTCGAGACTTACTCCTAGCTAGCGATCACTTCAGTCTGTTTAGTTCCTGTTTTGACATCACAAACACGCCCTGCGTTCGGCCAACCACGCCTACGTTTCCCCAGCCACTCCTGCGTTTTTATCCGACACGCCTGCGTTTTTTCACTCACTCCCCGAAAACGGTCAGTAACCTCCCAGAAACACCCACTTCCTGTCAATCACTCTGCGGCCAGCAGTGCGACTGAAAAGCGTCGCTAGACCTTGTGTGAAACTGCATAGTCTTAGTGTTCACTCTAGGTGTCTTTCACAGGGCGCTGCGCCCTGCCCCTTTTTTAGACACCTGAATGCCGCCCTGCCCGTTTGTGTGCGCCCTCCCGCCCCGCACTTTGCTGCCCGCCGGACACATTAAGCACACTGCAGTGATCGCAAAGAGGGACTCGGATTTTAAAAGTGAGCGGGTCCGGCAGGACGCGCTGTTTTTTGCTGACCGCCGCCTCACAGCCAATAGAAATCCTCAAGCCCTGCCTCACCAGCCAATAGCCGCCGGCAGCTTCTCAACATCCAATTGCTGCCGGCAGCGTCTCCCAATCCAAGCTCCACCTGAGACGTCGGTCCCTCCTCCCTGCGCTGATCTCCAACCCATTGAATGTGCTGGTGGCAACCGGGCGCGGACATCACGATGACAGGAGAATGGAAGATGCAGGAGGGAGCCGAGGAGAAGGAGAGGAGCGCCTTCACCACGGGCAGCCCGGTGGGTCTGCTGCAGAGAACATGAGCTGGGGCCGAGCGGAACATGGCAGTGCGGTCGGGCACCACGACCGCAAAGTACCAAGAGGTCAGAACGCTGCGACCTGGGGGAATGGTGATAAATCTTTAGTTTCACAAACGTGCGGGCGGGCCTTTCCTATATTTATTTAATAACATGGCCAATACCTGCACATTATACCTGTGAGGGCGCTTCCTGTTACGCAGCATCTTATTCCCCCAGCGTCCCAACTACTAGTGCACCCATCCTGCCCCCTGCTACCACCACTACTGCACCCATCCTGCCTCCTACCACTGCTGCACCTATCTTACCCCCTGCTACCACTACTGCACCCATCCTGCCCCCTGCTACCACTACTGCACCTATCCTACCCCCTACCACTACTGCACCTATCTTACCCCCTGCTACCACTACTGCACCCATCCTGCCCCCTGCTACCACTACTGCACCTATCCTACCCCCTACCACTACTGCACCTATCCTACCCCCTACCACTACTGCACCTATCTTACCCCCTGCTACCACTACTGCACCTATCTTATACCCTGCTACCACTACTGCCCCCATCCTGCCCCCTGCTACCACCACTACTGCACCCATCCTGCCTCCTACCACTGCTGCACCTATCTTACCCCCTGCTACCACTACTGCACCCATCCTGCCTCCTACCACTGCTGCACCTATCTTACCCCCTGCTACCACTACTGCACCCATCCTGCCCCCTGCTACCACTACTGCACCTATCTTATACCCTGCTACCACTACTGCCCCCATCCTGCCCCCTGCTACCACCACTACTGCACCCATCCTGCCTCCTACCACTGCTGCACCTATCTTACCCCCTGCTACCACTACTGCACCCATCCTGCCTCCTACCACTGCTGCACCTATCTTACCCCCTGCTACCACTACTGCACCCATCCTGCCCCCTGCTACCACTACTGCACCCATCCTACCCCCTACCACTACTGCACCTATCTTACCCCCTGCTACCACTACTGCACCCATCCTGCCCCCTGCTACCACTACTGCACCTATCTTATACTCTGCTACCACTACTGCCCCCATCCTGCCCCCTGCTACCACCACTACTGCACCCATCCTGCCTCCTACCACTGCTGCACCTATCTTACCCCCTGCTACCACTACTGCACCTATCCTACCCCCTACCACTACTGCACCCATCCTGCCCCCTGCTACCACCACTGCTGCACCCATCCTGCCTCCTACCACTGCTACACCTATCTTACCCCCTGCTACCACTACTGCACCTATCCTACCCCCTACCACTACTGCACCTATCCTACCCCCTACCACTACTGCACCCATCCTGCCTCCTACCACTGCTGCACCTATCTTACCCCCTGCTACCACTGCTGCACCTATCTTACCCCCTGCTACCACTACTGCACCTATCCTACCCCCTACCACTACTGCACACATCCTGCCTCCTACCACTGCTGCACCTATCTTACCCCCTGCTACCACTGCTGCACCTATCTTACCCCCTGCTACCACTACTGCACCTATCCTACCCCCTACCACTACTGCACCCATCCTGCCCCCTGCTACCACCACTGCTGCACCCATCCTGCCTCCTACCACTGCTGCACCTATCTTACCCCCTACCACTGCTGCACCTATCTTACCCCCTGCTACCACTACTGCACCTATCCTACCCCCTAGCATTATTGCACCCATCCTGCCCCCTGCTACCACCACTGCTGCACCCATCCTGTCCCCTGCTACCACCACTACTGCACCCATTATACCCCCATACCCACACAGTGCTCAGTATTCACACCCCCACAGTGCCCATCATACACACACCCCATGCCCACACAGTGCTCATTATAATACACCCGCCAGAACTCATAAAACCCTCTAAACCCACACAATGTCCAATATGCACACCCCCATAGTGACCATCATACGCACACCCATACCACACAGCGCCCATCATATGCACACCCCTATACCACACAGGGCCCATTATACACCCCCCACAGCTCTCATAATGCTCTATACCCACACAGTACTCATTATACACACTTACAATGCTCATAGCACCCTCTATACCCACACACCTGCACAGTGGCCATCATACGCACAACCCATTCCCACACATTGCTCATTCTCCCCCCCCCCAAAGCGCCTAGCATATGGGTACTCCATACCCACAGTGCCCAGGATACATCCCCCTATACACAGTGACCAGCATACATAAACTCCCATATCCACACACAGTGCTCAGCATAGACACAACTGCCACACCCACACAGTGCTCAGCATACACACAAACAATCCCCAAACCAAAGCAGTGCCCAGCATACGCACACACCCCATACTCAGACAGTGCCCAGCATACGCACACACCTCGTGTTATAGCGGTAGGGCTTCAACAAGGACACAGAGAAGCTGATCTTAAAAGTTGACGGGGAGCAGGAAGCACCGAATCCTGGGTACTGATGCCTCCCTACCCCTAACACTGCCTACAGCACTACCTGCACTTAACCCTCTATTTTCCCCCCAATACTGCCATAACTGCTATCTACCATGTGGGGTGGTCTAATGCTATGTGGGGAGGCATAAGGGGAGCTCAAAAGCATACGTTGCTATGGGACCCAGAAACTGAAGTAGGACCCACATTTTTAAAACTGAGGGGTCCCTGGGACCCACTTTTTTTTTGGCTCAGTGCGATCACTGTGTCTCCCTGCATGAGAGACAGAGACCTCCGCGTCCCGCCCGCCTCGTCCTGCCCATCCTTAGCTGTCAGCCGTCGCAGCTCCCCTCCTCTGTGAGCAGACTATAGGTCTGCTCATGATCTGATGAGACAGGAGGGCAGGGTTTGCCTCTCCCGCCGAGACAAACCCAGCCCTCCCTCATCTGTGTACATGGATCAGTGTGGTGGCCATTTTCAACCAGCTCCGCGGTGTGTGAGGGGGGACCCGCAGCATCAGCCCCCAGTATGTAAGATTGGCACAAAAAAAGCGGAGATCAAAAATGTGCCCTACCTGGGGCAGTGTGTCTTGTGCTCTTTACCTGGTGCAATGTTTCTCAGTGCTCTCTACCTGGTGCAATGTTTCTCAGTGCTCTCTACCTGGTGCAGTGTTTCTCAGTGCTCTCTATCTGGTGCAGTGTTTCTCAGTGCTCTCTACCTGGTGCAGTGTGTCTTGTGCTCTCTACCTGGTGCAATGTTTCTCAGTGCTCTCTACCTGGTGCAATGTTTCTCAGTGCTCTCTACCTGGTGCAATGTTTCTCAGTGCTCTCTATCTGGTGCAGTGTTTCTCAGTGCTCTCTACCTGGTGCAGTGTGTCTTGTGCTCTCTACCTGGTGCAATGTTTCTCAGTGCTCTCTACCTGGTGCAATGTTTCTGAGTGCTCTCTACCTGGTGCAGTGTTTCTCGGTGCTCTCTACCTGGTGCAGTGTTTCTCAGTGCTCTCTACCTGGTGCAATGTTTCTCGGTGCTCTCTACCTGGTGCAGTGTTTCTCGGTGCTCTCTACCTGGTGCAGTGTTTCTCAGTGCTCTCTACCTGGTGCAATGTTTCTCGGTGCTCTCTACCTGGTGCAGTGTTTCTCGGTGCTCTCTACCTGGTGCAATGTTTCTCAGTGCTCTCTACCTGGTGCATTGTGTAGAATGTGCTCTATCTGGCGCAATATGTATAACGTGCTCTGCCTGGTGCAGTGTGTATAGGAGGTTCTACCTGGTGCAGTGTGTATAGGAGGTTCTACCTGGTGCAGTGTGTATTAGCTGCACTACTGTGTGGTGTAATGTGAATTGCCACTATTATGTGGCCGTGCCCCTTCCCCACGAAAAACGCCCCGAAATTTTAGCTGCGCCCCACTGCCCATTCTTTACCATGTGGGAATGGGAGGACCAAGCATTATAGTATGTACCTAATTTTGCCCTTCTAACTGAAAAATGTGCCCTCCCGAACGAAAAATGTGCCCTCCCGAATGAAAAATGTGCCCTCCCGAATGAAAAATGTGCCCTACCCGTGATCAGCACCCTGCCCTAAAAAAATCCTAGAGTGAACACTATAGTCTTGTGTGAAAGTACGTCACGGGTGTGCACTGCACACCATACGCATGCGCAGAAATGCCGCTTTTTTACCTAATCGCCGCGCTGCGACCGAAAGCAGCTAGCGATCAACTCGGAATGAGGGCCATAGACAGTAGCAGATAATCGCCCAACTGCGCACACACTGGCACTGGGCCCACCTCAATATACTGTATAACATAATGTGGTGGCACTACTGTATATCAATTAACAATGGTAAATAACTAAAATAGATCCTCACTTCATAAAAGTGTCATGACTTTAAATCACTGAGGGGCGTATTTATTCACCACTTCAGTTTTGCCTCTTTATTAAAGATCTGATATTGTTGTAATGGGAGGCAGTCAATTTACCGGCTGTTGGGATCCCGGCTGTCAGGATACCGATGCCAGAATCCCAACACTCATTGAAATACTGGCAGTCGGAATCCTGACCGCCAGCTGGAATCCCCACTTGGGTGGAGGTCCACGTCACCACCCAAGGGGTAATATAACCCTGTAGCGGCCAAAGCGTGGCAAGTGCAGTGAGCCCTTAAGGGGACACGCTGTGCTCACCGCCGGGATCCCGGCGTCGGTCTCCTGACCGCCGGGATCCCCATAGCCAGGATATCATACTGATCACGTTGTAACTACTGTACAACTGAAATCATGCTGGGACAGTGCCTCCACAACTGCTCCTGTAATGACTTTGGCCCATCTCCTTATGGTGCTTTCATCTGAGAACCCCTCTTCTGCAAAACCACAGTCCGCCCAGCATGTTTGTCCGGCCCCCCCTCCGCACAAGTACAAAAGCATCGCTTTTGTACTTGAAGAGTAATTCCCGACCAGCGCATCTCCTGCGGCTGGCCGGGAGTTACTCGTCGCTGCCCCGGGTCGCAGTGGCTGCGTGTGATGTCACGCAGCTGCTGCGGCCCGCCCCCCACTCGGTCCGGCCATGCCTGCGTTGGCTGGACCGTGCCCCGAAAAAGGCGGCTAAATGCCACCGTACTGCCGCCTCCCGCCCAGCGAACGCCTCTTCCTGTCAAACACGCAGAGGCGATCGCTAGGTAACGACGGTCTTCAGCCGCCTGGCATGCGCCGGCGCATGGGAATGACCCCCATACGGTAAGCCTATGTTTATGCATTATTTTCAGAGGGATCTGTTTAGTAAATAAGCCTGTTTTTTCTTTGAGCATTTAATATTACAGGGAAAGACACGTTAATATTATTAACCTTTGAAGAACCGTAATACCTGTCCATAGAGAACTGAAACTAAAAGTACTCTCTATAACTAGACACTAACCAGATAGGAGCCAGATATGTTACATGATCAATTAACTACAGTCTGTTTAATGTGGAACTGAACATGAGCCCGTCGGCTGAGATACAAGAATGTTTCTAGACTGTAATCTTAAATCTCACAGCGTTGTGTTTTATTACTGCCTGGCAGTCTTCTCGCACTGCGTCTGGGATCCCCTTGCTTTCAACCCTGGACCTTCCATTGTTACTGATGACTAAGCAGAAAAGTAATTGTATGATAAATACAAATGAAAGGAGAGAGTAAGCAGATGATGAACTACAACCCCCATCATCCTCAGCACCTAGAAGCCTCAGTGTAACTGGGTGCTTGAGAAGAATGCGAGAAGCACATATGCTGAAGGATGACATACTGTGCAGTCCCAAGCAACTGCCCAATCAGCAACTCAGTTTGTCTAATCAAGCCGTAAACCACTCGAGACATTTTACTGAACCTCACTTCTGTTTGGGGAATTTTGTTATAATATCAGTTCAGTGTAGCTGTATAATGCATGTTGTTTTGGCATAATGCTGAATGTCATTTATTTATAGGGGAATATCAATTTTAGTGCCTGACCTCAACATATTTGCAGTTCTAAATTTTACTTCCTACCCACATAATAACAGCTGCAATGTATAAAAATGGTCACTGAAATATAAAGTGGTTCCAAATAGCGCCCCCTGCAGGCGGCTATTACAAGATATCCAAACTGTTAATAACAGGTAAGGTACAGTAACCTTACGTGAGGCAACTTCAGGATAAACTGTCCAGCACATTTATCTTTTTAACATATTCACATTTTATTCCCAAATCTGTTGTGTCTGAAAACCGTATGTTTAGAAATAAGCATGTTTTAAACAATATGTGGGATTGGTGTAAGTGATGCTTCATTCAAGAGTATTTGCATTAAAGGGTATTATAATGGTTTATACTAGGCCACTGGAGACAAATACATTTAGGCCAGATGTACTAAGGGGGGTATCCAATTATCATTCAATTATCTGTTTTCGGCCAATGAAAACAGAAAATATTGTGATTAGTGACTGATGGTCATTATCGCGGTATCCTATTACAGCCCGTCTTTTTACAGCCTGTGACACCCGAAGCATAATCCACGATAAGTGCCAGCATCGGAGAGAGGAACGATCTGCATTGGGCGAAATGGATAGCCCCCGGTGATACAATTAACTGCGGTCATTGACTGCGGGTAATTGGATACTTCATAAGCCTTAAAAAGTTATAAAGTGGAGAGTGATAAAGTACCAGCCAATCAGCTCCTAACTGCGTTGTCACAGGCCCTGTATGGAAAATGACAGGAGCTGCTTGGTTGGTACTTTATCACTTTTCAAGGCTTAGTACATATGGCCCACAGTCAGGGGTTAAAGTGCGAGGGAACGAGGTGGAACCGAGTTCCACTACCTGTAATGGTAGGGGGAACTAGTTCCACCTCCTCCATTGCCCTGCACAGTGATTCCAACAGAAGAGCCTGCCCCATCACCTACGTCCATCGATGAGGCAGGCGGCGCTAGTGTTACTGATGAGCTGCAGCCACCTCCCCCTCAGGTCCTGGTGGCTCCATGGTCCTCCTCCATTTACAGCCCACCCCTCCTGGTTCTCACACACACTGTCTGTTGTAAAGCATTCATCCCCTCTTTAGGTCCCAGTGGCTTCCTTTTCCGGCACATCGTATGTGAGGTCATGCTGTCACTGCTGCTGAAGTGAAGAGGAGCAGCCTCTGTGCATGTTGAAAACAAGATGAGAGGGGACTGGAGGGACAAGAGAGGTAGGGAAGCTGCTGGAAAGATACAGGGCATGGAGCTGCTGGAGAGACACAGGCAGTGAACTGCTGGAGTGGCAGACAGAGATGTATATAAGAGGCACTACTGTGGTCACTATGTGTAAGAGGCACTACTATTGTGGGCATTATGTGTGAGAGGCACTACTACTGTGGGCATTCTGTATATAAGAAGCACTACTACTGTGGGCATTTTGTGTGTACATAGCACTTCTGTGGGTATTATGTCTACATGCGGCACTACTGTGGTCATTATGTGTAAGAGGCACTACTGTGGTCACTATGTGTAAGAGGCACTACTATTGTGGGCATTATGTGTGAGAGGCACTACTACTGTGGGCATTCTGTATATAAGAAGCACTACTACTGTGGGCATTTTGTGTGTACATAGCACTTCTGTGGGTATTATGTCTACATGCGGCACTACTGTGGTCATTATGTGTAAGAGGCACTACAACTGTCGGCATTATGTGTTTGGGACACTTCTACTATGGAAATTGTGCATAAGGGGAACTACTGTGGGCATTGCACATAAGGGGAACTACTGTGTGGCATAACATGTATAAAGGGTACAATTGTGTATCGCAATGTGAATAATGGGCACTACTGAGTGACGTAAACATAATAAGAGGCATTAGTATGCGGTGTAATATGAACCAAGGAGTGGGGTAATTCTGAGTTGATCGCACGCTGCAAGTTTTTGCAGCCCATGTGATCAACTAGATGCCGCCTATGGAGGAGTGGATTTTTGCATAGTAAGGCTGCGAACGCTTGTGCAGCCCTGCTATGCAAAAAAAGTTTTGTGTATAAGTAGAATAGGATAAGAGTTACTCACCCTGTGCGATCACTTCAGCATTGCAGGTCCCGGAATTGACATCAGACATCCACCCTCCAAACGCCTCGACATCCCTGCGTTCGGATCTCCACACCCGAAAACGGTGAGTTGACACCCGGATCCGCCTTCCTCCTGTCAATCTTCTTGGGGTCGCCTCTGCGACCGGTTTTTTCGTTGGAGGCGTCGCTGCCCGGTGACACCCGTCGCCGGGCAACGACACGCCTGCGCAATGCGGCCGGAGTTCTGACCCAATCGCACGGCTGCGAAGAAGCGCAGTGTGCGATCGGGTCGGAATGACCCCCTAGATGTGGTGTAATGTGAATAAGATTGTGCTACTGTGTGATGTCATTTTGAAGTGGCGGCACTATTGTGTGACCACGCTGCTTCTTTGTGAGATTAATGGCCCTCATTCCGAGTTGATCGCACCAAGCAACTTTTTGCTGCTGGTGCGATCAACTAATCTCCGCCTATGGGGCAGTGTATTTTAGCATAGCAGGGATGCGATCGCTTGTGCTAAAAAAGTTTCCTGCAAAACAAGACTTACCCTGTGCGACGGATCCAGCAATGATGGGCTCGGCTTTGACGTCAGACATCCGCCCTCTGTTCGCCTGGACACGCCTGCGTTTTTCTTACCACTCCCCGAAAGCGGTCTTCAACAGTCAGTTGACGCCCCGGAACGCCTTCATGCAGTCAATCTTCTTGCGATCGCCGCTGAGACCGCTTTTTCCGCTGTTAGCGTTGTTGCCTGGCAACGACGCGCATGCGGATTCCAGACCCGATCGCACCGCTGCGAGGAAGTGAATTGTGCGATTGGGTCAGAATGAGGGATAATGTCCCTTTATAAAAGTATGGGAAGTAGGGCACTACTTGGTTGTCGAAAACACTAGCACGGGCCCTGGTTCCGCTTAATATGAGGGAGTGGTGTAGGTAGGAGGTGGAGTAAGTGAGTTCCACCCCCGTTGCAGGACCACTTTAAGCCCTGCCCATAGTATTTAGATTAGCCTGCACCAGTGTTGTATCGATGGTTGGTACAGGGTGTATGGATCACCGCATCCATGAGCCAAGGGGGCTGCGCTCCGCACACCAAGCTCCTAGAACAGGGTCTGACCCAATGTTTGCAGGTGGCATATTTCAAATGCTCTCTTTGGAAACATTGTGCAATTTCCAGGGTATTTTGCTATCTTCCACACATTTGCTGGCGTCATATGTTTGGGGAGAGGGGTCCCACACTAAGAATCTGCATTCAAGCAACCTCAATTCATAAAATGCCTTGGGCTTCACTGCTACCTGTAAACTACTCCAGCAGTCATGGTCTATAAGGATTTGCTGGGACTTGTACCGTAGTTACACAAAGGTACTTGATGATTATCCTAAACCACTATCCTTCTACAAACAATGGAACCCAGTGTTATTCAACTCATTTTGGTTTGCTCTGTCGTAATGGGTAAGCTTAGTGCTGGCTAGGATGAGGTTGGTATTCTTATGACAGTTGTCACACTTGTTACACAAATTACTAGTCCAGTCTGGTATACTGTGTGTTGGGTGCACTGAAGGGTTGGCCAGCGACCATCGATGGTTTCAATACATTGATGGCTACATGTCAGTATTAGACATTTAGCTCTCTACCATCGAAGGTACAGAGCCTCCCGATGGCTCACCGCCCCGCCTCCCCCCCCCCCCCCCCCAGTTGGTGACGAGACATGGAGCCTAGGCCCACCCCTGCACCCAAATATCCCCGCTCCCATCTTCTGATTGGCCCTTAGGTCAGTGTGTGAAAGAGCAGGGATGACCATCGCAGGTGAAACCATAGAATTGCTTGCTACTATCAATGGTCAATTTGAGTTTACCCATCAATGGTAACCATTGATGGAGAGTTCACCACCAATGGCCATCCTTAGCCATTGTTTAAATGTCTAATTGTTTTGTTATCTTTATAATAATAATACTGTATGTGCTAATGAAGGTCATCATCAACAAGCTACCTACACCTGGGCTACTGTAGACACAAATGAAATGCCTAATCGAAATAATGTAGGCTGCACCCCTATCAGGTATGCTGCACCTACGTACCCACTCTCCAGGTGATGGGGACAGCAAGTATTGGAGAGGTGGTCATACAATTCAGTACAATAGAAACGGGGGGAACACGCAAATCACACCCCTTATCTTTAAGATATGTCTTTTTAGGAGGTGTATCTTGCATGCCTCAAAGCACTGGAGTAAGTTTGCGAGTTGATGGTAACGAATACATTTCTGTGCTGGACGGAATACATATGTAATCCAGGTGGATGGGATGCCGGTGGTCGGGTACGTTTTCTTAACCTCACCCCTTACCTCCCTAACCCTAACAGCAGCCTAACCCTAACCACTCCCCCTCAAGCAGCCTAACTCTAACTCGCCCTGGTGATGACTAAACCTAACTCCCCCTCCTCGCTGCCTAACCCTAACCCTTCTCCGCAGCCTAACCCTATCCCTCTCCCAGCAGCCTAAACCTACCGATCCCCCCCAGCATACTTATGTTCCTGATTACGGCGTAGGTACTCCAATTGATGTTGGAGTTACGTATTTATTTATTAACCGTTTCTTAAATAGCGCAGCATATTCCGTTGCACTTTACAATTAGAACAACAGTAATAGAACAAACCTGGGTAAAAACAGAGACATAGAGGTAGGAAGCCCCTGCTCACACGCTTACAGTCTATAGGGAAATAGGCATTGATACACAAGGACAGATTCTACCTATTGTATAAAGGTCCACCAGATTGCTAAATTCTTAATGGGTTGTATGATATGATCACCCAGCAATGTTGGCCAAGGGTCAGGAAGGTGTGAGAGTAAAGAAAGACAAGATATGTGAGGTTATGTGTACTGTACAGAGAGGATGTAAGTAGATAAGGAAGCACTGAATGTTATGTGGGTGGGTCTGGAATTTGATAGGCTTGTTTGAGGTGAATTTTCAGGGAACATTTAAAGGTTTGGAGACTAGAGGTGAGTCTTATTGTGCGTGGGAGGGCATTCCACAAAGTCGGTGAAGCCCGGATAAAGTCCTGTAATTTTGAGTGTGAACAAGTAATACGAGTGGATGAGAGACGAAGATCTTGTGCAGAGCGGAGAGGTCGGGTAGGGAGATATTTTGAGATGAGTGAAGAGATGTATGTTGATGCAGTTTGGTTAATAGTCTTGTATGTAAGTAAAAGTATTTTATATTTAATACGGTAGAATACTGGTAACCAATGGAGGGACTGACAGAGCGGATCTGCAGACGATGAACGTCTAGCGAGGAAGATTAGCCTCGCAGCTGCATTCAAAATGGATTGTAGTGGTGAGAGCCTATGTTTGGAAGACCAGCCAGGAGACTATCACTATAATCAATGCGGGAGATAATGAGAGCATGGATTAGAGTTTTTGCTGTGTCTTGTGTAAGATATGGTCGTATTTTGGATATGTTTCTTAGATGTATGTAACATGATCTTGAGAAAGATTGAATGTGGGGGACATAGGACAGATCAGAGTCAAGTATGACACCTAGGCAGCGAGCTTGTGGGGTAGGGATGATTGCTGAGTTATCAACAGTGATAGAGATATCAGGTTGGTAACTACTATTGGCCAGTGGAAATATATTTAATTCTGTTTTGGAAATATTAAGTTTGAGGTGGCGAGATGTCATCCAAGATGAAATGGCAGAAAGGCATTCAGTGACACGGCCCAGTACAGATGGTGACAAATCAGGGGAGGATAGGTAGATTTGAGTATCATCTGCACACAGATTATACTGAAATCCCAAAAAGTTAATTAGTTTGCCAAGAGATGAGGTGTAGATTGAGAAAAGCAGAGGACCTAAGACTGAGCCTTGTGGTACTCCAACTGAGAGAGGTAGCAAAGAGGAAGTGGAATCAGAGAAATGGACACTGAAAGAGCGATTAGAAAAGTAGGATGAGGACCAGGAAAGGGCTGTGTCCTGAAGACCTAGGGATTGTAGTGTTTGTATGAGAAGAGAGTGGTCAACAGTGTCAAAAGCAGCAGAGAGTTCTGGTGCTGGGATTTTGCTGTGTGTCGAGATTCCGGCACCGGCATTTCAAACACTGGTACCCCGACCGCCGGCATCCTGACTGCATCCCAACGGGAGTATACAGATGCACTCTTGTATATACTGTATGCGAGTTATGATGCATGGTTAGGCAAAAAAGTATATACTGTGCACATCAGATCCAGCTATTCGTATAGACAGCTCAAGGTCCAAGACATGTGATGGCAGTGGTTAGCATATCAGCCCATGACATACAGTCACAGGAACCAAACATAGCTCTAGTATCAAAGGGTCCAAGCACCCCTGGCAGAGTGAAAGCTGCGCCAAAGCGCTGTGACATTATGAATGCTGCATGTATGGCTACAACAGTATGAAGCGATAGGAGCTCAGACCAAAATGGGTTAAAATTTGTGGATGGCTAAACCAGGTGGTACTGTGCTCCCCCTCGACAAATGCTGCTGGTAATTATGGCCCCTCAGATCCCCATCATGCTACCATACACAGTGGCTTCATAACTCTACCATTGCTTTAAGAATTCAGCCCTCAGCCACAATATTGTCACTATAGCGCTGGCTGATAAAGAGAAGTAAACGTAAAACTATATGGGTGGATAAAATGCACCTGTATTGCTTTTCCTGCAGCAAAATGCACCCACTTCTAGCTTACTATGGGGGTGATTCCTAGTTGTCCGCTCGCTAGCTGCTTTTAGCAGCATTGCACACGCTAAGCCACCGCCCTCTGGGAGTGTATCTTAGCTTAGCAGAATTGCGAACGAAAGATTAGCAGAATTGCGAATAGAAAATTCTTAGCAGTTTCTGAGTAGCTCGAGACTTACTCACAAGTAGCGATCAGTTCAGTCAGTTTCGTTCCTGGTTTGACGTCACACACACGCCCAGCGTTCGGACAGCCACTCCCCCGTTTCTTCAGACACTCCCGCGTTTTTACCTGGCACGCCTGCGTTTTTCCGCACACTCCCAGAAAACGGCCAGTTTCCGCCCAGAAACACCCATTTCCTGTCAATCACACTCCGATCACTTCAACGATGAAAAATCTTTGTTCGGGCGTGAGAAAATCTACTAAGTTTTGTGTTAAAATACTAACCGCATGCGCACTGCGAACCATGCGCATGCGCATTTTTGCGTTAATCGCTCCGTTGCGAAAATCGTCAACGAGCGAACAACTCGGAATGACCCCCTATATACTATATGTCTATGCAGCCTGTGCTATCTGTTAGCAGAAATCAGCAAACTATAGTGATGGGCACTATAAATAGATCTCAGTCAGGGGTCATTTAAAGTCTTCATCGCTGAATAAAGAGTCTATTTATTGCATGGAGCGACTCCACAGTGCGGTACTACCCAGACTGGCTCCTATTCTTACCCATCAAATGTCAGACATCACGCTACAGAAACACCAGCATCAGGAATAAGTACAGTATCCCAGCTCATATTCTTCTAGAAGAAATATATTGCTAGGACAATGAGACAAAGGTTTTTTGTGAACAATTCATGACAACCTGCCTGTTTCTCTCCTGCCACATCTAAGACACCTTCCTGTATTATTCATCACGCACCAAGATCTTCTAAATGACTCCTCTATAGCCTCCAAACTATGCCATACAGGCCGCTCTCACTAAGGGCCCGATTCAGTAAGGATTGCAGTTTCTGGTAAAAAGCAGTTTCTGCGATCAAATAGTTGCCGCCTAGAAATAGAGAAAAAACGTCCATCGTAAAAATTGCAAACGCATCGCAATATGCGGGCTGATCACAAAATCATACGCAATTACCAGAACATCGAAGATTTTTCCTATATGCGTCAGGCAAGGTCGTCCTCAAGTTTTGCTAAACAAGAGGCTGGAAGTGGTCATCGCTGGCGTCAGAGGCCCTCCTTAAAAACGCCTGGGCACACCTGCGTTTCTTAAGACACACGCAGAAACGCCGGCATACGGTCAGTCAAACAGTGGCTGCATTGCGAACACAATGTGCACGCCTTTTCTGTCGCTGTTTTTGCTAGCAGGTGCACAATGCGAATGCTGTGCACGCGCAGTCGTTCGATAATCGTCAAGATTGCGAATCGCTAATTTTACGATCCAACCTGAATCGGGCCCAAATTAAGGGGGTTATTCAGGTTTGTTAGAAAACCAAAACAGTTACCAATTGGGCAAAACCATGTGCACTGCAGGGGGGCAGATATAACATGTGCAGAGAGAGTAAGATTTGGGTGGGGTGTGTTCAAACTGAAATTTAAATTGCAGTGTAGATTATTAAGCAGCCAGTATTTACCATGCACAGAAACAATATAACCCACCCAAATCTAATGCTCTCTGCATATGTTACATCTGGCCCACCTGCAGTGCAACATAGTTATGCCCAATTGCTAACTTTTTTAGTTTGCTAACAAACCTAAATAACCCCCTAAATACTTGTTATGAAGATAGTACTGGAAAGCCCGTGTACTAAAAAGCGGCATTGACAATGATTATCGCTGTGATATATTTGTTATTGCCATTATTTATCAAATCAAATATTAGAGGGGCATCTCCACTAATAAAATAATAATTTAGTAAAATAAAAAGTAAAAAAAAAATAGGATCTTAATTACCTACTGGTAAATCCTTTTCTCGTAGTCCGTGGAGCATACTGGGGTCCATTTAGTACCATGTGGTATAGACCTGTCCACTAGGAGCCATGGGCACTTTAAGAATTTGATAGCGTGGGCTGGCTCCTCCTTCTATGCCTCTCCTACCAGACTCAGTTTAGGAAACTGTGCCCGAGGAGACGGACATACTTTGAGGGAAGGATAGATAAGGATAGTGGTGAGATTCCGAACCAGCACATACAACAAGAGAAAAGCCAAGCTAACCAAAGTTGAAACAGGAACAGCAACAGCTGAATCAACAGTACTTAACCAAGTAACAGTGCAGGAAGAACGAAGCACTGGGCGGGCACCCAGTATCCTCCCTGGACTACGAGAAAAGGATTTACTGGTAAGTAATTAAAATCCTATTTTCTCTTACGTCCTAGAGGATACTGGGGTCCGTTTCGCACCAAAGTTCCCAAACTGGGTGGGAGAGTGCTGAGGTTCCTGAAGAACTGATTGACCAAACTGAAGGTCCTCAGAGGCCAAAGTATCGAACTTGTAGAACTTAGCAAACGTGTTCGAACCTGACCAAGTAGCTGCTCGGCAGAGCTGTAAAACCGAGACACCCCGGGCAGCTGCCTAGGATGAACACACCGACCCAGTAGAGTGGGCCTGTACAGATTTTGGACATGGCAAACCTGCCGTGGAATAAGCATGCTGGATAGTAAACCTGATCCAGCGTGCAATGGACTGCTTTGATGCAGGACACACAATTTTATTGGGATCACAAAGAACAAACAGCGAGTCCGATTTTCTGTGACGAGCTGTTCGCTTGACATACACCTTCAAAGCCCTCACAACATCCAAAGACTTTGAAGTAACAGAGGTGTCGGTGACATCAGGATCCACAATAGGTTGGATTATGTGAAACGCAGACACCACTTTAGGAAGAAATTGCTGACGAGTTCTGAGTTCAGCTCTCTCCTCATGGAAAATTACATAGGAACTGAAGCCAAGGCCAACAGTGTGACGGTCTTCCACGTAAGATAATTTACGTCCACCTCCTGTAACGGTTCAAACCAATCCGACTGGAGGAACTGCAGCACCAAATTGAGATTCCAAGGGAGGTTGGATGTGCAGAACACCAAGAACGTCTGGACCTCAGGGAGAGAAGCCAATTGTTTCTGAAAGAAAATGGACAAGGCAGAAATCTGGACTTTTATGGAGCCCAGACGCAGGCCCACATCCACACCTGACTGTAGAATAAGCAGGAAACGTCCCAGATGAAATTCCTCTGCAGAATAATTTCTGCTCTCACACCAAGAGACGTATTTCTTCTAAATGGTAATACTCAGATGTTACCCCCTTCCTGGCTTGGATCATAGTCGGGATAACCTTGTTAGAGATCCCTCCTGGCTTCTTCCATGCCGTCAAACGTAGCCGCGGTAAGTCCTGATAGACAAAGGGGCCCTGGTGCAGAAGATCCTCGCGAAGAGGTAGAGGCCACAGATCTTGGAGGAGCATCTCCAGAAGGTCTGTGTACCAGGCCAGGCCCTTCTTGGCCAGTCTGGAGCAATGAGTATTGCTTGGGATCAGAGGAAGTGGAGGAAACACGTACACCATCTGATAGACCCATGGAGTCATCAGAGTGTCTACCGCCACTGCCTGTGGGTCTCTCGACCTGGAACTATACCGCCTGAGCTTCTTGTTGAGAAGAGAGTCCAGCATGTTGATCTGTGGATATCCCCATCGACGTGTCAAGCACCTGAACACTTCCGGGTGAAGACCCCACTCCCCCGGGTGCAGGTCGTGTCTGATAAGGAACTCTGCTTCCCAGTTGTCTACTCCCGGAATGAAGACCGCTGACAACGCCACTGCGTTTCTTCCTCCCCAGAGAAAAATTCTTGACACCTCTGACATTGCTGCTCTGCTTTTTGTTCCGCCCTGTTGGTTTATGTACATTACTGCCAGTACATTGTCCGACTGGACCTGGACGTTGTATATGGCCCTGAGTTCCAGAATGTTGATTAGATGGATGTCTTCCTGACTGGACCATCTTCCTTGAAACTGCACCCTCTGAGTGACTGCTCCCCAACCCCTGTGGCTTGCGTCTGTGGTTAACAGAAGCCAGTTCTGTATTCCGAACCTCCGACCCTCTTCAAGGTGAGAAGTCTGTAGCCACCACAGAAGGGAGATCCTGGCTTTTGGCGACAGACAGATCCTCTGGTGCATGTGAAGATGCGATCCGGACCATTTGTCCAACAGATCGAGCTGGAAGGCTCTTGTGTGAAACCTTCAATTTTCCCCTGAAGGCGAATGCAAAGAGGCACCGATACCCGGGTTGACTTCTGGACATCCCGAACCATCGACTGGACTACCAATGCCTTTTCCAGCGGAAGGAACACTTTCAGTGTACAGTATCATTCCCAGGAATGGGAGCCTCCGTGTTGGCTCTAGGTGAGATTTGGGAAGGTTCAGAATCCACCCGTGATTCTGGAGGAGTTTGGTTGAGAGACCAATGCTGTCCAGCAACCTTTACCTGGACGGTGTTTTTATCAGGAGATCGTCCAGGTACGGAATTATGTTCACTCCCTGTTTGCGAAGTAGAAACATCATCTCTGATATCACCTTGGTAAACACCCTCAGTGCCGTGGAAAGACCAAATGGCAGGGCCTGGAACTGGTAGTGACAGTCCTGCAGTGCAAACCGCAGATAAGCCTGATGAGGCAGCCAGATCGGAAATGTGAAGGTACGCATCCTTGATATCCAGAGACACTAGGAATTCCCCTTCCTCCAGACCTGAGGTCACCACTCTCAGAGACTCCATCTTGAATTTGAACACTCATAAGTACAGGTTCAACGACCTGAGGTTCAAAATTGGACTTACCGAACCGTCCGGTTTCGGTACTACAAACAAGTTGGAATAATCTCCCTTGTTTTGCAGATGAGGTGGAACTGGAACATTGACTTGAGTCTGTACCAACTTGTGGATGGCATTCTGTAAAGTTATACTTGCCTCTTGTAAAACTGGTAAGCCGGATTTGAAGAATCTTTGAGGTGGGAGCTCTTGGAACTCCAGTCTGTAGCCATGGGAAATAAGATCTATGACCCAGGGATCCTGGCACGAACTTGATCAGATCTGACTAAAGAATTGTAGTCGGGCTCCCACCTGACAGCCTTCCAGGCATTGCGGTCCACCGTCATGCTGAAGGCTTTGAGGAAGCAGAGCCTGAGCTCTGTTCCTGAGAACTGGCAGTTGCTGGTTTACGTGGTTTACCACTTGTGCCGCTGGAGGACGTAGAAGCACCTCTGGATTTGCCCTTGAACTTGGCCGTCCGAAAGGACTGCAACTTAGTAGCTAAATAAGTCTTCTTGGTTGGGGGAAGCTGCAGAACGAAGATACGTAGACTTACCCGCAGTAGGTTACCTAACCATTTTGCAATGGCTTTTGTGATCCATGCACATGCAATAGTGGGTCTCTGGGCCACCCCAGCAGCTGTGTACAATGATTTGAGTGTAGTCTCAATTTTACGATCAGCTGTGTCTTTCAGGGAGGCTGCACTAGGAACAGGCAATACAATTTTACGTAACAGCCTAGAGTCTGATGCGTCCACTATCGGTGGATTTTCCCCTTTTTTCCTATCCTCCAGAGGAAAAGGAAAAGATGAGAGCAACCTTTTAGGGATCTGAAATTTCTTCTCAGGATTAACCCATAGTTCTTCAAACAGGGTATTCAATTCCTTTGACGCAGGAAAAGTGACTGAGGACTTCTTTTTTACATTAAAATAAGATTCCTCACACTCCTCTGACACCTTATCAGGAATATACAGAACATCTCTGATAGCCTCTATAAGAGCCTCTATTCCCTGTAACAGAACCTCATCCCCCCCTCCAAATCCACCTCACCCTCCTCCATGTCTGACCTGTCAGCATCAGAGTCAGACTGCAGGATATGGGCCAGAGATCGCTTTTGCGGACAAATGGGAGGGGATTGAGACGCTGCTTTGGGGACTGAGTCTCTGTTCATAAACTTATCCACAGTCGGTTTTAAGTATTGAGTCTCTTTCTCATTGGACAATTTTGTAGAAAGAGTGGTGATCATTCCTTTAAGAGAATTAACCCACTCCGATTCAGCCCCGCTATTCTGTGAACCCTGAGTACCCAGTAGTGAGCCCCCTGGTGAAGAGGAACACTCCACTGTACAAGAAAAACACTCTTTGCCTGACATAATGTAAATGTGACAGTACACACACACGAAAAGGTTAAGCACAAGTAACCCACAAAGGACCCTTCAGGGAGACACACAGTTCTTTGGAGCCAGCCCCCACCGCGCCCTTACCGCTAATGCCAAGCTTAGCCGGGTCGCAGACTAAGTACCCTGATAGTATCCTGATAGGGGACTTAGTACACTAACAGTCCCCCCCCCCTGCTATGACCCGTTGGTACTGCTGAGGTAATTTGGAGTCACACCGGAGGAGCTGCGCATCTCTGTCAGTTAGTGTCTGTGTCCACTGCAGAGGGAAAATGGCGCTGGTGAGCTACTGGATCCTCTCATAGTGAAGCCCTGCCCCTTCAACAACGGGGATTTCCTGCTATTTTTATACTGGATGAGGTAAGTTTTGTGCTTAAAATTTAGCAGAACCGTTTTAAGGCTGTGTTTGCCAGTTTGGGTACTGTGTACAGTGTACTGAGACGCAGTTGTGTACTGTGTCTGGACACGCATTCCGCCCCGTTTGGAAGCCGTGCATCTTCATACCCTCATGCCACCATAATGGACGGCGCACCACTAACAGGAACGCCGGAACAGTACTCACCACTCTTCATTCTTCTGGCTCTGTTAGGGGTGGTGGCGTGCTGTGGGAATGTACGCTCGCCGTGGTTGGGCTTGCGAATAGTTCCCTCAGGAGCACAGTGTCCTGTCAGCGGGGAACGGGACCATTAACCCTTCAAGAGGTTGGACTGCTCCCCCGCCTAAAGTCCCACGAAGCAGGCAGGCTGGTGCCAACCAGCCCTGCCTGAAAATAACAAACATAGAAAATACATGCAGAAAACTCTGCAGGAGCTTCCTTTAGCGTGACCGACTCCTCCGGGCACATTTTCAAAACTGAGTCTGGTAGGAGGGGCATAGAGGGAGGAGCCAGCCCACAAATTCTTAAAGTGCCCATGGCTCCTAGTGGACCCATCTATACCCCATGCTACTAAATGGACCCCAGTATCCTCTAGGATGTAAGAGAAACTATGTTTATAAACCTATATATATATATGGGGGGGAGATTTAATTAGACATAATAACCCGTTTTTGCAGTTAAAACAGATTTCATTGTCCTTGTTCAATAGTTTGCTTAAATTACTGGCAATAATTTTCCATAGGATTTACAGTAAATCTCACTTCTCCACTTCTGAGCAGGTGATGAGCTTAGGGAAAATCCCTATTTTAAAGTAAAAATGGCAGGATTTGGGGGGTCATTCCGAGTTGTTCGCTCGTTATTTTTTTCTCGCAACGGAGCGATTAGTCGCTAATGCGCATGCGCAATGTTCGCACTGCGACTGCGCCAAGTAAATTTGCTATGCAATTAGGAATTTTACTCACGGCATTACGAGGTTTTTTCTTCGTTCTGGTGATCGTAATGTGATTGAGAGGAAGTGGGTGTTTCTGGGCGGAAACTGGCCGTTTTATGGGTGTGTGGGAAAAAACGCTACCGTTTCTGGGAAAAACGCGGGAGTGGCTGGAGAAACGGAGGAGTGGTTGGGCGAACGCTGGGTGTGTTTGTGACGTCAAACCAGGAACGACAAGCACTGAACTGATCGCAGATGCCGAGTAAGTCTCGAGCTACTCAGAAACTGCACAGAGATGTATTTTCGCAATAATGCGAATCTTTCGTTCGCAATTTTAAGAAGCTAAGATTCACTCCCAGTAGGCGGCGGCTTAGCGTGTGCAATGCTGCTAAAAGCAGCTTGCGAGCCAACAACTCGGAATGACCCCCTTGGTTCAGAACCCCTGGGACACCCCCTGAATGACTATTTAGGCACTAGAAGTTTTTAATTATTTTTAATTGGGCAATACCGACACATCATTTTTGGAGTAAAAAAAAATTCAAAGTGATGGAAATTGAGGTACAAGATATGGGATAAGAATATTGGGGTGCTTTAAGAGTAGGTCAAGTGTTTTATAATTGCCGGTGAGAGTAATTGTGGGTTGTTGTTTTTTATTTAGAAGTGGCTTAAAATGATCCAAATATATATTTATACTCATTTTATTTACCCACAATTTAATATGAGCACTTCTTTTGCAGAAAAACACTTGCTTTCTACAATTTTTGCATTTTTTTGAAAAATACATAGAACCGCCATTTGACCCAATTTAAGTACCCCAAATCTTTATATTATGACCACTAATAGACTTCTACAGTATACTGTTTTCTTATCTTAGTTTGGCTTTGTTGGGGTACAGGCAGATTTCCCCTATTTTCTCCTACACTTTTCTCTGACTTTGACGGCAAGAATTATTGCAAAAATCCAATTTTCGTGATTTTGCAATAGGATATGTTGAATCGCAGGAGCAAACACACGATAAGCTGCTTTTTGCAGTAACCACAAAAATTCAAATTGCAATAAATTACTGCGTTATCGCAGATAACTGAATTCACCCCATAGACTACTAACAATTAAAAAATGCTTTATTCAAATAATAAAGCATTTTTTAATTAGTTATTTCATGTAATCAGTACCCTGAGATGGATATGAGAGACTGAAGATGACATCTGTACCAGCGTGAGTCTTGTTAAATAGGCTTCCCCAAGCTTAACAGGTGAGACATCCCTTCACCATGCTCACTTAGGCTGATGAAGTGGGATTTACCAGGAATCTTTGCCTGAGGAGCATTATATTTATAAAGTGAACATTACATTCTTTCAAAATATTCGTCAGAAGAGTCTAGGCAAAGTCACATGTGAAGCAGAATTTGTGAAGCAGCTGGACAAGTCCGAAGAAGGTACAGTATATCTTCTACATGTTGGATGAAGGTCTCCACCGCAGCTTCTGTTTCTCAAAATGTATCCTATGCAACTTGTGCTTGATTTGTGGAAACACAAAGAAGTCACAGGGGGTCAGGTCTGGACTATATGGTGCATGACCAAGCTCACGGATGCGTTCATGGGCCAGAAAATCCACCACTTTATTGGACATGTTGGCAAGTGCATTATCGTGATGGAGAAGGGTATCATGAGCGCGAGATCTTGGACAGCACCTGGAAATGGCTTACAGCACTTGCAGCAGGTATTGGTTGGCCTGCCAGTCCCCGGCCAGTGACGGTGCACTGCTGCATAAGTGGTACGGTAGGTACATGACCAGTGTTGGCCACAAAAACAGTCATCCTCTCTTTGCCACACTGTGCTTACTTCGGACCTTCTGTGGCAGTGCACCTCCAACTGGGCTCCACTGGACTGACTATTGTTAGGTCTCAGGGTCAAAACTGTAAATCCAGGATTCATCTCCACAGAAGATCTTCCAGAGTTTAATCGCTGCCATCAAAGCTGGCCAGCACCAAGTATCCAGAGCCTTCTTTTGCTCTAGGACAAGCTGTTTGTGGAGTATTAAGCGGATGGATCCTGGAGAGATACCTATCTACTTCTCTAACTGGGCCATAGTCAATCTAGTTTACACCTCCACTATGGCCCGCACGGAAACAACTTTGTCCTCGGTGATAGGGGACACAGGTCAGACACACAACACGCTTATCTTCCAGGAACCGTCGACTGCACCAAGAACACTCTCGTCATCTGAGAAGATCATGGCTCTCCAGTGGCCTCTGTTGAGCTCCGTAACAAGTTCATGAAGGAAGTGAACATGCTGACTTCTGAGGTGTGCAGGGCTGCTTACAGATATATGGTAATGTTCATTGTGGCTGCAACTAGTCATGAGTGCAATATGTTTTTTGTGGTGGGCTCATGTGTATATTCGCACACGCGATCCATAGGCATTGCATATCCTAGTCGTGGGTGAGAACAGTCGCAGTCCGGCGCATCTAAACATTGCCGCGATGCGTATGCACGTGCTTACAAATCATGGCACTGCCACATCTGTATATATGGTTCTGTGTCTACTCTATCTATGCACTGCACCTCTGGAATCTTATTGCATACTCCTCATATGTGTAGAAGAGATGTGTTATAGACAAGCCTGGACCTTTGGAACACTTGTGATATTAAAAACCAAACAGAAGACAATAATGTATACATTCTGTTTAGCCCTTGGTGTGGCGTCATGGCAGCAGATGTGACATAGATATGAAATAATCAGTCCTGCGGGTACAAAGTCACAATTTCATTTATCTTACAGCTGATAAGCCCAGCAGTGACTCGATGTCAAGGAGAGATCGCTACATCAGATAAAACAATTATATATATATATATACAGTATATATATATATATATATATATATGAGTCATTGTAGCTAATCACCGCAATATAAATTAATCTCTGTTCCTTGGAGACATCTGTTCTCCTCAACAATGCTCACACACACAGAGCACAAATCAATGAAATGAGAGGACAGAGGTGGCTGAGGGTCGGGCCATGAACATAAATGTACCTCTTGTTGGCATTTAAGAGGTTTCTAAGAGACAGGCTCCCACTCTTTGTCACTGTGTGATGCAGGATCACTGTTTCCATGGCTATGCAGTACATCATGAGATTTTCATTTCCATTCACCTCTCTAAATTTTCAGCAGTTAATCAGCAGCGCTGCCTTGTGCATCAGCTGTGTGTGAATGGGGGGGTTTTAATAGCCGCACCTGCGGCATGTGCCTTCTTGGCTGTCCTGGCGAACACGTGCAAATTGGGCTCCGATTATAGTGCTCACAGAGATGAAGACAGATCACTTTCCTTTAGTTATTTATGGCACAATATTAATTAAATCAAGATATTTTCTACCTGCACTAGCCCATCCTTGCCTACTTTAAATTTCGGGAGATCCCAGAGGGAGGCAGAGGCGGCACCTGACACTGTGAATTATGTAACCGTACCTACATTCCAACAGTGGAATTCTGTGATTTGTAGCACCAGGCAGCAGGAGCAAGATTATTGTTATCAAGCACTCAGACTGCCCACTTCGAAACGGGATGTAGTTATGTGACTGGCGGTCAGGGGATCGCCAGTCACAATACAGACGGATACAACCCGCACCCCTGTAAATACCGACAGTCGGCATGCCGGCTTGCAGGGACTATTCCCACTCGTGGGTGTCATCGACACCCATAAGAGCGGGAATAAAACTTGTGGTGATCGCAGCTTGCCACCGAGCCCACAATGGGCTTCATTGCGCTCGCCCGCCGGGATCCCCAGTGCCGGTAAGGCATACCCAACCTGACAATACAGGAGAGTGGGCACTGTGCACGCTGCAGAACCAGGCATATGAAACTAGGAGCGATGCAGAGCCGTATCACTTACACTCTCACATAGGCACAGCTTAGTAAGGGGGTGCAGAAACAACTGTAGGCCATGCAGAGTTGTACGATATATATATATATATATATATATATATATATATATATATATATATATATATATATATATATACACGCCTGTTTCCGGGCTATTTGCTCAGGCTCAGGTTATAAGCAGGTGCAAGTCTGCATTAATGATGATTATCAAACCAGGCGTATGCATAGAGGTGGCTGTACTGCAAGACATGTACACCGCTCTGTATGTTTCTTGTACACAATGCGGGAGCATCAACTCAGCACCAGCCCTACATTTTTATTATTACACATTTAAAATAAAATAAATAAATAAATAAAATCCCTTGTTAAAATGCATAAAAATATTAGATGTATTAAAGTGATTAAGGGGTATATTTATACTTATGGTCGGGGCGCTTTTCTACCCATTTACTAAAAGCCAAACTGCCAATATCTAGGATTGGGAAAGAGGAATCTATTAGAGAGTAGGATTGCAGCAATGATCCTGGCCGCATACTGCTGCTGGTACATAGGCAGACTATCATTGTATTAGAGGTAGACTGGGCCCCATTGTCAGCCGAGCCTTTTAAATGTGTACCTATTGTACCCTCTCCTCCCCCAAGATACCCCTTTTTGGCTGGCACCCACAGATAAACACCTCCACTGTCTCTGGTGTGTCAGTAGAACTGCGGGCAATGCAGACTTTTGTGTACACATAATTAAGCCGGTTTATAGACAAGTCATTTGCATTTAGTATAATAAAAAAACTCCAAGTGTTCGACAACCCTTTTAAATAAAGTTATTGAATGACAGGTAGACAGCGTTACCATTTGTAGTCCACGTGGATGGTAAAGTATGAAAAAGTACAAAGAACAAACAAAACAAAAAAACTCATGTCAACTATATGTTGTGTCAACCATTGTCATGTCAACCGTTTGAACCTGACAACCTTTTGACGATGTCGACCATATGCCTGTCGACCATTTGGTATCAACCTATGGGCCCTTGACCTTTTGACTGTCAACCTATCATCCGGATACCTTAAAATAAATCTATTATAAATCATGACTTAGCTAATCACAAAACTGTAAAATGGCATAATTGGGTAATGAGGTATACACAGCAATCTGCCCGACAGATGTTCATTGTGTACCTCTCTACCATACAGCTTCCTGTCTGCAGGCTTATTGCTTTCACGCAAATATTGAAATATAGTCATTTATTAACTATGCTTTCCCAGGAAGGATACCGTACAGAAGATACTGTCACTGGGCTAGGCACCCTCAATATGAATGCTGACCATCTGTCTGATAGAGAAGCGCTACATGAAGAAGGCATATCTAGAATTTGGGGGGGATCTTGTCTAAGTAACATCAAACATTGGCGCTATTCACAGCGGTCAGAGATTATTCAGGGCAATTTATCAAGAATGTGATAATATGCTGTCCAGATAAAGAAAATCCAAACAGTTATACAGATAACTTTCCCTCTACTGCCCAGGTTTACAGACTGCATGTGCGGCCATCAGACTTTGCATGTAAGGGTCTGGTATGTAATACCGGCAGTCAGGAGACCAACACCGGAATCCAGACAGCCAGACTCCTGGCAGCGAGCGCAGTGAGTCCCCTCACGGGCTCACTGCGCTCGCCACGATTCAGGCCCAGTGGATTATATTCCCCCCTCAGGTAGTGGCATGGACTACCACCCGAGTGGGAACTTGGGGCATTGGTCAGGATTCCGACAGGCGTCATTTTGCAGGCTGTCGGGATCCCAGCGTCAGTCCCCTGACCGCCAGGATCCTGTCATCCGGTAAAGTAACTGCATCCCGTATGTACATATATGTAGTTTGGGAAAAGGAGGGCGAGGATGAGTGTCCGGCTCCAGCTCACTGGGGAGTTCATGCAGCATTACGCATCCAGATTACTTATTACCAGTTATTTATATAGCGCACACATATTCTGCAGCGCTTTACAGAGAATATTCAGCCATTCACATCAGTCCCTGCCCCAGTGGAGCTTACAATCTATATTCCCTATCACATATACACACAGAAACAGTCACGCTAGGGTTCATTTTTGTTGGGAGCCGATTAACCTTCCAGTATATTTTTGGATTGTGGGAGGAAACCGAAGAACCCGGAGGAAACCCACGCAAGTACGGGGAGAATATACAAACTCCACACAGTTAGGGCCATGGTGGAAATCGAACCAATGACCTCAGTGCTGTGAGGCAGTAATGCTAACCATTACACCATCCGTGCAGGGCCGTCTTTTCATATGGGCTCAATGGGCTCTTGCCCAAGGGCCCCAGGAGTAAAAGGGCCCTAGGCTGATAGCTCAGGTTCCCCTCTTTCCAGGGGTACCAGATTTATGAAAATCGGCCCTGGGGAACCGGAGATATCCGACTTCATAGCAGTGGTCCCCATCCAAGCCTGTTAAGCCTGTTAATTGCTATTCCCAGCCAGATATCTCGGGTTTTGTCTGACTTAGAGTTTTTCTGTATACTCCAAAAGCTGGAACTCTCCCCTTTCAGTGGACACTGGCAGCTTGTCTCTACTGTGCCCAGAACCAGAGATATCAGCCTTCAAGCAGCTGGTCCCTGCTCCAGCTCCACACGCTTAATATGCAGTTTTATATTTTTGTTGGTGGATTGCTCTGGCTCCTGAACTCTGATCCCCAAGTCCCCAGCACCTCCTGAAAGGTGGAACTCTAGTTTTTTTTTTTATCCCATTAAAGCTAAGAAATCTATTTCCAGGAACTGGAGATATCTGCAGTAAAGAAAGCTGCCCTGACCCCCGGAAAATGATGAATATTAAGCCCACTCCACTATCCACCCCTCCCATACGTATTAAACACCCCCTACCACCCTGGAAGTCATGTACCAGGGCCCCTTCATTTAGCACAATGTCCCCTTCTAAAGTTTAGTGTTCTCCTTCCCGTCCCATTTGTGCAGTAATGTAGTAATTAGCAGAAATGCTCCAGGTCCTACATGCTGAGTGAAAGATAGAACCCCCCCTACCCCCCGCAGGACCTCAAAGCTGCCACTGATAGCACCCCCCACCCGTACCGCTGATGGGTGGGTAGGGGCCCTAGTGCATTGCTGTGCCCAGGGGCCTACACTGCTGTTAAGACGGCTCTGCATCCGTGCTGGCCATAATAGGCAGGAAGTTTAGACTATGTACACACCTCTGCCAGTGCTGCAGAAACCACCAAGAAAATGGCTCTAGTGCCATTATCTTGTGGTTCCCCTTCTGATGGGCTTGATTTATATTTTTCTAATTAATGCAAAAAAGCAAGTACGAATATATGTTCTCTCCTGTTGTTGCACATGCAATTCCCAGCACATCGCTGCCATAGACTTTACATTGGAGACGGCCTAGTGGGTCCTAGCGCTACTACGATGTGTACAGATCATGTGAGCTTAAGAAATAACAACAGGAGATGACACATCTGTAACTTTTACCCCTTTTCCACTAGCTTTTTTAATCACGGGCAAATGCGGGGGGGGGGGGGGGGGGGGGGCGCGCGCATTTACCCGTGTTTTTGCTTAGTGGAAACGGGTCCCCGAATCCTACCCGGGTAGCCTACTGGGTTGAACACGCTGTCTAGAGTGAACGGGAGCCGTGTCGAGGCGACACGGCTCCCGTTCACAGTGCATAGGGAAGGCAGCGCTGGGAGATCATGTGATCTCCCAGCGCCGCCCCTGCCGCGTCACTAGCGCGTCACCAACCCGGCCAGCGCTGTCTGCAGGGGGCTGTAGCACGGGTCGCAGCCGTGTCAGGCGACACGGCTGCGACCCGTGCTACTCTAGTGGAAAAGGGGTATTTGTGTCTGGTACAAACCAGGGCCCTCATTCCGAGTTGATCGGTCGCAAGGCGAATTTAGCAGAGTTACACACGCTAAGCCGCCGCCTACTGGGAGTGAATCTTAGCTTCTTAAAATTGCGACCGATGTATTCGCAATAATGCGATTACTAACTACTTAGCAGTTTCAGAGTAGCTCCAGACTTACTCTGCCTGTGCGATCATTTCAGTGCTTGTCGTTCCTGTTTGACGTCACAAACACACCCAGCGTTCGCCCAGGCACTCCCACCGTTTCTCCGGCCACTCCTGCGTTTTTTCCGGAAACGGTAGCGTTTTCAGCCACACGCCCCTGAAACGCCGTGTTTCCGCCCAGTAACACCCATTTCCTGTCAATCACATTACGATCGCCGGAGCGAAGAAAAAGCCGTGAGTAAAAATACTTTCTTCATAGTAAAGTTACTTGGCGCAGTCGCAGTGCGAACATTGCGCATGCGTACTAAGCGGATTTTCACTGCGATGCGATGAAAAATACCGAGCGAACAACTCGGAATGAGGGCCCATGTTGCCATGCAAGGGGAACAAATACATTTATATTATTTCTGTGCACGATACATACTGGCTGCTTTTGCACGTAGCCCACAAGTGTAAGACAGCTTTATTTTTACACTGCAATTTAGATATCAGTTTGCACACACCCCACCCAAATCTAACTCTGCACATGTTACATCTGCCCCGCCTGCATTGCAACATGGTTTTGCACAGTTGATTGCTTTTTTAATTTACTCTCTATACAAACATGAATCAGGCTCAATATTAGCATTGCCTTAATTCACTTTTCCCACCTTGAGTCACATTTCCCCACAGTTTTTAAATATATTGGTTTCTTGTGCTAATAACAACTGTTAAAGTATATCAATAAAAAAATAATAATAATAATTTAGAAAAATAACAACTGATGCACCATTTAGATATTGGCCCTCATTCCGAGTTGTTCGCTCGGTAAAAATCTTCGCATCGCAGCGATTTTCCGCTTAATGCGCATGCGCAATGTCCGCACTGCGACTGCGCCAAGTAAATTTGCTATGTAGTTAGGAATTTTACTCACGGCTTTTTCATCGTTCTGGCGATCGTAATGTGATTGACAGGAAATGGGTGTTACTGGGCGGAAACAGGCCGTTTTATGGGCGTGTGGGAAAAAAACGCTACCGTTTCCGGAAAAAACACAGGAGTGGCAGGAGAAACGGAGGAGTGTCTGGGCGAACGCTGGGTGTGTTTGTGACGTCAAACCAGGAACGACAAGCACTGAACTGATCGCAGATGCCGAGTAAGTCTGAAGCTACTCAGAAACTGCTACGAGGTGTGTAATCGCAATATTGCGAATACATCGTTCGCAATTTTAAGATGCTAAGATTCACTCCCAGTAGGCGGCGGCTTAGCATGAGCAAATCTGCTAAAATCCGCTTGCGAGCGAACAACTCGGAATGAGGGCCTTTGTTCCTTTCTTCTTCTTCTTCTTCTTTGGCTTAAACTCAGCTCCACAAAGATTTAATTTACTAAGGTGAGAGTTTTGTTAGAACTGGTGATGTTGCCCATAGCATTCTACTAAACATTTATCTAGCTGCTTCTAGAAGATAATAGATAGAATCTGGTTGCTAGATGCAACATCAACAGTGCTAAAAAAAACTCCCACCTTAGTAAATTTACCTCTGTGTATGCTTCTTAGGGTATACTCAACAGTAAAGACCGAAATCACATAATTTGTCATAGCTGATCCAGACCGACACTAGGTAACTTAATTCTGACAGTGGCGTTCAAATCAGGGTCTCTGTACTTAATAGTTATGGACATTAAGCTGCCGGCTGTAGCTGCGGACTACACTTGAATTACAGTATAAAGGCAAAGTTTTTCCTGTCATATAGAATAACGAGTGACAAATATCTAACGGTTCGGAGCTGGAGATTGGAGAAGGAGCAACAGTAGTTCAGCAGATCCGTGCCACAATGTTTAGCTACTTTTATCAATAACAGGTTCCATAGGTTCTGATTGGAATCTTTGTGTGTCTCTGACTTTAGATGTGTCTCTTCATCTCTTCAACCTACTGTAGTAAACACATAAGGAATCTAAGTTCTCCTGGAATCAACACTGTAGTCACAGGAACTACTGTAATCTCATAGCAATCTCTGTTGTTGACTACATTGCTTGCTTACCATTTTACCTAACAGCAAGGACACTTTCCCCTAGCATTGATAGTACATGACCAATCTGTATTCTGCTCTCAGAGTCTTTGTGTCTGACATGCTTTCTTCCACATGTTGGTGTAGGCTATAAGTTTCCATACTTCTATCAGATTTAAGATTCCATACTTTAGAGGAAACATTTCTTCATATATGGTGGCAATGTTCAAAGCTAATTAAATTTTGGTGGGATATTGGGAACTTGATTACTTCCCTTACAGGCATTACTGTCCCAATTCTCCCCTAGGTTTTAGCTTTTGCCTAATGAGATCACCGGGGCCTCTCTTCATGTAGCCAAGCCGATGCATCACATTTTATAGGCAGACACATGCCAGATTGCAGCGTACTGAAAATAACATTCTAGTGGAGCATCAGATGCATTGCACCAGGACCGCTGGGGACTAAGGGGCCCACTGCTGCAGAGACTAGCACAGACTTTGCGTCCCCACCAAGGTACATCCCTCCCATGCTCCACAAAGTGCAGGACTGTGTTATAGTACCCCTGTCACCCACTGCCACTCCAGGTCATCCCTTTCCTCTCCTTGTCACTCTCTGCAACTTCCTGTCACCCTACACTCCCCGTAACCGACTACCACTCCTTGTCTTTCTGTGCCTACACTTTGCCACCCCTTGGCTCTACCCATCATCCCTTGCCTCTCCCTGTCACCCACTGCCTCTCCAGGTAACCTATTGCCTCTCCCTGTCACCCCGTCTCCCCATCACCCTCTATCTCTCCCCATCACTCTATCTCTCCCCATCTGCATCTCCCTGCCATCCTCAATATCATCCTGCCTCTCCCTGTCACTCACCACCTCTCTCTGCCACCCCTTGTTACTCCCTGCCTCCCACTATTTCTCCAGTCACCCTCTGCCCCTCCCTCACCCATAATATGAACTAGGGGCAGAGTGGAGGAGGGCAAACCAAAATATATTTTTTGCACCTGGGCCCACCACTCACAGGTTCCGCCACTGTACTGCCCCTCACTATATGTCACCCTTACCAGGATCTGGCATGTTTACATTATATGTTTCATCTCCAACCTCCCTTTGCTTAATTACTTGCGCCACTGCGGTTCTTCTCATCTGGATCTAAATCCCTACCTCAGTTTCTATTTCCAGTTGTTCCCATTAATCATGTATCTGTCTTATCTATTTTTTTCTTTTTATTGTATTCTATCGATGCTTGGGGATGTAGTCATGTGACCGGCGGTCAGGATACCACCGTTCACTATACCGACGCTGGAGTCCCGATCTCTCGCCAGCCCGACAGTTGGCATGCCGACTGACAGGGACTATTCCCACTCCTTGGTGTCTACGACACCCATAGAGTGGGAATAGAACCTGTGGAGAAATGCAGCGAGCTAGCAAGGGACTCCATTGCACTCGATCCCCTGCTGGCATTCTAGCGTCCAGGATAATGGGATCGGTATAGTGACCTCCAGGATCCCAGACAACGGTCTCCAATACCAACCCGATGCTTGTACCACTTCATAAATAAAGTAAAAAAGATCCATACTTTAGTCCATTCCTCTATTTTCTCTTGGCAACTCTGCAATCTATTATCCTGTCTAGCATGTAAACTATGTTACAGTCTGGTATCATCTATGAAAAGTCATACCTTCCCTATGCCACAAGTAATATCACTAATGAACACATTAAACCTTTCACTGCTGCGGATTTTCCCACTCCTGTGCTGAGTTCATTTTAGTTTGCCCTCATCACAATCCAGCATCATCATTAATCCACATTTATAAAATTTCAAAACGCAGTATTTATGTGCACCCCTCCTAAGGAAAACCAGCCCCACCCTGGTGCTCTCACCTGGCTAATTTTTTCACTGGAATGATGCCCTGGTCTTTCTGGCTTATGCTGGTGCTTTGGGGTGCCACACCCTGCACCTAGATATAGCGCTAGAGACCCCAAATATACAGAGACGCCTTGATGCAGCTTTGGGGCTTATTCATACATTTGCGCAAATGTATGTAACCGAGATTTCTGAATTCTACTATTGTGTGGGATTTAAATCTGGTTACTGTTATCATTCAGGGTGCTGGGGGAAACAAAATGCCTTTTTTTTCATACTACAGTATTCACCAGTTTTGTCTATATAAAGGATATGAAAAATACAAAGATATATTAAAAATATCTTCTCTGTATTATTATAATCATTTTAAAATAATGCCTTCCCTGCCTACCTTTTCCACACATCTCTGATTAAAACTCACCAAATTTCCAGCAGCATATACTGCTGCACCTGTGTATAATGCCCACATGTATATACTGCTGCACCTGTGTAGAATGCCCACATGTATATACTGCTGCACCTGTGTAGAATGCCCACATGTATATACTGCTGCACCTGTGTATAATGCCCACATGTATATACTGCTGCACCTGAGTATAATGCCCACATGTATATACTGCTGCACCTGAGTATAATGCCCACATGTATATACTGCTGCACCTGTATATAAAGCCCACATGAACCCTTTGGCTCATACTGTATATGGGGGGTCATTCCGAGCTGTTCGCTAGCTGCTTTCGTTCGCTGCGCAGCGATCAGGCAAAAAACGGCACTTCTGCGCATGCGTATGCGGCGCAATGCGCACACGTGTCGTACTATTACAACAAACTATGTAGTTTTACACAAGGTCTAGCGAACCTTTTTAGTCGCACTGCTGGCCGCAGAGTGATTGACAGGAAGAGGGCGTTTCTGGGTATCAACTGACCGTTTTCAGGGAGTGTTCAAAAAAACGCAGGCGTGCCAGGAAAAATGCAGGCGTGGCTGGGCGAACGCAGGGCGTGTTCGTGACGTCAAAACAGGAACTGAATAGTCTGCAGTGATCGCAAGCGCTGAGTAGGTCTGAAGCTACTCTGAAACTGCACAAAATTATTCTGTAGCCGCTCTGCGATCCATTCGTTCGCACTTCTGCTAAGCTAAAATACACTCCCAGTGGGCGGCGGCATAGCGTTTGCACGGCTGCTAAAAAGTGCTAGCGAGCGATCAACTCGGAATGACCTCCATTGTGTGTAAATCTGGATCTGGTACTAGCCAGTGCCTCATGAGCCATTTACCTCACCGCACGTCCCAGCAATGTACCCATACTTTCTGCACCAAGTGATTTACATCTCTGAGGTATTTACTAAGGAATGCAGCATATTTTCCCCTTGGTTGCTGTGTCTGGCTACATCCCATAGTCATATTTATTATTAGATGGGCACTGTTTTTGTTTCAAATGAAAATAACAGAAATCACTGCTACAAAATGTTTAAGCAGTTGGTACAGACCTGATTCTGCCCTTGTTAATCTGTTTCCATGGAGACAACTGCGTTAGGTAAAATTAAATAGCTTTTAGAACATGATGGAACTGTTATCACATTTTTCACAATCACAAATGAACATATCACAATCTTCCCATCCCTTTAGAATGTCATCTTTCAAGAGGAGTAGACTGAAGCCTGAGTGCTATTTAGGAGTCCCAGCCAAATGACAGTGGACTGAAAGACACAAACACTGAATATTTAAAAAGCTCTGCTGGAACATTTTATAAACACATAAAGAAAGAAATGCTTTGTTGAGATCAATACATCTTAAGGCCCATACACACTTGACGATGCACACATCGTTAACGACCGTCGTTAACGACTTCCCTTGAACTTCCCTTGAACAGCTGAGCAAACGACATGAGCATACAAACTACCAACGACCAAAGACGAAAGACCAAAGACGAAAGACCAAAGACGAAAGACCAAAGACCATTCATCGTTGAAGCATCCAAGCTGAACAGTTTATTAAAATAATGAGCTGGGAACAGGGCTGGTGAACAGTGGCTTGGTCGTTGGTCTTTCACACCATACACATTCAACGACGTCTCTGGTCAGTAACGACCATAGTGGAAATTGAGCATACATGCTCCACAGATAAGCGAGGGTCGTTAACATCCCGCGGGGCCGCGCATCGGTGGTCGTCGGATGCATACACACTTGACGATATAATGAGCGACGTCGTTGATGAGGGCTGAAATGAACGACGTCGTTCATTTTATCGTCAAGTGTGTATGGGCCTTTACTGTGGTTAACTTTAACCTTTGCGATATGTGCATCTTGGTCTCTGGCAGCCCTAAAAATTATATATTGTACACTACAGCACGTGTCCAATGTTTGGCTTCAATACTTCCTGTACCGACCTATAAAGTGTACCTGTCACCAGGGCCTCCCATACTTTACAAAGGGATGGTGCTAGTCAAAAAAGGGGTGTGGTCTCAAAAGGAAGGGGTGTGGCTACATAATAGCATCCCCTTTTAAAATAACGCCACACGATAGCACAATTTTATTCACATTACACCGCAAGTAGTAGTGCTGCTTATACACATAACGCCCCCAGTAGTGGCACCACTTAAACATAAAACCCCAGTTGTAGCGAACTTACACGTAACTCCCCAGTAGTAGTGCCGCTTGCACGTAACGTCCCCAGTAGTAGCGCCGCTTACACGTTACGTCCCAGTAGTAGCACCGCTTACACTTAACGTCCCAGTAGTAGCGCCGCTTACACATACTTCTCCCAGTAGTAGCGCCTCTTACACATAACGACCCCTATAGTAGCACTGCTTAAACATAACGACCCCAGTAGTAGCACCACTTAGGCATAACGCCCCAGTAGTAGCGCCGCTTACACTTAACGGCCCAGTAGTAGCACCGCTTACACGCAGCACTCCCAGTCGTAGTGTTGTTTACATGTAACGACCCTAGCAGTGGCGCTGCTTACACATAATGACCCCAGTAGTAGCGCCGCTTACATGTAATGCCCCAGTAGTAGCGCTTCTTACACAACTTACACATAACGCCCACAGAAGTGCAGTTTATTCACATTTTGGCCCCCTCCCACACAAATCTACACACACACACACACACACACACACACACACACACACACACACACACACACACAGACTTTCTCACTCCCACTCCCTTCACTTACTTATCTCAGTCTGGCTGGCAGGATCTGGAGCAGCATGTCCTCCTCTGTGGCATTGCAGTCTGCTGGTCCTGTGTAGCTCCACCCCCTCCATCCATGTAGCTCCGCCCCTCTGCCCATGTAGCTCTGCCCACTTTTCAATGCCTGCCGCTGTCACCAAGGGGAGTGGAGGAGGCTTCTTTATTCTATTTTAAAAAAGTCGGATTGAGATGAGGGAGCTGAGTGGAGGAGACGGGGGGAGAGGAGAAACCCAGCGGATGCGTATCAGGAGGATGGGGCACCGCTGCTGCTGGACGCTGTCGTGAGCGCCGGCAGTACCCCATCCTCCTGATCCACTGCTGCAGCCGCTGGGTTTCTTCTCTCCCCCATGGTGAGATTTGCTGGAGTCGGGTGGACGCTGTCGTGAGCGGCGGCGGTAACCAATTCTCCTGATCCGCTGCTGCTGCCACTGGGTTCCTACTCTCCCCCGTCTCCTCCTCTCAGCTCCCTAATCTCAATCCAACTTTTTTTAAAGTCGGATTGAGATTGTCGAAAAGGGGGCCAAAATCTGTCAGATTTGGCCCCGTCTCCGAAAGCAGCACGCGGATCGGCGGCTATTCCACCGATTCACATGCTTTCCGACAAGTCGGATTTCATGACTTGTCGGAAAAAATTAGCAAGTATTGACTAGGTCGGAACCCCTTCCGACCTATTCCAGTCGGAAACTGCCATCTTTTTGACAAGACGACAGTTTCCAACTGTAATTGAATACACCCCTATACCTCATTTATAATCTATTTTCTAACCCTTGCCTTCCTTTTCCAGTCTGCAGATCATTAACTTCTTACAATTCTTTTTTGATGACTATTTTTCATATAAATCCAACGGGTCTGGGACTGAGGGTCGACAGCACAAAGGTCGACACACCTTAGGTCGACACCAATTGGTCGACACACCTTAGGTCGACATGGACAAAAGGTCGACAGGAACAAGGTCGACATGGAAAAAGGTCGACATGAGTTTTTTTATGTTTTTTTGGTGTCGTTTTCTTCGTAGAGTGATCGGGAACCCCAATTAGTGCACCGCGTCCCCTCGCATGGTGCCTTCACTCCGCTACCGCTTCGCTCGGCACACTTTACGGTTCCAATCGTAGTCCACGTGGATCGTTAAGTATGAAAAGGTTAAAAAAAAGAAAAAAATCGTGAAAAACTCATGTCGACCTTTTTCCATGTCGACCTTGTTCCTGTCGACCTTTTGTCCGTTTTTGAAAGTATGATTGTCTGTTGGGCTAAAGTATTCATGAGTGGCCTGGGCTATGAAAACTTGTCAATGATTGGACACAAGTCATAGTTGCCTACCCTTCCTCAATCTGCAGGAGACTCTCTGAAATAGCAGCAATCTCCCTGACTCCCTGAATAGTCCAGCAATCTCCCGGATTACACCTTATCCCCATTATGCAGCTGTTACATTCTTGGGGGGGGGAAAAAGAAATCAGAGATACATACATTCAAATGGGCTCATCAGTGCCATTTCCCTCCATTGGTTATAAGGCACAATGATCCCTATGGCTACATGCAATTTCAATAAAGTTTCTCGTGGCTACTTACAGTATATGGAACCTCTTGTAGAACACAATACACAAACAAATCCTGAAAAATATCAGTGTCTTTTCTTCAACAAGTAGACTTTACTAACTTTGGGGGTCATTTACATTTGGATATAAGTCATTTTCATGACACATCTCTCAGATGTAGCAGTACACGTCCGCACTGATAGGTGTTACTGACACAATCTCCCTGACATGCTTTTTCAAAAGTAGGCAAGTATGACACAAATGTGCCCTGTAGTATGACCGTACTCGTGTCTAACATAATAAATAATGCTTATAGCATAATGACAGATTTGTGAAATGTTAATAAACTATGTTCTCCACATACATACCACTTTGTTAGCAAACACTCTATATAAATGTCATATAGCAGTAAAAATGTAATCCACTGTAAAACCCAATACAAATAACCAGAAATTGTACTGTGCCTTGCCCCCAATAAAATGTGACACAGAGCTAAGACGAAACAACTATGGTTCTCCCATTACTTCCCAGAACACTTTTTATTTCCATTCTATCAACTTTAAAAAAAAATAATGGAATGCACTTTGCAATAAAAATTAGAACCCAGCAAAAGTCCAAAAACCTTGATATGATCAGTTATCGGGGTAAATGGAACATCATGTTGCTTTCAACCAAATAAATCCTAGAAGAGAAAGGCCTGCATTATAATGCTGTTTAGACAGTGTAATTTGTCAATTAAACAGAAATGGAACTCAAATATAATGTACAGATCTGTCCACTTACATCTATCCTCCCTGTATGCTAAACAGCCCTTCTAGTCATGCCATGCCATGCTGTGGTGTGACTTGGTAGTGCTGAGTGTCTTTTTTTTTTAGACTTTTTTCATTAAAATGCGTCTTAATCGGCTGTATCCGCATACAAAATGCTACGCTACAGTGTTTTCCTAGAAAACACTGTAGCATAGCATTTCATATGCAGATAACGTCGCACACAAAATATAGGCACGTCACAATGTGATTTTAATCAGCAGAGTCTGCTTGTGCGTCTTATTTGCATAGCTATGCGAATAAGATGTATTTTTGGCTTAAAAAGCCACCGGACGCTAGCAGAGCTGCACGGGACTTGTCAGATCACCAATGCCAGGCAACTCCTGCTGAGTGATGTATTGAGGCTAGATGTATGAGGACACAGATATGATATATACTAAAAGAACATTAAAAAAAAATCTATAAATGGCGAGACAAAAAAACCTCCAAGGTTTTAAAAGTTAACAAAAAAGTTAAACATTTTAGTACATAATATAAAAGTGCATGGAATACAGTTTATTTATTTATTATTATTTATTACCAGTTATTTATATAGCGCACATATATTCGAGCAGCGCATTACAGAGAATATTTGGCCATTCACATCAGTCCCTTCCCCAGCAGAGCTTACAATCTATATTACCTACTGTACCACATGTATACCCCATAGATTGTAAGCTTGCGAGCAGGGCCCTCCTTCCTCTATGACTGTTTGTTTTTACCCAGTTTTTTCTTCTAATTGTGTCCAGTTGTAAAGTGCAACGGATTTTGCTGCGCTATATGAGAAACTGTTAATAAATAAATAATAAATGTATTTGCACACACATTCACGCTAGGGTTAATTTTGTTAATTTTTGCCAATTAACCTACCAGTCTATTTTTGGATTGTGGGAGGAAACCAGAGCCCCCGGAGGAAACCCAAGCAAGCAAAAGGAGAATATACAAACTCCACACAGTTATGGCGTTGTGATCCATGACCTCAGTGCTGTGAGGCAGTAATGCTAACCATTACACCGTCTATGCTGCCCGTTTATTTGTAATTGGTTTTGAATGATATCATCATTTCCAGGTGTATAGCAGCCTTCAGCTCAATAATGGTTCTTGGTGGATGTTTGTACACCTCAGCTGTCAGATGACCCCGTAGGCCTTTCATGAAGCTGATGAGGATCATTTTCCGCCCAGTAACGAAAATTCTGTTTGTTAACGTAGCCAGACAACTGAAAGTGAGCTTTGTCAGGATATTGCAGCGATAACACCGGAAATGACCCGCCGAGTGATGCAAAACTTCAAATGTATATCACAAAGGCCACCATCTGCAAATTATCACACTCAAAACCAACTGAAAATAACCTGCATTCCATGCACTTTTAGATTATGTACTAAACGTTTGAATAGCATTTACCATGCCTTTTTTTGTTAACCATCAAAATCTGGAAGGGTTTTATTGCTTCACCCTGTACTACAGACCATGGGGGTCATTTCGAGTTGATCGCAACTTTTTGCTGCTCGTGCGATCAACTAGACGCCGCCTATGGGGGAGTGTATTTTAGCATAGCAGGGCTGCGACCGCTTGTGCAGCCCGCTAGGCTAAAAAACTTTTGGTGTAAAACAAGACTAGCCCTGCAGTTACTTACCCTGTGCGATGAATCCAGCGATGAAGGTCCCGGAATTGACGTCAGACATCCGCCCTCCAAACGCCTGAACACGCTTGTGTTCGCTGCTCCGCTCCCAGAAAACGTTCAGTTGACTCCCTGGAACGCCTTTCGCCTGTCACTCTTCTTGCGATCGTGGGAGCAATCGCTTTCGTAGTTATTCCTGTCATTGCCCAGCGATGGTCGTCGCTGGGCAACACCGCACGTGCGCATTGCAGCCAGCACACATGCGCAGAACTGACCCGTTCGCACCGCTGCGACAAACAGCACCATACGACCGGGTCGAAATGACCCCCCATGTGTACCGCAACTGCGTTCCAGTGTGTTCCCGCAAAAATTAAGTTCTGTTTAGACAGAATAGATCACAGGTTCTCAAACTCGGTCCTAAGGACCCCACACGGTGCATGTTTTGCAGGTCTCCTCACAGAATCACAAGTGAAATAATTAGCTCCACCTGTGGACCTTTTAAAATGTGTCAGTGAGTAATTAATACACCTGTGCACCTGCTAGGGGACCTGGAAAACATGCACTGAGTGGGGTCCTGAGGACCGAGTTTGAGAACCTGTGGAATAGATAATAAAAATGAACTGATTTTAAATAAACCTCTGTGCTGAGCACTTATTGCCAATTTTACAACATAGATATCTGTGTATTTGCCAACAGTTTTTGTTTTACCATCATTATTATATTGATGCTCTTAAAAAGATAATACTGTAACTGGAGAGACTTACATCTCAAAAAACTGAGGCAACACCCCCCCCCCCCCCCCCCCCGCCCCAACCAGAACTTACATGCCTGCCAAACAAGAACTAAGTAAAAAGGGTGAACAATCCCTATGCATCTTCTACTTTGTGGGACACTCATACATTATATATCTAACCGTCATTCTATCGATCCTGTGGGAGTGGCATGACTTGCCGACAGTCATCAGGTCAACATGCAAACGCTACTGCGTGTGTGTGTATATATATATATATATATATACACACACACACACACAGCGTGGTTCCGTTGGCAGCACTCATTGGTACAAATTACAAGATGTACTAAACCATAGTTTCGGTTATATTCTCCAAAACGTCTTAATTCCTGCATAGAATTATATGGACAGCACCGGGTCATACTAAGCAGGGAGTCATGGAGTGCCAGATCTAACAAATACAATATATATGTATATATATATATATATATATATATATATATATGTTCCCTCAGTCCATTTTCTTCATTGTAGATTAATATTAACCATGAAACCATAAAGTACACTAAATGATACAATCGTGCTTCTCAGACCACTGCTTTATTACGCAATTGCTTTTTAACACCAATGTTCCTTTTAACGTTGTAAATGAAATGATCTGGAGAGTTGCGTGATGATTTCATTAATGAATTTAACCTGCACATAAGATTAACGGATGGAAGATTTCAGGCTGGGATTAAAAGATCCTGGATCCTTTTTCCACACCCCAAAGGTCCTAAATACAAGTTAAACTGTGTTTGTGGTGGTCATCCTACATACCGTATTTGCTGGCGTATAAGACGACTTTTTGGCCCTGCAAAACATGCCACCAAGTGGGGGTCGTCTTATACGTCGTATACGCCGCAGTGCCTCCCGATGCACTGCGGCCGGTCATCAGCGTGGCTGCGGCGATACAGGGGTGCCAGCCTTTTCGGTGTGACCAGCCCGTTCTGCTCGGGAAGCAGCGTCGCTCCGGCCCGCCCCTTGCGGTCATAATATAGTAATGTCACTTGGTATTAATAGACTGCTGCTAGTGACAGGGAGATAGGGAGGGCAGACAGGGAGCAGGGACCAATCCAATCAGGCTTTGTATACAGCCAACAGCCAACCACAGTACTGCACCATTGTACAGTACAATACAGTACAATACAGCATAGAAAAAGTCCAGCCGTCAAACGCCTATCAACCCTATCATGGCCCCAGCAAAAAGAAAGAAATATGATGCAAGTTTTAAACTTCTTTGTTCTTTTACGTTTTATTTGGTGTGTGGAAGGTGTGCGGAAGAGGGGGTAGTCTTATACGGCGAGTATATAACAAACTCTATATTTTGAGTGGAAATGTTGGGGGTCGTCTTATACGCCCAGTCGTCTTATACGCCGGCAAATACGGTAAATAAATGATAACGATAAAAATAAATGCATAGCTAAAACAAATACAAGCTGCCATCTCAAGAATGAATGAAGTAGGAATTCCCCAACCAATAAAAATCCTGTTTGCCCTGTTACACTGTACACTTTAGCATATAATCACCTTGTTTGTGCAACAGGTGCTTCATTGCAGCACCAACAAACACGGCACATTGTCATGTTTTGTCAACACAACTGATGTTTTGGTAATTCTGCCATATCTTTTATATATATCCCTACCTCAGATATATCACTCCATACTGGTTTGGAGCAAGACTGCGCCTGCCAGGGGCTGGAAGCATGACGTTTGTGTCCACTAAACACATGCAATAGGAAAACAATGTGACATACTGTAGAAAATAACACGGTGAGGACTGCCTGCCAGTGGGAGAATGTCTGTTACTATAACAAATGTTGGTCGCTTACAGTATATTAGCTCCAGGCTTCAGTGTGTCTACTGTTCAATACTTTACATACATACATACATACAGAGCTTTCAGCAGAGCCCAATATTTATAACCTCTTAGTTTATGTCGTTTTATCATGTGGTTTGGTTATTTGCTTTAGGATAATTAAAGAAAGGACATTGGATTAATTACAAAGACTAATCTAAGACTGATAGGGAAGACACACCTGTGTGACAAATCCTGACATGGTAAATAAAAATGAGGAATATCTGTTTGTATGGTGCTCTTAACCTTTGAGCCTGTTGTATATGTACAGCACAGATCATCAAGATAGCATGTTCCATAATAAGTAAACATAAAGAATATACCATTGCTGATTATTCAAACAAGACAAGGTGCTAGATTTACAGAAGGGCACTTAAACTAAAACATCAGTTTTTTGTGCTGGCATTCTGAATTTTTCACCTGAAAAGGAGATTTATGGTAGACTTACCATGGTTAAATCTTTTTCTGCGAGGTACACTGTGTTCCACAGGGAATACATTGGGGGAGGGGGGGGTGAGATGGGCCAAAGGATTCTCCGAGGCGGTTATCCAAACTATGCTAAAGGACCGCAAACCGGCTTCTGCACGGATTTATTATGGGGTCTGGAATTCTTACTTCACCTGGTGTGCTGCTAAGATATACGATGCTTACACGTTTAGTACTTTTAGACTTCTGGCTTTTTGCAACAAGGCCTGGATTTAGGACTTCACCTGGCCTCCCTCAAGGTTCACATATCAGCCTTGTCGGTGTGGTTTCAGAGGAAAATTGCATCTATTCCTGATGTTCATACATTCACTCAGGGCGTACTGCGGATTCAGCCTCCCTATGTCCCTCCTGTGGCTCCATGGGATCTGTCTGTCCTGAATGCCCTGCAAGAGTCTCCATTTGAACCTCTTGAGTCAGTGGACCTTAAATGGCTTACGGCTAAGGTCCTTTTCTTATTGGCTATTGCCTATGCCAGAAAGGTATCGAACTTAGGCACTTTGTCCTGTCGTCCACCCTTTTTGATATTTAATTGTGACCGCGCAGTTCTCCGAACTCGTCCCAGTTATTTACCTAAGGTGGTGTCGTCTTTTCACCTTAACCAAGAGATTGTGGTTCCGGCCTTCATCTCTTCTGACTTGTCCTCCAAAGAGCAGTCTTTGGATGTGATAAGGACTCTGTGTTTATGTGGAGAGGACTGCCTCTATCAGGAGGTCAGATACCCTTTTTGTACTTTTTGGTTTCCACAAACGTGGCTGGCCTGCGAATGAGCAAACACAGGCCAGATGGATTAGAATGGTGAATGCACAAGCTTGTGCACAGGCTGGTCTCCCGGCTCCTGCTGCTATTAAGGCCCATTCTACTCGGTCTGTTGGACCTTCTTGGGCGGCCTGCCGTGGCGCGTCCGCAGAACAATTGTGCAAGGCGGCTACGTGGTCCTCAGTGAACGTTCATTAGGTTCTATGCCTTTGATACTTCCGCCTCCCACGATGCTTCCTTTGGATGCTGGGTTCTCATACCCGCTATGGTACATCCCCTTCCTTGAGGAACTGCTTTAGGACATCCCCGATGTATTCCCTCTGGAACACAGTGTACCCCGCTGCAGAAAAGTAGATTTATGGTAGACTTACCATGGTTAAATCTCTTTCTGCGAGGTACACTGGGTTCCACAGGGCGCGCACCCTGACTTACTTAGCTTCTATGGGTTTGTATGGTATTAGCCGCTGGTCCCTTCTCCTGTCGTGAGAACGTGGTTCTTTGTGACTAACATCTGCCTTCTCTTTTACCTGCTTCTGCATTGGACTGGTTAACTAAGACTGAGCTCACAGTGCCTGGAGGCGGGGATATATAGAGGAGGCCCCGCAATGCATCCTGGGACAGTCTAAAGCTTTAGCCTGTTGGTGCCTCTGGATCAAGATCCATCTCTACACCCCAATGTATTCCCTGTGGAGCACAGTGTACCCCGCTGCAGAAAGAAAAGTAACTGTCAAATTTATCAAGCGACGGTTGTGCGAGCGTCAAGAAAACCTGACTGAACACCTGCTGGAAGAAAGAGGTGGTGTGAAAGGTAAGTATCTGACCTGCCAGCCTGTGTTAGCAAAAGAAAAACTAACTATAAAAAACCTCCCTCCAGTTTAATAATGGGCTGCGCTACTGAGCATCGGTGAACTCTGGGAGGTGGTTGCAAATACAGTATGTCCATTCCAATGCACAGTAGCATTGGAATCCTCCTGGCAGGGACGAATTTAGGGATCAAGCCACCCCTAGGCACAACACTATTGGTCCTTCACCCCATTACGTCCTCCACCCTCCATCGCCAGCAGCCCAAACACCCCCCCCCCCCCGCACACACAATTTTCTGACCATTGCCCCCCTAGTTACACAATTAAAAAAACATAAATCATAATGACTAACATAAAATAATAATTATCTGGCCTCATCTGCCCATTGGCCTAGCAAGGATCTCATTAGCCCTTAGTATACCAAGGGGGGTGGGGTGGGGTGGGGAAGGGTCTTCTGAGGACCCCAGAATGTTATTTTTTGTGATCCTGCCGTATCCATAACAACTATTTTACTCCTGATTTTTCTATGTGTCCTGCATTGGATTAAGATAAATACTGTGTAATTAGGCTTATAAAATGTTCTTTAAAAAAAACGTAAATAATAGAAAAACACTATACTATGTTACAAATGCAGAACGTTTTATATGTGAGAAACCCAGGAAAACAACCACCACTGTGACATGTGCTAAGGACTGTAGCGATGGCAACACATGAATAGTGATGTATTGTTACAGTAGTAAAATGATACAGGTTGAGTATCCCTTATCCAAAATGCTTGGGACCAGATGTATTTTGGATATCGGATTTTTCTGTATTTTGGAATAATTGCATACCATAATGAGATATCAAGGTGATGGGACCCAAGTCTAAGCACAGAATGCATTTATGTTTCATATACACCTTATACACACAACCTGAAGGTAATTTTAGCCAATATTTTTTTATAACTTTGTGCATTAAACAAAGTGTGTCTACATTCACACAATTCATTTATGTTTCATATACACCTTATACACACAGCCTGAAGGTCATTTAATACAATATTTTTAATAACTTTGTGTTTTAAACAAAGTTTGAGTACATTGAGCCACAGAAAACAAAGATTTCACTATGTCACTCTCACTCAAAAAAGTCCGTATTTCGGAATATTCCGTATTTCGGAATATTTGGATATGGGATACTCAACCTGTATAACCTTTTTACAAGAATATAAAGTATCCAATCGGATTTAAAAATGTACACACTGTAATGAAGAATAATATATGTATTTTATTGGCTAATTACTCTTGAAATAAATAAACAAAATATTTTATGCTAACAGTCATACCCTTATATATAGATTGGTAAATGCTCAATTAGCTTAGTGATATCATTCAGGTGCTCGAAAGGAAGGGGTATTTCTGAGCAAGAAAAAAAGCAATTGGTTTCCCCAGCACCCTGAATGATAACAGTAACCAGATATAAATCCCACATGATAATAGAATTCAGAGATCTTCGTTACACATATTTGCGCAAATGTGTGGTTAAGCCCCAAAGCCGCATCAAGGCCTCTCTGTATATTTGGGGTCCCTAGCGCTATATCTAGGTGCAGGGTGTGGCACCCCAAAAAACAGTCATACCCTTACCAGAACGTATCCCTTCAGAATCCCAAAAAACATAATTTTAGTAATTTACAGCATCAAACAGTTGAGAATTTAGACAAAAAACCGTGGGGTCCTCTGGAGACCCCAGCTTGGTAAAGTACATTGACGAGGTAGGCTTGGTATATTAAGGCAGAGCCGTAACTAGGGGGGGGGGCTAAGGGGTCACGTGCCCCAGGCGCAGGAGTCGAGGGGGCGCAGGGAACTCTTTCTGGCTCCCTGTCAGCTGCTCCTTCACCCCCCCCCCGCGATTGCCACCCGCAGCCGCGAATGGTGCCGTCATGGACCCACCGCGGCTGCGTCTCTGTGTCTCCCTCTGCCTGCCTGGCCACCCGCCCGCCGAGTAGTGCCTCCTCCCCGCCCGCATCTTTACCGGCTGGCGGCCGCTGCTTACAGGGGACGGAAACGCGGCTGTGCGCGCACCGTCACCTGCCGCCCCTCTGACATCCGGCACCCGCTGCAAGCCCCGGCACTGGCCTCACTCACTGCACGGAGGCTTGGATTGATCTGCAGTGGTGAGTGGAGGGGCCCGGGGTTTATATATGCACTATAGTTATTTATTCTTTTTTCATATATATATATCTATATATACATATATCTATCTATCTATCTATCTATCTATATCTATATATATCTATATATATTTTTTTTAAGTTCATAATTTTATTTATTTTCATATATATATATATATATATATATATATATATATAACTTTATGCTAATTATGACGTTTCTGGGATTGCACAAACGTATGCTTCCTGAAGACAGTGTGTGCAATCCCAAAACTTCGTAATTATCATGCAGTACTATTGTGCAGTGTTAAGAAATTAAGGGTCTGTCCACTACTGTGCGGCATAGTCTGTATTTTTAGTTATTAATTTTATTATCATCTTATTCATATTTATTTATCTATTTTAATTTTTTGTATTTACTTATTTATTTACTTTAAATTTTATTTTAAGTTTTTTATTTTTTTTATTTTTTATTTATTATTATTATTATTATTATTATATTTTATTTTTTATTTTTTTTGGGGGGAGTGGGGGGCGCTAACTTACTGCCTTGCCCCGGGTGCTGAAAATCCTAGTTTCGGCCCTGATTAAGGGTTAACGGAGCTTGCTGTGCCACGACCCAGAAAGTGTCACACCTGGGCACGTGCCTCATGTGCCTAGTGGGAAATCCACCACTGCCTCCTGCTATTCCTGACTGGTGGGTACCAGGGTAGCAAAGTAAACAGCAACAAACCTGTCTCGTTAACAGGGCCGGACTGATGTTTTTGGGGGGCCCCAAGGCAACTAACTTGTGAGGGTCACTACCAATAAAATTGTCAATGATATGCTGGTGGTGATGTTATTCTAAACTACAATGTGTAAATACTGCCAGCACCACAAATGTTTTAAAACATATAGTGCTGTGATGTTATTAGATATGCTTAAAGTGTGTAGACACTTCCTTACTTATATGTGAAAGACTGAATCTTCAGTGACAGTCCCTAGGACAATGGGGAATGCTGGGAAGTGGGTGTAGTCCGGTGTGCAGTGTGTCTATAGTTTGCAAATGGCTGAATAAAGAAGCACATCAGTTGTTGCCCATGTGTCCTTATGAATGCATACCCCCCAATTGTCCTGATTTTTGCGGGACAGTCCCGTTTTTTGGGGGGACTGTCCCACTGTCCCTCCCGCGGGCCACAATGTCCCGCGGAAGGGAGGGGGGCAGTTGGGAGGCCCCTGTCACTCGCCGCTCTGCTTAGTGCAGAGCAGAGTATCGATGAACAGACACTGTGCGTCTTTAAACGTTCCCTGAAAACTCACCTATTCAGACAAGCCTATCAAATTCCAGACCCACCCACATAACCTTCAATGTTTCCCTATCCAGTTACATCCTCTCTGTACAGAACACATAACATCACATATCTTGTCTTTCTGTACTCTCACACCCTCCTGACACGTGGCCAACATTGCGGGGTGATCATATAATACAACCCATTAAGAACCTAGCAATCTGGTGGACCATTATGCAATAGATAACACCTATCCTTGTGTATCAATGCCTATAGATTGTAAGCTTGAGAGCAGGGCCTTCCTACCTCTATGTCCACGGCCGTAACTAGGGTGGGGCTAGGGGGTCACGTGCCCCAGGCGCTGGACTGTAGGGGGCGCTAGGAAATCTGCTTCGGTGCTATACTGTGCGCTGCTACGGCTGCCTCCCGCTGCCTGGAAAAAGCAGTGGCGGGTAATAGCTGACAGGGTGCCGGTAGCGTCTCGTCTGGAGCCGGCTCCAGACGCTCCAGCGTTTCCTGGTTGCAGATGCGGCGTACGCGTGATATCATGTCCACAGAGGGAGAGAGTTTGGAGGCAGGAGTCCGGCGGCTGGGAGTTAAGATTAAACGCGCACCCAAAACAATAAAAGGTGCGTGCTGGAAGCAGCGCTGCTGCGATGGCTAAGCCTGCAACTACACTGAAAGGAAGAAAGCAGCGGCACTCCCAGTGTCTTTGTAAAGTTCTTTAGTAAATATTCAAGCATGAAGTACATATTCAAGCGTATATATTACATCTTATGCTGCATAAGGTGGCTATGCAGCATAAGATGTAATATACGCTTGAATTTGTACCTCATGCTTGAATAATTAAAAATTTTTTTTTACAAAGACCACTGGGAGTGCTGCTGCTTTCTTCCTTATATAACTCACCATTGCGGAGGGCACCTAGGCATCTACATTTGTATCAGGGGAGTGCCGGGTCATTGCCTTGTTTATATATATATATAGAGAGAGAAGAGGTAATGAAGTGGCACTCACCAGACTTGCGATCAACTTGAATAAAAGTCCTTTATTTGAATCCTACGTTTCGGGGCACAATCCCCATCGTCGGGACACCACTATGCTGTCCCTGACGACGGGGGTTGTTCCCCCGAAACGTAGGATTCAAATAAAGGACTTTTATTCAAGTTGATCACAAGGGTGGTGAGTGCCGCTTCATTACCTCTTCTACAATTAGCTTGCATAAGCTTAAGAGGGCACCTCAGCAAGTAACCTTGTTAGCCGTAGGAGTGAGAGACAATTGGAAAAAAAATATATGTATATTTATTTATTTATTTATTACGTGCATACATAATCTTTTTTTATATATATATATTTTATTTATTTTTTTGGGGGGGGGGGGGGGGGGGGGGCGCCGCCGAATTACTGTCTTGCCCCAGGTGACAGGAACACTAGTTTCGGCCCTGCTATGTCTGTCTGCTTTTACCCAGTTTTGTTCTATTACTGTTCTAATTGTAAAGCGCAACGGAATATGCTGCGCTATATAAGAAACTGTTAATAAATAAATAAATAAATATTCCTGGGAGGCAGAGGGACTGTGACTAAAATGGGAGGTGTGGCTCGGGATCACGATATCCCTGTGAAGCCACGCCCCTTTCCCCACACGCACTGCCCCCTTTTCGGCGGCGCGAGGCTTCGCCCTGCGCGGAGGATCCTGAACAAAACATGTGTCACCAGTTCACATTATGCCATACACAAAAGTCCCACTGCCCCCCTCGTTGGTGATGCAGCTATGTGTGGATGTCCCTGGGTGACTGCCCCGCTTGCCCTGTTGTTAATTGCACACTTCTCATTAATAATAAAAAGTGGTACTGTATCTTTATCACTGATTAACAGTGTGCCCCCCAATGCTAGAGCAGGGCTCACTGTCGTCCTGTGCCGGCTCCATCCCGAATATGTGATGCCACACAGGGTGGGGCCGGTGGCAGGAGAAAGTAGAGAGATGCACAGACCCTCCAGGCAGCTGCACGAATGGCTGTAGGGTGCCAATCTAAGCACCCTGCCAGCCAGATGCAGGGGGCCATGGGGCAACAATGCACACCCCTCTTTTTGCCCTGTGCTCCCTTATCATTACTGCTAAATAACCTATGTCCCCATAATTTTTAGACTATTTAGTAATGCCTCTGTATATTTTATTTATATTGCTCCCTTAACTGAGTTTACATATAAATATGTTGGCTGCAATAGGTTCTATAATAATTGTGTGAATTATAATTACAGATGTGTCCTCCTCCATCCTTGCTGCAGTCACGTTAAACAGCCCTTCTAGTCACACCATGCCGTGGCGTGACTCAGTAACACTCAGCGTCTTTATGTGCAACTTTTTCCATTTAAAAGTGTCTAAGTCACATCGCTATGCTAAAAGGATGCACAAGCAGCTTATGCTGATTAGAATGATATGCAGCAAGCTTACATTCTCTGTGTGTCTGCCGCTGTATCTGCATACGAAATGTTACGTTACAGTGTTTTCCTGGATATCACTGTAACGTAGCATTTCCTATGTCACACATAGAATATAGGCATGCTGAATATCATTTTAATCAGCAAAAGCTGCTTGTGCGTCCTTTCCGCATAACGATGTGGATAAGATGCATTTTCAGCCAAAAAAGACCCCCGACATTAGCAGAGCTGCCGGCTGACTCACGCCAGACATCTCCTGCTGCATGGCGTATTGCGGCAAGATGTATGAGGACACATGTGCACTTAACTACCATTTTCTTTTATACATACTGTAGATCTGCCATAATCCATTGTGTTAACAAGCAAATAGAAGTGACACGGATTGCTGCAGAAGAGCTCCCATCGCAAAATAAGTTAATGTATAGTTTTATTAGATGGCTAGTCAATCCAGAGCAGTCTCTCATCTCTTCATGATACCAAAGACTGGATGCCCGCTCTACGATAACTACCAGAGAATTTAAGTCTGCTATGCATAGGTTTATCATACTATCCCTCTATGGTACTATCCATACTTGCCTACCTGACGCTCTCCATGACGGAGAAAATGCTCTGTTCCTGGACTTTCCTGGTAATGTATGATTTCCATCACCTGTGGTGAAACACCTTTCTTATCAATTAACTAGCTCACCACAGGTGATGGCAATCATACATTACCAGGAAAGTCCAGGAACAGAGCATTTTCTCCCTCATGGAGAGGGTCAGGTAGGCAAGTATGGTACTATCCCATGAATTACACAGGTTCTGTGGCTAAATTACTTTAAACCTGCAATTCGCCTGGTTTTAATCAGCCATAGAACCTGTGTAACCCATAGTGTCCCAGTTTAAAGAGACGGTATGGTAAGCCTATTTATAGACAGTTCAAAGGGATAGTATGGCAAGCCTACCTATTTATATACTAACCATTGTTTTATACTCTAGACCAGTGGTTCTCAAACTCGGTCCTCAGGACCCCACACAGTGCATGTTTTGCAGGTAACCCAGCAGGCGCACAGGTGTATTAATTACTCACTGACACATTTTAAAAGGTCCACAGGTGGAGCTAATTATTTCAATTGTGATTCTGTGAGGAGACCTGCAAAACATGCACCGTGTGGGGTCCTGAGGACCGAGTTTGAGAACCTGTGCTCTAGACCACAGGTTCTCAAACTCGGTCCTCAGGACCCCACACGGTGCATGTTTTGCAGGTCTCCTCACAGAATCAAAAGTGACATAATTAACTCCACCTGTGGACCTTTTAAAATGTGGCAGTGAGTAATAAGTACACCTGTGCAACTGCTGGGTTACCTGGAAAACATGCACTGTGTGGGGTCCTGAGGACCGAGTTTGAGAACCCATGCTCTAGACCACAGGTTCTCAAACTCGGTCCTCAGGACCCCACACGGTACATGTTTTGCAGGTCTCCTCACAGAATCACAAGTGAGATAATTAGCTCCACCTGCGGACCTTTTAAACTGTGTCAGTGAGTAATTAATACACCTGTGCACCTGCTGGGTTACCTGCAAAACATGCACTGTGTGGGGTCCTGAGGACCGAGTTTGAGAACCTATGCTCTAGACCACAGGTTCTCAAACTCGGTCCTCAGGACCCCACTTGGTACATGTTTTGCAGGTCTCCTCACAGAATCACAAGTGAGATAATTAGCTCCACCTGCGGACCTTTTAAACTGTGTCAGTGAGTAATTAATACACCTGTGCACTTGCTGGGTTACCTGCAAAACATGCACTGTGTGGGGTACTGAGGACCGAGTTTGAGAACCTATGCTCTAGATCAGTGGTTCTCAAACTCGGTCCTCAGGACCCCACACAGTGCATGTTTCGCAGGTAACCCAGCAGGTGCACAGGTGTATTAATTACTCACTGACACATTTTAAAACGTCCACATGTGGAGCTAATTATTTCACTTGTGATTCTGTGAGGAGACCTGCAAAACATGCACCGTGTGGGGTCCTGAGGACCGAGTTTGAGAACCTGTGCTCTAGATCATAGGTCTGCAAACTCGGTCCTCACTACCCCACACAGTGCATGTTTTGCAGGTAACCCAGCAGGTGCACAGGTGTATTCATTACTCACAGAAACATTTTAAAAGGTCCGCTGGTGGAGTTAATTATTTCACTTGTGTTTCTGTGAGGAGACCTGCAAAACATGCACTGTGTGGGGTAATGAGGACCGAGTTTGCAGACCTATGCTGTAGACCACAGGTTCTCAAACTCGGTCCTCAGGACCCCACACAGTGCATGTTTTGCAGGCCTCCTCACAGAATCACAAGTTAAATAATTAGCTCCACCTGTGGACCTTTTAAAATGTGTCAGTGAGTAATTAATACACCTGTGCACTTGCTGGGTAACCTGCAAAACATGCACTGTGTGGGGTCCTGTGGACCGAGTTTGAGAACCACTGCTCTAGACCAGAGGTTCTCAAACTCTGACCTCAAGGCACCCTAATGGTACAGGTTTTAAGTATATTCAAACTTGGCCACTGGTGACTTAATTAGTACCTCTGTGAATTTGATTTAACCATCTGTGCTGAGCCATGGATATCTTTAAAACCTGTCCTGTTAGGGTGCCTTGAGGACTATGGGGCAGATGTATTAACCTGGAGAAGGCATAAGGAAGTGATAAACCAGTGATATGTGCAAGGTGATAAAGGAACCAGCCAATCAGCTCCAATATGTAAATTAACAGTAAGGATCTGATTGGCTGCTGCCTTTATCACCTTGCACATATCACTGGTTTATCACTTCCTTATGCCTTCTCCAGGTTAATACATCTGCCCCTGAGTTTGGGAACAACTGCATTAGGCACCAAATTGGACATCTCAAGTACTACAGGTTTGTTTAGTACACAAGACGCCAGAAAGTGTCGCTATTGTGCCACACCCTTTGGAATGCACTCTACTTTGTACGAAATTCACATGGATTGTTTTGCTTACAAGCTTACAGATTCAGCTCAGACTGTCACCGTTAGGCTTACCATACTATCGCTTTAAACTGGGACACTTATGAATTACACAGGTTCTGTGGCTGATTAAAACCAGGTAAAATGCAGACTTTCATTTAGCCAAGATGAGTGTCCCGGTTCCAATAGATAGTATGGTAGGATTAGTCATAGGTGAAACCAGGATGGATTTCTGCGGTGAAGGTGGGGTAGGTATGGCTCTGAATCTTTTTAAAGACACAGGAATAAAAAGTGATTATAGACAGAGGCCTACTGAGAGGAGTAAGGCAGGAGTACAGTACTCAGACTATACCTCCCTTGGCGTCTGCCATGGCAGATCGCAGCCACAAACCCATCCAAGCCACGTTAAAAGCTGGCTTGTTTCAGGTGGTTAACACTATTATTAGGAAGGATGTGCTGAATCCTCTTTTGCTGAAGAGGATTGGTTCGTAGAAGCAGCTGCCCCAGGGCCCGATACTTCGGTGGCTCTGAATATTGGATCTTATAACTGTTTTATCCTGTTTGCAGCCTGTAGGGAAAAAATACATGAATATTATGACCTGAGCAAACTTCACACCACATGTGTGTTCTGGTTTTTAATTTAAAATGATGGCTCCTAACAATTCACAGAAAAATACACTTCCTTGATTGTAAAACACTTTCCCTAACACCACTTCTGCTCAGAGCAAATTAGCTCCATCTGTTATCATCTTTATAGCTCCCTGATATTCACATTGGCAGGATTCTCTCTTGCTGTATTCAGTGCCTTTCCTTTGGGAGGCATTTGATATGCCGGCTGTTGGGATCCCGGCACTCAGTATACCCAGTGCCGGCCCTAACCAATATGATGCCCTATGCAAGATTTTGGCTGGTGCCCCGTAGCACCACTGCTATTTCCGCCTCTGATCTGCACCCCTTTCCCAGCACCATCACCCCTCACCCATAGCAGTCCTTATTTTGGTGTTCCACCCCCTATATTTTAAATAGGAACAGTGTGCACATTCGGCACACAGCCCAAAAAGGTTTGTGTTCTTGCTAGCAAGGGGCATGGCCACACAATAGTACCCCCAATTCAAATTCCGCCACACAATACTGCAGCTTCATTCACATTATATCATGCAATAGTGTTCCTAATTCACGTTACATCACACAGTAGTACCACTTTACCTTATAAAAGTTACTCCTCACAGTAGTGCTCCTTATTCACATTGCATCACACTGAATTGCTCCTTATTCACATTACACCACACCATATTGATCTTTATTCACATTAGACCACACAGTAATGCCCTTTCTATACGTTATGCCACAACGTAGAGCACCTTACACACATAATGCCACACATTAGTAATGCATTTACACACATAGTATCACGCAGTAATGCCCCTTACACATGTCACACATTTTTTATGTCCTTATAAAAATAATGCACCTTACACATTATGCCAACCTTTATTAATGCCCTTATACACATAATGGGGGAGATGTACTAAGCCTGAAAAGTGATAAATATCACTGTGATAAAGCACCAGCCAATCGGCTCCTAACTGCCATATTACAGGCTGTGTTTGAAAAATGACAGTTAGGAGCCGATTGGCTGGTACTTTATCACTGTGATATTTATCACTTTTCAGGCTTAGTACATCTGGCCCAATGTCCCTTACACATATGCTGCACATTATTAATGCCCTTATACACATAATGACACACATGATGTCCCTTACACATATGCCGCACATTATTAGTGCCCTTATACACATAATGACACACATAGCACCCCTTACACATTTGCCGCACATTATTAATGTATTTATACACACGACACACATAATGCCCCTTACACATATGCCCAACACTATTGCACAACCAACCCACTCACACACAGCACTCACACGACCGCTAACACTGTGACCTCTGCCTCCACTTGGATACACATGTGTCCTCATACATCTTGCCTCAATGCACCATGCAGCAGGCAGGAGATGCCTGGCGTGAGTCAGCTGGCAGCTCTGCTAACATCGGGTGCCTTTTTTTATGAAAATGTGTCTTATTTGCATTTGCTATATGGCTAGGATGCACAAGCAGTTTCTGCTGATTAAAATGATATGCTGCATGCCTATATTATGTGTGCGACTGTGGCTGTATCTGCATACAAAATCCTACATTACAGTGATTTCCAGAAATACACTGTAACGTAGCATTTTGTATGCAGATACAGCCGCTGTCACACACAGAATATAGGCATGCCGCATATTATTTTAATCAGCAGAAGCTGCTTGTGCCCCATGGCGTACCAAATGCCCTAGCATTTGCCCAGTTTGCCTATGCCTAAGGCCGGCTCTGAGCATACCAACGCCGGGATCCCGACAGCCGGTATACCGACAACTATTCTCCCTCTTGGGGGGTCCGCAACACACCTGGAGGGAGAGTAAATAGCGTGGTGCATGTAGCACGCCACCGTGCCCGAAAGGGGCTTTTTTGCGCTCACCCCGCTGCCGGCAGTCGGGATCCCGGCGCCAGTATGCTGGGCGCCGGGATCCCGAGCGCCGGCATAACGTAGTAGACCCATTCCTTGCACAGCCTCCTTGCTGTTCCTCACTGCATTGCTTTACAGCACTCACATACACTCACGGCTTTCCAGTTATCTGTGAGCTGTGGTGAGCGGAGCCCCGTTATCCTAATTCATCACTGAGTGCAATGCCTATTAAAGCGGTACTTGCTATGACAACAAACCCTAACCCTAATGCATTACTACAGTATTCTACTGTAGATGATGCCTTACCAATGACCTATACAGTGGAGTTATATTTATATAATACCTTTTAAAGCGAGACTTGCTTTTACAGCACTGTAGAATATGTTGCATAGATGTCCTTAATTATCAGGGGAAGTTCTGTGCTTTACATTACAAACAAATACACAAAGACATAATGATTTCAGTTGTTCATGCTCTGAGGCAGCTCTGCAGGATTTCCTTATAAGCACTAGGGCATAGACGCATGTATAATGAGTGTCTGGCTCACATGGGCTCCCGCCTCTCTTAAGTTGCCCTGCATTAGAGACCTCATTCTGAGTCGGACGCAAGTGTAACCGCGGATGGATCATATGGATCTCTGCATGCTGTGCATGCAACGTCGAAATTGCAGAGTGCACATGCACAAGCAGTGCCGCAACTAAGAAAGGCGCCGGATGTGAGGGGGCGAATGGCCTGTACCTAGCAGGGAGAAATTGAGGGGCCCCAGGGCTGGCACAATCCACCCAGCAAAGTATGCAAAGCAGGGAGGAGCTGGGCAGGAAAAGGCACTCTCCCCACTCAGCTAGCCTGCTGAGTCCCGGAATAATGCGATCACATTATAATTGACAGGTGGTAGGCATCCGAGGACTGCGTTGGGACTAGGGCAGCAGGAGATGCAGGCATGCCATGGCCGTTTTTGGGGCCGGCCAATGATGTCACCTGCGTTTCCTGCGATCTGAAACATGGCGGGCTGTGTGCCTGCGCGTAGGCAGGGTCAACCTATATTTGAGGTTCTTGCGATGCGATCACAACTGAATTGCATTTGCACTGCGGGGTAGCGCCACACATGCTGGCCGGCCTTGTCCTGTGCTGGGTGGCCACCAGCATGTGATTTTATTGGTTGCTGATTTTGCTAAAATAGCTAAATCTGTGACCAACTCTGTATACACCCAGGGCCGGTTCTTGGCCTTTTGGCGCCCCGGGCAAAGCATAGGGGCGTGGTTTCAAATGGGGCGTGGTCAGTTACGCCCCCATTTATGCCCCCTGTAGCGACGCTGAAAGAAAAAATAAAATAAAAAAAAGTATACTTACCATCCCCGTTCCTGATCCAGACCGCTGCAGGCCTCCTCCGCCGGCGCCGCTCTTCTTCTCTCCTCTCCTCGATCTATGGGAGAGACGTTATTATGTCTCTCCCATAGAACAGCATAGACACTAGAGGTCAATTATGACCCCTAGTGTCTGTGCCACTATGCTGTGCGCGATGACGTCATCGCGCACCGCACAGCAAAGGTCCTCTCCATGAAGGGAAACTAGACCGTAGCGTCTAGTTTCCCTTCATGGAGAGGACCTTTGCTGTGCGGTGCGCGATGACGTCATCGCGCACCGCACAACAAAGGTCCTCTCAATGAAGGGAAACTAGACGCTACGCGTCTGGTTCCCTTCAAAGCGGGGGGGCACAGCGGGGGGCACAGTGGCGGATCTTGCCCTGGTGCGGCGCCGGCGCCCTCCGGAAGGCGGCGCCCCGGGCAAAAGTACCGATTGCCCGTGGCAAGATCCGCCACTGTATACACCCCCCCCCCCCCCCTCCCGTTAAATTAACTTTTCCAGAATAGCATCTGCATAATTGGTCTGCAGGCAACAGCCATGAAGTATATCAGTCCATTCTGACATACGAGCTTGCAAATGTTCATTGTTTGAGGAGAAAGGCTTGTTCCAGCACACACTATATGCATTTTGGCCTATAAAGTCAAAAGCTTCACAGTCAGCTGCAGACTCTTACTTAAAAGCCAATTCATGTCTAATTTGGCAGTAAGACTCCAAACTGTGACACTCTGCGACTGCCATCTCTCCTCACAGTGCTGGGGTAAAGGAGCCAGCTCACGTCTGACTTGGCAGTAAAACAGCAGTTCAATCAAGAGAGAGCCTGTATTTCCATGCGCTGTTTGCTTAAAGATGAGGTCACGGGTCCTGAAAAACACTACTCATTTACACTGACAATCCGGCTGAGAGGATGATTTATAGAAAAGAACCAATTCACTAACACTAGGATGTATAGCATCACTAAGTGGGGGAGAAGTATCAAGCATTGAAGACAGATAACGCAGCAAAATTGTGCCAAGCAACCAATCGCTTCTGTCATTTACTGTATCTAGCACATTGGGGGAGATTCAAATGTATGAAAAGTCGGTTTGGTGTCTGTTTTTTCCTGTCTATTAGATAGGAAAAAACAGATTCCCAACTGGCTTTTCAAACATTTGAATCTCCCCCATTATTTGCATGACAGTTAGAAGCTCAGTGGTTGCTTTGGGCAATTACTATACTGTATATATCTCTCCAAGGCTTGATACATTCCCCCAGTAACATGCAGACTCTCGCTGTGACATTCATATACCCTGGGCATGGGGGGAAAGCTGCTGGACTCGGCCATGAAAGCAAGGATTTTTTCATTATTATTAATCTTTATGGATATAGTATGAGCATTTTTTCAAAGGAATTTTCTAACCTAAACCGATGAACTGAGACGAATTCTGGCGGTTTTACATCTTTGTTGGAAAGGTGACCTCTGAACGCACATGGAATGTTATTTTAGTTCAGTAAAGCAGAAGTACACTTATGGCTTACATTACTGTCTATCAAGTTCCCAGAGAATTTATTACTGTACGTCCAGTGCTTTGGCAAATTTAAACAACCAGCAACTTAAACATGCAGATAAATAAGGCAGGTTACAGGAATCATTCATTAAACATTTTCTTTATTTGAAAAACTTATATCAGATAAATGACTCACGTAGCAGGCACATAAAGACTCAGCTTACCGTATAGGGCCTAATTCAGACCTGATCGCTGCTGTGCGAAATCGCACAGCGAATGATTATCGAATGACTGCGCATGCGTATGGATTGTAATGCGCAGATGCGAGGCCATGCTGCAAAAAAACCTCTGTCTTTTTTGATCGCTAGGCCTACGCAGATTGATTGACAGGTAGAGAACGTTTGGGGGTGGTAACATCCCGTTTTCTGGGAGTGTCAGGGAAGACGCAGGCATTCCCAAGTGTTTTCAGGGCGGGTGTGTGACGTCAGCTCCGGCCCCGATCAGCCTGTTTTTTTGCACTGTAGGAGTAAGTCCTGGGCTACGTACAGTCTGGAAAAAAACATTTTATGGTAAGTTAACAAACTTATTTGCAGCTGACCGGCATATGCAAAGCTTTTCGCACGGCGTACGCAGACTTGCACGGGGCGGGTTTTCACTCTGGCTGGGGGGGGGGGGGGGGGGGGGCATTATAAGATCGCAGATCTCTGCAAATTTGCAGAGGTGCAATCAGGTCTGAATTAGGCCCATAGTCACTAGGTACTAGAGGAAAGTTGTCTCAGAAATAGAAGTGCATGCACCTACTATCAAAACAGACCCTGGATTGAATTGGATGAGGTTTGATTGAGTGGATAGGGAAAATCAGATGGGCCAATAATATGAGGACGTCTGATTGGGAAGTAGTAAGTGCCACTCCCAGGGGTTTTGTTTGCTTTATTGACATTCATCATGTCAATGTTCATAGGACCTAATTCATATCTGTAAGGAATGGCACAGCCGCAAGCAAGCAGCTGTGCAATTCCGTCCCATTAAAATTCAAATGCAGCAGGGTGCGTCTGCAGGAGATAGACCTTTGCGAGATCCGAAAGCTGCGTCTAAAGCCACAGCCTCGAATCACCATCACCAACATCTGTTGCCATTCATGATGTCGTCAGCCTCTGTAAGGTGAAGCTTGTGCAGGCTGGCCGTCAGATCCGGACACCTGGGTCAAGTTAGTCTGCGTCCGGCGGCGCAGACCCTGGACCCATCAAAACAGGGGCGACACGCCCTTGTTTTGAAGAACGGTGCCAGGTGCCGCCCACCTAATGCTGTAGCATGCAATCATGGTGTGGCTGACGGGACTAAAACAATATCGCAAGACCCGTTCTGCACATGCGCAGAACGGCTCTTGAACCTGCCAGTATTAAGCCTTGGAGAGAGATAAAGTGGATTGAGATAAAGTACCAACCAACCAACCAACTCCTAACTGTCATTTTTCAAGCACAGCCTGTAACATGGCAGTTAGGAGCTCATTAGATGGTACTTTATCCCTGTAAACTTTATCTCTCTCCAAGGTTTAGTACATAGACCCCTAAGTTCCTTATACTCCAATTATCCTGTTAGTTCAGGCATTCCCAACCTTGGTCCTCAAGGCACACTAACAGTCCAAGTTTTAGTGATCTCCATGCTTGAGCACAGGTGACTTAATTAGTACCTCAGTTTTTTTTATTTAACTGTCTGTGCTGAAGCCTTGTATGCCTTGAGGATCGAGGTTGGGAATGCCTGTATTACTTGAGAATATAAATGGGCCTGAAAACAGGTGTACAGTCCTTTCAATATTCAATAGTTATCCAGCATACTTTACCACTTTCATGAATATAGTGTTGGGGTCCTGATTTAGTGACACAGATCAACACACAGTGGGTGGCTCCCCTTTTGATGAAGCAAGCCTGTCGTTAGTGTTTGCTAGTGTCTCCAGGTAATGAGGTAGGTCCAGTTGAAGATATCACAGAAGTCTTTACAGTGCAGGTGCTGCTGACAAGGTAGGTCGACTGACGCATTTCGCCACTCCTACTTGCAGCTATATTGAAAGAATGATTTGTATAACATATGCCAAACATATTCCGCAGATGGCCGGGATAATACTGTTTTCTCACATATCCATAAAGCTTATTCCAGCAATGATTTGGTCCTTTCTGACAAATGGACTCTTCCGCATACTGAAAACATTAAGAGCCAGATTCAGAGGAGGAAGCAGTGACGATGCTGCATGCAAACAGCTGATGTTTTAAGTCTGTGCATGTGTCGCACAGCACATGCATCCCAATTATCTCAGCACAGAATCAGACGCATCGTCTGTGAGCCTTCCTGGGAGTCAACTGGGGGGGGAGCGAATGCTGGCATGATGCTGAAAGCAGCTGCGGCCAAAGATGCACAGCCACTCACACAGGAGGCCATACTCAGAGAAACTGCACCTGCCATATGGTTGGTGCAAGTTTCGATGGTGCAAACAATGGCGTGTCTGATGTTGCACCACGCAGTAACGTACTGTCTTATAACACTGCAAGTGGGCGTGTCAGTTATTTACAAATTGGAGATGACATTAGCATAAAGACGCAGACGCGACTGCAGGAAAAGATAGCCGGAGGCGTGTCTGCATCCACCACTGAATCAGGCCCAAAGATTATTCTAATCACATGGTCACACCCTGACCACGGAAATGATCTAATTACCTTCTCACTTTAGTGGAGGACCTTTAGTCTCTGGTGGATGGTGTTACTCTGTTTATGCAAAGTAACTGATGACATCTCCATACAGGGGCCTTTATGACAAGAGCTAAATTGCAAAAAGGGCCTTTATTAAATCTGTGACAGGCTTGGTGGCTGAGCTTAGCCGGTTGGAATTTTAAAATCAGCGCTGCCCTTCTATGTATCTTAAGAAAGAATTGAATGCTGTTACGCAACAATTCCAGATATTATTTATTATCCCTATGAAATTTTCTCTTAATGAGTGGAATCAAAAGTTTTATTCGTCAGGCAATACAGCTGGCAGGTTACTGGAGCAAAAACTGAGCCAAAACGAAAATAAAATGCATAATTACTTTCCAGGCCAAGAAATATCAAATCCCAGCTGACTACACTTTGACATAATCCCCATTTGACATAATGGGGGAGATTCAAATGTTTGAAAAGTCAGTTGGGAGCCTGTTTTTTCAAATCTAATAGACAGGAAAAAACAGACACCCAACTGACTTTTCAAACATTTGAATCTCCCCCAATTACTTTTCTGATTACTACGTCCAATTGTACAGTATGAAACATGATACTACTTTTTCTAACCCTTTATCCTCTCTTTTCTCGATGACCTAAAGCTCCCTTCCCATCTTTCGCCATTAACTACTGCATGGCTTAGCCACAACTTCTCCCAGTTATGCCACTTATCAGCCATCAATGTAATGTTGCTCCCAAAACTGAAGTGTAGCTTTCATACTATCCCTTATATTGTCTCATTTCTAATTGTGTCAATTGAAGATGATAATGATTAATTAATTTTAGAAGATAAAAAAGAGATTAGCCTATACTCGTATGACCCTTTCTAAATTAACTTGGTTGCCTAAAACTTCCAGACCTTTATAAAGACCAGCATGCCTATTTTCTGTCTCAGTTGAGAGATTGGTGGCTATCCCCTTTATATAAGCCCTGGGTTGATTAAGAGAAAGTTTCACATTTGGTATACCCTTTGGCCACCAAGGGCTCTTAGAACTGTTCTTAAATATAGTCTGTGACCGGACGGTCCTGTACGAAAGCCCTCACCGCTTTCGCGTCTCATCCCCAGTACACAGAATGGATGTTTAGGTCACATGGGACCTGGCCACATGGGGATTCCCGCTTACCGTCAGTAACCACCTGTTACTAACTCCACCCACTGCGCAGTGGGCGGGTTTATGCTGCCATTACCAAACTCCTAACCTGCCGTGGCGTTTGGAACCACGGTTCTGCTCTGTATGCGTTGACACGCTGCCTTACCACTCCTGTGTGGTGTTATGACGAATCCCCAAACGTTGCTTGCCCAAGCACAGCGCGGTAGCAGGCCGAAGGCGGAGCTTGGAGATGCTGGTTACACCCCGGACAGCCGGAAAACGGAGCTAGTTTTCGCTTAGCCATGCAGGTCACAAGTTGAAGCGGTCTTCTTGAGGCAAATTATTTATTTGCAATAGTTCTAAAGAGAACTCTTCCCTATTGCTAGGGGCAACAGCACACAGCAAGATGTTACAGCAGAAAGTAGTTGGTATAATACACTTTTAAGCTCAGAGGCCTCCTCTTTTTATACAATTATACCACAATGCATCTCAGGGGGTAGTTTCCCCCTGAGTGCTTTCCATCCAATCAGGATAACTTACAAAATATAAATAAATTACATTTTAAATGGATATTAGTGCATGAAGCAATTTCCTCCTTCCTGTCACACACAACGTTTAATGTCATCTTAAACTCCATCCTTTCCCACCTGGCAGTTTAACATTCACTATTTATCCCATAGCTTTAAAATACGGTTTGTATTTGATTTCCCAAACAAATGTTCTTCCTTCCTGCATCTACCATTAAGGATTCGTATATCAATTAAACCAGCTACATAAATAAATACAGGTTTCCATACCCTTACCAATCCCCATACCACTGTACATATGGGATAAGGAAATGCCCTGTGATTAACATCTTTCCCTAAGGAACTCACACCCAACCTTTACCTGCCGTGCACTGTCCAACATCAAAAAGGATTTGTCATCCACACATCTGCTAGCAGAGGGCAATTAGCATGCCATTTCCTAGTCACAGAAGATAGGGGATCCTTATTCAGACAGATATAGTAAGTGCATTTTTTCCCTTTAAAATACAGGTGACCACATCTTAAATATAAATACATTTAAATATGCAATCCTACAACTGTGCACAGAGCACTACATATGACATGTTAAAACACATCATTAAATATATTTTTAAACAGTCCGCGCCCAGCGCCGTAAGTACGTTTAACAGTGACGCCAAGCACCTATTGTCCTCAAAATGGTGCCGGGCACTTAGGGGTTAACCCCTTATGTGCCATGGCCGCCATTAACCATGTGGCCGCCAGAGTCTCCGGCCACACTGTTTTATGCCAAAATCTCGCACCGAGTCTAGCCACATGGAATGAAGCTATTCTCAGTGATGATGAGATATCCCTTCCAACAAGGAATCTCTCCCTTAGAGCTCTTTCTAGACTAATCTCTTTTGCTTGCCATACACTTGTGCGATGCCCTGCGACGCGACATCGTGGGGCATCGCACCGGCAGTTCAGGTGCGATGAAAATGCACCTGAACTGCCAAAGTGATTACCATGCGATCATGCGATAGATCGCATGGTAATCACGTGATGGGCACGTCACCGCCGAGGGGGAGCGGCCTCTGGCCGCTCCCGGCGGGTGCCCATCGCACATCGCAGTGCGATATATCTCATGTGGGCTTAAAACCACGTGATCGCATTGCGATGCGAGAAATATTAAGTGCAGCACATAATACCTTGAGACGCGATATTCGAACGGCGTGCCCGCGCATCGCGTCTCAAGGTACCTAAAATGTGCATTCAATCCTTCGATTTCTCTCACAGATGGGGTCGAAATCTAAGGATAGCACCGATTATCTCATAAGTGTATGGGCACCATTACCTTAATCTCTCTAGCTGGGGCCGTTATGAAATCCATATACTCCTTTTCCTTTCTATACAAGCAGTGCGGCTTGAATGTCTTCAAGTATTTCCAGTATGCATTAGACATCTAAAATGTGTACTGTTCATCATGCCCATTGCCCACCCCTGTCTAATTTGTTACACAAACATAGGAAAGCTAACTCTCATGGTGCCATACCATCCTGGTACCGATATCTGTCATCCTCAGAGCACCCAAGTAAATCTGCTGTTCATCTTCAGCAAGAATCGGATCTACTGTACATAGGGGGTAATTCCAAGTTGATCGCAGCAGGAATTTTTTTAGCAGTTGGGCAAAACCATGTGCACTGCAGGGGAGGCAGATAAAACATGTGCAGAAAGAGTTCGATTTGGGTGGGTTATTTTGTATCTGTGCAGGGTAAATACTGGCTGCTTTATTTTTACACTGCAAATTAGATTGCAGATTGAACACACCACACCCAAATCTAACTCTCTCTGCACATGTTAAATCTGCCTCCCCTGCAGTGCACATGGTTTTGCCCAACTGCTAAAAAAAATCCTGCTGCGATCAACTTGGAATTACCCCATAGAACCTACACTGATAACAAAGATCAACACTAATTTCATTGCCAATCACATTAGAGCAATTTGTGGTGTTGATTCTGATTATGACATAGGTTTTGTTAGATTGGCTCTAATTTTTCAGATTTATGGATGAGAAACAAGAAAAACAGAATAGACAAACTGCTCAACAGCCAACTGACAGTGACAGTTCACTTATATATGGAGGGAAAATATTCTAGAATGATCACGGAGTGAACACCTAGAATAGTTGCGTGTCTCACTTTCTAGAATGTTACAGAAGATTTTCATATGGATGTATGAGGGCTTAGTTCCCTATTAATTGAGGGTATCCATTATCTCAAAGAACTAGAGGCAAATTGAACAAAACAAACAAAAAAAACTAAACATTTTTCAGCAACCACAAAATACCCTAAATTTGTTCAAAAATCCTTAGCAAATGAACACATTTTTGTTGTTAAACTGTGTAAACCAATGGGAGACAATTCATCTTTATATAACTCTTGTGTCCTTGTTCCAGCTAATATCTACAAATCTCAAAACTGAACTACCCCCTGACCATACTTGCCTACCTGACCCTCTCCATGAGGGAGAAAATGCTCTGTTCCTGGACGTTCCTGGTAATGTATGATTGCCATCCCCTGTGGTGAGCTAGTTAATTGATAAGACAGGTGTTTCACCACAGGGGATGGCAATCATACATTACCAGGAAAGTCCAGGAGAAGAGCATTGTCTCCCTCATGGAGAGGGTCAGGTAGGCAAGTATGCCCCCTGACCAAGAATTAAGATTACTCCATATGTATCCCTCCTAGTTCCCAAAACATGATGGATTTGATTTAGATCTCTCTATATCTTATCTGCCACCCATATAGCCATTGCGCAGTCGTGGAATAACCCCAATCCTCCATCCCTAATTCTAGTCATTAATACAGCCCAATTTCATTTTAAGATGGCAGTAGTGCCATATTACACCTCTGCCTCCTCTCTTCATATGGTTTTCCTGGCATGGACACACTAATGAATCTGAAAGAGGTGTAATCCCCGATGCTAATACCGCTGGTACTTAAACTCCTTTTTATCTTAATGAACCTTCTGGTTCTAGCTTGTTTTTGTTATCACTGACACTGTATTGTAGGATTACTGTACTTTCCCATTGTGTAAGGTTTATCCCTTTAATGATATAATATGTGTCATCGGACAGGGACTGATGGATAATATTAACAATTATATCTCTGCTGCCAGCTACTTTTAAACATCATTTTATCACATATCATTTTTTCAACAATACAATACAAGGTAAGGTTTACAGTGCTTGTGAAAAACCTATTCAGAAATTGCGCCAATGGTACATTTAAGCAAAAGATCACTATGCAGACTTTTATCATTATTACCCTTTATTTATGTATAAGGTGTCACAAGCAGTTTGCAGCGCCGTAGCAAGTACATAAACAGAAAGAGTATGAAAAAAAGTAGAAAGAAAGAAAGAGACTTACAGTACAAAACATTGCGGAACATGGACTACAAGGTTTATAAACATTGTTGCAGGAGCAGTCATAATAGTCATAATACCCTAATAAGCAGCGTTGGCTGAACCCAAAGGTTTGTTGCCATTGATGGTATAAGTGAGGTAAAGAAAAGCACATGAGGGAAGAGGGCTCTGCTCGTGAGAGCTTACAATCTAAAGGAGAGTTTCAGACAGACATGGGTGACACAGAGGAGAGCATTGCCATAGAGGGGAGATTGACAGGAACTACTTACCTGGGCCGGGCTCGTTGGAGGCCCTCCCCCAGAGTATACTTACATGACTTCAGCAAGCGTGTCTCTTCTCCGCGGCGCCATCTTTCTAGCGACATCTTCAGGAAGATTGTGCCATACAATGCAAGCAAAGACTCTACGGAGACTTTGCTCTCTAGTGCATATGCGCCCTCTTCCAGGATATCACTGGGAAGATGGCGCCACTGAAGAGGAGGTGCCACTTGTTGGAGCCAGGTAAGAAAAATGCTATTGTTTCCACAAGGGAGAGGAAGGATGATGAAAGAGTTCTTTTACAGTGGAGCCCTAGGCATTCGAATGGTGTCTAAGCACTGAGCTCTCTATGCTGCTTCTGTACATACGCTGCTACAGTACTGTATGTCTGTATGGCCCAGAGTGTGAATGTCAATAAAGTTTCTAATTAATATAAAAGACAACTAAAATAAAAGACAATACGACTCTATAGGTAATCTAGTTATCGTCTGGGTTACTAAAACAAGATAACCTCATCAATGCAGCCGAGTGGAATAAAAACATTCTAATAAAAAAAAATATTCTTGGAAAAGAAGGCTTGTTGTGCAATATGTCATATTTTTACTGCAAACATTCCTGTCCAGCTACTTTAATTTATGAATAGCTGGAACATAATACAGGTTGAGTATCCCATATCCAAATAATCCGAAATACGGAATATTCCGAAATACAGACTTTTTTGAGTGAGCGTGAGATAGTGAAACCTTTGTTTTCTGATGGCTCAATGTACACAAACTTTGTTTAATACACAAAGTTATTACAAATATTGTATTAAATGACCTTCAGGCTGTGTGTATAAGGTGTATATGAAACATAAATGAATTGTGTGAATGTACACACACTTTGTTTAATGCACAAAGTTATAAAAAATATTGGCTAAAATTACCTTCAGGCTGTGTGTATAAGGTGTATATGAACCATAAATGCTTTCTGTGCTTAGATTTAGGTCCCATCACCATGATATCTCATTATGGTATACAATTATTCCAAAATACGGAAAAATCCCATATCCAAAATACCCCTGGTCCCGAGCATTTTGGATAAGGGAGACTCAACCTGTATATTTTCTTTTTGTATCAACAAATTTGCAGCCCTGTCTGTGCCTCACTGCGCGTGTTTCCCCACTCACATCCATATGGTTGTCTGGGAGGGAGCTGCTGCTTGCAGCGGTGACGTGGGACTTTTTCTATGATCAATTTATTGTTTTCCTAATGTCACATTCAAAGGATTTGATGGAAAGCTGCTATTGTGCCAGGCTTATGGCCGGCAACCAGCACCATTGGGCAAACTCGGCACAATCAGCTTAGACTGAAGATCAATTTGCCTTTTGTGCGGAATCACTGGCTGCGCCCTGCAGCTCTGGCATTGGCTGATCAGAGCAGGTGCAATCACTGAATAGCCTTCTCACCGATGGGACACTATTAACAAGGGGATCACATCTATCTTAATGACAAAGAGTATAATTAATTTAAAATGTGAGACACAGACTGAACAGGAATAATTAATTCTTCAGAGTCATGTGCAATGTTAACCCCTTGGGGGCTGGCGATGAATTACACCTGCAATACCATAACCATTTCCAAACTCATCAGTTTTACTTTATTTTTATTATATTTATTTACTAAGAATTGTTCTTCATTGTCTTAATAATCCCAAACAATGTTACATATATTTTTCTCAGGACTCATAGGGGTATATTCAATTAGCAGCGATAACGAACTTTTCGCGTGAAAAGTCCGGTTTTCGCGCGAAAAACCGGACTTTTCCTGCGAAACGCAATTACAGCCTCTTCAATTTTCCTGGAAAATTTATCGGTGATCATTTTTTCACTAATTCCACTTCACCTACTCTGAAGCAGGTGAAAAGTTGGAAAAAGTCACTATTTTAAGGTAAAAATGTTTGGATATGGTCCAGAACTCCTAGGACACCCCCCTTAATGACTAATTAGGCACGTTGAAGTTTTTAATTATTTTTAATTGGCCAATAATGACATGTCATTTTTGGGATGAAAAAGTACAAAGTGATGGAAATTGGGGTTCAAGGTATGGGACAGGTATATCGGGGTGCTTTATGAGTGGGACAGATGTTTTTAGGCTTGCAGATTGCAGTAATCGGTCTGTTTCCACTTTTTTTTTTAAGTACCCTAAAATGACCCAAATATATACTTATACCCATTTTCATGTACCCCAAATTTAATGAGAGCATTTATTTTGCTCAAAAAAACTTGCTTTCTATCATTTTTTTTGCATCTTTAAAAAAATGCCTATAACAGCCATTTCACAGAATTTAAGTCCCCAAAAACTCTCTAATGTGATCTCTAACACACTTCTCTTCTGTTTTCCTATGTTAGTTTAGCATTTTTTGGGGTATAGGCTGATTTCCCCATTTTCACCTGCGCTTTTCACTGCAAGAATTTTCAGGTGAAACCCGTTTGGAATTAAATAGGTCGAAAAACGGAGCGTTTTCGCTGCAATTTTCGCCCGATTGTCGCGAAAAATTGCCGCGAATTTGCGGATAATTGAATACCCTAGATAGTGTTTTTGAACTAGAGAACATTTTAGTTTACACCCATTACCAACAAAATCATGTAATACTTGTAATACTTATTACATATTTACAGCAATCTCTTTGTATAACGATAATATTACTTCTTTTATTATTATTAGTATTATTTTTATTATTATTGATATTATTGGATCTAATGCAGAGAATTCTGCAAATGCATTTGCTGCTGCAAATATGTAAGAAGCAGCTGTGCGAAAGTATGCAAATGTCGTAGCCACCGGGAGTTCCGCCCGTAATCATCGTCTCTGATCCACCGGTGCATACAAAGACGCAACCATTGGAAACACACCAGGCAAACACTGACCATCCGAGTAGCCCAGCATGGCCGCAGGAAGACATTGGAAAATTTCTACTGCGCACGGGATCTCAGTTGCAAGCAGTAATACCCCCCCCCCCCGCCGTTATGTCTGCGATTTTTTTTACCACCACTCATTACCTCCCCCAAATGGTCCCAGACTGTCAATCACTCCGCAAATAAATCCCATTTGTGACCGCTGCCACAAGACCACTGCGACACAAGCGCAGTGCGGTTTAGACGCATACACAGGCCACCGATAATCATTCAACTGCGATAAAAAGTCAGATGTCCGTCCATCTCTGACTCAGGCCCAGTATTATCTAGTATTGTGAGATCACACATTTTTATTTTTAGATTGTGATAATAGTTCTATAGAGTGCTGTGTGGATGTGACCAACTATGAATGAACAAGAAGATGGGCTGATCATAGGACTTTTGCACGGATAGGTGGAATGATGCTTCATTTCCCTAAAAACAAGTTTTTCAGGACTAAAACATATATAAAAATGTGCAGGCAAACGCATATATAAAGGTTTTCTTTTTACTCTACATTAAACATAGAAGAGCTTTTAGGCTGTAAAACTGAAGTGCACAGGTGCTCTGCAACACCCAGGAGAAATAAGAGCTGTGGGGAGCGCCCAGGAGAGTAAATAAGCTTGCCAGATCCACACACTTTTGTGGTGAAGTGGGCGGTCAAAGGGGAAGCAGTTGGCTTCCTGACGGACGGGATCCCAGTGGTTGATATACAGATACCGTGATCCTGAAGGTGGACGCAATCCCGGTGTCTACATACCGACACCGTACGGGATACTGGCATCACAATACCGACAGTCGGCATTCCGTTCGTCCTGAGAGCGGGACGCAGTGGGGTGGGGGTGGGGGGGTCGGGGGAGCTCAGTCACATGTAAGGGGAGGATAGGGTTAGGCATCAAGCGGGCAGGGAGGGTTAGGCAGCAGGGAAGGGACTGTTAGGGTTAGGCACCACCCAGGAGGATTAGGTACCACACGGAAGGGTTAGGGTTAGGTACCACAAGGGAGGGTTAGGGTTAGGCACCACCCGTGGGGGTTACGGTTAGGTACCACAAGGGAGGGTTAGAGTTAGGTACCACAAGGGAGGGTGAGGGTTAGGTACCACCCGGGAGGGTTAGGTACCACAAGAAAGGGTTAGGGTTAGGCACCACAGGGGAGGGTTAGTGTTAGAGTAGGGGGCAGGGGAGGGTTAGGGTGCTTTAGAGGGGGCTGTCAGGGTCTGATGGACGGGATGCCGCTGTCGGTATTCTGACTGCCGGCATCCCGTCCATCGGGAAATCATACTGAACCAGTCAAAGAGCATGATGAGAAGTTCTTCAGTGAATTGCTTTATCAGTGTACTGGTTTATCGCGATCATTCTTTGTGCTACAGTCCCCTACATCTGCAATTCATGTCTGTTTCTCATTATTAAATTGTTGTTAAGTATGCCTGCATGCAAATAACGTTGCTTTTGGGGATATTTAAAAATCCAGTGCAATTAATATCAGGAATATAAGGGAGTAACAAGCTCCATTCCTTGAATTAAGGCAGACTTACGTAAGTGCATCAACCACCAGCTACTATATGTAACACGAAGGTGCATGAAACATGCAGTATAGTGGTAGAAAAGTCATATAACCATAACTGATGGGGCACGCAAAATGTGATCGCACGATAAAATGCTTGGGAACATCTTCAGTGCTGCAAGAAGACGTGTTGCTTATTGCAATGGCAGCTATGAGAGGATACACAGAATTTGGCCAGGGGAAGGAAAGGAAGCCATGACTATGACTAGGAAGACATATTTTTGCATAGTGCTAAACTAAACAACACATAGTGATGGCTTTACAAGTCTAATATTTCAATTGGCAAAACGAGTATTGACTTATGAAAGCTGGAGAGATACCCTTTATTAGCGTGCAATCAAAGTGGGGGCTGTGACTGCAAACAAACTGGATTTTGACTAATGCATCCAGCATGTGTACTCGTCCACTTACAGAAACCAAGTGTGCTATAACAAGGCTTTACGCACAAAGTGCTTGGTATCTTTAATCAAGATTTATTTAAGTATAATAAATATTAATTAATACTAACAAAAGAATAACAGCCTCATTTCACATGTCCCAATGGTTTATAAAGGGGTGTGGATCATTAGATCGACAGTGTCTAGGTTGACAATGTTTAGGTCGACAGTCACTAGGTCAACAGGGTTTCTAGGTCGACATGTGCTAGGTCGACAGGTCAAAAGGTCGACATGAGTTTTTTGTGGGGGGGGTTTGTGTCGTTTTCTTCGTAGAGTGACCGGGAACCCCAATAAGTGCACCGTGTCCCATCGCATGCAAGGTGCCTCGCTTCGCTCGCCACAGATTACTGTTCCAATCATAGTCCACGTATATCGTTATGTATGAAAAAGTTCAAATAAAAGAAAAAAATGTGAAAAACTCATGTTGACCGTTTGACCTAGCACATGTCGACCTAGAAATCCTGTCGATCTTCCAACCCTGTCGACCTAGTGACTGTCGACCTATAGTGGTCGACCTAAACATTGTCGACCTAGATAGTGTTGATCTTCAGACCGGATCCCTTATAAAGAGTGCAGCACAGTATAAACATTTCTTTAAAGCGGAAGATACTATTTCATACCTCCCAACATGACCCTCTCCAGGAGGGACAGAATGCTCTGCTCCTGGACTTCCCTCTTAATTTATGATTGCTGGCACCTGTGCTGAAACACCTTTCTTATCCATTAACCTGTTCCAAACAGGTGATGGCAATCATACATTAAGAGAAAAGTCCAGAAGCAGATCATTCTGTCCCTCCTGGAGAGGGTCATGTAGGGAGGTATGCTATTTGTTATTACAGTACAGCAGCATCTGTGTGTCGCAGAGCTGAGACTATTGAGATTTTATTTTTAAGTGGATGTTTTCACCATACTATGCGTTGAGCTCTGTGCAGTAGAATGAAATGTTAGAAGGGAGGGGCTTCAATAAGCAGGTTTTGATTGACAGTTTTAGAGAAATACTTTGTATGGATCGACTACTTGATTTTTACACGGGGGATGGCCAGTGATGTCAAAGTATCTGAAGTGCCTGAAGAATCAGATTTTTGACCCCTATGAGATTCCATGAAGACACACAGGGGTAGACGTATCAAGCTTGAAGAGAGACAAAGTGGAGAAGTTCCCCAAACAAACCATTAGGCTTCTATCTGTAATTTACCTAGCATGGTCTTTGAAATTATATATGTTCATTGGTTGCTTTGGGCAACTGCTCCACTTTATCTCTCTCCAAGGCTTGATACTTCTCCCCCTGTGGGTGATTTATCAAATCTTTCAAGAGAGATAAAGTGAAGTTGTTGCCCATAGTAACCAATCAACTTATATCAGCATCTGACACTTTATAAACTGTCCTAGATAAATCATAGGTAAAAGCTTATTGGTTTACTTGGGGTTTAAACATCCCCTACGGCAGTGGTTCCCAACCTCGGTCCTCAATTACCACCAACAGTTCATGTTTTCCAGGTCACCTAGAAGTTGAACAGGTGTATTCATTACTCACTGACACATTCTAAAAGACCCACAGGTGGACTTAATTATTTCACTTGCAATCCTGTGAGGAGACCTGGAAAACATGAACTGTTGGGGGTACTGGGAAACCGATGTTGGGAGCCACTGCCCTATGGGAAATGGTTTATAGGAAAACAGATTGGCAGTCATTAAACATTACTCCCATTAGCACCTTCATTACATAATCAGTGCACAAAATGCCTAAAAAAATTGAATGCAACCAGGGGCGCTTTAAGAGAGGAGGAGGCCCGGGTGCAGCCTCCTCCATTCGGGCCCCCTCCTCTCTGCCAGCAGTGCTGAGAGTCTGAGCACTAGAGCGCTCAGACTCTACTGCGCATGCGCAGATCTCCGGGAAAATGGCACGGCAGCCATTTTTCCTGAGATTTCTCTACTGCGCATGCGCAGAACTCAGTGAAAATGGCCGCTGGGCCATTTTCACAGAGTTTTAATATCGCCGTGGACGTCGCAGCGGAACTCCGGAGGGGTGAGTATTTAGAAAATGGGTGCAGCTTGTGCACACTGCACCCATTATAGAAACGCCAGTGGTTGCAACCCTAATTTCACACTATATAGGTATATGTGCATGCTTTCAGATACTGTATAGCCCAAAAGCACTATGCCAAAGTGCTGCAAGATAGGCAACTTTTGCCTCATAAATACTTTTTATTTTATTTTCTACAAATATTATTATTATTATTATTACATTTTATTTATAGGGCGCCACAAGTGTTTCGCTGCGCCGTACAAAGGAAAGTACAGGGAGACAAAACTTACCATTACAGTAAATACAATGACAACTGTAACAAAAGGAATGTAATAGACTTAAGGTGTGTACACTAGGCGATACGCTTCATGAGCGATATCACCTAGTGTTTTCCATAACCTCCCTGGCGGCCGATATAGTGCGTACATACTGAACGATATCTCTAACGATATCGTTCAGTGACGTCGCTCCACTACCGGCCCGTACTGCAGGTTCTGACGATATCGCATGTACAAATGACAGAAATGACACGCGGGAGTTAACGACTCGTGGGACCATGCATTGGCCCTCATTCCGAGTTAATCGCTAGCTGCCGTTGTTCACAGCGCGATTAGGCAAAAAAAACGGCAGTTCTGCGCATGCGTATGCGGCACAATGCGCACGCGCAACATACTTTCACAAAAGCCATTGCCGTTTCACACAAGGTCTAGCAACGCTTTTCAATCACACTGCTGGCCGCAGAGTGATTGACAGGAAGTGGGTGTTTCTGGGTGGTAACTGACCGTTTTCGGGGAATGTGTGTAAAAACGCAGGCGTGTCAGATAAAAACGCAGGAGTGGCTGGGGAAACGTAGGCATGGCTGGGCGAACGCAGGGTGTGTTTGTGACGTCAAAACAGGAACTAAATAGTCTGAAGTGATCGCAAGCTAGGAGTAGGTCTGGAGCTACTCAGAAACTGCACAATCTTTTTTTGTAGCAGCGCTGCGATCCTTTCGTTCGCACTTCTGCTAAGCTAAGATACACTCCCAGAGGGCGGCGGCTTAGCATTTGCACGGCTGCTAAAAGCAGCTAGCGAGCGAACAACTCGGAATCAGGGCCATTGTTCATCGTACGTAGTGTGCACACTGGGCAATATAACAAACGATAGCACTCAGAAAGGTGAAAATGAGCGATATCCTTTAAAATATTGCCTAGTGTGTACGCACCATTATAAAAATATAAAAGGGAAAGTTTACTAAGATGGGAGTTCTATTTAAGATGGGATGTTGCCCATAGCAACCAATCAGATTCCAGGTATTATCTTCTAGAAGGAGCTAGATAAATGAGAAGTAGAATCTGATTGGTTGCTGTGGGCAACATTCCATCTTAAATTGAACTCCCATCTTAGTAAATTTATCACAGTGTCTTTGGTTATGTCAGGTATATTATTTCGCTTGGCGATGCATATGGTGTGCTGTGTGTTAATATCCGATTGAGGGTTTTTTAAATAGCAGAAATAATTGTACAACATATCTGAAGTGATAGCTTCCAGATTTCAAGCTATAAGAGTGTTTCTTGCATCATATTTGAATATGCAGTTGTGCAATATAGCCTGTGTAAGTAATAAGCGTGGCAAAATGTTTCTTTCAAAGAGCCTGTTTAACTTTGTTTGTTATTTTATTAAAGTACTGTAATAAACTGTGAAGGTTTGGCAACAATATAGATTTCTATAATCCCCTAGGGTACATTGGTATAATAACTAAACAGAGCCACCTTAATAAAGAAACCTTGATCCACCAGGACAGAGGGACTATTATAAGACTTCCGAATAATAAACCTTGTGTTGGAAAAGTTCTAAAGATGTTATCACATGCGTACTATGTTTGCAAGCACTTTTCCGTCTAGAAAACCTGTAGCATTGAAAGCACTAAATTGCACCCACGGTGACAGGTTGACAGTGGGGGTTAACACTCCTTTGGCATATGGGTGCATTTGAACTTGAAAGAGGGTGCATGCATCATTTTCTGATCTTAACCTCTACAGGGATGGGCGTTTCCACCTTTAACCTCACCTTTAACCTGTCAAAATAGGACAAGTAACATTTATTAAGGGGTTTGAAACTGGTACTTTTCTAATTGGAACAGTGCTCATGTATAGCGTGCCTTTGTGACAATACAAAAACAGAGCTCCTACCACCGTCACTTTGTTTCCTAGGAAACCAAGAGACCTCTTGTATAATTAAGTTCAATCTGCATTTCATTTTATCTTAACATCTTCTGTATCAAATACACTAAATGAAGAAAAGAAATATTCTCAACAATCCTACTTTTTGCCCATGATCTAAGCCTACACAAAGTTTTAAACATTAACCAGCACTCACCACAGTCAGCGGGACAAGTGTCGTGTGACAAAGGCTTGATCAAACCCACCTGTTCTATCCAGCAATAATTAATATTCCCCATTTATGTCCTTTGCTATTAATTTTATTTTTGTAAAAGCGTTTAACTCTTACAGGAAGGTTTACAGGTAGCCTTGCTTTACTACGATTAAACTTGAAGTTATTCACAGTTACCTATAGCCAAATAATAACCTGTATTACAGTTATGGAGCACTTATACTTCATTCATTGTTTGGCACATCTATTTATTAAGAACACTGTAGCAGGAACTTATTAAAATAAGAATTTACTTACCGATAATTCTATTTCTCGGAGTCCGTAGTGGATGCTGGGGTTCCTGAAAGGACCATGGGGAATAGCGGCTCCGCAGGAGACAGGGCACAAAAAGTAAAGCTTTAGGATAAGGTGGTGTGCACTGGCTCCTCCCCCTATGACCCTCCTCCAAGCCTCAGTTAGGATACTGTGCCCGGACGAGCGTACACAATAAGGAAGGATTTATGAATCCCGGGTAAGACTCATACCAGCCACACCAATCACACTGTACAACCTGTGATCTGAACCCAGTTAACAGTATGATAACAGCGGAGCCTCTGAAAGATGGCTCACAACAATAATAACCCGATTTTTGTAACTATGTACAAGTATTGCAGATAATCCGCACTTGGGATGGGCGCCCAGCATCCACTACGGACTCCGAGAAATAGAATTATCGGTAAGTAAATTCTTATTTTCTCTATCGTCCTAGTGGATGCTGGGGTTCCTGAAAGGACCATGGGGATTATACCAAAGCTCCCAAACGGGCGGGAGAGTGCGGATGACTCTGCAGCACCGAATGAGAGAACTCCAGGTCCTCCTTAGCCAGGTTATCAAATTTGTAGGATTTTACAAACGTGTTTGCCCCTGACTAAATAGCCGCTCGGCAAAGTTGTAAAGCCGAGACCCCTCGGGCAGCCGCCCAAGATGAGCCCACCTTCCTTGTGGAATGGGCATTTACATATTTTGGCTGTGGCAGGCCTGCCACAGAATGTGCAAGCTGAATTGTATTACACATCCAACTAGCAAAAGTCTGCTTAGAAGCAAGAGCACCCAGTTTGTTGGGTGCATACAGGATAACAGCAAGTCAGTTTTCCTGACTCCAGCCGTCCTGGAACCTATATTTTCAGGGCCCTGACCACATCTAGCAACTTGGAGTCCTCCAAGTCCCTAGTAGGCGCAAGACACCACAATAAGCTGGTTCAGGTGAAACACTGACACCACCTTAGGGAGAGAACTGGGGACGAGTCCGCAGCTCTGCCCTGTCCGAATGGACAAACAGATATGGGCTTTTTTGAGAAAAAAACCACCAATTTGACACTCGCCTGGTCCAGGCCAGGTCCAAGAGCATGTTCACTTTTCATGTGAGATGCTTCAAATCCACAGATTTGACTGGTTTTAAACCAATGTGTTTTGAGGAATCCCAGAACTACGTTGAGATCCCACAGTGCCACTGGAGGCACAAAAGGGGGTTGTATATGCAATACTCCCTTGACAAACTTCTGGACTTCAGGAACTGAAGCCAATTCTTTCTGGAAGAAAAATCGACAGGGCCGAAATTTGAACCTTAATGGACCCCAATTTGAGGCCCATAGACACTCCTGTTTGCAGGAAATGCAGGAATCGACCGAGTTGAAATTTCTTCGTGGGGCCTTCCTGGCCTCACACCACGCAACATATTTTCGCCACATGTGGTGATAATGTTGTGCGGTCACCTCCTTTCTGGCTTTGACCAGGGTAGGAATGACCTCTTCCTGAATGCCTTTTCCCTTAGGATCCGGCGTTCCACCGCCATGCCGTCAAACGCAGCTGCGGTAAGTCTTGGAACAGACATGGTACTTGCTGAAACAAGTCCCTTCTTAGCGGCAGAGGCCATAAGTCCTCTGTGAGCATCTCTTGAAGTTCCGGGTACCAAGTCCTTCTTGGCCAATCCGGAGCCATGAGTATGGTTCTTACTCCTCTACGTCTTATAATTCTCAGTACCTTAGGTATGAAAAGCAGAGGATGGAACACATACACCGACTGGTACACCCACGGTGTTACCAGAACGTCCACAGCTATTGCCTGAGGGTCTCTTAACCTGGCGCAATACCTGTCCCGTTTTTTGTTCAGACGGGACGCCATCATGTCCACCTTTGGTAATTCCCAACGGTTTACAATCATGTGGAAAACTTCCCCATGAAGTTCCCACTCTGCCGGGTGGAGGTCGTGCCTACTGAGGAAGTCTGCTTCCCAGTTTCCATTCCCGGAATGAAACACTGCTGACAGTGCTATCACATGATTTTCCGCCCAGCGAAAAGTCCTTGCAGTTTTTGCCACTGCCCTCCTGCTTCTTGTGCCGCCCTGTCTATTTACGTGGGCGACTGCCGTGATGTTTTATCCCACTGGATCAATACCGGCTGACCTTGAAGCAGAGGTCTTGCTAAGCTTAGAGCATTATAAATTTACCCTTAGCTATATTTATGTGGAGAAAAGTCTCCAGACTTGATCACACTCCCTGGAAATTTTTTCCTTGTGTGACTGCTCCCCAGCCTCTCGGGCTGGCCTCCGTGGTCACCAACATCCAAAACTGAATGCCGAATCTGCGGCCCTCTAGAAGATGAGCACTCTGTAACCACCACAGGAGAGACACCCTTGTCCTTGGATATAGGGTTATCCGCTGATGCATCTGAAGATGCGATCCGGACCATTTGTCCAGCAGATCCCACTGAAAAGTTCTTGCATGAAATCTGCCGACTGGAATTGCTTCGAAGGAAGTCACCATTTTTTTACCATGGCCCTTGTGCAATGATGCACTGATTTTAGGAGGTTCCTGACTAGCTCGGATAACTCCCTGGCTTTCTCTTCCGGGAGAAACACCTTTTTCTGGACTGTGTCCAGAATCATCCCTAAGCACAGGAGACTTGTTGTCGGGATCAGCTGCGATTTTGGAATATTTAGAATCCACCCCTGCTGTTGTAACAGTATCCGAGATAGTGCTACTCCGACCTCCAACTGTTCCCTGGACTTTGCCCTTATCAGGAGATCGTCCAAGTAAGGGATAATTAAGACGCCTTTTCTTCGAAGAAGAACCATCATTTCGGCCATTACCTTGGTAAAGACCCGGGGTGCCGTGGACAATCCAAACGGCAGCGTCTGAAACTGATAGTGACAGTTCTGTACCACGAACCTGAGGTACCCTTAGTGATAAGGGCAAATTTGGGACATGGAGGTAAGCATCCCTGATGTCTCGGGACACCATATAGTCCCCTTCTTCCCGGTTCGTTATCACTGCTCTGAGTGACTCCATCTTGATTTGAACCTTTGTAAGTGTTCAAATTTTTTTAGATTTAGAATAGGTCTCACCTAGCCTTCTGGCTTCAGTACCACAATATAGTGTGGAATAATACCCCTTTTCTTGTTGTAGGAGGGGTAATTTAATTATCACCTGCTGGGAATACAGCTCGTGAATTGTTTCCCATACTGCCTCCTTGTCGGAGGGAGACCTTGGTAAAGCAGACTTCAGGAGCCTGCGCAGGGGAAACGTCTCGACATTCCAATCTGTACCCTTGGGATACTACTTGTAGGATCCAGGGGTCCTGTACGGTCTCAGCGTCATGCTGAGAGCTTGTCAGAAGCGGTGGAACGCTTCTGTTCCTGGGAATGGGCTGCCTGCTGCAGTCTTCTTCCCTTTCCTCTATCCCTGGGCAGATATGACTCTTATAGGGACGAAAGGACTGAAGCTGAAAAGACGGTGTCTTTTTCTGCAGAGATGTGACTTAGGGTAAAAAACGGTGGATTTTCCAGCAGTTGCCGTGGCCACCAGGTCCGATGGACCGACCCCAAATAACTCCTCTTCCTTTATACGGCAATACACCTTTGTGCCGTTTGGAATCTGCATCACCTGACCACTGTCGTGTCCATAAACATCTTCTGGCAGATATGGACATCGCACTTACTCTTGATGCCAGAGGGCAAATATCCCTCTGTGCATCTCGCATATATAGAAATGCATCCTTTAAATGCTCTATAGTCAATAAAATACTGTACCTGTCAAGGGTATCAATATTTTTAGTCAGGGAATCCGACCAAGCCACCCCAGCTCTGCACATCCAGGCTGAGGCGATCGCTGGTCGCAGTATAACACCAGTATGTGTGTATATACTTTTTATGATATTTTCCAGCCTCCTGTCAGCTGGCTCCTTGAGGACGGCCCTATCTATAGACGGTACCGCCACTTGTTCTGATAAGCGTGTGAGCGCCTTATCCACCCTAAGGGGTGTTTCCCAACGCGCCCTAACTTCTGGCGGGAAAGGGTATACCGCCCATATTTTCTATCGGGGGGAACCCACGCATCATCACACACTTCATTTAATTTATCTGATTCAGGAAAAACTACGGTAGTTTTTTCACATCCCACATAATACCCTCTTTTGTGGTACTTGTAGTATCAGAAATATGTAACACCTCCTTCATTGCCCTTAACGTGTGGCCCTAATAAGGAATACGTTTGTTTATTCACCGTCGACACTGGATTCAGTGTCCCTGTCTGTGTCTGTGTCGACCGACTAAAGTAAACGGGCGTTTTAAAACCCCTGACGGTGTTTTTGAGACGTCTGGACCGGTACTAATTGTTTGTCGGCCGTCTCATGTCGTCAACCGACCTTGCCGCGTGTTGACATTATCACGTAATTCCCTAAATAAGCCATCCATTCCGGTGTCGACTCCCTAGAGAGTGACATCACCATTTCAGGCAATTGCTCCGCCTCCTCACCAACATCGTCCTCATACATGTCGACACACACGTACCGACACACAGCACACACACAGGGAATGCTCTGATAGAGGACAGGACCCCACTAGCCCTTTGGAGAGACAGAGGGAGAGTTTGCCAGCACACACCAAAAACGCTATAATTATATAGGGACAACCTTATATAAGTGTTTTCCCTTATAGCATCTTTTTTTATATATTTCTAACGCCAAATTAGTGCCCCCCCTCTCTGTTTTAACCCTGTTTCTGTAGTGCAGTGCAGGGGAGAGCCTGGGAGCCTTCCCTCCAGCCTTTCTGTGAGGGAAAATGGCGCTGTGTGCTGAGGAGATAGGCCCCGCCCCTTTTTCGGCGGCCTCGTCTCCCGCTCTTAACGGATTCTGGCAGGGGTTAAATATCTCCATATAGCCCCCGGAGGCTATATGTGAGGTATTTTTAGCCAAAAATAGGTTTTCATTGCCTCCCAGGGCGCCCCCCTTCCAGCGCCCTGCACCCTCAGTGACTGCCGTGTGAAGTGTGCTGAGAGGAAATGGCGCACAGCTGCAGTGCTGTGCGCTACCTTAAGAAGACTGAGGAGTCTTCATGCCGCCGATTCTGGACCTTCTTCTTGTTTCAGCATCTGCAAGGGGGCCGGCGGCGAGGCTCCGGTGACCATCCAGGCTGTACCTGTGATCGTCCCTCTGGAGCTAATGTCCAGTAGCCAAAGAAGCCAATCCATCCTGCACGCAGGTGAGTTCACTTCTTCTCCCCTAAGTCCCTCGTTGCAGTGATCCTGTTGCCAGCAGGACTCACTGTAAAATAAAAAACCTAAGCTAAACTTTTCTAAGCAGCTCTTTAGGAGAGCCACCTAGATTGCACCCTTCTCGGCCGGGCACAAAAATCTAACTGAGGCTTGGAGGAGGGTCATAGGGGGAGGAGCCAGTGCACACCACCTGATCCTAAAGCTTTACTTTTTGTGCCCTGTCTCCTGCGGAGCCGCTATTCCCCATGGTCCTTTCAGGAACCCCAGCATCCACTAGGACGATAGAGAAATAAGGTTTAACATTCACACTAACATTATAACACATTAATTAAAATGTTAAGTAAAATGAGTTACATTTAAATAAAAATAAGAAAAATAGAACAAAATAGTTGCTTAAAATTGCTTATCTCTGCGGTGGAAATATGGATAATAACCCCTATCGGATTGGTGTCCAGGCAAAAGATACACAGGCTTTGAGCTATAAATCACATTATAAGTATAATTCAGGTGCTTCCAGTCTGATGTTACCAGAAACAGGCCTGCTTGAATGCAAACAAGCTTGTGTGGCCTCCTTTCATACCACTTTCCTTGCAATAAGGACATAGGGCCTAATTCAGAGTTGATCGCAGCAGCAAATTTGTTAGCAGTTGGGCAAAACCATGTGCACTGCAGGGGGGACAGATATAACATGTGAAGAGAGAGTTAGATTTGGGTGGGGTGTATTCAAACTGAAATCTAAATTGCAGTGTAAAAATAAAGCAGCCAGTATTTACCCTGCACAGAAACTAAATAACCCACCCAAATCTAACTCTCTCTGCAAATGTTATATCTGCCCCCCCTGCAGTGCACATGGTTTTGCCCAATTGCTAACAAACTTGCTGCTGCGATCATCTCAGAATTACCCCCATATTTTCTTACCTGAATGTCATACAGAGATAATTTACATCCACACAACATGTCATTAAGTTTTTTTCATGGACATTATTGCAAGCGTTAAGAGATTACAAAAGGGGCTCCCTGCATTTACGACCCCCATCATGTTGCATAGCCTGTGCGGTGTTATCACCACGTAGACTGACCTCACATAGCATCTCAGGCAAACACAGAAAATTATTTTCAAAAGAAACAGGAAATTATATCAGCTCTGCTTTTCAACAGAATTCAATCCAAGTTGAATTATGAAGTTTAGATTTAGTTTTACATAATATTAAATCATGGTCCTATTACCTTGATAATTACACAATGTTAGAACACTCACAGTGCATTTATATTTTTGCCACTGTTTTCATGATACAATATAGTTATCTAGAGTAGGGACATGGGAGCTCTCTAGTGTCGGGATCCGGTCTGAAGATCGACAGTGTCTAGGTCGACAATGTTTTGGTTGACCACTATAGGTCGACAGTCACTAGGTCGACATGGATGGAAGGTCGACAGGGTTTCTAGGTCGACATGTGCTAGGTCGACAAGTCTAAAGGTCGACATGAGTTTTTCACATTTTTTTTATTTTTTTATTTTTTCATACTTAACGATCCACGTGGACTACGATTGGAACGGTAAAGTGTGCCGAGCGAAGCGGTAGCAGAGCGAAGGCACCATGCCCGAAGCATGGCGAGCGAAGCGAGCCATGCGAGGGGACGCGGTGCACTAATTTGGGATCCCGGTCACTCTACGAAGAAAACGACACAAAAAAAAAAAGATTTCCTCATGTCGACCTTTAGACCTGTCGACCTAGCACATGTCGACCTAGAAACCCTGTCGACCTTCCATCCATGTCGACCTAGTGACTGTCGACCTATAGTGGTCGACCTAAACATTGTCGACCTAGATACTGTCGATAAAACGAACCACACCCTCTAGTGTCATCTTTGTTCTGGGCCCACTAATGTCTTATAGTGACTCTGTCACTGAGGAGTAATATAACCTTATTATTGATGAACTACAAAACAATAGAAGTTTAACTATAACAACACATACATACAGAACAATATTTATTGTCAAATCTGTATTAAATAGCAATATACTGTAAACTGTGCTTACCTAGTAATTCTACACCTCGTGTCAGCCCATAGACGTCGATCAATGCCCAAAGTGGTTCCGTGGTTCGTACTCCACTGAAGAACAACATTGCACCAGAGTCATTGACGCGATAAAACACTCGACCCTTTTTATCCACCCAAAAGGCTATGATGTTTCCTTCATTTGCAAACTCTTCCGGCAATGCTTTTGCCCAGAATCCACTCTGAGAAACGAGGTCAGGACAAGCATACTTCGGTAACGTGTCGGGGTTAATCCTTGAAGGATCTTTGGAAGTGAAGCCAAGTCGGAGAGCTCCACTCCAACAACATTGCTTTTTACTGATCTGCAAAAGATACATAAAGTAGGGCGTAATAAGATAATGTAAACAGAACTTGTTATTGGCTATGTTACTTTGGCAATATTTGGAGACATTTTCATATGCAATTGTCTATACTTAATATTTTCAGGTTGCGAAAAGAAATAATCGACTTCACATCAGCCACCTTGCCCTCCTCCCATTCCCCCGCTAATGCACAATGCAGTAAGGGACCAGTACCATGATAATACAATTCACTAATCACGCCTTACAGCACCTACCACCTTGAACCCACTCCGGGATCTTTAGAGGGATCTCCTTGAAAAGTCAGCAATATATATATATATATATATATATATATATATATATATAATATTATAATAGTTGTTTGTTTTTTTTTTTTTGGGGGGGGGGGTTAAAGTATGGAGCTTGTGGGATGCTCATTAGTGGCCAATGTAGAGTTTAAAGTAAAGATGATGCATTTGCTTAGGAGACAGGATGTGTCTACAAACCTGCTTTTTCATGCCAGTATTTCCAGTTGCACTAGTCCTAATATACACTGACACTTAAATCTAGTGGCATTTGGAACAAATATGAAAAATCATCAGTAACTCCAAAATGTGTGTCCTGTTCGTGCAGGTGCAAAATATACGTCTGTAGCTATTGTATTTCAAGATCCATGTATCCATGTACCTCCCAGTATTATACTACGACTGCCCCTGTGTGCATGCGCATTGCATCAGTGCTGCACCATATGTACAAGCATCAGGTCGCCATGCATGTTGACACAATAGCAATGACGACATACAACATATTCACATGCTCAGCATGTCAACAGCGACCATGCCATCATTCATGTCTACATGGATGCTATGTCGACATGACAGAATGTCGACCTAATGTCCCTGGTGGCCCAGCAGTTACTTACCTGGTCCCAGCAACTGCAGGGGCTACAGAGTCTTGTACCAAATGCAGGTGGTGCTGTAACCAGTGTTTCCGGCAGTGACCTATACCGAGCGGTGGATTGAGGCGCGTTTTCTTTGCATATTGCTATCACTAGCCCTCCCCCTCCTCTAGTGCCTAACCTTAACCCGCCCAATTGCAGCCCAACCCTAGCCTCCAGCCGCAGTCTAACCCTAACCGTTGACATTTCACAGGGCGACAATTCAGTTATCGACACTCTGAGGATGCTGACATGGTCCCTACTGACATGTTGCTCCATGCTGATATTCTAGTGTTAACATTATAAAAGTCAATATGGTCACTGTTGACCATGTTACTGGATCCCCATGCCATACATGGTATCCGTTTGGCAGGTTGACCCTACTTTGGTTGACAGTCACTAGATCAACCACTATTGGTCGACACTGACATGGTCGACATGAACAAATGGTCGACACGTTGTTTTTTACATTTTTAACTCTTTCATACTTTACCATCCATGTGGACTACGATTAGGAATAGTAACCTGTGCCCAGTGCAGCGGCAGCGGAACGAGGACGCGGTACACTAATTGGGGTTCCTGGTCATGTTACGGAAAAAATTACACCAAAAACAGTTAAAAAATCCATGTCGACCTTTCCATGCGTTGACCTGTCCCGTGTCGACCATTTTCAAATGACTATAGACTTTAACATAGTCGACTATTCATACCAGAACCGCCCTACATTGCTAGTTAAATTCAAACCAGCAGCAGCAGAGAGGAAGACTCGTGAGTAATCTCCAAATCAAACTCGCTCCATTTTGCCTGTCTTTCAAGGAGCCCACAATATTGCTAGTGGTACTGTATGGTGCATATGCAGGTTCCATAGCCAAATTTCAATATGTCCTCACCTCATGTCCCTTCCCCCATATGCACTCACTACAGCACAACAGGGAACACTTTTGTGTGCCCAGTGAAGGCCTCCTCTGTCCTTTTGGGAGCAAAGTAGGGGCACAAAGTTGGTGGAGCTGGATACACCCCATTTGCCCAATATAGTTCCACCCCTGGTCTGGATACAACAAATCGGAATGAAGCTCAGATTATTTCATTTTTTTAAGTGCCGTTGCTCATACGTGTTATAAAATAAGGGCAAATGTAGCGTAAAAGTCTACTCACTGTGTATTTATTATGTAAAATATTCTACGATATTATGTACAGCAATTTAGTGACAACATCTACTCTTGAAATTTGGTTTATTTGTGTAGGATAACCAGCCAAGACAAAGATTTTGCATATAATTGGACTTGACAGACTACAGCCGCAATCATCCTGGCTGGTCCAGATATGCTTGTTCTACCCGTAACCTTTCTTTCTCTTGAACTGGAGGAAGTCAGGCGTGAAGTTTCAGAACTGTGAGCTGTCTGAGAGTGCAGTTTCTCTCACAAAATTAATTGTGTACACAATTTTTTCCCTCCCTTGCAGATTTTTAAAAAACAATAAAGGCCAGATGTATTTTCTTTCCTCGTGCCAATTTAGAAAAGTTAATTAGCATATCCCAAGCTAGACTGACAAGAGAAAGCTGCCAGAATATTTTTGGCGCTAAAGGTAATGGACTTGGAGGCTCGGTAATGGCATGATGCTGTGTCATTCTAGATGGAGGTACAGTATAAGAACACAAGATGGTCAGCGCTGAAGGAAGAAGTCATTCTGAGCAAGATTCTCCAAGCTTATACAGGTTGTAGAAGAAGAAAATATGTGCAACAGAGAGGACAAATTATACCCCAGGCTATAGGACATGATCTATTTCAAGATTTTATGCATGTTTTGTCTTCTGTGTAGTACCTTCAATGTACTTATAATTTACTACATTACAGCTACTCAGCATTTGCCTCAGCATACCTGTAAGCATGTTCCACCATCCATTCACAATCATATACCTGTAAGCATGTCCCGCCATCCATTCACAATCATATACCTGTAAGCATGTCCCACCATCCATTCACAATCATATACCTGAAAGCATGTCCTGCCATCCATTCACAATCATATACCTGTAAGCATGTCCCACCATCCATTCACAATCATATACCTGAAAGCATGTCCTGCCATCCATTCACAATCATATACCTGTAAGCATGTTCCGCCATCCATTCACAATCATATACCTGTAAGCATGTCCCACCATCCATTCACAATCATATGCAAAAATATGCAAAAAGGAAATAAGAGCGGCTAAAGTAAAAACTGAAAATCTAGTAGCAAAGGAAAGCAAAGCTAATCCCAAAAAATGATTTAAATACATTAATAGCAAGAGATTAAAGAAGGAGAGTATAGGCCCTTTAAAAGACAAGTTGGGAGTCTTAAGCAAAAATGATAATGACATAGCGGAGACAATAAATGAGTTTTTTTCAACAGTATTTACTAGAGAGGACCCAATTCAGGGACTAACATATAATCTCAATAATGAGAATATCCCACTGATGGGTACTTATTTAAGCGAGGAAGTAGTCTGTGACCGATTAAAACATTTAAAGATTAATAAGTCACCAGGTCCCGATGGTATTCACCCAAGGGTTCTAATGGAGCTTCATTCTGAACTTGCAAAACCGCTATTTTTGATCTTTAAGGATTCAGTAATATCAGGTATGGTTCCCAAAGACTGGCGTATAGCGGAAGTAGTGCCTATATTAAAAAAGGGAAGTAAAGCTGAACCAGGTAATTATAGACCAGTTAGTCTTACATCTTCCCCCCGCCCCCTACGGTCGACTAATGACCGTCGTCTCTCCACCGCCCTGGTCACTGCTTCCCATGCACGAGTTCAGGATTTTGCCCGTGCTGCACCCCTTCAGTGGAACGCACTCCCCCGCTCCATTAGACTCTCCCCAACCTTGCAAAGCTTCAAACGGGCACTAAAAACCCACCTATTCATCAAAGCATACCCTCCCGATGCATAACCCAGTGCTGAAGCCGCGCCTCCACCCCCCTGCCTCATGCCGTGAACATCTCAGCTTTGCTTGCATACTGCCATCAGGCTACCTCCCACTTGCCTGCACCTCTTGTCATCTGTCTGTCGCCCCTCCCCATTAGATTGTTAGCTCTTCAGAGCAGGGCCCTCTTTCCTCTTGTTATCTAAGCCCTCGTCTCAACACATTTCACTCACAGCTCTCCCCTACTCAACGACCATCTTTATCCTGCTAGTAAAGGCTCATCTCCATCTATGGCCACCAGCCTCTAGTAGTACGATGATCACTCCCTCAATACTTACATCTTAGCTGTATTATGTCTTGAGAATGTGTGGTGCTCTGTTACCTGTACTCTATTTCTGTTATTTATTTACTGTAATGCAATGTTTTGTCCCCTGTACTGTCCTTTGTACGGCGCTGCGAAACACATGTGGCGCCTTATAAATAAAATGTAATAATAATAACTTCAGTCAAAATTTTATACAAAATAATCGTGCATAGGAGACCACAAATAGGTTGAACTCGATGGACAATTGTCTTTTTTTCAACCTTAGATACTATGTTACTATATACCTGTAAGCATGTTCCGCCAACCATTCACAATCATATACCTGTAAGCATGTTCCGCCATCCATTCACAATCATATAATTGTAAGCATGTTCCGCCATCCATTCACAATAATATACCTGTAAGCATGTCCCGCCATCCAATCACAATCATATACCTGTAAGCATGTCCTGCCATCCATTCACAATCATATACCTGTAAGCAAGTTCCGCCATCCATTCACAATCATATAATTGTAAGCATGTTCCGCCATCCATTCACAATCATATACCTGTAAGCATGTTCCGCAATCCATTCACAGTCATATACCTGTAAGCATGTTCCGCCAACCATTCACAACCATATAACTGTAAGCATGTTCCGCCAACCATTCACAATCATAACTGTAAGCATGTTCCGCCAACCATTCACAATCATATACCTGTAAGCATGTCCTGCCATCCATTCACAATCATATACCTGTAAGCATGTTCCGCCATCCATTCACAATCATATACCTGTAAGCATGTCCCGCCATCCAATCACAATCATATACCTGTAAGCATGTTCCGCCATCCATTCACAATCATATACCTGTAAGCATGTCCCGCCATCCATTCACAATCATAACTGTAAGCATGTTCCGCCAACCATTCACAATCATATACCTGTAAGCATGTTCCGCCATCCATTCACAATCATATAACTGTAAGCATGTTCCGCCAACCATTCACAATCATAACTGTAAGCATGTTCCGCCAACCATTCACAATCATAACTGTAAGCATGTCCCGCCATCCATTCACAATCATATACCTGTAAGCATGTTCCGCCATCCATTCACAATCATATACCTGTAACCATGTTCCGCCATCCATTCACAATCATATACCTGTAAGCATGTTCCGCCATCCATTCACAATCATATACCTGTAACCATGTTCCGCCATCCATTCACAATCATATAACTGTAAGCATGTTCCGCCATTCATTCACAATCATATACCTGTAAGCATGTCCCGCCATCCAATCACAATCATATACCTGTAAGCATGTTCCGCCATCCATTCACAATCATATACCTGTAAGCATGTTCCGCCAGCCATTCACAATCATATAACTGTAAGCATGTTCCGTCAACCATTCACAATCATAACTGTAAGCATGTTCCGCCATCCATTCACAATCATATACCTGTAAGCATGTTCCGCCATCCATTCACAATCATATACCTGTAAGCATGTTCCGCCATCCATTCACAATCATAACTGTAGTGTGATTAAAATACTCATGATTTTCCCTATCACTTTGTATATATTTTTGTATTTTAATCACACTTCACTTATATAGCACTTCTGTGCTTCTTATTAACCCTCATTAATTTTCACCTGTATGCTGACCTGGGGTAGCCGACCTGTGCCGGCATGATGGGGTCCTGCACCCCGGACCCATACCTAGTATTAGGGACCCCCAGTGACGGAGAAGCCTTGTCGATCGGCCTGGGGGCTTAACCCTATATCTGCAGATATACGCAACTAAGATCTCCGTATTATCTGATTATTATGTAGTATTATTACTCACTCAGTGTGCATTAGGGAACACATATTGTTTTTTCTTACACAATCATATACCTGTAAGCATGTTCCGCCATCCATTCACAATCATATACCTGTAAGCATGTCTTATGGCGCAGCTAATGCTGCCCATACACCTAAAGATTTATTGTCAGAGTTGGACGGTTGGAATGAAAACCTGGTAATGGATGAGCAGAAATGACAGTTGGCCATTTGCTCCGAAATGCCGTAAAACTGACAAAAACGGATGTGGATGTAACCACTTTGTCAGATTGACCATTTTTGTCTGTTTTCCAGTGTTTGGGAGCAAATGGTCAATTGTCGTTTGCTCTCATCCATTACCAGACTTTCATTCCAACCAGCCAGATGTGACAATAAATCTGTAGGTGTATGGCCAGCTTAAGTCGCAAAGCCTGTAGTGTGCCAAATAGGCCTATTTTGTGCAATTTGAAGATAGGTTTATGTAGACAGGGCTACTGAGAGGGCGGGGAGTGGGCACAAATTACCCAGGCCCGGCATGTTGAGGCGGCCTGGCAGGAGCCAGGATAAGCTGCCATCAGCCCCTCCACTTACTTGTCAGCAAGAGCAGCAGTTTCCTTTGCCTGTGCAGGGGTGCAGCTCTGAAAATACTTTTATTTTTTCATAAGCGGGAATAGGCCACACCCCCTAGTAGTACCTGGCCCCAGCCCAGCTCTTTACGGACCCGTATGTTGACACATCTGTACATAAATGCAATTATGCAAAATTAGTCAAATGGTGTGTGTGTGTGTGTGTGTGTGTGTGTGTGTGTGTGTGTGTGTGTGTGTGTGTGTATACTAATCCTACAGAGTTTAGGGCCTAATTCAGCTTGGATCGCTATTGAGACAAAAATTGTGATTTTCTCAATCCTGCTTCTGCTAGAAATCGCACATGAAGAGCTGCCAAGAAAGGTAAAAGACGCCACTGATACAATTGCAAAACTGAATTTGCAATCGCAGAATTGCGATGCATACGCGGAAATAGCGCAACATTGACAACTGCAGCTGACCCTGGGTTACTCAGAATAATGAGAATGCAGTCGCACCGCCACCATATTTTCACTCGCAACCCATTGCAACTGACATCAGATACACGACCCAAAACGGCCATGATCCGCCTGCGTTTTTCCAACCACTCCCCACAAACGCCATGTTAACACCCACAAACGGTCACTAAATTGCGATCACAAATTAGCCTTTGCCCACCCGCAACGCGTTTGCAGCACATGCGCAGTCTGACGATAAGTGCGATTTTGCAACTGAAGCTGAATTAGGCCCTTAGTATGGTCTGTGAAGCTGGCACTCTAAAACATTTCATGTCTGAGATAAGGAAGCCTGCTATCATCAATGAGGCTATAGAGCATGTGGCATGTGAAGGAGCGCTTACCTTAAGCCGGATTTGCTCGTGAATAATGACTGGTCTGTTGCTGAAGGTGATTGCATTACAAAAACTAGCCTGCCTCTTTACTGCTTTCTGTGTGGCATCCATTATGATCTGGGATCCCTTGGCATGGGGATGGAATAAGAGAGGACTGATTACTAATCCTCCGCATTGTGGCATAGGCATGCAGTGCTTCTGTTTGTGATGGCATCGATGAGAGGACGCTGTGATTGTCCCACCTATAGAATCTGAGAAGAGAAGACATTTTGAGAAGAAATCTACAACATCAAAGAAGCCCCAAGAAAAAGTTTACAATTCATACATTTATTACACAAAGTGGAATGTTGGCAGCGACACAGCAATAAGGGCAGAGTTGGAAATAACAGCTACTGAGCCCAAGAAGGACTAAGCTGTGGCACCGATATGGGCTCAGGCCAGGTATAAAGCTAGAAGGGCAGTTAAGAGACAGACAGAAGATTGAAGACGGCCCTGTATCGCAGGTAGCATCATTTACTGAGCTATAAGATATTACTGTTCCCTTACTTGGCTAATGGCCTTGGATCTAGAACTATAGTTACCAGTATTGTAAGATCGTTTCCAGAGACACTAAAGCCAGCGGATCTGGGCACTTTTACTGTACGCACACAAGCTTTGATGTACTACAGTCCCAATTACTCTACTCAAGCTTAATGAATGTATTATACTACACTTTTTAAAATTCAAATGCTGTTTAATATATATTAAATATGAAGTTCACATAATAAGAACAGACTGTAAGAAAAGCAGGTTACATGGAGAAACAAAGGGGGTCATTCCGAGTTGATTGTTCGCAGTGCAGCGATCAGGCTAAAAATCTGCATTTCTGCGCTTGCGTATGCACCGCAATGCGCAGGCGCGTCGTACGGGTACAATGAGCATTGTGGGTTTGCATAGAGTGTAACGAACATTCCAGTCGCACGGTCGAACGCAGGAAGATTGACATGAACTGGGCGTTTCTGGGTGGCAACTGACCGTTCTCAGGGAGTGTTTGGTAAAACGCAGGCGTGGCTGGGCGGGTGTGTGATGTCAAAAGCCTTCCCACCGTCGTTAGAATCAACGCACACGAAGAGTAACTACAGGGCTGGTCTTGTTTTGCACAAAAAGATTTTGCAGGCGCTCTGCTGCACAGGCGTTCGCACTTCTGCAAAGCGAAAATACACTCCACAGTGGGCGGCGAAAATGCATTTGCACAGCTGCTAAAAACTGCTAGCGAGCGATCAACTCGGAATGACCCCCCCAAAATGTGGTCACTGCTGGATCTAGTATGCAGAAAATGTTATGTTTGAAAATTTGGCTATTTCCAGGGACAAACCATTAAAGCTTGTGACTGTCCATGAATATTAGGGACAGTTGTTGATTACTGTATAATAAAACAACCGATGCTGTATCACAAGAAATTTCCTCTTCATGTGGGAGAACTACTTGACCAATGAATGATGAAACCTCACTGTATAGGATAATAAAAGTCTTTAATCTATAGTACAAACCAGTGTCGGACTGGGGCATGAAGGGCCCACCGGGGAAATGCAGTGGTAGGGGCCCATTCTTAGAGGCTTGGGTAACCATTAGTGCATGGTCTGGGTCCCTTGATAAATAATATATATAGTAAATACTGCTAGTGCATGCATGATAATGTACCAGATTAATAACAGCAATGCACTTTAGAAAATACACCATAGTCCTGTGCAGTATAATGTAACATATTCATAATGTATAATTGAGAGGGTGGGGCCCCAGGAAGTGAGGCCCACCGGTGGTTTCCCCTGTACCCCTATGGGCCAGTCCGAGCCTGGTACAAACTAAGGGGCCCATTAATCAATGAGTGATAAAACTCTTTGAGAATGATAAAACTTGTTGGTTATGATAAACGGTACTCCAGCCAATCAGCATGACAGTTAGGAGCTGAACATGTGACAGTTAGGAGCTGAACATGTGACAGTTGTCATTATTATTATTATTCAAATTGAATTATTAGGCGCCACAAGTGTTTTGCAGCGTCGTACAAAGGACAGTACAGGGAGACAAAACTTAACATTACAGTAAATAAATAACAGAAATAGAGTACAGGTAACAAAGAGCACCACAATTCTCATACATAATACATCTAAGATGTAAGTAGCGAGTGAGTGATCAGCGTATTACTTGGGGCTGGCGGCCATAGATAGAGATGAGCCTTTACCAGCAGGAGAAAAGCGGATAAAGATGGTCGCTGAGTAGGAGAGGGCTGTTAGTGAAATGTGTCGAGAAGAGGGCTTTGACAACAAAAGGGAAGAGGGCCCTGCTCTGAAGAGCTAACAATCTAGTGGGAAGGGCGACAGACAGATGACATGAGGTGCAAGCAAGCGAGAGGAAGCCTAATGGCAGGATGTAAGCAAATCAGAGATGTTCAAGGCATGAAGAGGGGGATGGAGGAGCAGCCTCAGGACTAGGTTATGAATCGGTAGGGTACTCTTTGATGAATAGGTGGGTTTTCACTGCCCGTTTGAAGCTTTGCAAGGTCGGGGAGAGTCTAATGGATCGGGGGAGCGCATTGCACTGAAGGGGAGCTGAACACACACCAGTTAGAAGCTGAACACATGACAGGCGCTGCTTGGCTGGAGCACCATTTATCATACGCAACGAGTTTTATCATTCACGAGTTTATTACTCATTAATAAATGAGCCCCTAAAGGAAGTAATTTCTTTCAGAGTTAATAGACCGTGTCTCCTTAAACTATCCTGATGGGTACTATGTGTAAATGGCTGCTGAAATCTATATATTTCTATCTACAGTTACTGTACTTAATATTCTCTTGTGGTTCATCTTAGCAACAGACGGCAACCACAAGAGGCCAAAATATCTCTGCTCCACATAAAACTGGTTTGTGTGAACGTACAGATTTGTCATACAAGGTAGGAAAAGCTTTAAACTGCAACTGCATCATCAGACAATGATTTCCTGGGCATAAAGTGAAAGCTGTAAATCACTGGAAAATGACTCTGCACCCAGCAATAACGCTCCCACTGTGAGTAGAACAAGTTGTAAGGCCTCATATTGTGTTCACATCTTTCCTCCAGATGGATGAGTTATTGAGCCATATGTGTCCTGGAGAACAAAATAGAACCTTTTGCCGGTCAAAGGATCTCAGTAAAGCAGCAGCATAATAAGTTATCACTATACAATATACAGTATATACAGAATACAGCTGCACACAGCTTCTTTGGAAAAGTCAGAGAGGTTTATAAAGTGGTTTAAACAAATGCTGCAGTAGTCTCTTCAATTCATAAAGTATCATGGAGAATACACTTGGCACAGTTTATCCATATAGACCTAAGGAGAGAGAATTGACAGCATAGGAAAGGAATGAGTTAAACATCTTGTGAGGGGTGGACCTAGCTGGAAGGAAAGTACAGCCCTTTGGGAAAAGGGGAGGGTTAGTATATATAGGGAAGGATAGACATTTTGTCTCTCTCTTGTTGGTGAAATTGCCTTTGAGTGGGTGAGTGCTGCATAGCAGGCTTCCCAACTTTTACTGTGTTTCCCCTGGGGCTCATTAACTTTATTTTAAAACCCTCCTCTGCATCCCCCCCCCCCCCTTTTTGACTCTACAATTCAACTAGGCCTCCACGGGCTCGAGCAGGGCCGAGGTGCAGCAGCCCGGGTCAGCTTTGTTGCTGGGTTCCAGGCCGGCTTTGCCGGAGGGGCTTGAGCGGCAAGGTGGGCCAGCAGTGCGTCCCGGCCGCCCGGAGGTGGAAGGGCGGCTGCCCCCACCTCCGAGCGCGGCGGGTGATTAGTGGGAGGCGGGCGACCGCGGGCGCGCGCATGCGCGCCGCTGTGGGCGCCCGTCCGTGGAGCCGCACGGGGCTCATATTTAGCTCCCTGGGCACTGTACGAGGTGGAGGGGCCAGGACGGAGTCGGCTGCTAGCCGCGCGAGGTCTGTCACTGGGCCTCGCGCGGCGGATCTGCAGGGGGATGCGGCCGGCCGGGAAGCAGTGGGACGCGCGCACGGGGGCGCGCAGCGGCGTCGCCAGCCTCCCGGTCTCCCCAGCTTGCTCCCCTGCAGCCGGAGTCCGGCGGGGGGCAGGGGGGAGGAGGAGAGGTACGAGGGTGGTTCCCTCAGAGTAGTATTAAGCAGGGCTCTGCAGGGAGGGACGACCAGGGGGAACACGGGGGGTTAGAGGCACCAGGAGTCGGGGCGCGCGCACGTCGTGCGCGCGAGCCCGTACTCACGGCAGGTGGCACCGTTGCGCGCGTGCGCGCGCAGCGGCGCCGCACGTCTCTCTGTCTCCCCAACTCGCTCCCCTGGAGCCAGATGCCAGTGGCTTGCGGGGGAGGAGGGGGGGCAGGGAAGGGGGGGGGCGCAGGGCTGCTGCGGGCGCTAACCGGCCTCGCCGCAGGTCCCTCCTAGCGGGCGGAGTTGGCTCCGATCTGCGGGGGGTTCGGGGAGCGACAGCAGCGTTGGCGCCTACGGCCAGTCCCTCGGTAGAGACGGGCGCCCCCCTTTTTTCCCGCCAAGGCGGACGGGTCGGCAGACGTCGGCCCCCGGGTGACGCCGTCGGGCGTCATGCGGGTAGGCGCGCGCGGGCCCCGGCTGGGGGCACCGGGGAGCCGGCGCCGTGGTTCGGGCCATTAAGGGCCCCTCCGGAACCCTGGCGTTGGCTCTGGCCAAGGTGGGCGCGGCATTACGGCCGCTGGCTGCGGCTACATCACCGGGTGTAGCGGCAAGCTCCGACGCGGCCGTGATGGAAGGCGGGTCCGGAAGACGGTCAGCTTCAGCGGCGCGGCGAATTGCCACGCCTGCAGGGAGCTCGGAGAGGCCGCCGCAGACCTGTAGCACTGTCCGTAACAGGACGGGCAGGGACGCGCTGCGGGGACAACCCCCTCACGAGGGGCTCGGCAGGCGCCGCAGTTGTTTCTTGTGTCTTTCGCCCCCTTTTTCTCTCCTGCAGGGGATCGCGGCGAAGTGGAGATGGTGGAATACGGGTAAGAAGACGTCGGTTCTGCCACGCCGGAGGATTCCGTGTCGGTGCAGTCGACGGGTTCAGGTGAGGTGTTACAGTCGGTAGCGGGCTCAGCCACGAGTCCCAGTTCTCGCAGCTTTTCCTCTTCCTCCTTTTCCTCTGCTCTGTCGTCGCAGGCGTCCGAAGTCCGTAGCGCGACTAGGGCAAAGAATCAGGCGACTAAATTCGCCAAAAGGGCGGCGGGGCAGCTGGGAGCTCGAAGAGGCGTAAGCGGATTAGGGAGGAAGCTCGCAGGGCCAAGAAACGCAGCGATTTGCACGGGTTTGTTCGCTGCGACTACACTGCAGTGATGCGGGGCCTGCGGGATAGCGGCCGTAGGAAGATTCGTAGTGGGACTTCGTGCATGTGTTCGTCTGTACGAAGGAAGCGAAGAAGGAGTATAGATCGGCGGCTACAAAGAGGGACATCGGGGCCGTGGCCTTCCGTACCTTCGTTAACTGGCTGGCCGGTTTTGGGTCTTCGCGGCGTGCTACCTGGAAGATATGCCGGTCGAGCACAGGAAAGTGATTCGGTACATGCTTCTCATACATGACTTGCAGCGCACTTCTTCCGGATCGGAGTGGCGTAGGTAGAAGCAGGATGGTTAGCGGGTCATGGACTTTGGGTTCAAGGACGTCTAGGTCTGGCTCAAAGTCACTCGGGCTTCGCAGCAGACGGAGGAGCCCCGGAAGCCGGGGGCGGACGGCCACCACCGCGCAGGGTCGTCCGCCCAGGGGTAAGGCGCGGACGGCGGATCGGCCAAATCCAGCCTCCTCCTGCTTCAAAGGCAGTCGTCAAGGTACCCGGGGTAAGCAAACTTATCCCAGGCAGGCCGCGGGCGGGAGCGCGCCACAGAGCTCCAACGCCAATTGCTTTAGAAACGATGGGCAAGGGGTTAAATTGGTATCCAAATAGGGCGGATGCAAAATTTCTGTTTTCCGGTTTTAGTTTTGTTTTCGCGTGCCTGTTGCGAGCGAGGTGTCGGTTCGGGCCCAGTGGATACGGAGGTCATCTCTCCAGTGGGGGTGGTTCCGAAGAAGACTCCGGGCGCTTTTCGGCTTATTCAACATCTTTCTTACCCATCGGGGACGGCGGTCAATGACGTGAGGCCGCCGGATCATGGTTCGGTGGTTTATCAGTCGTTGACGAGGCATTGGCGCTGGTCCGCAGTTACGGGACGGGAGCACTCATGGCTAAGATCGAGGTTGAGTCCGCTTTTCGGTTGCTGCCGTTACATCCGGACTCATTCCGTTTTATGGGGTTTTCGGATAGGAGCGGGGTATTTCATCGGCAACGGTTTGCCGAGGGGGTGTTCCGTTTCATGCTCGTTTTTCGAACGGTTTAGCACGTTTCTACACTGGTTCGTGGAGTCTTCGCCAAGGGGTCATGGGGTCGCCCATTACCTCAATGACTTCCTGTGTGCGGGGCGGCACATTCAGCACGGGCGGCGACTTGCTGGTCAGCAGCCGAGCCCTGTTTTTTCCACTTCGGCGTTTCAGTGGACGAGGAGAAAACTGAGGGACCGTCCTCCTGTTTGTCCTTTTGGGGATCGATTTCGACACAGCGGCAGGATCGGGTCGGCTGCATCGGGACAAGGTGGTGAAGCTCCGCGAAGCTATTGGCCGGTTCGAAGGGTCGCGTAAGATCACACTGCCGGAAGCTGGAAAGGGCGAATGCGGGGTGTGCCAGACCACATCATTTCGTGCGATGATCCTCCGAGATTTAAGGGGATGGAGCAATATGGGCCTCATTCCTGGAGGATTTCAACGGGGGTGTATATGGCAGGCTCCAACGGTGGTCAGCGCTAGGATGCAGTTGTTCACCGACGCGGCTGGGGCCTCTGGATACGGATGTTATCGGGAGGGATCTTGGTGCGCGGCTTCGTGGACGGCATCGCGAAGGCGTAACCAGGGACCTTTTGCTTCTGGAGTTTTTTACCCATTATGGGGGCGCTGGAGGTTTGGGGCGAAAGGCTGGCTCCTCGCAGCATCTTGTTTAGATGTGACAATCTGGGCGTTGGCGCATGCGATAAATAACAAGGGGGCGAAGCCGCTGTCATGCTGCGGGTGCTGGGACAGTTGCTGTAGACATGCCTACGTCGGAACGTGTGGTTCCGCGCGCAACATGTGCCGGGGCTGGAGAACGGAATTGCCGACGCTCTGTCACGAGGGCAGTGGAAAAGTTTTTTGTTTGTTAGCACCGGAGGCCGACGAACATGGTGTTCAGTGTCCCGGTTATGTTGGGAGGTGATCGGGACGGATTGGAGGGTCTTGCGTTGCGGTCAGTCGCGCCAGCCACGCTTAAGCCGCAAGCTTGGAGCGGAGTAGGAGGAGTTTGTTTAAGGACGAATTCAGCAAGGTAAGAGCGGGCATCGGAGGATGCTTTCTTTTATTTGGCAGCTGTAGGTTTCAGGTAGGTCCAGAGCGGTGGTATCCCGGTACTTGGCCAGGATTTCGTTTTCAGCGGGATAAAGGGCGTCCCCGACGTGGCTAAGAGCGGGATTCTGTTGAAGGCGATGAAAGGATGGGCGCGAGTCGCGCCGACGCCGCCTGACAGGAGGAGGCCCATTGATGCGGCCTTGTTGCTGGATGTCATCAGGGCGGTTAGAGGTGTCGCGTCGTCCATGTTTTGAATTGCGGTTGTTCTTCAGTTTGGCGTGCTCAATGGCTTACCACGGGGCTTTTAGGGTTTCGGAACTGGTAGCGCCTTCTAAGCGAGCAGATTCGCGCATGCTGGTCGGGGACGTGGTGGTGGGTGAGAAGTCCTTGCTTTGCAGATTGCGACGCTCTAAGACTGACCAAGTGGGGAGAGGTCAATGGGTCACCTTGGTTCCGGCTCTTGAGGAGAGCATTTGCCCAGTGAGGTTGGCGGTGCAATATGAGGCAGTACGGCCCGACGGTCGGGGGTCATGACCGCTGCACTATGACGGGCTGCCGGTGACGAAGTATCTATTTCATGGGATGCTGGGTTGCTGTCTTGCGAGCTTGGGCCTTCCACCCCTGCGTTCGGGACGCATTCCCTCCGCATAGGGGCTGCGACGTCGGCTGCGGCGACGGGATTTTACATGGCTGAGATCCAGGCGGTGGGGCGATGGAAGTCGTCAAGCTACAGACGGTATATGCGCCCCGTTGCATGAGATGTTAGCTCGCGCGTACTTGTGTGTCAATTCCAGTCGTTTAATCATGTTATTACAGTTCAGTACGTTATGGTGTTGTGCGTTTGTTTGTCTTCCCCCTTTTTATCCTACTCAGGGATTAGCTACTCGCCGTTGCTGGCATGAGCCGGCAGCGGGGGTCTGGAGTTATTTTGCAATTTTTTGCCTGACTTGACGGACTGAATTCTAATCCACAATTCGGCTAATCTGTTTTAATCAGAGTCCCTCAGCAGGTCTTTATGCTTTCACCTCCAGCTGAGTTATTACATGTTTTACCCCTTCTCCCCCCCCCCCCCCCCTTTTGGTTTGTTATTTTCATCTTTCCCATTTGTGTGTTCAAGTTAGGCTTCAAATTGGCTGATTGCTCGTGCAGATCGGCTAGGCCGAGACTGCTGCAATATACGACAGCAAAATTTTTCTTTTTGGCAGATCCTTCAGGTTAATGCAGTAAATTAAACAATGGTATAGATAGTTAGTAACCACTTTTACCCCCTGTTCCTCCTCTTCAGGTTGGTTGGAAGATGACTTGCCTATTTTGGTGGTTGGCCTCTCTTATGTGTATTGGGCCGCCCAGTGTTGGCCTCGCAGGGGGCACAGATGTTTCCTAGGGCTCGAGAAGTTCGTTGGCTTGGTTGGCAAGGGATGATGTGGACGGAGTGGAGAAATAGACTAGCGAGTCAGGCCAGCAAGCATGTTAGCCTTAGGGGGTTGGTTGTCCATTTAGGTGGCAACGACCTGGGGAAGAGGACTTATTTGGAGATGCGGTGGGCCATGATGCAGGATCTGGCAAGTTTTGCCGCAGCAGTGGACCAATTGTATATTGGTGTTCTCCTTGATGGTGCCAAGGTTGAGTTGGCAAGGTGTGGCGGACGGTCGCGAAATTGAGGAGGCCACGCAGAAGGGGAATGGACCACTTGTATATTGGTGTTCTTCTTGATGGTGCCAAGGTTGAGTTGGCAAGGTGTGGCGGACGGTCGCGAAATTGAGGAGGCCACGCAGAAGGGGAATGGACCACTTGTTATATTGGTGTTCTCCTTGATGGTGCCAAGGTTGAGTTGGCAAAGTGTGACGGACGGTCGCGAAATTGAGGAGGCCAGGCAGAAGGTGAATGGGGCGGTGGCGAAGTGGGTTGTCCCACGGAGGCCAAGTGGTTCGCCACCCTAGGATTCAGTCAGAGACAAAGTCACCTTCTTCGGCCTGATGGTGTGCATCTATCCAATGAGGGGATGATGTTTTTTCCTGGAGGATCTGTTCCTAGGGTTGCTGGAGTTAGGGTGAGGTTATGGTGGCGGTGCGAAGACTCTGGGAAGGAGTCTTTCGCTGTTGGCGGAAAAGAACGGCAGTTGGTGGTTGTATGGTAAGCTGTAGTGATTTACAGTTTGATTTGGTTTAGGTGCACTCACCTCCATAGACTTATTGGCCGCTTGACCACCCGTCCGGGAAGGCAGCGGCAGGGCACCCAGGAGCGGTGGGTAGTCACTGTGGGGGTGGAGTTGTCACCTATTACCGGTTTTTGATAGTTGTAGTAAAATTAGGATGGTTTTGAATTTTTAGTATTTTACGGTTAATTTAGCTTAGTAGAGCCGTTCTTTTTGCTGCCACCATATGCCGGCTGTATCGGCATCTTAACAAAGTTTTCAATTACAGGTTTGCTATGGTTAGGGTCAAATAAATAGCTAGCAATTTTTCTGCCAAATTCAAGTCTCCGTGTCTTTATTTATTGGATTTAGAGGTAACGAATGCTTTACTTGGAATGAACGGGTCCACCAAATGTCACTAGGATGTTTAGGAGAGAGAATTGACAGCATAGGAAAGGAATGAGTTAAACATCTTGTGAGGGGTGGACCTAGCTGGAAGGAAAGTACAGCCCTTTGGGAAAAGGGGAGGGTTAGTATATATAGGGAAGGATAGACATTTTGTCTCTCTCTTGTTGGTGAAATTGCCTTCCCGCCCTGTTGGTAAAGGTTTCTGGCACGGAGTGCCTTGGCATTAAATTGTTGGCTGGTTTTATCGTTGGCTATTTATTGGCGGAAAAGAACGGCAGTTGGTGGTTGTATGGTAAGCTGTAGTGATTTACAGTTTGATTTGGTTTAGGTGCACTCACCTCCATAGACTTATTGGCCGCTTGACCACCCGTCCGGGAAGGCAGCGGCAGGGCACCCAGGAGCGGTGGGTAGTCACTGTGGGGGTGGAGTTGTCACCTATTACCGGTTTTTGATAGTTGTAGTAAAATTAGGATGGTTTTGAATTTTTAGTATTTTACGGTTAATTTAGCTTAGTAGAGCCGTTCTTTTTGCTGCCACCATATGCCGGCTGTATCGGCATCTTAACAAAGTTTTCAATTACAGGTTTGCTATGGTTAGGGTCAAATAAATAGCTAGCAATTTTTCTGCCAAATTCAAGTATCCGTGTCTTTATTTATTGGGTTTAGAGGTAACGAATGCTTTACTTGGAATGAACGGGTCCACCAAATGTCACTAGGATGTTTATGAACAGAGCCAGCAGATAATGTAACTAGCTCGCTCAGAGCTTTTGCCAAATAAAAAGAAAGTATCCAAGGCTAAACACTGCAAATGCGTGACAGCCAAAGTTACATCTATAGGAGCAGCACAATTATCTACTTAACTTTCACTGCGATGCAAGCCTTAGGTACAATGGGGGTCATTCCGAGTTGATCACTAGCTGCTTTCGTTCGCTGCGCAGCGATCAGGCAAAAAAAGGCATTTCTGCGCATGCATATGCGGCGCAATGCGCACACGCGTCGTACTATTACAACGAACTATGTAGTTTCACACAAGGTCTAGCGAACCATTTCAGTCGCACTGCTGGCCGCAGATTGATTGACAGGAAGAGGGCGTTTCTGGGTGTCAACTGACCGTTTTCAGGGAGTGTTCTAAAAAACGCAGGCGTGCCAGGAAAAACGCAGGCGTGGCTGGGCGAACGCAGGCGTGGCTGGGTGAACGCAGGGCGTGTTTGTGACGTCAAAACAGGAACTGAACAGTCTGAAGTGATCGCAAGCGCTCAGTAGGTCTGAAGCTACTCTGAAACTGCACAAAATTATTTTGTAGCCGCTCTGCGATCCTTTCGTTCGCACTTCTGCTAAGCTAAAATACACTCCCAGTGGGAGGCGGCATAGCGTTTGCACGGCTGCTAAAAACTGCTAGCGAGCAAGCAACTCGGAATGACCACCAATGTCAGGTTGCATTCCATGTATTGTTTAACACACTCTGCAGTAAGGATGGGAATCATTTGATGTTTCATCGGAACCATTGGATGTATGGATCCAATGTTCGATGTTTAACCCTGCAATGTTGAGAATCCAATGTTTCCTCACTATAGCTAGATCTCTCCCCCGATGGTTTTCAAATTTTTTCAATGTTTTTTTCTTTTTATGTGTCACTGTGGTGCTTTCACTGCTTTGGGCAACCAGCTCACTTTCTCCTTGTTTTATATTTAGTTGCGACCATCGGTGCAAAGTATCACTTTTAGGTATTTTGCACATGCGCAGGACCTGTTCTGCACGTGCACGAACGGGTCATGTGGCATAGCATGTAGCTCACATCAGAACATCAGTCTGTCTTTGATTGACAGTCTGATGCCGTTTTGGGGACAGGGCATCAACCTGCATTTGTGAAAATGGCGGAGTGTCACCACAGTTTAAGGGGAGGGAAGAGGGCAGGGATCTTTGTGGTAGCACGGATATTTCCTGGACTGTGTGCCGTAAGCCGCCCAGTGGTGTATTAGTGATCCGATGCAGGTCTGATCACTACTACAGCAAGAGACATCTGTTCCCCCTGCTGCATCACCATATAGTGCTATCACTGCTGCTTCCAAGGAAGTGATAGCAACTCCAACCGCACCTGAATGACCCCCCATATTCATTCTCTACCACCCACACCAGTGAAACAGGGGCAGCTTGCTCTGTTATTACAGTGGCCCTGAGGGAGACACACGCTGTCCCCGTATCCCCACTATCCAAGGTGCTGCTTGCTGTTATTACAGTATTTAGCATTTTGAAAGTAAATTCACATTCACGCATGGGTAGCGGTTCTATAGACAGAACTGTAACCTGTGCATAAATCATATATTAGACTTTGATATGTTTTTATATGAAGCAGTATATTTGCTTCAAGAGACAGTAAATTTATTTCAGGAGTAGTATATTTATTTCAGGGGGCAGTATATTTATTTCTCGGGGCAGTATATTGAGTGGCAATAGATACGTCCATAGGTGGAACATGACATACAATCTCCCTGAAACTAGTTTTCAAGAGTAGGCAAGTATGCTGAGATCTCGCTGCCAGCTCCCGTGCCACGTTATTTGGGACTGTGGGAGGAGAAGGCGTGGATAACCCTGAAGGCACGTTGGTTAGTTACAGTCATCTGCCACATGGCAGGTACCAGAGTGGCTACGCTGGTACTGTAGGTAATGTGGATTGAAAAACTTGTCCACTCCACCATACATAAACCAGACATTCAGGGGACATATAATTAATGGAGAGCCTGGAGATGTAGCTTCACCTGCCCCATAGTTAATCCAGTATCTGTGTATAACTGTAAAGGTGTGTACACACGGTGAGATAAATCCGTAAGATTTTGACTATATAGTCAAAATCTTAAGGAAAGTTAGTGCAAATCTCATGGTGTTAGGCAGCTTGCAATACAGATTCGATCCCAATACGCGCTCCCATGGGGTCAGTATCGCAAGGCTAGATAGACTGTGCAGGCAAGTCAGTCTTCACTATCTAGTGTACAATCTAGTACAAAGTATAGTCAAAATTGACACGTAGTCAAAATCTGTACTATCTGTTAGTGTTCACGCTAGGCTGTTTTAGCAGGGCGCCGCGCCCTGCCCGATTTTTTAAGGGCAAAATCCGCCCTGCCCTTTCTGTGGCACCCTGCTAGAACAGCCGCCCGCTTTCTGCCCTCCCAGCGTGTAAAGATGCCGTGCGCATGCACGCAGCATCCATTCACGCTGTGAGAGAGCTTGGGGGAAGCCCAGCACCTCCGTGTAAAGATGTTGGGCACGCCCCCAACAGTGACGCCGCCGGCCGCCCACACCCCCCTTCTGTGGGCTGAACCGCCCACTTTTATTATGTTTATTGACCACGCCCCCTATTTTACATGACCACACCCCTTTTTTTGACGTGCGCGACAAAGCCGCGCGCCCACGCTTGTGCCCCTCACAGTCCGGCGCCCTGCCCTGCTTGGATGCTAGAGTGAACACTATATCTGTGATAGCTGGGCTCTGGGGGAGCTCAAGGGAAATCCCATAGTCAAAATCAGGCATAGCAAGAATCTCACCATGTATACATACACACCTTAAGCCTCCAACAAGATAAACATAATAGAAGGATGATTTATCATTTCAGAAGTTTATTAGTGTGTTATATGCTTAGGTAGCTAGTTTATTTAAAAAGCAAATTGAAACATCGGTTAACATTGGTTACCATCGGTCTCACAATACCAATGTTTAGGTCTAAACAATGTTTTGTAAACAATGTTGAAAAGCATCATTTAACAGATGTTTTCTTTCGATGTCCCATCCCTACTCTTCAGTGTGTATTTTGTTGCCTTCAGACCTGGATGCACTGGAGGAAAACCACCACCTTACTTAACACATCATCCCTTATTGTCAATTCTTATAAACCCTTCACAAGTTTATGTCTGCATTGGCAGCAAATGAAAAAAGGTCTGGTGAATGCAAAACGTTATCATTATGCTGTTAAACGCAGTGGCAATACTGCCAGGTTCTGTCCTTAAAGGAAAAGGAATATAGGGATCTAAATCTATCAGGGCCGTAACTAGTGGTGGGTGAGCGGTGCTGCAGCCCTAAAACCTAGAATACTGCCACCTGGAGCATCCAGGAACTCAGCTTTCCCCTAGTCCTGGTGACAAGCTCCGACAGGGACACTTGGAGCATCCTAAGGACACTCCAGGATGCTCAGTTACCTCCCCTGGTGTCGACAGCCTCGCCCCCTCCTAGTGATATCATGCCATCACAAGTTCAGGGCCAACTAGAATGGACCCATATTCTTTTGCACTCCATTGGAAAGAGCCTGGTAATGCCATCAGAAAAGATAAATTGCATAATTGCAACATCCCCATACATCATAGGTCTGCAAACTCGGTCCTCAGGACCCCACACAGTGCATGTTTTGCAGGTCTCCTCACAGAATCACAAGTGAAATAATTAACTCCACCTGTAGACCTTTTAAAATGTGTCTGTGAGTAATTAATACACCTGTGCACCTGCTGGGTTACCTGCAAAACATGCACTGTGTGGGGTCCTGAGGACCGAGTTTGCAGACCTATGCCATACATTGTATGAGGGCAGACATATGCTGCAGTTTTCTTCTATAATGCAGGCAAAACCTGCCATATCTCCTGAGATAAACAGAAACAGTAGATAAATCATGCTGCTATTTTACACATGATGTAAGGGGCTGAGAAGGTTGATAAACGATCCCGGTGTGGGCAACGTGAAAACATGGGAGGCTGCCTTCAACATGATGAGTAGTGTGAACCTACAAGTGCAATGACACCATCATCAACACAATAGGATGCTCTGCAATCTGTATATACATCAATGTGTACACCTACAGTACACATGTGAAAGATCTGCAAGGCCGATAAATGGCCATGAAACTGGTAAGTAGATGACATTAGTTTGTTTTCTACTTGATTAGGAAAATACATCCATATTGTTCTGCATCTGCCCAAAAATGATGATAGGAGTTTCCACTTCAGCGCAACCTTCTTTTACTGCGGTTTCTCATGCAAACAATCTAAAGTCCAGCTACAGAGGAAGGACTGGCACTTTTCCAGTGTCCTGGTGAAATGAAGTTGGCATGCAAGTACTCAACACAGACTGCTTAGAGACACATACAGAGAGGAGGACCACGGATTAAGGCTAGCCACTGTGTCCCATCTGTGGTGTGGAATGGTTACAGAGCCATGGGACGCTAGTCAGATGGGGAGAAGTCAGGTTGCATTTGCCTACATTGAGATGTAACTGATGTAAGGCAGAAACGTACTGGAATGAGACCTATCATATTTAGAGAAGTGGATCTTCCTTGTTTACCATTTTATTTGCCAGGAGACAGGGGAAGTCCAGTGTCTCCAAGTGTACGACTCTCTTTGCTAAGTAACATGACATTCCACACAGTTCCTACACACATCTCATGCACCGTCACACTATATAGGAAGAAATGGAAAATCAATCTCCTGTTTAATAGTCTTGCACTTTGTTAAAGGAAGACAGGAAGAAATCTCCTCTTCTTATTAATGTATTCTGTTCAGGTTACCCCATTTGCACGTTCCTCGCTAAGTAAATATTTCCTACACACATTTCTCATCTCCCTGTCTGCCTTCTATAGCCAGACACGTTTTTCACTAATAACAATAGCATGTTACCATGTCCAGCCTTGTATAGTTAGGTAGATCTAACAACAAAGGCAAAGGAAATAGAATCTATGTTTAATAAACACTTAGTGGGGAATTCAATTGATGCCGAATGGATTCGAATACGCATGACACGTGCTGCCGTAAAGTTATGGCAATGGGATCTCTCACAAAATTGTTTGCTACCACATAGTGTAGTGAGCACTTTTGAGCAAATAGGGTAGTGAATCAGCCGGACGAAGGGTACGAGTCGGGCTACCGGTGTCGTCATCTAAACACTGCAGCAACAGCAACCCAGACTCTCAGAAAAGTGCTTGTAGCCCCATAGGGATAAGAGCACTGGCTCACTTCTCCACTCTTTTCACTGCTTCATGAACAGACCTCTAAGTACGAATTCAGGCTGAAATAAGGCTGTGGGGGTTGCCGTCAGGGTGATGTTGCTGGTGCTGAAACGCCACGGCAACTCGCACCTTGCACATAATTGGATTGATTCCTAATAGGTTACATTACATTCTGTTGTATCTTTAATTACCTGTACAATTAATTATGATGATAATGTTATGGAACATTTATTTAAGATTGCAATTGGTCACAATATGCTCACTGCTTGCATACATGGAATTAAGGCAACAAAGGTAATTTACAAACCTCACAGTGGAAAATAAGATTTTACTTACCGATAAATCTATTTCTCGTAGTCCGTAGTGGATGCTGGGGACTCCGTCAGGACCATGGGGATTAGCGGCTCCGCAGGAGACAGGGCACAAAAATAAAGCTTTAGGATCAGGTGGTGTGCACTGGCTCCTCCCCCTATGACCCTCCTCCAAGCCTCAGTTAGGATACTGTGCCCGGACGAGCGTACACAATAAGGAAGGATTTTGAATCCCGGGTAAGACTCATACCAGCCACACCAATCACACCGTACAACTTGTGATCTGAACCCAGTTAACAGTATGACAAACGTAGGAGCCTCTGAACAGACGGCTCACAACAATAACAACCCGATTTTTTTGTAACAATAACTATGTACAAGTATTGCAGACAATCCGCACTTGGGATGGGCGCCCAGCATCCACTACGGACTACGAGAAATAGATTTATCGGTAAGTAAAATCTTATTTTCTCTGACGTCCTAGTGGATGCTGGGGACTCCGTCAGGACCATGGGGATTATACCAAAGCTCCCAAACGGGCGGGAGAGTGCGGATGACTCTGCAGCACCGAATGAGAGAACTCCAGGTCCTCTTTAGCCAGGGTATCAAATTTGTAGAATTTTACAAACGTGTTCTCCCCCGACCACGTAGCTGCTCGGCAGAGTTGTAATGCCGAGACCCCTCGGGCAGCCGCCCAGGATGAGCCCACCTTCCTTGTGGAATGGGCCTTGACAGATTTAGGCTGTGGCAGGCCTGCCACAGAATGTGCAAGTTGAATTGTGCTACAAATCCAACGAGCAATCGTCTGCTTAGAAGCAGGAGCACCCAGCTTGTTGGGTGCATACAGTATAAACAGCGAGTCAGATTTTCTGACTCCAGCCGTCCTTGAAATATATATTTTCAATGCCCTGACAACGTCCAGCAACTTGGAATCCTCCAAATCGCTAGTAGCCGCAGGCACCACAATAGGCTGGTTCAGGTGAAACGCTGACACCACCTTAGGCAGAAACTGAGGACGCGTCCGCAGTTCTGCCCTGTCCGAATGGAAAATCAGATATGGGCTTTTATACGATAAAGCCGCCAATTCTGACACTCTCCTGGCTGAAGCCAGGGCCAGTAGCATGGTTACTTTCCATGTAAGATATTTCAAATCCACCGATTTGAGTGGCTCAAACCAATGGGATTTGAGAAAATCCAAAACTACATTAAGGTCCCACGGAGCCACTGGGGGCACAACCGGGGGCTGTATATGTAGTACTCCTTTTACAAAAGTCTGGACTTCAGGAACTGAAGCCAATTCTTTCTGGAAGAAAATCGACAGGGCCGAAATTTGAACCTTAATGGACCCCAATTTGAGGCCCATAGACAATCCTGTTTGCAGGAAATGTAGGAATCGACCCAATTGAAATTCCTCCGTGGGGGCCTTCCTGGCCTCACACCACGCAACATATTTTCTCCAAATGCGGTGATAATGTTGTGCAGTCACCTCCTTCCTGGCTTTTACCATTGTAGGAATGACCTCTTCCGGAATGCCTTTTTCCCTTAGAATTCGGCGTTCAACCGCCATGCCGTCAAACGCAGCCGCGGTAAGTCTTGGAATAGACACGGTCCCTGCTGAAGCAGGTCCCGTCTTAGAGGTAGAGGCCACGGATCTTCCGTGAGCATCTCCTGAAGTTCCGGGTACCAAGTTCTTCTTGGCCAATCCGGAGCCACGAGTATCGTTCTTACTCCCCTTTGCCGTATAATTCTCAGTACTTTTGGTATGAGAGGCAGAGGAGGAAACACATACACTGACTGGAACACCCACGGTGTTACCAGAGCGTCCACAGCTATTGCCTGAGGGTCTCTTGACCTGGCGCAATACCTGTCCAGTTTTTTGTTGAGGCGAGACGCCATCATATCCACCTTTGGTTTTTCCCAACGGTTCACAATCATGTGGAAGACTTCTGGATGAAGTCCCCACTCTCCCGGGTGGAGGTCGTGCCTGCTGAGGAAGTCTGCTTCCCAGTTGTCCACTCCCGGAATGAACACTGCTGACAGTGCTATCACATGATTTTTCGCCCAGCGAAGAATCCTTGCAGTTTCTGCTATTGCCCTCCTGCTTCTTGTGCCGCCCTGTCTGTTTACGTGGGCGACTGCCGTGATGTTGTCCCACTGGATCAATACCGGCTGACCTTGAAGCAGAGGTCTTGCTAAGCTTAGAACATTGTAAATTGCCCTTAGCTCCAGTATATTTATGTGGAGAGAAGTCTCCAGACTTGATCACACTCCCTGGAAATTTTTTCCCTGTGTGACTGCTCCCCAGCCTCTCAGGCTGGCATCCGTGGTCACCAGGACCCAGTCCTGAATGCCGAATCTGCGGCCCTTTAGTAGATGAGCACTCTGCAGCCACCGCAGAAGAAACACCCTTGTCCTTGGAGACAGGGTTATCCGCTGATGCATCTGAAGATGCGATCCGGACCATTTTTCCAGCAGATCCCACTGAAAAGTTCTTGCGTGAAATCTGCCGAATGGAATCGCTTCGTAAGAAGCCACCATTTTTCCCAGGACCCTTGTGCAATGATGCACTGACACTTTTCCTGGTTTTAGGAGGTTCCTGACTAGCTCGGATAACTCCCTGGCTTTTTTCTCCGGGAGAAACACCTTTTTCTGGACTGTGTCCAGAATCATCCCTAGGAACAGCAGACGTGTCGTCGGAAACAGCTGCGGTTTTGGAATATTTAGAATCCACCCGTGCTGTCGTAGAACTACTTGAGATAGTGCTACTCCGACCTCCAACTGTTCTCTGGACCTTGCCCTTATCAGGAGATCGTCCATTTTCTTTGAAGAAGAATCATCATTTCGGCCATTACCTTGGTAAGGACCCGGGGTGCCGTGGACAATCCAACCGGCAGCGTCTGAAACTGATAGTGACAGTTCTGTACCACGAACCTGAGGTACCCTTGGTGAGAAGGGCAAATTTGGACATGGAGGTAAGCATCCCTGATGTCCCGGGACACCATATAGTCCCCTTCTTCCTGGTTCGCTATCACTGCTCTGAGTGACTCCATCTTGATTTGAACCTTTGTATGTAAGTGTTCAAATATTTCAGATTTAGAATAGGTCTCACCGAGCCGTCTGGCTTCAGTACCACAATATAGTGTGGAATAATACCCCTTTCCTTGTTGTAGGAGGGGTACTTTGATTATCACCTGCTGGGAATACAGCTTGTGAATTGTTTCCACTACTGCCTCCCTGTCGGAGGGAGACGTTGGTAAAGCAGACTTCAGGAACCTGCGAGGGGGAGACGTCTCGAATCTCCAATCTGTACCCCTGGGATACTACTTGTAGGATCCAGGGGTCCACTTGCGAGTGAGCCCACTGCGTGCTGAAACTCTTGAGACGACCCCCCACCGCACCTGAGTCCGCTTGTACGGCCCCAGCGTCATGCTGAGGACTTGGCAGAAGCGGTGGAGGGCTTCTGTTCCTGGGAATGGGCTGCCTGCTGCAGTCTTCTTCCCTTTCCTCTATCCCATGGCAGATATGACTGGCCTTTTGTCCGCTTGCCCTTATGGGGACGAAAGGACTGAGGCTGAAAAGACGTTGTCTTTTTCTCCTTTATACGGCAATACTTCCATGTGCCGTTTGGAATCTGCATCACCTGACCACTGTCGTGTCCATAAACAACTTCTGGCAGATATGGACATCACACTTACTCTTGATGCCAGAGTGCAAATATCCCTCTGTGCATCTCGCATATATAGAAATGCATCCTTTAAATGCTCTATAGTCAATAAAATACTGTCCCTGTCAAGGGTATCAATATTTTCAGTCAGGGAATCCGACCAAGCCACCCCAGCACTGCACATCCAGGCTGAGGCGATCGCTGGTCGCAGTATAACACCAGTATGTGTGTATATACTTTTTAGGATATTTTCCAGCCTCCTATCAGCTGGCTCCTTGAGGGCGGCCCTATCTGGAGACGGTACCGCCACTTGTTTTGATAAGCGTGTGAGCGCCTTATCCACCCTAAGGGGTGTTTCCCAACGCGCCCTAACTTCTGGCGGGAAAGGGTATACCGCCAATAATTTTCTATCGGGGGAAACCCACGCATCATCACACACTTCATTTAATTTATCTGATTCAGGAAAAACTACAGGTAGTTTTTTCACACTCCACATAATACCCTTTTTTGTGGTACTTGTAGTATCAGAAATATGTAACACCTCCTTCATTGCCCTTAACAAGTAACGTGTGGCCCTAAAGGAAAATACGTTTGTTTCTTCACCGTCGACACTGGAGTCAGTGTCCGTGTCTGTGTCGACCGACTGAGGTAAAAGGACGTTTTAACGCCCCTGACGGTGTTTGAGACGCCTGGACAGGTACTAATTGGTTTGCCGGCCGTCTCATGTCGTCAACCGACCTTGCAGCGTGTTGACATTATCACGTAATTCCTTAAATAAGCCATCCATTCCGGTGTCGACTCCCTAGAGAGTGACATCACCATTACAGGCAATTGCTCCGCCTCCTCACCAACATCGTCCTCATACATGTCGACACACATGTACCGACACACAGCACACACACAGGGAATGCTCTGATAGAGGACAGGACCCCACTAGCCCTTTGGAGAGACAGAGGGAGAGTTTGCCAGCACACACCAAAACGCTATAATTATACAGGGACAACCTTTATATAAGTGTTTTTCCCTTATAGCATCTTAATATATATAATCATATCGCCAAATAAGTGCCCCCCCTCTCTGTTTTAACCCTTTTTCTGTAGTGCAGTGCAGGGGAGAGCCTGGGAGCCTTCCCACCAGCATTTCTGTGAGGGAAAATGGCGCTGTGTGCTGAGGAGAATAGGCCCCGCCCCCTTTTCGGCGGGCTTCTTCTCCCGTTTTTCTGAGACCTGGCAGGGGTTAAATACATCCATATAGCCCCAGGGGCTATATGTGATGTATCTTTTAGCCAGTATAGGTATTTCATTGCTGCCCAGGGCGCCCCCCGCAGCGCCCTGCACCCTCCGTGACCGCTGGTGTGAAGTGTGTGACAACAATGGCGCACAGCTGCAGTGCTGTGCGCTACCTCATGAAGACTGAAAAGTCTTCTGCCGCCGGTTTCTGGACCTCTTCACTTTTCGGCATCTGCAAGGGGGTCGGCGGCGCGGCTCCGGGACCGGACTCCATGGCTGGGCCTGTGTTCGATCCCTCTGGAGCTAATGGTGTCCAGTAGCCTAAGAAGCCAATCCATCCTGCACGCAGGTGAGTTCACTTCTTCTCCCCTAAGTCCCTCGTTGCAGTGAGCCTGTTGCCAGCAGGACTCACTGTAAAATAAAAAACCTAAAAACTTTTTCTAAGCAGCTCTTTAGGAGAGCCACCTAGATTGCACCCTGCTCGGACGGGCACAAAAACCTAACTGAGGCTTGGAGGAGGGTCATAGGGGGAGGAGCCAGTGCACACCACCTGATCCTAAAGCTTTATTTTTGTGCCCTGTCTCCTGCGGAGCCGCTAATCCCCATGGTCCTGACGGAGTCCCCAGCATCCACTAGGACGTCAGAGAAAACGGGAGTACAAACGTTAGATAAAGTCACGCACCTGCGATTGTAGTTTTGCAGGCAAGAGCACTGGTCTGTTGGATAAGATGACAGTGTATATGGGAGCACAGGCTTTCCACAATCTGATGAAGGGTGTTTAGAGAAGTGAGTAAGTTTTTTGATGCTTAGAGGCCTAATTCTAGGTCAGACACATCTTCGGCTCCCTGAGTGTCCAGCTGCGGTGCCCACCTACTAGATTATCAGCTTCTCTATGCAAGTATCAGCGCATCGGCATGCGCCAGACTCACTCTGCCCACTGCCTTTTTGTCCGCAGCTATCATAATAAGTATCTTCATTTGTACCCATTTTGGGCATTCAACTCTGCATTGGCCTCTGCATTTACCCACTGGTGTGGTGGTAAATGGCAGTGATATTGTTTGCCAAGCTTTGCCATGACCGGGCCTGCTCTTGCGGATGGGGGTTGTCAATGGTAAACAGAGCAGACAAGACCCCCCAAAAATGGAAATCAATGGGTTCAATTTTCACAGCCATTTACACGGTTTCAGGATTGCCAAAAAAATGCTATAAAAACAGTGGGGGTGATTCAGAACTGATCGTAGATGAGCTAAATATAGCACATCTTTGATCAGAGTCTCTGACATGCGGGGGGACGCCCAGCGCAGGGTTTAGTTCGCCCCTCGTCAGGCCCTACCTCCCCCCCCACAAGGGTGCAAAAGCATTGCACAGCAGCAATGCTTTTGCACCGCTGAGTGGCTCCCTGCCAGCGCAGCTCCTGAACAGCGTAATTGCGCTGGCAGGTGGCTACCCGGGTCACAGACACAGCCACCCGCCCCTGCAACGGTCCGGACACGCCTGCATTGTCCGGACCGCTCCCCGCCAACAGCGTTCTAACGCCGTTGGCACGCCCCCTCCCGCCCCGAGACCGCCTCTGCCTGTCAATCAGGCAGAGGCGATCTCAGCCCTGAGATGCTGTTAGCATCTCGCTGGGCCTCCCGGGGTGCACGTGCGCACTCCGCACAGGGCTTCAGACTGCGATCGCTGCCAGTCTGAATTAGGCCCAATGCATTGTAAGGCCTGGTGGTAAGGCATCTAATATGTAACTTAGAGGTCTATGGGGTCTATGTACTAAGCCTTAGTGAGAGATAAAGTGGACGGAGATAAAGTATCAACCAATCAGTTTCTGTCATTTTTCAAACACAGCCTGTAACATGGCATTTAGGAGCTGGTTGACTGGTACTTTATCTCTCTCCAAGGCTTAGTACACAGACCCCAAAGAAACCAACTCATAACCTGTTTTACAATGTAAATTAGTCTATTTGTTTTATAAACAAATTACCAGTCATCAAAAGACATATTTGTGTATTCTGTGTAACACAAAACTCAGATACTTCCACATTTCACTAAGGACGCTGTTGACATCCTTTACTTGTTTGCTTGTTTAGACACAAGTCTCTGTAAACATCACACCCCGTGCACTGTATGTACACTGTCCCATGACTGAGCGCTAATTGTTTGAGCGTAGAATCAATCTGCTGTGTTCTGTCACAGAATATAGGCCCTCATTCCGAGTTGTTCGCTCGCAAGCGGATTTTAGCAGATTTGCTCATGCTAAGCCGCCGCCTACTGGGAGTGAATCTTAGCATCTTAAAATTGCGAACGATGTATTCGCAATATTGCGATTACACACCTCGTAGCAGTTTCTGAGTAGCTTCAGACTTACTCGGCATCTGCGATCATTTCAGTGCTTGTCGTTCCTGGTTTGACGTCACAAACACACCCAGCGTTCGCCCAGACACTCCTCCGTTTCTCCGGCCACTCCTGCGTTTTTTCCGGAAACGGTAGCGTTTTTTCCCACACGCCCATAAAACGGCCTGTTTCCGCCCAGTAACACCCATTTCCTGTCAATCACATTACGATCGCCAGAACGATGAAAAAGCCGTGAGTAAAATTCCTAACTGCATAGCAAATTTACTTGGCGCAGTCGCAGTGCGGACATTGCGCATGCGCATTAAGCGGAAAATCGCTGCGATGCGAAGATTTTTACCGAGCGAACAACTCGGAATGAGGGCCATAATACACTTACTGGTGCATTGTGAAGGAGGAAACTGCCACAGGCAAATTGCCTAATGTAATAAGGGGCAGCGTGATAAATGTCAGGCAGCCATTTGTGCCGAGCACCAGGTGCATTCAGCGTAATTAAAGCAAGAACTGCACTTGGTCACTTAGCAGATAACTATTTGTAATCATCATGCTCAGGTGTGTCCACATACACTTATCTTCAAACTGCACCAAATATATGCCCTCCAACCAGAAGCGTATTTAGGGGCGAGGGCACCGCTAGGCACAAAAATAGGGGCCACTCCCCCCCCCACCTAATTTTATTTTAATTTATTGGATATAAGCCCTCATTTGATGTTTGCCAATTTAGAGTCAAGGTCCGTACACATTAGACGATGTCGTTCTAATGTTTCCTCTCCCGGGCCGGCCGGTCGGTGGCCGACTGTACACACTGAGCGATATGACCGCTAATATCGCTCAGTGATGTCACGCCTCCGCCAGCCTTGCATGCAGGTCGTGGACGACAGTCCAGATCCTGCATGCATGCACTGGCGTCAGCGACGATTGTTTCCTGACCCGCGCGGCCGCGCATCGGTCGTCGCTGGCGGCATACACACTTGCCGATAAAATGAGCGACGTCGCTCAAGGAGGGGGAAAATAAGCGATGTCGCTCATTTTATCGCCAAGTGTGTATGGGCCTTCACTATGACTTTTTTTATATTTTTAATTATGTATATATATTTACTAAATAGGGGCAGTATGTGTGTGTCCTAACCATTTACACTCCATTCAAGATGATATATGGAACAGTACAGTGGAAATATTTTGCAGTCACTGGTACATTTTTAGCTGACAATACCAATACAAGCATCCAAGTGCCGCCCCTAGGCACCTGCCTCATGTGCCTAATGGGAAATTCACCACTGCCTTTAACATGACCCATTCCACTAAGTGCAAAAAGCTCTGTTCCTAGACTTCCTTGCCAGTGGGAGCTCCAGAGGTAGGGCTGCAGCACAATCCAAAATTCAAATAGGGGAGTCACACCAACTACAATTAACAATTTAAAATAGCTTAAACCATACCTCCCAACGTGACTCCCTCCAGGAGGGACAGAATGTTCTGCTTCTGGACTTTTCTCTTAATGTTGGATTGGCACCTTGATACAGTAAATACTGGTAGACCACGCATGATAAGGCACCAGATTAATAACAACAATGCACTATAGAAAATACACCACAGTCCTGTTCAATATAATGTAACAATTTGTATATAATGTATAATTCTAGTGCACAGGCTGTAACCTGATCCCCAGAGGAGGAGGCGGGGGCCCTCGGGCAGTGGGGCCCACCGGGTGTTTCCCCTGTGGGCCAGTCTGGCTCTGATGCTGCCTAAATAGTAGAATGTATGCACAACTGGTGAGGTAACGTAAACATGGGCATGACAGCGCTATTCAGATGATAGAGCTAAATTGTCTAGATACACAGTCAATAGGTCAACACCCATACCCTCCAACTGTACCTTTTTCATAGGTACAGTACCTTTTTTTAATGGTCTGTACCGATTTTTGGCTCTCCAAACTTCCAGTGAAAGTATAGGAAAAGGGGCGTGGCCCTTTTCCCGTGGCCACGCCCCCTTTTCTAATTTGTACCGATTTTTATGTTTAAAATGTTGGAGGGTATGCAACACCATGGGCCAGATGTAATAGCGGCCGAGTTTGCCAGAGGTGCGGGATGCTACCTGAATTTGGATGGTTTTTTTTAAGGGGTAAAAAATGTTCGAGTTCGGCCGGCATCCGGCAAACTCGGCCACTATTCCATCTGGCCCCATATGGTCGACATGCATTAGGTCAACATGGTCAAAGGTTGACAGGTTCAGAAGTCGACATGCCAATGGTCGAGACATGTTTTTGGAGGATTTTCACATATTTTTAAACTTTTGGTTGATTTACCATCCAAGTGGACTACGATTGGGAACAGTAGCGGATCTTGCCACGGGCAAGCAGGACTTTTGCCTGGGGAGCAGCCTTCCGGAGGACGCCGCACCACGGCAAGATCCGCTGCTGCTGTGCCCCCCGCTGCCGCTGGCCACTGTCCCGCTGCCCGCTGTGAAGGGAAACTAGACGCTACGCGTCTAGTTTCCCTTCGTGGGCTGCCCGCTGTGAAGGGAAACTAGACGCTACGCGTCTAGTTTCCCTTCGTGGAGAGGACCTTTCTGTAATTATGTCATCGTGCATCGTGCATCGCGCATCGCGTAGTGTCTAGTTTTCCTTCGTGGAGAGGACCTTTGCTGTGCGGTGCGCGATGACGTCATCGCGCACCGCACATCATCTCAGCGGCGCTACTACTGTACAGGGGGCGTAACTGGCCACGCCCCCTGTATGAAGCCACGCCCCCGGGGCGCAAAAAGACCCTGAGCCGGCCCTAATTGGGAATAGTAACTTTGCCCAAAACGGTATCCGTTTGGATGGTCGACCATGTTATGGTCGACATTTATTAAGTCGACCACTATTGGTCGACATTGACATGGTCGCCATAGACACGTGGTCAACCTGTGAAAATGGTTGACACATGAAAGGTCGACACATGAAAAGGTCGACATGAGTTTTTCACAATTATTTTCTTTTGGGGAACTTTTCCATTCTTTCCGATCCACGTGGACTACGATTGGGAACGGTAATCTGTGCCCAGCGCAGCAGTAGCAGAGCGAGGCACCTTGACCGAAGCATGGCGAGCGGATGCGGTGCACTAATTGGGGTTCCCCGTCCCTTTACGCAGAAAACGACACAAAAAAAAAAAAAAAAAAAACAACAACAACTCATGTCGACCATTTCAAGTGTCGACCATTTGTCCATGTCGACCATGCCAATGTCGACAAATAGTGGTCGACCTAATGACTGTCGACCATAACATGGTCGACCATTCATTCCGGAACCGCCCAAAACGTTGAGAGTGAAGCGAGCCCACGAGGGTTTATGTTTGATATAACTGTGGTCACAAATCACGAAAAAAGAGAAAATGACAGAAAAAAACTAAAAAACCCGTGTGGACCTTTTCCATGTCAACATGCTGACCCTGTAGACTTTTTGTACCTGTTGATCTTTTCTACTCTCTACCTTTTCCATTTCAGCCTTTTGACCCTATCGACCTAATGCGTGATGACCATATGGCATATCGACCTAATGACTGTCTATCTAATTACTGTAAATCTTCTATACCCCACCCTATGACAGGATAATCGGGGGAATCCTACTTCACTTGACAACTTAAAGCACAGAGATTTATTATTATATTAACATTTTCCTATACAGTGCAGCATATTCTATTGTGCTTTACAACTGGACAGAACATCCCTAATTAAAGATTCTATATATTTGATCTAAAGCTGGGTACACACCTTTTTGATCACTCAGCTAATCGGGTAGATGCTCCCTATCAGCCGAGTACGTGTCCCCAGTTGATCCCCTGTGACCCTCGTACAGACTATGCTGGAAACAGCTCAGTGAGTATGGGATCCTATGGAACCGGGAGATCAGGCCGCTAAATATTAATCAGCACATGAGATGCGAACCCCAAAGCAACCAATCAGCAGGTACTTTTTATCTGTCTAGTGCATAATATTAATGATGATGATAATAATAATAGTGCAAATTAGACGGCGAAGAGAAACATGATTATTTCCTATGGTTTTAGGGAACATTTCCACCATTGAACAACATTAGTAAATAATCCTCACTGATCATAATACTGTACATCTATATCAATACTTAGCAAGGCAAGCTATCCATTTACAATATGGGCCTGTGCCAGTTTACTTTATACCCCTTTCCCACTAGAAGTCTCGGGTCTGACCCGGGATTTGGAACACGGTTCCAAGCCAGGTCAGACCCGAGACGGACAACTTTTCCACAATGGCGCCGACCCGGGAATATCCCGGGTCGGCGCCGTTTACACTGCACCAGGGTGCAGTGTCTTCTGGCCAGCGCTTGGAGATGACATCATCTCCAAGCGCCGGGAAAACCGGCAGATCGGGACCCTCAGGGCATGACCTCGGTCCCGTCAGGCCATGCCCCCGTTGTGATGCTGCCCACCGTCACGCTGGGGGTAAGCCCAGCACTCTGGAAGCTGCAGCACACACTGTCCTGGCCAGCGCTGCTGTCTGCATGGCAGGACAGACAGCAGCACTGACAGCATGCATTGTCCCCCGCAACCTCCCGACTGCCCGCGGGACACTGCGGTCAGGGAGGTATGGGATCTTAACGTGCTGTAAACGGAACCGGGTAACCCGTTTACACTACACCCTTACCCGGGTCATTCCCAGGTCCAACCCAGGTAGCTACCCGGGTAGGATTTCCGGGTCACTTGACCTGGGTTTTTCAGAGGGAGCCTTTTCCACTACCAAAAAAACCCGGGTAAATGCGCGTCCCCCGTGCAAAAACCCGGGTTTTTTGAGCTAGTGGAAAAGGGATATTAGTTGATTACCTAGAGCCGGACTGGTTAGTTACAGCACTCAGTGTACTGGGGACACAAACTATGCCCGCAACAGATGTATCTTAGTTACAAGGTATATGTTCCTAAACACCAGATCTAACCTTTCAAGTATTACATTGATTGTGTAGGTTTTATTACAGCATGGACGGAATGTGTACATATTATTACCATCAGTTGAGACAGTTACTCTCCGCTGAGGACTTTTAACATATAACATCTGTTCTCTTAATAGGTCTGTCCCTCATTCCTCATTGTTACTGGTATACAGTGCCCAAACCAGATAGCAATCAAACATCTCTGGAGATTTCCTTAACCCTCCTTTTCTTGGCAGCAGAGCAAAACGTAGCAGCTCAAACCCATATGTATATATCATATACAGATAGATCCATCACTGTCACATATGAAGCTAATTACTATATTATCATACTGATTATAATCACATAATTAAAATCATATTATATATAAGGAGTATGCCAAGAGCATGTCAAGCAGTGGAGTACTCATTAACGTGAATACAGTTTGGAGTTGTGAGAAGATATTTGAAACAGCGACTTACCAGTTTCCAAATGGAGGATGACTGGGCAGTGGTGTATCTTTAATTGGTACCAGGTGTGGGCAGTGCATACGGGCAGTGGAGTCAAGGTAGTAGCGCAATGCCCAACCTTAACCCAGGGCAGGGTACAACTTAACAGCTACAGGCTGCCATGCATCCTACCAATACTGCCTCTATTTCACTATCCTTTCTATGCATACAAGGCTGTGTTAGATGTCTGTACTGCTGCCCGTTCTGAGGTCTGAGAGGGTGTTTTACATTGGATATGGATCAGCCCTGGGAGACCGAAGCCTGGGGCCCGGGAGTTAATTTAGCTTTATTAAGTCTATTCTTTCACTTGATTATGTTCTGCTATTGCTGGAATATCAAAATACTGTAGTGTATTAGCAGGGGCGGATTGGGATGGAAAACCAGCCCAGGAAATTACCATATATACTCGAGTATAAGTCGACCCGAATATAAGCCGAGGCACCTAATTTTACCACAAAAACCTGGGAAAACTCATTGACTCGAGTATAAGCCTAGGGTGGGAAATGCAGCTCTAGCCGTACACAGCCCTCAGTGCCAGATATGCCCTCATACTGCCAGATTTGCCCCACAGTGCCAGATATGCCCTCATGCTGCCAGATATGCACCACAGTGCCAGATATGCCCTCATGCTGCCAGATATGCTCCACAGTGCCAGTTACGGTACTTACCCTCCATCGCTCCCGCGCTGTCTTCTGAAGGAGGGACACGGAGGGCACAGCGCGCGGCTCTCCTGTGTCCCTCCTGCGTCTCCGTCTTCGGCGGCGTGTGTGTGTTAAATTAAGTGCCGGTTCGTGAGCCAATCAGAGCTCACGAACGGGCACTTAATTTAACACACACACGCCGCCGGAGCCGGAGACGCAGGAGGGACACAGGAGAGCCGCGCGCTGTGCCCTCCGTGTCCCTCCTTCCACTGACTCGAGTATAAGCCGAGGGGGCTTTTTCAGCACAAAAAAACATGCTGAAAAAGTCGACTTATACTCGAGTATATACGGTAATAGAAAGCAGCCCTAATGGGGGTGCGGTCTGATGAAGGGGTGGGGTCTCTTGAGGGTAGTGGTATCCTCTCCTCATAGGGCCTGATTGTGCGCAAGTGCGGCTTTCCTTGCCCCTTTAGCTGCACTTGTGTCTGAGACCAGGGGTGGATTGGGAACTAACAGTGGGCCTATAAAATTTATAGAAGTGGCCTGACATGGGCAGCACAAGAGGTATAACATACCGTGTAGCCATGGCAGCATCACTGGATGGCAGAGTTACTGTGCTGCAGAGATGGAAGGGGACAATGCAGTGTACTGAGGGGGTGACTCAGACCTGATCGCTGCTGTGCGTTTTTGTTTTTTCAGCAATAGACTGCACATGCGTATGCACTGTAATGCGCACGCACATCAGCAAACAACAGGCATCGCCGGTCAGCGACAGGCTGGTGTGAAAATTCCAATTGCACAGCCATTCGCATGCTGATTGACAGAAAGAGGCCGTTTGTGGGTGGTAACTGACCCTTTTCTGGGAGTGTCAGGGAAAACGCATGCGTTCCCAATCATTTTCAGGGAGGGTGTATGATGTCAGTACAGGCCCGATCAGCCTGTTTTCATCGCAATGTAGGAGTAAGTCCTTGGCTGCACACAGTAGAAAAATCATTCAATGGTGAGCGAGGTGCGAACGGAGTTGCAGCTGTCCGCTGACTGAGGGATTTTTAGCAGCTCGGCGAACACATGCGATCGCACACTTGTACAATGAATATACACTCCCCATTAGCGGCGACTATCTGATCGCAGCACAATTTTAGCAGCCCAGCGTTCAGATCTGAATCACCCCCTGAGTGCAGTGGGCTGCCTGTCATGTGGGGGGTGGGGCCACATGACAACACACATAAAGGCCTCACAGACACGTCGGCCTACCAGGAATCTTTCTGGTGACACTTTGGCCAATCCGCCCTTGTGTCTTAGGAAGGATTGCTTCACCAGAAATTGCATTTATCTTTTATATACTGTATTGCTGTTTAGTAAATTAAATGCCTAATGCAGAGCCGTAAGTAGACTTTTTGGTGCCCTGTGCCAGACAGCAGTGCTCGAAGTGGAAATTTTGAAGTGGGGGTATGGAAAAGTCAAGGACGCAATTATGCTCCAGAAAAGGGGGCGTGGTCACCCAAAAGGGGGGGTGTCCAGTGTAGTAGAACCCCTTATACTATCTAGTACTGGTGCCCCTTTCACCTTATAGCACACGGTACAAGCCGAAATTCACATTATAGCACACTGAATGAGACAAAATTCACATTATAGCACACGGTACAAGCCGAAATTCACATTATAGCACGTGGTACGAGCCGAAATTCACATTATAGCACACTGAATGAGCCGAAATTCACATTATAGCACACTGAATGAGCCGAAATTCACATTATAGCACACTGAATGAGCCGAAATTCACATTATAGCACACTGAATGATCCGAAATTCACATTATAGCACACTGAATGAGCCGAAATTCACATTATAGCACACTGAATGAGCCGAAATTCACATTATAGCACACTGAATGAGCCGAAATTCACATTATAGCACACTGATTGAGCCGAAATTCACATTATAGCACACTGAATGAGCTGAAATTGTGACAGCAGGGACAGCCAGAGTGACAGCAGGGACAGGGAGAGAGAGAGTGACGACAGGGAGAGAGAGTAACGACAGGGAGAGAGAGAGTGACGAGAGTGACAGCAGGGAGAGAGTGACAGCAGGGAGAGAGAGGGTGACGACAGTGACAGCAGGGAGAGAGAGAGTGACAGCAGGGACAGGGACAGTAACGAAAGGGAGAGAGGGTGACAGCAGGGGAACAATACCTGACTTGCTGCGGTGAGGTCCCTCTGACCGCCATTTGTTGCGGGTGAGCGGCTGGAGGCGGTGAGGGGCTGGTGGCTGGTGACTGGCGGTGAGGGGCTGGTGGCTGGCGGCCTGGGACGTAACTAGACCTTTATGGGCCCCATAGCAAAATGTTGATAGGGCCCCCGTGTGCTTCACAAGAGCACCGTGGATCGGGAGAAGTACGGGAGTGGAGGACAGGACAGGGCAGGGCGGACACCAAGGTGTCCATTACACCAACATTTACATTTGTATACAGTACAGTGGCGGATTTAGAAGGGGCACCAAGGCACATGCCCCTCTGTTATTTAGGAGATTTAAAAAAAAAAAGATATTTAATCACTGGCTGCTTGCTGTCAGTCAGCCTGCCAGCTCTCCCAGAAATAGCAGCATTGCTCCGAAGCCTGCCACTATTAGAAGGCATAAAGAGCAAACAGCAGATCTCCCCCCCCACCATCAGTACATAGAATGCCAGCACACTGCATGCCAATACACCCCTCCCCCCCAATCACCCCGTCCCTCCAGTACACTGCAGTAGCTTCCAGTATCTTTAATCTCCTGCCCTTCCACCTGCACCACACAAATTTCCGTCAACAGAGTAGCAGCAGCGCCCGGCATCGCTCACACCCTGCACCAGGCAGCATAAAGCATCCTTCCAATAACAGAACAGCAGAAACGGCACCTTCCCACCATCTCTCCCCTCTGTAGCACTCTAATAAAATACCGGGTCAGTGGCAGTGTGAATGGGCTGCCGGGTCGATAAGACCCAGGACCAGTGCCGTTTCTTGTGGCGGGCGAGCCGTGCAACCGTACGGGGCGCCCGCTGTGGCACTTCTTGTGTTCTATGATTCCCCCTCCTCCCGAGTACCCAGCTCGGGGGGCGGAGTTTCGCGGAATGATGCAGGTGCGTCGTGACGTCACGACGCACCCGCGTCATTCCGCAAAACTCCGCCCCCTGAGCTGGGTACTCGGGGGGAGGCCAGGAGGGGGAGCCAAGCTGCAGGGGGAGCCAAGCGCCACAAAGACGAGGGAGAGGCTGCCGAAGAGCGGGAAGAACCGCTTCAAACATAAGTCAGCCTCTCCCTCTCCCCCCCCCGCCACCATGTGTAAAATGGGGACTCTTGCCTGCCATCATGTGTAAAATGGGGACTCTTGCCTGCCATCATGTGTAAAATGGGGACTTTTGCCTGCCGTATTGTGTACAATGGGGACTCTTGCCTGCCGTAATGTGTAAAATGGGGACTCTTGCCTGCCATAATGTGGAAAATGGGGACACCTGCCGTATTGTGGAAAATGGGGACACTTGCCTGCCGTATTGTGGAAAATGGGGACACTTGCCTGCCGTAATGTGGAAAATGGGGACACTTGCCTGCCGTATTGTGTAAAATGGGGACTCTGGCCTGCCGTATTGTGTAAAATGGGGACTCTTGCCTGCCGTAATGTGTAAAATGGGGACACTTGCCTGCCGTATTGTGTAAAATGGGGACACTTGCCTGCCGTAATGTGTACAATGGGGACTCTTGCCTGCTGTAATGTGTAAAATGGGGACTCTTGCCTGCCATCATGTGTAAAATGGGGAATCTTGCCTGCCGTAATGTGTAAAATGGGGACACTTGCCTGCCGTATTGTGTAAAATGGGGACTCCACTAATGTGGAAAATAAGATTTTACTTACCGGTAAATCTATTTCTCGTAGTCCGTAGTGGATGCTGGGGACTCCGTAAGGACCATGGGGAATAGACGGGCTCCGCAGGAGACAGGGCACTTTAAGAAAGAATTAGGAATACTGGTATGCACTGGCTCCTCCCTCTATGTCCCTCCTCCAGACCTCAGTTAAGGAAACTGTGCCCGGAAGAGCTGACAGTACAAGGATAGGATTTTGGAATCCAGGGTAAGACTCATACCAGCCACACCAATCACACCGTATAACTCGTGATAAACTTACCCAGTTAACAGTATGAACAACAACAGAGCATCAGACCAACCTGATGCAACCATAACATAACCCTTATGTAAGCAATAACTATATACAAGCATTGCAGAAGAAGTCCGCACTTGGGACGGGCGCCCAGCATCCACTACGGACTACGAGAAATAGATTTACCGGTAAGTAAAATCTTATTTTCTCTAACGACCTAGTGGATGCTGGGGACTCCGTAAAGCTCCCAAACGGGCGGGAGAGTGCGGATGACTCTGCAGCACCGAATGAGCAAACACAAGGTCCTCCTCAGCCAGGGTATCAAACTTGTAGAATTTTGCAAAAGTGTTTGAACCTGACCAAGTAGCTGCTCGGCAAAGCTGTAATGCCGAGACCCCTCGGGCAGCCGCCCAAGAAGAGCCCACCTTCCTTGTGGAATGGGCTTTTACTGATTTTGGAGGCGGCACTCCAGCCGCAGAATGAGCCTGCTGAATCGTGTTACAGATCCAGCGAGCAATAGTTTGCTTTGAAGCAGGAGCACCCAGCTTGTTGGATGCATACAGGATAAACAGCGACTCAGTTTTCCTGACTCAAGCCGTTCTGGCTACATAAACCTTCAAAGCCCTGACTACCTCTAGTAACTTGGCATCCTCCAAGTCATGAGTAGCCGCAGGCACAACAATAGGTTGGTTTACATGAAAAGATGACACCACTTTTGGCAGAAATTGCGGACGAGTCCGTAATTCTGCCCTGTCCATATGGAAAACCAGATAGGGGCTTTTATGTGACAAAGCCGCCAATTCTGACACACGCCTAGCCAAAGCTAAGGCCAACAGCATGACCACCTTCCACGTAAGATATTTTAACTCCACGGTTTTAAGTGGCTCAAACCAGTGTGATTTCAGGAAACTCAACACCACGTTAAGATCCCGAGGTGCCACTGGTGGCACAAAAGGGGCTGAATATGCAGCACTCCCTTTACAAACGTCTGAACTTCAGGAAGAGAAGCCAGTTCCTTTTGAAAGAAAATGGATAGGGCTGAAATCTGGACCTTAATGGACCCCAATTTTAAGCCCAAAGTCACTCCCGACTGTAGGAAGTGAAGGAAACGGCCCAGCTGGAATTCCTCTGTAGGGGCATTCCTGGCCTCACACCAAGCAACATATTTTCGCCATATACGGTGATAATGCTTAGCCGTCACGTCCTTCCTAGCCTTTATTAGCGTAGGAATAACCTCATCCGGAATGCCTTTTTCTGCTAGGACCCGGCAATCAACCGCCATGCCGTCAAACGCAGCCGCAGTAAGTCTTGGAACAGACAGGGCCCCTGTTGCAACAGATCCTGTCTGAGAGGCAGAGGCCATGGGTCCTCTGTGAGCATTTCTTGCAGTTCCGGATACCAAGTCCTTCTTGGCCAATCCAGAACAATGAGTATTGTTCTCACTCCTCTTTTTCTTACGATTCTCAGCACCTTAGGTATGAGAGGAAGAGGAGGAAACACATAAACCGATTGGAACACCCACGGTGTCACTAGTGCGTCCACAGCTATCGCCTGAGGGTCTCTTGACCTGGCGCAATACATTTGTAGCTTTTTGTTGAGGCGGGATGCCATCATGCCCACCTGTGGCAGTTCCCAACAACTTGTAATCTGTGTGAAGACTTCTTGATGAATTCCCCACTCTCCCGGGTGGAGGTCGTGCCTGCTGAGGAAGTCTGCTTCCCAGTTGTCCACTCCCGGAATGAACACTGCTGACAGTGCTTTTACGTGATTCTCCGCCTCGCGAAGAATTCTGGTGGCTTCCGCCATCGCCACCCTGCTCCTTGTGCCGCCTTGGCGGTTTACATGAGTTCCAGGATATTGATGTGCAGACAAGTCTCCTGACTTGACCACAGACCCTGGAAATTTCTTCCCTGTGTGACTGCCCCCCACCCTCGGAGGCTTGCATCCATGGTCACCAGGACCCAGTCCTGAATGCCGCACCTGCGACCCTCGATAAGGGGAGCACTCTGCAGCCACCACAGAAGAGACACCCTGGCCCTGGGGAATAGGGTGATCAGCCGCTGCATCTGAAGATGCGATCCGGACCACCTGTCCAACAGATCCCACTGAAAGGTCCTCGCATGTAACCTGCCGAAGGGAATGGCTTCGTATAACGCCACCATCTTTCCCAGGACTCGCGTGCATTGATGCACCGACACCTGTTTTGGTTTTAAGAGGCCTCTGACCAGAGTCACGAGCTCCTGAGCCTTCTCCGCCGGGAGAAAAACCTTCTTCAGGTCTGTGTCCAGAATCATGCCCAGGAAGGGCAGACGCGTCGTAGGAATCAGCTGCGACTTTGGAATATTCAGAATCCAGCCGTGCTGTTGCAACACTTCCCGAGAGTGTGCTACGCTGATCAGCAACTGCTCTCTGGACCTCGCCTTTATGAGGAGATCGTCCAAGTATGGGATAATTGTGACTCCTTGCTTTCGCAGAAGCACCATAATTTCTGCCATTACCCTGGTAAATATTCTCGGTGCCGTGGACAGACCAAACGGCAACGTCTGGAATGGGTAATGACAATCCTGTACCACAAATCTGAGGTACGCCTGAGGTGGATAAATGGGGACATGAAGGTATGCATCCTTTATGTCCAGAGACACCATAAAATCCCCCCCTTCCAGGCTTGCGATGACCGCTCTGAGCGATTCCATCTTGAACTTGAACCTTTTTAGGTATATGTTCAGGGATTTTAAATTCAATATGGGTCTGATTGAACCGTCCGGTTTCGGTACTACAAACATGGTTGAATAATAACCCTTTCCTTGTTGAAGGAGGGGAACCTTGACCACCACCTGCTGAAGATACAATTTGTGAATTGCAGTTAACACTGTTTCCCTCTCGTGGGGGGTAGCCGGCAGGGCCGTCGGTGAGGGGGCATCTTCTCAAAGTCTAGCTTGCATACCTGAGACACAATATCTATTGCCCAGGGATCTAACAGGGAGTGAACCCACTTGTGGCTGAACTTACGCAGGCGTGCCCCCACCGGGCCTAGCTCCGCCTGTGGAGCCCCAGCGACATGCGGTGGATTTTTGTAGAGGCCGGGGAGGACTTCTGTTCCTGGGACCTAGCTGTGTTGTGCAGCTTCTTTCCTCTGCCCCCGCCTCTGGCAAGAAAGGACGCACCTCAGACTTTCTTGTTTCTTTGTTCTAAAGGCTGCATTTGATAACGTTGTGCTTTTCTAGGCTGTGCAGGAATATAAGGCAAAATATCAGAATTACCAGCTATAGCTGTGGAGACCAGGTCCGAGAACCCTTCTCCACACAATCCTCAGCCTTCCATATGCCTCTTAAGTCGGCATCATCTGTCCATTGCATATTCTACAGGACACGTCAAGCAGAAATCGACATAGCTTTGTCTCTAGGACCCAGTATACTCATGTCTCTTTGGGCATGTTTTATATATATATATATATATATATATATATAATGGAAGGAGACAGGCAGCACTCAAGCAGACTCAAATAGAGTGAAAAAAGCGGTCCGTTTATTGATCCGACATGTTTCGGGGAACTCCCCGTCCTCAGGGCCAAGCAAGCCAAACTGAACCACAATAGCACCTTATAAACACCATACATTAATGAGACATAGATCTACTCACCTGTGTCACGGCGCCAAACGTCCGCTCGAGGGTCCAGTCCCGCAGCACCGTCGCCCGTCGATGACGTCACTGGAGGGGGACACGCCGAGCCGTCACCATGACAACGAGACGCTCCTAGATGGAACTCCGCATAAACTGCGAAAACGGCAAGCCTCTACGTAACGCTGGTGGGTGATGGCTCTGGAAGCTCAATATGGTGTTACGATCCGTGCTTTTAACATAAAGTGATGTGGCCAACTGTCCATCATTGTTAGTTATGGTAACATCTAAATAATTGATCTCCCTATCATTGATTACGAAAGTAAATTGTACTGCATGATGCGTACCATTGTGATCATCCCACAGATTACTCAATTGATCCCTGGGACCACGCCATAGCACAAGCAAGTCATCAATGTAGCGTTTGTACAAGATGACTGCCGGTGCTATCGCGGTGTCCATGGAAAACATTTTCATCTCCACCTGGTACATAAATGCGTTCGCGTACGACGGGGCCACAGAGGACCCCATCGCACATCCCGCAGTCTGCAACCAGATTTTGCCATTAAAAATAAAATAATTATGTCTGAGAATACGATCTAATAATGACAAAAAAAAAGGACACATCGGGGCCTAAATAAGCCTCATTGCCTTGGATCAAAAGTCTCACCGCCTCCACTCCTGCATCATGTGGGATGCAGGTATAGAGGCTGGTGACATCGACACGGTGGATCTTTCAATTGGGAACATTGTCCCCAGGGGGTTTAAACGAAAATTTGGGATTACAATGCTATTTATAATTTAACCTTTAGTTGTGTTTCATAACAGCGTGCTGTATTCAGTTAATGCAGCTGTATATCCCTACAGGGCTTTACCCGGGTTAGCCAGCGGGAGGTTACCTTTGGACACGGGGGCATTGATTTAATGCAACAGCTTTTTTAACCTTTATGTGCTCTTATAGTGTTTAACGATGTTTATTGTCATTCACAGTGTAATGATGTTTTGTCTTTGTTATGTCTTTTGGTTGTCAAGGTTACCATCTGGTGTCGCGGACCAATAGCCTGCTCGGGGCCAGTGACGCGCACGTACGCTTCCGGTGCGGTTTGTGGAGTTCCATCTAGGAGCGTCTCGTTGTCATGGTGACGGCTCGGCGTGTCCCCCTCCAGTGACGTCATCGACGGGCGACGGTGCTGCGGGACTGGACCCTCGAGCGGACGTTTGGCGCCGTGACACAGGTGAGTAGATCTATGTCTCATTAATGTATGGTGTTTATAAGGTGCTATTGTGGTTCAGTTTGGCTTGCTTGGCCCTGAGGACGGGGAGTTCCCCGAAACATGTCGGATCAATAAACGGACCGCTTTTTTCACTCTATTTGAGTCTGCTTGAGTGCCGCCTGTCTCCTTCCATTATATTGAGGATCAGCATTGTTTCTCTAGGAGGGCACCGCAGCACATTGCCATTTGGAGAGGGAGTGCCGGGATTACTACACTGTGTATATATATATATATATATATATATATATATATATCTCTTAAGACAGCATCTTTAATATATATATATATATATATCTATATATACATATATCTATATATATCTACATACTAGGGTCTCAATCTCTGCTGATAAGGTACCTGTCCACGCTGCCCCAGCGCTATAAACCCATGCCGACACAATCGCCGGTCTGTGCAGGATCCCTGAGAATAGCTGTTACGACAGGTTACCTTTTGGGCAAACGTGACACCCTAGGGGAAGATTCCCATCGTATCCTGGCCCTAGTGGGGAAAGGATACTGCCTGAGAATTCTTTGTGGGAAACTGCAGTCTCTTGTCTGGAGATTCCCGCTCTTTTTACTCATGAGAGGAGGGAAATTTACCTCAGCTTTCTTCCCCTTAAACATGTGTACCCTTGTGTCAGGGACAGATGAGTCATCAGTGATATGCAAATCATCTTTTATTACAATAATCATATATTGAATACTTTTCTGCCATTTTGGCTGTAACTTTGCATTATCGTAGTCGACACTGGAGTCAATCTCCGTGTCGACATCAGTGTTTATTATTTTGGATAGTGAGCATTGAGAGACACTGAAGGTCTCTGCGACAGAGGGACAGACATGGGTAGATTTCCTGTCTGTTCTCTAATCTTTTGTGCAATAAATTCACCTTAGCACTTAATTACACATATCCAACAGGTGTCGGCGTTGTCGACGGAGACACCCTCACACACACATATTTGCTCTATCTCCTCCTTAGGGGAGCCTTTTACCTCCGACATGTCGACACACACGTACCGACACACCACACACACAGGGGATGCTCTATTTGAAGACAGTTCCCCCACAAGGCCACTTGGAGAGACAGAGAGAGAGTATGCCAGCACACACCCCAGCGCTATATGACCCAGGAATCACACAGTAACGTAGTGTTAACCCAGTAGCTGCTGTATATATTGTTTTTACGCCAAATTTATGTGCCCCCCTCTCTTTTCACCCGCTTCTATTGTGCTTCTGCAGGGGAGAGCCTGGGGAGCTTCCTCTCAGCGGAGCTGTGGAGAGAAAATGGCGCTGGTGAGTGCTGAGGAAGAAGCCCTGTGTAAAATAATGGCGGGGGCTCATGCATATATACAGTGCCCAACTGTATATATGCTGCTTTTGCCAAGAGGTACTTAATTGCTGCCCAGGGCGCCCCCCCCCTGCGCCCTGCACCCTACAGTGACTGGAGTGTGTGGGTTTAATGTGGGAGCAATGGCGCACAGCTGCAGTGCTGTGCGCTACCTCATATGAAGACTGGAGTCTTCTGCCGCCGCTTTTGACGTCTTCTTGCTTCTCACGCCGGCTTCTGGCTCTGCGACGGGGACGGCGGCGCGGCTCTGGGATCGGACGACCAAGGGTGCGTTCCTGTGTTCGATCCCTCTGGAGCTAATGGTGTCCAGTAGCCTAAGAAGCATGACCTATCCGCAGTTAGTAGGTCTGCTTCTCTCCCCTCAGTCCCACGTAGCAGAGAGTCTGTTGCCAGCAGATCTCTCTGAAAATAAAAAATCCTAACAAAATACTTTCTTATTAGCAAGCTCAGGAGAGCTCACTAAAGTGCACCCAGCTCTGTCCGGGCACAGATTCTAACTGAGGTCTGGAGGAGGGACATAGAGGGAGGAGCCAGAGGGGCGTGGCCTGGACCTAGCTTTGAGCAGTCGCACAGCCTCAGAGCTCCTGCTGCCTGGGACTAGAATTCTATTAAAATATCTGTCCCCTACGACCTCTCTCTCCTGAACGGCCCCACCTGCGGCCCGGCTTGGTGTGCGGGTCCCGGAGAACTTCTCACCGCAGCCCTCCGTGACGATTGATGAATGGGGCCTGCTGCCCCTGCTGAGACCGGGGCCTTGAGTTCCGGGTCTCCCCGGCTGTGAACTCCGGGGACGTGCTGGAGCCGGGCCGGGATCGGCGGAGACTCCCTCCCACCCCAGATGAGGTACCTTTGCTGCCTGCCACCTGCGCTGAGGACCCGAGACTGGCGGTAAGACCAGAGCCCCTTCCTGTGCCCTCCTGAGACGCGGCTGCGGCGGGCCTTTGTCTACCCCTCTCCTCCCGGCAGCCATCTTCCGCTGCACGGCTCCGTCTCCTGCTGCCCTGTCCCGCTCCGGCGGACGCCGGACGCGCTGCTCCGTGCCCCGGAACGCCTAGACATCCTCCTGCAGTGGTGTGGGGCGACTGATTGCCTCCTTAGGAGCTCCGGCCGTCCGCGGCCTATGCCAGAACCGGGAGCCGCGGCCTGAATTTGAGCCTCCCCCCGCCGGAAGCGCTGGAAGCGCCATATCACAGTGGGAAACTTGATCTGCCCCCCTCTCAACCTGCTTATATCCCTAGGTGGCAGTCTCCATTTACCTTCTCCTCCCCTGCCTGCTGGCCCCTGCACCCTGCATCAGGGAAGTACCTGGAGGGTAGTGTGCCCTATCAGCCCAGCCCTATTCCACATTATCTGAAGTGCAGTGCTGCTGGACCCTGGTAGCGGGTCTGACCTCTCGCCCCTCTCTCCTGGCTGGGAGCTTGCCTTCTGGGTCCCGCAGGTTGCAGATGACCCCCTGCCTGGCCCTGTGTGACGCTGAATGTTTTCTGACCTCTCTGAGTATAAAGTGCAGCTAGACATGTGCTGCACCTGGCTGTCGTTGCTACTGATACCGTAATGTGCTGCTGATGCCAGGCCACAGGGAGCCATCCCGCTAAAGGCATTCCAACGCGAGCTATGCAGTCAAACTTCACCTCGTTGATTTGCTTACAAGGAATCTAAGCATCCCGCTGCTGATTGAGTGATGACCAGGAATAAGAGACCTTCTAAAAAGACCGACACATTGACTCCGCGGGGAACCATGTCACAGTCCGCTATGAGGTCCTTTCTACAACCCACCCCACCCGCTACAGCTGACAGCTCCCCTGCCGCAGACCCCCCTACTCCCCCACAGATCCCTCACCCATCCCCCCCGGGTGCGGAAGCAACACGCGCTAGCTCCCCAGAAGGCAGGGATCTACAAGATATCCTAGCTTATATGAAAAACCTGCCCACTAAGCAAGATCTACAGGATACAGTGAGACGGGAGTTGGCAGCTATGCGACAAGACATCTCCCACATCTCTGAACGGGTGACGAGTCTGGAAGACCATCAGGAATCCTCCGACACACTCCTACGGTCACTGACAACCATCTTAGACACCCAGTCCGCGGAGATCCGCTCCCTCCAATCACGGTTAACGGATTTGGACAACAGAGGGAGGAGAAACAATATCCGTGTCCGGGGTCTGCCGGAGGATGTCCCGCAGGCGGGCCTGATTGACGCCCTCACGAGAATCTTCAACGAGATCCTGGGTAACGACCCCAACGACGCCATCACTTTCGATAGGGCCCATCGAGCTCTGAAACCAAGAGGTCTCTCTGCAGATAGACCACGAGACGTAATCTGCAGATTACATTATTTCTCCCAAAAGGACGACATCATGCGTAAAGTCCGGCAACTTGACGGAGTTGATTTCAACGGTTCAACGATCCAGATTTACCAAGACTTGTCCTGGCACACACTCCAACAGCGGAAGGCTCTCAAGCCCCTAACGGATGAGCTCCGTAAGCGCCAATTGAAATACCGCTGGGGCTTTCCCTTCAATCTCCAAGTCTCCTTGTCGGGGAAAACCCACACCCTCAACTCATACTATGACTTCCCGGAATTCTGTAATGGACTGGGTATACCGAAACTTGATATACGCAATTGGGACTTCTCTACCCCAGAGCTACCACCTCTCCAGCCCCTGCGTACAGGAGCACCCTGGAAGGAGGTGCGGAGGGCCGGGAGAAGAAGTTCTGGTGGACCTCCCCCCGACAGGGACCCGCGCGTCACCTGATTGATTGGGCGCAGCGGGCCATGATTCTTTGGGTTATGGTGTGACACTATTTCACACCTCTGCTGAAACATCATCCGATATCTAGCTGAGTTAATCCCTGCTTTATGTTCACGAGATTTCCTACATGTAACCAACTTAAGACTTTTTCATGTTAACGAGGTTTACAGTTTAAAGTTTACAGTTTACAAATAGCTCAAATCATACATGTTTAATGATTGTTACTCTCATTTTCCTTATTGTCAAGTTGCCTTCGGCGGTGGCTCCCTTACCCGCCCCACACCCGCCTCTGGCTGTTATGCCTCTTGGGTTTCCAGTCCCTAGGTGGATCGGTAACCTTAATGCGGGTTTATTGAATGTTATTGTTGTTTTCTTTCTACACTCTGTCTCTTTTTCACTCTTTCCCATTCTTCCTCCTTTTCTTCCTCTGACCGTTCTGGACCCACAGCCTTCAACCACGACCCACAATACTCATGGCATCCCCCGGTAGAATCAAAGTAACATCGATTAACGCGAAAGGCCTTAAAGTGCCGGAGAAATGGTCGTCCCTTTTGCGATCCCTCTGGGCTGATAGAGTAGATGTCGCGCTAGTCCAGGAATCACACTTTAAAATTTCCGCTAAGAACCCCCCCTTGACAAACCATCGTTACCCCCAAGCCTTTTATAATAACAACCCAGACACTAAATCAAAAGGAGTGGCGATAATATTCTCTAGGACCCTCCAAATGTCGGATATATCAGTACATAGGCCGATCCCGGGACGCCTTTTGATAGTCAACTGTAAAATACACATGTGCCCATACACATTTGTAGCTCTTTACGCCCCAAACAAGGACCAGATCCCCTATTTCCGCTCTGCCCTTACCCAAATGGAACCACACCTTTCGGGGGTTGTGGTTTTAGGGGGAGACCTGAACTGGATAATGGATCCATCACTGGACTCATCTTCCGGAGCCCTCCGCACATCCCAACGTCAATACCGACAAGTTAGACGACTATTCCATGACCTTCAGCTGGCTGATTCCTGGAGGGTCCTCCATCCCTCCGATCGTGACTACTCCTTTTACTCGCCCCCACATAATACATACTCTCGCCTCGACTACATATTTTTGAGTCATAGACATCTTCCTTTACTAATAGATGCCTCCATAGGCCCGATAACCTGGTCTGATCACGCCCCGGTATATATGACCCTTTCAACTCCCCAGGCATCCCCAGGCCAATGGACTTGGCGCCTCAACGAGTCTTTACTCCAAGACCAATACTGCAAAGGTGAAATAGAAAAGGCCCTGGCTGAATTCTTCTCCATAAATGATACCGACGATGTTTCCAAGATTACCTTATGGGAAGCACATAAATGCACCATAAGAGGTAAGCTCATACAGCTGGGGTCATTTATGAAGAAACAGCGGTCAGCACTAATCACCAAACTGATGGGACGACTCCACCACCTTGAGTCCTTGCACAAAACGTCCCTATCAGAGGCTGACTATCTAGAACTACTCGACACACGTACCCAACTAAAGAAAACCCTCACTGATAGTATCCAGCTTTCAGTCCGTAAATGCAACTCCAAATATTATCAGTGGGGTAATAAACCTGGCCGCCTTCTAGCCCAAGCACTTAAAGCTCAACGCTCCTCTTTGTATATTAACAACATAAAAGACCACGGAGATGCTCTCCGATTCAAAACCCCTGAAATTGCTGCATGCTTCAAACAATACTACTCCCTTCTTTACAATCTAGAGAACCGACCCGACGGCACAGCCACCCCCTATGATGCCCAACAGGCGAAGGTGTATTTAGAAAAGGTGTCCTATCCCGTCCTATCACCCTCAGATAGGGAAGCACTGGAACTACCTTTTACCCAACAAGAGCTGGAAGATGCTCTGGCCTCGACACCCTCTGGTAAGAGCCCGGGGCCAGACGGCTTCACACTCACCTACTATAAGCAATTTAAAGACCTCGTCTCCTCACATCTTCTTCAGGCCTTTAACTCCATTTTCGCAGACACCCATTTCTCGGGCCAATCCCTGGGGGCCCACATTTCAGTTTTACCTAAGCCTGTCAAAGACCCCTCGATGTGCTCCAGCTATAGACCCATATCCCTTCTAAATGTCGATGTCAAACTTTTCGCAAAATTAATGGCAATTAGACTAAATGCATTCCTACCATCTCTAATCCACAGCGACCAGGTGGGGTTTGTGCCAAACCGCGAAGCTAAGGACAACACCACTAAGGTGCTGAACCTAATTCATATAGCATCCCAGGGCGGCCCCCCCACCATGCTGCTATCTACCGACGCCGAGAAGGCTTTCGATAGAGTTAGCTGGGGTTTTATGGGGTCTGTACTGAGGCACATCGGACTGGGTCCCCTGGCGCTGGGCAGAATTATGGGACTTTATAGATCCCCCACAGCTCGAGTTCGAGTCAATGGATCCCTATCAGATCCCTTTTTTATAAGTAACGGGACAAGACAGGGTTGCCCATTATCCCCCTTACTTTTTGTCCTCTGTATCGAGGCCCTCGCGAGAGCTATTAGAGCCAATGATGGCATCACTGGCCTGAGAGTTGGCGATACAGACCACAAACTCTCCCTGTTTGCTGATGACTTATTAGCCACAATAACCCACCCGACCTCTTCCCTTCCCCATCTCATGCAAGAGCTGTCTCATTTTGGGCTTCTCTCCAACTTTAAGATTAACATGTCCAAATCCTGTGCCCTGAACATCTCCACGCCACCCGACACGGTGGCCAAACTTAAACGATCCTTTCCCTTCACCTGGAACACCTCCCATCTATCTTACCTGGGAATACAGCTGCCGAACGATCTGTCCCGTTTGTTCACCTTGAACTTCACGCCCCTTCTTCGAACACTCAGAGCTGACTATAGTAGATGGTATCTCAAACCACTCTCTTGGCTGGGAAGGGTGAATGTGGTGAAAATGGATACACTTCCCAAACTCCTCTACAAATTACAGGCCCTCCCCATACAGATCCCAGACTCCTGGTTCAAGTCCATACGGCTCTTGATACAACAATTCATATGGTCCCGGAGACGGCCTAGAATTAGCCGATCCACTATGATCCGTTCCACCCGTAGCGGTGGCTTCCAACTACCTGATGTCAGAGGCTACTATTGGGCAATATTGCTTAATAGGGTGTTGGATTGGACGAGGAGTCGGGATACTAAGCAATGGGTGGCTTTGGAGGGTCTGTATATACGACAATTCCCAGAGATCTTCCCCTGGCTTCCTTCCCTACCCAAGCCCCCAGTCCCTCACCCAACTATCACTGCTACCCTCTCCTTCTGGAAAAAAGCGCGCACCTGGCCCTCCCTATCATCCGCTTTCGGCCCGTTGACCTCTTTTCTAGCTAACCCCGACTTTCTGCCAGGCTTAACACCCTCTCACTTTAGAGACTGGGCCCTTGAGGGTCTCTTTAGAGTAGGCCAGCTGGCGACTCCCTCGGGTGTCAGGCAGTTTTTAGAAATACGATCAAAATGGGAAATCCCGCAACGTGACTTCTGGAAATATCTACAGCTTAGACATTTCCTGCATTCTAAACACAGATATATCCAGGCCTCACGGGAACTAACACAATTCGAAAGGCTCTGCATTTCTAAGTGTACCCCCAAGCATACTGTCTCCACACTCAACAAACTCCTACAGAGCTCTGATGCTCAGACACCCACACCCTTCCAGGTGGCTTGGGAGAGGGATCTCGGGATCCAACTTACAGAAAAAGAATGGCAGAAGATATTCCTCAAATCACACAATAGTTCAGTGTGTATACAAGAAAGGGAAACCCAATATAAACTTTTAATGAGATGGTACAGACACCCCTCTCTCCTCCACTTCATGTATCCCGAAGTGACGGACAAATGCTGGAGATGTCTCAATGCCACTGGCACCCTAATGCACATCTGGTGGAATTACCCCCTACTTTGCCCTTTTTGGGCTGACATCATTTCCATTTCACAAGTTATACTCCAAACTCCGGTCCCCACTGATCCAGCCTTCTGGCTGCTCTCCCACTCCTCAATTTCGCTGACACAACATAAGACTTCATTACTCCGCCACTTATCTAATGCAGCACGGGCAGTTATCCCCACACTCTGGAGATCCCCAAACCCGCCCACAAGAAAATTATGGTTCACTAGAATTAACTATTTTATGAATATGGTCTCCAGAGACAAACTGTCAGAGTTCATGGCCACCTGGCTACCTTGGATAGAATATACGTCCTCTAAAGATTACAAAGATTACGTATACGCTACCAAATGATTTAACTTTACAGTCACCCGTTTACCGTGAATGCATTACAGCTATTGCTCAGTTCGAAGGTCCCCAGTCCTGGTCACTCTTTGCTATCTTCTTTCTCTTCCCTATACCTCATACCTCGCTCTTTTTCTAACTATTTTATTATGTTTACCTAAGACATCACGATTGTGGTCACTGTGCAGGCAGAAAACTAGTTGGTACTACTTTGATGCTATAAGATAATATACTGTAGCATGTACCTATATCGGCACCTCAGAGCCTGAAGCTACATACCACTCTGTTTTCTTCAACTAAAATGTACCTGATCCTAATTATAAGTACTGTTGCCTATGTGTCTAAACGTGATGTACTTTTTATATTTTCTTGAATAAAAACAGATTATACAAAAAAAAAGAGGGAGGAGCCAGTGCACACCAGTATTCCTAATTCTTTCTTAAAGTGCCCTGTCTCCTGCGGAGCCCGTCTATTCCCCATGGTCCTTACGGAGTCCCCAGCATCCACTAGGACGTTAGAGAAAATGGGGACACCTGCCGTATTGTGTAAAATGGGGAAACTTGCTTGCAGTATTGGGGAAAATGGGACACTTGCCTGCCGTATTGTGGAAAATGGGGACACTTGCCTGCCGTAATGTGGAAAATGAGGACACTTGCCTGCCGTATTGTGGAAAATGGGGACTCTTGCCTGCCGTATTGTGGAAAATGGGGACTCTGGCCTGCCGTATTGTGGAAAATGGGGACTCTGGCCTGCCATATTGTGTAAAATGGGGACACTTGCCTGCCGTATTGTGTAAAATGGGGACTCTGGCCTGCCGTAATGTGTAAAATGGGGACACTTGCCTGCCGTGATGTGTAAAATGGGGACTCTTGCCTGCTGTAATGTGTAAAATGGGGACTCATGCCTGCCGTATTGTGTAAAATGGGGACTCTTGCCTGCTGAAATGTGTAAAATGGGGACTCTTGCCTGCCGTAATGTGGAAAATGGGGACACCTGCCATATGGTGTAAAATGGGGACTCTTGCCTGCCGTATTGTGTAAAATGGGGACACTTGCCTGCCGTATTGTGTAAAATGGGGACACTTGCCTGCCGTAATGTGTAAAATGGGGACTCTTGCCTGCCGTAATGGGGATTTAATATATCAAGGGCATTGCGGTGTAATGCATAATATATATTTTTGTATTCTTTTCCTGTGCTCGCTGTGATCTGTTGGTGCAAGGTCAAAAACTGGGGTGTAAGGTAGGCTTTTCAGACGAGGCCACGCCCATTTTACAGAGACATGCCAATTTTATCGAGGCCACGCCTCCTTGCTGGGAGCACGCGCATACCTTTTTCTTTTTATATCTATGGGGGGGGGGCACATTTTTTGTTATGTCAATGGGGGTGGGGCACATTTTTAAATCTCGCACTGGAAGCCAAATTGCTAGAAACAGCCCTGCCCAGGACCCATTCATTACATAGGTAGAGACGGTGCAGAGATGAGCTCATCTCCCAGTGCCGCCTCCGCCCCTGATGCCGGCTCCGCTTCCCGTCGCTATAGCAACCCGACCCAGCATATTGCTCGGTTAGGAAACTAGATCTTGGGGTCCAATGCCGGATCCCACCCAGGAAGGACCCGTTTCCAATTCCCGAGCAGGATCCGGCATTGGAGATGTGAAAGGGGCTTTGCAGACACAAGGGGGAAATAGATCAAAACTTTAAGAGCGATAAAGTAGAGAAGTTGCCCACAGAAACCAATCAGCTACTATCATTTTATGGACTGTGATAAACATATCATAGCTAGAAGTTGATTCATTTATTTAGACAAGTTCTCCACTTTATCGTTCTCAAAGTTTGATACTTCTCCCCTTTGGTGGTGCCATATAAATGAAAGGGGTTGGGATCGAAATCCCAGCAGTCACTATCCTGACCGTCACAATGCCGACAGTGGTATCCCAATGGTCAAAATACAGATGGATCTCAGTATTTTCACCCAACCCCACTCTTCCCGCAGCCTTACCCTAACCGTCCCTTCCCGCAGCCTAACCGCAAGCGACCCCTCCCGCCGCCTAACTCTAACCTTCCCCTCCCGCAGCATGACCATAACCGCCCCTCCTCCCCCTGCAGCCTAACCCTAACCATTTACCCCTGCAACCCAACCCCAACCGTCCTCTCCCGCATCCTAACCCTAACCTTCCCCTCTCGCAGCCTAACCGCAAGGGACCTCTCCGGCAGACTAACCATAACCGCCCCAATCCCCTCTCCCCGCAGCCTAACCCTAACCATTCACCCCTGCAGCCCAACCTCAACGTCCCCTCCCACAGCTTAATACTAACATTCCCCTCCCGCAGCCTAACCCTAACCGTCCCCTCCTGCAGCCTAACCTTAACCGCCCCCCCCTTCCCTCCACCTAACACTAACCGTTCACCCCTGCAGCCTAACCCTAACCGTCCCCCTAGTGCCTAACGCCTGTACTTCCCATCGGGATTCTGACTGTCGGGATCCTGACCACATGCCAAATGAAAGATAATATATTAATTATAAAAGAACAATACACAGCCAGCCTATATACCACTGAGTCCTGTGTAACTGAGCTGGGTGTATATGACTTAGCCATTCTCTATATGAGACTGAGTGAAGTGAGACTTCTGCAGTAAATCACTCCGTGTAACTATAAGTGCGGATGACAAAACCTCTTCAATATACAAGAGCATAACATCTCTTAGTTAATGTCCTTCTCGCATGACATGGCACATGTTTATGATTTAAATACACTACACTGCAGTAGAACACTGTATGTCAGCTCATTAAACGGCATATTCCCACATTTATTTATGCAGTTAATTAGCTAAGTCTACAAATACATCAATGCAATGCATGAGGCTTGCATTTTTTGGATCAATGTGTACTTAATTATAAACTATATTTAATGTCATTACCATCCCCTGGGCTCTATAGAACAGAGCATCCATTCATTAATATACAGTAGATATATTTATCAAGATGAGTTACTCTAAATGTATAGAAGTGTAATGTTCTACATACTGTACTGAATGTGCATAGGAGCTACAAATTGATCCCATGATATGTAAACAGCCTTTGAAGCTGATATCGGCAGTCATAATGAATGTTTATAATGAATAAAGGCTTATTTAAAATGCTTTCTCTGAGGCTATGACTTTCTTCATTTTTAAGAAACTTTACGATTTACTGATTGCTCAATCCCCCCCCCCCCCCCCCCCCTCCCAACTGAGGTAAGGGTGAAATATCTGATTTTTAGCAGCAAAGGGTGCATAATAAATAGCAATGGATAATGAAGTGATTCTAGCCATTATATAATTAAATATCACTGGCAAACAGTGCATACTGTATATTTATGGATGTAACTATATGATAGGATAGAATAGGCTTGGTATGGATTCCCGGCCGTCAGGATGCTGGTGGTCACATCATCGGCATCCTGACAATGAGAATGCCAACAGGGTATGGGGTAATCATTTTACCACTCTGCTAACCCACATGGGGTGGCAGCTAGAGCTAAGACTCCAGGGGTGGCGGCTAGGACTAAGACTCGGGGGTTTGTGGCTACGGCTAACCCCTCCCTGTAGTGCCTAACCCAGCTTCCCCTCCGATCCTAACACTAACAGTGACATCAATACTTACCTTCGGTATGCCGGCGGTCGGTGTTCCGGCGCTGGGATGGTATCGGGATTCCGACGTCAGTCAAATTACTGGCCGCATCCCGATAGAATGCTGCAACGTTTTTAAGTGATTTTTGTCCAGCATGTGCTCACTGAGACTGAGGATAAAAGGCGTGCGGACCAGCTTATTATCTGCATTTGCAAAAAATTACCCATAGGCACAATTTGCTAAAATAAACTTGTCTTGATGTTATTATTTACACCCTAACACATTCTGATTGGCCAGAGAAAGTTTGAATCACCATCTAATTAAGTAGTTGTCCATTTTTTTACTACCATTTATGTATCCCCCCTGCACCCCCAGTCCACTCTCTTGTCCAACATGCCAAGGCTTATCTTGTCCATCATGCCAAGCCTACACTGCTGGACAACCCCATACATCCAGACATAATCAGTAGAGCTCTGCAGACGTCTATTAAAGAAGACTTGGGTAGAATGTAATAGGGTGTGAGAATCAGGAAGTGAGAGATTTTGTAAGAATTCTCCTGGTTTTTTTTTGTTTGTTTTTTAAAGTGGCAATTATTAACATGGCAAAACTAAGTTGATTTTGCCGTGTAAATGATTGCCACTTTAAAAAAAAAAAAAAAGCTACAGAAGAATTCTCACAAAATCTCTAATTTCCTGAATCTCACACCATATTACATTGCCCCTGTACATATAATAATATTCTGGCAATCTGCTCCTCGTTCCCGGATATGACACATGAGGAAGAAGGACTGGTTACAGTGAGGTGAGTTATCCAAAATACATAGCCCCTGCGGCACACCTTATCCACACATACTGTACTTACACAGTAATTTCAGTTTTACACCCGTTCTGTGTACTCTCAGAGTATTGGGTATGATCCCAAAGTACTGGTCACATGGTGCTCATTTATAGTTTTCCTACAACCAATGAGATGGACTCATGTCAAGAGACTCGGTAGACAATGAGCAGATGTTTAGCATCCCTGTCATGTTCATGCAAATTGATGGGGTCAAATGGGGGCACAAAGTGAGCTGCTGGCTTGGCATCTAGCTCAGCCTTTTAGCCCTTTTTAGTATAAACAATAAACTCATATGACCAGATCAATTTTCACATCATCTCTGTAAGTCAAGTTTACCAGGACTTTATTTTGTACCCTAATCAATTTTATACAGCGGATTTTATTTTATGGACAAATTGAACGTACTATCTTTCTATATGGATAAATACATTTTTTTCTTGTTAAATGTACTTGGGTACCTGCAGAGTGCTGCCCAAAATTCAACAGAACTTAAAGTCTCTGCACTCCAGGACACAGTTGTACCAGCTTGCGAGAAAAGATAAGCTGCTTTTTGACTCATGACAACCAGTAGCAAACAAGGTCATTACTAGGGATGTGCAACCGGTGCTGCTACCACCCAGGGCACAAAGTCGAGGGAGTGGTGCCCTCTCTGCCCCGGCGGCATGTGAATTTGGCTTGCATGGTGCCCTGTTATGACCCTGGTAGCTAATGTATTATGAGGAATCCATACTAAGCTGTAACAGGGTCCGATAAACCGCCATATGCTGAATTACTTTAAAACAGTGTTTCCCAACCTCATTCCTCAAGACACACTAACAGTCCAGCTTTTAGTGGTATCCATGCTTGAGCACAGATAGTTAAAAAAAATAACTGAGGTACTAATTAAGTCACCTGTCCTTAAGTATGGCTATACTTAAAATCTGGACTTTTAGTGTGCCTTGAGAAAGTAATTTCTCCAATAATAAGAGAAATGGGTGTAAACAAGTTGTATTTCTAATACCCCTTTCACACAGACCCAAGAACTCAGGTTATTGCCGGCGTAAGCTGGCTCGTTCCAAGTCCCGGCTTGGTGTGAAAGGGTCAACCTATGGCCAGGGTTATTCCCAAGTTGGCTGTAGTGTGAAAGGCAAACCTGGGTCATGCCTTAAAGGCTGCAGATTGGCTGGCTCAGGAGTGTTTGGAGATGACGTCATCTCCAAGCATCCTGTGTGAGCAGCGACCTGGGTCCCAGTCGCAGTGTAAAAGGGGTAAGTATAGCTGAAGCCTCGGCTCTGGCCCATGTTCAATAACCTGGGTCAGACACAGGTTGAAGCCGAGGCTTCAGTGGGAAAGGGGCACTAATGTGATAAGTGGCAGTAACGGCAATGGTCATGATAGGGGCTGAAAGCAGCACAAGACTGTTTGGGTCATATATGCATTACCTTTCAGCAATCATACATACTACTTTAGCATTAACTGATGTGCTATAATCCAGAGTCACAAACACAAACTATGGGACATTTGTTTTTTGCTAGATATTACAGCACAAACGTTGTAATAGTAAATGGATTTGTCAGGCTTGTCGCCTGTCAAACAAGTAACATCTGCTACGGCATCCAGTAATCGTGTTCTAGTTATTATTTCAGCCATACACCCTAAAAGGAACGCAGTATTCAGGAACATAGTTGAACATTAGATATAGCACATGGCTGTTTCTAATTTTAAAAAGTTTAGTCAACAAATTGCATTATATCGGCTGTCCTGACCATTGTGCCTGTCTGATTTCATTGCATTTATGTTTGCAATTTTTGTTTGTTTTGTTTTCATTTATAAATTGATGTTTAACTGAACCGATGCCCGCACACCCACAGCGCCACAGAAGTTGATGAGCCAGATTTACAGACTAATGCTGTGATTACTCAGCACCCTGAACAGCAGAAGATTCCTGACTGTTCTACATGATGCTCAGGGGCGTAGCTACACCTTTGGGGGCCCCATAGCACAATTTTCTTGGGCCCCCCCAGTGCACCCCTCCCCCACACTGTGCCATACTACTCTCAGTTCCAAATCTAAATAAACCCCTCCCCCTTACCCCAAGCAGAAACTACTTCAAGCTCAACACCCCTCCCTACTCCACTCAGTCAACTCCCTCCCTCAACCTCCTTCCTTCCTCCCAGAGAGTGGGTGGAGCCGACGCGTGGACACTCACCTTCAGTCCCCATTGGCTGCTGTATGTGCACTGCAGGCACATCTCTGCTCTCCTGGGCTTTCTCCATCTCTCTCCTCATTGACACTGAGAGGAGGCATGGCTGTCGTCCGGGAAAGTCCCTGCAGGCTCAGCCACGCCTCCTCCCAGCATCAGTGACAGTGATGAGAGACAGAGCCGGCCAGGGCAGCAGATGTACCTGTAGTACACTGCAAAGAAATAAAAAGTAGCTGGCAGCCAGGGGCTGGCTGGCAGCTTTAAGCATGGGAGGCAAACTAAAGCAAGCGGACCCAGCTTTTCCATCAGCACATTGCAATGTGGATTTGGTTTGTCTAGTGTGGTTGTGGTTTAAATAGCCAATGCAATGTAAATGGGAAGCAATTAAAATACAGCCAGTCGGGATCCCGGCGGCCACAATACCGATGCCGGAATCCTGACAGGCGGTGAAACGCCTCCGCCGGAATACTGGCGACACAGGCTATTCTCCGTCTGTGGGCGTCCATGACGCCGATAGAGCGAGAATATAACCCGTGGCGAGCGCAGCAAGCTACCATGCCAGCAAAGGGTTTTCTAGCACTCGCCCCGCTGCCGGCATTCTGGCGGACGGGATCCAGCTGTCGGGAACATGACAGCCGGCATCCCGTCCGTTGGTAAATAGTACGTATCCCATATAAATATACTGTAGTTATAAACAAATACAATATCTACAAGTCCCATCTGACAAAGCAAAAACTTAGATATTCAAAAAAGAATTCGAGTGATTTCTTTACAATACAGGAAGCATTCTAGTGATTGATATACAATACAGGGGGAATTCTAGTGACTGATATTACAATACAGGGGGCATTCTAGTGACTGATATCCTATACAGGGGGAATTCTAGTGACTGATATACAATACAGGGGGCATTCTAGTGAGCAATATACAATACAGGGACCATTCTAATGACTGATATATAATACAGCAAGCATCCTAGTGACCGTCATACTATACAGAGAGACAGCAAAGCTCCACCTCTCATTGTCTGGCCTCTCATTGGTGCACTGCGTGGGCTCCCCTCGACTCCTATAATCTTAATGTTGCAGTGACATTAACTTACGTCTGTGACACTATAAGATGCAAGTGTCACTAAAGGTCACAAACAGCACTAGGGTTACCACCTTTTAATATTTTTTAATTCCCACACAGGGGGTATGACCAGGGGTAGTTACCATATGGTGTAGCCAAAATCACACTTTATAATCCAGAGGCTCCCCCCCCCCATGTCACTTTATATGTCTCAGAGTCCCTTCCTGCCCTTATATGCCAGCCAAGGGCCCCCTCATTCCCCTTTATATGCCTGAGGCCAATCATGCCCTTATATGAAAGCCATGAGCCCCATAATGCCTTTATGTCATAGCCCAGAGCCCAGTCATGACACTTTTTACTCTCAAAGCCTCTTCAGTCATGCACTTCGATATGCCAGCCTCAAAGCCCTTTGTTATGCCCATGCATACCAAATACATTATAAATGCTAAGTTTTGTCACATACAAGTCACAAATGTCACATCCCAAGTGAGACAGCCCACCTACATGTACCACTGATGTTTCAATACACAACCACACAAACACTCAAATAAAATCAGTATAAAAAGAGTAAAATAAAATGGATATTTCTCAGAAAAAAAAATAAGAATTTTCTTACCGATAATTCTATTTCTCATAGTCTGTAGTGGATGCTGGGGACTCCGAAAGGACCATGGGGAATAGCGGCTCCGCAGGAGACTGGGCACAAAAGTAAAAGCTTTAAGACTACCTGGTGTGCACTGGCTCCTCCCCATATGACCCTCCTCCAAGCCTCAGTTAGGATACTGTGCCCGGACGAGCGTACACAATAAGGAAGGATTTTGAATCCCGGGTAAGACTCATACCAGCCACACCAATCACACCGTACAACTTGTGATCTGAACCCAGTTAACAGCATGATAACCGAGGAGCCTCTGAAAAGATGGCTCACAACAATAATAACCCGATTTTTTGTAACAATAACTATGTACAAGTATTGCAGACAATCAGCACTTGGGATGGGCGCCCAGCATCCACTACGGACTATGAGAAATAGAATTATCGGTAAGTAAATTCTTATTTTCTCTGACGTCCTAGTGGATGCTGGGGACTCCGAAAGGACCATGGGGATTATACCAAAGCTCCCAAACGGGCGGGAGAGTGCGGATGACTCTGCAGCACCGAATGAGAGAACTCCAGGTCCTCCTCAGCCAGGGTATCAAATTTGTAGAATTTAGCAAACGTGTTTGCCCCTGACCAAGTAGCTGCTCGGCAAAGTTGTAAAGCCGAGACCCCTCGGGCAGCCGCCCAAGATGAGCCCACTTTCCGTGTGGAATGGGCTTTTACAGATTTTGGCTGTGGCAGGCCTGCCACAGAATGTGCAAGCTGAATTGTACTACAAATCCAACGAGCAATAGTCTGCTTAGAAGCAGGAGCACCCAGCTTGTTGGGTGCATACAGGATAAACAGCGAGTCAGATTTTCTGACTCCAGCCGTCCTGGAAACATATATTTTCAGGGCCCTGACTACGTCCAGCAACTTGGAATCCTCCAAGTCCCTAGTAGCCGCAGGCACCACAATAGGCTGGTTTAAGTGAAATGCTGAAACCACCTTAGGGAGAAATTGAGGACGAGTCCTCAATTCTGCCCTGTCCGTATGAAAAATTAGGTAAGGGCTTTTATAGGATAAAGCCGCCAATTCTGAGACACGCCTGGCTGAGGCCAGGGCTAACAGCATTACCACTTTCCATGTGAGATATTTTAAGTCCACAGTGGTGAGTGGTTCAAACCAATGTGATTTTAGGAACCCCAAAACTACATTGAGATCCCAAGGTGCCACTGGAGGCACAAAAGGAGGCTGTATATGCAGTACCCCCTTGACAAACGTCTGGACTTCAGGAACTGAAGCTAGTTCTTTTGGAAGAATATTGACAGGGCCGAAATTTGAACCTTAATGGACCCTAATTTTAGGCCCATAGACAGTCCTGTTTGCAGGAAATGCAGGAAACGACCCAGTTGAAATTCCTCTGTAGGGGCCTTCCTGGCCTCACACCACGCAACATATTTACGCCAAATACGGTGATAATGTTGCACAGTTACATCCTTCCTGGCTTTGATCAGGGTAGGGATGACTTCATCCGGAATGCCTTTTTCCTTCAGGATCCGGCGTTCAACCGCCATGCCGTCAAACGCAGCCGCGGTAAGTCTTGGAACAGACATGGTCCCTGCTGGAGCAGGTCCTTTCTTAGAGGTAGAGGCCACGGGTCTTCCGTGAGCATCTCTTGAAGTTCCGGGTACCAAGTCCTTCTTGGCCAATCCGGAGCCACGAGTATAGTCCTTACTCCTCTCCTTCTTATGATTCTCAGTACCTTGGGTATGAGAGGCAGAGGAGGGAACACATACACTGACTGGTACACCCACGGTGTTACCAGAGCGTCCACAGCTATTGCCTGAGGGTCCCTTGACCTGGCGCAATATCTGTCCAGTTTTTTGTTGAGGCGGGACGCCATCATGTCCACCTTTGGTTTTTCCCAACGGTTCACAATCATGTGGAAGACTTCTGGGTGAAGTCCCCACTCCCCCGGGTGGAGATCGTGTCTGCTGAGGAAGTCTGCTTCCCAGTTGTCCACTCCCGGAATGAACACTGCTGACAGTGCTATCACATGATTTTCCGCCCAGCGAAGAATCCTTGCAACTTCCGTCATTGCCCTCCTGCTTCTTGTGCCGCTCTGTCTGTTTACGTGGGCGACTGCCGTGATGTTGTCCGACTGCATCAGCACCGGCTGACCCTGAAGCAGAGGCCTTGCCTGACTTAGGGCATTGTAAATGGCCCTTAGTTCCAGGATATTTATGTGAAGTGACGTTTCCATGCTTGACCACAAGCCCTGGAAATGTCTTCCCTGTGTGACTGCTCCCCAGCCTCTCAGGCTGGCATCCGTGGTCACCAGGACCCAGTCCTGAATGCCGAATCTGCGGCCCTCTAGAAGATGAGCACTCTGCAACCACCACAGGAGAGACACCCTTGTCCTTGGAGACAGGGTTATCCGCTGATGCATTTGAAGATGCGATCCGGACCATTTGTCCAGCAGATCCCACTTAAAAGTTCTTGCGTGGAATCTGCCGAATGGAATTGCTTCGTAAGAAGCCACCATTTTTCCCAGGACCCTTGTGCATTGATGCACTGACACTTGGCCTGGTTTTAGGAGGTTCCTGACTAGGTCGGATAACTCCCTGGCTTTCTCTTCCGGGAGAAACACCTTTTTCTGTACTGTGTCCAGAATCATCCCTAGGAACAGCAGACGTGTCGTCGGAATCAGCTGCGATTTTGGAATATTTAGAATCCATCCGTGCTGTCGTAGTACTACTTGAGATAGTGCTACTCCGACCTCTAACTGTTCTCTGGACCTTGCCCTTATCAGGAGATCGTCCAAGTAAGGGATAATTAAGACGCCTTTTCTTCGAAGAAGAATCATCATTTCGGCCATTACCTTGGTAAAGACCCGGGGTGCCGTGGACAATCCAAACGGCAGCGTCTGAAACTGATAGTGGCAGTTCTGTACCACAAACCTGAGGTACCCTTGGTGAGAAGGGCAAATTGGGACATGGAGGTAAGCATCCTTGATGTCCAGAGACACCATATAGTCCCCTTCTTCCAGGTTCGCTATCACTGCTCTGAGTGATTCCATCTTGAATTTGAACCTTTGTATGTAAGTGTTCAAGGATTTCAGATTTAAAATAGGTCTCACCGAACCGTCCGGCTTCGGTACCACAAACAGCGTGGAATAATACCCCTTTCCCTGTTGTAGGAGGGGTACCTTGATAATCACCTGCTGGGAATACAGCTTGTGAATGGCTTCCAATACCGCCTCCCTGTCGGGGGTAGACGTTGGTAAAGCAGACTTCAGGAACCGGCGAGGGGGAGACGTCTCGAATTCCAATTTGTACCCCTGAGATACTACCTGCAGGATCCAGGGGTCCACTTGCGAGTGAGCCCACTGCGCGCTGAGATTCTTGAGACGGGCCCCCACCGTGCCTGAGTCCGCTTGTAAGGCCCCAGCGTCATGCTGAGGACTTGGCAGAAGCTGAGAGGTGACCTGGGGTAAAAAGGTGGATTTCCCAGCCGTTGCCGTGGCCACCAGGTCCGATAGACCGACCCCAAATAACTCCTCCCCTTTATACGGCAATACTTCCATATGCCGTTTGGAATCCGCATCACCTGACCACTGTCGCGTCCATAACCCTCTTCTGGCAGAAATGGACAGCGCACTTACTCTTGATGCCAGAGTGCAAATATCCCTCTGTGCATCTCTCATATATAGAAATGCATCCTTTAAATGCTCTATAGTCAATAATATATTGTCCCTGTCCAGGGTATCAATATTTTCAGTCAGGGAATCCGACCAAGCCACCCCAGCACTGCACATCCAGGCTGAGGCGATTGCTGGTCGCAGTATAATACCAGTATGTGTGTATATACTTTTTAGGATATTTTCCAGCTTCCTATCAGCTGGTTCCTTGAGGGCGGCCGTATCAGGAGACGGTAACGCCACTTGTTTTGATAAGCGTGTGAGCGCCTTATCCACCCTAGGGGGTGTTTCCCAATGCGCCCTAACCTCTGGCGGGAAAGGGTATAATGCCAATAATTTTTTAGAAATTAGCAGTTTTTTTATCGGGGGAAACCCACGCTTCATCACACACCTCATTTAATTCATCTGATTCAGGAAAAACTACGGGTAGTTTTTTCACACCCCACATAATACCCTTTTTTGTGGTACTTGTAGTATCAGAAATGTTCAAAACCTCCTTCATTGCCGTGATCATGTAACGTGTGGCCCTACTGGAAAATACGTTTGTTTCCTCACCGTCGACACTGGAGTCAGTGTCCGTGTCTGGGTCTGTGTCGACCACCTGAGGTAACGGGCGCTTTAGAGCCCCTGACGGTGTTTGAGACACCTGTACAGGTATTAACTGATTTGCCGGCTGTCTCATGTCGTCAACAGTCTTTTGTAAAGTGCTGACACTATCACGTAATTCCTTCCATAAGACCATCCAGTCAGGTGTCGACTCCCTAGGGGGTGACATCACTAATACAGGCAATTGCTCCACCTCCATACCATTTTCCTCCTCATACATGTCGACACAACGTACCGACACACAGCACACACACAGGGAATGCTCTGATAGAGGACAGGACCCCACTAGCCCTTTGGGGAGACAGAGGGAGAGTTTGCCAGCACACACCAGAGCGCTATATATATACAGGGATAACCTTATATAAGTGTTTTTCCCTTATATAGCTGCTGTATAGATTCATCTGCCAATTTAGTGCCCCCCCTCTCTTGTTTTACCCTGTTTCTGTAGTGCAGGACTGCAGGGGAGAGTCGGGGAGCTTCCCTCCAACGGAGCTGTGAGGAAAAATGGCGCCAGTGTGCTGAGGAGATAGGCTCCGCCCCCTTCTCGGCGGCCGTTCTCCCGCTTTTTTATGGAAAAACAGGCATGAGTTAAATGCATCCATATAGCCCAGGAGCTATATGTGATGCATTTTTTGCCCCCTAAGGTGTTTATATTGCGTCTCAGGGTGCTCCCACCCAGCGCCCTGCTCCCTCAGTGACCGGAGTGTGAAGTGTGCTGAGAGCAATGGCGCACAGCTGCGGTGCTGTGCGCTACCTTATTGAAGACAGGACGTCTTCTGCCGCCGATTTTTCTGGACCTCTTCTGCTCTTCTGGCTCTGTAAGGGGGACGGCGGCGCGGCTCTGGGACCCATCCATGGCTGGGCCTGTGATCGTCCCTCTGGAGCTAATGTCCAGTAGCCTAAGAAGCCCAATCCACTCTGCACGCAGGTGAGTTCGCTTCTTCTCCCCTTAGTCCCTCGATGCAGTGAGCCTGTTGCCAGCAGGTCTCACTGAAAATAAAAAACCTAAAACTAAACTTTTTTCTAAGCAGCTCAGGAGAGCCACCTAGACTGCACCCTTCTAGTTCGGGCACAAAAATCTAACTGAGGCTTGGAGGAGGGTCATAGGGGGAGGAGCCAGTGCACACCAGGTAGTCTTAAAGCTTTTACTTTTGTGCCCAGTCTCCTGCGGAGCCGCTATTCCCCATGGTCCTTTCGGAGTCCCCAGCATCCACTAGGACGTCAGAGAAAAAGAGACAACATAGAAACATGATTTTTGCATAAACATTTGAGCAGTAACAACAATAAATCAAATCCAGGTGGAATTCAGCAATGGAATATTACACATTTTTACTCGGTCACAGATCCAGATATATAATTATTCTGAGTTACAGTAGCTCTTTAGCTGACATTTAAACAGAACCAGCAGTACATTATTTCTACACTAGAGTGAGTAGAACTTACTCAGTCATGCAGCTGACCCCTAACACTGAGCACCAGAGGGATCTCTTGCTCAGATGGCGAGGAGCTCCTCTCAGCAGCGTTTCAAAAATGGTTCTGTGTAAGAGAGGATGGCTCCAGCCCACGCACCCTCCTTTTTTTCATGTGCAGGGGCAGCAAGGTGGCCACAGCGCCTGTGATCCGTCCACAGGTACCAACAAAGGGTTCTGGGAGAGAGACACATGTTGCTTGGGTCCTCCTTAATCCAACTCTAGCTGCAGTATCTGCGGGATCCCCCCGTCGGCCAGTTTGCTGCTGCGGCCAGATGCTGGGTCAGCACTGGGCCCTGCCTTCTCACGGTATAGTGCGGGGCGCTGGGTCACGGGATTATGGATCACCATGAATGGAAGAGGGTCACAGCAGGGCGGGTGGTGGGAGGATTTAGGCAGCCAGGACTCCAGGAGACATGACTACAGGCTGTTGAGGGCGGGACACAGATGGTCAGAGGCGGAGTGGCCAGTGATACTCTCGTGCTGTGACAAGTGTCGCTGGAGGGCAGGCACAGGACCATTTCTCATAAATGCATACACAGTGCACCGACAGCCATAGCACTATCAATTTGCACTCTGCCCCCCAACTCAGCTAGCCACTGCTGGCAGCATAAATAGGTGCAGGGGGAGGGCCGGGCCCCTGAGGCGGCCTGGGCTCCGTAGCAGCCGCACTGCCTGCACCTATTGCAGCTACGCCCTTGATGCTGATGCTGCCTTGTTAGCAGGCCAGGAGATAAAGATATTGGCCCTCATTCCGAGTTGATCGGTCGCAAGGCGAATTTAGCAGAGTTACACACGCTAAGCCGCCGCCTACTGGGAGTGAATCTTAGCTTCTTAAAATTGCGACCGATGTATGCGCAATATTGCGATTACTAACTACTTAGCAGTTTCAGAGTAGCTTCAGACTTACTCTGCCTGTGCGATCAGTTCAGTGCTTGTCGTTCCTGGTTGACGTCACAAACACACCCAGCGTTCGCCCAGGCACTCCCACCGTTTCTCCGGCCACTCCTGCGTTTTTTCCGGAAACGGTAGCGTTTTCAGCCACACGCCCCTGAAACGCCGTGTTTCCGCCCAGTAACACCCATTTCCTGTCAATCACATTACGATCGCCGGAGCGATGAAAAAGCCGTGAGTAAAATTACTTTCTTCATAGTAAAGTTACTTGGCGCAGTCGCAGTGCGAACTTTGCGCATGCGTACTAAGCGGATTTTCACTGCGATGCGATGAAAAATACCGAGCGAACAACTCGGAATGAGGGCCATTGGTCGGACGCAAGTGTGTTTCTTGCTGATTTCAGCATAATGCACATGCACCTTAGAAAGAAAACCACGACTGCGCATGTGCTAAATTAGGCATACAGACAGAGATAGCAAAATCTGGAATACGCAAATGGACAGATTGCTCGGACCAGTCTCTCTGTGACTTGGGTATTTATGGGCAGTAACTGGGTGGTGACAATGCAGATGGTTCCATCTAGTGGAGGTGTCATGGGAGTGGTGTGGGCATTAATGCTTATAAAAGGTATGCTGGTGTGATCACTTGTAACGTTTGCATGGCATGCACACTACTGGAGTGCTAAATAGCTGCTCTGTAGTTACATTCCTCATCCCCCACAGCCCATTGTTTGTAATCGCAGGAGAAGGAATCGTCATCTTTCTTGCTTGTTTCCCCCTTCTTTACTTGCAAACATTTTACCCAGGCGGTCAGGGAGATGCTGGAGGCTTAGACACAGGTGGGGGAGGTAAGGGGGAAGGGGGTGTAGTACTGTTTATTACATTATTCCAGCACTGTTCCCCCATGTACAATGCCACCACTTGCGGCATTCTTCAGTGGGTGACGAGACCCAATGACGCCATTCTCCATGAGTAGTGTTATTGAGCCACAGACTTCCTCCATGGCTGGGGCAGTGGACGGAACATGGAGGCCTGTCTCGGGTGCTCCGGTAATATGGGATATGATTATCTCCTGGACATTTCTGGAGGCTGGGAAGGTGGCCCTAATTTGCACACCTTAATTAGGTAATGAGGTGCTACTCTGCTTGAGACTTAATACAGTGTACCGACAGAAAAAGTAGCAGGTGCACTGTCTCACACTAGCTCAACCTGTAATAACCAGAGGCACTTAGCATATTCCTGGCCAGGGCTATGAGCTTACCCACCGCATCAAGGTAGCTTCTCATTGGGTAAGTCCCTAACACTAACTATAGGGGTTCAGGTCCGGGGGGCAGGACACCCCAGAGCCACCCAGCCAGACAACCCCAGGGCATCGCAAGAGTGATACAAATACACATTTCTGGAGACTAGAAGGGGTATTTACGCTTCTATGCATAGCCTGCAATACAATCCACACAGCCTCTCTGAGCTTTGTCTATGTGAGAACTTCCCAGACCACTTACGCCCACTGATTCACAGGTGAAGATGCAGATGCAGAGGCAGATTGGCACCACGGGTTTCCGGGGAAGATCCCCGGTGGGCCGACACACCCGCGGGGCCTGTTTTGTTTGAGGACATGTGGTCCTTTTTATAGACATAATGAATTAAATGCAAAATAATTTGCATATATGAAAATGACTTTGCCACTTAGCCTGTGATTGCAGATGATCTAGTGTATACTCTGTCTGCCTGCTTGGCTGACATATAAGATTGAGTGAATAGTGATTGGGATACAGTTGGTGTAATAAGCAAGAAAATCTATCTTTCTAAAGAATGATATAGTTTCCTAAATTCTGAAGGTGTATCATATAATGTGCTCATAATATTTAATTTTATTTCTTTTTAACTTCCCCCTTGATGCAGGACATGCCCACTATCTGGAAAGTTTTTTGGGGGGAGGGTGCTGCTGCCATGCCCATGGCTAGACCTTACACCTCTGGTGCTGCCCATGTGGGGCCACTAGTACAAATTTTTCCAGGGCCGTCTTTTGTTCCCAATCCGCCCCTGACAACCCCCCATCACCCGTGCTTTCTTGGTTCGGGGGGATGAGCAGTGCAAAAAAAAAAAACACTTCACTGTGATACTCATAACTGTACTTTTAACCCACCCAAGCCCAAAGAGTGGTAAAAAAAAACCTCGAGAATAAAAACATACTATAGAAAAAGGGTAGACAAAAAACACCCCACACCCGTAATCACTTTTACAGGCGGTTGCTGGTATATAAATGATGAAGGGCTTTCTCACTGACACCCAGTCAGAATAACTGGACCAGGAAACCCATGCTTCAAAGCAATTTCCATATTATACATCCTATTAGCCAGCTAAAACACTTCTATGGCCAGAATGGGAGGCTCTCGATTTCATTTCTCTAGAGCTGGTACAACTGTATATTCAATTACCCTGTGATTGTGGCCTGTGTATGTTGGATGTAATTCACAAGATGCTTTTCTATTTCCTTGGCGTAGAGAAACTCACACCAGCATGCTGTAATGATGTTCCACCGCTGTCACATACTGCTCTGTGTACCTTTGTAATCAGGGCACGTTTTCCATCATCCTCTTTCAGCCACCCATTGTCCCCGCTGACAGCTCCTGCACAGCTATAATATAAAGTCAACATCAGGGTGGTCTCATGCTTATTGTTTTACAGCAGTCATGAAGTGAGAGCATGCTGCAGGAACCCAGGCAGTGACAAACATGGTTACGGCTGCTTATAGTTATATATAAAGATTTTCACAATGCATACATCAATTAACACCCTTTTTTTTGTCATTCAGAACAGGCCTGCAAACAAAGAAAAAGCCATATTTATAAAGACTTGTTTACATCTATCGGCTGTTAATGCATCTTCAGCCACTAACACCAGAAACATATCTGCATGCACTCCTGCAATGTAAAGGGAGACTCTGGAAGACTAATACCACTTTAGCCCTGACACGGGAGTTACCCGGCTGCGACCCACGTCAGCCCCCATTTAGAATGGAGTCACCAACCCGGCATATTGCTGGGTTGGTGACGTTGCCGGTGATGCGACGGGGGCGGCGCTTGGAGATCACATGATCTCCAAGCGCCACCCGCACATAGAGTGTAAACGGGAAGCCGGGTTGCATCGACCCAGCTACCGTTTACACTGCACAGTTTGCCGGGTTGAACACGTGTTCAACCCCACAAACTTCCCGAGTTGGAATACCAGGTCACTCGACCCGGACTATTCCAACTCGACCCTTTTACACCGGCCAGCAACACCGGTTATGCACGTTCATGTGCAATAACCCGTGTTACTAACTGGTTGTGTAAAAGGGGTATTAGAAAGCCCTCACGGGAGAGCAGACAACCCTTTCACATCCCATACTCTTCTGCAGTAACTGGACAAGTCTTGTTCACTGTGAATCACATGATCGTGGCCCTGGCTCTCACCGCAAAATGCTGGGGCGGAGTTGTGATGGTGTGATTCACAAGCACTATGATTCCCACAGTTACTGTACCCCTGGACCTACCCCTCTAGAATCATTCATGGGATCCGTTCAGGATACCGGCATTCGGCATCCTGGCAATTGGAATACTGATGCTAGAATCCCGACACTGTTCGGAATGCTGACGCCTGCATCCTGATCGAGCTCTGACGGGTTTCCTACTTGGTAAGCTGTAGGGTAGAGGGTGTGTGTGTGTGTTAGGTTTAGGCTGCATAGGAGGGTTAGGGTTAAGCTACTGGGAGGTGGGGAAGGTTAGGGTTAGGCCGCGGGAAGGGAGGTTTAGGGGGGTAAGGGGGGAGGGTAAACATACTTATCCGACCCCTGGCGGAATTCTCTGCTCCTGGATGCCAGTGTCGGTTATAGGACCTCATTCAGTAAGTATTGCAAAATTTGCGAATCGCAATCCGTCCGATTATCGAATTATCGATTATCGAACAACTGCACATGTGCAGCGTTCGCGTTGCGCATGTGTGAGTAATAATAGCGACAGATAATGCGTACACATCGTGATCGCAATGCAGCCACTGTTTGACTAACAGGAAGCCGGCGTTTCTGGGTGGAAACCTGACATTTTCTAGGTGTGTCTGAAAAAACGCAGGCGTGTCCAGTTAAAGACGAAAATATTTTTAAACTATTTTTAAGTGTAACACTATGGAAATATGAAATAATTTAGTACGTTTTTTTTTATTTCATTTAAACAATAGTTTTTATTGCTAATTTAGTAAGTTTTAAAGAAAGGTGATTGTGTCATTTCGCCTTTTACCGAATGAGTAATAAAATGTATGAGAAGTAGCTGGCTGCATACTGCTGAGCGCAGGCGCCTGTCCTGCATCCTTAATCACTGGCTCCAATCAATGAGTCGCCTGAGTTGTACATGAATATAAAATATGCTTTCATGTAAATAGTGCTAAAAGCTTTCTTTTTTTCTTCTTCACTGAATTCTACTCAAATTGTATTATTTAAATTACTGTTTCTCGAGCCATCTTTCTTTTTTCAGTAATCAACTCCTACCTATGCATGTATCCATGGCACACACATATTACATAGTGCTTTACAGAGATTATTTCAGTAATTCACATCAATCCCTGCCCCAGGGGAGTTTACAATCTATCACATGGACACACATACACACTAATACCGCTTTCACACCTCCAATGCCGGATCCCACCTGTGGTCATGAAACCGTTCGAGCGTCTGGTTTTGAATCACCTGAAAACTGTGACTGGCCCCCAACTGGACCCCCTGCAGTTCGCCTATCGCTCGAATCGGTGTGTCGAGGATGCAGTCAACCTGGGCCTGCACTACATTCTACAGCACCTAGACATTCCCGGTACCTACGCGAGGGTCCTGTTTATCGATTTCAGCTCGGCCTTCAATACAATCGTCCCCAGCATCCTCCACCCCAAATTACTTCGCCTAGGGTTCCCAGAAGCTACCTGTTCCTGGATAATAGACTTCCTGACAGATAGGACACAGGTGGTGAAAGCGGGGGAATTCACCTCTCAAGCGCGGTCCATTAGTACAGGGGCCCCTCAGGGCTGTGTCCTCTCACCCCTGCTCTTCTCCCTGTACACAAATGACTGTACCTCAGAGGCGCAATCAGTAAGGATCATCAAATTCGCCGATGACACCACCGTCATCGGCCTCATCAAGGATGGGGACGAATCGGCCTATAGACGGGAAGTAGACCGGCTGGCCCAGTGGTGCATCCACAACAACCTTGACCTCAACCCCCTCAAAACTGTTGAGATGATAGTGGACTTCAGGAAGAAGTCATCTAGTGCACCTCCGCTAACGATTGCTGACAGTGTGGTATCGCTAGTGGACTCCTTCAAGTTTCTAGGGACCACAGTCTCCAGGGACCTTAAATGGTGGTCCAACGCTGACGCCACTGTTGGGAAAGCGCAGCAGAGGTTGTTCTTCCTCAGGCAACTAAGGAAGTTCAACATCCCACAGAAGCTCCTGCTCCTCTTCTACTCCGCGATTGTGGAGTCGGTACTGTGCTCCTCGATACTCATATGGTACAGCTCCGCCAGCGCGAGGGACAGATGCAGGCTCCAAAAGGTGGTCAGAACCGCAGAGAAGATCATCGGGGCCGACCTTCCCTCAGTCCAGGACCTATACTTGTCCAGAGCTAAAAAGCGGGCAATGAAGATAGTAAAAGACCAGCTACACCCCGGCCACAGCATGTTTAACTTGCTTCCTTCAGGCAGGCGTTACAGGGCTGTCCCCGCCAGATCCACCAGAAGCCTCAAAAGTTTCTTTCCCCAAGCTGTCCGCCTGCTGAACTCCTGAACATTGACTGACTAGACATACATGTAACTAACTTGTGTCCCTACGGTATACCTATCTGTGTAACTTTACTTGCCCCCCCCCCCCCCACACACACACACACACACACACACACACACCTGCTTACCTGTTACCTACTTGGCTGTTGTATAGCAAACCGAAGTCAAATTCCTAGTATACGTAAGTATACCTGGCCAATAAAGCTGATTCTGATTCTTCTGATTCTGAATTGGAAACGGGTCCTTCCCGGGTGAGATCCGGCATTGGAGACTAGTGCTGGCTGTCCGACCCAGCAATTTGCCGGGTCAGTTGCCATAGCGGCGGGGGGGGGGGGGGGGGGGGGGGGGGGCGGAGGCGGCAGCAGGGGTGGAGGCGGCACTGGGAGTTCATCTCCACGACGCCTCTCCCTATGATGTGAATGGGTACCGGATCGCATCGACCCTGCAACCCATTCACACTGCGCCTGACCCCTTATTCAACCCGGGAATAACCTTTCTTATTACCCGGGTTGAATTACCGGGTCGATACCGGGTTATTTGTGTGATGTGAATGGGGTACAAAAGGTGTGTACACATGGTGAGATCCTTGCTATGCCCGATTCTTACTTTGACTATACCCCCGGAGTCCAGATAGCACCGATTTTGACTATCTGTACTTTCGATTTTTTCTATGTACGATTTTGACTATGGGCCTAATTCAGACCTGATCGTAGATGTGCTAAATTTAGCACATCTACGATCAGTCACACAGACATGCGGGGGGACGCCCAGCACAGGGCTAGTCCACCCCACATGTCAGGCCCTGCCCTGTCGCACAAGTACAAAAGCATCGCACAGCGGCAATGCTTTTGTACTGTAAGAGTAGCTCCCTACCAGGGCATCTTTATCCATCCCTGGCAGGGAGCTACTCGCCGCTGTGAGGGTCGCAGCGGCTGCATGCGACGTCACGCAGCTGCCTCAGGCCGCTCCCTTAATGGTCCGAGCATGCCTGCGTTGCCCAGACTGCGCCCCCTAAACGACAGACAAACGCTGCCGGCCCGCCCCCTCCCGCCCAGCGACCACCTCTGCCTGGCGATCGCAGGGCTGAGACAGCCGTCAGCTGTCTGGCATGCACCGGTGCGTTGCGGTGCCGGCGCAGTTCAGACCTGATCGCTGCTGTGCGAAAACGCACAGCAGCGATCAAATCAGAATTAGGCCCTAAGTGCCAATTTTGACTATACTTTGTGCTAGATAGTACACTAGATAGGCAAGTTTGACTTGCCCTCACAGTCTATCTAACCTTGCATCGGGATCGAATCGGGATCGCAAACGGCATAACACCTTCCAATTTACACTAACTTTCCTTCCGATTTTGACTATATAGTCAACATCGAAAGGATTTATCTCACCGTGTGTACACGCCTTAAGGTTAATTTGGTTGGAATGTTTGTAGTATGGGAGGAAACCAGAGCACCAGAGAACATATAAACTCTACACTGTTACTGCCTGTGTCAGTAATTGACTCATAACCTCAGGTCTGTGATAACCATTATTCCAACTGTGCTGCACGGTAATGGGTGTAATAGCCTGCACTGCCTACATAATAAATCCACATAGGCAATTTTTATGTGCTCATTCTGTATCACATCTTTTTTTGAATGGACGGAAGACAGAAAATGATGCTCTGGGGAATACTGATCCATGTGATAAACATGCAGTGTCCACAGAAGCAACTTCAGATAATGCAGTAGAGACACGGGTGAGAAGTCCTTTTCTGTCATGTCTATATTACACCACTATTACCTGTGTGCAATGCAGCACTTTCTTATAGGGATCACCTTCCATTTACTGTATCTTTTCCGCCTACCACAAACATTAAATTATGACCCCCTTCCACCTAGTACACAAGGTTTTGCTCCAGTGCTCTCCACCTAATTTACTATTGCAGTTACTTGTGCTGAACTAATTAACTGATCAAAAGCGTGCTTTAAAAACATCAATTAATTACTGTATTTCTGATAATTACTTCAATAGTAATTTAGTGAGGAGTTCTGGAGCAGAGCAATCTGTACGTGGCGGATGAAGTCACCGTGCCTACTAACAAACTCCCTGGAATGTCCGAGAGACTACCCAATTTTAGGGACGTTGCACTGACTCATAGGAGAGCAGGGCATTCTCCCGGATTTAGGGGGAAATTTAATTAAACATAATTATCTCATAAAAGCTGGAAAATGTGATATTTATGTTCTCTGGGGATAAATATCTCATCTCCAGTGGCAGTTGCAGAGCAGTCCACAATTCAAATAGGGGAGCCACGCCAACTGCCACCCCAAACACTGCCAAACATTGCTGTTTGGGACTCACTGGTAGTTGGTGTGGTTCCGCTGTTTGCATTTTGGACTGCACTGCAACTGTCACTGGAGAGGAGATATTTATCTCCATCTTCAGAGAACATAAATATCACATTTTCCAGCTTTTATGAGACAATTATGTTTTATTAAATATCCCCCTTAGGGAGTGGGCAGGGGTTCTGTGATGCGATTCACTGTTGGTCCTGTTATAAATAACTGGTAATAAATAAATAAAATAAACAGCCCCTACTAAATAATGCCACAATTTGCGTCATTACGCTGTAAGCGAGGTCCAAGGGGAATGAAATACAGTATCATTGCTATGCCCCCTGCAGTTCCCAAACTCAGCAAGTATGGCTGGAGGATGTACCCTAGCCTTAATAGCGAAGATATCCATTGCAAACAATTTGTTGAAAAAGGTATCTTTACCTTGCGTTTTGGGTACTCAGGTCCTAACAATGGTGATACTGGTGTACTGCTCAGCCTACTATACTGTACCTGTATAAGAATTCATTAGTTTAGCATGAAAAAAAGGACCAACTGTGTAATAATGTATATCTGATGTGTACTGGCTTTGTGGATTTTGAAAATTTTGTGCAAATAAACCTCCAGCAACACTAAACACTGGGGTATATTTACTAAGGTCCCGATTTTGCCCGAGATGCCGTTTTTTCTTCAAAGTGTCATCTCGGTAATTTACTAAGCAAAAATCACGGCAGTGATGAGGGCATTCGTAATATTTTGGAAGTCATTGGAAAAAATCACGAATCAATACACCATCGGTCAAATATGCCTGCAATTTGCTAGAAATCGGTCATTTACTAAAAAGTGCAAAACACAAACACTGCCGACAATAGCCAAACACTGCCGTGCTAAAATACAAATCGTGAAAAAGTGCTAAAAAAAAAACAGACCTGCTTTTTTATCCCGTGTTTGTATAGGCATGCACGGATCCATGAGATCCGTGCATGTTTTTCAGTGGGAAGGGGGGGGGAAATGTTATAAATTTAAAAAAAAAAAATTGCGTGGGGTCCCCCCTCCTGAGGCAAACCAGCCTCGGGCTCTTTGAGACGATCCTGGTTGCAGAAATATGGGGAAAAAATGGACAGGGGTTCCCCCATATTTAAGCAACCAGCATCGGGCTCTGCGCCTGGTCCTGGTTCCAAAAATACGGGGGACAAAAAGAGTAGGGGTCCCCCGTATTTTTGAAACCAGCACCGGGCTCCACTAGCTGGACAGATAATGCCACAGCCGGGGGGCTGGTGGGAACTGGGGCTGGTGGGAACTTTCAGGTCAGCGGTTGACCGAAAGTGACCTCACCGCTGACCTGAAAGTTCCCACCATTGGTTACAATGGAGCGCATAGGCGCTACATTGTAACACTGCCGTGTGCCGCCTGTCAGACAGTACAGGAGCACACAGCCGATCAGGAGGGTGCCACAACGTGGCGCTCCCTGATTGGCTGAAGAAACCCACTTAGACATCAGTCAGAGTGGGTTTCTGGCATTCGGGGAAAGGGGTCCCATGTGAAAACATGGGGCCCCTTTCAGTTCGTGGTCGGGTATCCGTTTTTTTATTTTTTCAAGTACGTGGATTACAAAAGGATTACAAGCAGAGGAGCCTTCAACCATGGATTATGTGAGTATAATTTTTTCTACAGGTACACCATGGATTCTACTGGAGAAGAGGACCGACCTGCGTGGGAACATAAGGTAAGTATGTGTATATGGAGGTGTGGATGGATGTATTAAAGTTATACTTTCAAGGTGTGTGTGTGTTGTCTTTATTGGGGTATTTTTTTAGTAGTAGTACTACAGGTACCAGCGGGCCCATTTTTCCGCCGCATGCTGGTACTTGTGGTTCTCCAAGTACCAGCTTGCGGGGGAGGCTTGCTGGGCCTTGTAGTACTGCTACTAAAAACAATATCATTCACTTTGAACAAAGGCTATCAGCCCCCCATCCGCAGCCCATTGGATGGGGGGGACAGCCTCGGGCTTCACCCCTGGCCCTTGGGTGGCTGGGGGGGGGACCCCTTGATTGAAGGGGTCCCCACTCCCCCAGGGTACCCCGGCCAGAGGTGACTAGTTGGATATTTGATGCCACGGCCGCAAGGCACTGTATAAAAGTGACCCCCGGCTGTGGCATTATCTGTCGCACTAGTGGAGCCCGGTGCTGGTTTCAAAAATACGGGGGACCCCTACTCTTTTTGTCCCCCGTATTTTTGGAACCAGGACCAGGCGCAGAGCCCGATGCTGGTTGCTTAAATATGGTGGAACCCCTGTCCATTTTCCCCCCCATATTTCTGCAACCAGGATCGTCTCAAAGAGCCCGAGGCTGGTTTGCCTTAGGAGGGGGGACCCCACGCAATTTTTTTTCTGAAAATTTATAACATTTCCCCCCCCCTTCCCACTGAAAAACATGCACGGATCTCATGGATCCGTGCATGCCTATACAAACACGGGATAAAAAAGCAGGTCTGTTTTTTTTTAGCACTTTTTCACGATTTGTATTTTATCACGGCAGTGTTTGGCTATTGTCGGCAGTGTTTGTGTTTTGCACTTTTTAGTAAATGACCGATTTCTAGCAAATTGCAGGCGTATTTGACCGATGGTGTATTGATTCGTGATTTTTTCCAAGGACTTCCAAAATATTACGAATGCCCTCATCACTGCCGTGATTTTTGCTTAGTAAATTATCGAGATGACACTTTGAAGAAAAAAAGGCATCTCGGTCAAAATCGGGACCTTAGTAAATATACCCCATTGTATCACATTCCAGACCCTCCCAGCAGATAAACTGTCATATTGCTGCAAGCATATTGCGTACCTTCTTGTGGATATGGCCATGGGGAATGTGCGCTGACATCTCGGCGAGTTATCACAACACACCACAACAGCTGTTACTTTATCAATGATTATGGTAAAACTGAATGCACTGTACAGGAAATTGTCATTTGGGCTTAGAGGAGCAATAAAACCTAATTACCTAAAGGGGACATAATCTTTTCAACATCTTGAAATGAAGCACATCTTTTGCAAAACGTCTGTATTTTCATTGATGTGGAGATAATAAATTACAGTTCATCCGACCACTATTTGTTTGTGTACAATACTGTGCAAAAGTTTTAGGCAGGTGTGGAAAATATTCAGCAAATTAAGAATTTATTTATTTATTAACAGTTTCTTATATAGCGCAGCAAATTCCGTTGTGCTTTACAATTGGAAATAACAATGATATAACAAAACTGGGTAATAACAAACAGTCATAGACGTAGGAACAGTGGTGCAAGTAGAAAAAATGTGTTACGGGTACTGTGTGCGCGCGCCGAAGGCGCGCGCGCAAAAAAATGGGTGTGGCCAAATGCCACATGGGGCGTGGCCAATGGAAATGGGGGCGTGATACACATATGGGGGAGGGGCAGATACACGTATGACCCCAATAGTGCCAGATACACGTTGCCCCACAGTGCCAGATATACATTGCCCCACAGTGCCAGATACACATTGCCCCACAGTGACAGATATACATTGCCCCACAGTGCCAGATACAGAAATGCCCCCAGAGTGCCAGATATACATTGCCTCGCAGTGTCAGATACACGTTGCCCCACAGTGCCAGATATACATTGCCCCACAGTGCCAGATATACATTGCCCCACAGTGCCAGATACACATTGCCCCACAGTGCCAGATACAGAAATGCCCCCAGAGTGCCAGATATACATTGCCTCGCAGTGTCAGATACACATTGCCCCACAGTGACAGATATACATTGCCCCACAGTGCCAGATACACATTGACTAACAGTGCCAGATACACATTGCCCCACAGTGCCAGATACAGAAATGCCCCCAGAGTGCCAGATATACGTTGCCTCGCAGTGTCAGATACACGTTGCCCCACAGTGCCAGATATACATTGCCCCACAGTGCCAGATACACATTGCCCCACAGTGCCAGATACACAAATGCCCCCACTGTGTCAGATATACATTGCCCCCCGTGCCAGATACAGAAATGCCCCTACAGTGCCAGATATGCCCCCAGTGCCAGATATCCCCCAGTGCCAGGTATACATGCCCCCCCAGTGCCAGATATCCCCCAGTGCCAGGTATACATGCCCCCCTGTGCCAGATATCCCCCAGTGCCAGGTATACATGCCCCCCTGTGCCAGATATCCCCCAGTGCCAGGTATACATGCCCCCCTGCGCCAGATATCCCCCAGTGCCAGGTATATATGCCCCCCAGTGCCAGATATCCCCCAGTGCCAGGTATATATGCCCCCCAGTGCCAGGTATATATGCCCCCCAGTGCCAGATATCCCCCAGTGCCAGGCTTTATGCCTCCCAGTGCCAGATATCCCCCAGTGCCAGGTATATATGCCCCCCAGTGCCAGATATCCCCCAGTGCCAGGTATATATGCCCCCCAGTGCCAGGTATATATGCCCCCCAGTGCCAGATATCCCCCAGTGCCAGGTATATATGCCTCCCAGTGCCAGATATCCCCCAGTGCCAGGTATATATGCCCCCCAGTGCCAGATATCCCCCAGTGCCAGGTATATATGCCCCCCAGTGCCAGATATCCCCCAGTGCCAGGTATATATGCCCCCCAGTGCCAGGTATATATGCCCCCCAGTGCCAGATATCCCCCAGTGCCAGATAGAAATGCCCCCCCAGTGCCAGATATCCCCCAGTGCCAGGTATATATGCCCCCCAGTGCCAGGTATATATGCCCCCCAGTGCCAGATATCCCCCAGTGCCAGATAGAAATGCCCCCCCAGTGCCAGATATCCCCCCCCCCCCCCCCCACCCCCCTGCTCACCGCTGCCGCTGGCCGCTGCTGTCCTGTGTGAGGGAAGGAGAGCGCAGCCTGTGCCTCTCCTTCCCCTCAGTCTCCGGCGGGTGTCTCACAGTTTAATTCAGCGCCGATCCGTGAGCCAATCAGAGCTCGCACCGCGAGCTCTGATTGGCTCACGGATCGGCGCTGAATTAAACTATGACAGCCGCCGGAGACTGAGGGGAAGGAGAGGCACAGGCTGCGCTCTCCTTCCCTCACATCAGCGGCGGTGCGAGGAGCGGCGGCCCGTCGGTGTGGGTACGGCGTACCCACGGCTAAATTCTTACGGGTACGCCGTACCCACCCGTACCCGCCCACTTGCACCACTGCGTAGGAAGGCCCTGCTCGCAAGCTTACAATCTATAGGGAAATAGGCATGGATACACAACCATAGGTGCTATCTATTGCATAGTTGTCCACCAGCTTGCAAAGGTTCTTTGTGGGCTGTATGATATGGTCACACAGTAGTGATGAACCGGGGTCGAGAGGAAGGATGAGAAGACGTGAGGATATGTGTGGACTGTGCAGAGTCGAAGCAATTTGATAGGAAGGTTTATGAAAGTTATGTGGGCGGTTCTGGAATTTGATACGCTTGCCTGAAGAGGTGAGTTTTCAGGGAACACTTGAAGGTTTGGAGACTAGGGGAGAGTCTTATTGTGCGTGGTAGGGCATTCCAAGAATGCTTTAAAAGTGTTAATACAGCAGTTTATTTTTACCAATTAACAAAATGCAAAGTGATGCCGGCAGCACCATACATTGCTGATATGAGTGCAGCCATGCAACACGGCGATGTACGGCAGCACACAGTATAGAACTGAATTCTCACCTTAGAACAACTGTATTACAAGAAGGAAGTCAAATATTATTTGTACTGCTATGTTATTCCTCGTTTAGCCAAAAACCATCAGTGATAACATCATACCTTATGGGGGATATCCAATTAGCCCCGGTAATTTACCGGGGCTAATTGTCCCGCCGGGGGCTAGCTAATTAGCCCCGATTAACCGCGGCACGTGCCGGCTTATCTGGGATTTTGTTTCACCTGCCTCTGGCAGGCGAAGCAGAATCCCCGGAAACAGCCCCGTTTTCGGGTCTGTTTCACACAAAAACACACAGGTTTCACTGAACCTGTGTGTTTTTGGGAGAAGAGTTTTTTTTTTTACAAGCGATCCATCGGAAAAAAGTCTGAAAATCGGCCGCTTTTCGGACCCAATGTTTTTGCGTGGGGATAATTGGATATCCACTTATGACAGGGGTGGGGAACCTCCGTCTTGCGGGCCGTATAAGTCCCGCAAAGCCACTGGATCCGGCCCAGCCAGGCTCACCTAATCGAGGGAGATGCCAGGCACCCGCTGAGATTTTGTTACCAGCGGGTGCCTGGCTCCTTCCCCTTAGCAGCAGCCAGAGGCAGGAGCTCACTCCTGAGCTCCGGCAGTGTGCGGCTGTGCGCTATGGGAGAGAAGTCATGATGTCTCTCCCATAGTTCCGAGAAGCGGGCGGCCAGGTGGAGGGCAGCGGTCCGGAAGCAGGAGTGGGGCTGGTGAGTATTGTGTTTTTTTTTTTTTTTTTGCGTGTGTGTGTGTGTGTGTGTGTAAGCAGCGCTACTAGGGGGCATATCTAATTGGGCATAACTACAGTGGGCATATTTAATGGGGCATAACAACTGGCTGGGGGCATATCTAATGGGGCATAACAAGTGACTGGGGGCATATCTACTGGGACATAACAACTGACTGGGGTATATCTGCTGGGGCATAACAACTGACTGGGGTATATCTACCGGGGCATAACAACTGACTGCGGGCATATCTACTGGGGCATAACTACTGACTAGGGGCATATCTACTGGGGCATATCTACTGGGTGCAGGCTAATTTTGAAATTTATAATTTTTGTATGGCCCCCGAAGGATTTTATAAATATCCAAATGGCCCTTGGTAGAAAAAAGGTTCCCCACCCCTGCCTTATGAAGAACATGGAATTTATAGCTTTCTAAATACTGAATTCATAATTACAGACGCTTATTTTAGGCACACGGGCCACTGCAGGGCACTGCAGTCTAAATGAGAATATTGATCGTTATTGGGAGTGGGAATATCAGTGCGCCCTATTTGCAATATCCTGAATAAGTTACAATAAATGGTGCTTGTAGATTGTGACAGATATCATTCTGCTTCGTATCCTAATGCAGCATTAAAATACAGAATTCTCACTACTTAGCTGAATTTCTGTTATTTCTTTCACCTCTATATCTTTAAGTTGCACTGATGGATCATGCAGCCCTGAAATCTCACGACTCCTTTTATCTTCACTCCATGTCCTCATTTACGTTGAGTAGTCCTGTCCTCTAGAAAGCATCATACAGTCTCTCTCTTAGCAGTTACCGTCTTTATGATGTTTAGTGTCTTTTCATTTGACAGTGCATTTAGAGTGGAGCTCCTGCTATGCAATGTATTTATATTCTTCTCCTAAGCCTGGAGGTAAAGCTGGGCTGAAGTGTAGCCGCCTGCAATGCAGATTGCAGAGGCTTCAGCAGACTCATCTCATGTTCATTGCTAAATGCCTCATTATGGTGGCAAAGATAATTCTGCATGACATAATCTGGCCTTTATCACGTGAAGATGCGCACTGCAGAGACAATTTTCAAGGTAAAGTTATGTTACTCCTGAAGAAGATCCTGTCATACGTGGCTATAAGTCAGGAGGCGCAGCCAGAACTTTGTGGGCCCCATAGCAACATTTTGAAGGGGCCCCCGTCCCAATGCTTCTAGAGAGACACTTCTCTGCAGCAGTTGTTAATGTTATTCCCTATAATAGTGCCCTAGTTCATTTTCTGAACCATAGTAGAGCCTTATTTAATGTTACGCTCCATAGTAGTGCCCAAGTTTCTATTATGAATCGCAGTAGTGCTCAAGTTCACCCTATGTCATATTTCAGAGCTGCCAGTACACATTATGCCGCACAGTACCCCCAATTCACATTATGATATATAGTGCTCCCTAGGGAGACCAATCCAGGGATCGGCATCGGCGGGATCCCGGGATTTGGGCCCAAAAATGCCGGGATTCACGGGATTATACTCGCATGTGCGGCGGCGGGAGGGTGGGGGAGGGTGGGTGTGTAAGTAATAGTACTTATTAATATTAGGCGGGCGGCAGCCATGAACAAGTTGAACGCGGCGGCACTTCAAATGTAGTGCCGGCTGCCAGCCAATCACTACTGGCGGACCGGCAGCCAATTCCTGATTGGCTGCCGGTTCGCCAGCTCTGGTTGGCTGGTGGCCGGCGCTTCATTTGAAATGCCGCCGCGTTCAGTGTGTTAATGGTTGCCGCCCACCTAATAGTAAGTACTATTACTTACACCCACCCTCTCTCCCTCCGTGCAGTACTCCCTACAGCCTTCCTCCCTCCCGCGCCGCTACCAGTACCAACTCTCTCTGCCGCGACCTACACCCTCCCTCCTGAGTCCCACACCGCTACCTACACCCTCCCTATCTCCCGCACCGCTACCTACACCCTCCCTACCCCTTGCCCCGCTACCTACACCCTCCCTCCAGCACTGCTCCCTACAACTTTCTCTGATCCCTACTGCAATCCCGGGATCCCAGGAATCCTGGGATTGACCGTTTTTCAATCCCGAATCCCGGGATTGAAAAAACGGCCCGGGATTGGCCTCCCTAGTGCTCCCCGTTCATATTGTGCCTCATTACAGTGCCCTGGTTCATATTATATAACGTTAAAATGCCCTCCAGTTCATTTTATACCACACTACAATGAGCAGGTCCAGGGGCATACCTAGATATATTGCAGGGCCCAAGGAAAAAGTTTGAAAGGACTCCTACGTACCACTCAACGGTGAAAAATGTATATAACACATGTAACTTTGACAGGGAAGGTGGGCCCCTCTCAGCTCTGGGCCCCATAGCAGCTGCACTGCCTGCACCTATCATAGCTACGCCCTTGCTATAACTGTGACTTGATGCTGCCTTGTGTTTGGTATGCTGTGTGTTGCCACATCGGTCAGTGGACAGTAATGATTATAGCACCTTGGTCACGATTTAAAACCCCAGCTACTGTATGTGATCCTACCATCACACCCAATTCCTAACTTCTCTATAGCTATAGAGGCAAGAATGGCTTAACTTGCAATGCTCTGCAGTACCCAGAAGGTGAACACAGCACTGATCACTACTATAGTGCTAATGCAATACTCACTGCAATTTTTACATCACACACAAACACACAAAAATCGCAAAACTATACCTCTTTTCTGAAACATGCAGGGGGCCGCCAAGCACAGGGCAAGGCTGCCCCGCATCCTGGGACCTGGCCCTGCCTGCTAACATGCGAGCGCATTTATGCTTGCATGATTATGGTAGCCCCCTGCCTACGCAGCTAGCAGTCGAAAGGCTGCCATCTTTTGGGTCACAGCGGCTGCGCGTGACGTCACGCACCCGCCGCAGCCTGCCCCTCCAACAGTCCGCACTAGTCTCCGTTGTCAGCACCGCACCCCTAAAACGAAGCGTCAACGCCCACAAAACATGGCATCGATGCCCCATTCCCGGCCCCCTTCCGGTCTTAGACTGCGATCACAGTTTAGTACCTTGCACATGCACGCAGCGGTGTGCACGCATGCGCAGAAGTGCTGATATCGCCAAATAGCGATTTCAGCACTTTTGCGTCTGAACCCGAATCTGGCCCATAGTACACACATAAGCTAAAGCACTTTACAGAGAACATTTGGCCATTCACATAAGTATCAGTCCCTGCCTCAGTGGAGCTTACAATCTATGGGGGTGATTCCGAGTTGTTCGCTCGCTAGCTGCTTTTAGCAGCATTGCACACGTTAAGCCGCCGCCCTCTGGGAGTGTATCTTAGCATAGCAGAAGTGCGAACGAAAGATTAGCAAAATTGCGAATAGAAATTTCTTAGCAGTTTCTGAGTAGCTCCAGACTTACTCAGCCATTGCGACCAGCTCAGTCCTTTTCGTTCCTAGTTTGACGTCACAAACACACCCAGCGTTTGCCCAACCACTCCCCCGTTTCTCCAGCCACTCCTGCGTTTTGCAACTCGAACGCCTGCGTTTTTCCGCACACTCCCATAAAACGGCCAGTTTCCGCCCAGAAACACCCACTTCCTGTCAATCACACTACGATCAGCCAGCGATGAAAAAGCTTTGTTATGCCGTGAGTAAAATACCTAACTTTTGTGTAAAATAACTAAGCGCATGCGCTGTTCGAACCTTGCGCATGCGCAGTAAGTGACTAATCGCAGTATAGCGAAAATCGGCAACGAGCGAACAACTCGGAATGACCCCCTATATTCACTATCACATGCACACAGACATTAGAGTTATTTTTTTATTAGAAGTCAGTGAATTATATCAACATACTGCATTTTGGATTGTGGAAGGAGACCGAAGTACCTGGAGGAAACCCACAAAAGTACGGGGAGAATATACAAAGTCCAAACTGTTAGGGCCATGATGGGAACAGAACCCAAGACCTCGGTGTTGTGAGGCAGTAATACTAACCATTACACTAACCATGCTGGTCAAACACCCACAAGCTGTACCAAGGGTCTATCTGGCATACTGATCAACTGATTTCTGTTTTCCAAGAGCATTCAGTGATGTGATACAAGGTTAATATGCCACAGGCAGATATTAAACTGTCTGTGAATGTTGTTTTTGTAGATCACATGTAATCTGTATGAAGCCACGAGTAACATGCATTGTCTGCTTTCATTTGCCTGCTGGAGACATATCAAGAGCAGAAAACACGGCATGGAAACCAGTCAGCATGAAAGAGAAATGTACTGTATAATCATAAATGTGGTTAACCCCTAAGCTTTCACTGGAAACCCATCTATACCACATGTGCATACCTCAAAAGAGTCCACATTCAGTGGGACAGTCCTGCTGTTAGGGTACTGTCCCTCCCACAGGGAAACACTGTGTCACTGCGCTCTGAATGGATCATCCATTTAATGCCGAGAGAGGCTAGGAGTAGCTGGCAGATTGCTGGCCTCTGCCCCAGTATACTGAGAAACAGGGGGCATGACACATGATCACATCCTTAAATAATCATATACCAGGGGGCATGTCCTAGTGGGTACAAGGCCACTCCCCCTTACGCATTATGACAAACATAAAATCCTGGATCAGGATATTAAGATGTTGAGAAGTATGACCTGTGGTCAACAGGAGACAAAAGGGGCTTGAGATACCATGGGCCAATGATGAAGCTACCAACCACAGATCTACACCATACTTTGGATGCAAAGCTACAAATGTCTCCAAGACTAAGGGGTCTATTTACTAAGGGGGAGATGTATTAAGCAGTGAAAAGAGTATTGAAGTGAGCCAGTGGAGAAGCTGCCCATGGCAACCAATCAGCTGATCTGTATAATTTTATAGTATGCAAATTATAAATGTTACTACAATGCTGATTGGTTGCCATGGGCAACTTATCCACTAGCTCACTTCTCCACTCTTTTCACTGCTTAGTACATCTCCCCCTGAGCCTTGGATGGAGATAGAGTGTACAGAGATAAAGCATCAGCCAATCAGCTCCTAACTGCCATGTCACAGTCTGTGTTTGAAAAATGACAGGAGCTGGTTGGCTGGTACTTTATCTCCGTCCATGGCTTAATAAATAGACCCCTTAGGCCCAGCTTTATCAAGCCTTGGAGAGTGATAATTAGTTTGGTGATAAAGTACCAGCCACCAAGCTCCTAACTGTCATTTTTCAAACACAGCCTGTGACATGGAAGTTAAGAGCTGATTGGCTGGTACTTTATCACCGTGCTATTTATCACTCTCCAAGGCTTGATAAAGCTGGGCCTAAGGGGTCTATTTATTAAGCCATGGACGGAGATAAAGTACCAGCCAACCAGCTCCTGTCATTTTTCAATCACAGTATACAAACAGCGGCATCCCATATGCCGGAATCCCATCCGCAAGTTTCCTCGCGGGCTCGCTGTGCTCGCCATGCAATGGGCCAGGTTCTCTTCCCACTTGTTGGTGGCGTGGATCCACCAACCGAGTGGGAATACCGGGCCAGTGTCGTGATTCCTGCTGTCAGTTTTTCGGCGGATGTCAGGATTCCGGCGTCACTATCCTGAATGCTGGGATCCTGACAGCTGTTAAACTGACTGCATCCCCCTGCTGATTGACCAGAGTGTGTGCAGGAGCAGGGAAGATGGCGGTAAACCACACTCCCCTCCCACTGCTCTGCTGTTTGGCCAGAGTGCGTGCTGGAGCAGGGAGGAGGGTGAGAAAGCACACTCTTCTTCCCTTACTCTCCTGTTTGGCCAGAGTGCGTGCTGGAGCAGGGAGGAGGGTGAGAAAGCGCACTCTTCTCCCCTTACTCTCCTGATTGGCCAGAGTGCGTGCTGGAGCAGGGAGGAGGGTGAGAAAGCGCACTCTTCTCCCCTTACTCTCCTGATTGGCCAGAGTGCGTGCTGGAGCAGGGAGGAGGGTGAGAAAGCGCACTCTTCTCCCCTTACTCTCCTGATTGGCCAGAGTGCGTGCTGGAGTAGGGAGGAGGGTGAGAAAGCGCACTCTTCTCCCCTTACTCTCCTGATTGGCCAGAGTGCGTGCTGGAGCAGGGAGGAGGGTGAGAAAGCGCACTCTTCTCCCCTTACTCTCCTGATTGGCCAGAGTGCGTGCTGGAGCAGGGAGGAGGGTGAGAAAGCGCACTCTTCTCCCCTTACTCTCCTGATTGGCCAGAGTCTGTGCTGGAGCAGGAAAGTTCACTCTCCTTTCATTGCTCTACTGACTGTGCGCGCTTCCTGGAGGAGGGGCAAGCATACTCTCCGACAACTGCAGCTATCGATTTAGACAGCTGCAGCTATTACTGACACACAGCACAGCATTGTTTCTGGTTTGTCGGTTTCGACAGCCAGGAAATGTGCAAACAAAGACTAAGAAAGCTTTTTTTTTTAAATCCAAATACCACACACATGGGGCCACTGGGAGAAGTCCTGATGGCGCCTGCGCAGAGCTTAACTCAAACGCTGGTGAGTAGTGTTGAAAGTGGGAGGGCGCAGATCACCAGACACTCCCACAATGGCAGCAGCTACATTAATACATGCTGCCGTTATCCGGACCCATTTTACTGCGATCTGGAGGTGAAGTGGGTCCGCACAAATAACGGCCGAAGCCTGCAGCATAGCACGGTACCCCTCAGTCTGAGAACCACTGATCAAGATTATAATTGGTTTACTTTGTCTCTAGTTTGTCCCTTAATAATAATTTAAGTGCTTAAAGTATTGTACTGTAAATAATTGCAGAGGTGACAGCCAAAGAGTTAAAACCTCTGATTATTATCATGCATCTGCTAAAATATTAAACAGCATACAGAAATAACTGTCATGTATATACTGTATAGGTGTCATAAGGCTCAGAGAGACAGGGCTGTAACTAGGGGTGTGTAAGCAGTGAAATTGCCCAGGGCGCAAGGCGGTATCATTGCTATCACATTGGTATTCTATTTAAGGGCCTATTTATCAATTTGTAAAGCATGCAAGAATGTTTGTTGTTGCATGCTTTAGGCATCAGGGTTAAGCCCAACGCTGATATCTCCTGTACTGGGCAAACTAATGCAGAATATACAGACCCATCATTCCCCAAGGGTACTTGGATCTAGATTAGTTTTACTAAACTCTGAAAAGCTTAGTTCTAAATAACTAATGCCATCTGATGGTAGGAAATTTTAAAAAAATTCACAAATAGGCATCTTAAACTACCCAGAGACGCTATAGTGTCCCAGATAATAACCCAATATAGCAGGGCCCCAGTACAACAGTTATACTATCAACATGGAGAGAATGTATTGGGAAGGTTGGAAAATGTGGTTAGAAGATGACTATGTGTGGGTTCATTTAACCACACTAATGGCTCACAGTGACAACGAAGGTGACCTAGCCAACTGGCTAAAGCGTCGAATGTCTAGATCTTATCTATGACAACGGCTACCTGAAGACCACCCCTGTCTGAATATTAACATTTACACTGAACTTACATTAACTTTGTTCATTTATGTGAAGTACTGTAGTAACAGAGTCAGAAGTGACAGAGAATATAGTTTCTCTAACGTCCTAGTGGATGCTGGGGACTCCGAAAGGACCATGGGGAATAGCGGCTCCGCAGGAGACTGGGCACAAAGTAAAAGCTTTAGGACTAGCTGGTGTGCACTGGCTGCTCCCCCTATGACCCTCCTCCAAGCTTCAGTTAAGATTTTGTGCCCGAACGAGAAGGGTGCAATCTAGGTGGCTCTCCTGAGCTGCTTAGAGTAAAAGTTTAAATAGGTTTTTTATTTTCAGTGAGACCTGCTGGCAACAGGCTCACTGCATCGAGGGACTAAGGGGAGAAGAAGCGAACTCACCTGCGTGCAGAGTGGATTGGGCTTCTTAGGCTACTGGACATTAGCTCCAGAGGGACGATCACAGGCCCAGCCATGGATGGGTCCCGGAGCCGCGCCGCCGGCCCCCTTACAGATGCTGAAGCAAGAAGAGGTCCATAAATCGGCGGCAGAAGACTTTCCTGTCTTCATAAGGTAGCGCACAGCACTGCAGCTGTGCGCCATTGCTCTCAGCACACTTCACACTTCGGTCACTGAGGGTGCAGGACGCTGGGGGGGGCGCCCTGGGAAGCAATGAATTTACCTTATTTGGCAAAAAATACATCACATATAGCTCCTGGGCTATATGGATGTATTTAACCCCTGCCAGTTTTCCAGAAAAAAGCGGGAGAAGAGCCCGCCGTGAAGGGGGCGGGGCCTATCTCCTCAGCACACAGCGCCATTTTTCCCACACAGCTCCGCTGGTAGGAAGGCTCCCAGAATCTCCCCTGCATCCTGCAGAAACAGGGTAAAAAAGAGAGGGGGGCACTTATTTGGCAAAATAACAGATATAAGCAGCTATAAGGGATAGACACTTATTGTAAGGTTGTCCCTATACATATATAGCGCTCTGGTGTGTGCTGGCAAACTCTCCCTCTGTCTCCCCAAGGGGCTAAGTGGGTCCTGTCCTCTATCAGAGCATTCCCTGTGTGTGTGCTGGGTGTCGGTACGTGTGTGTCGACATGTATGAGGAGGAAAATGATGTGGAGGCGGAGCAATTGCCTATAATGGTGATGTCACCCCCTAGGGAGTCGACACCTGAATGGATGGCCGTAATTAAGGAATTACGTGACAGTGTCGGCACGTTACAGAAAACTGTTGACGACATGAGACAGCCGGCAGCTCAGTTAGTGCCTGTCCAGGCGTCTCAAACACCGTCAGGGGCTATTAAACGCCCGTTACCTCAGTGGGTCGACACGGACCCAGACACAGACACTGACTCCAGTGTCGACGGTGAAGAAACAAACGTATTTTCCAGTAGGGCCACACGTTACATGATCACGGCAATGAAGGAGGTTTTGCACATCTCTGATACTGCAAGTACCACAAAAAGGGGTATTATGTGGGGTGTGAAAAAACTACCCGTAGTTTTTCCTGAATCAGATGAATTGAATGAAGTGTGTGATGAAGCGTGGGTTACCCCCGACAAAAAACTGCTAATTTCTAAAAAATTATTGGCACTATATCCCTTCCCACCAGAGGTTAGGGCTAGTTGGGAAACACCCCCTAGGGTGGATAAGGCGCTCACACGCTTATCAAAACAAGTGGCGTTACCGTCTCCAGAAACGGCCGCCCTTAAGGAGCCAGCAGATAGGAGGCTGGAAAATATCCTTAAAAGTATATACACACATACTGGTGTTATACTGCGACCAGCAATCGCCTCAGCCTGGATGTGCAGTGCTGGGGTGGCTTGGTCGGATTCCCTGACTGAAAATATTGATACCCTGGACAGGGACAATATATTATTGACTATAGAGCAGGCCTGGCCAACCTGTGGCTCTCCAGCTGTTGTAAAACTACAAGTCCTATCATGCCTTGCCACAGTTTTGCTATTAAGGAATGCTAAAACTGTGGCAGGGCATGCTGGGATGTGTAGTTTCACAACATCTGGAGAGCCACAGGTTGGCCAGGCCTGCTATAGAGCATTTAAAGGATGCATTCCTATATATGCGAGATGCACAGAGAGACATTTGCACTCTGGCATCAAGAGTAAGTGCGATGTCCATTTCTGCCAGAAGAGGATTATGGACGCGACAGTGGTCAGGGGATGCGGCTTCCAAACGGCATATGGAAGTATTGCCGTATAAAGGGGAGGAGTTATTTGGGGGCGGTCTATCGGACCTGGTGGCCACGGCAACGGCTGGGAAATCCACCTTTTTACCCCAAGTCACCTCGCAGCAGAAAAAGATACCGCCTTTTCAGGCTCAGTCCTTTCGTCCCCATAAGGGCAAGCGGGCAAAAGGCCACTCATATCTGCCCCGGGGCAGAGGAAGGGGAAAAAGACTGCAACAGACAGCTTCTTCCCACGACCAGAAGCCCTCCCCCGCTTCTGCCAAGTCCTCAGCATGACGCTGGGGCCTTACAAGCGGACTCAGGCACGGTGGGGGCCCGTCTCAAGAATTTCAGCGCGCAGTGGGCTCACTCGCAAGTGGACCCCTGGATCCTGCAGGTAGTATCTCAGGGGTACAAATTGGAATTCGAGACGTCTCCCCCTCGCCGGTTCCTGAAGTCTGCTTTACCAACGTCTACCCCCGACAGGGAGGCGGTATTGGAAGCCATTCACAAGCTGTATTCCCAGCAAGTGATAATCAAGGTACCCCTCCTACAACAGGGAAAGGGGTATTACTCCACGCTGTTTGTGGTACCGAAGCCGGACGGCTCGGTGAGACCCATTTTAAATCTGAAAGCCTTGAACACTTACATAAAAAGGTTCAAGTTCAAGATGGAGTCACTCAGAGCAGTGATAGCGAACCTGGAAGAAGGGGACTACATGGTGTCTCTGGACATCAAGGATGCTTACCTCCATGTCCCAATTTGCCCTTCTCACCAAGGGTACCTCAGGTTTGTGGTACAGAACTGTCACTATCAGTTTCAGACGCTGCCGTTTGGATTGTCCACGGCACCCCGGGTCTTTACCAAGGTAATGGCCGAAATGATGATTCTTCTTCGAAGAAAAGGCGTCTTAATTATCCCTTACTTGGACGATCTCCTGATAAGGGCACGGTCCAGAGAACAGTTAGAGGTCGGAGTAGCACTATCTCAAATAGTACTACGACAGCACGGATGGATTCTAAATATTCCAAAATCACAGCTGATTCCGACGACACGTCTGCTGTTCCTAGGGATGATTCTGGACACAGTACAGAAAAAGGTGTTTCTCCCGGAAGAGAAAGCCAGGGAGTTATCCGACCTAGTCAGGAAACTCCTAAGACCAGGCCAGGTGTCAGTGCATCAGTGCACAAGGGTCCTGGGAAAGATGGTGGCTTCTTACGAAGCGATTCCATTCGGCAGATTCCACGCAAGAACTTTTCAGTTGGATCTGCTAGACAAATGGTCCGGATCGCATCTTCAAATGCATCAGCGGATAACCCTGTCTCCAAGGACAAGGGTGTCTCTCCTGTGGTGGTTACAGAGTGCTCATCTCCTAGAGGGCCGCAGATTCGGCATTCAGGATTGGGTCCTGGTGACCACGGATGCCAGCCTGAGAGGCCGGGGAGCAGTCACACAGGGAAAAAATTTCCAGGGCTTGTGGTCAAGCATGGAAACGTCACTTCACATAAATATCCTGGAACTAAGGGCCATTTACAATGCCCTAAGTCAGGCAAGGCCTCTGCTTCAGGGTCAGCCAGTATTGATCCAGTCGGACAACATCACGGCAGTCGCCCACGTAAACAGACAGGGCGGCACAAGAAGCAGGAGGGCAATGACGGAAGTGACAAGGATTCTTCGCTGGGCGGAAAATCATGTGATAGCACTGTCAGCAGTGTTCATTCCGGGAGTGGACAACTGGGAAGCAGACTTCCTCAGCAGGCACGATCTTCACCCGGGGGAGTGGGGACTTCACCCAGAAGTCTTCCACATGATTGTAAACCGTTGGGAAAAACCAAAGGTGGACATGATGGCGTCTCGCCTCAACAAAAAACTGGACAGATATTGCTCCAGGTCAAGGGACCCTCAGGCAATAGCTGTGGACGCTCTGGTAACACCGTGGGTGTACCGGTCAGTGTATGTGTTCCCTCCTCTTCCTCTCATACCAAAAGTACTGAGAATCATAAGAAGGAGAGGAGTAAAGACTATACTCGTGGCTCCGGATTGGCCAAGAAGGACTTGGTACCCGGAAATTCAAGAGATGCTCACGGAAGACCCGTGGCCTCTACCTCTAAGACAGGACCTGCTCCAGCAGGGACCATGTCTGTTCCAAGACTTACCGCGGCTGCGTTTGACGGCATGGCGGTTGAACGCCGGATCCTGAAGGAAAAAGGCATTCCGGATGAAGTCATCCCTACCCTGATCAAAGCCAGGAAGGATGTAACCGTACAACATTATCACCGTATTTGGCGTAAATATGTTGCGTGGTGCGAGGCCAGGAAGGCCCCTACGGAGGAATTTCAACTGGGTCGATTCCTGCATTTCCTGCAAACAGGACTGTCTATGGGCCTCAAATTAGGGTCCATTAAGGTTCAAATTTCGGCCCTGTCGAATTTCTTCCAAAAAGAACTAGCTTCTGTTCCTGAAGTTCAGACGTTTGTCAAGGGAGTACTGCATATACAGCCTCCTTTTGTGCCTCCAGTGGCACCTTGGGATCTCAATGTAGTGTTGGGATTCCTAAAATCACATTGGTTTGAACCACTCACCACTGTGGACTTGAAATATCTCACATGGAAAGTGGTAATGCTGTTAGCCCTGGCTTCAGCCAGGCGTGTATCAGAATTGGCGGCTTTATCCTATAAAAGCCCTTACCTAATTTTTCATACGGACAGGGCAGAATTGAGGACTCGTCCTCAATTTCTCCCTAAGGTGGTTTCAGCATTTCACTTAAACCAACCTATTGTGGTGCCTGCGGCTACTAGGGACTTGGAGGATTCCAAGTTGCTGGACGTAGTCAGGGCCCTGAAAATATATGTTTCCAGGACGGCTGGAGTCAGAAAATCTGACTCGCTGTTTATCCTGTATGCACCCAACAAACTGGGTGCTCCTGCTTCTAAGCAGATGATTGCTCGTTGGATTTGTAGTACAATTCAGCTTGCACATTCTGTGGCAGGCCTGCCACAGCCAAAATCTGTAAAAGCCCATTCCACACGGAAAGTGGGCTCATCTTGGGCGGCTGCCCGAGGGGTTTCGGCTTTACAACTTTGCCGAGCTGCTACTTGGTCAGGGGCAAACACGTTTGCTAAATTCTACAAATTTGATACCCTGGCTGAGGAGGACCTGGAGTTCTCTCATTCGGTGCTGCAGAGTCATCCGCACTCTCCCGCCCGTTTGGGAGCTTTGGTATAATCCCCATGGTCCTTTCGGAGTCCCCAGCATCCACTAGGACGTTAGAGAAAATAAGAATTTACTTACCGATAATTCTATTTCTCATAGTCCGTAGTGGATGCTGGGCGCCCATCCCAAGTGCGGATTGTCTGCAATACTTGTACATAGTTACAAAAATCGGGTTATTATTGTTGTGAGCCATCTTTTCAGAGGCTCCTTCTGTTATCATGCTGTTAACTGGGTTCAGATCACAAGTTGTACGGTGTGATTGGTGTGGCTGGTATGAGTCTTACCCGGGATTCAAAATCCTTCCTTATTGTGTACGCTCGTCCGGGCGCAGTATCCTAACTGAGGCTTGGAGGAGGGTCATAGGGGGAGGAGCCAGTGCACACCAGCTAGTCCTAAAGCTTTTACTTTGTGCCCAGTCTCCTGCGGAGCCGCTATTCCCCATGGTCCTTTCGGAGTCCCCAGCATCCACTACGGACTATGAGAAATAGAATTATCGGTAAGTAAATTCTTATTTTTGTGTTCTTATACTGTGTCCCCTGAATGCAGCATAAATAATAAGGGATGTAGTTAACATACTTCCCAACTTTTGACCGTAGAGGGTCGGGACACTTGTGCGGCATACCACGTGCGACCCAAAAAAGGGGCGCAGCCTCAGATGGGAAGGGCATGGTCTCGCCTAGTGTGCGTGTCCACGCATCACGACCCGTTTACTATAATTTAGGGGGTGTGCCCAGCATTCCCGAGCAGATAGGCAGCACCCCTCCCTGCGCTGAATAGATGGCGTGCGCATGTGCATGGCATCTATTCAGCGATCACTCGCTGCTTTGCCGAGCAGAGCAGCGGGTGATCAATGCCTCCCCCAACTGCCCTCCCGCTCGTGGGACACTGCTGCCCACAAGTGGGACAGCAGGATAGTGTCCGAATAGCGAGATTGTCCTGCTGTAATCGTGGCAGTTGGGACGTATGAGTTAATATACCAGCTTATATTACAGACAAAAGAGAATGGGGTTGTACAGGTAAGGTGCACATAAGGTCAATTAAAATATAACTTTTATTATCACATTAAGAGACCGTAAATCGGTCAGCATGGCGAAATATATGGTTAAAATTAAGTATGAAGAAAAACTTAAAGTGCTCTAAGATAGAAAGGTGGTGAAATTAAAAATATCTCCACTAGATGGATGCAAGAACTACGGATAATAGAAATTTGTTTAATTGGCAATTATCAAATGAGTTTGTTATATACTCATATAACTATATCATGCCTATATTTGTTGGCTGCTGTGAAACTTTCTCGGTATTCTATCTAATATGTGTCTCTATCATAGATTTTAGATATGTCTCACACCTTACACTCAGGGACACGACTAATGGATGCTTCCCGTTCACAGCAAAAGTGAACACTGCTTAAGTTATCCTTAATTGTTATGGGCTGATTGCGTATTGCCTACTACTACAACATATGCCCAATCTGTACTTGCCCCCTTATTGCTGCACCTGGTCTTATATTAAACCTGATGAATGCATGCTATAAGGATGGAATGCATGGCATGATGTGTTTCAAAATTAATGTGTGGACATATGATAAGTCCCGTATTTTTCTAATACCATACAACTTTTTTTTTATCACTGAATGTCAGGGCCCACATCAAATAAATGAAGTAGGAAGCATAGAGAGTTAGCTCAATCAGCATGTGTGGAGGCAATACACATATTCTTTTATTAATCCTATAATCAGTGTCCCAGAAATATAGACAATTTATGGTTTGTAAAGAATATCATTGATCATTCAATTATTCATATACTGGTATTTCCTTTACTCCTATAGTGGCTAGCTGATATAATTGATATAATCAATGTAAAGGAAAACACATGTGACTAAGGATTGCAAAGGTAAGAGTATTGTTGCCGACGTATACAATACACGAGAGATCGGGAGATTGAGACACGCTGTAGTGGCATTTATCACATCGGCATTTGTCCGGTCATGGGTGATACCGTTTAGCCATGCAGTAGTCCTGCTCCCTGATGTATATGGAGTTTGATCAATGGTACACAAGAATTGGGAGATTAAGACACGCTGCAACGGCACCTATGAAATCGGCATTTGTCCGATCACGGGTAATCCCGTTTGGCCGTGCAGTAGTCCAGCTCCCTGTTATGTGAAAAAAAAATTTTTAGCAAATAGATTTAAGGTGGACACAATATATGGTAGATAAGGAGACTAAGACAAATTGCATCGGCACCTATGAAATCGGCATTTGTCCGATCACAGGTAATCCCGTTTGGCCGTGCAGTAGTCCAGCTCCCTGTTGTATATAGAATTTCACAAATGGATTTAAGGTGGACACAATACACACAAAATTGGGAGACTGAGACACACTGCAACGGCACCTATAAAATCGGCATTTGTCCGATCACGGGTAATCCCGTTTTAGCCGTGCAGTAGTCCAGCTCCCTATTATATCCGAGGTTTCAACAGCTAACGTAGTTATTGCAAAAACATCTCAGTGGAGAGAGATGCCGATGCGCGCATTTCGCATATAGCTTTGTCGAGGCTTAACCCGACTGCCAGTCCTGACAAGACATTTATTCATTTAGATGGACTAATCACATCTGATCCTGTGATCACGTGGCCACATTTTCCAACGTCAGCCCGTCACTCACAGGTGATATTTAGAATCAAATTATGGCTGTACCCATATTACATTGCGCTACTGAATCGTATAATCATGATCGTGACGTCACTCTCTGTATCCTGGAGTTGATGCAGTATTAAAATTACACTGCATATACCCTGCGTGTAGATAAGATAAATACATACCAACAGGTGGATCCCCACATTTGTCGGACCTATATGGAGATCCGCAGTTAAACTCCTCCTGGTTCCAACTTAATTGTCTACACTTAACTGCTGGTGTCCCGAGGGGTCATGCTAACATGTACAATCTCGGACATCACTGCTGTCCACTCCGCTTCCAGTAAAGGTCGAGTTTGACACAGATAGTCAGGGTCAGGCAATAAGTCGATAAATATGAACCGATTCTCCTATCTTTCAATTGTTAGGGTTGTCTGATTAATCCACAGATCCCCGTCGCTGAAATCACATAATCAGGAGCCCTTAATGTGTAGCCCCGGACACTAGGATCATTACGTCCTGCATATCACTCTTTTACGTGCTTTAAAACTGGGCTCCAGATTTAAACATCTGTATTTCTATATTCAAACTGTTCATCATTTATATGTTTAACGTATCAAATTTAATGATCCAGCATCCTAATATAAATTATTAATAAAAAGTCAATATAAACCCAGATGGTGTTCATAAAAAATCCCTCAATAAAGAGATATAAAAATATATAATAACATGAATATAAAGAAAAAGTGAGTAAGATAAGTGACTCCCATAAGCCGTGTTGCTACGTGAACACTTAATAGTCGATATGTGATATGTGTTCTGAATTAAACGTGATGTATGATCCTCTACCCACTTCACTATGTAGAGAAAATAATGCAATTGTGAAAAGTGCAAAAAAACAGTGTTGAAAAAAATTAAATCATGTGAAGAGAAAGCAAAATGACAACGAGTGAGTTAATAAATGTGCGTTCCCTATTGCGGGAGACCAGTGTGATATGCAGAAAGATGACATATACATTAAAACTAGATCATACAGAAATGTATCTTTGATATCTCTACAGTACTGTGTCAAAGGATTTGTCCTGTTGGAGACTAAGTGGATAACTAGATCAAAACGTCATTTACCTGACCTGATTCACCTGCTAATTAATTACTTAAGATTTCTATAATATTAGCTGTTTAGGCTTATCATTCACAAACCAATTTAAATATAAATACAGGTATAGCTAAATGTAAAAGGTCTGAAAGTGGACGGCACAGAAAGTTTTCCACTGAGAGTAATGAATAAGTCAGACTGCCGTGGCTTCAGAGTTAATAGTATTAATTATTGGTAGACAGTTATGTGAGGCCCTACGTCACAGGATCTACCCCATGATACACTATGGTATTAAACATAAATCTGAATAATATGAAGAATATAAAGCCATACTCATTATTTGAAGCCCCCGAATATTTAAAAAGGGGGTATATAAGGTTGTTCTAATTTTTACTCATTACTGGTGTCCCATGAGCTTGTTTATATGCTGTAATATACTCTTCCTGATATTTTTGAATGAATATATGATGAGTATGTGCCGTGCGTAATACATATATTAATACTTTGCTTACGATTCCTCTAGCTTTAGCAAATCGGGCACATATTTTTCACCCAACTTGAAGGTAATTATGAATATAGCCAAATATATAAGGTATGGAATTTTCCAATGTCCCATATTTCATATCTAAGGTTGCCACAGCCTAACTTCTTGCAATCCTTTAAGCACAGACAGCTTAGGTCAATAAATTCTATCTACTTAGTACGATAATATATGTGGAAATTAGCACAGAAAGGGGCTATAACTATTGGTCTCATTGAGACCTCTTGGATACATTGTGTCCATGAGAAAAATCATCTTAGTCTCTGTTTTTAACAGTTCCTGATCAAGGTTCCCTCCACGTATTCCTAATTTAATATGTCTCATTCCAAAGGCCCTGAGTCCACTGGGATCTGCATTGTGGGATTGGAGAAAGTGTCTTGCTACTGGAGAAATAACTCTAAAGTTCATGAGATCCCTCTCGGCATTACGTATATTGCCCACATGTTCCAAAATTCTCACTTTAAGGGGTCTCATTGTTTTTCCAATATATGCTTTGTTACAAGAGCATTCCAGATGGTAAATTGTGCCAACTGTGGTACATGTAATTAGGCCTGGTATAGTCCATTTCTTTTTAAACTTATCCAGATAGAATTTCTTAGGGATCATGTATTTACATGCCTTACACCGACCACATCGTGTAGATCCTATAGATGTCGGTATAGGGTCTGCCCTTGACATATGACTATGGACTAATTTGTCCCGTATATTGGGAGACCTCCTCCAGGTACATTTGGCCTTGTCTGGTAAGATTTTGTTCAAATCATTGTCAGTTTTCAACACATGCCAATGTTTTTGTAGGATTGAATCTATATTACGCCATTGGGCGTTAAAGGTTCCAATGAAACGAATGGGATCTTCATTCTGAGATCTCAATTTGGGTTTGAGGAGGGATTCCCTGGAATGCAGTTCTGTTTCTCTTGCAGCTCGTTTAATATTCCTCCTACTATAACCTCTTTCTCTGAATCTCCTACTTTGTTCCTCTCTTCTGATCCCAAAGGTTTCATTGTCAGAGCAATTTCTCTTGATTCGCAAAAATTCGCCTTTTGGGATGGCATGCAAGGTTGAGGGGAAATGTGCGCTCTTAGCATGAAGAACACTGTTCGTGGCAGTTTTCTTCCTGAAATTGTCAGTAATGATGTTACCCTCTTCGTCAAGTCTGATAGTGAGATCTAAGAAATGTATCTGTTCTTGACTCATTTCACAGGTCAACTTTAAGTTCAGATTGTTACTATTTAAGATGGAAATGAATTGTGTTAGATCCCGATATTGACCTTCCCATAGGAAGAAAATGTCGTCTATGTATCTGCAATAGATGAGAATGTTGTCTGTGTATCTCTCCATTGATTCGTGGAACACATATTCCTTTTCCCACCACCCCAGGTAGAGGTTGGCATACGTGGGGGCACAAGCGGTCCCCATTGCCGTTCCTCTCACCTGGAGGTAGTGGGATTCATTGCAGACAAAGTAGTTCCTGGTAAGGATAAACTGTAATAAGTTGATGATAAAATTATAACAATTAGTGTCATTAAGTTGTTTTTCCAGTTCTTCTTTCTTAAGGTCAATAACCCAAAAACACCAACGTTATACCGATGTCCTAAATAAATTACATAACCTACGAGTCAACCCTGGTGTATGGATGGTGTCATGTGACGTTGAAAGCCTTTACACCAGTATACAACATACACAAGGCATCCTTGCAGCAAAGTTTTTCCTGGATATGGAAGTACATTGTGACTTCAATAATTTTATCATCAACTTATTACAGTTTATCCTTACCAGGAACTACTTTGTCTGCAATGAATCCCACTACCTCCAGGTGAGAGGAACGGCAATGGGGACCGCTTGTGCCCCCACGTATGCCAACCTCTACCTGGGGTGGTGGGAAAAGGAATATGTGTTCCACGAATCAATGGAGAGATACACAGACAACATTCTCATCTATTGCAGATACATAGACGACATTTTCTTCCTATGGGAAGGTCAATATCGGGATCTAACACAATTCATTTCCATCTTAAATAGTAACAATCTGAACTTAAAGTTGACCTGTGAAATGAGTCAAGAACAGATACATTTCTTAGATCTCACTATCAGACTTGACGAAGAGGGTAACATCATTACTGACAATTTCAGGAAGAAAACTGCCACGAACAGTGTTCTTCATGCTAAGAGCGCACATTTCCCCTCAACCTTGCATGCCATCCCAAAAGGCGAATTTTTGCGAATCAAGAGAAATTGCTCTGACAATGAAACCTTTGGGATCAGAAGAGAGGAACAAAGTAGGAGATTCAGAGAAAGAGGTTATAGTAGGAGGAATATTAAACGAGCTGCAAGAGAAACAGAACTGCATTCCAGGGAATCCCTCCTCAAACCCAAATTGAGATCTCAGAATGAAGATCCCATTCGTTTCATTGGAACCTTTAACGCCCAATGGCGTAATATAGATTCAATCCTACAAAAACATTGGCATGTGTTGAAAACTGACAATGATTTGAACAAAATCTTACCAGACAAGGCCAAATGTACCTGGAGGAGGTCTCCCAATATACGGGACAAATTAGTCCATAGTCATATGTCAAGGGCAGACCCTATACCGACATCTATAGGATCTACACGATGTGGTCGGTGTAAGGCATGTAAATACATGATCCCTAAGAAATTCTATCTGGATAAGTTTAAAAAGAAATGGACTATACCAGGCCTAATTACATGTACCACAGTTGGCACAATTTACCATCTGGAATGCTCTTGTAACAAAGCATATATTGGAAAAACAATGAGACCCCTTAAAGTGAGAATTTTGGAACATGTGGGCAATATACGTAATGCCGAGAGGGATCTCATGAACTTTAGAGTTATTTCTCCAGTAGCAAGACACTTTCTCCAATCCCACAATGCAGATCCCAGTGGACTCAGGGCCTTTGGAATGAGACATATTAAATTAGGAATACGTGGAGGGAACCTTGATCAGGAACTGTTAAAAACAGAGACTAAGATGATTTTTCTCATGGACACAATGTATCCAAGAGGTCTCAATGAGACCAATAGTTATAGCCCCTTTCTGTGCTAATTTCCACATATATTATCGTACTAAGTAGATAGAATTTATTGACCTAAGCTGTCTGTGCTTAAAGGATTGCAAGAAGTTAGGCTGTGGCAACCTTAGATATGAAATATGGGACATTGGAAAATTCCATACCTTATATATTTGGCTATATTCATAATTACCTTCAAGTTGGGTGAAAAATATGTGCCCGATTTGCTAAAGCTAGAGGAATCGTAAGCAAAGTATTAATATATGTATTACGCACGGCACATACTCATCATATATTCATTCAAAAATATCAGGAAGAGTATATTACAGCATATAAACAAGCTCATGGGACACCAGTAATGAGTAAAAATTAGAACAACCTTATATACCCCCTTTTTAAATATTCGGGGGCTTCAAATAATGAGTATGGCTTTATATTCTTCATATTATTCAGATTTATGTTTAATACCATAGTGTATCATGGGGTAGATCCTGTGACGTAGGGCCTCACATAACTGTCTACCAATAATTAATACTATTAACTCTGAAGCCACGGCAGTCTGACTTATTCATTACTCTCAGTGGAAAACTTTCTGTGCCGTCCACTTTCAGACCTTTTACATTTAGCTATACCTGTATTTATATTTAAATTGGTTTGTGAATGATAAGCCTAAACAGCTAATATTATAGAAATCTTAAGTAATTAATTAGCAGGTGAATCAGGTCAGGTAAATGACGTTTTGATCTAGTTATCCACTTAGTCTCCAACAGGACAAATCCTTTGACACAGTACTGTAGAGATATCAAAGATACATTTCTGTATGATCTAGTTTTAATGTATATGTCATCTTTCTGCATATCACACTGGTCTCCCGCAATAGGGAACGCACATTTATTAACTCACTCGTTGTCATTTTGCTTTCTCTTCACATGATTTAATTTTTTTCAACACTGTTTTTTTGCACTTTTCACAATTGCATTATTTTCTCTACATAGTGAAGTGGGTAGAGGATCATACATCACGTTTAATTCAGAACACATATCACATATCGACTATTAAGTGTTCACGTAGCAACACGGCTTATGGGAGTCACTTATCTTACTCACTTTTTCTTTATATTCATGTTATTATATATTTTTATATCTCTTTATTGAGGGATTTTTTATGAACACCATCTGGGTTTATATTGACTTTTTATTAATAATTTATATTAGGATGCTGGATCATTAAATTTGATACGTTAAACATATAAATGATGAACAGTTTGAATATAGAAATACAGATGTTTAAATCTGGAGCCCAGTTTTAAAGCACGTAAAAGAGTGATATGCAGGACGTAATGATCCTAGTGTCCGGGGCTACACATTAAGGGCTCCTGATTATGTGATTTCAGCGACGGGGATCTGTGGATTAATCAGACAACCCTAACAATTGAAAGATAGGAAAATCGGTTCATATTTATCGACTTATTGCCTGACCCTGACTATCTGTGTCAAACTCGACCTTTACTGGAAGCGGAGTGGACAGCAGTGATGTCCGAGATTGTACATGTTAGCATGACCCCTCGGGACACCAGCAGTTAAGTGTAGACAATTAAGTTGGAACCAGGAGGAGTTTAACTGCGGATCTCCATATAGGTCCGACAAATGTGGGGATCCACCTGTTGGTATGTATTTATCTTATCTACACGCAGGGTATATGCAGTGTAATTTTAATACTGCATCAACTCCAGGATACAGAGAGTGACGTCACGATCATGATTATACGATTCAGTAGCGCAATGTAATATGGGTACAGCCATAATTTGATTCTAAATATCACCTGTGAGTGACGGGCTGACGTTGGAAAATGTGGCCACGTGATCACAGGATCAGATGTGATTAGTCCATCTAAATGAATAAATGTCTTGTCAGGACTGGCAGTCGGGTTAAGCCTCGACAAAGCTATATGCGAAATGCGCGCATCGGCATCTCTCTCCACTGAGATGTTTTTGCAATAACTACGTTAGCTGTTGAAACCTCGGATATAATAGGGAGCTGGACTACTGCACGGCTAAAACGGGATTACCCGTGATCGGACAAATGCCGATTTTATAGGTGCCGTTGCAGTGTGTCTCAGTCTCCCAATTTTGTGTGTATTGTGTCCACCTTAAATCCATTTGTGAAATTCTATATACAACAGGGAGCTGGACTACTGCACGGCCAAACGGGATTACCTGTGATCGGACAAATGCCGATTTCATAGGTGCCGATGCAATTTGTCTTAGTCTCCTTATCTACCATATATTGTGTCCACCTTAAATCTATTTGCTAAAAAATTTTTTTTCACATAACAGGGAGCTGGACTACTGCACGGCCAAACGGGATTACCCGTGATCGGACAAATGCCGATTTCATAGGTGCCGTTGCAGCGTGTCTTAATCTCCCAATTCTTGTGTACCATTGATCAAACTCCATATACATCAGGGAGCAGGACTACTGCATGGCTAAACGGTATCACCCATGACCGGACAAATGCCGATGTGATAAATGCCACTACAGCGTGTCTCAATCTCCCGATCTCTCGTGTATTGTATACGTCGGCAACAATACTCTTACCTTTGCAATCCTTAGTCACATGTGTTTTCCTTTACATTGATTATATCAATTATATCAGCTAGCCACTATAGGAGTAAAGGAAATACCAGTATATGAATAATTGAATGATCAATGATATTCTTTACAAACCATAAATTGTCTATATTTCTGGGACACTGATTATAGGATTAATAAAAGAATATGTGTATTGCCTCCACACATGCTGATTGAGCTAACTCTCTATGCTTCCTACTTCATTTATTTGATGTGGGCCCTGACATTCAGTGATAAAAAAAAGTTGTATGGTATTAGAAAAATACGGGACTTATCATATGTCCACACATTAATTTTGAAACACATCATGCCATGCATTCCATCCTTATAGCATGCATTCATCAGGTTTAATATAAGACCAGGTGCAGCAATAAGGGGGCAAGTACAGATTGGGCATATGTTGTAGTAGTAGGCAATACGCAATCAGCCCATAACAATTAAGGATAACTTAAGCAGTGTTCACTTTTGCTGTGAACGGGAAGCATCCATTAGTCGTGTCCCTGAGTGTAAGGTGTAAGGTGTGAGACATATCTAAAATCTATGATAGAGACACATATTAGATAGAATACCGAGAAAGTTTCACAGCAGCCAACAAATATAGGCATGATATAGTTATATGAGTATATAACAAACTCATTTGATAATTGCCAATTAAACAAATTTCTATTATCCGTAGTTCTTGCATCCATCTAGTGGAGATATTTTTAATTTCACCACCTTTCTATCTTAGAGCACTTTAAGTTTTTCTTCATACTTAATTTTAACCATATATTTCGCCATGCTGACCGATTTACGGTCTCTTAATGTGATAATAAAAGTTATATTTTAATTGACCTTATGTGCACCTTACCTGTACAACCCCATTCTCTTTTGTCTGTAATATACGTTGTTAATTGGTTGTCTTAGGTAGCACCCCCAAGATTGAGGTATATTAATCCCTGAAATATACATTGGGGTTATTAGAAGTGATCTTTTTCACTTTAATATCTTTGAATACACAATTGGAGAGTGCAGATCCCCTTTGTAGTTTTTGCTGTTAGGTTAATATACCAGCTGTCAGAATCCCGGCGTTCAGAATCATGCAACATCTACTAGCGCAGGGAAACCTGACAATTTAACTTTCTCTTCTCTGCTCTCTCATAAGTATGCATAATGAATAAGATATTGTTTCTGTAGTAAGACAGTTTGTACAATGCATGAGTTTACATTTTGCTAAATAAAAACTGTCAGCGAATAAGATTAAAAGCAGCTTGTGAGGAGATGATCCTGAGCCGCATGTCGGTGCCAAATTGGTGCCTTTGCTGCCAGTAGATCTTATTACTTCATTAGAACTGTGCTAACTTCATTGAGTGACGGACAGGATGAGCCCTTGTTTTCTCCCTTCTGCCCTTAGCAACACAGCTGCTTTGTCCCACGGACAATTCTTCTTCAGCACCTTCACTATTAAGGGCCCGCCCCATACACTAGAACGATATGTCTAGAGGCTGAAGTCGAGGCGATTTCCCTTGAACTCTCCCGGGTGCTTCGATTCCAAACGATTTTGTACATTTTGCATGCAATATATCGTATGCGATCCCAGCCATACCTGCAGGCAGGGGTGTATCTAGGGGTCCGAGCGCCCCTGGCAAAGTAAGGGACTGGAGCCCTCCATATTTGAAATAGGAAAGATGCATGTGCAAAAAAGGCACATGATCTTTTGGGAAAGGGGCATGACCATACAATAGTTCCCCCAATTCAAATTACGCTACACAGTAGTAACCCTTATATACATCATGCCCACACAGTAGCAGTTCCCTTTACTCATTATGCCCACACAGTAATTCCTATAACACTGAGGAGATATCAGCAGTGCCTGGCCTGGCTGAGGACGCAATGCCACCCAAGGCCAGGTAGTATAATCAAATAGTAGTGGAAAGAAGTGCAGTGCAGCGCAGTACCCAGTGGTGCAAGTAGATAAAAAAGGGCGTGGCCAATTAAAAAGAGTGTGTGATACACATATGACCCCAATACTGCAATGCCAGATACACATATGCCCCCAATAGTGCCAGATACACATATGCCCTCACAGTGCCAGATACACACATGCCCCCACAGTGCCAGATATGCCCTCACGGTGCTAGATATTCCCCCACAGTGCCAGATATGCCCCCACAGTGCCAGATATGCCCTCATGGTGCTAGATATGCTCCCACGGTGCCAATTATGCCCCACAGTGCTAGATATGCCCCCACAGTGCCAGATACATATATTCCTCAACGTTGCCAGATATGCCCCCACGTTGCCAGATACGCCCTCACAGTGCCAGATACACACATGTCTCCACGGTGCCAGATATGCCCCCACAGTGCCAGATGTGCCCCACAGTGCTAGACATGCCCCCACACTGCCAGATACACATATGCCCCCACAGTGCCAGATAAGCCCCCACAGTGCCAGATATGCCTCCAGTCATATAGTCATAGTCCCCATCCCCCTCCCAGCACATAGCCATAGTCCCCTCCCAGTAAATAGCCATAGCCCCCACCTCCCCAAGCAATAGCCGTAATCCCCCCAGCACATAGCCGTAATCTCCACCTCTCCCAACACAGTAATACAGTAGTCTCCACCCCCTCCCATCACATAACAATAGTTCCCTGCCAGCATAGATAGCCATAGTCTCCCCTCCCTGCACATAGCCCCTCACCTCCACTAGCACCTAGCCATAGTCCCCATCCCACTCCCAGCACATAGCCATAGTCCCCATCCCACTCCCAGCACATAGCCATAGTCCCCATCCCACTCCCAGCACATAGCTGTAGTCTGCCCTTAGCACATAGTAGTAGTCTCCCACACTCCCAGCACATACATAGCCTCCCCACACAGGACATAGCCCTAATTCACGCCCCACAACATCCCAGCAGATAGCCGTAGTGTCTGGCAATACCTGCTGTGCCGAGCTGCCTGGGATGGAGGGCAGAGGATCGCTCTGCATGCAGGAGCTGGCGCCGGTGTCTGGCACCGCACCAAACTACGTGAAGAAACTGAAAAAAAAAAACGACAGCTCCCAGCAGCCCTTTCTGCCGGGAGCTCCCGAAAGCAAGGGTTGCTGGGAGTTGTAGTTTATTTTCAGTTTCTTCCCTATAGTGCATTGTGGTGCCAGACACCGGCACCAGCTCCTGCCTGCTGAGCAATCCTACACCCTCCATCCTAGGCAATGCACAGGCAGCTCAGCACAGCAGGTATTGCCAGACACTACAGCCTAAGGGATTCCACCCATTGGCCGAGGGTGGCACCGTCAGGCGGCGCCCCCTGCTTAGCTGATGGCCCTGGCGAGTGCCATCCTGGCCAGTGGATAGATACACCCCTGCCTGCAGGAACCGACATATCACGAGTGCAGCACTAGCGATCTGGAGGATACGATCCGACACTCACGGGGCCGCGCATCGGATTGGATACACAGCCAAAATGCCCAATTTCACCCAATATATTGGTCCGAATGCCCGAATTGGGCTGAAATCGGGCATTATCGTTCTAGTGTATGGGGCCCTTAAGTCTCAGTTCTCCATGAATAAAGAGAAACTACATACTAGCAGCTATGGCACAGCATGAACCTTGCTATGAGTCTGTTTCAGAAATGTATGCAATGCCGATATTTGTGGGGCCGAGCAGTTATCATCTCACTGCGCACTCGCATGATTCACTTGCGGCGACGATTGCAGAGAGGATTTACTTGCAAAGTGACTGACGGTCAAGAACCATTTGAAGGCAGTAACGGGGAGCAGCAGCAAAAATGCAGGCGTGTCACGTCCATTTTTAGGGCGTGTCTGGGCATGCGATCCCATACACAGAAAATATGGCGCTGGTGATCGAGGCGCTACATTCGGATCCTCGCTAATGCTAACAGGAGACGTCTACCTCCTACAGATTCCTTCTGCCGCATTAGAATTCTAATTAGACAGAATTGCACAGCTGCTTCCTTGCGGCTGTGTAATTCCACACAAACATGAATAAAGCCCTTTGCACGCAGTTGCTTGGATCTGAGAAGCCGCCTGTGTGCGACTCAATATAAATCCTGGTGGCAGCAGCATTAGCATAATTTTGCTCAGTATATGCGTACGGGATCGCAGCTACTAATGCATTACCGTACAACTATGAATCAGGCCTTATATGAGCATGTCTAAAACTGTCCATAGACTACAGGATTAGCACAGATGACTTTTCACCTGAGTCGCATTATGTATGCACCATGGTTTTGTTCTACAGAGTCGCAATACAAAGTTAGACACAAGGCAGCAGAATGTATGGGGCGTTTCTGGTCAGTGACTGGGAGGAAACAAGGGGGTGGCTAAACAAACACACATAGATGTTGCCTCTAATTATAGTGTCGCGGGCATGTCACTGATAGAGGCTGCCTTTATAGACGCACATTGGGGGCCATTCTGACCTGATCGCTTGTTGACGTTCATCGCAGCGCAGCGATCAGGTCAGAAGTGAGCTGGCGCTGGCGCCGCAATGCGCCGGTGCATGCGAGACAGCTGACAGCTGTCGTTGCCTAGCGATCGCCTCTGCCTGAAAGGCAGAGGCAGTCACTGGGCGGGAGGGGGCGGCACGGCGGCGTTTGGCTGCCATTTTGTGGGCGCGGTCCAGCCAACGCAGGCGTGGCAGGACTGTGCGGGGGGGGCGCAGCAGCTGCATGACATCACCCGCAGCCGCTGCGACCCAGGCAGTGACGAGTAACTCCCGGCCAGCCGCAGGAGCTGTGCTGGCCAGGAGTTACTCTTTAAGTACCAAAGCATCAGCATCGCCGCTGTGCGATGCTTTTGTACTTGTGCGGGTTGGGGGGGGCAGGACGATCTGACATGCGGAGCGGACTAGCCCTGTGCTGGGCGTCCCCCCGCATTTCAGTGTGAGTGATCGGAGCTGTGCTAAATTTAGCACAGCTACGATCAGGTCGGAATGACCCCCGAAGCAGTGAAAAGAGTTGAGAAGTGAGCCAGTGGAGAAGTTGCCAATGGCAACCAATCAGAACTGAAGTAACATGTATCAAGAGCATTCTATAAAATTATTCGTAGCAGCTGATTGGGTGCCATAGCACACTACTTCACTTGCTCACTTCTCCACTCTTTTCCATGCTTCATGAATGGACCCCATAATCTGCACCTGCCGTAGTGCGGGTGCAACTTTCAATGGTACAACCGATGTGCACCAAGTGGTGTTTCCACAATAAAAGGGAATGCTGTTCAGTCACTCAGTTTATCCTTCACTTGGATGAGGAACATAAATTGTCCTGCTGAACTTACTCCTATCCAGCCCATAAATGTCCATCTCATCTTCACTGACTTTTTACTTGGGACATGCCAGAAGGGGAGGTGGTGTCGTGAGCTGTGTCACTGCTCCATGGTCTCCTGCTGTACAATGCCACGGCTCACAGCATCATACAGTGGAGAGTGTGACCATCATACAGTGGAGAGTGGGGCCACGATAACGTATTTCACCACAAATCAGGTCACTGAACCCCAGAACAGCCTATGCCTGTGGGGAAATGGGTGCGGGAGGTTGGTTTAGTCTCCCTGGAGTCCAGTAGAGCTCTACGTGTGTCTCCAGTAACGTTCTGAGAGGGCAGGCAATTATTCTCTGTCTCCACCGTTCATCACTGTTTCCCTCCGGTGTAGTCAAGTCACCCTCCTAACGCCAGCATAAACAGAATTACAGTTTTCTGAATTGCAGTAAATAACCCAATAATCTATTCAGTGAAACGGAAATCTATCTGGACGATTTCAATACAGTTTCTGGGAGCCAGGAGATTTCATCTATTATACAAAAGACTCTTTTATGGCTATATGCAATACACTGTTGGATGCTGCCTTATTATATATGCCAGCACAATTATATAACAGAACATAACGTACTATGAATTATGTTTCCTAGTATGCCCATTAACCCTTACAAGGCAGTTGTTAAGCATCAGTGACAGAGTAAAAGCAATCTGTGGACATTAGGCGTGGGGTTGCTGTCCTGCTACCAGTCTACAATAATACTGTCTCTCTCTATATTGCAGCTAGCACAAAGCCCCCTGAGGAGATTTGCACATTTTAATCATTAATCTCTGCACGTACACACAGGGTCCTGTCTCTCTCTCTTCTTCCCACATGAGAAGCACATGTGACGGCACGGCCTAAGGAAACCTCTCTCCAATCTGATTGTTGTATACCCATCAGTAAGAATTAGGAGAGTGTATTGAAAACAGTGACTTTGGTTACCTTGGATTACTTAGGATACACAATGAAGCGAATCTAATTGTACACACTACCTCTTGGAGTGAATGTGTGGCCTTAACCCTTTGGAGGAACCAGGTGCTCCAGAGAGCGGAACTCAAAGGGTTTGCCCCAAAGACGCTGAAATTTGCAGTCAGAGGTAACGAGAGTCAAAAAGGGGAACGTGTCTCTAATTTATGAGGAAATATCATATCCAGCATATTCAGAATTAACCCTTCACGCACTGGGGGACATTATATAAGACATGTCAGAAATTATATTTTCTGTATAGAAGGAGTCAGCTGGCTTAGACATTGGGTTTTGTGGAGGGGGTGGGGGGTGAACTAAAATTTAAATGAACACTTTTTTTCTTCCTGTAAATGTTTAAATGAGAGCATTCTGCACCACGGCAGATTTAATAATGATTATATTAGAGAGCATATCAATCTTCGAGAGTTTACAGTACGCTGATACAAATGTTAGTGTTAGTCTGCACAAGGAATGTGAATGCGCCATTTAGGTTGCTGCCTTAGGCAATAGAATGGTTAGACGCACGCCTGATAACATAAGTGCATACAAACAAATGCAGCAACACTCAACAAGGGACTGACTATAAATTCACTAGCTACACTTGGTGCTGCCCGAGTCACTATTCAGACACTGTGGGAAGGATCTCTTTCGGATCAGCACACACAATTATTATTATAATAATAATAATAATAATAATAATTATTATTATTATCATTATATATTTATAAAGTGGTAACCTATTCTATATTGTTATACAATCGTGCAGTAAACTGTCAATGCTCAAAAGAGATTACTATCTAAATGTTACAATGGATAACTCCACCATACAGTGACTTCCAGTCGCTGAAACTCTCAAGTAACTCAGAATAAGAGGCACATACACACAATAAATGAGAAACACACACAAAAAGACACACAGTGATAAACTGCTTACCTGCCATACAAGTGGTGTTTTTTTTGTTTTTCATAATTTTTTCACATTAATGAAATTAATTATAGGAGTTGTCCAGTTATGACAAGAAAAAAGAAAAAACCCCAATCATTGCTCCCACTAGTGATAACCTACACTTTTGTGATCCTACCTATAGTATCTACTGTCAGCAACCATTACCGTCCTTTTATTATACAAATATGGAGGCAAGTAATGCTGGTCTATACCTCCCATAGATCGATGTGCTCCCCTACACCATTCTGTACATACCGCTTATAGCTGCGTGCAGTGATGAGAAGCATGACAATGCGACTCTGATGCATGACACTATGGAGACGTCAGAAATCCATCCACGTCTGTAACCCATGACAACACTAACCATACAGCCATGAGAAAACTGGAATACGTACAATGACAAAAAAACAGCAGTGCAATAAAAAATAAAAGAGTATGTTGAAAATATTTAAGTTTAGGGGGAATTCAATTGCATGCGATGTGCCACCGTGCATCACAGTGGTGCATGGCTGCGCACATACAGTACCAGCCAGTTACAGCAGTGCTGACTTCACACTTTGCGATGCCGGCAGTCAAGATATTTGGTTCCGGAACAGCACATTGTGTTCATTGCGTAGAATTGAATCCACCCTTTATTTTCTTACAACCAAGCTTGATAAGAATATCATGTTAAAGTCAATGGTTACAGAATATGTAACATATTACCCGATAGGATAGAGCTATAGTTATCTAGCTAGTAGATAGATAGATAGATAGATAGATAGATAGATAGATAGATTCTACAAAGGTAAATGTATTAAAATTAAAGTATAGATACTGTAGATAGACAGACAGACAGACAGTAAGATAGAATAAATAGGCCCTACACAGTGGGCGATATAAGTGAAAAATATGAATGATCTCCTTCATTAATGAACGAGATACCGTTCATATCTTTCAGTGTAGAGGCACCAGTGATGAACGATGCGAGGCCCCGCGCTCGTTCATCGCTGGTGCCCTGTCGCTTGTGCATGCAGACCAATATGGACGATCTCGTCCATATTTGCCTGCACTGCTATGCAGCCGGATGATGGGGGGAGTGAAGAAACTTCACTCCCACCGTCACTGCCACCTCCCGTCGCTGGGTCGCTCGTCAGCCGTATCCGCCGTCAGCGAATCGCGCAGTGTGTAGGGCCCTAAATTTTACAAAGGTAAATGTATTACAATTAAAGGATAGATAAATAGATAGATAGATAGATAGATAGATAGATAGATAGATACAGTAAGTAGATAGATAGATAGATAGATAGATAGATAGATAGATAGATAGATAGATAGATAGATAGATAGATAGATAATTTGGGATAATGTATCTTCAACCATAACCTATAAGACATTATAAGTAGGCCCAGGATTTTTAGGATTTACAAAAACTATCTTTTTTTTCACTCCATGTTTTAGGATTTTATAGGTTTTAAAAATGTCAGTTTAAGACTGTATACGCTGTCTGAAAATAAAACAAAACCACACAACATATCACTATGTTAGAAACGCTGTGCCTTTATTGCAGACGTGTCCCGCTACTTCCTTGCAGCGTTTGGTCCCGCAATGCGTTATGCCGCAGGAGGCTGTGATACATCCGCAGCCACAGCTTTTCTATAGAAGCGGATGGCTCATGAGTGCGTGCGTCAGCTTAGTGCTGATGCGCTGTGTCTCCACTGCGCATGTGCCGGATCTCGCTACTCACGCGAGATCTCACATGCAGCCTGGAGCCGACACCGGCCGCAACCAGGGACAGCTCTGTCCCCACTGTGGCGATAGGGCATCGCCAACTGCAGCTGTCGAAAACGATAGCTGTGGGGGCGTGGCCTGACGGGCAGACTGGAAGGACGTGCCTGAGGAGAGCTCCTGATTCCAGATCCAAAAACGCCCTATAACGACCCCTAACGGGCCCATATACGGATCCAATCCACTCCAGCTGCCTTAACTAATCCCCCCTGCATCTGTTAAGCCGAGTCCCGGAGCCGGAGGAGGCCTCCTGCCTCCTTGCGGGTTGGGGCCTAGGTGCTGAGCTCCAGCCGGGGGCTGGATTTTGGAGCAGACCCCGCTCGGGACGACGGGACCTGGCGGGAAAGACTACAACCTGCTGACCACACTGCGGCCTCACCAGCGGACACTACAAGTGCAGTGCCCCGCTATCGTCTGCCGGAGAGAGGGATCGGAAGCGGGCGGCGGCCTGCACGGAGCTCTGAGGGGGCTGTGGCGTCTGCCGCGATCCGCCGGAGGCCGGAGGCAGGCCCCCCCACTGGGCGACGGACGTCGGCGGCGGCGATTCCCCGCTACACCGGGACCACCTGTACTACATATTCCCACACCCTGCAGGATCCACCACGCAGGCCTGCGGAAGACAGTGTGGAGGCTGGCGGCCATCTTGTTACAGAAGCTAGGGATACGGGTGCGGCCCTCGGCGGCCAAAGGTGAGACTGGGGGACCCTGTGTGTCGGCTGGTCCGCGGATAGGAGCCCCCCTATGTTGACCCTTGTAGGATACTTCATCCATACACCCCCGACCTGCAGAAATAGAACGGGAGGCCCGCTGTGCCCGGAGCCCGTCGCCTGGCAGTACTTCACTGTCCCCCACCGCAGGCTCAGCTAGAACAGCCCAATCCACCCAGGCCTACAGTAAAAAAGACCGGAAGGGTCCCTCTGGCCCTGATTCTTCACCAGCCCAGGGTATTCTACCACAAAATCTATTCCTCATTTATTATGCTCTGCTGCACCCTTGATTTCTGAGCCTGGAGCTCCACCTACTGGCAGCCCTTATGCCTGATTCCAGCTGCAGGCTGAACACTCTATCGCCCATAATGTGATACATCGGGATATGCCCTGAGTTTCGGAGTCGCCTATGTCACAACATTGAAGCTGCTCCCTCCCCACCACCGGGACCGCCTTAAACACACCGCTGCAACGATTCGCTCTAATCAACATATACACACGCATGCTCAACATGACTAAAGGCAACAAAAAGCAACAGGGGGCAACGGCGACCCCGAGCCTGAAAAAATATGCCTACTCAAGTACCAAAACATCAGGACAAGAGGCTGCGTCACAACCTGACGTATCAGACTCGGAGGACTCCGACCATTCTCCTCTGACCCGTAAGGATCTCCACATGCTTTTCCGCGAAATCAAGGAGACAAGGAAATCTGTACAGGCGGTACAGGCGGAGGTTCATACCGCTATTACCTCTCTTAAAGCCGACATCACAGACCTGGGGGACAGGACGGACCACTTGGAGTCCAAAATGGATGAAGTGGCCGCTTTTCAGCAGGGATTAGAGGATGACGTCCATACCCTGAGACAAGAAATGCGCCTAATCCTGGAGCACCAGGAGGACCAGGATAATCGGGCGCGACGGAATAACCTTCGCATCAGGGGGATCCCCGAGGAAATTGATATGGCTTCCCTCCCCGGCTTTCTCAGGAAACTGTTTGTTCATCTCTCGCCCTCAACCCCGGTAGACCAGTTTCTGTTGGATAGGGCCCACAGGGCTCTCCGCCCCCGATCTCAAGACCAAGCCCAACCCAGAGATGTTATACTCCGATGCCACTATTATTCGGCTAAAGAGGACTTGCTCCGGGAGACTAGGAAGCTTCCCAAGCTGGACTTTCTAGGACATTCCCTTCAAATATTTCAGGACATTGCTCCTAGTACACTACTCAAAAGAAAGGAACTCCGTCCCATCACTATGGCTTTACGCGACAAGGGCATTCGATATAGATGGGGATTCCCCTTTCGCATACTAGTATGGCATCATAACCGCCTCCACTCGGCTAGGGACCTAGCCGAGGCTAAAGATCTCCTCCGCAACCTAGGCGTCACTCCATCTCCAGCCATGCCCGAGTCTCCAATGCGGTTAAATGAAGCTCCTTCTGTAGAAACGGCCGACACTCCGAGACGATCCCTGAATCGCGACTGGACACGGGTCCCCTCAACGCGGAAATCCGCCTCTGTTGGCCACGACTCCTGAGGACAGTCCAGCTTAAATGTTATTCTACTCTGCTATCCTATATCGCCTATGTGTGTGTTTACTTTTTTTCAGATATGCCCTCCCCCTGCTCCTGCCCCAACTTTGTCCCGCCTCCCCGCACCAAATGTTTTGCTGCTCAGATACAGCGACCCACAGTGGCCGCTGTTATTTTGCTAGATAATTTAGGAGGAGGTGGAATGGGGGAGCAGCTGTATTCGCATATACTCCCCTTAAGGTAGATTCCCAGACTCGGGGCACTGTAATGAGTGCCCGCTACCCATGTTACGTCTGGCTCGGCCAGGCCGCGTCCCCACAAATGGGTCCTATACCCTAGACCGGTCGATGTCACATTGTGACCCCCCTTGGTTTCCCCTTGACCGGCACGTATGGCCAGATGCCGTTTTTTCTGGCCTCCAACTTTCCTCTTTTCCCTGTCTTTCCCACGTTCTGTCCTTCCTGTTTCTATCTCCAACTCGGTATATGTGTTTTTTCTTTTCCTTTGTCCGCCAATGTATAAATACCGACCATATACTGCATGCATTCATATTGTTTTTGTCCTGGATTTTCGTAGGGTTGCGGTGTCCGGAGGGAGGTGGTGAAGCGTTTCGAGACCCGGTCGAACATGGCTCTTAAAGTCTATTCGCACAACGTCAAAGGTTTGAACAGTCCTAACAAACGCACCAAACTTTTCCTCTCCCTTAAGCAGGCCAAAGGTGACTTAGTTTTCCTACAGGAAACTCACTTTAAGAAATCCCTACACCCTGACCTAAAATCCAAAGCTTACCCCCTTACGTTTCATGCATGCGATGCCACACATAAGAAGAGGGGGGTCTCTATCCTGATAGCGGCTCACCTTACGTTTGAATTGCTGGACAGTCATGCAGATAAAGCGGGTAGATGGCTTATTCTAGTGGGGAAGCTGAATGATACCATATGTACCCTAATAAATATATACGCCCCAAATCAAAACCAAGCTACATTCTTCGGGAGACTAGGTGCACAACTAACTAGATTCGGTAGAGGAGAAGTCATCATGGCTGGAGATTTTAATGAGGTACTAGATGCCTCCCTAGATAGGTCATCCCCTCCCAGTCCCCGGTCCCCCCGCTACTCCAGACCGACTGTGGCGTCACTAGCTCTGCTAGACCTTCTGAAAACCCACTTACTATTTGATTCCTTTAGGGTATCTGAACCACTGACCAGAGACTACACCTTCTATTCCTCTGTACACAAGACCTACTCTAGAATTGACATGATCCTACTCAGCCGGGATATCTCCTCTAAACTGAAATCTGCCAGTATTCTCCCTATGATATGGTCTGACCACTGCCCTATCACTGCCGATCTCCAATCTATTACACCACGCCCTCCCCCCATGTCCTGGCGTCTGAACGACTCCATCTTACACAATCAGGAAGTCGCCACTCAAATCAAAGTCTGCCTAGCCGATTACTTCCTTCTTAACGACCTCCCAGAGATTTCCCCAACTACTTTGTGGGAAGCACACAAAGCGGTTCTCCGAGGCCACCTGATAAGCCAGGCGGCTAGGTTCAAAAAATCCCGTGAGCTCAGCTTCCTTTCCCTCTCTACGAAACTCCAGGCCCTTGAGCGTCAGCATAAACTCTCTCCCACTTCGTCTAACTTAGCGCCCCTACTAGAGGCTAGGAACGCACTATCACTTTCCCTGTCAGAACGCACGGCGAAGACTCTCCAGAGGCTTAACCAGACCTTCTACGAGAAAGGCGATAAAGCCGACAGAATCTTGGCATCCCGCCTCAGAGCACAAAGATCCCGTAATAATATACTAGCGATAAATACTGAATCTGGGGAACCTACATATGACCCAGAGGGCATAAACAAGATATTCCGTGATTATTACACCAAGCTATATAATTTAAACCCCAAGACCCCGAGTCCCGACCCTCCTGATGCGTTAATCTCAGAATTCCTACGCCGAGCCGATCTCCCCCAACTGTCTGCCACAGACTCTGTAGACCTGAATAGAGACATCACGGAGGAGGAAATATCGGCCGTCCTGAGAAACCTTAAATCTTCTAAGGCCCCTGGCCCTGATGGCTTCTCGGCCTCATACTACAAAAAATTTGCACCCCTGTTGGTCCCCCATCTTCGAGTACTGTTTAACGCAGTCCTACATGGCGCCCCATTTCCAAGTACTATGCTGGAGGCCAGAGTAATAGTCATACATAAAGAGGGCAGAGACCCACGAAATTGTGCTAATTATCGCCCCATATCCTTATTGAATCTTGATATTAAAATCTATGCAAAGATCTTGGCCACCCGCCTTAATGGTGTGCTATCTGAACTGATACACTACGACCAGGTGGGATTTATCCCAGGACGCCAGGCCAGAGACAACACTAGGAAAGCAATTGACATTATCCACCTGTTGAATAATAGGCAAACCCCATCTATTATTCTATCACTCGATGCAGAGAAGGCGTTCGACCGTATCTCATGGCCGTTCTTACTGCAGACTCTCCAGGCATTCGGGATATCGGCGGAATTTTTGACGGGGGTCTCTGCACTCTATTCCTCCCCAATAGCAAAAGTCCTCACCAACGGGATATTGTCCCCTTCCTTCCCATTGGCTAATGGAACTAGACAGGGATGCCCTCTCTCCCCCCTGGTGTTTGCCATGGTCATTGAACCATTGGCAGCCATGATAAGGAAGTCCAGTAATGTTCGAGGAGTGCAGATGGGCTCAAAGGAGTCTAAGATTTCGCTCTTCGCTGATGATGTCTTATTATCCCTAACCCAGCCGCAGTCATCCCTCCCCGCCCTATACGAAATAATAGAGGAATATGGTTCCCTCTCAGGATATAAAATAAACTATTCTAAATCCGAAGCCATGTTGCTCCACGTCCCTGGAGACCTCAGGCGCTCCCTGCAGTCCTCCTATGACTTACGATGGCAGACCAATAAGATTAAGTACCTAGGTGTCTATATCACCTCCCATTATAACTCCCTATATTCTGAAAATTTTCCGCGAATACTGAGCAAGATTAAATCAGATTTGACAAGGTGGAGGACACACATCATATCCTGGCTGGGTAGGATAATTGCCCTCAAAATGACAATCATGCCACAACTTCTATATCTATTCCAAACCCTACCTGTGAGGGTGCCAGAGAAGGTCCTCAGGGATGCCCAGGCCTCATTTGTGAGGTTTGTATGGAACGACAAACCCCCACGGATTGCCTTTAATACACTTCGGCTCCCTCGCTCTGCGGGTGGCCGAGGGCTCCCCGATATCAAATTCTATTATCTGGCCAGCCATCTTAGCCAAATGGTGGCCTCATATGCGCCCCGTGGCAGTATTGCCTGGGTTGATCTTACCGCACTTTCTATGGGAATCCGTTCGATGGCTTCGCTGTGGGGCCTGGGCAAACCACATCTGCTGGCTCACAGGGACATCCCTCCCTCCCTTAAGTTTCACCTGTCTACCTGGCACAAGGCTATTACGAAATACAGCTTATCTTCCCCACACTCCCCCCTTACACCCATCTGGGACAACCCGGCTTTCCCTGCCGGGGTCCCTCCTCGTAAATTTACGGCTTGGTTTAATGCCCGGATCCTTGTGGTCCACGACTTATCCCTACAAGGCCAATGGATGTCATTAGACGATATCAAATCTAAATTCCCCTCACTCTCTCCTCCCTTCTTTGAATATTTCCAACTTCGTCACTTCCTCCTATCCCTGCCGCAGACTGATGCCCAGCGGGACCTCACACCCTATGAGTCGTTATGTCTTGCAAAGCCCGTAAGCGGAGGGCTAATATCGCAAATATATACCCTGTTGGTTGGGATTTTCTCTGGGCTGCAGACCCGCCACGAGCGGGAGTGGGAGAGGGACTTGGGTCCCCCCCCCGACGAATCCTGTTGGGAGGAGGTACGAGAGGGCATCGCCAAGAGCTCGATCTCTACCCGACTCAAGGAGACATCCTATAAATTGTATTACCGGTGGTACTATACACCAGATAAACTATCCCGGATGTTCCCCTCTGCCACCCCGGTATGTTGGCGGGGATGCGGCCTACGGGGCACTCTCCTCCATATTTGGTGGACATGCCCACGTATCGCTACCTACTGGAAAAAAGTACTGGACATATTGAACTCAATAACTGGGCTTAAACTTACACTAGACCCATGGATGTTCTTGTTGGCCCGTCCGATCCCGGACCTTGACCCCCTACTGAATAAATTAATTTCCCATATATTAGTAGCGGCTAAGTCTTTGATTGCCAAAAACTGGAAATCCCCCGCCCCGCCCACGATCCCCGCCCTGAACAACCATATCTGGTTCGTAGCCAATATGGAAAAAATCACCTATTACCTGCATGACTGTCCCCACAAATTTGAATTAGTTTGGGGTCCCTGGATAGCCGCGCGGTCTTCCTTAAACGGGACTCAGGCCTGTCCTCTGACCCCACCCCATTAACCCCCGAATGGGATCCACTCGGGCCCTCCCTCTGGACACCGCCAAGCAAGCAAGCACTCTCGAATCCGCTGTGACTGTGCACAGATACATGCCCTGCAGGTACGCTTATCCTATGTGATTTGTAGTGCATGTGTGGTTTATGGATACCCCAGCTGTTGTGCCCCCATTGGAGCATAGAACAGCTCTGAAGCCCCCTTTCTCCCCTTCTTATTTCTTTTTTGTTCCCCTTTCCCCCCTCCCCTTTTCCTCTACCCGCTGTTGTTCCCAGTTACCCCACCTATACGCTCCCCTCTCGAGGAGAAATGTTACTACATGTTTAACTATATACAAAAAATTGGAAAACTGACGCCTTGAAGACTGTTGAGTGCTCTTTATTATGACATTGTTTTTGTACCATGTGATGTTGATTTTGCAGTCTCTCTTGGTGTAAATAAAGAAAATCGTTAAAAAAAAAAAAGAAAACGATAGCTGTAGGTGTCAGAACGGTCAGTTACATACATTGCCCACACCTATCGACGTGCACAGAACCCCTGTCGTGTACCGCATACCGGCACATTCATACATGGGGCATAAGCAGTGTAGCGCACATAACATATGCTGTACCGCTTCTCCCCCATAACGACAAATGATACATTTACCCCAGAATTAGCACTTTTTAGTTTATAACAGTCACAATAGGTCATTTTAGGTCCAGTAGAAATGAAGTATGTTATTTCCTTGTACATAAAACATACAAGGAAACTGAAATTTAAGTGTAATGGGAAAGGATTAGATTAGAATAGGTTAGAACCTAAGAAGACCAGCCTTAATTATAAGTAAATGAGGATTTCCATGATCATATAAAGGTTATGTAATTGTATACAAATCGGAGTCCTGTGATGCTTCTGAATATCTGTAACGATATACATCTTATAACACATTTCCTACTAAACCCTAATGCAATCAGAACTTATTGTATAGGGTGGTCTTCAGTTTGCCAGCGGCCGGGCTCCCGACGACCAGAATACCGGCGCCGGAATCCCAACTATTGGCATACAGACAGCTTTTCTCACTCTTGGGGGTCCACGCGCCACCGTACCCGCAACGTGGTGGGCGCAGCGAGCCCGCAAGGGGCTCATTTGCGCTCGCCCAGCTGTCAGTATGTCGGCGCCGGTATGCTGGCCGCCGGGAGCCCGAATGGAATATACTCATTGTATATATACCGTATTTGCCGGCGTATAAGACGACTGGGCGTATAAGACGACCCCCAACATTTCCACTCAAAATATAGAGTTTGTTATATTCTCGCCGTATAAGACTACCCCCTTCCACACACCAAATAAAACGTAAAAGAACATCAGATTTGTGACATACTGTATATTATGACCTGATAAGAGATTTGGATAGGGAGTATTTATCAAGGTATGCATAAGAAGGGGGGAGGGGGCGAGGAGAAAGTTGTAAAATGTATAAAAGTATACCCCTGTGTGCATTTAGTGTTACCGGTTTCACATGAGTGCCATTAGTATTAGTATTAGTGCCATTACAGTACCTGTCATTGTCACCATTGTACGGCCACAACGCGACTGCAGCGCCTCCGGCCAGTCCCTGCATCTCCCTGTAATTGGCACTAGTGACCCGCCGCGGCCGCACTGGATATCGCGCGATACTGGATGGTGAGTAGAATGAGGTGGGCGGGCATCGGGAGGCCACTATGGGCACCGGGCGAGTATCGGAAGGCCACTATGGCAGCTATGTCTATCCCAACTGAAGTGCACCCGGCGTATAAGACGACCCCCCCACTTGGAGGCATGTTTTTCAGGGCAAAAAAGTAGTCTTATACGCCAGCAAATACTGTAGATATTATTCACAGGCATGTACACAGGTAGTAACGTCACCTGTGTATTATTCTAGGACAAATCACCTGCTAAATAGAATTCGAGAAAATTGCATGTTGCAAACCCGTCTCTATGTTCATAGGACCTATTGCATTGTCCCCATTACTACAGGTAACTTATAGAGTAGGAACCTGAAGCTATAGTCTAGACTGGAAATCTAACATCATAGGACACAGCAGCAGGGATGAATAACGCACCAATATCCGCAGACACGTTTAGCTGTAATGACTTCTGGAAATAATCAATTATTGAAAAAGCATCAGTCAGGAAACAAAAGCAAGAGAGGTATATTCCATTACTAGTACCACATCGCACACAGGAACACTCTCTCCTCCAGTGCATGTCTGTCCAATGCAGTGCCTGTATGTAGTGTCTATCCTGTACTGTTTCCTTGTCACAAAGGACAATTCATTCATTCATTTATTCATTCATATCACTGAGCAGTAGAGGTGTCACTAGGCGCAGCAATGCCAGCCTGCCTCACCTCTGCCAGGCATCCTGCATTTCCAGCAATAATAATGACATAGGAGCTATCTCCATAGCCAAATGCAGCTGCTGCTGGTCCTTACCATAGAGCGTGTTCCTGGTGACCTGTCCTCCCATAGTAGATCAGCCCTCAGTGGCTCCCCGCACCGTGCACACTCCCGGCAGCCAGGCTCATGTTGCAGCTACAGTACATACACACTAATAATACTCATGCAGCAGCAGAAGGATGGACGGCTACACTACTAACACCCACTGCCAGACCCTCCCTCACAAAGCAGTAATGTCATGTGTAGCTACTAAAGGGGAGGGCTCTGTGCCGTCCTGAAATAGCAGATACCACAAGCTTATTACACAGCTAATGCCATACAGAGCACACACTCCAGCCCTCCACTGCTGCTGCTTCCCTGCTGAGTGCACTACATCCAGGAAATACTAGTGTGTGTGTGTGTGTGTGTGTGTGTGTGTGTGTGTGTGTGTGTGTGTGTGTGTGTGTGTGTGTGTGGAGACATATTTACGTATACCTGTATATGTTGCATACAGTATATCACTATATACATATCTCTGTGTATATGCATATTAACTATCTATCTATCTATCTATCTATCTATCTAATCTAGGTATCGATAGATAGATAGATAGATAGATAGATAGATAGATAGATAGATAGATAGATATTTATTTTTATTAACAGTTTGCGCTCTACAATTGGAAATGGATAGATGATAGATATAGAGAGAGAGATAGATATGCACATAACACACACACACACACACACACACACACACACACACACACACACACACACATACACACACAAATATGTACCTAAAGACTTGCATTTTTATTAACGATATAGACGATAACGACATTTCAGGATGATATCATCCAGTGTGTGTGCGCATTATTTTGTCAACAATGTGCACTCCTACGACTCGTTGATGAGGTGTTATGTCGTCTGTACATGCAGGTCAGTTTTGATGACATCGTCTGAAACTGCATGTTCGGGGTGGTGGCAGGATCTATCATTAACAACCAAACGACGCAAGATAAATCATTCAGTCGTTTGAAGGATTGCAGTGTGTACGCACTATTGGCCTAATTCAGCATTGAACACTGCTCCAACAGCGTTCTCATGCTGAAGCTCTGTGCAGTGTGTGCACACGCAGAGGCCGCACTGCGCATGCATATACAGCGCAAATGCCTCTGATTGACAGGCAGAGGCGTTCGCAGGGAGGGGTTAACAGCTAGGCTGCATAGGCAGAGGGCAACACTAAATATGCGAAAGCATTGCCGTCTTGCGATGCGCTCGCATGTATGCGGGGGGGTGTCAGGTCCTTGCCCTGGGCTGGGCGTCCACCCGCATGTCAAGTTAAGGGTTGTACTTGTACAAAGGGTAGAAGAGTAGTACTGTCAGATTTTACCTGGTGAGAGTCTGTTACTGCTGGCACGGTGCCGGTGTCTGTCAGCACCGCACTGCACTAATGATCAGACTAGTGTCCGGCAGCACCGCACTTGTAATCAGACTCAAAATAAAGTACAGCTCCCAGCAGCCCCTGTTGCTGGGAGCTCCCGGCAGCAAGGGCTGCTGGGAGCTGTAGTTTATTTTGAGTCTGATTACAAGTGCGGTGCTGCAGGACACTAGTCTGATCACTAGTGCAGTGCGGTGCTGACGGACACCGGCATTAACACACTCACAGAGAGAGTTAGATTTGGGTGGGTTTTTTTGTTTCTGTGCAGGGTAAATACTGGCTGCTTTATTTTTACACTGCAATTTAGATTTCAGTTTGAACACACCACACCCAAATCTACCTCTCTCTGCAAATGTTATATCTGCCCCTCCTGCAGTGCACATGGTTTTGCCCAAATGCTAACAAATGTGATGCTGCGATCAACTCAGAATTAGGCCCACATTGAGGATTCCTGTACAAAGTGATTGACAGGAAGTGAAGTTAGGGGGTGTTAATATGGTGTTAGCTCGGAGTGGTTGTTAAAATGCAGACGTGTCATGGCCATTTTCAGGACATGTATCTTACGTCAGCTGTGTGACCTAACGTACAAAAACATGGCGCATGCATGACTACTGCCAGGTTACATCTGCGTAGCCATAAATCTACCCTTCAGGCCGATGTAAAATTTCTCTGATTATATTAATAAGTAGGATCAGGCTGTGTGGAAGGTCCATCATCTGACAGATTTACAATATACTTACTACTCCCCTACCCACGATATGTTTTCCAGATTGGATTACTTCTTCCTTTCCACCTCACTCTCCCTATGAGTTTTAGATTCTGATATACGGCCAACCACTGTTTCTGATTACGCCCCCATATGTGTTGTCTTACAGGGACATTTTATCTTAGGCTCGCATTCCCAATGGCAGTAACCAGCTACGATGGCTTCCTCTCAAAAATGTTAATCCATATTGGAAACTGCGCGGAATAACTTTGTTTTTAATAATCAATACCACACTTCTGACCTTAGTTTCTTTTGGCAATCTGCTAAAGCGGCCCAGAGAGGACATTGTTTCTGTGCAAAAGTATTAGAAAGATCAAGACTCATCTTATAGAATGGCTCAATCTTCTCTGACCTCTGCTTTTCAGCCTTTAAGGCTTCCCCTTCACCTACTACTAAAGCTGTTTATTACAAGACCAAACTGCATTTTGACCAAATACTTACCCAAATAGGTTCCTCTTTTCGGGTAAATATAATTTCTATAGGTATGGTAATAAATATATCCGGCTCTTATCCAATCTTCTCAGAGAAGACAGAGGTAATGCGAATATTTCAACACTCAACAAATAAAACTTCTGTATGGTAAAGATATAGCCGATTTACTCTACAGATATTACTAATGCTTTATTTGCAAAACCCCATTTAGACTCACACAGGACTTTTGGAGACAGGTGTACCTTCCATGTATATCCCCTGCTCATGCAGACACCCTTATGAGCCCAATCAATTTTTCAGAAGTTACAGCTATAAAAAAATCTCAAACCTATGAAATCCCCAGGCCCGATGGTCTCAGTGGAATTTTTAAAAAAATACTATGCCCCAGTATTATTGATACTCTTACGTTGTTGTTTTTTTAATTGTATACTTGAATCCCAGTCCATCCCTCTTCATTTTTGTTTCAGCCATAGTTAAAGTTCTGACAAAAACTGTCAGGGGCCTGCTTCTTCCCTCCTCCGGTAGGCTATCTCCCTTCTCAGTGTAGACTGTAAATTGTTAACACAAATTTTAACTGTTCAGCTAAAAGTAATTTTACCATCTATTATTCATCCTGATCAAGCAGGCATTATATAGGGCCGAACCTCAATCACTAATTTTAGTAAAGTCCTAGCGGTGCTGCAGTCTCTTCATAACTTCCCACTCGTGGATCCCAGGTTCCCTCTTCTGCTGAAAAGCATTTGACCTGGTAACCTTGGACCACTTATTTCAGACGCTCACCCGCTTTGGCTTCTCTGAGTCTTTTGTTAGTCTTCTAAGCAGTTTGTACTCTACTCCAACTACCCATATCTTAACTAATAGATTTCTGTCTTCCCCATTTTATATCCAAAGAGGCACCCAACAAAGCTGTCCTCTTTCTCCACTACTATTTGTGGCTGCTTTGGAGCCTCTGGCCATTGCTCTATGCCAAGATCATACCTTTACTGGATTAGAGATCACCAATGCAAATGGGCATTATTAGCCAATTATATGTTGCTTTTTGCTTTGAATCCATCCACCTCTGTCCCCGCCATTTTTACCTTCATTCATACTGTATATTCAGCACATTTGCTACTTATTATGTAAATATGAGCAAATACAAACTTTGCCCTCTTACGGCTTCTACTTCCATTTGTCATTGCCCTCAGTTGACAATCCTATTCACCTTTGCCCTACCCAAGTACTTCGGGATCTATATTCCCTCTCACCTTTCTCAGCTTTATGTGTATAACTTCTCCCCAGTAATTGCTAAAATGGCATCACAATTAGAAAACTGGAAAAACCTTAAACTCTCCCTTTTTTTCAGTAGAGTCACTGTCATTGAGTATCATTTTCCCAAAACTTGCGTCTTACAGATGCTTTCTCTAACAGTTACTAAATGAGATGCACTCCGTTGCACTCAAATATACACAGAAATGTATCTGGTGCAACTGAAAGCCGCAAAGGAATCATAGTCGTACATTCCTCCCCCCCAAAAAAAAACAGAGGGGCCTAAGTATACCTCATGTTATGGTTTTCGCTAGATCTTTTCAGATATGTCTCTGACTGGCTTTTGCGCACAGAACATTTTACTAACTCAACCATTGAGGAGGCCTTATCCTACGCCTATATCCCAGCAGCCCCACTTCATACTCCAAAACAGCAACTCTCCATTTCATGCTGACATAACATCCTTTTCTAGGACATGTATAGGGCCTGGCTTACTATCCACACCATACTACATGTCAACCCTCACTCCTCTCCTTATATTCCTCTTTGCGGTAATCCATCCTTCCCTCCATCCGTGGCAAATACTGCATACACCTCCTGGTACAATAAGAGAATCCTTTTCATAAAAGATGTTTTTGACCCTGGAAGCTAATTACTCTCCTTCTCACAATTTCAAACTAAATTGAATTTACCCCATAACTGTGTGCTTTTGACTCTTGCCCTTAGTTTTTCCAACAAATTTAGAATTTGTTACCTATACCCACGCCTTATAGATGCAGCCCCCTCACCGTGGCCTGCAGTTTCCAGAGCATGGCAGTCTGAGATACCTGACCTGCCTGATACAAAAAATGTACCTGCTCTCAAGTCGGCCAAACTTCAGGAAACTCATATCTGAGTTCTAAACAGGACCTATATTTCTTCTTCTCATAGAAAGCATTTTGTTGATACTGATTCTGGTGCCTGACCCAGCTGTCACTGCTCTGATGCCACCTTTCCAATAACTTGGGCTTTTGCGGAAAATCAGCAGTCCATAGTGTGATCAGATTTCTGTGCCTAAAGGGAACATCAGCAGCTGAAATTTGTCGCCAACTTGTCACATATGCAGCTTAATATGTGACCTTGTTTGGCCCAGCCATCTAACACCTAATGTGGGGAAAGTATGACTGATATTAGGCACAGTTTAATGGCTGTGAGGGGAAGCAGTGGTCTACCTGCTCTGACCCAACAGCATACCTCCCAACTGTCCCGATTTTCGCGGGACAGTCCCTTTTTTTGGGGACTGTCCCGCTGTCCCACCCGCGGGCCGCAGTGTCCCGCGGTGGGGGGGGCAGTTGGGAGGCTCCGTCTCTCGCTGCTCTGCTTAGCAGAGCAGCGGTGAATAGACGCTGTGCGCATGCGCACAGCGTCTATTCAGTGCAGACAGAGGGAGAGGAGGCATGCCAGCGGCTCACAGAGCGCTGGGCATGCCCCCTCAGTGATGAAAATGGGGGGGTGGCTCGCGATCGCGGGTCCTCCCGCGAAGCCACGCCCCATTTTCCATAGGTCACGCCCCCTTTTCGGGAGCGCGCGCGGCTTCGCCGCGCGTGTGTCCCTCTTCAGGTAGGGTAAAAGTTGGGAGGTATGCAACAGGAAATTAGAATGAAATAGAGAACATTACACACATGAGAGGTCTAGTTACCTTTTATTGTCCCATTGCTTATCTCATGTTGTAAAGATTTAAAAAGGGAACTCTCTGTAACTGGTACTTTTATCTGTTAATAAAAGAGGAAGTACGTTTCTAGCATGTGTATGAGATAACTGCTGCTATTCCTCACACTCCCTGACAGATGTGATGTGTTTATTGTAAACTTTTTACAATGTTGTAATAACATTGTGTAAAACGAGAGAGGACAATGGTCAACACGATGAGGCAATACCAAAAACAGAACAATGTGAATCTATGATCTTTGTACAGTAGAGACACATTTCAGTTTTTCACCTATATAGTTCTGTAATACCCCTTTCACACCGCACAAATAACCCCATTTCTCTATCGTCCTAGTGGATGCTGGGGTTCCTGAAAGGACCATGGGGAATAGCGGCTCCGCAGGAGACAGGGCACAAAAAGTAAAGCTTTAGGATCAGGTGGTGTGCACTGGCTCCTCCCCCTATGACCCTCCTCCAAGCCTCAGTTAGATTTTTGTGCCCGGCCGAGAAGGGTGCAATCTAGGTGGCTCTCCTAAAGAGCTGCTTAGAAAAGTTTAGCTTAGGTTTTTTATTTTACAGTGAGTCCTGCTGGCAACAGGATCACTGCAACGAGGGACTTAGGGGAGAAGAAGTGAACTCACCTGCGTGCAGGATGGATTGGCTTCTTTGGCTACTGGACATTAGCTCCAGAGGGACGATCACAGGTACAGCCTGGATGGTCACCGGAGCCTCGCCGCCGGCCCCCTTGCAGATGCTGAAACAAGAAGAAGGTCCAGAATCGGCGGCATGAAGACTCCTCAGTCTTCTTAAGGTAGCGCACAGCACTGCAGCTGTGCGCCATTTCCTCTCAGCACACTTCACACGGCAGTCACTGAGGGTGCAGGGCGCTGGAAGGGGGGCGCCCTGGGAGGCAATGAAAACCTATTTTTGGCTAAAAATACCTCACATATAGCCTCCGGGGGCTATATGGAGATATTTAACCCCTGCCAGAATCCGTTAAGAGCGGGAGACGAGGCCGCCGAAAAAGGGGCGGGGCCTATCTCCTCAGCACACAGCGCCATTTTCCCTCACAGAAAGGCTGGAGGGAAGGCTCCCAGGCTCTCCCCTGCACTGCACTACAGAAACAGGGTTAAAACAGAGAGGGGGGGCACTAATTTGGCGTTAGAAATATATAAAAAAGATGCTATAAGGGAAAACACTTATATAAGGTTGTCCCTATATAATTATAGCGTTTTTGGTGTGTGCTGGCAAACTCTCCCTCTGTCTCTCCAAAGGGCTAGTAGGTCCTGTCCTCTATCAGAGCATTCCCTGTGTGTGTGCTGTGTGTCGGTACGTGTGTGTCGACATGTATGAGGACGATGTTGGTGAGGAGGCGGAGCAATTGCCTGTAATGGTGATGTCACTCTCTAGGGAGTCGACACCGGAATGGATGGCTTATTTAGGGAATTACGTGATAATGTCAACACGCGGCAAGGTCGGTTGACGACATGAGACGGCCGACAAACAATTAGTACCGGTCCAGACGTCTCAAAAACACCGTCAGGGGTTTTAAAACGCCCGTTTACTTTAGTCGGTCGACACAGACACAGACAGGGACACTGAATCCAGTGTCGACGGTGAATAAACAAACGTATTCCTTATTAGGGCCACACGTTAAGGGCAATGAAGGAGGTGTTACATATTTCTGATACTACAAGTACCACAAAAGAGGGTATTATGTGGGATGTGAAAAAACTACCGTAGTTTTTCCTGAATCAGATAAATTAAATGAAGTGTGTGATGATGCGTGGGGTCCCCCCGATAGAAAATATGGGCGGTATACCCTTTCCCGCCAGAAGTTAGGGCGCGTTGGGAAACACCCCTTAGGGTGGATAAGGCGCTCACACGCTTATCAGAACAAGTGGCGGTACCGTCTATAGATAGGGCCGTCCTCAAGGAGCCAGCTGACAGGAGGCTGGAAAATATCATAAAAAGTATATACACACATACTGGTGTTATACTGCGACCAGCGATCGCCTCAGCCTGGATGTGCAGAGCTGGGGTGGCTTGGTCGGATTCCCTGACTAAAAATATTGATACCCTTGACAGGGACAGTATTTTATTGACTATAGAGCATTTAAAGGATGCATTTCTATATATGCGAGATGCACAGAGGGATATTTGCACTCTGGCATCAAGAGTAAGTGCGATGTCCATATCTGCCAGAAGATGTTTATGGACACGACAGTGGTCAGGTGATGCAGATTCCAAACGGCACAAAGGTGTATTGCCGTATAAAGGAAGAGGAGTTATTTGGGGTCGGTCCATCGGACCTGGTGGCCACGGCAACTGCTGGAAAATCCACCGTTTTTACCCTAAGTCACATCTCTGCAGAAAAAGACACCGTCTTTTCAGCTTCAGTCCTTTCGTCCCTATAAGAGTCATATCTGCCCAGGGATAGAGGAAAGGGAAGAAGACTGCAGCAGGCAGCCCATTCCCAGGAACAGAAGCGTTCCACCGCTTCTGACAAGCTCTCAGCATGACGCTGAGACCGTACAGGACCCCTGGATCCTACAAGTAGTATCCCAGGGGTACAGATTGGAATGTCGAGACGTTTCCCCTGCGCAGGCTCCTGAAGTCTGCTTTACCAAGGTCTCCCTCCGACAGGGAGGCAGTATGGGAAACAATTCACGAGCTGTATTCCCAGCAGGTGATAATTAAATTACCCCTCCTACAACAAGAAAAGGGGTATTATTCCACACTATATTGTGGTACTGAAGCCAGAAGGCTAGGTGAGACCTATTCTAAATCTAAAAAAATTTGAACACTTACAAAGGTTCAAATCAAGATGGAGTCACTCAGAGCAGTGATAACGAACCGGGAAGAAGGGGACTATATGGTGTCCCGAGACATCAGGGATGCTTACCTCCATGTCCCAAATTTGCCCTTATCACTAAGGGTACCTCAGGTTCGTGGTACAGAACTGTCACTATCAGTTTCAGACGCTGCCGTTTGGATTGTCCACGGCACCCCGGGTCTTTACCAAGGTAATGGCCGAAATGATGGTTCTTCTTCGAAGAAAAGGCGTCTTAATTATCCCTTACTTGGACGATCTCCTGATAAGGGCAAAGTCCAGGGAACAGTTGGAGGTCGGAGTAGCACTATCTCGGATACTGTTACAACAGCAGGGGTGGATTCTAAATATTCCAAAATCGCAGCTGATCCCGACAACAAGTCTCCTGTGCTTAGGGATGATTCTGGACACAGTCCAGAAAAAGGTGTTTCTCCCGGAAGAGAAAGCCAGGGAGTTATCCGAGCTAGTCAGGAACCTCCTAAAATCAGTGCATCATTGCACAAGGGCCATGGTAAAAAAATGGTGACTTCCTTCGAAGCAATTCCAGTCGGCAGATTTCATGCAAGAACTTTTCAGTGGGATCTGCTGGACAAATGGTCCGGATCGCATCTTCAGATGCATCAGCGGATAACCCTATATCCAAGGACAAGGGTGTCTCTCCTGTGGTGGTTACAGAGTGCTCATCTTCTAGAGGGCCGCAGATTCGGCATTCAGTTTTGGATGTTGGTGACCACGGAGGCCAGCCCGAGAGGCTGGGGAGCAGTCACACAAGGAAAAAATTTCCAGGGAGTGTGATCAAGTCTGGAGACTTTTCTCCACATAAATATAGCTAAGGGTAAATTTATAATGCTCTAAGCTTAGCAAGACCTCTGCTTCAAGGTCAGCCGGTATTGATCCAGTGGGATAAAACATCACGGCAGTCGCCCACGTAAATAGACAGGGCGGCACAAGAAGCAGGAGGGCAGTGGCAAAAACTGCAAGGACTTTTCGCTGGGCGGAAAATCATGTGATAGCACTGTCAGCAGTGTTTCATTCCGGGAATGGAAACTGGGAAGCAGACTTCCTCAGTAGGCACGACCTCCACCCGGCAGAGTGGGAACTTCATGGGGAAGTTTTCCACATGATTGTAAACCGTTGGGAATTACCAAAGGTGGACATGATGGCGTCCCGTCTGAACAAAAAACGGGACAGGTATTGCGCCAGGTTAAGAGACCCTCAGGCAATAGCTGTGGACGTTCTGGTAACACCGTGGGTGTACCAGTCGGTGTATGTGTTCCATCCTCTGCTTTTCATACCTAAGGTACTGAGAATTATAAGACGTAGAGGAGTAAGAACTATACTCATGGCTCCGGATTGGCCAAGAAGGACTTGGTACCCGGAACTTCAAGAGATGCTCACAGAGGACTTATGGCCTCTGCCGCTAAGAAGGGACTTGTTTCAGCAAGTACCATGTCTGTTCCAAGACTTACCGCAGCTGCGTTTGACGGCATGGCGGTGGAACGCCGGATCCAAAGGGAAAAGGCATTCAGGAAGAGGTCATTCCTACCCTGGTCAAAGCCAGAAAAGAGGTGACCGCACAACATTATCACCACATGTGGCGAAAATATGTTGCGTGGTGTGAGGCCAGGAAGGCCCCACGAAGAAATTTCAACTCGGTCGATTCCTGCATTTCCTGCAAACAGGAGTGTCTATGGGCCTCAAATTGGGGTCCATTAAGGTTCAAATTTCGGCCCTGTCGATTTTTCTTCCAGAAAGAATTGGCTTCAGTTCCTGAAGTCCAGAAGTTTGTCAAGGGAGTATTGCATATACAACCCCCTTTTGTGCCTCCAGTGGCACTGTGGGATCTCAACGTAGTTCTGGGATTCCTCAAAACACATTGGTTTAAAACCAGTCAAATCTGTGGATTTGAAGCATCTCACATGAAAAGTGAACATGCTCTTGGACCTGGCCTGGACCAGGCGAGTGTCAAATTGGTGGTTTTTTTCTCAAAAAAGCCCATATCTGTTTGTCCATTCGGACAGGGCAGAGCTGCGGACTCGTCCCCAGTTCTCTCCCTAAGGTGGTGTCAGTGTTTCACCTGAACCAGCTTATTGTGGTGTCTTGCGCCTACTAGGGACTTGGAGGACTCCAAGTTGCTAGATGTGGTCAGGGCCCTGAAAATATAGGTTCCAGGACGGCTGGAGTCAGGAAAACTGACTTGCTGTTATCCTGTATGCACCCAACAAACTGGGTGCTCTTGCTTCTAAGCAGACTTTTGCTAGTTGGATGTGTAATACAATTCAGCTTGCACATTCTGTGGCAGGCCTGCCACAGCCAAAATATGTAAATGCCCATTCCACAAGGAAGGTGGGCTCATCTTGGGCGGCTGCCCGAGGGGTCTCGGCTTTACAACTTTGCCGAGCGGCTATTTAGTCAGGGGCAAACACGTTTGTAAAATCCTACAAATTTGATAACCTGGCTAAGGAGGACCTGGAGTTCTCTCATTCGGTGCTGCAGAGTCATCCGCACTCTCCCGCCCATTTGGGAGCTTTGGTATAATCCCCATGGTCCTTTCAGGAACCCCAGCATCCACTAGGACGATAGAGAAAATAAGAATTTACTTACCGATAATTCTATTTCTCGGAGTCCGTAGTGGATGCTTGGCGCCCATCCCAAGTGCGGATTATCTGCAATACTTGTACATAGTTACAAAAATCGGGTTATTATTGTTGTGAGCCATCTTTCAGAGGCTCCGCTGTTATCATACTGTTAACTGGGTTCAGATCACAGGTTGTACAGTGTGATTGGTGTGGCTGGTATGAGTCTTACCCGGGATTCATAAATCCTTCCTTATTGTGTACGCTCGTCCGGGCACAGTATCCTAACTGAGGCTTGGAGGAGGGTCATAGGGGGAGGAGCCAGTGCACACCACCTGATCCTAAAGCTTTACTTTTTGTGCCCTGTCTCCTGCGGAGCCGCTATTCCCCATGGTCCTTTCAGGAACCCCAGCATCCACTACGGACTCCGAGAAATAGAATTATCGGTAAGTAAATTCTTATTATCGGTGTGAAAGCGCCATGGCCGAAATCCCGGGTCGTCTGACCCGGCAATTCAACCCGAGAATAAAGCAGTGTTATTCCCGGGTTGAATACCAGGTCAATAGCAGCGTAAACGGGCGACCAGGGACCCGTTCACTACAACAGGGAGAGGATGATCTCATCTCCCAGCGCCGCCTCTGCCCCCGCTGCCGGCCCCGCCCCCTGCCGCTATGGCAACCCGCACGGCATATTGCTGGGTCGGGGAAGCCAGCAGCAGCGTCCAATGCCAGATCCCATCCGGGAAGGACCCGTTTCCAATTCCCGGGAAGGATCCGGCATTGGCGGTGTGAAAGGGGTTTTACAGTTTACCCACCAGTCTATTATTTGTGATGGACATAGGGGGTTATTCAGTAACGATTGCAGATTCTGCTAGAAAGCAAAATCTGCAATCCTTTATATCGCATGCAGGGCAAGGCCACCCAGCATGTAGAATGACCTGCCCAGCGGCTGCACAACTGTAGACAACCCCCTGCAGTCACAGCTAGGTTGCATATGCAGGCTGCCCGCCGCCATTTTTTCCATCTGAACCATTTTTCCGCCGGAAATAGAGGCATAAAGGAGACCAATTTTTTTATTATTTATTCTTATTAATAGATGTAGCTGACAGGAGGGAAATACTTAAACTAATAACCAAACTAGTTTAAGTATTACCCTCCTGTCCTTTATGTCTCTACTTTCAGCGGAAGCAATTGGCAGATACCTCCTCCCACTTTGATAAATTATGTTTTAGGCTACAGTACATACTGTTTTATAAATTATATTTGTATTTACACCTACAAAGAGAGGTGCTATAGTCTAAGTTTTTTAATATGTTTTTATATGTTTATAGTGGATTTAATTCCCACCCACTCAGTGACAGGAAGTGGGTGTGGTAACTATACACACTATGAATATGTTGTACATAGACCACTTTCTTACACCCTGAGGAAGACTCGGAGTTGAAACGCGTTGGTCGATAAGGGAGTTTCCTATGAGGACTGACCTGGCCTGATTTTCCATCATCTGGCTATCAGGAGAGAGGTGTTCACACCTGGGTGTACCATCTACCTTTATTGTGATTATCCATGCCTTTAAACTAAAAGGTACTAGGCTACTTCTTCTGTTATATGTGGCCATTTTATGTGATATTGACTATATGTAAAGGTTTTATGCTATGTGGAGCCATTCTACATTCTTTTGAGGTCAACACCAAGGGATGGCTGTGAACCCCTAAGGAGGTTGGAAAAGGGCATTGAACATAAGGTTTTTCTATATGTGATGATATTGGCCTATCTGAGGCTTAATAAGGGTACGCAGTAAATTGGATTGATTACCTGTTGTTGCTTTTGATTACCCACTGATATGCACCCTGAAAGGTTAATTTTTGTGTCTTTGAGGTGAACAATTCGACGGAAAAGGACCATTGAAAAAGGATGTTTCCTTTTTCAATGGTCCTTTTCCGTCGTACCTTATAGAACTGTTCTATTTGGACTACCAGGAAAAATAATCTGTTATACGTTAAGTATTGTTGATTGAATGTTTACATCCCAATAGGGCGTGCATATTCTATGTTCTGTATCTATAATTTGATCTCTTTGATGCTTGATGGTATTTGTCTAGAATCAGTGGCGAAACTAGCGAGCGGTGGGCCCATGTGCGACAAAATGGCTTGGGCCCCCCCCCCCCCATCCCATCCAAGTCCACCCCCTCACCCCTGGAGAGGATCTGGTGAGGGGGACCTGCTCAGGGAAGTGGATACCTAGCAACAGTGCCGTAACTAGACATTTTAGCACTATGTGCAAGAAACGGCATCGGAGCCCCACCCCTGCATGCACAGCAGGGGCAGTGCGCGCCGTGGGCGCGCGCAAAAATACATAGTGGCGTGGCTTCGTGGGGAAGGGGTGTGGCCACAAAATAATACCAATTCATAAAACGGTGCACAGTAGTCTCCATTATTCAAATTACGCCGCACAGTAGCACCACTACACCAGGTAGAGACCCTTTTACACCTTACGGCGGACAGATTCCTCTTTTTACACATTACAGCAGACAGCGTCCCCCTTTTTTACACATAACGGCAGACAGCGTGACCTTTTTACACATAGCAGCAGACAGCGTGCCCTTTTTACACATAACGGCAGACAGCGTGCACTTTTTACACATAACGGCAGACAGCGTCCCCTTTTTACACATAACGGCAGACAGCGTGCCCTTGTTACACATAGCGGCAGACAGCGTACACTTTTTACAAATAACGGCAGACAGCGTGCCCTTGTTAAACATAGCGTCAGACAGCGTACCCTTTTTACACATAACGGCAGACAGCGTGCCCTTGTTACACATAGCGGCAGACAGCGAACACTTTTTTCACATAACGGCAGACAGCATGCCCTTGTTAAACATAGCGGCAGACAGCGTACGCTTTTTACACATAACGGCAGACAGCGCGCCCTTTTTACACATTACGGCAGACAGCGTGCCCTTGTTACACATTACGGCAGACAGCGTACACTTTTTACAAATAACGGCAGACAGCGTGCCCTTGTTAAACATAGCGTCAGACAGCGTACCCTTTTTACACATAACGGCAGACAGCGTGCCCTTGTTACACATAGCGGAAGACAGCGTACACTTTTTTCACATAACGGCAGACAGCTTGCCCTTGTTAAACATAGCGGCAGACAGCGTACGCTTTTTACACATAACGGCAGACGGCGTGCCCTTGTTACACATTACGGCAGACAGCGTGCCCTTGTTACACATTACGGCAGACAGTGTGCCCTTGTTACACATTACGGCAGACAGCGTGCCCTTGTTACACATTACGGCAGACAGTGTGCCCTTGTTACACATTACGGCAGACAGCGTGCCCTTGTTACACATTACGGCAGGCAGATTCCCCCTTTTTACACATTACGGCAGGCAGTCCCCCTTTTTAAACATTGCGGCAGGCAGATTCCCCCTTTTTACACGTTGCAGCAAGCAGATTCCCCCATTTTACACATTGCGGCAGGCAGATTCCCCGTTTTTACATATTGCGGCAGGCAGATTCCCCCTTTTTACACATTGCGGCAGGCAGATTCCCCGTTTTTACACATTGCGGCAGGCAGATTCCCCCTTTTTACACACTACGGCAGGCAGATTCCCCCTTTTTACACACTACGGCAGGCAGATTCCCCGTTTTTACACATAGCGGCAGGCAGATTCCCCATTTTTACACATAGCGGCAAGCAGATTCCCCCTTTTTACACATTGCGGCAGGCAGATTCCCCCTTTTTACACATTGTGGCAGACAGTCCCCCTTTTTTGTAGAAAGAAGAGAAAGAAAGAAAGAAAGAAAGAAAGAAAGAAAGAAAGAAAGAAAGAAAGAAAGAAAGAAAGAAAGAAAGAAAGAAAGAAAAAAAGAAAGAAAGAAAGAAAGAAAGAGAAGAATTATACTTACCCTCTCCGCTGGCTCAGGCTCCTCGGTGCAGCGTCAGACGATTCCCGGGCAGGAGAGAAGGAGGAGGAGGGAGGTGGAGGAGGGAGCCGCAGCAGCGCTGTGTTATTGGTGCAGGAGCTGCTGCTGCTGCCCCTCTGCTTCACTATAGGCTGTTCTCGGAAGACAGCCTATAGTGAAGCAGAGGGGCAGCAGCAGCAGTGCCTCCACCAGTAACAAAGCGCTGCTGCGGCTCCCTCCTCCTCCTTCTCCCCCGTACCGTTGCTCCTCTCCTCTCTGGGCGGCTGTGCGCTGCGGGCAGCGGTTTCCCGCAGCACGCAGCGGCATGTAATGAGTCAGTTTGACTCAGATAAGCCTGATGTGGAGGATATATGGGGACAGACTGGAGATCACTGCTCGTAGGGACTACATCTTGAACTTGAATTTTTTTAGAAAGAAATTGAGGGATTTCAGGTTTAGGATCGGTCTGACTGAACCATCTAGCTTCGGAACCACGAACAGGCTCGAATAAAACCCTTCCCCCTGTTGAGACGGGGGTACCATGACAATTACTTGATTTTGACACAACTTCTGTATCGCAGCGCTTACTATCTCCCTTCCCGGAAGAGAAGCTGGCAAGGCCGATTTGAAAAATCGGTGAGGGGGCACGTCTTGAAACTCTAACTTGTACCCCTGTTACTATGTCTACTATCCAAGGATCCAGGTCCGAGTGCACCCAGACCTGACTGAAGAGTTTTAGACGTGCCCCCACCGGTGCGGACTCCCGCAACGGAGCCCCAGCGTCATGCGGGGGATTTGGTAGAAGCCGGAGAGGACTTCTGCTCCTGGGAACTTGCCACAGCCAGTGACCTTTTTCCCCTTCCTCTCCCCCTCACAGCAAGGAAGGAGGACCCACGTCCTTTTTTGAATCTGTTGGGCCGAAAGGACTGCATCTGATAGTGAGGCGATTCTTCTGCTGTGCACGAACATAAGGTAATAAAGATGACTTACCCGCGGTAGCCGAAGAGACCAGGTCAGTGAGGCCGTCACCAAACAAGACCTTACCGTTAAACGGTAAAGACTCCATCGCCTTCTTAGAATCAGCATCAGTATTCCATTGATGAATCCACAAAGCTGTCCTAGCAGAGACTGCCATGGCATTGGCCCTTGATCCCAAAAGGCCAATATCCCTTACCGCTTCTTTTAAATACGCTGCAGCGTCCTTGATATGACCCAAGGTCAAAAGCACACTATCCCTGTCTAGGGAATCTACCTCAGATGACAAGTTTCCGCCCACTTTTCAATAGCGCTACTCACCCATGCCGCAGCAACAGCGGGTCTGAGTAGCGACCCTGCAGTGACATAAATGGATTTCAGGGTATTTTCCTGCTTACGATCCGCAGGATCCTTCAGGGCTGCCGTGTCAGAGGACGGAAGCGCTACCTTTTTGGATAAACGCGACAAAGCTTTGTCTACCGTGGGGATTGTCTCCCAGCTGTCCCTGTCCCCAGAGGGAAACGGATATGCCATTGGAATTCTTTTGGGAACATGCACCTTTTTGTCGGGATTTTCCCAAGCTTTTTCAAAAAGTGCATTCAGTTCATGAGAGGGAGGAAACGTTACCGCAGGTTTCTTGCCCTTAAACATACAGACCCTCGTATCAGGAACAGCAGGGTCCTCAGTAATATGTAAAACGTCTTTAATCGCCACAATCATGTACTGAAAACTCTTAGCCAGCTTTGGATGTAATCTGGGATCACTATAGTCAACACTGGAATCAGAGTCCGTGTCGGTATCCGTATCTGCTACTTGGGCAAATGCACGTTTCTGCGACCCCAAAGGGGTCTGGACCTGTGACAAAGCATCTTCCATGGATTTCCTCCATGACTGGTTCTTAGACTCAGATTTATCAAACCTCTTAGCCAACTTAGTCACATTTTAATTTAAAACAATCAGCATATTGACCCAATCATCCGTCGGCGGTGCCGACACTGTCACTCTCACTGAACTGTCAGTCCCCACGCCAGCCTCCTCCTGGGAAGAGCAGTCAGCCTCAGACATGTCGACACAGACACGTACCGACCAGGGACGTGCGGTGAGCTAAATGGCTCAGGAGGCACTGCTAACCCCAGAGCCAGAATTCCATGCAATATATGAACCGAAGGGTACATCTGGGCATTATACAAAGGTACAGCAGTATAAACCCCTAGAAATTTGGTGAGGTTTGATCAGAGATGTGCGGAAAAGATAAGCAGGTGAGGCACTGCCTCACCTGCCATAGACTTTTTACTCCAGAGTTTGGGCTATAAAAATTATTAGAATAATGCAAGATATTTCAAACAAATTATTAGTATTTTTCATATACTTTGTTCAGACAAATTCTGGTTTAAACGTAAGTATGACAGGAAAGGCTCTGCCTCACCTGCCTCACCTGCCTCACCCCACCGCACTTCACTGGTACCGACAGCCACAAACAAGAAAGTTCAGCCAGCTCACACCCAGCGCCTATCCCGGTTCTGAGGTCAGCAATAATACTGCCCAGACCTGCTAGCGCTTTTATCAAGTAATATAATTCACCAATTAACAGTGCCCCCCCCCCCCCCCCCCCGTTTTGCACCCTGTTACTTGCACAGCAGTGTGGAGGATCAGGGCCAGCGTCTCTGCAGCCTTCTGTGAAGAGAAAAATGGCGCTGGTGAGAGCTATGCGGTTAAGCCCCGCCCCCCGACATGGCACGCTTAGGTTCCGCTCAGATTTCTTTATACTGGCGGGGGTCCCTTAACAAGTGCCTGGGCACTGTTATATTACATGCCAGTGGTATTTGCGGCCCCTCATGCTGCCCAGGGCGCCCCACCTTCGCCCTGCACCCTGCAGTGCCGTGATCAGTGTGGGAGCATGGTGCGCAGCGCGACCGCCGCTGCGCGGTACCTCAAGCCGTCTTCTGCCGTCACTGAAGTCTTTTGATCTTCTTATACTCACCCGGCTTCTAACTTCTGGCTTTGTGAGGGGGGTGACGGCGCGGCTCCGGGAACAAGCAGCTAGGCGTACCGTAGTGATCAAACCCTCTGGAGCTAATGGTGTCCAGTAGCCTAAGAAGCAGAGCCCTTGAACTCTAAAGAAGTAGGCCTGCTTCTCTCCCCTCACTCCCACGCTGCAGGGAGCCTGTAGCCAGCAGGTCTCCCTGAAAATAAAAAACCTAAATAAAGTCTTTTTCTGAGAAACTCAGGAGAGCTCCTCAGTGTGCATCCAGTCTCTCTAGGCACAGAATCTAACTGGAGTCTGGAGGAGGGGCATAGAGGGAGGAGCCAGTTCACACCCATTCAAAGTCTTATAGTGTGCCCATGTCTCCTGCGGATCCCGCCTATGCCCCATGGTACTTGAAGCATCCCCAGCATCCTCTAGGACGTATGAGAAATTATCATTGTTCTGTTTGAAACCTGTAGTTTGAATGACTCACTACGTTCCTGACTACTATATTTCTGAGTATTAAGTTTCACCAAAATACATTCCTGTTTTATTTTATCCACCAACAATGTGCAAAATGGCACCACAGTGAAAGTGGTGGTTATAATGCTGCTTTCTGGTTGGTGTTAAAACCAGGACATACTGCCAATCACATAATAAGTCAACCTCATATTCTGGTGCAAAAGTAGACAAAAGCCATCACTGCAGAGGAAAACTGGTTTATTGTAGCACTCATGAGTATATAACTCCTAATCCGGGTAAACTATCATAGATTCACCCTCCCCCCAAAAAATGTCCTCTAAAGTAAATAAATATTTAAAAAATAATCGGAATTGCAGAATCTATCGAATAAATTCTATTTCCGTTGTAAACATTTGTGCTGGTCCTAATTTTATACTAAAAAAGATTTTGCAACTGGAAGCAAATTGGCGATAATGTTGTCCAAGATCAGTTTTCAAAGACCAGGATTTGCCTGTGTTTCCTTTAAAATTTTGTTTTCACGACTTAGGAATTTTTATAGCTACTTATAAATATCTCCCACTCATTCCAATTTTGATCATGCTATTGCTGTGGGGTTTCAGTTGGCTGCCATGACAACACCAGTTGCAGGAATATTTTTCAATGTTAATCGAAACGCAGTGAGTAATATGATGGACACATGCCTGATAAAGCTTCCATGCGCTGGCGTAGAAGTGTCGGAAGCAGCAGGTACCAGGGACTTTGCTGTGTTCCCAATATATGTTACGTCTGAGAACTGCTGGATTCTAATCTGCTCTTTGTGAGACCATCATCGTCGGCATGGCCTTTTCAACAAGTGGCTTTATAAAGCTGTCCTTAGTCTGCATGATAGTGAAGCCAACACGGACAGAGGATGTAGCAATGTTACAATAATCGAAACACATCCATACACTGCAAGGTGCATGGCTGGCACAGGGTCCGTTCCAGTTGTGCGGCTGCACAGGGTCACAGAGCGACTACTGAACTTTGGGCCTGGGCTGTGCTTGGCTCATCTTCCGGCTAAGACTCGGCTTGGGCCATCTTTGACGTAGCTGTGTGACATCATGGAGGTCACCTAGCCACTTAGTGCACTATGTGGGTGGTTTCAGTGCACACTGTACAGGCAGCCAGTTGCTGCCGCTTGCCGTCCTGAAGGAAGAGAACATTTTAAGCAGCTGCATCAGTAGAATTGATAAGAAACCAATTTCTAGTTGTAATTTCTGGTCAGTGAGTCTAAAGAAGCTCAGCCGGAAGCAGCCCTGTTACAGTCTCTGGCTCTGCCTGTGTCCCTAACTCATATGAGGTAAGTATATACAGTAAGTCTTCTGTGGGGGCAATATTTTTTTCCTGTAGGGTGTGAGTAGACCTGGGCCTGGCAAGGTCAAGCCAGATCTAGCAAGGTGCATTGAGGGGATCTCCATTCACTGCCTGCAGTCGGGAGGACTGGACAAGTTTGATAACTGAACCAAAGGATCTTGACCATTTTCCAGCTGTTCTCAGGCTGTGAGCTATAATTGTTCAAAACAGTCATTCAGAGGCTCATCCGGTTATTGCTTAGTGTATGGCCAGCCTGAGCTGGAAGCACTGGGCAATGAAATCACCACACAGCACACACTTTAGAAGTGGAATGTTTCCAGTAGCCAAGCATGGCACCATAGCCAGATTAAGGGGGGCATGCAGGGCATACTGTACCCCGGGCCCCCCTTTGTCAGGGGCTTCCCGGCCAGAACAAACTGACATCACTAGCTTTCCCTCTTAAGCAGCAGCAGAATCAGCAGCCAGAATGTGAGCAGTACAGTAAGCAGTGCAGGCAGAGACACAGTAGTATCAGGTTTCATGAGCTACCGACAGAGCTTTCTGACCATAGGAGAGATAGGAGGGTGGAGAGAGCTGTAAGTGACACTGGGATCCTAGCTTCTCCTTTTTAGCTGCATAACAGTTTTGTAAACTGTTATGCAACTAAACCATTTGGGTCTAGAGATAGAATCACACACAGAGAGTCCTCCTGAATCCTGTCCCAGTGTGTAATTAGTACAGAGGCTGCTGCTATTCTTGCATGTGACAAGATACATTATTTTTCTACGTGTATTTAAAGGTTAAGTTGTCTTTGTTCCACTATAAGAAAAGTTTATAAAATAATTGTCTTTCAATAAGACAGAGCTATAAACAGTACCCAGGCATTAGTAATCTATTAGTATAAATCTAAGATACACCATTGGTTTAAATTTAATACACACAATCCATACCTCCCACCATGACCGATTCCAGGAGGGACAAAATGCTCTCTGCCTGGACTTCCTTCTTAATTTATGATTGCCAGCACCTGTGTTGAAACACCTTTCTTATCAATTAAATAGTTCAACACAGGTGACACCAATCATATATTAAGAAGAAAGCCCATGTGTCAGGAATCGACTCACCACAGCCACATCTGTCCGTCGGTGCGGACTCCGTCCGGGGTCCCTACGTTCTGAGCGCGCCGCGTTCCCGCCGGGCCGCGGCATGGGCGCCGCCATGACAGTCTCCATCGGTCAGAGTACGGCGGCCAATCCGGAGCTTGGCCGCACCTCCTTTTCCCATTCCAACCAATGTCTGCACACCAGGGGGTATATCAGGAGCTGCAGGGTGAGCCTGTGGTTGTCCTGAACTTTGTGTCACTCCTGCGACCCATGTGCCTGGATTCCTCCGTGTTCCTGGTTACCTTCCTGGATCCTCCGTGTTCCTGGTTACCTACCTGTTCCTCCGTGTTCCTGGTTACCTTCCTGCATTTCCGTGGAACTACAAGCATCAGCAATCCCTGCATTTGTATTTGCCTCCACACCTATCTACAACCACTGTGTGCTTCAGCCTCAGCAGTAGAGACTCTCTCCAGGTGCATTCCATCACCTCACCTGTGAAGCAGCTTGCTAGCTGCCTGTGCTTAACGAACTGCTCTGTGAACTTCACCCTGAGTCTCCTGCATCTGCTACCAGGTTTGCTACACATTTATTACCATCTCTGCTGGCTCCACGTTTTAAACCATTCTGGTTCTCACACCAGTGAACTTATCCATCATTACCATTTCTTCCATAGACTCTCAGCTTCCAAGCTGCACCATTTCCATTGCATACTTTTTATTGTTTATTCCTGCACGTTATTCTGCTGCCTTATTGTGTGAACTTTTATGTTAATAAAACACCATTGCGCTGATGCGCAGAAACCCAATCCAGCCTCCTCACTTCTTCTATCCTACCTCCACTGACCCACTAGCGCCCCCTCCGGGGACACAAGCAAAACCGAACCTGACAGTAAGTTCAGGACAGATGGACTCGGACGGTGGTCAGAGTGTGGGGTCAGTGGCCTTACAATATCTGGTCTCCCGCTTGGATGGTCAAGAGGCTGTGCAGCAGCAGATGTTCCAGTTTCTGCAAGGGATGTCCTCCCGGATTGATACACTACAGCAAACCCTGCCTAGTGTACTTGCTACTCCAGTTCCAGTTACCCCAGCACCTGCAAGTGCTGTGAGTTCTTCTACGCTGGCTGCATCAGCTCCAGTGTCACGCTTGCACCTGCCCGTGCCTAGCAAATATGATGGCAGTCCGAAGTTATGTCGCGGGTTCCTTAACCAATGTGAAATCCAGTTTGAATTATTATCACACAATTTCCCCACGTCAAGATCCAAGGTTGCCTACATTATCTCACTGCTCTCTGGTTCTGCCTTGAGTTGGGTGTCTCCTCTGTGGGAACGTGCTGACCCTCTGATGAACAACTACGCTGAATTCGTGTCAACCTTCAGACGTATCTTTGACGAGCCAGGTCGTGCAACATCAGCCTCTGCAGACCTTATTCAGCTTCGTCAAGGTACCCGGAGTATGGGACAATATGTCATCCAGTTCCAGACGTTAGCCGCAGAGATTCAGTGGAATAATCAAGCCCTGGTAGCAGCCTTCTGGCATGGACTTTCAGATCGGATCAAGGATGAACTGGCAACCCGCGATGTCCCTGAGCAATTGCCTGAACTGATTTCTCTATGCATCAAGTTGGACTCTCGCATCCGCGAACGCAACAGTGAGCGTGCTCGTAGTGAGCCGCGCAAGTCAAGAATGGTACCTTCAGTACAATTTCAGTCTCCACCTTCTGATGAGCCTATGCAATTCAATAGGTCCCGTCTAACTCCTGAGGAGCGGTCAAGAAGACTACGTGAGAGATTGTGTCTTTATTGTGCGGCTGCAGGTCACCAGATCAATTCTTGTACAGTGCGTTCGGGAAACGCCAGATCCTGACTTGTAAAGGAGGAGTCAAGTTGGGATCTTCTAGACAAGCTCCTTCAAACCAAGACCTCATTCTTCCTGTGACTTTAGAGACTACAGATGGTCTTCAGTCTGCATCTGCGTTAGTGGACTGTGGAGCCGCAGGAAACTTCATCACTCAAGCTGCGGTAAATAAGTTTCGTTTGCCTATCTGCGAACTCTCATATCCAGTCTACATCACTGCAGTAGATGGTAGCCGAATCTCCAAGGGGAATATCTCTCACCAAACCAGACCAGTGGTTCTGGGAGTCGGGTTCCTGCATTCTGAATTAATAAAGTTTTTAGTTATTCCTCAGGCAACCCAGGAGATCGTGTTGGGAATGCCCTGGCTCCAACTACATAATCCGCAGATTGATTGGTCTACGTTACAACTCACTTCCTGGGGTTCGCATTGTCGCCAGTCCTGCTTAGCCCAAGTTTGTCCTATCAAGTCTTCTGAAGTCAAAACCCAGTCAAATCTTCCTGCGGCTTATCAAGATTTCTCTGACGTCTTCAGTGAAAAGGCCGCTGATGTTCTGCCGCCCCATAGAGAGTGGGATTGCCCCATTGACCTCATTCCCGGCAAGAAACCACCAAGGGGGCGTACCTATCCGTTATCCGTTCCTGAAACTGAGGCGATGAGCGACTACATCAGGGAGAACTTACAGAAAGGATTTATCCGTCCCTCATCTTCACCCGCTGGTGCGGGCTTCTTCTTTGTTAAAAAAAAGGATGGAGGATTACGTCCATGCATTGACTACCGGGGTCTCAATGACATTACCATCAAAAACAGTTATCCATTACCACTCATCACTGAATTGTTTGATAGAGTTAAGGGAGCCCGCATCTTCACCAAGTTAGATCTCCGCGGTGCCTACAACCTCATCAGAATCCGTAGTGGTGACAAATGGAAGACAGCTTTTAATACTCGAGATGGTCATTACGAGTACCTGGTAATGCCATTCGGGTTGAGCAATGCCCCAGCAGTGTTCCAGCACTTTGTTAATGAAATCTTCCGTGACGTTCTGTACAAATACCTCGTAGTTTACCTGGATGATATCCTCATCTTCTCCCAAGATCTCTCTTCTCATCGTCTGCAAGTCCGTGAGGTCCTCCGACGTCTTCGTGAGAACCGTCTCTACGGCAAATTATCCAAGTGTACCTTCGAAGTTCCCTCCATACCCTTCCTGGGGTATATAATTTCTGGATCGGATCTCCAGATGGACCCGACAAAGTTGGAAGCCATTGCCAATTGGTCCATTCCAAGTAGTCTCAAGTCTATTCAGCGATTCCTGGGATTCGCCAATTATTATAGGAAGTTTATCCGAGGATTTTCAACTCTCATCGCTCCTATTACCAACTTAACTCGGAAAGGGGCAGATCATTCCAACTGGTCAGAAGAAGCTTTAGCGGCATTTCAAAAGATCAAGCTGGCCTTTATGTCTGCTCCAGTTCTGTCTAAACCGGATGTAAACAAGCCATTCGAGTTGGAGGTGGATGCCTCCACAGTAGGAGTTGGAGCTGTTCTCTCCCAGAAGGGAACTGATGGGAAGATTCACCCTTGTGGATTTTATTCTCGTAAATTCCTCCCTGCAGAAGCTAACTATTCCATTGGAGATCAAGAACTACTAGCGATCAAGCTGGCCCTTGAGGAATGGAGGTATCTCCTGGAAGGGGCCAAATTTCCGTTCAACATCTATACGGATCATAAAAATCTGCTTTATTTGAAGGCAGCCCAGTGCCTCAATCCTCGCCAGTCCCGGTGGGCTATGTTCTTCTCTCGTTTTAACTTTAAGCTTCATTTCCGCCCAGGTTCTCAGAATATCAAGGCAGACGCTTTATCCCGATCTATGGAGTCCGAAGAGGAGACGTCCGACTCGGTTCCGCATTCCATCCTGAGTCCAGTGGTATTTGCTTCGTCTCAAGTTTCTCCTGCTCCACCTCCTGGTAAGACTTTTGTTTCCCCAGAACTCCGTTCCAAGTTGCTGTCTTGGGCTCATCAGTCCAAATTCACTGGGCATCCTGGTGTCCTGAAAACTTTCAAGTTCCTCTCTGAGACATACTGGTGGCCGAAGATGAAAGTTGACATCAAAGATTTCGTGGCATCCTGCCCGAAGTGTGCGCAGCACAAGACTCCTCGACAATCTCCAGCAGGTCAGTTACAACCATTATCTGTTCCCAGCCGTCCCTGGTCACACTTGTCCATGGATTTCATCTCTGACCTTCCCTCTTCTCAAGGATTCAATACCATCTGGGTTGTGGTTGACAGGTTTACCAAAATGGCCCATTTTGTACCACTCCAGGGTCTTCCTTCCGCACCAAAGCTTTCCCAAATCTTCCTACGGGAGATTTTCCGCTTACATGGACTACCCACTGAAATTATATCTGACCGTGGAGTTCAGTTTGTGGCAAGATTTTGGAGAGCCCTTTGTTCTGCCATGCAAGTCAACCTCAAGTTTTCGTCAGCCTACCACCCTCAGACGAATGGGCAGACGGAGAGGGTAAACCAAGAGTTAGAAACCTTTTTAAGACTTTATGTTTCGTCTTCTCAAGATGACTGGTTGGACCTGCTCCCATGGGCTGAATTTGCCCACAATTTCCGCTACCATACTGCTACAGAAACAACTCCGTTCTTTGCTGTATATGGACAACATCCCCGTGTTCCAGATTTTCAAGAACTTCCTCACATTGATGTTCCTGCTGCCACTGCTGTCTTGAGTCAGTTCTCTTCAACCTGGAGGAAGATTCATGCTTCTCTCAAGAAGGCTTTTAGCCGGTATAAGTTCTTTGCTGACCGCAAAAGACGTGTAGTTCCTAGCCTGAAACCTGGTGACAAGGTTTGGCTTTCCACCCGGAACCTCCGTCTTAGAGTCCCGTCGATGAAATTTGCACCACGTTTCATCGGTCCCTTTTCCATCGAAAGAGTCATCAGTCCTGTGGCCTACAAGCTCAAGTTACCACCTTCTCTACGAATACCTAATGCCTTTCATATCTCTCTCCTCAGACCGTTAGTCCTGAATTGCTTCCAAAGAGCTCTTCCAGTCGGCCCCAAAGTGCGAACTCAGAGGGGCGTGGAGTTCGAGATAGAGAAGATTCTGGATTCCCGTTGCCGGTACGGTCGTCTACAATACCTTATCGACTGGTCCGGTTATGGTCCTGAGGAGAGAAGTTGGGTGAATTCGTCAGATGTCCATGCTCCAAGGTTGGTCCGTGTCTTCCACAGAACTCATCCTTCCAAGCCACGTGGGTGTTCAGTGCCCACCCATAAAGGAGGGGGTACTGTCAGGAATCGACTCACCACAGCCACATCTGTCCGTCGGTGCGGACTCCGTCCGGGGTCCCTACGTTCTGCTGTCGTCCGCTCCTCTGCCACCAGACGTCATCCTGGGCCTAGGAACGCTCCTGTAACAGCGGGCGTGTGAGCACGCCGCGTCCCCGCCGGGCCGCGGCATGGGCGCCGCCATGACAGTCTCCATCGGTCAGAGTACGGCGGCCAATCCGGAGCTTGGCCGCACCTCCTTTTCCCATTCCAACCAATGTCTGCACACCAGGGGGTATATCAGGAGCTGCAGGGTGAGCCTGTGGTTGTCCTGAACTTTGTGTCACTCCTGCGACCCATGTGCCTGGATTCCTCCGTGTTCCTGGTTACCTTCCTGGATCCTCCGTGTTCCTGGTTACCTACCTGTTCCTCCGTGTTCCTGGTTACCTTCCTGCATTTCCGTGGAACTACAAGCATCAGCAATCCCTGCATTTGTATTTGGCTCCACACCTATCTACAACCACTGTGTGCTTCAGCCTCAGCAGTAGAGACTCTCTCCAGGTGCATTCCATCACCTTACCTGTGAAGCAGCTTGCTAGCTGCCTGTGCTTAACGAACTGCTCTGTGAACTTCACCCTGAGTCTCCTGCATCTGCTACCAGGTTTGCTACACATTTATTACCATCTCTGCTGGCTCCACGTTTTAAACCATTCTGGTTCTCACACCAGTGAACTTATCCATCATTACCATTTCCTCCATAGACTCTCAGCTTCCAAGCTGCACCATTTCCATTGCATACTTTTTATTGTTTATTCCTGCACGTTATTCTGCTGCCTTATTGTGTGAACTTTTATGTTAATAAAACACCATTGCGCTGATGCGCAGAAACCCAATCCAGCCTACTCACTTCTTCTATCCTACCTCCACTGACCCACTAGCGCCCCCTCCGGGGACACAAGCAAAACCGAACCTGACAGTAAGTTCAGGACAGATGGACTCGGACGGTGGTCAGAGTGTGGGGTCAGTGGCCTTACAAAATCTGGTCTCCCGCTTGGATGGTCAAGAGGCTGTGCAGCAGCAGATGTTCCAGTTTCTGCAAGGGATGTCCTCCCGGATTGATACACTACAGCAAACCCTGCCTAGTGTACTTGCTACTCCAGTTCCAGTTACCCCAGCACCTGCAAGTGCTGTGAATTCTTCTACGCCGGCTGCATCAGCTCCAGTGTCACGCTTGCACCTGCCCGTGCCTAGCAAATATGATGGCAGTCCGAAGTTATGTCGCGGGTTCCTTAACCAATGTGAAATCCAGTTTGAATTATTATCACACAATTTCCCCACGTCAAGATCCAAGGTTGCCTACATTATCTCACTGCTCTCTGGTTCTGCCTTGAGTTGGGTGTCTCCTCTGTGGGAACGTGCTGACCCTCTGATGAACAACTACGCTGAATTCGTGTCAACCTTCAGACGTATCTTTGACGAGCCAGGTCGTGCAACATCAGCCTCTGCAGACCTTATTCAGCTTCGTCAAGGTACCCGGAGTATGGGACAATATGTCATCCAGTTCCAGACGTTAGCCGCAGAGATTCAGTGGAATAATCAAGCCCTGGTAGCAGCCTTCTGGCATGGACTTTCAGATCGGATCAAGGATGAACTGGCAACCCGCGATGTCCCTGAGCAATTGCCTGAACTGATTTCTCTATGCATCAAGTTGGACTCTCGCATCCGCGAACGCAACAGTGAGCGTGCTCGTAGTGAGCCGCGCAAGTCAAGAATGGTACCTTCAGTACAATTTCAGTCTCCACCTTCTGATGAGCCTATGCAAATCAATAGGTCCCGTCTAACTCCTGAGGAGCGGTCAAGAAGACTCCGTGAGAGATTGTGTCTTTATTGTGCGGCTGCAGGTCACCAGATCAATTCTTGTACAGTGCGTTCGGGAAACGCCAGATCCTGACTTGTAAAGGAGGAGTCAAGTTGGGATCTTCTAGACAAGCTCCTTCAAACCAAGACCTCATTCTTCCTGTGACTTTAGAGACTACAGATGGTCTTCAGTCTGCATCTGCGTTAGTGGACTGTGGATCCGCAGGAAACTTCATCACTCAAGCTGCGGTAGATAAGTTTCGTTTGCCTATCTGCGAACTCTCATATCCAGTCTACATCACTGCAGTAGATGGTAGCCGAATCTCCAAGGGGAATATCTCTCACCAAACCAGACCAGTGGTTCTGGGAGTCGGGTTCCTGCATTCTGAATTAATAAAGTTTTTAGTTATTCCTCAGGCAACCCAGGAGATCGTGTTGGGAATGCCCTGGCTCCAACTTCATAATCCGCAGATTGATTGGTCTACGTTACAACTCACTTCCTGGGGTTCGCATTGTCGCCAGTCCTGCTTAGCCCAAGTTTGTCCTATCAAGTCTTCTGAAATCAAAACCCAGTCAAATCTTCCTGCGGCTTATCAAGATTTCTCTGACGTCTTCAGTGAAAAGGCCGCTGATGTTCTGCCGCCCCATAGAGAGTGGGATTGCCCCATTGACCTCATTCCCGGCAAGAAACCACCAAGGGGGCGTACCTATCCGTTATCCGTTCCTGAAACTGAGGCGATGAGCGACTACATCAGGGAGAACTTACAGAAAGGATTTATCCGTCCCTCATCTTCACCCGCTGGTGCGGGCTTCTTCTTTGTTAAAAAAAAGGATGGAGGATTACGTCCATGCATTGACTACCGGGGTCTCAATGACATTATTATCAAAAACAGTTATCCATTACCACTCATCACTGAATTGTTTGATAGAGTTAAGGGAGCCCGCATCTTCACCAAGTTAGATCTCCGCGGTGCCTACAACCTCATCAGAATCCGTAGTGGTGACGAATGGAAGACAGCTTTTAATACTCGAGATGGTCATTACGAGTACCTGGTAATGCCATTCGGGTTGAGCAATGCCCCAGCAGTGTTCCAGCACTTTGTTAATGAAATCTTCCGTGACGTTCTGTACAAATACCTCGTAGTTTACCTGGATGATATCCTCATCTTCTCCCAAGATCTCTCTTCTCATCGTCTGCAAGTCCGTGAGGTCCTCCGACGTCTTCGTGAGAACCGTCTCTACGGCAAATTATCCAAGTGTACCTTCGAAGTTCCCTCCATACCCTTCCTGGGGTATATAATTTCTGGATCGGATCTCCAGATGGACCCGACAAAGTTGGAAGCCATTGCCAATTGCTCCATTCCAAGTAGTCTCAAGTCTATTCAGCGATTCCTGGGATTCGCCAATTATTATAGGAAGTTTATCCGAGGATTTTCAACTCTCATCGCTCCTATTACCAACTTAACTCGGAAAGGGGCAGATCATTCCAACTGGTCAGAAGAAGCTTTAGCGGCATTTCAAAAGATCAGGCTGGCCTTTATGTCTGCTCCAGTTCTGTCTCAACCGGATGTAAACAAGCCATTCGAGTTGGAGGTGGATGCCTCCACAGTAGGAGTTGGAGCTGTTCTCTCCCAGAAGGGAACTGATGGGAAGATTCACCCTTGTGGATTTTATTCTCGTAAATTCCTCCCTGCAGAAGCTAACTATTCCACTCCTGCGACCCATGTGCCTGGATTCCTCCGTGTTCCTGGTTACCTTCCTGGATCCTCCGTGTTCCTGGTTACCTACCTGTTCCTCCGTGTTCCTGGTTACCTTCCTGCATTTCCGTGGAACTACAAGCATCAGCAATCCCTGCATTTGTATTTGGCTCCACACCTATCTACAACCACTGTGTGCTTCAGCCTCAGCAGTAGAGACTCTCTCCAGGTGCATTCCATCACCTCACCTGTGAAGCAGCTTGCTAGCTGCCTGTGCTTAACGAACTGCTCTGTGAACTGAGTCTCCTGCATCTGCTACCAGGTTTGCTACACATTTATTACCATCTCTGCTGGCTCCACGTTTTAAACCATTCTGGTTCTCACACCAGTGAACTTATCCATCATTACCATTTCCTCCATAGACTCTCAGCTTCCAAGCTGCACCATTTCCATTGCATACTTTTTATTGTTTATTCCTGCACGTTATTCTGCTGCCTTATTGTGTGAACTTTTATGTTAATAAAACACCATTGCGCTGATGCGCAGAAACCCAATCCAGCCTCCCAGTGGCGTAACTAGAAATTTTTCTCCCCCAAGCCAAAAAATCCTTCGGCGCCCCCCCCCCCCCCCCATACACCCCGTAATTGCCTGCGGCGCGCGCTGGCAAAAAGGGTGTGTGGCTTTGTCGAAATGGGCGTGGCTTTGCGTGGAGGGCGTGGCATTGCAGGAAAAGACTACCTTATACCCCAGTTTTGCAACCTGCACGCCCAGACGTTGGCCACCACAGGAAAGAAAAATAATCCTGATTCATGCCCCTTACATTATTTGTCATTTTTCCTCCTTATAGTAATGCCCAGTATACATTATTCCACATACTGCAATGGCCCTTAGACATTATTCCACACACAATCAGTAATCGCGCTGAGCCAAAAAAAAAGTGGGTCCCAGGGACCCTTCACTTTTAAAAATTGGGGTCCTACCGGTCTTTTTCTGGGTCCCATCGGAATGAAGGTTCTTTTTAATTTTAATCTTGTTTGGACACTACAAAAGTGTTGCAAGATGGGGGGGATGGGGTGACAATGCTGCTGGGCTGTGTAGCATGCAGGACACCCTGCACCAGAGCTGTAACTAGACATTTTGGTGCCCTTAGGCAGAAAGTGAATTGGTGTTAGACCACTGAGACCACAAAGAACAGGTAGTGCCCGCAAAATTTTAGGGGCGTGGCTTCATAGGGAAGGGGCGTGGCCACATAATAGTGTCAATTCACATTACACCACACAGTAGTGGCGCTTATACACATTGCACCAGGTAGAACCTCCTATGCACACTGATCCAGGTAGATCACGTCATACACTTTGCTCCAGGTACAGCACGTCATACACTTTGCACCAGGTACAGCACGTCATACACTTTGCACCAGGTACAGCACGTCATACACTTTGCACCAGGTAGAGCACGTTATCATACACATTGCCGCTAGGTAGAGCACGTTATCATACACAGTGCGCCAGGTAGAACACGTTATACACACTGCGCCAGGTAGAGCACGTTATCATACACATTGCGCCAGGTAGAGCATGTTATCATACACATTGCCGCTAGGTAGAGCAAGTTATCATACACATTGCATCAGGTAGAGCATGTTATCATACACATTGCTGCTAGGTAGAGCAAGTTATCATACACATTGCCTCTAGGTAGAGCAAGTTATCATACACATTGCGCCAGGTAGAGCACGTTATTATACACAATGCGCCTGGTAGAGCACGTTATCAGCCACATTGCGCCAGGTAGAACACGTTATTATACACAATGCGCCTGGTAGAGCACATTATCATACACATTGCGCCAGGTAGAACACGTTATTATACACAATGCGCCTGGTAGAGCACGTTATCAGCCACATTGCGCCAGGTAGAGCACGTTATTATACACAATGCGCCTGGTAGAGCACGTTATCAGCCACATTGCGCCAGGTAGAACACGTTATTATACACAATGCGCCTGGTAGAGCACGTTATCAGCCACATTGCGCCAGGTAGAACACGTTATTATACACAATGCGCCTGGTAGAGCACATTATCATACACATTGCGCCAGGTAGAACACGTTATTATACACAATGCGTCTGGTAGAGCACGTTATCAGCCACATTGCGCCAGGTAGAACACGTTATTATACACAATGCGCCTGGTAGAGCACGTTATCAGCCACATTGCGCCAGGTAGAACACGTTATTATACACAATGCGCCTGGTAGAGCAAATAATCATACACATTGCGCCAGGTAGAACACGTTATTATACACAATGCGCCTGGTAGAGCACGTTATAATACACATTGCACTAGGTAGAGCACGTTATCATACACATTGCGCCAGGTAGAACACGTTATCATACACATTGCGCCAGGTAGAACACGTTATCATACACATTGCGCCAGGTAGAGCACGTTATCATACACATTGCGCCAGGTAGAACACGTTATTATACACAATGCGCCTGGTAGAGCACGTTATAATACACATTGCACTAGGTAGAACACGTTATTATACACAATGCGCCTGGTAGAGCACGTTATTATACACATTGCACTAGGTAGAGCACGTTATCATACACATTGCGCCTGGTAGAGCACGTTATTATACACATTGCACCAGGTAGAGCACGTTATCATACACATTGCGCCAGGTAGAACACGTTATCATACACATTGCGCCAGGTAGAACACGTTATCATACACATTGCGCCAGGTAGAATACGTTATCATACACATTGCGCCAGGTAGAGCACGTTATCATACACATTGCGCCAGGTAGAACACGTTATTATACACATTGCGCCAGGTAGAACACGTTATTATACACATTGCGCCAGGTAGAACACGTTATTATACACAATGCGCCTGGTAGAGCACTGAGGCACATTGCAGTAACCACTCACTTATCATCTCCAGTTGCACGAAGGGGCCGTTTGACACAAGTGGTTCCGCCCCCAGCAGCAACTCACTGACACTCACCATTTTTTCTGACAGCACAGTGCAGTGAGTGCACTGGCACAAGTAGCCAGCCTGCGCCTGTAGTAGCCGCAGCCTGGAGGAGCTCTATGTGAAATCGCAAGCAGAGGCTGTTCTCTGGCAAGAAGGAGCTCGTCCAATCGCTTCCCCTGACGGGCTGGCCACTGCTAAATATACCGATAATCAGTTCCAACTGTGTCAAAGTAGTGGAGACCCAGGTGCAATGGGAAAGTCAGTGTCACTGCACAGTTGTACTGATATACTGGTATATTTAGCAGTGGCCAGCCCGTCAGGGGAAGCGATCGGAGGAGCTCCTTCTTGCCAGCCTCTGCTTGCGATTTCACAGATAGCTCCTTCATGCTGCGGCGCCGGCTGGCTACTTGTGCCAGTGCACTCACTGCACTATGCTGTCAGAAAAATGGTGTCAGTGAGGCCCTGACACTCTGAGCGGCCTCACATTGCACACACGGAGCTTGCAGCCCCCGGACATCCCGCAACTGCACCAGCTACTCCAGGTGAAGCGGGGCGATGCAGCACTGTCTACTGCTTACCTACAGCGGGAGCTGCGCAGCCCGGACGGCTCCTGCTGGAAGGTAGTTGTCGGGTCTCGGTGGGGCGTTGAGCGGGTCCCGGGTAGGGGGGTGGCGGCGGGCAGATCCGGAGCTGTACTCCCAGTCGCAGAGGAGGGTGCTGGCGGCAGAGCGGCAGTGGAGCCGGATGAGCGGGGCCAGTCTGTCAGCCCTGCAGCACAGATTCATGTGCTGGCGGGGAGCAGGATTCAAAGCGGGAGATGCTGCAGGCTGTGATTGGATGGAGACTACAGGAGGTGATTGGCCGAGGAAACAGCCAGTCACCTCTGCATTCCGCTGACAGGCTTAACACATGCAAACACATATTCAGATGAGCGCGTCCTGTGGGACCCGCTCATCTTCTAAATGTGAGTCCCGGGCGGCTGTTTCTGGGTAAAATACGCGCCATAGCGCGTTTTTGCGATCACTGACAATAATGCACATGACACAATATGCACACACCGTAATGCCCCCTACACATTATGCCACACACCGTAATGCCCCCGACACATTATGCCACACACCGTAATGCCCCCGACACATTATGCCACACACCGTAATGCCTGTGACACATTATGACAGGAATCGCAATGCCAGTTATACATTATGCTACACACTGCAATGCCCCTGATACATTATAGCACACACAATGTCTGTGACACAGTATGACACACACCACAATGATCCTGAGACATTATACCACATACCACAATGCCCGTGATATAGTATACAACACACCGTAATGCCTGATACATTATGACACACACCGCAATGTCCGTGATACATTATGCCACACACCGTAATGCCCATTACACATTAAGTTCTACAGTAAGGCTTCCAATTACTTTTAAATTACCTCCTCGTTGCCAGGGGTTTCATGCTCTTGGTTCCATGCACGGTGCCAGGGGTTTTCATGCTCAGGGTGTCATGCTCGTTGCCAGGGGTTTCATGCACTGGGTGTCCTGCTCGTTGCTAGGGGGTAGTGCTTGTTGCTAGGGCCGTGCTCCCAGTGCCACATATGCTCCCAGTGCCAGATATTCCCCCACAGTGCCAGGTATATGCACCCAGTGCCAGATATTCCCCCACAGTGCCAGGTATATGCACCCAGTGCCAGATATTCCCCCACAGTGCCAGGTATATGCCCCCCCCCCCCCCCCCCAGTGCCAGATATTCCCCCACAGTGCCTGCTTCCCCCCCAGTGCCAGATATTCCCCCCCAGTGCCAGGTATATGCCCCCAGTGCCAGATATCCCCCCCCCTCCAGTGCCAGGTATATGCCCCCAGTGCCAGGTATATGACCCCCCAGTGCCAGATATTCCCCCCCAGTGCCAGGTATATGCCCCCAGTGCCAGATATTCCCCCACAGTGCCAGGCATATGCCCCCAGTGCCAGATATTCCCTCCCAGTGCCTGCTTCCCCCCCCAGTGCCAGGTATATGCCCCCCCAGTCACGGGTATATGCCCCCAGTGCCGGGTATATGCCCCCCCAGTGCCAGGTATATTCCCCCAGTGCCAGGTATATGCCCCCCCAGTGCCAGGTATATGCCCCCCCAGTGCCAGGTATATGCCCCCAGTGCCAGGTATATGCCCCCCCAGTGCCAGGTATATGCCCCCCCAGTGCCAGATATTCTCCCAGTGCCAGATATTCCCCCCCAGTGCCAGGTATATGCCCCCAGTGCCAGGTACATGCCCCCCCAGTGCCAGTTATATGCCCCCAGTGCCAGTTATATGCCCCCAGTGCCAGTTATATGCCCCCAGTGCCAGATATTCCCCCCCAGTGCCTGCTTCCCCCCCAGTGCCAGGTATATGCCCCCAGTGCCGGGTATATGCCCCCCCAGTGCCAGGTATATGCCCCCAGTGCCGGGTATATGCCCCCCCAGTGCCAGGTACATGCCCCCCCAGTGCCAGGTACATGCCCCCAGTGCCAGGTACATGCCCCCAGTGCCAGATATTCCCCCCTAGTGCCTGCTTCCCCCCCAGTGCCAGGTATATGCCTCCAGTGCCGGGTATATGCCCCCCCAGTGCCAGGTATATGTCCCCAGTGCCAGGTATATGTCCCCAGTGCCGGGTATATGCCCCAGTGCCTGCTCCTCCGGCCCCCCCCTATGTGTTGGAGGGACACGAGCGCATCGCGCGTCTCTCCTGTGTCCCTCCTGGCTCTCCCCCAGCTGTCTAACAAAGGAAGTGCCGTTCGTGAGCCAATCAGAGCTCACGAACGGCACTTGCTTCCTTAGACCGGCCGGGGGAGAGCCAGGAGGGACACAGGAGAGACGCGCGATGCGCTCGTGTCCCTCCAACACATGGGGGGGGGGGGAGAGCCGGGGGAGCAGGCACCGCAGCAAGGAGGGAGAGGAGATCGCAGATTGACATGCGGACGCTCGTCCGCATGTCAATCTGTTCTAAATCAGTGGCGCCCCCGCAGCCCCTCGCCCCCAAGCCACCGCGAGGACTGCGGGGGCAGTAGTTACGCCACTGCAGCCTCCTCACTTCTTCTATCCTACCTCCACTGACCCACTAGCGCCCCCTCCGGGGACACAAGCAAAACCGAACCTGACACCATGTAGATAGCATTTTGTCCCTCCTGGAATGAGTCATGTTGGGAGGTATGCACAATCTAATATACATCCCCCACCTTACATCGGGGTCCCCCCTCTGTCTTAAGTGTCCCGGGCACCCCCAAGGCTTAATCTGGCCCTGCACGGCACACTGTATTTCCACACGCTCCAGCAGGACCTTGCTCACAATCTGCTTCAGGGTTCAGTGGCCACTGCATTCACATCAGTGCAAGTGATGTGTTTGACCTTTGTTTTTTAAAACGGATGAATTAATTTTGTTTATGACAGAGGTGACTTTCACACCAAGCTTTTCCTGCAACAGCGTGACAGGAGCCTCACATAAGTAATCCCTACTGCTGGCAAAAACAAGTTCTGTCCCTCACTAGAATATTTGCTTTGAATGTTCACATAGGCATGCGCACAGGGGGTGCCTGGTGCGCACAGGCACCCCCTAATGTCCGGCACGCCCCATACGCCAGGAGGTCCAAGCCCTGAGGTTAACATTCACAAATGACAACATAAACTGATCGCGCTGGCTGCCGCCTGGCGCGGTACAAGTGTGAAATACAAGACAAATTAGAAACCCTCCCCACCTCTGATTACCCCGTTACATGTGATGGTCCGGTCTGTGCGCTTCTATGAATGACGTCACAACGTCATTACATGGGACACTGTGCCGGCCCTCCCTGTTCTATCCAGGGCCGTTTCTAGCCAATTTGGCTCCCAGTGCGAGATTTAAAAATGCGCCCCCCCCATATTCACATAAGAAAAAATGCCCCCCCCCCCATAGATATAAAGAGGAAAACCATGCGCACGGCGAAGGCGCGCGCTCCCAACAAGGGGGCGTGGCCTCATTAAAATGGGCGTGGCTTTAAGATGGGCGTGGCCTCAGGATTTAAAAAAAAGGCCTCATTTTACACATTACAGCAGGCACGCGACCCCATTTTACACAGCACGGCAGGCAAGTGTCCCCATTTTACACATTGCGGCAGGACAGTGTCCCCATTTTACACATTACGGCAGGAAAGTGTCCCCATTTTACACATTGCGGCAGGACAGTGTCCCCATTTTACACATTACGGCAGGAAAGTGTCCCCATTTTACACATTGCGGCAGGCACGTGCCCCCATTTTACACATTGCGGCAGGAAAGTGTCCCCATTTTACACATTGCGGCAGGAAAGTGTCTCCATTTTACACATTGCGGCAGGAAAGTGCCCCCATTTTACACATTGCGGCAGGCACATGTCCCCATTTTACACAGTACGGCAGGCAAGTGTCCCCATTTTACACATAGCGGCAGGCACGTGCCCCCATTTTACACAGTACGGCAGGCAAGTGTCCCCATTTTACACATTGCGGCAGGCAAGTGTCCCCATTTTACACAGTACGGCAGGCAAGTGTCCCCATTTTACACATTGCGGCAGGCAAGTGTCCCCATTTTACACAGTACGGCAGGCAAGTGTCCCCATTTTACACATTGCGGCAGGAAAGTGTCCCCATTTTACACATTACGGCAGGAAAGTGTCCCCATTTTACACATTGCGGCAGGCACGTGCCCCCATTTTACACATTGCGGCAGGAAAGTGTCCCCATTTTACACATTGCGGCAGGAAAGTGTCTCCATTTTACACATTGCGGCAGGAAAGTGCCCCCATTTTACACATTGCGGCAGGCACATGTCCCCATTTTACACAGTACGGCAGGCAAGTGTCCCCATTTTACACATTGCGGCAGGCACGTGCCCCCATTTTACACAGTACGGCAGGCAAGTGTCCCCATTTGACACATTGCGGCAGGCAAGTGTCCCCATTTTACACAGTACGGCAGGCAAGTGTCCCCATTTTACACATTGCGGCAGGCAAGTGTCCCCATTTTACACAGTACGGCAGGCAAGTGTCCCCATTTTACACATTGCGGCAGGCACGTGCCCCCATTTTACACATTGCGGCAGGCACGTGTTCCCATTTTACACATTGCGGCAGGAAAGTGTCCTCATTTTACACATTGCAGCAGGAAAGTGCCCCCATTTTACACAGTACGGCAGGAAAGTGTCCCCATTTTACACAGTACGGCAGGAAAGTGTCCCCATTTTACACATTGCGGCAGGCACGTGTCCCCATTTTACACATCACAGCAGGTAAGAGTCCCCAATTTACACATTCCGGCAGGCAAGTGTCCCCATTTTATACATTCCGAAGACAGGTGTCCCCAATTTACACAATACGGCAGGTGGTTGTGGTGAGGGAGGGAGAGAGAGAGAGAGAGGGAGAGGGGCTGACTTACATTTGAAGCGGTTCTTCCCGCTCTTCAGCCGCCTCTCCCTCGTCTGCGCGGCGCCGGCCGGCTTGGCTCTCCCTCCTCCCGAGCGCCCAGCTGGGGGGCGGGGTTTCGCAGAATGACGCGATTGCGTCGTGACGTCACGACGCAAACGCGTCATTCCGCGAAACCCCGCCCCCTGAGCTGGGCACTCGGGAGGAAAGGGGAGGGGGGATTTAGTGCTGAAGAAGTGCCGCGGCGGGCGCCCCGTGCAGTTGCACGGCTCGCCCGCCGCAAGAAACGGCACTGGTTCTATCCTATCCTTACCGCCGCATCTACCTAAGAGGAGCGGGAGCTGCCAGCATGGCGAGTGGGAGTGAGACCGCCGGGCACAAGCACACTGCTGCACAACTGTCCGCTACCTACAGACACCTTTCTCACACTTTTGGCAGTCATAGCAGAACTCAATCAGGGACGGTGTATGGCTATCTCTGCCCCCCCCCTCAAACCCCCTTTGACCCTCCACGCCCGGTGACGCCTCTGAGTAAACATCTCTCCCTGTGCTAATACATGTCTCGCCAAATATATATATAAATGGTTATTTGCTGAATCACAGTGGCAGCAACATGGTAAAGTTTACATCAATGTTTCGGTCCTAGATGTGGAACTTTGTCAAGATCAGTGGCGTATCTATAATGGGTGCAGTGTGTGCAGTGCACACTGGCCCCTTGGTCCAGAGGGGGCCCCCACCGCACACACTGCACCCATTTCTTCTATACTTATCTTTCTGGTGGGTTAGTTATAAATTCAAGCTGGGTAAGGGACCTCTGACGTTACCAGGGGAGGAGCCACGTCACCAGGGGGAGGAGCCATGCCCGAACAGGGTACCCGAGATGTACCCTCGTGGGCTCACTTCGCTTGCCATGCTTCGGGCCCTGCTTCGCTCCTCCCACTGACATCATAGGTCCTTTAGGCCACTTGATTCTAGCATCTACCCCAGTGGCGTCACAAGGCGGGTGCGGGGGGTGCGGCCCGCACCCGGGTGTGACGCCTGGAGGAGGGTGACACCAAATGTCAGCTCCTCCGCACTGACAGGAACCAGGTGCTGCAATGAGAAAGTCTCCTACAGCACCCGGCTCCTGTCACAGAAGAGGAGCCGACAGCGGACGGAGACTGGCTCTGGGGGAAGCCCAGCATCTCCGGAGATGCTGGGCACGCCCCCAGAGTGACGATTCTGGGATCCCCACGAAGCCACGCCCCCTAAATACAAGCCACACCCCTTTTGTCGCGATCGCGGCAGGAGATCAGTTGCGCACACCGGGTGTCACCACACCCGGTGACGCCTCTGATCTACCCTTTCTGGTGTCCATCGGCGTCTCCACATGTGGGCCCCCTCCTCCTACATAGCCGGAAGCGCAGTTAGTGCTCTGAGCACTAAAGAGACTCTGGCACTTTGCCAAAGTCTAAAGCGCTTGTGCAGGTCTCCGGAAAAGTGGCTGCCGCGCCATTTTCCCGGACACCTGTGCAAGCGCTGTTGTCTCTGGCACTGTGCCAGAGTCTCTTTAGTGCTCAGAGCACTAACTGCGCTGCCTACTACGGGGGAGGAGGGGGCCCACCCGCAAGAGACTGCACACGGGTGCCTTCCTCCGTAGATACGCCCCTGGTCAAGATACTGTAACATACAAATGGTATTGAGTCTATATAAATACATTACATAGTGTGTATGGATAGAACCACCCACAAAATAATCATCTATTTAGCAATTATGCCAGAATCAATTCACTTAAAATACAAATAACCAATCAGTATTTTAATGCACAAATGTGCAAACATGATTAAATAGTATAATATAAACACACTAAAGTTAAAACTACTGTGTGTAGATCGAGGACCATGTAGGAAAGTGGTACCAACGGCGTGCATTCCACTGCATACCACTTCCTCCCCATGGAATGCACACTTCTGCCACCACGCGTCAACCGTCCACCAACAGCCACGATCCCCATGTTCAGAGAGCCACATTTCCTGTATATGGAACGCACCCAAATTATAATAATTAATAGGCTCTACAGCCATGTTTTTTCTGCCCCAGATATTCGGAGGCCCCTCTAAGCCTCATGGCCCGGTACGGGTGATCCCTTTGACCCCCCCTGTCGCCGGGCCTACCTATATGAGGTCGCGGCCTACAATATGTCACAGATAGTGGTGCTCTCAATGACTTCATCACTGCATCTGTTAATACCAGCATCTCCTGCTGTAAGCGTTTGATGATCTGATTGTCAACAATCAGCAATTCAACTGAAGCCACAGAGGTCACATTTTTCTTGCAGCCTCCAGAGGTGTGAGAAAAATGTGTGCAAACTCCACATTGGGCGTCCAAACAGTAGTTTGGATGCTCAAAGCAGAACTTTGGACAGGTTTACCATTTTATGTGGCTAAACCCTGTCTGTTTGAGTGCGACATGCATGTGCGCCCCTACAACAATTGAATTAGGACAATTGTTTGGGCATTTAACATTCCTGTTTAGAACGGAAAATGAGATGCCCAAAACAATTAGATTACCCCATAGACTCCAAAGTACCAACTATCCAACTCATAATTGCCATGTTACAGGCTGTGGGTTCTATTTACTAAGCCTTGGACAGAGATAAAGTGGACGTAGATAAAGAACCAGCCAATGAGCTCCTAACTGTCATTTCTCAAACACAGCCTGTGACATGAGAGTTATGCTGGCCATACACTATGTCGATATAGTGTACGCAGAGCCGGCCCTAGGTATAGGCAAACTAGGCAATTGCCTAGGGCATCTGGTATGCCTAGGGGCACAAGCAGCTTCTGCTGATTAAAATGATATGCACCATGCCTATATTCTGTGTGTAGCATTTCGTACACAGATACAGCCACAGTCGCACACAGTATATAGGCATGCTGCATATCATTTTAATCAGCAGAAGCTGCTTGTGTATCCTAGCCACATAGCAATGCAAATAAGATGCATTTTCATAAAAAATAAGACACCCGACGTTAGCAGAGCTGCCAGTTGACTCACGCTGGGAACTACATGTGTCATTATGTGTATAGGGGCATTAATAATGTGTAACATATGTGTAAGGGGCACTATGTGTGTCATTATGTGTATAAGGGCACTAATAATGTGCGGCATATGTGTAAGGCCAAATGTGCACACTGTTCTTATTTAAATTACAGGGGGTAGGAAAACAAAAAAAGGACTGCTATGGGTGGGGGGTGATGGTGCTGGGAAAGGGGTGCAGGGTCAGAGGCGGAACTAGCGGTGGTGCTAGGGGGCACCAGCCAAAATCTTGCCTAGGGCATCATATTGGTTAGGGCCGGCTCTGAGTGTACGAATACACAATATCAACGCCTCGTTTGATGCAATGCACGGCCCCATGGGTCGAATGTTGCATCATCTAATCATACATGCAGTCCCTATTACACGTTATAATCAAATGCACATTGCACCATGTTTTATGCACATACTGTATGATGCATCGTACAATTTTGAATGGCATTTCCCTTGTTTTTGTTATTTTTTGTTTGTGAGGTACACAATGGATTGTTTAATGATGGGTCGGGAGCACATTGTGTGTCACTCGTGAGGCTGGGACTGCCAGGGAGCTTCCCGGGGAGGTTGAACGGAAATCGTGCGACGACTTGGATCGGATGCTGGTCGTCCTGATGTATTGCCAGCATTAGGAGCTGATTGGCTAGTTCTTTATCTCCATCCATTTTATCTTTCTCCAAGGCTTAGTAAATAGACCCCTGTGTTTGAAAAATGACAGTTAGGTTATGGTTGGCACATACTTTCTCTCTCTTCAAGGCTTAGTACATAGACCCCCACAATCGCTTACAGTGTAGGTCATACTCTGATGGAGATTCTGCACCTAGCATGGGGCAGGTGTAAGTTTCGATGGTGTGACCTAATGCTGGACATAAATCAGGACGACCAGCATCCGATCCCAGTCATTTCACGATTTCCCTTCAACCTCCCCGGGAAGCTCCCTGGCTGTCCCAGCCTCACAAGTGACAAACGATGCGCTAACAACCCGTCTTTAAACAATCCATTGTGTGACTCACAAAAAAAAAAAAATATCCAGGGAAATGCCACTCAAAATCGTACGATGCATTATATGTGCATAAAACATGGTGCAATGTGCATACGATTACGACGGATAATATGGGTTGCACTTATGATCAGAGGATGCGACATTCGACCAGCGGGACCGCACATTGGGGGTCATTCCGAGTTGATCACTCGCTAGCAGTTTTTAGCCGTGCAAACGCATTGCCGCCGCCCACCGGGGAGTGTATTTTCGCTTTGCAGATGTGCGAACGCTTGTGCAGCAGAACGCCCGCAAAATCTTTTTGTGCAAAACAAGACCAGCCCTGTAGTTGCTCTTCGTGTGCATTGATTCTAATGATGGTGGGACGGCTTTTGACGTCACACACCCGCCCAGCGTTCGCTCAGCCACGCCTGCATTTTCCCCCGACACGCCTGCGTTTTTCTAAGCACTCCCTAAAAACACAGTGCATCATACGAGGCGTCAATATTGTGTATTAGTACATGATATCGACCTACTGTATGGCCAGCATAAACTGCACCAGGCGGGATTGTTGCGACACACAAAGTGCACATACAGACACATGCTTGTACACCAGGCCAAAGGCTAATACTAGCATTAGCATAAACTCACAAGCGTAACTCTGGCAAAAGACGCTAAAGCATTAGGCATGGAGTACAATTAAGAACCAAACCCGATGTGCTATATGTTTATACATTCATTACGTTCCTATAAAATAAATGTAACATGTATAAAACTGGGTTGATACACTGAAAGGGAACAAGAAGTGTTACTAAAATGCATTGCATTGCAACACAGCTATAACGCTACTGGAAATGTGTAAATATATATATATATATATATATATATATATACTCAGTTGATCCGATGATTTGCTTTTCACACCCATTTATATGAGCTTCATTTACATTAGAAACTCATTTCATATAAAGAACATAAATCCATTGTGTGCGTACCCTTAGCTGACACATTGCGTACTCAGATTTAAAATTGGTTAAAAAAACAATATAAAAGTGTAAGCGCCAATCTATCCTGCACAATGAAATATGGATGGCCAAATCAGAAAAGAAGGATTAGATTTGGTGGAATGTTTTCAATCAAATGGATTGGACTGAAGCTGATTGAAGATCTGTATTGTAAGCATGTGATTAAAATCTAATAATCCTACAACTGTCCTACAGTACATGGCACATGCTCTGAAAATGTGTTTCTCATCTGTCAGATCAAAAATGTCATACATTTGAAACAACCGCTCATTTTGACTTATTAATTTCCTGAATAAGAAAAAAATTATTGTAACCTGTGTGGCTCAATTGTACATTTATTATAAGGCTGTACAGAAAAGCAGATATTCAGTTAAACATAAATAAAATGGATATGTATAGGGGCATTTTTAAACCAAGCAGCAAAGTTTACAACAAACAAAAAGGAACACGTGACTGTATTTTATTAGCCATGCAGACTTATGTTGGGGCTGTCCAATGCTTAACGGCCCTCATTCCGAGTTGTTCGCTCGCAAGCTGCTTTTAGCAGCATTGCACACGCTAAGCTGCCGCCTACTGGGAGTGAATCTTAGCTTAGCAAAATTGCGAACGAAAGATTCTCAAAATTGCGAATAGAAATTTCTAAGCAGTATCTGAGTAGCTCGACACTTACTCTGCCACTGCGATCAGTTCAGTCAGTTTCGTTCCTGGTTTGACGTCACAAACACACCCAGCGTTTGCCCAGACACTCCCCCGTTTCTCCAGCCACTACCGCGTTTTTCCCAGAAATGGCAGCGTTTTTTCACACACTCCCATAAAACGGCCAGTTTCCGCCCAGAAACACCCACTTCCTGTCAATCACACAACGATCACCAGAACGAAGAAAAACCTTGTAATGCCGTGAGTAAAATACCAAACTTCTTAGCAAATTTACTTGGCACAGTCGCAGTGCGAACATTGCGCATGCGCAGTTTGCGGAAAATCGCTGCGATGCGATGAAAAATAACGAGCGAACAACTCGGAATGAGGGCCAACATCCCAGCATGCATGAGTAACTGAGAGACAGAAGTGACATCAATGGCTACCACTTGCAGAGATGCGCAGCACCCCGCCCTTACCCAGCACTGCACAGTCCACAGAAGCAGCACCCCTCACCTAGCAGATGCCCCTAGGTATTTGCCTTTAATGGCTATGCCTAGAGACCTTGCTCCATCGCTAAGTACATCTATCCGTGTGTGCAGATGTTGTGTCTGTGAACAATGCTGTTTTCAGACATATCTGGTCAGCCCTGCAGCACAGCCAATTCAGCCTTATTCGGAAACTAATTGATCAAACCCATAGGTAATGAAGTAAATAAATATTAAAAATAAATTTGTGAATGCCCCTTTGTGTATTAAAGATATACTGTTAGGACTCAACCTGTGCTTGCTTCACAACCTCCATATGCTATTAATACGTAGTAATTCCGAACCATGGATCTTAGTTTTACCTCCACTTGTGACTGAGTGGGCTAAACTGTGCGGCAGTATTTCCCTGGCACATAGGATAAGTGTAAGATGGGCACCGTAATGGAATTGTTAGCTATGAGGTGAGTGTATGCAGAGATCCCACTAACTTCTCTCGGATCACTTGTACTAAAAATAGGACTAGTGCAAATGCAAGATGACCTTCAACCTCTGAATACAGGCAGAAATCCACATTTATTTACGTACATTGGAAGGTGACCACTTTACGTGCAACTCAGAATCAGGCCATAATTAAACTTGATTGCTTGTATACCCAGGTGAGGCACATTATTGATGTCTGACTGATTAGTTATAAGAATCTGCTTGTGCGTCAGTGAATACAAGTGAGGCCTATTTACTGTACTTTTATTTCAACACATTCCGTATAAACGTTTATAAAGGGAAACACTGTAAACTGAGTCATTCATGTATAAATCTAAGCATTGCCACCTATGGTATATTTACATGTTGTTAGTGATGGAATTGACACAAAACAAATTGAAAGTAATAGTTATGCAAAAAGAGGACACTGAAGCCAGAAGTTAACAGGGTAAAGGTGGCCACTGGTTGCCCGGTATCCGGACTATAGCTCTACACTAGAAAGGTCTATAGCCAATAGGTCTACCACTAATGGTACACATGCATTAGGTCGACTGGGTCAATAGGTTGACATGTAAAAGGTAGACAGTTCAACAGGTCGACGGTCAAAAGGTCAACATGACAATGGTCAACACACGTATAGTAGACCAGGTTGTTGTTTTTTTAATTCAGTTTATTCATACTTTACCCATACTTGCCTACCTGACCCTCTCCATGAGGGAGAAAATGCTCTGTTCCTGGACTCTCCTGGTAATGTATGATTGCCATCACCTGTGGTGAAACACCTTTCTTATCAATTAATTAGCTCACCACAGGTAATGGCAATCATACATTACCAGGAGAGTCCAGGAACAGAGCATTTTCTCCCTCATGGAGAGGGTCAGGTAGGCAAGTATGACTTTACCATCCACGTGGACTATGTTTGGAATAGTAACCTGTGCCAAGCACAACGGTAGAGGAGCGAAGCAACTTGCCTGAAGCATGGCGAAGGAGGCGCGGTACACTAATGCAGCTTGTTTTTGGCAGAAAAGTGACAAAACATCCAAAAAAACAACAACAAAAATTTGTGTCTACCTTTTTTGTGTCGACCATTTCCATGGCGACCTTTTGACCCTGATGACCTTTTGACCCTGAAGACCTTTCCTACTGTACCTAACCTATGTCGACCTTTTGACCCTGTTAACCTTATGACCCTGTCGACCTAATGCATGTTAACCATTAGTGGTTGACCTAGTGACTGTAGACCTTTTTAGTGAAGATCTAATAATCCATTCCCTGGTTGCTCGGCCTGATAGCTAGATAACAGGCTCCTACTGTAGTTTACTATGCACATGGATGGATTGTCATATTAAATGGATCTGATCTGTTGGCCAAACTGAGTGATTGGATCGGCCACATGGGCCTGAGACTGAAAATGATCAAGGGCCTATTGTGAAACTGGAAAGTAAGCCAGCCACAGTAGCTGTATATGGGAGTTATTTATGTTTGTTAGCAAACAAAAAAAAGCACACTAAAGTACAAAACCATGTGCACTGCAGGTGGGGCAGATATAACATGTGCAGAGAGAGTTAGATTTGGGTGGGTTATATTGTTTCTGTGCAGGGTAAATACTGGCTGCTTTATTTTTACACTGCAATTTAGATTTCAGTTTGAACACACCCCACCCAAATCTAAATCTCTCTGCAAATGTTACATCCAAACTTGAGGGAAACGGGAGGTTATTCTAAGGAACACACAGAGGAAGCAGGTAACTTGGGAATATGACCAGCACAGGTGTGTGTTATAGTGTGAAAGGCATTAATAAATAGTCCAAGCACAGGTGACATACAGTAATCAGACACTAAGGACTTAGGAATTAAGGTGTCAATTCGTCAGTGAGTAATATTCTTGTTATCACTTGTCACGAATGTTAAATGATGCTCCAGCCAATCAGCCCCTGTCTTTTTTTTCATTTTTTTTCCAAACAAATGACAGTTAGGAGCTGATTGGCTGGTGCACTATTTAACATACGTATAATACATTTAACAAGAATATTGTTGCATATCAATCTATCCAACCTCTCTGCACCAGATACAATGAACAAGGTACGTGGGAAAACATCTTAGGGAAAGGGTCTATGACCAGGTCTAGGAACCCAGTTCCTGATTATGTCATATTTAATGAGAGGTTCAGGAACTGAGTTCCTGATTGTTCCTGCTGACAAAAATAGCACTGGTTAATACAGTTCACTAAAAGTTTCATCCAAATCCATCTAGTGGAAGGCCCAGAACAGGCTACCTGGGTCACAATTGCGCCCAGCGCATTCTGGCGCGAGGCCCGACCGACCCCAACACCCAGTATGTCTTCTGGGATCCAGTATTACCACTATGTGCAGTGTTCTTCCAAATCCATCCAGTGGATGGCCAAGAACAGGCACCCTGGGTCAACGTTCTGCCAAGCGCATTCCACTGTGAGGTCCAGGACCGTAACCTCCCTAAAACCTGGTCAGGATTCAACTGGACCTCCTTGCATTGGTTTCATATTCAATTCAACAAACAAACAAGAAGGGCAATGCATTTTATATATGTATATATATATATATACATATATATATATATATATATATATATATACAGACGTAGCCACATACATAGCTACATCCGCGCCTGTCCGGCGATCTCAGGGTGCGGGCACATCATAGACGTGCATGTGTCCCAGTCGCATGAAAGAGAATGGCTTTGTGCGCTGCCCCAGCTAGGCGCTGGATCACCTAGCTGCGTCAGCAGTGCACGTTTGCGATATAGCCAAGCTAGATGAGCATGGCTACATCTGTATATGTATGGCCCTGAAAGGGGTGGATTTTTTTGCTTTTTTAAGCCAGACTCCTGGAAGGTAAGTATGGTAACCCTCTTTACATTTTGCGGTGGATCCAGTGGGTATTGCAGGAAGGTCTGGCGTGTGCTTCGGCTGGGGTTGTGGTGGTGTGGCCAATGTGTTTGAGATTTAAAATCCTGTAAATAATATATATATATATATATATATGGGTTGGGGGTCTTAGGGGGTATCAGAATCAGGGGTGTGAGCTCTTTTTGACACCAAGTTAAACCACTCCAGCTCATGTGTATAAATGCATAAAGACACAAGGTCATGAAAATTAATTTTATATCTATACAACTAATATATATACAGTATGAGAATTATTGCATTTGTGGAAATACCATTAAAAGGTAGAGTAGTAAAGAAACAAGAACTGTCAAATAACATTGGAAATATTGTTATCTATGAAAACCAAAGTCAGTGTCAAGACAGTGTCATGAAACAGTAATGAGGGAAGCTAGCCACTTTAATTTCCATGGAAATGTATGACATTATCCCTCAGCTACAATAAAGGATATTAAACTGGAAGCATTACCAATTATTAAATGTCATTGTGGATGGCTGGAAAGCAGAAGCGCACTAATTGTTCCAAAGAGCAACGTATAAAACAGTCTTCCCAGGTCAAGTGTCTTTGATGATTAAAATGAACACAACATAAATGTTGCACAAGTTAGGCCCTCTCTGTTTATGAATGCATAATGGTCCAGGATCACTTAACAAGGCAAACTGGATGCGGCTCATTTTATTGACAAACCTATCTGTACAATGGGGGTAATTCCAAGTTGATCGCAGCAGGATTTTTTTTTAGCAGTTGGGCAAAACCATGTGCACTGCAGGGAAGGCAGATATAACATGTGCAGAGAGAGTTAGATTTGGGTGGGGTGTGTTCAATCTGCAATCTAATTTGCAGTGTAAAAATAAAGCAGACAGTATTTACTCTGCACAGAAACAAAATAACCCACCCAAATCTAACTCTCTCTGCACATGTTATATCTGCCCCCCCTGCAGTGCACATGGTTTTGCCCAACTGCTAAAAAAAATCCTGCTGCGATCAACTTGGAATTACCCCCAATAGCTGTTCTTAGCAATGTCAGGATAACTGTGAGAGGTGCGGGCCTGCGGTGCGTGTGGTGGTGCCTGCTGCCGTGCAGGTGTAGACTCGGTACTCACCAGGCGCCGCTCGCTCTCACCTTCAGGTACCGGAACCCTCAACGGACCTGGAAATCTTCACTCGGATCCGGACACGGCGATTCCCTCTCGGAGCTGACCGACGACCTAGCTGAGGAGAGAAGGGTTTACATCAAAGGGGTATCGACCCTTCTTCCGGTGGAACAGGGGATACCCCAGGGGTGGCTGCGACCTTCACCGGCTGGGTGAATGGTCATCACCGGCACAAAGCCTCAGCTACCCAGCTTTCACACACTCGCGCTTTCGCACGTAGTGTGATGAAAGGGATTCTCACGTCCGTGAGCAATCCTAACTCCGGCGCTCGGGGACAAACAAGGGACAGACGTACACGGATGCTACTCACCGTCACGAGTCTTGCACTCTGATCTTCTCCACTTACAGGTCCCTGTAAGGAGGCAAAGAGAAACAGCCGTGCAGGGCCTAACTCTGACCTAGTGTCACACCCTATACTATCTACAACAGCGGAGCCCTCAAACTAGCTCTGTGGGTGTGGTGCAACACAACTATGCACAACTTACACAACACATACACTTTGCCCTGCACGGTAACAACATATAACACACTATCGGAGTTACAACATAAAACGGTGCTGTCCCTTTATCTACCCGACCCAGAACACCCAGTAGTGGGGACCGCACAGCTCACCCACCTACCGTACTCTCAGGGTGGCCTGAGCCTAGCGCCCAGTACCACCTTTACTCACCTCAGGGAAACGCTGCTTCGCTGGGCCTAGCGCCCCCTAACTGCCCACAGGCCGGAGGCCTGACTTTGCCCACGGGCCTAGCGCCCGCCTAACTTGCCGCCCGTTGGGTGACCTGGGCCTTGTGCCCAGGGTCACCTTTCATATCCCTAATTGGCCACAAATCCACTAGGGCCTAGCGCCCTCTAATGTCCCCACAGGCCTAGTGCCTGAACGTGCCCCTCGGGCCTAATGCCCGCCTAACTGTGCCCACAGGCCGGTGGCCTGACTATCCTCATGGGCCTAGTGCCCAACATGTGCCCCCCAGGCCTAGTGCCTGCCTATCTGGTGCCGCAGAGGTTGGGTGGCTTGGGCCTAATGCCCAAACCACCTAATCAGAATAATGACCCCCAATCTCCTAACCGCGCCACAGGCCTAGTGCCTGACTTGTGCCCTCGGGCCTAATGCCCGTCCCTGGTGGTCTAGGGAGGAAAAGGGGAGGGGGGAAGGATGCCTCACTGAGGCCTTACCTAACCCGGGGGCCTCCGGTGCCCTCTTCGGCCGCTGGCCCGTCCTGGCCAGCGGCGCCGCCGTCGCATCGCCGCGTCCAGCCGCCGCTGGACATCTTCTTTCCCAGGGCTGGAGTCTTCAGGCCTCTTCAGCGGCCACCGGAGCTCCTCTCCCTGCGGCCGTCGTCGTCTTCCTCCACGCAGTCCTTGTTTCCTGTCCGGCTCCTCTTCCTTCTTCGCGCTCTTCTGCGCGCGCGCTGTCCTCTTCGGCTCCCGCCCGCGACGTCTTCTCCTCTTCCCGCTCCTCAGCGCCGTCGTCCTCCGCTCTGGCTCCCGCCCGGCGTCTGACGTCAGACGCCGGGGCCTATGACGCGGCGAGCGCCGATTGGCTCGCCGCGTCTCTCTCCTATTGGCTGCCGCTCCGGGAGCCGCGATTGGCTCCCGGAGGGCGCCAACATTCAAACCCTCCAGCCTGGGGTCCGGTGCAGGGAAAAGGGTAATCCCTGCACCGGACACCCGCCGCCGCCACGCACCCAGCGCTGGGGACAGACAAGCTGCCCCAGCGCTGTCCCCAACTAGGGACAACACAGATGTGCCCACAGGGCACATCCTTACATTTCCCCCCCCTTTTTCCTTTGTAGTCCCTACAAAGTTCCTCACGACGCCCATTGTCCGCGGGTCAGGGAATTCCGAGGTCCCTCCGGCGAGGGTGCATTCGGGGGCCCAGCCTGGACCAGCTGTGACCCCACATCCTTCCTCCTCCAGCTCCGGGTTCCTCTTGCGTCCTGACCTCCATCGGCGGATCCTCTGGGGGAGTGGCATCTCCTCACGGTCGCTTGACGTTGGCCACCAAGGGGAATCTTCTTCCACGGGGACAACAGTCACCCACTCTTGGCCTCCGATATCGTCTGTGGCTTCGTCCCTGTCTTCCGGGTGTGGTATCGACCACCACCCAACAGCGGAATCCTCCGGGGCATCCGTTTCCTCCCGGGCAACAGCCACAACATGTCGCATTTCCTCGTGGGGCATCTCCAAAGGTCCTATCTCTTCCTCTGGAACGGGTCCTCCCACGGCAACGCAGTCCTGTCCCCGTACGTCGGTCCATTTCGGCACTCCTGGCAGGTATTCTTGCTCCAGGACTATCTCCTCCTCTTCACGGAGGGCATTCAACTGGGAGCATGACTCCACCCGATCCTGCCAGTCACTCTCGTCGGCGCTTCCGATGCCAGAGTCGTCCTCCATCTGTTCTGGGAGGGATTCGTCGGCGGACAGCTCACCGTAGTCCGAGTCCTCCTCCGATACCTGGACTGGGGTATTACTTTCCTCCTCAGCGTACTTCTTCGCTTCCGCTGGCACCTCTGCTTCCTCAGCGTACTCCTTCGCTTCCGCTGGCATCGTTACTCCCTCAGCGTACTCCTTCGCTTCCGCTGGCATCGTTACTTCTTCAGCGTACTCCTTCGCTTCCGCTGGCATCGTTACTTCCTCAGCGTACTCCTTTGCTTCCGCTGGCATCTCTTGGTACCCAGGACACTCCTGTTCCGCACGTCCTGGTCGTGGACGGTTCCATCGCGGGGAGATTCCGGACGTCTCAGTCACTGGGTCTTCACGCTTTTCTTCACAGCGTGGTCTCTTCACCTCCCAGTCGTCCACCTCCGCTTCATGCGGGAAAGGATTCTGCCTTACTGGGGTCACTTTTTTTGGACAGAGTAGGTCCGCGGCATCTTCCCAAGGGCACTCACTGGCCGCATGTCCTGGTCGCCGACACTTCCAACAAGGGAGGGCCACTGCCACCTTCTCCAAGACGGGTTCCTGGTCCACCTCCTTCACTGGGGAATCTTCACCCGTTGGTTCCGGCTCAGAGGAAATGGGCACCTGCGAACTAACTTCAAGCAAGGCCTTCCGCTCCATTTCCCTGGTTTCCTCCTCCCATCTCTGGGCGCGACCATCCGCAATCATCCGGTCTTCATTCCACGGACAATCGGGAAGCGCATGTCCTCTCGCCTCGCAGAGCGCACACACAGGCTCTGCAGCCACCCGGTCCCAAAGCTGCTGACGAGACTCCGTCATCTTCTTCACCGTGGCCTCGTAGTCCGTCCTGTCTTCAGTCCATGGACATTCCAGGAGCAGATGTCGGGGATCTCCACAGTTTTCACACCGGGAATCAACCTCGTCTTCGCTCGACTCTTCGTCCCAGGGACAACTGTTGTGCTCATGCCCGTAGTTTCCGCAGAGCAAACACCAGGACTCCTTCGCTTGGCCCTTCTGACGTCTTCGGTCCGCTTCCTGGACCACCTTCTTTGGGGACGTCTCTCGCCAAGTACACTCGTCGGTAAAGTGACCTGTTTGCCGACATTTCTTGCAGGGCGTCACAGCGGCCTTCTTGCGCCCCTTCTCCCGGCGCTCTTCTTTTTCACGCTGGACCGACCGCTGCACCATCTTCAGGATGTCTGCCCCAGACACCGTCACCCAGTCGCTCTGGTCCGCACACATCCGGGGGTGAGTCTTCTCCGGAGCCGTCCGCAGGGAGGTCTTCTTGGTGGCGTTCCACATCGTGTCCGTGATCCGGTCTCTTTTATCCTGCCGACTACGCCAAGTGTGAGAGGTGCGGGCCTGCGGTGCGTGTGGTGGTGCCTGCTGCCGTGCAGGTGTAGACTCGGTACTCACCAGGCGCCGCTCGCTCTCACCTTCAGGTACCGGAACCCTCAACGGACCTGGAAATCTTCACTCGGATCCGGACACGGCGATTCCCTCTCGGAGCTGACCGACGACCTAGCTGAGGAGAGAAGGGTTTACATCAAAGGGGTATCGACCCTTCTTCCGGTGGAACAGGGGATACCCCAGGGGTGGCTGCGACCTTCACCGGCTGGGTGAATGGTCATCACCGGCACAAAGCCTCAGCTACCCAGCTTTCACACACTCGCGCTTTCGCACGTAGTGTGATGAAAGGGATTCTCACGTCCGTGAGCAATCCTAACTCCGGCGCTCGGGGACAAACAAGGGACAGACGTACACGGATGCTACTCACCGTCACGAGTCTTGCACTCTGATCTTCTCCACTTACAGGTCCCTGTAAGGAGGCAAAGAGAAACAGCCGTGCAGGGCCTAACTCTGACCTAGTGTCACACCCTATACTATCTACAACAGCGGAGCCCTCAAACTAGCTCTGTGGGTGTGGTGCAACACAACTATGCACAACTTACACAACACATACACTTTGCCCTGCACGGTAACAACATATAACACACTATCGGAGTTACAACATAAAACGGTGCTGTCCCTTTATCTACCCGACCCAGAACACCCAGTAGTGGGGACCGCACAGCTCACCCACCTACCGTACTCTCAGGGTGGCCTGAGCCTAGCGCCCAGTACCACCTTTACTCACCTCAGGGAAACGCTGCTTCGCTGGGCCTAGCGCCCCCTAACTGCCCACAGGCCGGAGGCCTGACTTTGCCCACGGGCCTAGCGCCCGCCTAACTTGCCGCCCGTTGGGTGACCTGGGCCTTGTGCCCAGGGTCACCTTTCATATCCCTAATTGGCCACAAATCCACTAGGGCCTAGCGCCCTCTAATGTCCCCACAGGCCTAGTGCCTGAACGTGCCCCTCGGGCCTAATGCCCGCCTAACTGTGCCCACAGGCCGGTGGCCTGACTATCCTCATGGGCCTAGTGCCCAACATGTGCCCCCCAGGCCTAGTGCCTGCCTATCTGGTGCCGCAGAGGTTGGGTGGCTTGGGCCTAATGCCCAAACCACCTAATCAGAATAATGACCCCCAATCTCCTAACCGCGCCACAGGCCTAGTGCCTGACTTGTGCCCTCGGGCCTAATGCCCGTCCCTGGTGGTCTAGGGAGGAAAAGGGGAGGGGGGAAGGATGCCTCACTGAGGCCTTACCTAACCCGGGGGCCTCCGGTGCCCTCTTCGGCCGCTGGCCCGTCCTGGCCAGCGGCGCCGCCGTCGCATCGCCGCGTCCAGCCGCCGCTGGACATCTTCTTTCCCAGGGCTGGAGTCTTCAGGCCTCTTCAGCGGCCACCGGAGCTCCTCTCCCTGCGGCCGTCGTCGTCTTCCTCCACGCAGTCCTTGTTTCCTGTCCGGCTCCTCTTCCTTCTTCGCGCTCTTCTGCGCGCGCGCTGTCCTCTTCGGCTCCCGCCCGCGACGTCTTCTCCTCTTCCCGCTCCTCAGCGCCGTCGTCCTCCGCTCTGGCTCCCGCCCGGCGTCTGACGTCAGACGCCGGGGCCTATGACGCGGCGAGCGCCGATTGGCTCGCCGCGTCTCTCTCCTATTGGCTGCCGCTCCGGGAGCCGCGATTGGCTCCCGGAGGGCGCCAACATTCAAACCCTCCAGCCTGGGGTCCGGTGCAGGGAAAAGGGTAATCCCTGCACCGGACACCCGCCGCCGCCACGCACCCAGCGCTGGGGACAGACAAGCTGCCCCAGCGCTGTCCCCAACTAGGGACAACACAGATGTGCCCACAGGGCACATCCTTACATAACCATAACATGATCCCTGGTCATTCTAGCTGACAGCTGCGTTGGGCTGTGAGTGACCTCGCAGCAATCCTGTACAGCACTAGTATGTGATTGGTGGGGCTCTGTACAGCAGACATCTCAAATATATGCTTCATATTATCACTGCCTGTCCAAATTTAAATGTATGAGCACACTGAGCTGTTCTAGTGCACAAAGGGGCTTTTACCCAAAACAATCATGAGAAAACAATTTTCTGCATGATTTAAGTATACCTGCTATTTACCAAAAGCTAAGTAATGCCTAAAACCACAGTCCCCGTCAGCTGCACTGCGTAATGCGTATGTATGACCAGGACAAATCTCTACTCGGGTGGTCTTCAGGTTACCGACTGTCGGGATCCTGGCGCACAGTATACACAGAATCCCGACAGCCGGCATACCGACAGATTTTCTCCCTCGTGGGGGTCCACGACCCCCCTGGAGGGAGAATAAATCGCGCGCCACCGTGCCCGCAGCGTACCGGGATGCTGGTCGCCGGGAGCCCGGCCGCCGGCATACCATACTACACCCCTCTACTCCACGCTGCGATAAGCAGGTGGTGAACAAGCTTTGAATGGAGGAAAGTCACTGCTGGGATACGCTGCCTACATGACTTAAATGATAAACAGCCAGGTTAATTAATGACAAATAGATGCGATAGCAGATGGTAATTAATGTGGCAAAAATGTGGACATTAATAATGAGACCCAAAAGTACTGTAATTCAGGAGCTGGCTGAACTATGATTTATAATGTAGAGTTGGTGGCACAGTCACAAGACTGGCATAAGATACTGTATATCCATTTTAGAAAAAAGATGTCGCTCTGCATAAATACCATGGGCCCAATAATAAGAGCTATTTTAAATATTGAATATTTTTATATAGATTGAATAGTGTGGTGTTTATTTTTTTCTTTTCCACAGTTAACCCTCATTGTAATCTCACCATAACCAACTAGGATCTTGCGTGAATAACATAAGCATTTGGCCACACATTTATTAATCTACAGTGAATTATTAATCTAGGGTGAATTAACCACAGTGCCTAGCACAGCATCAATTTAAAATATGAAACTGGTGCCATCTCAAGGGCATATATATGCCATTTAGTAGAATGTTCTGTGAAATACCCTCATACTGTATCTCTGTCTAGTGCCTGTGCCCCGGCTGTATCACCCACTTACTGTGCTCTCTCCCAGTTAAGAATCAAATGTCAAATAGCTATTCTGACTGTATGTGCAACTACTGCACTTGTGCATAATGTATGTAATGCATAGGCAAACGCTGGGGGGGGGGGGGGGGGGGGGGTTCTGGTTGCCCGGACCCCCCCCCCCCCACCCCTCTCCCTCTTATTGGCCAGCGGCTGAAATGATAACAATAGCATCATTTTATTACTAGAGCTGCTGCCGCAAAATGTTGTTTAAGGGACAGAGCAGAGCTGCTGCACATGCCTAGTGGTAACAGCTTCTTCTACCAAGTTTGCTGTGTGTGTGGCTCTGAGTGCTCAATCGGTGCACTGGACTAGTGAGAAGCTGCCAGGAAGAAGAGACAGGCGCTTTACAATGAGTCTATAGTACTATAGACCATCCATAGTGTTATTTATTAATACTGTATTCCATACACTACCGCTCCCTCAGACTCCCGCACTTGCTCCAATGTTCCGCAGAGTGGGAGATTGTGGATTGCATTTGGAAACCCCCCTCTAGAAATCCTGCGTTTGCCACTGTAATGGGTAAAATAAAAAGGTAACATAAAGGCAAAGGAGGGTGCGTATGCTATAGCAAACCAACCCCGGAGAGATGTGTATGTGGCCCATGTCAACTTCCATAAACACATATTCCATAAACCTTGAGGACCAGCTGAGCAATAGGATGGGGTATCAGTCCTGGAAATCCCAGGGATGACAATGAGAGGTTAGGTCATTGTTATGCAGATTGGAATGTGTCAGACGCTCCTGGTCTGCCCCAGCTGTCAGATCAGATAGGAGGGGGGACATTCCGGAATACTGGGCAAAGGGCAAATCTCAAACAAATGATACAAGAGAAGACTTGCAGGACAGTAAAATGTCAAAGGATTTCTGAGAGCTAAACTGTAACAAATACACAAGAAGTGAATGAGGGTCATACACAATAGGCTAAATCCATATTCAATAAATTGTGGTTCAAGTGACATATATATCCCATTGGGAACATATGTGAGGCTAGATAGTAGGTCAACTGATAGCCGTGGCCATAACTAACAGCACTAAATGCAGTGCAAAAATGGTGATCAAGATGCTAAATGTATGGCTACAGTATGATAGTTAGATATTCCAAATATTCAAGTTACTTGACCATGGAGGGAAAGGTATGCTCCTTCCTATTATCAACAGTGACTTTGGAAAATATATTTTTACCGACACCTACATTTATTATTTCCATTGCGCTTTACTATTAGAACAGTAATAGAACAAAACTGGGTAAAAACAGACAGGCAGTGGCGTTAGTTCGCCCCAGTCGCCCGGAGGCATGATAAATGTTGGTGCCCCCCTACATACTGTATACACACACACCCTTCATATGTAGCTATCCGGCACTCATGTTGAACAGTAGTAGCGTGCTCATGTGCCTTTCCCAATAGTAATATAGATACACATACAAAGTGGACGGCACTCCAAGTCAGTCATCACAATAAAATAGACACCAGCATACCTTTATAGCACACCTACAGTACTCCCTCACCCAACAGCATGCCACAATGTAGATGCTTTGGCACAGTGGTGTGCCGATATACAGTATATATATAAAAAACACACAAACGCCTCTCACTTACACTCACACCTCTTACTTATACATGCCTCCTTAGCTTAAACACACACATGCATCCTTAGCTTAAACACACACACCTCCTTCGCTTAAACACACACACCTCTCACTTACACAAACGCCTCTCACTTACACATGCTTCCTTCACTTAAACTCACACACACACGCCTCCGTCATTTAAACTCTCACACACACGCTTCCTTCACTTAAACACACAAACATGGCTCTTTCACTTATACACACACACATACACCTACACACACACACACACACACACACACACACACACACACACACACATCTCCCTTACACGCACACACGCCTCTTTCATTAAAAAACACACACACACACACACACACACAAACAAAAACAAACACATGCTTTCTTCACTTACACACACGCCTCCTTCATTTAAAGTCACACACACACGCGTCCTTCACTTAAACACACAAACATTCCTCTTTCACTTACACACACACACACACACACACACATGTCTCTCTCACACATACACACACACACACATACGTCTCCTTTACACGCATACACGCCTCTTTCACTTAAAAACACACACACAAACAAAAACAAACACATGCTGCCTTCACTTACACACACACACACACACACACACACACACACACACACACACACACACACACACACCTCACTTAAACATGCACACATAAAACACAGTGCTGCCAACATTTATTAAAGACCCCCCAGCACACCTCCCCTTTCCAACTACACACACCCCCACAGTGCAGCTTGAGGCAAGTGCTGCCAGTGCCTACCTGCTGCTATCAGCCCAATGGAAGAACAGAGAGCATCACTTGGCCAGCTCATCTGGAAGGGCCTGGCAGGAGCTGCGTTCTGGAGCTCCCCTAGCTGTAGCTACAGCCAGCTCTCTGTATATACTAGGACAGGGGTGGCCAACCAGTCAGAGGCAAAGAGCCAAAAAAGATCTGTAGTCAAGGGCAAGAGTCAGTATCATGCGCGCGCGTGTGCAAAAATGGGGGCGTGGCCTAGTTTTCACAAAGCCACACCCCATTTTGTGCACACACCTTTCATTATGACGTTTGTAGGAGTATGACCTTGTGTTTTTTTTTTTTTTTTTTTTTAACTGAAGAAATTTTATTAGAGAAGATTTTCAATACAGAACATGCACAACGTTATGTAAACAAAAAAGCCAATAACACAGTAGCAGCATGTCTGAAAACCATAATACATAGTAGTAAAGTAATAATACTAATACTAAAAGACTTGAAAGTTAGAAATAAAGAAAAAATAGGGGAGATAAGGAAAAGAGGGGATAGAGAAAGAGTGGAACACAGAATAGAGGAGATGCTGACCATCAGTCTTTCAGGGAAACTGTAGAGAACCTGCGCATACTTCTGTACCTTTTTGACTAAACAGTATATAGACATATATAAAAAGAAACTAAACATTCACCCATTACAAGGCAAGGCATTCCGGGGGGTAGTGCAGGAGGAATAGTAATCAAACCACGGTAGCCATTTCAATAGAGGGGATTGGGGAGCTAAGGAATATTTAATGCTCATAGTTTCCATTTCGAAATTGCGCTGTATTGACGTTATAATTTTGGATAAGCGTGGTGGATCTGTTCTTTTCCAATATTGAGCGATTGCGGCCCTGGTAGCTATGAGAATATGGCCTATCACATAAGAGTATTCAGAGGGTACATAAGGAGGAAAGTAATGCAAAAGAACAATCTCAGGGCGGTGGGGGAGGGTCACCTTTGTGACCTTTTCAATTAGTCCAAAAACCTCTATCCACAATGGCCTAATAACTGGGCATGTCCAAAATGTGTGAATTAAAGTACCTTCTAATCCACATTGCCTCCAACAAAATTTAGAGGAATCTGGCCAGATCCTATGTAGTTTATCAGGTGTGTGATAAAGGCCATGAATTAATTTGAACATCATTTCAGTGTGATTAATGCACCGAGACATTTTAAAAATATTCATAAAAATATTTTCCCATTCCTGATCTGTCAGAAGAATATTAAATTCTGATTCCCACCGTGTTTGAATATGTAGTTTCACATCATTGAGCGGGGAGAGGAGCGTAACATACCACTGAGATATACCACCTTTGTGGTGTATGGAGGAAAAGTTACTCAAGATATATGGAGGGGGAGTAGGGGAGGAGAGAGGATCAGGCATATTCGCCCTAATCCAGTGTCGGATACGTAGATATTTATAAAAGTCCTTTGACGGTATCAAATATTGGGTTTGTAGCTGTTGGAAGGTTTTAAGCTCTGATTTATCATACAAGTCCTTGACCAGCTGAACCCCGAGCTCCCGCCAGTTCCGCAATGGAAGGTCTGGGAGTAGTTTGGAAATCGCCAAAATGGATAGGTGCGTAGAGGGCAGCGGGCAGTCGCCCAGATTAGTGACCAATCTGTCCCAGACCTTAAGAGAATTAGTTATACTCCTCATAAGTTTGGTAGAGGGGGGTCTATGTAAGGGTTTGACCCAGATTAAATCTGGAAGAGGGAATCCTGTGCACATATGTCTTTCAATATCTACCCAGGGTTTTACGGACTCAGTCCGGAGCCAGTCCTTCAACTGATCAAGGAGACATGCATGCTGATAGAGTTCAAGGTTAGGGAATGCAAGACCCCCGCTACCTTTGGATCTAAACAAGCGGTTTCTAGCTATCCTGGGTTTTTTACCCTTCCAAATAAAAGTAGACATGACAGAATAGAATTTGTTAAGGAGAGCAAGCGGTACTAAGTAAGGTATGGCTCTAAACAGGTAAAGAATTTTAGGGAGGAGCATCATTTTAATTGATGAAAGGCGCCCCAACCAAGAGATTTCATAGTTCGTCCACTGTTTGGTGAGGGTTTGGAAGTGGCCCAAGAGAGGAAGGTAGTTACACTCCACCGTGGAATGAGAACTGGAAGGGATCTTGATCCCAAGGTATTGGAGGGAAGAGTCCTGCCAGGCGTAGGGATATGTAGATTGTAGGGATTGGAGTAGGATCGGTTCAATGTCAAATGCCAATGCCTCAGTTTTAGCCGTATTCAGTTTATAAAAGGAGATTTTAGAGTAGTCCTGCAGGATATCGTGGATAGCTGGGAGAGAAGATTCAGGCTTAGTTACAAACAACAGGACATCATCTGCAAACAGGCAAATCTTATGTTGCGTGGGACCTATGGAAACTCCGCTAACTAGGGTGGACGCTCTAATTTTCTCTGCCAGAGGTTCTATTGCTAAAATGAAAATTAATGGTGACAGTGGACATCCCTGACGAGTGCCGTTGGTGATGGGGAAAGAATCGGATAAAAACCCATTACTAAAAACGTGCGCTGAGGGGTGCGTATATAGGCGTAGGACATTCTGTAAAAATTGTCCCGTGAACCCAAACCTGGCAAGAACTTCTGACATGTATAACCAATGGATCCTGTCAAAAGCTTTCTCCGCGTCAAGGGAAAGCAATAATAAGGGCTCCCGCGATGCGGAGCGAGCCTCCAGAAGGGAGAAGACTCTCCTGGTATTGTCAGGGGCTTGGCGACCAATAGTGAAACCCACTTGATCTTGATGAATCAATGTGGGGATCAACGGATTCAGTCTATTTGCAAGCAGTTTGGCATACAACTTAATATCTGTGTTCAAAAGTGCTATGGGTCTATAATTTGCGCAGAGAGATGGGTTCTTGCCAGGTTTGAGAATCGTTATCACCTGTGCCTCCAACATTTCTCTAGGGAAAGGGTTAGAGGAAGCGTCATTGTACAGATTAAGAAGAAGTGGGGAGAGTGAGTCTTGGAAGATAATGTAAAAGAGATTAATAAACCCATCTGGCCCAGGGGCCTTGTCTTTTTTGAGGGCTTTCAGGGAAGTCTGAATTTCTCTCTCAGTCCAGGGTGTGCAAAGTATGGAAGCATCATCAGGGGAAATGGAAGGCAGATTAATGGAATCTAGGAAAGACCGTATAAGCAGCAAGGAAGGTTGCGGGGTGAGGGGATCATGTTTGAGATTGTACAGTTTCCTATAATAAGAGGCAAATTGGTTTGCAATATCTTTTGGGTTCAGGGACAGCGATCCATCTGGGTTTGTCAAGTATTTAATTCTATTGATAAGGTTTTTCCCTCTGAGTTTCCGCGCCAGTAATTTACCCGCCCTATTACCTAATGTGTAATATTTTTGATTTAGGTTAGAGACTGCTCTTTGTACGTGCAAAAGGTAGAGACTGTTCAATTTCCTCTTTGCTTCAGTCAGGGACGCAAGGGTGAGATCGTCGGCAGGGGATTGTTTATGTTTGGTTTCTAGCGTCGTCACCTCCAACTCATAAGCCAACTGAACTTCCCGGTCTCGGCGCGCTATGTGAGCTGAGGCATGGATAGCTGCACCTCTCAGGACTGCTTTAAGGGCACACCAATGATTGGAAATAGAGGTATCAGCGGGGCTATTGGTGTCTAGATAAGAAGACAAGGCCTCTCGTAATATAGAGACTCCGTCCTCATCTTTCAAAATGTAATCCCGCAACCTCCAAGAGCGTGTTGTGGGGATAGCCGTTTTGTATGACCAAGACCAAAGTAATGGCGCATGGTCTGACCACGATATCGGCAATATTTTGACGTTAGGAATTGATTGTAATGTCCATTTATCCGTCAGGAGCAAATCGATCCTAGAATAGGATCTATGCACTGCCGAATAAAATGTATAGTCTCTAGCACCTATATTCCTGACCCTCCAAGCATCATATAAGTCAAATTCGGTTAGTAGGTGTGAAAAAGAGGAGGCCAGGGCTTTGGCTGCGTTAGCAGACTGTTTATCAAGTTTCGAGGATTTGTCTAGATTAGGGTCAGGGGCTAAATTAAAGTCACCCATCAGGAAAACCGCACCTTTCTTGACACTATACAGCTTTTGAAAAAAGGATTTCAGGAACCGGGGTTGATTAGAATTAGGGGCATAAAGGGAGACCAAAGTGACATATTTAGTTCGCAGTTTCCCCACTAGAATCAGATATCTGCCATTGCCATCTACCCACTTACCCTCCAATTGGAAAGAGCACGATTTATGGAAAAGGATAGCGACACCGTTCCTCTTAAACGGCCCACAGGAGACATAGTGAACCGGGTAATTGGTATTGGAGAACTGAGGAGGGGAGTGCAGTGGGAAGTGGGATTCCTGTATAGCTACTATGTCCGCCTTTTGATCTGCAAAATATTTTAGAGCCAGGCGCCTCTTATGGGGTGAGTTGAGCCCTTTAACATTAAGACTTAAAAAGGTGGCCATGTGGGAGGGTATAAGGGGGTGATACATAGCACAGCGAAAAGCATCAGTAACACTTGCATCCAAGTATAATACATAGCAGCACAGTCCTCTAAGACAGAAGAAGTAAAGTCAACATCAGTAAGGAGAAGAATATGAGAAGAGAAAACAGAACAAGAAATAAAACATGGGAAAAAAACAGAAATAGCATCCATAAAGGAGCTAGAGATCCCGTCACATGGGTATCGTGACGGACAGGTGTGGGTGGGTGGCATACCAGCCAAAATTACCCACCGTCGCCCCCAAACCAGAACATACTTAACAAATGATTATCAATCGCAAAAATAGATAAGATTAATAAATAAGGTCATCCTAAAATAAGGAGAAGTGGACGTTTACTATCTAATTGAAACATGAACAGTTCTACTTCTATCTAAGTTTTAACGAAAACATTGGAACATCCGACGAAAAGCATCGCCTATAATGAACACATAGCCACAGATAAACCTGTAGGGGAAAAAACAAAGGCTAAATAATAATTATCATATGGTTATTCCCAGGTGATTCTCAGCCCGGAGCCAATGTCCAGTCTTGGGCTATCCGTTTCGGTGATGTAGCGGGGGGAACAGGTTGCATATCGAGAAGGATGTCCCATTTTTTCAGAATTTTAGGTCCATCCTCAGGTGAGGTGATGACGGTAGTAATACCATTACGTAGCACAATCAGCTTAGTAGGGAATCCCCACTTATATTGGACTGTAGCTTTCCGTAGGGCTGATGTGATGTTAGAGAATGATCGCCTTTTGGCCATAGTCGCTGGAGACAGGTCCTGGAAAAGTTGAAGAGAATCCAGACAAGTCGCCGTAGGTGAAGAGGGCAGTGCTGCACGCAGGATCTTTTCCTTAATGTGAAAAAAATGAACCCTGAGAAGTGTGTCCCGGGAGGCCTGAGCAGGTGCTTGTCTAGACTTCGGGAGTCTATGGATCCTGTCGATCAGGAGATCAGGTAGCGGAACATCAGGTATCAATTTATGGAAAAGATCGGTGGCGTATCCATACAAGTCAGCATTTGAAACATCATCAGGGATGCCTCTTATTTTTATATTATTCCTACGTGAGCGGTCCTCTAAATCTGTAGTTTTGTCCCGGATGTTAGTGACCTCCTCCAGGAGAGAGTCATGTGCGGAAATCAAATCATTGTGTGATGTTACCAGCTCCTCCATCTTATGCTCAATGTGGTCCGTCCTGTCACCGATTTCAGAGATATCAGAGCGGAGAGCTTGTATATTAGATCTAAGCTCAGATGAAATGTCAGACTTGAAAGAGGCTAACAAGGAGTGGATAGAGCGTAACGTGACCGGGCCATCCAGAGAGTCCATATCAACTTGTGCGGCGTTAGCCGTGTTGCATATTTTTGATGAAGTTGATTGAGATGATTGAGCCAGAGTCGGCGAGGAAAGGGGTGCATGGGTCTTATTACCGGAGGAGGAGGACCCAAAAAAATTCACTTGTGAAGCAGATTTAGACCCCTTCGACTTCTTTGGAGGCATGTCGAGACGTCCCGAGAGGGGTTAGTAGATCATACAGGTAAAAAGAGGATGACCGTAGTGAGTGGTTATTCAGGCAGGAAGCGACGGTGAGATAGACATGGTGTTAAAAGGGCATATCTTCACGGGGGGAGTCGCACCCTATATATTGTAGTGGTTAGCAACGGGTGTAAAACTGCGTGATCCTGGGAAATCGGATGATATACACGAGGGAACAAAGCAGGGCCACGGGTCGTATGCTTCCTCCCTAGTCCCGTAATTCCGGGCTCCCAACCTGGGCCAGCCAGCGGTCAGGGTCTTCCGTGCAGGGGCTCGTAAATATCCAGGGAGACTCTGTGGGGTGGTTCAGGTGGAGAGTAGCTGGTTTACAATACTTGTATTCAGCTGCAGCAGCAGCAGCATCATCAGCAGCCGCAGCAGCAGCTCTATGCAGCCAGCACCCCTCTTCCACCTCCAATATGGCCGCCGCTGCTGGGTCCCTGCCTTATGTGGTGGCAGTACAGGGGTCCCCCACCGCTGTGCCAAATCACTGAGCCCACAAGCCCCCCTACAGATGGTGCATTCAGGTCTGGGGTCAGAGTGGCCTTTCTAACTGGCGCTACGTCCGCGCGCCCTGCTCTGCCCCAACCAAGATGGCCGCCGGCTCCGGACACTCGCGGCCGTCTCCGCGGGCTTCAGCGGCTCACCTCGTCTATCTCCGAGGTCTGACCGCCGCAGCACAGCTTCTCAGCAGTGGCGTGGAAGGGGGTATGATCGACGATAGCGGGGGCTGTTCTCATCCGCACGGCTCCCGGAGGGTCCCGATGTCCGGCCGGGGATCTGCCAAATCCAGGTCCCGGAGGTAGGCCGCAACCTGCTGGAGCAGGTTAAACCCACTCCCCGGCTCCGCAGCTTTCCCTCTCTAAGGGCTAGGGCACAGGGCAGTTGTGGAGGTCTCAGGATGGAGTAGTATATTGGGTGGGCGGCCAATAAGGGGGTTATTGGGAGTATTCTGGCACGAGCTCCCTTAGGACACAACCTAGCAGTCAGGCAGCAGGCCACACCCCCCCATGACCTTGTGTTTTTAGTCATGTTGTACAGTGCCAAATACATATAATGCCTCAGTCCGGTGCCACATACATATAAAATTGTAAAAAAATGGGTGCCTCCACACTGCCAGAAACATATGTCCCCACAGTGCCACATACACATATGTCCCCACAGTGCCAGATACATATATGCCCCACAGTGCCAGATACATATATGCCTCACAGTGCCAGATACATATATGCCTCACAGTGCCAGATACATATATGCCTCACAGTGCCAGATACACATGACCCCCCAGTGCCAGATATACATGTCCACCCCAATGCCAGATATACATTTCCCGCCAGTGCCAGCTATGCCCCTAGTGCCAGATAAATATGTCCCCAAAGTGCCAGCTATGCCCCCAATGCAGTGTCCCCACAGTGCCAGATATGCCCACTGTGCCAGATATACATGTCCCCACACAGTGCCAGCTCTGCCCCCAGTGCCAGATATACATGTCCCCCCAGTGCCAGCTATGCCCCCATGCCAGATATGCCCCCAGTGCCAGATATATATGTCCCCACAGTGCCAGCTATGCCCCCAATGCCAGTTTCCCCACAGTGCCAGATATGCCCCCCAATGCCAGATATACATGTCTCCCCAGTGCCAGCTGTGTCCCCAGTGCTAGGTATACATGTCCCCACAGTGCCAGCAATGCCTCCAGTGCCAGATTATACATGTCCCCCAAGTGCCAGATATATGTCCCCACAGTGCCAGATATGTATGTCCCCACAGTGCCAGCTATGCCCCCAATGCCAGTGTCCCTACAGTGCCAGATATCCCCCCAGTGCCAGATATATATGTCCCCACAGTGCCAGCTATGCCCCCAATGTCAGTGTCCCCACAGTGCCAGATATGCCCCCCAGTGCCAGGTATTCATATCCCCACAGTGCCAGCAATGCCCCCAGTGCCAGATATACATGATCCCCCTCTTCCCCCGTGGTGCTCACCGCGCTGCTGCTGTCTGTAAGGAGAGGAGAGCGCAGCGTGCACCTCCCCTGCCCCTTACTCTTCGGCGGCTGTGTATCTCTTCAATTAGGCGCCGGCCCATGAGCCAATCAAAGCTCGCGGACCAGTAACCTTAGCTGCCGGTCCGCGAGCTCTGATTGGCTCACGGACCGGCGCTGAATTGAAGCGTGACGCCACGGCCGGAGAGTGAGGGGCAGGGGAGGCGCACGCTGCGCTCTCCTCCCCTCACAGACAGCAGCAGCAGCGCGGTGAGCGGTCAGGCAGTGGGAGACAGTGGAGGAGGTGTGCCCCCTTGAGGTCAGGAGCCCGGCGGCAGCCGACTCCACTGGCTCCCAGAGTTCTGCCCCTGGACAGAGGTATATATAAAATTTATCTTTGGTTTGTTTCTTCAGACTGCTATTAATTATTGATAATGCTTTATATTTTCTAATGTATTATGAGACTATCATGGCAACTACAGTCACATGGCACAAGATGTAGAGGGGCAAACACAGGATTTCATTGTGTACGTGTGTATGTGTATATATATAGATTAGAGATGTGCACCGGAATTTTTTTGTGTTTTGGTTTTGGATTCGGTTCCGCGGCCGTGTTTTGGATTCGGACGCGTTTTGGCAAAACCTCCCTGAAATTTTTTTGTCGGATTCGGGTGTGTTTTGGATTCGGGTGTTTTTTTTCAAAAACACCTCAAAAACAACTTAAATCATAGAATTTGGGGGTAATTTTGATCCTATAGTATTATTAACCTCAATAACCACATTTTCCACTCATTTCCAGTCTATTCTGAGCACCTCACACCTCACAATATTATTTTTAGTCCTAAAATTTGCAGCGAGGTCACTGGATGACTAAGCTAAGCGACCCAAGAGGGCGGTACAAACACCTGGCCCATCTAGGAGTGGCACTGCAGTGTCAGATAGGATGGCACTTAAAAAAATTGGCCCCAAACAGCACATGATGCAAAGAAAAGATAAAAAGAGGTGCACTGTGGTCACTGGACGGCTAAGCTAAGCGACACAAACACCTCAATATTACAGGAATTATTCGTTCTAATCAATGGTATTATTGGTCCAAATCACTGGAATAAAATGACAAAATCACTGGAATTATTCGTTCTAATCAATGGTATTATTGGTCCAAATCACTAGAAGAAAATGACAAAATCACTGGAATTATTTGTTCTAATCAATGGTATTATTGGTCCAAATCACTGGAAGAAAATGACAAAATCACTGGAATTATTTGGCAAGATCACTGTTATTAATAATTATAAATCACTGATATTGGTAAAATCTCGTTATCGCCTGCCTAGTGAAGTGGAATCTAGATGGGATTTTGTACCGGGGACACAATAACTTCATCAATTGTCTAAATCCCACTGTACTAATGGCGGAAAACAGGCACACGTCTAACAGCGCACTGATTATACTGAGAAATGATTATACTGATCACTGATGATACTACGGTGAACTGACACTGAGCAGCGAGAACAGCACTGGACTATTGTACTGTAGTATACTGGTCACCACAATGCAGCACTGACACTGAGCACAGATATTAAGCACTGATTAGGATACTAGAAGTGACACAGAGCTGCAAGATACAGCAATGGCCTACTGTACTGTACTACTGTATACTGGTGGTCACAACAATGCTGCACTGTACTACTATATACTGGTCACAACAATGCAGCAGATATTGAGCACTGATCAGGATACTAGAACTGAGTCTGACACGGAGCTGCAAGATACAGCAATGGCCTACTGTACTGTACTATATGTATACTGCTGGTCACTAAAATGCTGCACTGTCCTACTATATACTGCTCACAACAATGCAGCACAGATATGGAATGGATACTTGCAGTGACACAGAGCTGCAAGATACAGCAATGGCCTACTGTACTGTACTACTATAATTATATACTGGTGGTCCCCACAATGCAGCACACTGAGCATAGTGTGTATCTCACATATCGCTCAGTACAGATTATAGGATGTATAATCACCAGGTATATAACACACGTTGCACAGTACAGTATACAGGGTGTATAATTAATTACCAGGTGTATCACACACATCACTCAGTACAGTATACAGGGTGTATAATCACCAGGTGTATCACAAACATTGCACAGTACAGTATACAGGGTGTATAATCCCCAGGTGTATCTCACACATCGCTCAGTACAGATTACAGGATGTATAAAATCAGCAGGTGTATAACACACGTCGCATAGTACAGTATACATATTGGTCACAACGATGCAGCAGATATTGAGCACTGATCAGTATACTAGAAGTGACACAGAGCTGTAAGATACAGCAATGGCCTACTGTACTGTACTATATGTATACTGCTGGTCACCAAAATGCTGCACTGTCCTACTATATACTGCTCACAATAATGCAGCACAGATATGGATAGTATACTTGACACAGAGCTGCAAGATACAGCAATGGCCTACTGTACTGTACTATATGTATACTGCTGGTCACCAAAATGCTGCACTGTCCTACTATATACTGCTCATAATAATGCAGCACAGATATGGATAGTATACTTGACACAGAGCTGCAAGATACAGCAATGGCCTACTGTACTGTACTATATGTATACTGCTGGTCACCAAAATGCTGCACTGTCCTACTATATACTGCTCACAATAATGCAGCACAGATATGGATAGTATACTTGACACAGAGCTGCAAGATACAGCAATGGCCTACTGTACTGTACTACTATAATTAATTATATACTGGTGGTCCCCACAATGCAGCACACTGAGCACAGATATTTGCAGCACACTGAGCACAGATATGGAGCGTTTTCAGGCAGAGAACGTAGATATTTTCAGCACACTGAGCACAGATATTTGCAGCACACCGAGTACAGATATTTGCAGCACACTGAGCACAGATAGGGAGCTTCTCAGGGAGAGAACGCTCCGTTCAATCTTCAATGTACGAGTGAAAATGGCGACGATGCGCGGCTCTTTATACAGAATACGAATCTCGCGAGAATCCAACAGCGGGATGATGACGTTCGGGCGCGTTCGGGTTAACCGAGCAAGGCGGGAAAATCCGAGGCTGCCTCGGAACCGTGTAAAATAGGTGAAGTTCGAGGGGGTTCGGATCTCGGAGAACCGAACCTATACACACACACACATATATATATATATATATATATATATATATACTGCTCAGAAAAATAACGGGAACACTAAAATAACACATCCTAGATCTGAATGTGCTGACAACAAAATCACACAAAAACTATCAATGGAAATCAAATTTATTAACCCATGGAGGCCTGGATTTGGAGTCACACTCAAAATTAAAGTGGAAAAACACACTACAGGCAGATCCAACTTTGATGTAATGTCCTTAAAACAAGTCAAAATGAGGCTCAGTAGTGTGTGTGGCCTCCACGTGCCTGTATGACCTCCCTACAATGCCTGGGAATGCTCCTGATGAGGTGGCGGATGGTCTCCTGAGGGATCTCCTCCCAGACCTGGACTAAAGCATCCGCCAACTCCTGGACAGTCTGTGGTGCAACGTGACGTTGGTGGATGGAGTAAGACATGATGTCCCAGATGTGCTCAATTGGATTCAGGTCTGGGGAACGGGCGGGCCAGTCCATAGCATCAATGCCTTCGTCTTGCAGGAACTGCTGACACACTCCAGCCACATGAGGTCTAGCATTGTCTTGCATTAGGATTAACCCAGGGCCAACCGAACCAGCATATGGTCTCACAAGGGGTCTGAGGATCTCATCTCGGTACCTAATGGCAGTCAGGCTACCTCTGGCGAGCACATGGAGGGCTGTGCGACCCCCCAAAGAAATGCCACCCCACACCATTACTGACCCACTGCCAAACCGGTCATGCTGGAGGATGTTGCAGGCAGCAGAACGTTCTCCTTGGCATCTCCAGACTCTGTCACGTCTGTCACATGTGCTCAGTGAGAACCTGCTTTCATCTGTGAAGAGCACAGGGCGCCAGTGGCGAATTTGCCAATCTTGGTGTTCTCTGGCAAATACCAAACGTCCTGCACGGTGTTGGGCTGTAAGCACAACCCCCACCTGTGGACGTCGGGCCCTCATACCACCCTCATGGAGTCTGTTTCTGATCGTTTGAGTAGACACATGCACATTTGTGGCTGGCTGGAGGTCATTTTGCAAGGCTCTGGCAGTGCTCCTCCTGTTCCTCCTTGCACAAAGGCGGAGGTAGCGATCCTGCTGCTGGGTTGTTGCCCTACTACGGCCTCCTCCACGTCTCCTGATGTACTGGCCTGTCTCCTGTTAGCGCCTCCATGCTCTGGACACTACGCAGACAACACAGCAAACCTTCTTGCCACAGCTCGCATTGATGTGCCATCCTGGATGAGCTGCACTACCTGAGCCACTTGTGTGGGTTGTAGACTCCGTCTCATGCTACCACTAGAGTGAAAGCACCGCCAGCTTTCTAAAGTGACCAAAACATCAGCCAGAAAGCATAGGAGCTGAGAAGTGGTCTGTGGTCACCACCTGCAGAACAACTCCTTTATTGGGGGTGTCTAGCTAATTGCCTATAATTCCCACCTTTTGTCTATTCCATTTGCACAACAGCATGTGAAATTGATTGTCAATCAGTGTTGCTTCCTAAGTGGACAGTTTGATTTCACAGAAGTGTGATTGACTTGGAGTTACATTGTGTTGTTTAAGTGTTCCCTTTATTTTTTTGAGCAGTATATATATATTTGTATATTTATTTTAGTAGGGAGAGGGGAGGCTTTGGAATGCCTCTCTGGGCTCTGTATTCAATCTAAAGGTACATGCACACTGGGCGTTTTTGCCCAGCGTGTATGCACAGCGATGATCGCCGACATCGTTGGGCTGAAAATCGCTCAGTGCATACACACTGAGCTATTTTCCCCCCTGCCCAGCGATGCCAGCGGGGGTGAGCGGCTTTTATTGATGAGGAACGAGGAGGGGAGGAGGAAGAGAAATGATGATGAGGAGGAATGCAGAGGAAGAGGGATGTAGAGGAGGAATGATGATAAGGAATGACAATGATGATGAGGAGCAATGAGGAGGCTCTACTGTGGCGTAATGTGTGTAAGAGAGCTCTACTGTGGTGTAATGTATATTATGGGCTGCACTGTGTTGCATAATGTGTATAAGAGGTATTGCTGTGCGGTGTAATGTGAATTGCTACTTTTCTGTGGCCACACCCCTTCCACATGAAGTCACGGTATCCCTATTTTAAATATAGGGTGAGGAGGGTGGGTGGGAGGACCAATTCTCTTTCTGGCACAAGACAGAAGTGTGATCATCTTCATCTCTCCCCTAAGCTTCTATCAGAGAGTCAACAAGTATGGCCCTGCGAGGTCGTCCCCCACTTCTGCGCTCTCTACCATCAGATAACATGCTCAGATGCCCCAACAATATGACAGGAGGTGTGACTCAACTGTGAGTACAAACGATGCTCAAAAACGCAGTACACGTTGCAAACACATTACAGTAAATATCCTATAGTGCATATAATATATACCCAATTTACTTGAAAAGTTTGAAATGCTAATCAAATAACACAAGAGTAAGAACCATACTTTTATCTTAACAAAACATATATTGTCTACACTGTAATTGTACTGTAAAATCACAGTTGCAGAGTTTAACTGTAATAAATGGGTGTGTTTTAGAGACATAGCCTGAGGCCATCATGATCATCAATTTGTACCTTGCAGCAGGGTTTGAGAACTAGAAAGTCAGTTCCTTCCAGACAGGCACAGGGCCGTCTTAACAGTAGTGTAGACCACTGGGCACAGCAATGCCCTGGGCCCCATACCCATCCTCCAGCACTAGGGGTGGGGGATGCAATCAGCGGCAGCTTTGATGTCCCGTGGGAGGTAGGGGGTGCTCAGCATGTAGGACCTGGAGCAGTAATTTCTGCTAATTTCTCCTTTACTGCACAGATGGGGCTAAACTGTAGAAGGGGGCATTGGACTGAATGAAGATGCCCTGGTACATAACTTCCAGGGTGGTAGGGGATGTTTAATACATAGGGGAGGGGTGGATAGTGGAGTGGTCTTAATATTTATAATTTTTCGGTGGGAGGGCAGCTTGCTTGACTGCAGATATCTCAAGTTCCTGAAAATATATTTCTTAGCTTTAAATGGGATAAAAAAAAAACTAGAGAGTCCCACCTTTCAGATGGTTCTGGGGACTTGGGGATCAGAGTTCAGGAGCCAGAGCAATTCACCAATGAAAATCTAAAACTGCATATTGAGCGTGTGGAGCTGGAGCAGGGACCAGCTGCTTGAAGGCTGATATCTCTGGTTCTGGGCACAGTAGAGACAAGCTGCCAGTGTTCACTGAAAGGGGAGAGTCACAGATTTTGGATTATACCCTCAGAAAAACTCTCATGGTGTGTACACACGGTGAGATTTTTTCTTACGATTTTGACTATATCGTAAGAAAAGTTAGTTCAGATCGCAAGGTGAAAGTCACCTTGCAATCCCGTTTCGATGCCGATGCGCGGTCCTGCGCGGTCGGCATCGCAAGAATAGATAGACTGTGCAGGCAAGTCAATTTTGACTATCTCTATAGAAGAGATAGTCCAAATTGACACTTAGCCAAAATCGCACATAGTCAGTATCGCAAGCACACATTATGTGCTTGCGATACTGACTATGTGCCGACCAGGCCCCTGTCGCATAGTGAGAATTGGGCATAGCCCAAATCTCACCATGTGTATGGGCCTTAAGTCAGACAGAACCCGAGATATCTGGCTGGGAAGAGCAATTAATTAGGCTTGGATGGGGACCACTGGTTCCAAGTCGGATATCTCCGGTTCTCCATGGCCGATTTTCAAAAATCTGGTACCCCTGGAAAGAGGGGACCCTCAGCTATCAGCCTAGGACCCTTATACTCCTGGGGTCCATGAGAAAGAGCCCAATGAGCCAATACGAAAAGACTGTCCTGGGCAGGCGCATCTGCAACTTTTCACTGGCCACAAGTCATGCCAACATGCCCACAACACGCCGCCCTTACTGTACTTTAGGCCACATGCCCCCTGTATTATGAAGAGAAGAGCCAATAATCCATTTTAGCTGCTGGATTCTTATGTAGCATATTAATATTAGTCAGAATTGACTAATTTTATTGCTGAAACATCTTAGCTGCTGACCGCTGTAATTAAATGCTCACATATTCACCCACGGTTGCTCACACCTCCAAATTCTGTGAAACAATTAGTAAATGATTCATTTCAGTCTAGAAAGGTCAAAATATAGCTCAGAACATCTAGCAAATAAAAAAAAAATATGCCAAAATGTTTTACAGACTGTTATCAATGGGGGTAATTCAGAGTTGATCGTAGCAGCAAATTTGTTAGCAGTTTGGCAAAACCATGTGCACTGCAGGGGAGAGGTGTGTGTGTGTGTGTGGGGGGGGGCAGATATAACATGTGCAGAAAGAGTTAGATTTGGGTGGGGTGTGTTCACACTGAAATCCAAATTGCAGTGTAAAAGTAAAGCAGACAGTATTTACTCTGCACAGAAACAATATAACCCACCCACATCGTACTCTCTCTGCACATGTTACATCTGCCCCACCTGCAGTGCACATCGTTTTGCCCAACTGCTAACAAATTTGCTGCTACGATCCCATTTGAATTACCCCCCATGTGCACTGCAGGTGGGGCAGTTATAACGTTTGCAGAGAGAGTTAAATTTGGGTGGGTTATATTGTTTCTGTGCTGAGCAAATACTGGCTGCTTTACTTTTACACTGCAATTTAGATTTCAGTTTGAACACACCCCATCCACATCTACCTCTCTCTGCACATGTTATATCTGCCGCCCTGCAGTGCACATGGGCCCTCATTCCGAGTTGTTCGCTCGTTATTTTCCTTCGCATCGGTGCAATTTTCAGCTAACTGCGCATGCGCAATGTTCGCACTGCGGCTGCGCCAAGTAAATTTGCTAAGAAGTTTGGTATTTTACTCACGGCATTACGAGGTTTTTTCTTCATTCTGCTGATCGTAGTGTAATTGACAGGAAGTGGGTGTTTCTGGGCGGAAACTGGCCGTTTTATGGGAGTGTGTGAAAAAACGCTGCCGTTTCTGGGAAAAACGCGGGAGTGGCTGGAGAAACGGGGGGGTGTCTGGGCGAACGCTGGGTGTGCTTGTGACGTTAAACCAGGAACGACAAGCACTGAACTGATCGCACTGGAAGAGTAAGTCTCGAGCTACTCAGAAACTGCAAATAAAAATCTTTTCACTATATTGCGAATACTTCGTTCGCAATTCTGCTAAGCTAAGATTCACTCCCAGAGGGCGGCGGCCTAGCGTGTGCACTGCTGCGAAAAGCGGCTAGCGAGCGAACAACTCGGAATGAGGGCCATGGTTTTGACCAATTGCCAACAAATTTGCTGCTACAATAAGGTCTGAATTACCCCCAATGTTTGTAATGGCATCTTCCATTGCAATATACATACTACTGTACCTGCACTTTGTTATGGATACAGAGGGCCTAATTCAGAGATGTACAGAACAAAAACCTGATGGTTTACGTACATTGTGTTAGAGATGAGCGGGTTCGGTTCCTCGGAATCCGAACCCGCCCGAACTTCAGCCTTTTTTGCACGGGTCCGAGCTGACTCGGATCCTCCCGCCTTGCTCGGTTAACCCGAGCGCGCCCGAACGTCATCATCCCGCTGTCGGATTCTCGCGAGACTCGGATTCTATATAAGGAGCCGCGCGTCGCCGCCATTTTCACACGTGCATTGAGATTGATAGGGAGAGGACGTGGCTGGCGTCCTCTCCGTTTAGAATAGATTAGAGAGACACTTGATTTACTAATTTTGGGGAGCATTAGGAGTACTCAGTACAGTGCAGAGTTTTGCTGATAGTGACCACCAGTTTTATTTATAATCCGTTCTCTGCCTGAAAAAAAACGATGCACAGTCACATACCATATCTGTGCTCAGCCTCAGTGTGCTGCATGATATATCATCTATGTATATCTGACTGTGCTGAGTGCTCACTGCTCACACAGCTGAATTGTGGGGGAGACTGGGGTGCAGTTATAGCAGGAGTACAGTGCACACTTTTGCTGCCAGTGACCACCAGTATATTGTCTGCCTGAAAAAGTTAAACACTCCTGTGGTGTTTTTTTTTTTATTCTATAGTATAAACGCATTCTCCTGACAGTGTCCAGCAGGTCCGTCATTCATTATATTATATAAATATTTACCTACAGTAGTGTTATATTTTTTTTTTCATCTCTATCATCTTTATCATCTCTATATTAGCAGACGCAGTACGGTAGTCCACGGCTGTGGCTATCTCTGTGTCGTCAGTGCTCGTCCATAATTGTATACCTACCTACCTGTGGTGGGGTTTTTTTTTCTATCTTCTTCATACTAGTAGTTTAGGAGTCTGCTGACAGTGTCCACCAGGTCCGTCATTATATTATATACCTACAGTAGTAATATATTTAGTATATTATCTATACTAGCAGACGCAGTACGGTAGTCCACGGCTGTGGCTATCTCTGTGTCGTCAGTGCTCGTCCATAATTGTATACCTACCTACCTGTGGTGGGGTTTTTTTTTCTATCTTCTTCATACTAGTAGTTTAGGAGTCTGCTGACAGTGTCCACCAGGTCCGTTATACAGTATATTATATATATAAGCAGCAGTACGGTAGGCCACGGCTGTACCTACCTCTGTGTCGTCAGTGCACTCGTCGTCCATAAGTAATATAATACTATACTATCCATCCATCTACATTGTATACCTGTGGTGTTTTTTTTTTCTTCATCCTAGTTTAGCAGTCTGCTGACAGTGTCCACCTGGTCCGTTATACAGTATATTATATATATAAGCAGCAGTACGGTAGGCCACGGCTGTACCTACCTCTGTGTCGTCACTCGTCGTCCATAAGTAATATAATACTATACTATCCATCCATCTACATTATATACCTGTGTTGTTGTTTTTTTCTTCATACTAGTTTAGCAGTCTGCTGACAGTGTCCACCAGGTCCGTTATACAGTATATTATATGTATAAGCAGCAGTACGGTAGGCCACGGCTGTACCTACCTCTGTGTCGTCACTCGTCGTCCATAAGTAATATAATACTATACTATCCACCCATCTACATTGTATACCTGTGGTGGCTTTTAGTTGTGCGCAAAATATGGAGAACAAAAATGTGGAGGTTAAAAAAATAGGGAAAGATCAAGATCCACTTCCACCTCGTGCTGAAGCTGCTGCCACTAGTCATGGCCGAGACGATGAAATGCCATCAACGTCGTCTGCCAAGGCCGATGCCCAATGTCATAGTACAGAGCATGTAAAATCCAAAACACAAAAGATCAGTAAAAAAAATGACCCAAAAATCAAAATTAAAAGCGTCTGAGGAGAAGCGGAAACTTGCCAATATGCCATTTACGACACGGAGTGGCAAGGAACGGCTGAGGCCCTGGCCTATGTTCATGGCTAGTGGTTCAGCTTCACATGAGGATGGAAGCACTCATCCTCTCGCTAGAAAAAAGAAAAGACTTGCGGCAAAAGCACAGCAAAGAACTGTGCGTTCTTCGAAATCCCAAATCCCAAAGGAGAGTCCAATTGTGTCGGTTGCGATGCCTGACCTTCCCAACACTGGACGGGAAGAGCTTGCGCCTCTTTTTTTCTTTGCGTCATGTGCTGTTTGGGGAGTATTTTTTGGAAGGGCCATCCTGCGTGAGATGGGCCAGGTGTTTGTGCCGGCCACTAGGGTCGCTTAGCTTACTCACACAGCTACCTCATTGCGCCTCTTTTTTTCTTTGCGTCATGTGCTGTTTGGGGAGTATTTTTTGGAAGGGCCATCCTGCCTGACACTGCAGTGCCACTCCTAGATGGGCCAGGTGTTTGTGTCGGCCACTAGGGTCGCTTAGCTTACTCACACAGCTACCTCATTGCGCCTCTTTTTTTCTTTGCGTAATGTGCTGTTTGGGGAGTATTTTTTGGAAGGGCCATCCTGCCTGACACTGCAGTGCCACTCCTAGATGGGCCAGGTGTTTGTGTCGGCCACTAGGGTCGCTTAGCTTACTCACACAGCTACCTCATTGCGCCTCTTTTTTTCTTTGCGTCATGTGCTGTTTGGGAAGTATTTTTTGGAAGGGCCATCCTGCCTGACACTGCAGTGCCACTCCTAGATGGGCCAGGTGTTTGTGTCGGCCACTAGGGTCGCTTAGCTTACTCACACAGCTACCTCATTGCGCCTCTTTTTTTCTTTGCGTCGTGTGCTGTTTGGGGAGTATTTTTTGGAAGGGCCATCCTGCCTGACACTGCAGTGCCACTCCTAGATGGGCCAGGTGTTTGTGTCGGCCACTTGTGTCGCTTAGCTTAGCCATCCAGCGACCTCGGTGCAAATTTTAGGACTAAAAATAATATTGTCAGGTGTGAGGTGTTCAGAATAGACTGGAAATGAGTGTAAATTATGGTTATTGAGGTTAATAATACTATGGGATCAAAATGACCCCCAAATTCAATGATTTAAGCTGTTTTTTAGGGTTCTTTGAAAAAAACACCCGAATCCAAAACACACCCGAATCCGACAAAAAAAAAATTCGGTGAGGTTTTGCCAAAACGCGTTCGAACCCAAAACACGGCCGCGGAACCGAACCCAAAACCAAAACACAAAACCCGAAAAATTTCCGGTGCACATCTCATGATTGTGTACATGTATTGTACATGTGCAGATAGAGGGCCTGATTCAGGTTGGATACGCGTACCAACCACAAAATCTTCTAAAAGGATGCGGGCACATGCGCAGGGCCCGTCCTGTGCATGTGCCCTCATTTTTTGTGGTGCCCCGCAGAAAATGCAAACGCCTCTGCCTGTCAATCAGGCAGAGGCGTTCGCGGGGCAGGAGGGGGGAGACAGCGCTCTATTTCCTAGACGAAGACGGAGCGTTGCGGGGGAAGAGGTGGGGAAATGGGGGCGGTGTCATCCAAACGGGTGTGGCATGGGCGTGATCACGGCAGCTTTGTAATGTCACACGCAGCCGCTGCGATCAGAAAGATGGCAGCGAGCCTCCTGCGTGTGCAGCAAAACTGCGCTGGCAGGAGGCAGCCCGACTTTCTGCAATCACATTGAAATTGCGGTGCGACCACAATTTCAGCGTGGTTAAGGTGGGGGAGGCGGCGCGTCGCATGCTGGACAGCCTTGCCCTGCGATGGGCGGCCCCAGCATGCAATTAAAAGGATTGGAAATTCTGCTGTTTAGCAGAATTTACAATCCTTACTGAATTAGGCCCAGAGTCCTGCGTCATCGGACGCAGTGTGGCTGCAGACATGAAGGAAGTGACTGTTTATAGCCATTTGGGGGCAGCACCAGGGACTGTTTTACAAAATAGTGAGGGAGGGACACACACACATATTTGCCGGTACACAGAGCTGTCCACATCTCGGGATGCACCAACAGTTTTGTCTTCAACATATGCTCCTGATTTACTGCTAGTCGTCAGGGTTGTAACTAGGGGAGTGCTAGACATGCCGTCGCTGCGCTACGGCACTTGCATGTGGCTTGCAGTGTGTCTGGAATGACACTTGCAGCCACTAGCACAGTAGCACTGCTGCAGAGCCAAATGGAGTGTTCTTAGGATACTCCGGGCAGGCACCCGGCAGGCTGTAAAGAGCATTATTAGGATGCTCCGGCAGTGCTTTACTTCATAAAACCAGTGGCCCTGCCCTGTAGATTTGACATCATGACGTTATGTGTTTAAGGGGTGGGGCCAGCACAGGGCGCCAATGTTCCTGCCCTCATTATTATTGGCATACAATGCCCGATACTAGCTTCTAGACATGTGCCTACAAAAATTGCGTCCAGGACTGCATAGCCCACATTTGCATAAGTATACCCCAGTGAACGCCCTATCACATGCCAGTTCCACCTCTTCAGTCGTTAGTAGAGATGAGCGGGTTCGGTTCTCCGAGAACCGAACCCCCCCGAACTCCACGTGGTTTACATGGGTCCGAGGCAGACTCGGTTCTTCCCGCCTGACTCGGAAAACCCGAACGAGGCAAAACGTCATCATCCCGCTGTTGGATTCTCGCGAGATTCGGATTCCATATAAAGAGCCGCGTGTCGCCGCCATTTTCACACTGCATTGTAGAGAGAGCGGAGAGGACGTGGATACGTTCTCTCAGTGGAAAGCTCAATTTCAGTGCTCAGTATCAGTGCTTACTTATTGCTGCTCAGTAATACTAGTAGCGTGTCTCTCCTGCTCAGTGTCAGTTCTAGTATCCTCATCAGTGCTCAGTATCACTGCTCATTGTCTTGTGCTGCATTGTGGTGACCAGTATACTACAGTACAATAGTCCAGTGCTGCATCTTGCTGCCCAGTGTCAGTTCTAGTATCCTCATCAGTGCTCAGTATCACTGCTCATTGTCTTGTGCTGCATTGAGGTGAACAGTATACTACAGTACAATAGTCCAGTGCTGCATCTTGCTGCCCAGTGTCAGTTCTAGTATCCTCATCAGTGCTCAGTATCACTGCTCATTGTCTTGTGCTGCATTGTGGTGACCAGTATACTACAGTACAATAGTCCAGTGCTGCATCTTGCTGCCCAGTGTCAGTTCTAGTATCCTCATCAGTGCTCAGTATCACTGCTCATTGTCTTGTGCTGCATTGTGGTGACCAGTATACTACAGTACAATAGTCCAGTGCTGCATCTTGCTGCCCAGTGTCAGTTCTAGTATCCTCATCAGTGCTCAGTATCACTGCTCATTGTCTTGTGCTGCATTGTGGTGACCAGTATACTACAGTACAATAGTCCAGTGCTGCATCTTGCTGCCCAGTGTCAGTTCTAGTATCCTCATCAGTGCTCAGTATCACTGGTCATTGTCTTGTGCTGCATTGTGGTGACCAGTATACTACAGTACAATAGTCCAGTGCTGCATCTTGCTGCCCAGTGTCAGTTCTAGTATCCTCATCAGTGCTCAGTATCACTGGTCATTGTCTTGTGCTGCATTATGGTGACCAGTATACTACAGTACAATAGTCCAGTGCTGCATCTTGCTGCCCAGTGTCAGTTCTAGTATCCTCATCAGTGCTCAGTATCACTGCTCATTGTCTTGTGCTGCATTGTGGTGACCACTATACTACAGTACAATAGTCCAGCGCTGCATCTTGCTGCCCAGTGTCAGTTCTAGTATCCTCATCAGTGCTCAGTATCACTGCTCATTGTCTTGTGCTGCATTGTGGTGACCAGTATACTACAGTACAATAGTCCAGTGCTGCATCTTGCTGCCCAGTGTCAGTTCTAGTATCCTCATCAGTGCTCAGTATCACTGCTCATTGTCTTGTGCTGCATTGTGGTGACCAGTATACTACAGTACAATAGTCCAGTGCTGCATCTTGCTGCCCAGTGTCAGTTCTAGTATCCTCATCAGTACTCAGTATCACTGCTCATTGTCTTGTGCTGCATTGTGGTGACCAGTATACTACAGTACAATAGTCCAGTGCTGCATCTTGCTGCCCAGTGTCAGTTCTAGTATCCTCATCAGTGCTCAGTATCAGTGCTTACTTATTGCTGCTCAGTAATACTAGTAGTGTGTCTCTCCTGCCCAGTGTCAGTTCTAGTATCCTCATCAGTGCTCAGTATCACTGCTCATTGTCTTGTGCTGCATTGTGGTGGCCAGTATACTACAGTACAATAGTCCAGTGCTGCATCTTGCTGCCCAGTGTCAGTTCTAGTATCCTCATCAGTGCTCAGTATCACTGCTCATTGTCTTGTGCTGCATTGTGGTATTCAGTATACTACAGTACATTAATAAAAGTCCAATGTCTTGTGCTGCATCTTGCTGCTGTAGGGTGCTGTGGCAGTGCCCTGTCACTGTGCGTAGGTCATCATCATTCCAGTCACAGTGGTATCTGGTATCTATCTAGTGGTATCTAATTCCAGACATTACTGCCGTCTAATTCCATATATATTACTGGCATATAATTCCACACAATAAAAAATGGAGAACATAAATTTGGAGGGTAAAATTGGGAAAGATCAAGATCCACTTCCACCTAGGGCTGAAGCTGCTGCCACTAGTCATGGCAGAGATGATGAAATGCCATCAATGTCGTCTGCCAAGGCCGATGCCCAATGTCATAGTAGAGAGCATGAAAAATCCAAAAAAACAAAAGTTCAGTAAATGACCCAAAAATCTAAATTAAAATCGTCTGAGGAGAAGCGTAAACTTCCCAATATGCCATTTACGACACGGAGTGGCAAGGAATGGCTGAGGCCCTGGCCTATGTTCATGGCTAGTGGTTCAGCTTCACATGAGGATGGAAGCACTCATCCTCCCGCTAGAAAAATGAAAAGAGTTAAGCTGGCAAAAGCACAGCAAAGAACTGTGCGTTCTTCTAAATCACAAATCCCCAAGGAGAATCCAATTGTGTCGGTTGCGATGCCTGACCTTCCCAACACTGGACGGGAAGAGGTGGCTCCTTCTACCATTTGCACGCCCCCTGCAAGTGCTGGAAGGAGCACCCACAGTCCGGTTCCTGATATTCAAATTGAAGATGTCACTGTTGAAGTACATCAGGATGAGGATATGGGTGTTGCTGGTGCTGAGGAGGAAATTGACAAGGAGGATTCTGATGGTGAGGTGGTTTGTTTAAGTCAGGCACCCAGGGAGATACCTGTTGTCTGTGGGATGAATAAGGTCATTGACATGTCTGGTCAAAATACAAAAAAAAAATCACCTCTTCGGTGTGGAATTATTTTAACAGAAAGAAATGCGGACAGCAGGTGTCAAGCCGTGTGTTGCCTTTGTCAAGCTGTAATAAGTAGGGGTAAGGACGTTAACCACATAGGAACATCCTCCCTTATACGTCACCTGGAGTGCATTCATCAGAAGTCATTGACAAGTTCAAAAACTTTGGGTGACAGTGGAAGCAGTCCACTGACAACTAAATCCCTTCTTCCTCTTGTACCCAAGCTCCTGCAAACCACACCACCAACTCCCTCAGTGTCAATTTCCTCCTTAGACAGGAACGCCAATAGTCCTGCAGGCCATGTCACTGGCAAGTCGGACGAGTCCTCTCCTAACTGGGATTCCTACGATGGATCCTTGAGTGGAACGCCTACAGCTGCTGTTGCTGATGGCGCTGCTGTTTTTGCTGCTGGGAGTCGATCATCATCCCAGAGGGGAAGTCGGAAGACCACTTGTACTACTTTCAGTAAGCAATTGACTGTCCAACAGTCCTTTGCGAGGAAGATGAAATATCACAGCAGTCATCCTGTTGCAAAGTGGATAACTCAGACCTTGACAACTATGTTGATGTTAGACGTGTGTCCGTATCCGCTGTTAGTTCACAGGGACTTAGAGAATTGCTTGAGGTAGTGTGTCCCCGGTACCAAATACCATCTAGGTTCCACCTCTCTAGGCAGGCGATACCGAGAGTGTACACAGACGTCAGAAAAAGAGTCACCAGTGTCTTAAAAATGCAGTTGTACCCACTGTCCACTTAACCACGGACATGTGGACAAGTGGAGCTGGGCAGACTAAGGACTATATGACTGTGACAGCCCACTGGGTAGATGTATTGCCTCCCGCAGCAACAACAGCAGCAGCGGCACCAGTAGCAGCATCTCGCAAACGTGAACTCGTCCCTAGGCAGGCTACGCTTTGTATCACCGCTTTCCATAAGAGGCACACAGCTGACAACCTCTTACGGAAACTGAGGAAGATCATCGCAGATTGGCTTACCCCAATTGGACTCTCCTGGGGATTTGTGACATCGGACAACGCCACCAATATTGTGCGTGCATTACATGTGGGCAAAATCCAGCACGTCCCATGTTTTGTACATACAATGAATTTGGTGGTGCAGAATTTTTTAAAAAACGACAGGGGCATGCAGGAGTTGCTGTCGGTGGCCCGAAAAATTGCGGGCCACTTTCGTCATTCAGCCACCGCGTGCCGAAGACTGGAGCACCAGCAAACACTCCTGAACATGCCCTGCCATCAGCTGAAGCAAGAAGTGGTAACGAGGTGGAATTCAACCCTCTATATGCTTCAGAAGATGGAGGAGCAGCAAAAGGCCATTCAAGCCTATACATCTGCCTACGATATAGGCAAAGGAGGGGGAATGCACATGACTCAAGCGCAGTGGAGAATGATTTCCATGTTGTGCAAGGTTCTCCAACCCTTTGAACTTGCCACACGTGAAGTCAGTTCAGACACTGCCAGCCTAAGTCAGGTCATTCCCCTCATCAGGCTTTTGCAGAAGCAGCTGGAGAGATTGAAGGAGGAGCTAAAACGGAGCGATTCCGCTAGGCATGTGGGACTTGTGGATGGAGCCCTTCATTCGCTTAACCAGTATTCACGGGTGGTCAATCTGTTGAAATTAGAGCAGTACATTTTGGCCACCGTGCTCGATCCTAGGTTTAAAGCCTATGTTGTATCTCTCTTTCCTGCAGACACAAGTCTGCAGATGTTCAAAGACCTGCTGGTGAGACACTTGTCAAGTCAAGCGGAACGTGACCCGCCAACAGCTCCTCCTTCATTTTCTACCGCCACTGGAGCTGCCAGGAAAAGGATAACATTTCCAAAACCACCCACTGGCGGTGATGCAGGGCAGTCAGGAGCAAGTGCTGACATCTGGTCCGGACTGAAGGACCTGCCAACGATTACTGACATGTTGTCTACTGTCACTGCATATGATTCTGTCACCATTGAAAGAATGGTGGAGGATTATATGAGTGACAACATCACTGTAGGCATGTCAGACAGTCCGTATGTATACTGGCAGGAAAAAGAGGCAATTTGGAGGCCCTTGCACAAACTGGCTTTATTTTACCTAAGTTGCCCCCCCTCCAGTGTGTACTCCGAAAGAGTGTTTAGTGCAGCCGGTAACCTTGTCAGCGATCGGCGTAGTACGTTACTTCCAGAAAATGTGGAGAAGATGATGTTCATCAAAATGAATTATAATAAATTCCTCTGTGGAGACATTTACCAGCAATTGCCTCCAGAAAGTACACAGGGACCTGTGATGGTGGATTCCAATGTAGACAAATTAATACTCTGTGAGGAGGGGGACGTACACAGTGAAAGGGGTGAGGAATCGGACAATGAGGAGGAGGTGGACATCTTGCCTCTGTAAAGGCAAGGAGAGGTTGATTGCTTCTTTTTTGGTGGGGGCCCAAACCAACCAATCATTTCAGCCACAGTCGTGTGGCAGACCCTGTGGCTGAAATGATGGGTTTGTCAAAGTGTGCATGTCCTATTTATACAACATAAGGGTGGGTAGGAGGGCCCAAGGACAATTCCATCTTGCACTTCTTTTTTTAATTTATTTATCTTTGCATCATGTGCTATTTGGGGACTATTTTTTTAAGTGCCATCCTGTCTGACACTGCAGTGCCACTCCTAGATGGGCCAGGTGTTTGTGCCACCCACTTGGGTCGCTTAGCTTAGTCATCCAGCGACCTCGGTGCAAATTTTTGGACTAAAAATAATATTGTGAGGTGTGAGGTGTCCAGAATAAACTGGAAATGAGTGGAAATTATGGTTATTGAGGTTAATAATACTATAGGATCAAAATTACCCCCAAATTCTATGATTTAATCTGTTTTTGAGGTTTTTTTGAAACAAAACCCACCCGAATCCAAATCGCACCCGAATCCGACAAAAATTCGAAAGGGAGGTTTTGCCAAAACGCGTCCGAATCCAAAACACGACCGCGGAACCGAATCCAAAATCAAAACACAAAACCCAAAAAATGCCCGCTGCACATCTCTACTTCTCTGCACTTATATTTGGAGCATGTGCTGTGCGAGATTTGACCCACAGCTTCAAAATAGAAGTAATTACAGTACTTTACTGTGGTGTATTGATTCTTGAAAAATGAAAGAGAGGAAATGAAACAATGGGTTGCTATGGTTACACCTTTTGCAAGTGTTGTAAATGCATCAATAAAATTCAGCTTTTCTCTAGTAAACATCTGAGATACCAACAACCAGCAATACACCGGGAAGACCTACAGACAATTAAAAATGGCTGGAGATGGTCACTACTATTAAAAAATATCCTCAAGAAAAATAAAACCCTGTAATTTTTAATTAGATTTTGTAAAATGACATAATTGTGGCTGGACTTTACTAAAATGTTGTTACTGCTCTTCAATTAAAAAAGAACCTGACCTGCAGAGTAGAGATCGTCAATTGTAGCTATTGATAGGAGGAGAAATTGGATTTATAAATTAAATACCTGGTCTGTGAATCAAGGGCCCTGATTGAGAGATGTGCAGAAAATATGGCGTCGCAGCTGTGATCCTGTACACAACAGCTGCATATGTCGCAGTCACTGGGAATTGTATGGAGACGCCCACTAGAGGTGTCTGAGATTGGACACATATCAGTCTATCATCGTCCTTCATTGGACGCCGGAGCCATGTGTACTGTGTACGGGATCGCAGTCGCAAACTGTGACATGCACCTGAAGTGGTGGTGGCAAGCCTGTGTTTGAGTCATCACTCCACAGCTAACGCGCACAAACGCTGTCTGTTAATCACTATGTAAATAAATCCTCACTGTGGACCCTATTCAGTAAGGATTGCAAATTCTGCTTTTTTATTCTGCCTTTTGGGGGCCGCCCATCGCAGGGCAAGGCCGCCCAGCATGCTACCTGCTGCCCCCCTTGCGACCATGCTAAAATTGCTTTGCACCGCAATTTCAGCGTGTTCGCAGAAAGTAGGGAATCCTCCTGCCAGCGGCAGGAGGGCCGCCGCCATTTTTGGAATTGGAGCGGCTGCGTGTGATGTCACGCAGCTGCCCCGATCACCCTCACGCCATTCCCCTCCCCATTTGCGACACTGTGCCCCCGTTTCGCTGACACCGCCCCGCAGCACTTCATCTACAAAATGGAGCATTGCCGCCCCCCTCCCGCCCCGCTAACGCCTCTGCCTGATTGACAGGCATTTGCATTTGCATTTACTGCAGGGCACCCACAGTAAATGCGGGCGCATGCGCCTGCATTATCATCGGATTTTTTGCGGTTAGATCACGAGTTGCGATCCAACCAGTATAGGGTCCTGTGACCGTTCCTGTGAAATCATTGCTGCTTTTGCGTAGTGCTGTCAATTGGCAGGTGCAGGAGCAAATACCCACTGCAAACACCATCAGCATTGCATTCATGCCTGAATCTGGCCCAGTGTGTGGTGGAATGTGGAGTTTGGCCCCTTTTGGCAAGCCATTTTTTTAGACTATTTTTGCGTAGATTCCTTTTCTCGTTATAGTTTTGGATGATTTCTCTTGTGTTTACAATTTAAGATATTATGGAACTGATTGAAAGTCTGATGAAGCTGCATCTGTGTCTGTGCCTTTTGCCACAGTCACTTCTGCAAAGCCCTTCCATAGCATACATTCGTGCGTCCCAATGTGCAAGGACTGTCAGCATCTACAGGCACACCAGTCATGCTTAGTCACGCCATAAGATGCACCATTTAAATTTGCATAGGCCCTATGGCAGGTGCCGATTATTTTAAGAATATGGCTTTCTATGTGAACAATTCTGCATCTCTGTATGTCAACAACTATCAGCAATACTCCCAAGAAAAATCTCTTAGCGTCTGATTAACCAACCCGTTACCTCCCAGTCACCGCTCCTCTAGTTTCCAATACACTACTACTACCATGTGTATAACTCTGTACTGTGACGACTCCATAAAAACAAAAGCGAATGCACGGTGTGGCTCAGATGCCATGTTGAAAAACATTGCACCACTGTGTCCGACTCAGGCCTCAATTGTTTTAGATACACGAGGCTGTCAGTCTATATGAAATGGAATCTTTATGAAAAATAAATAGTCATTTTTTCATCTCTAAAAGTGAGTGCTGGATTTTCCTTTTTCATTACCTAGGAAAAGTGAGTGTCAAAGTTAACCTTTTTTTGACCTTACACCACTATTTGTTTTGTTTGTTATATCTTTCACGGAGTGCTGTCTTTTTAATCTATCTATCTATCTATCTATCTATCTATCTTAATATTTGGGTTACCAGTACTGCGCTTTTAGTTAACCCCCTTATATATTAGATTATCAGAAAAGTAAGGGCGGGGGTGGATAAGTTACAATTTCTTATGAGGGTGCAGCTGCTATCCCCTAGAGATGGTCCTCTGCCAGACAGGACCTATTATGGAAAATCTATAGAAAATGTATCTCAGGGGGCGCCTATTGATACCATTTGATTTCAGATAGACTTATTTTGTGTGTAGATATGGTGAGGATACCTTATAACAGTGAGCACAACCAAGTAAAAACTATATAGCAATTTATTAAGACATTTAGAACAAAAAAAAAAAACATCACAGCCTATTGAGGCATATATAAAAGTTACTGTACACAAATAAGCTTTCAATTTTCACTTGTAAGCTTTAGATTTTCTTTGATTCAGTACATTCTAAAGCAATATATCGCCCAACGCGTTTCATCAATAAAGACTTCATCAGGGGTGTTCGAGATAGTGTTAGAAATTTAGTGTCTTCTAGATGATGAGTCAGTACTTGCTGTCCAAAGCTTCTATTTAATAAATTTCTGCTCCTATAGATCCATATTAAGGGGTGTGTGATTTTCAGATAAGCCTTTCTGACTTCAGGATTGCTTGGACTGATTAAAAGGAAGCACAGAATTTAGGACGTATAAAGACTTATTTGGGACCCACCTCCCTAAAGTGTGAATCCCTAACCAAAGGAATCAGCCCTATTGAAAGGAAGCCGAGCACCGGGATTTTTCTACCTGGGACTTATGTATCTGAAAATCACAAACCTCTTAATATGGATCTAATGTGAAACAACCAGGAGGCTGATAAAAATTTGGTGATGTTCCCGGTCGCCCAGTAAAGTTGGCAAGTATCCTGGAGCCAGTCCGCGATACTCCACCCAGTCACCCACTTAAGTGAAGTGGGCAGACCCAGCGGCCTATGACGAAATTTGTGTAGAATCGCATCATCATAGCCACGCCACTGCTGTACAATGGCGGTAATCTTGGGATTATAAAGTGGGGGCGTGGCCATGATTATGTGATTGCACAGCCACGCCCCATACAGATTCCATTGCCTCATCACACCCATGTACCGCCTTTTATGTCAAGCCATGCCCCTGTTGTGCTGAGCTGGCTACCCCCTTCTGAAGGTGGCAGCTAGAAAGCCGTCAATTATTAATGTAGTTACAGCTGTTTTTTTTTTAGCACAGTACAGATAACTGGGAAACACTCTTTTAAATAAAAAAATATTAAGCTAGTGATATACTGTAGCAATCATTTCAATGAATTCAAATAAAATTAAGTAAAAATTAACATTGCTAAATATTATGAAAGACATTTTGTTCGCTATATACCCATGTCTGCCAACCCAACAGCTTAGTGAATGGGATTTAAAACATTGTAATACATTTACATTGTAAATCATTGAATACAGTAGTGATTGATATCCAGAAAAGGTCTGATGAAACTTGAATGCACTTCGGACCATATAAGGGGCCTCCTGGTAGGTTCGTGCTGACATGCCGGCGTTTTGGGATGCCAGCAGTCAGAATACTGACCGTGGCATCCTGATGGTTAGAATCCTGACAGGGGTTGGGTAATTAAATTAACCCCACCCCCCAAACCGTCGCTTCCCGCAGTCTAACCCTAACCCTCCCCAGTGGTGCCCAAACCTAACCCCCCTCCCCAAAGCCTAAACCTAACAGCCCCTCCCCGCAGCCTAACCCCCCATCCCTCACCACACACACACACACACACACACACACACACACACACACACACACACACACACACACACACACACACACACACACACACACACAGTTTAAAACCCCCTGTGGTTTACCTCTTCAGCAGCCTGGCAAACAGTCGTTCAGGATCCTGGCAAAGGGATTGTGATCCTATTCCGGATGATTAAGAGAATATTTCAAGGATGCCGGAGCAGGTGCTCTGCAAGATCTAGCTTCTTGGGTGCAGAGGGGGTCATTCTGAGTTGTTCGCTCGTTGCTGATTTTCGCTATACTGCGATTAGTCGCTTACTGCGCATGCGCAAGGTTCGCAGAGCGCATGCGCTTAGTTATTTTACACAAAAGTTAGGTATTTTACCCACGGCATAACAAAGCTTTTTCATCGCTGTGCTGATCGGAGTGTGATTGACAGGAAGTGGGTGTTTCTGGGCGGAAACTGGACGTTTTATGGGAGTGTGCGGAAAAACGCAGGCGTTCGAGTTGCAAAACGCAGGAGTGACTGGAGAAACGGGGGAGTGGTTGGGCAAACGCTGGGTGTGTTTGTGACGTCAAACCAGGAACGAAACTGACTGAACTGATCGCAATGGCTGAGTAATGGCTGAGTAATGGCTGGAGCTACTCAGAAACTGCTAAGAATTTTCTATTTGCAATTCTGCTAATCTTTCGTTCGCAATTCTGCTAAGCTAAGATACACTCCCAGAGGGCGGCGGCTTAGCGTGTGCAATGCTGCTAAAAGCAGCTAGCGAGCGAACAACTCGGAATCACCCCCAGAGTCAGGAAGCCATTCATGGTATTACAGTATCTCCGAGAACTATCAGATCGCTTGGACAGGATTCAGGTGGCTCTTACCCCATCCGCTCCTGTCATCCCAGCTGTCGCAACTCCAGTCTCCAGCGCGCAATCCTCGGATAATGCAAGATCCCGACTTCAGCTACCCACGCCGCTGCATTTTAATGGGAATCCCAAGATGTACAGAGGCTTTTTAAATCAGTGCGAGGATCATAATTTTCTTACTTCAAGGTCTAAAGGGGGGTACACACGGAGAGATCTGTGCTTAAAATCTAAGCAATCTTGCTAGATTGCTTAGATTTTAAGCACGGATCTGCCGTGTGTATGCCCCCCAGCGGTAGCGATGCGCGGCCCCGCGCATCGCTATCGCCGATGCTAGATTGAGCCTGCATGCAGGCTCAATCTAGCGGGTCGCTTACTTCACCGTTGTGTGAAGTGAGCGGCCCCCCGTCGGCTTTCCCCCTTGCTCAGCACATCGCGCTGTGCTGAGCGGGGTGAGAGATGTGTGCTGAGCGGTCTGTGTTAAGATCGCTCAGCACACATCTCTCCCGTGAGTACCCCCTTTAAGATTGCCTACATCATCTCCCTTGTAGAGGGTTCCGCATTGTCTCCACTGTGGGACCGGGCAGATCCTATGGTTACGAACTACACTGATTTCGTTTCATCCTTCTAAAGGATATTTGATGAACCAGGTAGATCGTCTGCTGCTTCAGTGGTGTTGTATTTATTTAGTGCCCAGATTCTAGTGTGCCCAAGAGTTATGTGGGCACACTGGACTGATTTCTCTGGTAGAGGGAGGGGCAGTATATTACAAGCTCCATTTTCTGAGCAAGCTCAGCCCAGTGCTGAGCTGTCATCCTCATCATCTTAAAAAGGATTATGACAATTGGCAAATCTTTACTGCATTAAGCTTTAATATTATATTAATGAGTTTTTAATAAGATCCATTCACGTCCTTATGACCCGGAGACTATGGAGGAGATTCATGAGTTTGAAAAGATGCAGCTAGATTGTGCACTTTTTTTACGGAAGCGTGCCAATGTGTCCCTAGCGAATACACCCAACTGCATGCTACCAGTACACTTTGACAACCAGTTCTATGCACAAGAACAAGTTATGAGACCAGTCACATAAATGCCCATGTCAGCAATAGTAAAGAGTTCTGTAGTACAAGGAATACAAATAATCATTGGAAAACGTCACTACATTGAAAATGTGAGTTATAAAAGCCCATTTCTAATGGAAAACAGGATAAGGTTACCAAGGATTGTGGAGAGGGAGACAATTTTTATTTTATTTGATTTTTTTACAATCCTTTCAGGTTACACTGTCCCTCCAGCAGATCATTATCTCATCCGTCTCCTTATAATTTATGTTAATGGGCTGCGTTATGTGAGTGCTGTTTGCAAACTATGCTATAAAGCATTGGCCCTCATTCCGAGTTGTTCGCTCGCTAGCTGCTTTTAGCAGCATTGCACACGCTAAGCCTCCGCCCTCTGGGAGTGTACCTTAGCTTAGCAGAATTGCGAACGAAAGATTCGCATAATTGCGAATAGAAATTTCTTTGCAGTTTCTGAGTAGCTCTGGACTTACTCTGCGACTGCGATCAGTTCAGTCAGTTTCGTTCCTGGTTTGACGTCACAAACACACCCAGCGTTCGCCCAGACACTCCCCCGTTTCTCCAGCCACTCCCGCGTTTTTCCCAGAAACGGCAGCGATTTTCCACACACACCCATAAAAAGGACAGTTTCCACCCAGAAACACCTACTTCCTGTCAATCACACTCCGATCACCAGAACGATGAAAAATCCTCGTTATGCCGTGAGTAAAATACCTACCTTTTGAGTAAAATAACTACCCGCATGCGCTCTGCGAACCTTGCGCATGCGCAGTAAGCGACTGATCGCAATATAGCGAAACTCGGCAACGAGCGAACAACTCGGAATGAGGGCCATTGCGCAAGAAGACAAACACTTATTCATAAAGTAATTGAACTGCTTTCCTCCTAGCCATGTGTGAAAAATTACAGAGTAATACTATAATGTAAGTGTAAACATACTGGATATACAATGGAGATTGGAACAATGTGGATTTCATCCCACAAATGTGTGCAGACCCAGCGAGTGGCACATGTGTGCTGCTGCATAATGTCAGTGTTTTACAAGTAACAAGACATTACTAATTGCACACGAGCCTTTGCTCATTTCAAGTGGATAAATAGAATTTGAGCACACGGTAGAAATGCAATATATTGACATATTTGTGCATATATAAAGCAAAAAAAGTTAAAATTTATTGTAATCTCAAAATGAAAGCTGAAACAAATTCTAATGTTGATGTAGGCGTTTCGAGGTGTGAACAGGTCAGTGGCAAAGCGATTGCACAGAACCACCCTCACTTGTGGGAGTGTCATGTAACGATGTACGTGCGAGTCGAGCATATGGGGAAGAGAAGCCTGAAGCTGAAGGATGTCTTGAACCTAGGATGGGGCTGGTAAAGTGCAGATACTGTACTACTGATCACAGTTACACCAGCCGGTGTATAGTCAATGGGTAGCATTAGTTTCCACTAGCACAAGAATGATCCCCGCAATAGTTGAATGGATACTTGCATTAGCATAAGATAGTAAATCAGGCTCCGCCCAGCTACTGGTAACTACAGACACTATTCCAGCGACTCAGAATCAGCCCCATAAGGAGGTGATATTTCTCTGCATTTTTTTGCAGTAGCCTTCCTGATTTTGTATACAAATTCCTGTCATTATATTTTTGGATGCTACATTTTGGCGATCCCTGTGTGCAGTGTGTGTGTTGTTGTTGTTTTTTTTTTATTTGTTTGGGGGGGGGGGGGGGCAGTATGCTGAGCGCCGGGATCCCAACAGCCAGTAAATCAGGTGCCACCTTTTAAAACACCACTGGAACTTGTCTCAAGGACTTGTCACTGTATACACTGGGCCGTAAAACAGTAGATAACTGATATACCTCAAATTACCTCTATATTTCCTAAGTAGGGATGTGTGGCGGGCACATTTCGTGTTTTGGTTTTGGATCTGGATCCCCGCTCGTGTTTTGGATATGGTTTGGTTTTGCCAAAACCACCCTTTCAGGTTTTGGTTTTGGATCTGGGTTAGTTTTGCCAAAACCACTCTTTCGGGTTTTGGTTTTGGATCTAGATGATTTTTGAAGAAAACATAAAAACAGCTAAAATCACAGAATTTGTTCTAGTCTGAACACCTCACACCTCACAATATTGTTTTTAGGCCAAAAGGTTGCACCAAGGTCGCTGTATTACTAACCTAAACGACACAAGTGTGCGGCACAAACACCTGGCCCATCTAGGAGTGGCACTGCAGTGACAGACAGTATGGCAGTTTTAAAGAGCACATAATACAAAGAAAAAAAAGAGGTGCACCGAGGTCGCTGGGTGACTAAGCTAAGCAACATAAGTGTGCGGCACAAACACCTGGCCCATCTAGGAGTGGCACTGCAGTGGCAGACAGGATGGCAGTTTTAATAACTAGGCCCCAAACAACACATCATGCAAAGAAAAAAAAAAGAGGTGCACCGAGGTCGCTGGGTGACTAAGCTAAGCGACACAAGTGTGCGGCACAAACACAAACTGGCCTATCTAGGAGTGGCACTGCAGTGGTAGACAGGATGGCAGTTTTAAAAGCTAGGCCCCAAACAGCACATAATACAAAGAAAAAAAGAGGTGCACCAAGGTCACTGAGTGACTAAGCTAAGCAACACAAGTGTGCGGCACAAACACCTGGCCCATCTAGGAGTGGCACTGCAGTGGCAGACAGGATGGCAGTTTTAAAAACTAGGCCCCAAACAACACATCATGCAAAGAAAAAAAAAAGAGGTGCACTGAGGTCACTCTTGTTTTGACTAAGCTAATCAAAACAAGAGTGCGGCACAAACACCTGGCCCATCTAGGAGTGGCACAGCAGTGGCAGACAGGATGGCAGCTTGAAAAACTAGGCCACAAAGAGTACATAATGCAAAGAAAAAAAAGAGGTGCAAGATGGAATTGTCCTTGGGTCCTCCCACCCACCCTTATGTTGTAAAAAACAGGACACGCACACTTTAAAAAACCAATCATTTCAGCACCAGGGTCTGCCACATGACTATGGCTGAAATGATTGGTTCATTTGGGCCCCCACAAAACAAGCTGTCAATTAATCTGTCCCTGCACACACTGGCTCTACAGAGGCAAGATGTCATCCTCATCCTCATCGACCGATTCCTCACCCCTTTCAGTGTTGTGTACATCCTCATCCTCACAGAGTATTAATTCGTCCCCGCTGGAATCCACCACCACAGGTCCCACTGTACTTCCTGGAGGCTGGTCTTCCCGGAAAAATTGATAATTCATTTTGATGAACATCGTCTTCTCCACATTGTGTGGAAGTAACCTCCTAGACTTATCGCTGACAAGGTTACCAGCTGCACTAAAAACTCTTTCTTAGTACACACTGGAGGGGGGGCAACTTAGGTAAAATAGAGCCAGTTTGTACAGGGGCCTCCAAATTGCGTCTTTTTCCTGCCAGTATAGGTACGGACTGTCTGACATGTCTACTTGGATGCTGTCACCGATGTAATCCTCCACCATTCTTTCAATGGTGACTGCATCATATGCAGTGACAGTTGACATGTCAGAATTTGTTGGTAGGTCCTTCAGTCCGGACCAGATGTCCAAAGTTGGTCCTGCCTGCCCTGCATCACCGCCATCGGGTTGTTTAGGAATCGGATATCTAAGTTGTTTCCTGGCAGCCCCAGTTGCGGGAGAAAATGAAGAAGGAGCTGTTGCCGTGTCCCATTCCGCTTCAGCTGACAGTGTTTTCACCAGGAGGTCTTTGCACCTCTGCAGGCTTATGTCCACTGTAAAGAGAGACACCACGTAGGCTTTAAGCCTAGGATCGAGCACGGTGGACAAAATGTAGTGCTCTGATTTCAACAGATTGACCACCCTCGGATCCTGCAAAGCGAATGAAGGGCTTCATCCACAAGTCCCACATACCGAGTGGAATTGCTACGTCTTAACTCCTCCTTCAATTTATCCAGCTGTTTCTGCAAAAGCCTGATGAGGGGAATGACCTGACTCAAGCTGGCAGTGTCTGAACAGACTTCACATGTGGCAAGTTCGAAGGGTTGGAGAACCTTGCACAACACGGAAATCAATCTCCACTTTGCTTGAGTTAGGTGCATACCCTCTCCTTTGCCTATGTCATAGGTGGATGTACAGGCTTGAATGGCATTTTGCTGCTCCTCCATCCTCTGAAGCATATAGAGGGTTGAGTTCCACCGCGTTACAACCTCTTGCTTCAGGTGATGGCAGGGCAGGTTCAAGAGTGTTTGCTGGCGCTCCAGTCTTTGGCACGCAGTCGCTGGAAAGTGTCCCAAAATTTTTTCGGCCACCGAAAGCGTCTCCTGCACGGCCCTGTCATTTCTCATAAAATGCTGCACCACCAAATTTATTGTGTGAGCAAAACATGGGACATGCTGGAATTTGCCCCGATTTAATGCCTGCACAATATTGGTGGTGTCTGATATCACAAATCCCCAGGAGAGTCTAAGTGGGGTAAACCATTAGGCGTACCACTCAAGGATCCCCCGGAGGAATCCCGGTTAGGAGAGGACTCCTCAGTCTTGCCAATGACATGACCTGCAGGATTACTAACGTTCCTGACTGAGGAGGAAATTGATGTTGAGGGAGTTGGTGGTGTGGCTTGTAGGAGCTTGGGTGCAATAGGAAGAAGGGATTTAGGTGTCAGTGGACTGCTTACGCTCTTAACCAAAGTTTCACAACTTGACAATGACTTCTGATGAATGCGCTGCAGGTGACGTATAATGGAGGATGTTCCTAGGTGGTTAACGTCCTTACCCCTAGCTATTACGGATTGACAAAGGTAACACACGGCTTGACACTTGTTGTCCGGATTTGTGGAGAAATAATTCCACACCAAAGAGGTGGCTTTTTTGGTATTTTGCCCAGTCATGACAATGGGCGTATTCATCCCACGGACAACAACTGTCTCCCCCTGTGCCTGATTTAAACAAACCACATCACCATCAGAATCCTCCTCATCAACTTCCTTCTCAGTGCCAGCAACACCCATATCCTCGTCCTGGTGTACTTCAACAGTGACATCTTCAATTTGAATATCAGAAACTGGACTGTGGGTGCTCCTTCCAGCACTTGCTGAGGGCATGCAAATGGTGGAAGGAGCCACCTCTTCCCGTGCAGTGTTGGGAAGGTTAGGCATCACAACCGCCGACACACTTGGACTCTCCTTGGGGATTTGTGATACCATCTTAGAACACACAGTTCTTTGCTGTGCTTTTGCCAGTTTAACTCTTTTCATTTTTCTAGCGGGAGGATGAGGGCTTCCATTGTCATGTGAAGCTGAACCACTAGTCATGAATAAAGGTCAGGGCCTTAGCCTTTCCTTGACACTGTGTCGTAAATGGCATATTGGCAAGTTTACGTTTCTCCTCAGATTATTTAAATTTATTTTTTTGGGGTCATTTTACTGAACTTTGGCTTTTTGGATTTTACATGCCCTCTACTATGACATTGGGCATCGGCCTTGGCAGACGACATTGATGGCATTTCATCGTCTATGTCATGTATAGTGGCAGCAGCTTCAGCACTAGGAGGAAGTGGTTCTTGATCTTTCCCTATTTTTTTTAATAACCCTTTTATTTGGAGTTATTATAATAATATGCAGCACAGGAGAGCTTATCCCTAAACCACACACATGGCAAAGCCTGTAAACATTATTTGGATAATAACCCTTTTATCTGGAGTTATTGTAATAATGTGCAGCACAGGAGAGCGTACCCCTACACCACACAGGGCAAAGCCTCTAAAAATTATTTGGATAATAACCCTTTTATTTGGGGTTATTATAATAATATGCAGCACAGGAGAGCGTACCCCTAAATCACACATACACGGCAAAGCCTGTAAAAATGATTTGAATAATAACCCTTTTATTTGGCGTTATTATAATAATATGCAGCAGAGGAAAGCGTACCCCTACACGACACAGGGCAAACCCTGCAAAAATTATTTGGATTAAATATTAATAACCCCTTTATTTGGAGTAAATAATATACAGCACAGTACAGCACCATTGGACTTACATGGCAGTACTGCTGGAGTTATACGGCAGTACCGCTGGACTTATACGGCAGTACTGCTGGACTTATAGGTAGCACCACTGGACTGGACTTATACGACAGCACCACTGGACTGGACTTATATGGCAGCATCACTGGACTTATGGCAGCACAGGACACAATCACTGGACTTATGGCAGCACAAGACACCACCACTGGACTGATGCAGCACAAGACAGCACCACTGGACTTATAGCAGCACAGGACACCACCACTGGAGTGACTGGACTGATGCAGCACAAGATACCACCACTGGATTGAGCACAAGACAGCACCACTTGACTGGACATATACAGCAGCACTGGACTTATGGCAGCATAGGACACCACCACTGTGACTGGACTGATGCAGCACAAGACACCACCACTGAACTGATGCAGCACAAGACACCACTTCTGTAATGATACAAAAGAGCAGGACGCCACCCCACGCGCCACATAACTTTCCCGCACGGACACTGAAGAGACACGTCCTCTCGCTACACCGTCCAGGTCTGGGGTGAAGATGGCGGGGCGGGAGGCGCAAAATATACAAAGCCCGGATCTCGCGAGAATCCGACAGCAGGATGATGACGTTTTGCTTCGTTCTGGTTTCTGAGTCTGGTGGGAAGTCCCGAGCAGGGCTCGGAACCGGGCTTGGAGTGTGAAGTTTGGGGGGGTTTGGTTCTCAGGGAACCAAACCCGCTCATCTCTAATCCTAAGTAGACTTATCCAACTAATTCAGTAAAAGGGGCAACGTATACTGTACCATCTAGTGAGAACTGAGTGATGTGTGAGACCTTGGGACTGGCAAACACAGGAAGTCCAAATAAATTAAACCAAGCAATGACGTTAGAGAATGAGGTTTCATTGTATACAGTTTTATATTCTTTGTTGTGTAAATTTCTGAGTGTTCTTTATTTGAAAAGTTGAATGAATGACATTTGAGTAATGTTGGTAATCATTTTAAAATGTAAATATATTCTATATTCTTTGTAAAACGTGTACTTTTTGAATCCAATAGTGCATACAATACATGTCGTTTTTGCCAAGTGCATTCCATTTATTTATCTGGACTGCATCAGAATTCCTAATGACGATATCCTTAGCAGAACCCAAAGCTGAATGAATAAAATATTTTGCGGTGCACTAATTTGTTTATAAGCCACTTTTGTTATTTAAATTCTTTAGAAAAGGAGAAGCACGTTCTCATTTTGTGGTTAAGTGCAATCCTATACATTGTGGGAAGAAGACAAGAAGTGTAGGTGTAAGATACAATGAGTACCCCTTAGTTTAATAGCAGAGATTATTCTGTGATGGCGATTGATGTAAGCAGTGATTGCGTAAGTACAAATTGAGGTCGATAGAGATGAGACATGAAAATAGGAAGAAGAGAAAGTCTGTTATTCCGGGCACTCTTGTCAGAAACAGTTTTAAAAAAACGTAACTTTTATTATCCAAATATTTAAAAGTCAGGTACGGACAAATACATACGGGGGGTCATTCCGAGTTGTTCGCTCGTTGCCGATTTTCGCTATATTGCGATTAGTCGCTTACTGCGCATGCGCAAGGTTCGCAGAGCGCATGCGCTTAGTTATTTTACACAAAAGTTAGGTATTTTACTCACGGCATAACAAGGATTTTTCATCGTTCTGGTGATCGTACTGTGATTGACAGGAAGTGGGTGTTTCTGGGCGGAAACTTGCCGTTTTCTGGGCGTGTGCGAAAAAACGCTGGCGTTTCTGGGAAAAACGCGGGAGTGTCTGCAGAAATGGGGGAGTGTCAGGGCGAACGCTGAGTGTGTTTGTGACGTCAAACCAGGAACGAAACTGACTGAACTGATCGCAATGGCAGAGTAAGTCTGGAGCTACTCAGAAACTGCTAAGAAATTTCTATTCGCAATTCTGCGAATCTTTCGTTCGCAATTCTGCTATGCTAAGATACACTCCCAGAGGGCGGTGGCTTAGCGTGTGCAATGCTGCTAAAAGCAGCTAGCGAGCGAACAACTCGGAATGAGGGCCACAGTACATACACAGCAATCACAAGTATGGAATGCACAGGGTGCAAACAGAAAAAAACATTATTTGCAGTTTAGGGCTGCTCACAGGTTGATCAAGGGTCTATGGGCCTAATTCAGACCTGATCCCACCTCGGCGAATCAGATAGTCCACGCCCAGACAGCAAAAATCCGCCCAGGGTAAGTCTGCGTTCGCCATGCGAAAAGCTTTGCAAACACCGGCCAGCTGCAAATCTGTTCGCAACTCACTCACCTTCTAATGATTTTTCCAGTCTGTGTGTAGCCCAGAATGCTGGAAAGCTGATATCTCTGGTTCTGGACATAGTAGAGACAAGCTGCCAGTATACACCGAAAGGGGAGAGTCCCAGCTTTTGGAATCTACCTTCAGAAAAACTCTGTGTCAGACAGAACCCGAGATATCTGGCTGAGAAGAGCAATTAACAGGCTCATATGGGGACCACTGCTTTGAAGTCGAATATCTCCGGTTCCCCAGGGCCGATTTTCAAAAACATGGTACCCCTGGAAAAAGGGGACCCTCAGCTATCAGCATAGGGCCCTTATACTCCTGGGGCACTTGTGCAACTGCCCATTTATCCCATCTGAAAAGATGGCCCTGCAAGGCGTCCCTTCTTATGTACACATGCCTCAAAGGAGCACAGAAATCTGTATACATGTCCATAATGACACTGAGAGGGATCTTTTCCATGTGACAGCATTGTAGCTGCCGAAAAACACCAATTTCACAGACAGAACGATTTGGCCATGCATGTAGTAAACAATCCACTCTCATATCCTCTATCTAGATGTATATGCATGGTACAGCAGCTTCTTCTTGTGGTCAGTAGCGGATCTTGCTATGGGCACGCAGGTTTTTTGCCCGGGGCGCCGCCTTCTGGATGGTGCTGCCACCGTGGCAAGATCTGCTACTGGTGGTGCCCCCCGGTGCTGTGCGGTGCTGACTGTGCGCAGGATGCTAAACAAAACACTAACAGTAAATATCTGCTGTCAGCTACTGTGTTACATGAACATAATAAAAATCAAATTGATGAGAGTACAATAATAGAAGGAATATAGTAGTGTACATTACATCGGATTAACTCAGAAAGCAACCTGATGGATTGTGGAACAGAGGGGCCCCATCATGGGCATAATGAGTGCCCCTGTGACGTGCATATTGACTGAGTTTTTTCTTGTGAGAGAGAGACATCTCAGCAATATGGAAATTGCCGAGCACTGGGGATGCCAATTCTGGGCCGTCTTTTTCAATTCCGGGATTCGGGATTGAAAAACGATCAATCCCGGGTATTCTGGTATTCACAGGATACCCAGGATTAGGTTGATGGTTTTAAAATGAAATTAATCAATGTCCCCTTACCCCCCCACCCCAGCCCAGCCCACAGAATAAATCACCATCTCTCTGTGCGGATGGGTGTGCGGGTCCACTTGCTGCAGGCGGCGAGTTGATGTGCGTGCTGTCTGGGTGATGCGCATAGATGGCGTCACCTCTGACATCATGTCACGCACAAACCTGCTCAAGATGCTCAACGCTGCCAAGCATTGGAAAAAAAAAAAAAAGGTGGTGGTTAGTCCCGAAATCCCGAGATTGGAAGCTCCAATCCCTGGATTTAATCCCGGACAATTTTAGGCCAAAATCCGGGGCTCCTGCTGATCCTGATCCCGGGATTGCCCACCCTACCCAGCATATAGTGAATATAATGAGAGATATAATGAAAGATTTTTTTTATTTTTTTAAATATAGGGGCTGTGCTGATGCTGAATTGGACTTAAGTCCACTCTCCCAGCTTGTCTTGGTGACTCCCAATTTCCCAGAGACGGAGCAGCCTCTTGGGGCTCATTGAAATGAAAAGCGCTGCTACCTGCCCCTATGCAATGCACAAATGCCCAAAGACATGCACCTTGGATCTGCCCTCCTGGAGGCAGATGAAGTCAGCAGTTTGTGTGGTGTAAATTCATCAAATTGTTTCCACACATTCCCAGGAAACTAACCACTAACATATAGATAATTGCGGTTTTACTGGAAGTGTCTGTTTGTGGGGGGCAACCTTGCCGTTTGTTGGGAGTGGTTGGGAAAATGCAGGCGTGTCATGGCTGTTTTCGGGATGCGTATCTGAAGACAGCTGCTATTGCTGCGGTGAAAAACATGGCGCCCGGTACGACTGCAATTTCATTATTTTTAGTAGGTATGGGTGAACCGTAACTGTCTATGGTGCTTGGTTTCTGTGTATAGATCACAATTCTGCTAATGCATACGCAGAGTTGTGATTACATCGGTGGGCATCTTTTACTATTTCTGGGCAGCTCTTCACATGCAATTTTTATCAGTAGCAGTTTTGAGAAAATTGCAATTTCAGTCTCAATAACGTTCCTTACTGAGGGGGTTATTCAGTATGGATTGCAAACTCTGCTAAAAAGCGGAATTTGTATCTGTTCTTTTACATGCTGGGGGCCACCCATCGCAGGGAAAGACCGTCCAGTATGCTAAATGGCCTCACCAGTGGCTGTGACCACAATTTAAGCAACTGTGGATGACCCCCTGGAGCCACAGCTAGGCTGAGTATGCAGGCGTTCCACCCCCGCAATGCTCCGTCGCCGCCCCATGAACGCCTCTGCTTGTCAGTCAGGCAGAGGCGTTTGCAGCCAATGCACTGCTAGTGCACGCGCAGGCCGGGACCTGCTGGTGCGCATTGCCGCCACAGCCAGGGTAAATGCGGTCGCACCGATTAGCAATGCGACCTGAATAAACCCATTAGGTCCTACTACCAAAGCAAATGTGCAGAGCATAATCCTGACTTATGTAATACTGGTACAGATCTGCACTCATCTTTGCTATCTGTGCAATTTTACATAAGCATGTAATTGCCTTTTTTATAGTGCTGCATATTACCTATAACTTTGTAACTGCTCCTATCGCTTCAGTTTTCATATTTTTCCTCATATCCCTGGTCAGTTATTCTTCTTCTTCTTATTATTATTATTATATATGATAATTTTGTAATAGAACATTAAGTATATAGGTCCACAGGACAGACGCCACATAGAAGGTTACACCTACTATCCTAAAATCCATTATTACATAAATGAAGTATCCCTCCTAGCCTCAATGACCAATTTAACACAAAATAACTGTATCCCCATATATACATTTTTTTTAAAACACTCATTTAACCCATTCCCCTGCTGAGTATATTACAATTACAACAATAAAACAATAATAAAAAAAGCAGAAAGATATAGATCAACCTTAATATGCAGTGCTCATGAGGACATATTGCTAGTGACTCTTTTGTTGTTGTTCATCATCATCATCATCATCATCATCATCATCATCATCATCATCAGTGATGGTGCTGAAACCAGGTTTGATTGCAATCTTTATTTAGTCATGAGAGCATAATCTGTACAATGGCAGCAAAGTCATAAAGCAAAACAGTTGTTTGCTGTACAAAAAATCGTCAGAAATATAGGTGGCATGCTCCCAATTAATATATAAGGAAACAAAGATGAGGCAGGAAGACAAAGGAGATAAAAAGGGGCTGGGGGGACTGGGGTGAGGGGTGGAAAAAGAGGGGTAAGGCTCCCTTTGCAGCATGAACAGGTACTTCTTATGGTGGTAAGAAACTAAGAACATGGGCCCAAATGTATTAAGCCTTAAAAAGTAATAGAGTGGAAACGGATAAAGAGTGATAAATGACTAGCCAATCAGCTCCTGTAATTTTCCAAACATATCCTGTAACATTGCAGTTAGGAAGCTGATTGGCTGGTCATTTATCACTCTTTATCCGTCTCCACTCAATCACTTTTCAAGGCTTAATGCTTTTGGGCCAGAGTGAAAACACGAAGCAAAATGAAGGTGACAGCATCCCACTTGCCCAAGGAGGAACGACCATATCCCTAAACACACTGTTGATAATGATCAGAGTCCTTAAAGTCAAGCCCCCGAAAACCATAATGTTATGTCTTCCTATACCGGTCACAAGGTCTTTCTAATTAACACGACCTTTTCATACTGCAAACCCTCGCTTTACACAACCTCCGGTACATTATTACATTTATTACCATGCAACACCAAAGTAAAAAAGGAACATGTGGCAACATTAGTTTGACAACATAAACATCACACAATAGGAACCTGTTCCACCAGCACCCAAAATGCAACTATGGAAACTTTCTTGGGTTGCTATACTGGTGCCAGTGCTAGAACAGAGCATGTATTGAACACACACTATATTGTAAAAAATATGTGTAGGAAAATGCCTGGGAAAACTTATTTCATGCTTCCAACTTGAACATTATCTATGTCCATGGGGTACAGGAACCCAGGGTCTAATACATCTATAGTAGCACTATATAGTATGTGTGGATTTGCTGGCCTAAAACAATTTCCAGCCTATCAAATCATTGGGAATCTGTGACATCATTGAGGCATCCAGCACAAGTGTCACGTACAGTCGCTAGTTGATCACATGTTGATGTAGAAATGAGGTCATACAGTTTTGGAGAAAGTTAACAATACAGAAGGGCTGAGTAGGGCCTGACCAACTGTAGAGTGGGCGTATTAATTTTGTTTTGCTCCACCGGTGCTAAAAGATTTTTTTCTAGTACAAGAAAGTTTATAGCTACAGCATTGAGTTCCTTTGTGTTAGTGCAGGCTAATTTCCTGTAGAGATTATCTTCAAGGAAAGAATTCTCCGGAGACATGTAATCTCCAACTATTCAATTTAACAGCGAATAAACTATTAGCAAATTCATTCATGCAAATGAATAAGGACCACCACACAGGGCACTCTGGATTGCAGGCTTTGTTGTGTAATCATGTAGATATACATCTTTTGATTGATTGTTGTACATTCATAGCAGCAGTTCACATGGAAAAAAGACCACAATTTATTGAAATCTAGGTAAATGGGAACATTATTATTTCAATTTAGAAGACAGTAAAAAACACAAAAGCAAAATACATATGAGGATTAAAATAATAAAAGCATTCTGTTACCAGATATTCAACATATGTCAGACTCAATGCATTTTGCCCAGTCTTTCGAATTCCTAGAAGAGCTGTAGACTTTGAATTTGGGTCCTCTGAACGCAAAACTCTGAGGCAGCACAAAACTCACTGATTTTGCGCAATAGTATCTGACTTCAAAAAGTCCAATTAAAGCTTTTTTGGTTTTCTCCTAAAATACTGGACAGTTCTTTCCAATTTATTGCATAAATGAGGCTTAGACTAACAAGAGGACAGTTCTTTGATGCTGCATTTTATTACATTGTTTGGTCAGCGTTTATAAGTACAGCATGGAGGCGCAAAACAGGTTCCACTAAAACTACAATAGCCTCCTCTGTGCTGGTAGAAACCTCACTTTTTTGTCAGTGAAAATAGCTGAGAACACTAATTACATCCTACTCTGCTCTGCAAAACTAGGTTCACTGGTGCACCTAATCCCTGCTTGAACAATAATGCACCCTCACGCTATAAAACTCATCCGCTGCTCCCTAAATGCTGCCGTCCTGCTCTCCAAACCTATGTGCTTTGGTGGATATCTAGGCACACTTGCACAAATCATAGATTATTGTGGGACTATAAAGCTGATTTTGCACTGTGCATCAGTATTATGCTTCATAAATGACCTTCACTGAATACATCATTAAAGTGCTAAACTACTAATACTACTAATAAGTACATGGGGAAAAAAAGAAGGGGTAAAAACAAAGGGAACGTGAGGGGAGATAGTGAGAGACCTCAGACATGGTATTGAGCTGCCCATCACTTCACTTGTGAAAGCTTTAGGGTTATAACCACACAAGTGAGATCTAATCACTGGTGGATAATATAACCAGAGTCAACCTACCAAAAGTAAGGAGACCAGAGGCGTAACTCTTGGAGGCAATGGAGTCATCTGCCACCGGGCTCCTCCTCTAAAGGGGGCACCTCTCCTCTCATTCTGTGACACCATTGAATTAAGTTAATTGATAGCTGCCACTATCTTTTCCAGTGGCCGACTTCCTCACTGGTCCCTGCACCTTACAAATCACACCCTTTTTATTATACTGTAGATACACATTTTACAAGTGTCATACCCAGGATTAGAATCCACAACCTATTACACTGGAAGCAGACACCTTACTAGTGGAGCTATTTGCTCCTGTATAGGAAATATGAGAATTCTAACTATATGAAGTTACTTCTCTGACAATTACACGTAACTTCATATAGTTAGAATTCTCATGATTCATATACAGGAGCAAATAGCTCTATCAGTAAAGTGTCTGCTGTCAGTGTAACAGGTCATGGGTTCTAATCCTGAACACACACACACACACACACACACACACACACACACACACACACACACACACACACACACAACGTATATTTATCTAAATGTAGGAGTGGGGGGGTACCAATATTTATCTTGCATCCGGGCGAACTGGGATGAACTTACGCCACTGAGGGAGACTCAAGGGTGCATATTCTTGTGGTAGCAGAGAATGCAAACCCGGAACACTAGATGTATTAAAAGATTAATAAATTATCATATTACTGTTGCTCAATTTTGTATGCTGCATCTGATTAAATATTACTCACTCGTTTATTACATTTCAAAACCTAAAATTTTGGCATGAACTTCCATCCAATGGTAGCCAATTTGGACCATTAAGAGGCCCATTTAGAATATCCTACATTTTGAATGGTGTGGATATGTTTATAACAACTAAATTTGCAAAGTGAAAATTAAAATTTTAATAAATAAAATCTTGCTGATGACCCCTAAATCTTCTACTTAAAAAAACCCCAACTGAACACAGAGCAGAGGTTCACCCCCCTCCCCCCCCACACCTACTCCCACCCTACAGCAACAGAGTAGAGGCCTCTCTAATTGCTGTGAGCTGGTGACACTCTTATAACTCCTTACTTGTTCACCAACAGCAAGGAAACATACCCAGGTATTAATGGGGGTGATTCAGACCTGATGGCGGTGCTTCTAGGCGTGCTGTCCTGCAATCAGACAGTCGCCGCCCAAGGGGAGTGTGTGATCAAGTGTGTGATCGCATGTGTACGCCGTGCTACAAATGTCCCTCAGTCAGCGGACAACTGCAAATCCGTTCGCACCACACTCACCATCTAATGGTTTTTCCAGTGTGTGCAGTGTGTGCGCAGCCCAGGACTTACTCCTACAGTGCGATCAGAACAGGCTGATGGGGGCCGGAGCTGACGTCAGACACCCTCCCTGAAACTGCTTGGGAACGCCTGCGTCTTCCCTGACACTCCCAGAGCATGATCAGTTACCACCCACAAACGGTCTCTTCCTGTCAATCAGCATGTGAATGGCTGTGCAATTGAAATTTTTGCACCAGCCTGTCACTGACCGGCAATGCCCATTTTTGTTTGGTGATGTTCATGTACATTGTGGTGCATATGCTTGTCTATCGATAATCGCCCTCTGTGCAAAAATGCACAGCAGTGATCGGGTCTGAATCGGGCCCAATATCCGCCATTTCAACTTTGCAATGGAAAATGTAATAAAATGTATTTCTCTCACTTTTATGACTCAACAGAAGCCTGCCAACACTCAGACTTGTACTGTATGGATAATATAACCAGAGTCAACCTACCAAAAGTAAGGAGACCAGAGGCGTAACTCTTGGAGGCAATGGAGTCATCTGCCATCTCATCTCTTACACTTACACTCACTGTTTAACCAGTTTAGGATGGCAGCACCTTTATTCCCGGGAGAGTAGGCTTTTCTTCTGGGACAATGTAAGGTGGGCGGGAACATAACTTACCATCTATTTGCCTCCTTACACTTGACAAAACTTGCCCCTCCCCCTTGATATAGAATACATCATATTGCCTCTCCTGCTTGATAAAGAATACATCATAGTGCCTCTCCCACTTGATAAAGAATACATCATAGTGCCTCTCCCACTTGATAAAGAATACATCATATTGCCTCTCCCACTTGATATAGAATACATCATATTGCCTCTCCTGCTTGATAAAGAATACATCATAGTGCCCCTCCCCCTTGATATAGAATACATCATAGTGCCTCTCCTGCTTGATAAAGAATACATCATAGTGCCTCTCCTGCTTGATAAAGAATACATCATAGTGCCCCTCCTACTTGATAAAGAATACATCATAGTGCCTCTCCCACTTGATAAAGAATACATCATAGTGCCTCTCCCACTTGATAAAGAATACATCATATTGCCTCTCCCACTTGATATAGAATACATCATATTGCCTCTCCTGCTTGATAAAGAATACATCATAGTGCCCCTCCCACTTGATAAAGAATACATCATAGTGCCTCTCCCACTTGATAAAGAATACATCATATTGCCTCTCCCACTTGATATAGAATACATTATATTGCCTCTCCCACTTGATATAGAATACATCATAGTACCTCTCCCACTTGATAAAGAATACATCATATTGCCTCTCCCACTTGATATAGAATACATCATATTGCCTCTCCTGCTTGATAAAGAATACATCATAGTGCCCCTCCCCCTTGATATAGAATACATCATAGTGCCTCTCCTGCTTGATAAAGAATACATCATAGTGCCTCTCCTGCTTGATAAAGAATACATCATAGTGCCCCTCCCACTTGATAAAGAATACATCATATTGCCTCTCCCACTTGATATAGAATACATCATATTGCCTCTCCTGCTTGATAAAGAATACATCATAGTGCCCCTCCCACTTGATAAAGAATACATCATAGTGCCTCTCCCACTTGATAAAGAATACATCATAGTGCCTCTCCCACTTGATAAAGAATACATCATATTGCCTCTCCCACTTGATATAGAATACATCATATTGCCTCTCCCACTTGATAAAGAATACATCATAGTGCCTCTCCCACTTGATAAAGAATACATCATATTGCCTCTCCCACTTGATATAGAATACATCATATTGCCTCTCCCACTTGATATAGAATACATCATAGTGCCTCTCCCACTTGATAAAGAATACATCATATTGCCTCTCCCACTTGATAAAGAATACATCATATTGCCTCTCCCACTTGATATAGAATACATCATATTGCCTCTCCCACTTGATAAAGAATACGTCGTAGTGCTTCTCCCACTTGATATAGAATACATCATATTGCCTCTCCCACTTGATAAAGAATACATCATAGTGCCTCTCCCACTTGATAAAGAATACGTCGTAGTGCCTCTCCCACTTGATATAGAATACATCATAGTGCCTCTCCCACTTGATAAAGAATACGTCGTAGTGCCTCTCCCACTTGATATAGAATACATCATATTGCCTCTCCCACTTGATAAAGAATACATCATAGTGCCTCTCCCACCTGATAAAGAATACATCATATTGCCTCTCCCACTTGATATAGAATACATCATATTGCCTCTCCCACTTGATAAAGAATACATCATATTGCCTCTCCCACTTGATATAGAATACATCATATTGCCTCTCCCACTTGATAAAGAATACGTCGTAGTGCCTCTCCCACTTGATATAGAATACATCATATTGCCTCTCCCACTTGATAAAGAATACATCATAGTGCCTCTCCCACTTGATAAAGAATACGTCGTAGTGCCTCTCCCACTTGATATAGAATACATCATAGTGCCTCTCCCACTTGATAAAGAATACGTCGTAGTGCCTCTCCCACTTGATATAGAATACATCATATTGCCTCTCCCACTTGATAAAGAATACATCATAGTGCCTCTCCCACCTGATAAAGAATACATGACAGAGTCACGCTTGTTGCTCCTTTTCATACATCATCTGCACATCTACCAGAAGTGAGGTGTTACAAGGAAGGTATGACTGAGTACACTTTGTCCTCATTGCAAAATATGACCAAGGGACCAGAAAATGGAACAAATTAAACAGTCCACAGCTAGGCACTCAGGGCTCTACAGGGCTGTAGCTATTACTACTGCTGTTATCCTGGGGGTGTTTTAATGATAGAGGAGGCCTGTGTGCAGATGCCTTTCCCCCTGAGAACAAATGGCCCCAGGGCATGCACAGTGTATCAAAAGACTCTTGCATGCCAAAGATATGATTGGAAAAATGCCACCAGATTGGCTAGAGGTAAGTAACTGAAATAGTGCTGGCTGTGTGGTGTGGTTTCTCTAGAGGTAAGTGTGTACCAGACAACCTGCACCCATTATAGATATCCCACGATTAGCCCTATTGCTAAGCCACTGGTGGGGCATAAGTTGTGTAGAAGTCGGGAGTTAACAGTAGGGTTGCCACCTCTCCCTGATTTCCTGGCTTCTCCAGGATTTGGTGGCAACCCTCCAGGAGGCTTTTCCCTTCACCCGGATTCCTGGATTCTCCAGGAATAAGGGGACCCTGGGAGCATCAGCAGTGCTCTTTGGCAGCCGAGGAACTCAGTGAACTACAGTGAATGTCTCGCGAGATGATGACCTCAAATCTCGCGGGACTGTGTTCAGCCCTGACTGAGCTGAAGTTACCGTGACGCTGCCATCGGCAGCTCTTCCTCAGCATTTCCCCGGGCTGCGCCTGCGGACCGCAGACTGAACCGAAGCCGCCGTGACACTACCATCTGCGGCTCTTCCTCAGCGTTTCCCCGGGCTGCGGTGGTGAATTAACGCCGGCCCGGCTCATGTGAGAAGAGCAACGAGAGCTGACAGGCATGTCACACATATACAGGTTGAGTCTCCCTTATCCAAAATGCTTGGGACCAGAGGTATTTTGGATATCGGATTTTTCCGTATTTTGGAATAATTGCATACCATAATGAGATATCATGGTGATAGGACCTAAATCTAAGCACAGAATGCATTTTTGTTACATATACACCTTATACACACAGCCTGAAGGTAATTTTAGCCAATATTTTTTGTAACTTTGTGCATTGAACAAAGTGTGTGTACATTCACACAATTAATTTATGTTTCATATACACCTTATACACACAGCCTGAAGGTAATTTAATATAATAGTTTTAATAACTTTGTGTATTAAACAAAGTTTGTGTACATTGAGCCATCAAAAAACAAAGGTTTCACTATCTCACTCTCACTCAAAAAAGTCTGTATTTCGGAATATTCCATATTTCGGAATATTTGGATATGGGATACTCAACCTGTATTTATAATATAATGAGCATGCATGAAACAAATAGAGGCTCAAGTTATATATAGATATATGTATATTTTTTGATCACTAACAGACACCTTTTAGTAGTGCATTTGTTTGTTTAACCTGTTGAAGCTTGATATTGATTAGGTTGTGTGCAACACTTACACTTCCATGGTTCCTCCCTCTTTCACACAATCTAGTTTTAAGGCACCAAAGGCCTGTAATTTATCAAAGTGGCGACTATTATATTCCTATTTCTATAGATACACTGTTTCATTTAGTTTGTTTGTACGTAAAATATTTTATAAATATGATACATCATTTTAATTATATGAACATTTCTTGGTGCCGCAGGGTGGGGTGGGGTGGGTGGGGGGGTTGCGTCGGTGGGTTGGGATTGGGGGGTGGATCTCCAGGAATCGATGATGCATGAGGTGGCAACCCTAGTTAACAGGTATAAAAAAATAATAATAATAATCATCACAAAATAATTCCACATTACATGCAGGTCATATTATTACTTTAATTTTGCCTTAATGGGGCCAAAATTTCTCAAGAGCTATTTAACTGAGTAGTTTGCCTGAAACACTCTCCAGATCTCTGTTATTAGCAGACTGGAATTGGCTTTCAGCCTCTTAACCATATGCAAAATATTACAAGAACTGTAAAGCAGTCACACAAAGCATAGTTTGTAGAAAAATATATAGGATTACAATGAATCAAACTAGTGCCAAAAGAGACCATTTGTATAATTTATAGTAAATAACATGGAAAGATTACTTAATTTCAATGGCTGACAAATTAACATAGGATTTTTTCTGCAAGGATTTCAAACTATTCATTAAATGTTTATATATTAGCATACTGAACTTTTACTGAACCTCTGTGCACAATGCTGCAGATTGGGGCATGCAATAAGTGTCTCTCCAGCTGTTACCAAAATACAACTGCCAAAATGCTCTTCCAGTGGCTGATATTGTGTGCTGGTATCTGTAGTTCAACAACTCTACAGATGCAAGGTATTACTTGCTGGAACAATAAAATCTATATAATAATAGGAAATAGTGAGGTTGATGTGGAGTTGAATGAAAGATGGCAGTAATTACACATGCGTACATGGAACAAAATGTGGATATTCGCCCATTTAATCAATTGTATTACTCAATGTGACCACCAGGGGAGCAGAGAGGGGTGAGTAGTTACTAATTACCCAGGCCTGGGCTTTTTTAAGGGGCCCAAGCCAGCTGTGCAGGGGAAGAATACCTCCTCGGTAAACATTGTAATTGTCATGATTTTGTATGTGTGTGTTTGGGGGGGGGTATAAGGGTGTGGCAATGTCTTCCCATCAATTGGACCATATTGCCCCTATTTGCACATTTGGTTTGGCTTCACAGTCGTCACAAAGTAGTTAGGCTATTTAGAAACTACAAGTCACTGCAACCCGTGACCACTTCAAGTATCGGTAGCTATATATTAAATTTTCTGATGAACAGTGAATTGATTAAATCAGAACCTAATGTTATACACGTGATTTAGAAGTATTTACATAGACATTAGTGATCAAATTACAATATACATCTGATTGTAATCAATTGTGTATTGTAAACTGACCACTAATGTTTAGAAATTGAGTATTGTGGGTCTACGGCGGTGATAGAAAATAGATTTCAGGTCTAAACATAAAAGAATAAATTGATTCTGGCAGGCAGCAGCATGGATTTTTACATGTGTCCTCTTACCCCCACTCTGCTATTCTTAGTTAGGGGCTATATTTTGTAGTATTTTTGATGATACTACAAAAGATAAACCCTAACTAAGAATATCACAATCTAAAAAATAAATACATTTTTTTTTTTAATGACTGCAAGCAAAAGTTCATAGGGAAAATTATTCTCATAAGGCTCATAAGGCTATGGGATCAGAATCAGAATCACTTTATTGCCAAGTATCAATACACAAGGAATTTGTTTCCGATAGCCACCGCTCTCATACAGTATACAATACATACATAACTAGACCAAAACACACATAGGGAATAGCAGCATGATAGGTACGTAGATACATGTGCCAGGTTGAATTGCAAATGGAATGGGCTAGGTGCCCATCGAATTTATTAGGGCAGTTGCTTGGGGAAAAAAACTGTGTCTGGCGGTTATCACCAGTTGCGAGCCATACCGCCTGCCTGACGGCAGCCTTCTGAACATGTCGTGACCGGGGTTGGAGTGATCATCGATGATCCTTTCCGCCCGCTTAGTAACCCTTGCCTGATATAAAGCCTCAATCGCCGGGAGATTTGTCCCTATGATTTTTCCGCTGCCCCCACTATTCGCTGTAGTCTGTTCCTGTCATGAGTTGAGGCTGAGCCAAACCACACTATTATCAAGGTGCAGATAACGGATTGAATAATAGCTGAGTAGAAGATCACCAGGAGTTCCTGCGGCAGTTTGAACTTCCTAAATTGGCGTAAGAAGTACAGCCTCTGCTGGGCTTTCCCCACAATGCCTTCCACTTCAGATCCCTAGCAATCGTGGAGCCTAAAAATCTCTCTGCTTCCGCTCCGTTAGGAAGTTCTACACCCAGGAGCATAGCTTACCCGAGACACCTAGTCTGTGCATTTTCGATTGCAGCAGACCAGGAATAATAGTGTTGAATACAGAGCTGAAGTCCACGAACAGTACCCTCGCGTAACCAGAACCACCCCCCCCCCCCCCCCCCCGGCGAGTCCACGTGCTGCAAGATATGATGCAGACCCAAATTCACTGCGTCCTCTGCCGATCAATTAGCCCTGTAGGCAGAGTGTAGAGGGTCAAGGAGGGGACCTACTGTGGACTTCAGATGGGTCAGTGTATTAGAGATGAGAGGGTTCGGCTCTCAGAGAACCGAACCCTACCGGACTTTGCCTTCCGAGTTCGGTTCCGAGCCTGGCTCAGGTTTTCCCGCCTGGCTCGGGTTTTCCCGCCTGACTCGGAAACCCGAACGCGGCATAACGTCATCATCCCGCTGTCGGATTCTCGCTGGAATTGGATTCCATATAAGGAGCTACGCGTTGCTGCCATTTTCACTCCAGTCTCGGAGAGTGTAGTGAGAGGACGTGTCTCCATCCTTCAGTGTCTGTGTGGGGGCGGGAAAGTGGGGTGGCAAGTCCTGTGCTGTGTTGTGCTGCTCAGTCCAGTCCAGTGTAGTCACAGTGTATTGTGCTGCATCAGTCCAGCCAGTCACAGTGTTGGTGTCCTCTCCTGCCATTGTAGCTGTATGAAGTGGTGCTGTGTTGTGCTGTTCAGTCCAGTGTAGTCAGTGTATTGTGCTGCATCAGTCCAGCCAGTCACAGTGTTGGTGTTCTCTGCTGCCATATATCCAGTGTAGCTGTATAAAGTGTTGTTGTGTTGTGCTGCATCAGACCAGTGGTAGTGTCCTGTCTCATCAGACATTCCAGTGACGATATACGCTGCTGCTATATGTCCACTGCTGCCGTATAACGAGTTTTATGGTAAGAACTTACCTTTGTTAAAACTCTTTCTGCGAGGTACACTGGGCTCCATAAGGATAGACATTGGGGTGTAGAGTAGGATCTTGATCCGAAGCACCAACAGGCTCAAAAGCTTTGACCTTCTTCCCAAGATGCATAGAGACGCCTCCTATATCACCCCCCCTCCGTGCGCAGGAGCTCAGTTTTGTTAACCAGCCCAATGCAGTAGCAAGTAAAAGAGATGACAACTGCAAGTTTGCCACAAACACCACACTCTCCCGACAGGAGAAGTGTCAGCGGTTAATGCCATACCAACCCAAAGAAGCTAAGTGCTTCAGGGTGGGCACCTTGTGGAGCCCAGTGTACCTCGCAGAAAGAGTTTTAACAAAGGTAAGTTCTTACCATAAAACTCGTTTTCTGCTGCGGGGTACACTGGGCTCCACAAGGATAGACATTGGGGATGTCCTAAAGCAGTTCCTTATGGGAGGGGACGTACTGCAGCGGGCACAAGAACCCGGCGTCCAAAGGAAGCATCCTGGGAAGCGGCAGTATCGAAGGCATAGAACCTTATGAACGTGTCCACTAAGGACCACATAGCCACCTTGCACAATTGTTCAGGGGCCGCACCACGGCGGGCCGCCCAAGAAGGTCCCATGGACCGAGTAGAATGGGCCGTAATGTGAGCAGGAGCTGATAGACCAGCCTTCACATAAGCATGTGCAATCACCATTCTAATCCATCTGGCCAGGGTCTGCTTGTGCGCAGGCCAGCCCCGTTTGTGAAACCCAAACAGAATAAAGAGAGAATCAGATTTCCTAACAGAAGCAGTTCTCGTCACATAGATACGGAGAGCCCGTGCCACATCCAAAGACCGCTCTTTGGAAGACAGATCAGGAGAGACAAAGGCCGGTACCACAATCTCCTGATTAAGGTGGAACAAAGAAACCACCTTAGGCAAATAACCGGGACGAGTCCTAAGAACCGCCCGGTCACGTGAAATATCAGATATGGGGAACTACAAGACAAGGCACCCAAATCCGACACTCTTCTAGCTGAAGCAATAGCCAGCAGAAACACCACTTTAAGGGAAGCCACTTAAGATCGGCTGAACAAAGAGGTTCAAACGGAGACTCTTGTAACGCCTCCAAAACCTCCGACAAGTCCCAAGGAGCCACAGGCGGGACATACGGATGTTGGATACGCAACACACCCTGAGTGAATGTATGCACATCAGGTAAGGTCGCAATCTTTCTCTGAAACCACACCGACAAGGCAGATATTTGAACCTTGAGGGAGGCCAGACGCAGGCCTAAGTCCAGGCCCTGCTGAAGAAAGGTCAACAACTTGGCTGTACTAAACATGGAAGCGTCATAATTGTTAGATGCGCATCAAACAAAGTAAGAATGCCAGACCCTATGGCAAATCCGAGCAGAAGCCGGTTTCCGGGCCCGCAACATAGTTTGAATGACCTCCTCAGAAAACCCTTTAGCCCTCAAGACGGAAGCTTCAAGAGCCACGCCGTCAAAAACAGCCGGGCCAGGTTCTGGTAGACACAGGGGCCCTAAACGAGGCGGTCTGGGCGTTGTGGAAGTAGAATTGGACGCTCTGACGATAGGCCCTACAGGTCTGAGAACCAGTGCCGTCTGGGCCACGCTGGAGCTATGAGAAGCAGAATTCCTCTTTCTTGCTTGAACTTCCGAATTACCCTGGGCAGGAGTGACACCGGAGGGAACACGTATAGCAGCCGAAACCTCCACGGTACCGCCAGCGCATCCACGAATGCTGCTTGAGGATCCCTCGTCCTTGCTCCGAAAACCGGAACCATGTGATTGTGTCGAGACGCCATCAGATCTACGTCTGGAAGGCCCCACTTTTCCACTAGGAGTTGAAACACATCTGGATGGAGGCCCCACTCTCCGGCGTGTACGCCCTGATGACTGAGAAAGTCCGCTTCCCAATTCAGAACTCCCGGAATGAATATTGCCGATGTGGCCGGTAGATGGCGTTCCGCCCAATAAAGAATCCGTGAGACTTCCTTCATTGCCAAACGGCTTCGAGTGCTGACTTGATGATTTATGTAAGCCACTGTGGTGGCGTTGTCTGACTGTACTTGAACAGGACGGTTCTGAATTAAATGCTGGGCCAGGTTCAACGCATTGAAGACCGCCCGCAATTCCAGAATGTTGATCGAGAGGAGAGATTGCTCCTTGGTCCATCGACCCTGAAGGGAGTGTTGCTCCAGCACCACTCCCCAACCTCTGAGACTGGCATCCGTCGTCAACAGGACCCAGTCGGATATCCAGAAGGGACGGCCCTTGCACAATCATTGGTCCTGGAGCTACCAGTGCAGCGACAGACGGACCTCCGGAGTCAATGAGATCATGTGAGACCTGATCCGGTGAGGCAGGCTGTCCCACTTGGCTAGAATCAGCCTCTGGAGGGGGTGAGAATGGAATTGAGCATACTCCACCATGTCGAACGCTGAGACCATGAGGCCCAGCACCTGCATTGCCGAATGTATCGACACTTGCGGACGAGAAAGGAAGCAACGAATCCTGTCCTGAAGCTTCAGGACTTTCTCCTGAGACAAGAACAACCGCTGGTTGTGAGTGTCCAATAGCGCTCCCAGGTGCACCATGCTCTGAGCAGGGACCAGGGAGGATTTCTTCCAGTTGATGAGCCACCCATGGGCTTGTAGAAACCGGACAGTCATATCCAGATGATGTAGGAGAAGTTCTGGGGAATTTGCCAGGATTAACAAGACGTCCAGATACGGCAGGATCCTGACCCCTTGACGGCGGAGTACCACCGTCATCACCGCCATAAGTTTGGTGAAGACTCGCGGAGCCGTAGTTAAACCAAAAGGTAATGCCCGAAACTGGTAATGGAGGTTGGCAATTGCAAACCTCAGGTATTGCTGATGTGACACTGCTATAGGAATATGCAGGTAAGCATCCTGTATGTCCAGGGAGACCATGTAGTCCCCAGGTTCCAAGGCCAGAACTATAGAGTGAAGAGTTTCCATACGGAACTTGGAAACTTTCACAAACCTGTTCAATGGCTTGAGATTGAGAATGGGCCGAGAGGACCCGTTCGGTTTCGGGACTAGAAACAGCGGAGAATAGTACCCCCGGCCCCCCTGAGCAAGAGGCACCTGTACTACGACTCCTGTATCCAGGAGGGTCTGTACCACCGAATGTAGAGTGTTTGCCTTTGTCTGGTCCAACGAGACGTCTGTCAGGCAAAATCGATGAGGTGGACGGTTTTTGAAGGCTATGGCGTAACCTCGAGTGACGACTTCCCGAACCCAGGCATCTGAAGTGGTCTTCAACCATTCATGGGTATACCATAGAAGCCAGCCCCCCACCCTGGGATCCCCCAGGAGGAGGCCCGCCCCGTCATGCGGCAGGCTTATCTGTCTTGGACGCTGGGTGACGGGCATCCCAGGCTCTTTTGGGCTTCAGCTTACCAGGTTTGGAAGTGCGGGCCTGCTTGTTGTACGCCTGACCTTTTGCTTTACCTGAAGGACGAAAGGGGCGAAAGGAAGTACCTTTAGCCTTCGACACAGAAGGAGCGGTACTTGGCAGACAGGCAGTTTTGGCAGTAGTCAAGTCAGCCACTATCTTATTTAAGTCTTCCCCAAACAGAATATCTTCCTTGAAAGGGAGTACTTCCTGGGTTTTTCTAGAGTCCAGATCCACAGACCAGGATCTCAGCCAGTGGTCAGAGTGAGGTAAAACTTGTTTAACCACCTTCTGACGCTTGAAACTATCTGGTTTCTTAGGAGAGACGGATGGCTCGGGATCATCCGTAATCTGTAAAATCAACTTAATAGCAACCTAAAGATCAGGAACATCCACATGTGAACTACCCTCCCCATCAGCAGTATCTGTGTCAGAATCTGTGGGGTCAGTGTAAGCGCCATCTTCATCAGACGAGGTGTCAGTGACAGCAGTGGATTGTGAGGAGATAAGAGGTCGCTTAGAGGACCCCTTGGTCTTAGGCGAGCGAGGGTCAGACTTTTTAGTAGTCAAGGACTGGTTCAACTTCTTCAATTGAGCAGACAAATTATCCGCCCACAACGGGTTAGCTGCGGGGACCACATATGGTTGCACCGGCATAGGAGGTCCCATAGTGGGTGTTAGTTTAGTAACTAGCGTATGTAGAAGCGTGGAGAAAGTAGCCCACGGTGGGTCATTATGTACCCCCGTTGCTACAGTCCCACTGGGGGGCAAGGAGCCCTCAGAACCAGAGCCCACAGCTGCTATAGTCTCCTCATAGGGATCTGTGGCTTCAGCAACACCGGCAGTGTGTTCAGCCCCAGAACTGTTACCTTCAGAAGCAGACATGATATAACTTGCAGTATCAGGTAACACAGTACAATTGTCAACAGCACAATACCTCTTGCCCAAACCCAGGGCCGGCGCTACCATTAGGCAGCTTTAGGCAGCTGCCTATGGGCGTTGGCCACTGGAGGGCGGCAGGCTCCAATTAAATATATTTTACAAAAAAAATAATATATTTTGATAAGTAAGCCCAGACCAGGGGCGGCCGCGGCGAGGGTCTAGCCTGCCACAGCCGTCAGTCACCTCACCGGCCCAGTGTATTGCTTTCCCTGCGGGCCTGCGGCTGCTCCATGTCTAAACAGAAATAGACGGAGCCGCGCGTATGAGAGAGCAGGTCAGGAGACGGGCGCCGCCCACACTGACAGCCTAACACGCATCCTGCTAGGCGCCGTCAGCACGAACGTCAGCGCTTGTGTGGCGCCCGTCTCCTGACCTGCTCTCTCATACGCGCGGCTCCGTCTATTTCTGTTAGAGACATGGAGCAGCCGCAGGGAAATCACACTGGCGTAGGTGAGGTGACTGACGGCTGTGGCAGGCTAGACCCTCGCCGCGGCCGCCCCTGGTCTGGGCTTACTTATCAAAATATATTTTTTTTTGTGTAAAATATATTTAATTGGAACATCTGAAAGACAAGAGAAGTCTCTCTATCCCCTCCCTCCCCGCCGCCCCGCGCCTCCCTATCCCCTCCCTGCCGCCCCGCGTCTCCCTATCCTCTCTCTCCCACCCAGCGTCTCACTATCCCCTAACTGCCACCCCGCGTCTCGCTATCCCCTCCCTCCCTGCCGCCCCGCGCCTCCCTATCTCCTCCATCCCACCCCGCATCTCCCTATCCCCTCCCTTCCACCCCGCGTCTCCCTATCCCCTCCCTCCCACCCCACGTCTCCCTATCCCCTCCCTCCCTGCCGCCCCGCGTCTCCCTATCCTCTCCCTCCCACCCGCGTCTCACTATCCCCTCACTGCCGCCCCGCGTCTCGCTATCCCCTCCCTCCCACCCCACGTCTCCCTATCCCCTCCCTCCCACCCCGCGTCTCACTATCCCCTCACTGCCGCCCCGCGTCTCGCTATCCCCTCCCTCCCTGCCGCCCCGCGCCTCCCTATCTCCTCCCTCCCACCCCGCATCTCCCTATCCCCTCCCTTCCACCCCGCGTCTCCCTATCCCCTCCCTCCCACCCCACGTCTCCCTATCCCCTCCCTCCCTGCCGCCCCGCGTCTCCCTATCCTCTCCCTCCCACCTGCGTCTCACTATCCCCTCACTGCCGCCCCGCGTCTCGCTATCCCCTCCCTCCCACCCCACGTCTCCCTATCCCCTCCCTCCCTGCCGCCCCGCGTCTCCCTATCCTCTCCCTCCCACCCGCGTCTCACTGTCCCCTCACTGCCGCCCCGCATCTCGCTATCCCCTCCCTCCCCGCGCCTCCCTCCCTGCTGCCCCGCGCCTCCCTATCCCCTCACTCCCTGCCGCGTCTCCCTATCCCCTCCCTCGCACCCCGCATCTCACTATCCCCTCCCTGCCGCCCCATGTCTCGCTATCCCCTCCCTCCCTCCCTGCCGCCCCGCGCCTCCCTATCTCCTCCCTCCCACCCCGCATCTCCCTATCCCCTCCCTTCCACCCCGCGTCTCCCTATCCCCTCCCTCCCACCCCACGTCTCCCTATCCCCTCCCTCCCTGCCGCCCTGCGTCTCCCTATCCCCTCCCTCCCACTCCACGTCTCCCTATCCCCTCCCTCCCTGCCGCCCCGCACTTCCCGATGTTGGAGTTGCCTACAGCAGCGGCAGCTCCGGAGACAACAGGCAGCGCTGTTACCTCTATTTCCGTGCCCTCAGCATCTCCGGCAGCATCTGCTTCCTCCGGGACTGAGGAATTAGGACCACTAAGGCGAGGGGTGGGGGAGTTGTGCTTGGTGGCAAGTGTCTGGGCAGCTCACCCCCAGATCACTTGGACTGCAGCTCCCCGCCTTGTGATCTGGGGGTGAGCTGCAGTCCAAGTGATCTGGGGGTGAGCTGCAGTCCAAGTGATCTGGGCAAGATCACTTGGACTGCAGCACACCCCCAGATCACTTGGACGCAGGGACAGGGAAAAATATATAAAATAAATGTAAAAAAATTATATATTTATATCACAGCTGCCCGCCTCCCACCGCTGACCAGCGCTCACTTCTGCACGCTGCACCGCCATTGAAAGCTGACCACCGCAGACCACAACTGGCGGTGGTCAGAGGGACATCAACGCCGCAGCGAAGAAGGACAGCTTAGTACCGCCGCATCCCCCACAGACCATGGGCTCATACGCCACCAACAACCACAGTCCCTTCCGCACCTCCGCTGCACATATCAGGTAATGTTACCCTATGTCCCTGCTGTCACGCTCTCAGTCCCTGCTGTCACTCTCTCAGTCCTTGCTGTCACTCTCTCTCCCTGTCCCTGAATTGTGGGTCATACCGTTTGCTATAATGTGAATTTCGTCTCATACCATATGGTAAAATCAGAATTTTGGCTCATACAGTATGCTGTAATGTGAATTTCGGGTCATACCGTGTGCTATAATGTGAATTTCGGCTCATACAGTGTGGTAAAATCTGAAATTTTGGGTCATAGCGTGTTCTGTAACGTGAATTTCGGCTCATACCGTGTGCTGTAATGTGAATTTCGGCTCATACTGTGTAGTAAAATATGAATTTTGGCTCATACTGTGTGCTGTAATGTGAATTTCGGCTCATACCGTGTGCTGTAATGTGAATTTCGGCTCATACCGTGTGCTATAATGTGAATTTCGGCTCATACCGTGTGCTATAATGTGAATTTCGGCTCATACCGTGTGCTGTAATGTGAATTTCGGCTCATACTGTGTGGTAAAATATGAATTTCGGATCATACGGTGTGCTGTAATGTGAATTTCGGCTCATACGGTGTGCTGTAATATGAATTTCGGCTCATACGGTGTGCTGTAATGTGAATTTCGGCTCATACTGTGTGGTAAAATATGAATTTTGGCTCATACCATGTGCTGTAGTGTGAATTTTGGCTCATACCATGTGCTGTAGTGTGAATTTCGGCTCATTCCGTGTGCTGTAATGTGAATTTCTAGATAGTATAAGAATTTCTAGATAGTATAAGGGGTCCTAATACACTGAAGGACACGCCCCCATTTGAGTGGCCACACCCCCTCTCCCGGAGGCGCGCGCATAATTGCAACCTTCACTTTTCCATACCCCCACTTCAAAATGTCTACTTCGACCACTGTATATGTATGTGTGTGTATATATATATATAGTATTCATTCTAGCACCCTGCACCTTTCAAAATCCATGCAGTTCCCCTTTCCTGCCTGGGGTGTCACTCTCTGCTCTGGTGTTTCTCAGCACACACAAGTCTGTATCACAGCACTGAGTAACAGATCAGAGTGTGCGGAGAAGCACCACAGCAGAGAGCGACACCCCAGGCAGGAAAGAGGAACTGCACAGTATTTGAAAGGTGCAGGGTGCTAGAATGAACACTATATATATATATATATATATATAGCCAATGACCTCACCGCACGTCACTGCCGCAAAGTTCTAGTTACAACCCTGATGCCTATCTATAATACTGTATAAAACTACAGACTGTGGTATTATACTATATATGGATGTGGGGCTGGATGCTTTTTAACTTGTGTGCATTTAATATAATATTTGTCAGGTTTTCTTTTGCTGTTATTTGGCTGCTTCAGGAGGATCAACATACTGTTAACACAGCCTCTGGATAACGTGATCACTCCACTGTCCAAGCAACAGGGAAAGGGGAGGGGAGGGAGGACGGGGGGGGGGGGGGGGGGGGTGTAGGCAGAAATTTTGCCTAGGGTGCCGAGAAACCTTGCACCGGCCCTGCCCAAACCCCTGCGCAGTGTTGTCAGCACAAGCAGAGATACAGGAGAGATATGGTGACTAAAATCACAAAGAAAAATACGTATTAAAGTATATCTTGTGAAAATCCTATATAGTTATAAAACCTGATGCACCAAGCCCCCTCAGGTTATAGAATATAGGGATAGCAAGTTGAGTGAGAGACACGAAATGGAAACTACTCAGCAAGCTAATGCACACACATATAGTCACAATTTCTCTGACGTCCTAGTGGATGCTGGGAACTCTGTAAGGACCATGGGGAATAGACGGGCTCCGCAGGAGACTGGGCACTCTAAGAAAGAATTAGGACTACTGGTGTGCACTGGCTCCTCCCTCTATGCCCCTCCTCCAGACCTCAGTTAGAATCTGTGCCCGGCTCGAGCTGGTTGCACACTAGGGGCTCTCCTGAGCTCCTAGAAAAGAAAGTATTTATTAGGTTTTTTATTTTCAGTGAGATCTGCTGGCAACAGACTCACTGCTACGAGGGACTTAGGGCAGAGAAGCGAACCTACCTGCTTGCAGCTAGCTTGGGCTTCTAGGCTACTGGACACCATTAGCTCCAGAGGGATCGAACACAGGCCCAGCCTCGGTCGTCCGGTCCCGGAGCCGCGCCGCCGTCCCCCTTGCAGAGCCAGAAGCAAGAAGAACGTCCTGGAAATCGGCGGCTGAAGACTCCGGTCTTCATTAAGGTAGCGCACAGCACTGCAGCTGTGCGCCATTGCTCCCTATGCACACCACATAGTCCGGTCACTGATGGGTGCAGGGCGCTGGGGGGGCGCCCTGGGCTGCAATTAGAGTACCTTAAATTGGCAAAACAACACATAATATAGTCTAATAAACTATATATGTGTAAGATAAGGATAAGCCCGCCGAAAAGGGGGCGGGGCTATCTCCCTCAGCACACTGGCGCCATTTCCTCTTCACAGCTCCGCTGGAAGACAGCTCCCCAGGCTCCCCCCTGCAGTTTCCAGGCTCAAAGGGTAAAAAAGAGAGGGGGGGGCACTAAATTTAGGCGCAAAACTGTATTGTATAGCTGCTATAGGGAAAATCACTTTGTGTAGTGTAAATCCCTGTTTATATAGCGCTGTGGTGTGTGCTGGCATACTCTCTCTCTGTCTCCCCAAAGGACTTTGTGGGGTCCTGTCCTCAGTCAGAGCATTCCCTGTGTGTGTGCGGTGTGTCGGTACGGCTGTGTCGACATGTTTGATGAGGAGGCTTATGTGGAGGCGGAGCAGGTGCCGATAAATGTGATGTCACCCCCTGCGGGGTCGACACCAGAGTGGATGGATATGTGGAAGGTTTTACACGACAGTGTCAACTCCTTACATAAAAGGTTCGATGACATAACAGCTGTGGGACAGCCGGCTTCTCAGCCAGTGCCTGCCCAGGCGTCTCAAAAGCCATCAGGGGCTCAAAAACGCCCGCTACCTCAGATGGCTGACACAGATGTCGACACGGAGTCTGACTCCAGTGTCGACGACGACGAGACTCATGTACATTCCACTAGGGCCATTCGTTGCATGATTACGGCAATGAAAAATGTGTTGCACATTTCTGACATTAACCCAGGTACCACAAAAAAGGGTATTATGTTTGGGGAGAAAAAGCAACCAGTGGTTTTTCCCCCATCAGATGAGATGAATGAAGTGTGTGAAGAAGCGTGGGCTTCCCCTGACAAAAAACTAGTGATTTCTAAAAGGTTACTGATGGCGTACCCTTTCCCGCCAGAGGACAGGGTACGTTGGGAGACATCCCCGAGGGTGGATAAAGCGCTCACACGCTTGTCAAAAAAGGTGGCACTACCGTCTCAGGATACGGCCGCCTTAAAGGAGCCTGCGGATAGAAAGCAGGAGGCTATCCTGAAGTATGTATATACACACTCAGGTACTATACTGAGACCTGCTATTGCTTCAGCATGGATGTGCAGTGCTGCAGCAGCGTGGTCTGATTCCCTGTCTGACAACATGGATTCCCTTGACAGGGACACTATATTGCTAACCATAGAGCATATTAAAGACGTAGTCTTATATATGAGAGATGCACAGAGGGATATTTGCCGGCTGGCATCTAGAATTAATGCAATGTCCATTTCTGCCAGGAGAGTATTATGGACTCGGCAGTGGACAGGTGATGCGGATTCTAAAAGGCACATGGAGGTTTTGCCTTACAAGGGTCAGGAATTGTTTGGGGATGGTCTCTCGGACCTCGTTTCCACAGCAACAGCTGGGAGGTCGACATTTTTACCTCAGGTTCCCTCACAGCCTAAGAAAGCACCGTATTATCAGGTACAGTCCTTTCGGCCCCAGAAAGGCAAGCGGGTTAAAGGCGCGTCCTTTCTGCCCAGAGGCAGGGGTAGAGGGAAAAAGCTGCACCATACAGCCAGTTCCCAAGAACAAAAATCCTCCCCTGCTTCCACTAAATCCACCGCATGACGCTGGGGCTCCACTGGTGGAGCCAGGTGCGGTGGGGGCCCGTCTCCGGAACTTCAGCGACCGGTGGGTTCGCTCACAGGTGGATCCCTGGGTTCTACAAGTGGTATCTCAGGGATACAAGCTGGAATTCGAGACGTCTCCCCCTCGCCGTTACCTCAAATCAGCATTGCCAGCTACTCCCCCGGACAGGGAGGTAGTGCTGGCGGCAATTCACAAGCTGTACCTCCAGCAGGTGATAATAAAAGTTCCCCTCCTTCAACAGGGTCGGGGTTACTATTCCACAATGTTTGTGGTACCGAAACCAGACGGTTCGGTGAGACCCATTCTAAATTTGAAATACTTGAACACTTATATAAGGAAGTTCAAGTTCAAAATGGAATCGCTCAGGACGGTTATTGCAAGCCTGGAAGAAAGGGATTACATGGTATCACTGGACATCAAGGATGCTTACCTGCATGTCCCCATTTACCCACCTCACCAGGTGTACCTCCGTTTTGTGATACAGGACTGCCATTACCAATTCCAGACGTTGCCGTTTGGTCTGTCCACGGCACCGAGGGTATTTACCAAGGTAATGGCCGAAATGATGATACTCCTTCGAAAGAAGGGAGTTATAATTATCCCGTACTTGGACGATCTCCTTATAAAGGCGAGGTCCAGGGAGCAGTTGTTGGTCGGAGTAGCACTATCTCAGGAAGTGCTACGACAGCACGGCTGGATTCTGAATATTCCAAAGTCGCAGCTGGTTCCTACGACGCGTCTGCTGTTCCTGGGTATGGTTCTGGACACAGAACAGTCGAAGGTGTTTCTCCCGGAGGAGAAGGCCAAGGAGTTGTCATCTCTGGTCAGAGACCTCCTGAAACCAAAACAGGTGTCGGTGCATCACTGCACGCGAGTCCTGGGAAAGATGGTAGCTTCTTACGAGGCAATTCCATTCGGCAGGTTCCATGCAAGGATCTTTCAGTGGGATCTGTTAGACAAGTGGTCCGGATCTCATCTTCAGATGCATCGGCTGATCACCCTGTCCCCGAGGGCCAGGGTGTCTCTGCTGTGGTGGCTGCAGAGTGCTCATCTTCTAGAGGGCCGCAGATTCGGCATACAGGACTGGATCCTGGTGACCACGGATGCAAGCCTCCGAGGTTGGGGGGCAGTCACTCAGGGAAGAAACTTCCAAGGACAATGGTCGAGTCAGGAAGCTTCCCTACACATAAATATTCTGGAACTAAGGGCCATTTACAATGCCCTAAGTCAGGCAAGACCCCTGCTTCAAAACCAGCCGGTGCTGATTCAGTCAGACAACATCACAGCGGTCGCCCATGTAAACCGACAGGGCGGCACAAGAAGCAGGATGGCGATGGCAGAAGCCACAAGGATTCTCCGATAGGCAGAAAATCACGTGATAGCACTGTCAGCAGTGTTCATTCCGGGAGTGGACAACTGGGAAGCAGACTTCCTCAGCAGGCACGACCTCCACCCGGGAGAGTGGGGACTTCATCCAGAAGTCTTCCAACTGATTGTAAATCGTTGGGAAAGGCCACAGGTGGACATGATGGCGTCCCGCCTCAACAAAAAGCTAAAAAGATATTGCGCCAGGTCAAGGGACCCTCAGGCAATAGCTGTGGACGCTCTAGTGACACTGTGGGTGTACCAGTCGGTTTATGTGTTCCTTCCTCTTCCTCTCATACCACAGATGCTGAGGATAATAAGAAAGAGAGGAGTAAGAACTATACTCATCGTTCAGGATTGGCCAAGAAGGACTTGGTACCCGGAACCACAAGAAATGATCTCAGAGGACCCTTGGCCTCTGCCTCTCAGACAGGACCTGCTACAGCAGGGGCCCTGTCTGTTCCAAGACTTACCGCGGCTGCGTTTGACGGCATGGCGGTTGAACGCCGGATCCTGATGGAAAAGGGCATTCCGGTTGAAGTCATTCCTACGCTGATAAAAGCTAGGAAAGATGTGACAGCAAAACATTATCACCGCATATGGCGAAAATATGTTGCTTGGTGTGAGGCCATGAAGGCCCCCACAGAAGAATTTCAACTGGGTTGATTTCTGCACTTCCTACAGTCAGGAGTGAATATGGGCCTAAAATTGGGATCCATTAAAGTCCAGATTTCGGCCCTGTCTATTTTCTTTCAAAAAGAACTGGCTTCACTGCCTGAAGTTCAGACGTTTGTTAAGGGAGTGCTGCATATTCAACCCCATTTTTGTGCCCCCAGTGGCACCTTGGGATCTCAACGTTGTGTTGGATTTCCTAAAATCACATTGGTTTGAGCCACTTCAGACTGTGGAATTGAAATATCTCACGTGGAAAGTGGTCATGCTTTTGGCCTTGGCTTCGGCTAGGCGGGTGTCAGAATTGGCGGCTTTGTCCTGTAAAAGCCCCTATCTGATCTTCCATATGGACAGAGCAGAATTGAGGACTCGTCCCCAATTCCTCCCTAAGGTGGTATCAGCGTTTCATTTGAACCAACCTATTGTGGTGCCTGCGGCTACTCGGGACTTGGAGGCTTCCAAGTTGCTGGACGTAGTCCGGGCCCTGAAAATCTATGTTTCCAGGACGGCTAGAGTCAGAAAGACTGACTCGCTGTTTATCCTGCATGCACCCAACAAGCTGGGTGCTCCTGCTTCTAAGCAGACTATTGCTCGCTGGATCTGCTCCACGATTCAACTTGCACATTCTGCGGCTGGACTGCCGCATCCTAAATCAGTCAAAGCCCATTCCACGAGGAAGGTGGGCTCTTCTTGGGCGGCTGCCCGAGGGGTCTCGGCTTTACAACTTTGCCAAGCTGCTACCTGGTCGGGATCAAACACGTTTGCAAAATTCTACAAGTTTGATACCCTGGCTGAGGAGGACCTTGAGTTTGCTCATTCGGTGCTGCAGAGTCATCCGCACTCTCCCGCCCGTTTGGGAGCTTTGGTATAATCCCCATGGTCCTTACGGAGTTCCCAGCATCCACTAGGACGTCAGAGAAAATAAGAATTTACTCACCGGTAATTCTATTTCTCGTAGTCCGTAGTGGATGCTGGGCGCCCATCCCAAGTGCGGATTGTCTGCAATACTTGTATATAGTTATTGCCTAACTAAAGGGTTATTGTTATGAGCCATCTGTTAGTGAAGCTCAGTTGTTATTCATACTGTTAACTGGGTATAGTATCACCAGTTGTACGGTGTGATTGGTGTGGCTGGTATGAGTCTTACCCGGGATTCCAAATCCTTTCCTTGTTGTGTCAGCTCTTCCGGGCACAGTTTCCCTAACTGAGGTCTGGAGGAGGGGCATAGAGGGAGGAGCCAGTGCACACCAGTAGTCCTAATTCTTTCTTAGAGTGCCCAGTCTCCTGCGGAGCCCGTCTATTCCCCATGGTCCTTACGGAGTTCCCAGCATCCACTACGGACTACGAGAAATAGAATTACCGGTGAGTAAATTCTTATTTATACAATGCAGAGGTTATTACTAACAATAATACTGCACTGGACCAGCTTATATATATAGCTATGAAGTCAATAGATATAACACTGAACAGTAAAAACTGGATGTATATCACAAGGTACTTGTACCCGAGAACCCTGACTAAATGCACTATTTCTTAACTAACACTGTCTAATTGACATGTAGAATACTAAAGTGTCATGTAAAGTCACAGCGCTGACAACCAGGCGGCTTTAAACAGGAGGATTTGCCCAAGCAGTCCCAGGAACAGTGTAGCTGAGAGAAATGGCGCCCAGACACTGACAGGGAGTGAGGGAGAGACAGATATGCAGCTCCAGGGCGAGAACATTTACTGGAAATGGCGCCCTGGGGCTGGGGGAGGGGCTCCAGGTCTAAGCCTTATCCCCTCTGCTGGCAAAACCACCGGGTACTGCGGGCTACTTGTAAAAAGGTTTAGGAGAAAACCTGACCTGCACCCATGCCCTGGTGATCTAGTGGGATCGCCTGTACTGCCACAGTGTCCACTGCCAGCGCGCACGGCCCGCCTCCCACCGGCCGCGCCGGATCGTGATAAAGTGCAGGTCCCACGAGCGAGACCCACTTACCTCCTCCCGAAGTGCGGCCACGCGATCCCGGAGAGCCCCAGCCGTGTGTGACTAACTTGGAAGAAAACCGGAGCCTCCTGCTGTAGGTACCCGGCAACCAGGGCGCGGGAGTGTACAGCGCCGCTGGGGGAGAGATGGAGCTGCAGCAGGCAATGTCTACTGACATCTAACACAATCTGTGCCTCTGCTGCAGCCCTTGTAGTCTTCTTTTTTCTTCAGAAAAAGCTTTTTCTAGAGCTGCTCTGAGCAGCTCTTCCTGTTACATGCTTGCACTGCAAGCACCAACTACAAACTGAGCTCCTGTGCACAGAGGCGGGGGGATATAGGAGGCGGCGCTATGCATCTTGGGAAGAAAGTCAAAGCTTTTGAGCTTGTTGGTGCTTCGGATCAAGATCCTACTGTACACCCCAATGTCTATCCTTGTGGAGCCTAGTGTACCCCGCAGCAGAAAATAATAATAACAACCACCACCACAAGTCCCTTACAGTATTGTTTTGTTGTGCTGCATCAGACCAGTGGTAGTGTACTGTCTCAGTCATTCCAGTGACGATATATGCTGCTGCTATATGTCCACTGCTGCCGTATAATAATAAAAAAATTAAAAGAGTTAAGCTGGAAAGAGCACAGAAAAGAACTGTGCGTTCTGAGATGGTATCACAAATCCCCAAGGAGAGTCCAAGTGTGTCAGCGGTTGCAAGGCCTGACCTTCCCAACACTGGATGGGAAGAGGTGGCTCCTTCCACCATTTGCACGCCCCCTGCAACTACTGGAAGGAACACCCACAGTCCAGTTCCTGATATTCAAATTGAAGATGTCACTGTTGAAGTACACCAGGATGAGGATATGGCGCTGAGGAGGAAGTTGACGATGAGGATTCTGATGGTGTTGTGGTTTGTTTAAGTCAGGCACCGGGGGAGACACCTGTTGTCCTTGGGACGAAGAAGCCCATTGTGATGCCTGGGCAAACTACCAGAAAAGCCACCTTTTCGATGTGGAATTATTTCTCCACAAATCCGGACAACAGGTGTCAAGCCATCTGTTGCCTCTGTAAATCTGTAATAAGTAGGGGTAAGGAGGTTAGCCATCTTCCCTTATACGTCACCTGCTGTGCATTCATCAAAAGTCAGTGTCAAGTTGTAAAACTTTGGGTAAGAGCGTAAGCAGTTGACTGACACCTAAATCCCTTCTTCCTCCTGTACCCAAGCTCCTGCAAGCCACACCACCAACTTCCTCAACGTCAACGTCAACTACCTCCTCAGGAACGTCAGTAGTCCTGCAGGCCATGTCACTGTCAAGACTGAGGAGTCCTCTCCTAACCGGGATTCCTCCATAGGATCCTTGAGTGGTACGCCTGCTGTTGCTGCCGCTGCTGTTGTTGCTGCTGGGAGTTAATCGTCATCCCAGAGGGGAAGTTGGAAGACCACTTGTACTACTTCCAGTAAGCAATTGACTGTCCAACAGTCCTTTGTGAGGAAGATGAAATATGACAGCAGTCATCCTTTTGCAAAGCGGACAACTGCGGCCTTGACAGCTATGTTGGTGTTAGACGTGCGTCCGGTATCCACCATTAGTTTAGTGGGACTTAGAGAATTGTTTGAGGTACTGTGTCCCTGGTATCAAATCCCATCTAGGTTCCACTTCTCTAGGCAGGCGATACCGAGAATGTACACCGACGTCAGAAAAAGAGTCACCAGTATCCTACAAAATGCGGTTGTATCCAGTGTCCACTTAACCACGGACATGTGGACAAGTGGAACAGGGCAGACTAAGGACTATATAACTGTAACAGCCCACTGGGTAGATGTATTGCCTTCCGCAGCAACAACAACAGCAGCGGAACCAGTAGCAGCATCTCGCAAACGCCAACTCATTCCTAGGCAGGCTACGCTATGTATCACTGCTTTCCTTAAGAGGCACACAGCTCACAACCTCTTACGGAAACTGAGGAACATCATCACAGAGCGGCTCACCCCAATTGGACTCTCCTGGGGATTTGTGATATCGGACAATGCCACCAATATTGTGCGTGCATTACATCTGGACAAATTCCAGCATGTCCCATGTTTTGCACATACAGTACAATTAATTTGGTGGTGCAGAATTTTTTGAAAAATGACAGGGGTGTGCAGGAGATGCTGTCGGTGGCCCGAAAAATTGCGGGGGACTTTCGGCATTCTGCCACTGCGTGCCGAAGACTGGAGCGCCAGCAAGCACTCCTGAACCTACCCCGCCATCAACTATAGCAAGAGGTGGTAACGACGTGGAATTCAATACTCTATATGCTTCAAAGGATGGAGGAGCAGCAAAAGGCCATTCAAGTCTATAACGATATAGGCAAAGGAGGGGTAATGCACCTGACTCAAGCGCAGTGGAGAATGATTTCCGTCTTGTGCAAGGTTCTCCAACCCTTCAAACTTGCCACACGTGAAGTCAGTTCAGACACTGCCAGCTTGAGTCAGTTCATTCCCCTCATCAGGCTTTTGCAGAAGCAGCTGGATAAATTGAAGGAGACAAAGTATGTGGGACTTGTGGATGGAGACCTTCATTCGCTTTGCCAGGATTCAAGGGTGGTCAATCTGTTGAAATCAGAGAACTACATTTTGTCCACTGTACTCGATCCTAGGTTTAAAGCCTACGTTGTATCTCTCCTTCCAGCAGACACAAGTGTGCAGAGGTGCAAAGACCTGCTGGTTAGTAAATTGTCAACTCAAGCGGAACGTGACCCGTGAACAGCTCCTCCTTCAATTTCTCCCTCCACTGGGGCTGCAAGGAAAAGGATAAGATTTCCTAGCCCACCCACTGGCGGTGATGTAGGTCAGGAGCGAAAGCTGACATCTGGTCCGGACTGAAGGACCTGCCAACGATTACTGACATGTCTACTGTCACTGCATATGATTCCAAAACCAAAACACAAAATGGTGGTTTTGGCAAAACCAAAACACGAAAGTGGAATTAGAACCAAAACCAAAACACAAAACACGAAAAGTGCCCACCGCATATCTCTACCAGTCATTCCAATTAGTAAATAGATATAGTTAAAGATCGATTTTTCAAAACCACCAAATACTGTAGCTTTGAGAGCAGGATTTAAAAGGGAAATAGTAATACATGTACTCTATTACAAGTCTGATTTTACACATGTTATTGTCCTTTTAAATTTAGCCCTCAAAACCGCTGACAAATGGCAGCTTTGTAAAAACTGATGTTTAGTAAATATACCCCTGAGTTTTAAGTGGCAAGTCTGTTTTGCTGGATATAGAGGTTGGTGAGTGTTATGGAACTCCAGCACAATTGTATGAGACTCCTAGAGCCACTGGGAGGGTCTTCCACCTACCTCAGCCACCTGTTGTTACCTTAGTGTATTATGCACACACCCGTACTTAGGATGCTGTCCGGTCTTAAACCTAGGCTTACCATACTATCCTTTAAACTGGAACACTTATGATTTATACAGCTTCTGTGGCTGGCTGACTTCAAGCCTGAATTCTACCTGGTTTCAATCAGCTACAGAACCTGTGTAATTCATGAATGCCCGGTTTAAAGGGATAGTATGGTAAGCATATCTTAAACCTTAAGCAGTAGAGGCTAATACAATTGGCTGGAGACCTCAGGATAAACGGCTGGAGTAATATACAACATGCTGATTGTCAGCAAGGAATGGTACACAGAGAATTAACTGGCAGAGCAGGCTCTTGGTCACAGCAGGAGATGCACCATGAGTGTTGGTACTGCTGAACACGGTGCAGCTGGAATACCTACTTGCAGGATGAGCTGTGGAAGAAAGAACAAAAGAGTGCTGGCAAAGGAATAATCAAGAATTATAACAAGTCAAGGCAAGGTTCAGGCATGACTGGGAGTCCAAGATTCAGATACACAGAGTATCCACAGGATCGCACAAAGGGGACACGTACCAGCTACTTTTACACATGTAAAAGCTATAACTGGCAAGGGTGTAGAGCAAGAAAAGTGGCTGCGCTGTGTGTCAGCAGCTATATAAAATAGAGAGCACAACGTATAAAATGTAAAGAATTTATTCTCTTAATCAATATAGTTATAAAACATGTAGGTTAATAATACACCTATATCTGTCTCAGGTGATATAAAGGTTCAGCCGTGTGAAAAAAATGGCTATCCAATATATTAAATCCTAATTGTGCAATAGGGAGGGAACAGGAGAATTTGTAGATGTAGTTCCAGATAAATGTAAACATATACTACCTCTCCGGCAAGGGCTGGTATAAACTTGGCCGGGCGTCCCCGGCTAGTGAGTCCTGCGTTGCCCGATGTTCTGCACAGAGGAGAGGAGTATTGCGGTGCCCAGTGCCGAGCACCTCCCAATAGAAAGAGATGTATGATCGTCTCCTGTATTCCTGATCGCCAGCCGGCGATGAAGCAAGCTGCTGAAATGCACAATGTGATTGCACAGCGGAGCGGAAAGGACCCCGCCTTCCATACACCTGGTCCAGGTGAATTTATCCTGTGCAATCCACACAGCTTCTCTTTCATCCAGCTGACCGGCTGACCGCGGCAAGAAACCGCCTTTGACTTTCCGACAGCAGCTTGCTATCACCGCCGGCCAGCGATCACGAGAACAGGAGACGACCGCACATTTCCTCCTGGCGGCAGGTACTCAGCATTGGGTTACCCACCTTTCCGCTCCGCTGTGCAATCACATTGTGCATTTCAGCAGCTTGCTTCATCGCCGGCTGGCGATCAGGAATACAGGAGACGATCATACATCTCTTTCTATTGGGAGGTGCTCGGCACTGGGCACCGCAATACTCCTCTCCTCTGTGCAGAACATCGGGCAACGCAGGACTCACTAGCCGGGGACGCCCGGCCAAGTTTATACCAGCCCTTGCCGGAGAGGTAGTATATGTTTACATTTATCTGGAACTACATCTACAAATTCTCCTGTTCCCTCCCTATTGCACAATTAGGATTTAATATATTGGATAGCCATTTTTTTCACACGGCTGAACCTTTATATCACCTGAGACAGATATAGGTGTATTATTAACCTACATGTTTTATAACTATATTGATTAAGAGAATAAATTCTTTACATTTTATACGTTGTGCTCTCTATTTTATATAGCTGCTGACACACAGCGCAGCCACTTTTCTTGCTCTATAGTCTTCCAATCCATCTCACATAGTGGTGTGGCAAGCGCAGTGTCTCAGGAGCCTGTTGTACCTTAATCTGTTGGTTTTATTTAAATGATTGATTTGTTTGAGGCGCTGAACAAGTAGTTTCTTTTGTTGAACTGGCAAGGGTGAGCTGGGCTGGCTGCCTTATAACAGCAATCTTGTCCAATCAGCTAGAACCAAGGGTGAGCTGGGCTGGCTGCCTTATAACAGCAATCTTGTCCAATCAGCTAGAGCCAAGGGTGAGCTGGGCTGGCTGCCTTATAACAGCAATCTTGTCCAATCAGCTAGAACCAAGGGTGAGCTGGGCTGGCTGCCTTATAACAGCAATCTTGTCCAATCAGCTAGAACCAAGGGTGAGCTGGGCTGGCTGCCTTATAACAGCAATCTTGTCCAATCAGCTAGAACCAAGGGTGAGCTGGGCTGGCTGTTTTATAACAGCAAGCTTGTCAAATCAGCTAGAATTAGAGTGGGAAGGTCACACTGATTACAAAACTGTGCAGCTGCAGCGCTGCACATAGCTACAGCGTCAGGCTGCTAGGTATCCGCAGCAGCCATAGTTGTCTAGCGTCCCGGTTGCCTAGCAACATTTTTTTTTTTTTTTAGGATAAGGTTACATAAGGAAGAAAAGGGAAGGGAGGGTGGGGATTATAAAAATATAGAACTAGAGACCCATTTTTTAGGGGTTATGGTGGGAATTTAGTGACTCGGTCCATGCTCTGATGATAGTTCACCTTCTGCTCAACTCCTCCTATTTTCTTTTACCATATCCATGCTCAATGTACTTAAGAATATAATGAAATTCATTGGCCACATAATACTCAATGTAACTACTGTAGATGCCTAATAACTTTTAGCGGGTATGGGTCGTTGGGTCGACCCAATTAAGGTCGACAGTCATTAGGTTGACCACTATAGGTTGACATGCATTAGGTCGACAGGGACACTAGGTCGACATAGCCATTAGATTGACATGTGCTAGGTCGACAGGTCAAAAGGTCGACATGAGGAAGGGGCACTACTACAGGCTCTCAAAACCCACTTCTTCACCAAACCCAGCCATTCTCATCCTAATACTCTGTTCCATGCTCTCTGTCTACCCCATCTGTGTCACCCCTGTCTGTCTGCCCCTCCACTTTAGAATGTAAGCTCTCACAAGTAGGGCCCTCTTCCCGCATTTGCTTATCCTTTTTTTAATTTAATACTCTTCGACTGTACCTAATACCATGGTTTTCTGCCACCCTGATACTTATTTCAGTGTCATCTGGTGATGTAGCTATGTTTATTTACCCTGTACACTTGTCTTATATTGTGTTCAACTGTAACTCACTGTTTTCCTGTTTTGATTATTTGTTTACGTACTCTGTAATTGGGCACTGCAGATCCCTTGTGGTGCCAAATAAAGTAATAATAATAATAATAATAATAATAATAATAATAATAATACTGTAGGCATTATGTGTAAGGGGCATTACTGTGGGTATTATGTGTATAAGTGGCACTACTGTGGGCATTATGTGTAAGTGACATTACTACTGTGCCATTATGTGTATAAGGGGCACAACTGTGACATTATGTGTAAGTGGCACTACTAATGTGGGCATTATGTGTATAGGCAGCGCTACTACTGGGGGCATTATGTGTATAAGCGGCACTACTACTGTGGACATTATGCGTAAGGGTACTACTACTGTGGGCATTAAGTGCAAGGGGTACTACTACTGTGGGCATTATTTGTATAAGAGGCACTACTGTGGGTATTGTGTATAAGAGGCACTATGGTGTAGCTTAATATGAATAAGAAACACTACTATGTGATGTGACGTGAATAAGGGGCACTACTGTGTGTCGCAAAGTGAATAAGGGAAACTAGTACATGGTGTAATATGAATCACAGGCACTACGTCCACTGTAATATAAATATAATTGTGCTACTGTGTGGGGTAATTTGAAGTGGGAGTACTACTGTATGGCCATACCCCTTCCTTGTGAGACCATGCCCCCTTTTCTGTCCATTTATTAAGTATGGGAGGAATGGTGCAAAAGTATCATTTGCAGTGGGGTGCCGAACACCCTAGCACCAGCCCTGCCCCAACTCGCTCTTCATTCCCTATTTCTCTCTTCTGTAATCCTTGATTACTTACTTGAAAGTCTAAAAAAAAAATATTATTAAAAAACCCTGAAAAGAATCAGACACATGCTCCCATACTACAACATTTATTTTAAAACAAATATTCTCTGATAAACCATTGATTCCTTTAAAAAGAGAGAGTTAACAGCAGGGTGGCCAGTGCCCCCAAACATAGCTATATTCCCAGCTTGTGGGCACTGTGTCATATGTGACCTGGGGTTTCTGTGTGGCATAATGTGAACTGGGGACACTACAGTTTAACACATTTGTGGTGCTGGGAGTAGTTACACATTATACTTTTTATACCCCTTTCACACAGAAATTTAAATTCCCGGGTGAAGAAGTTCTATCCGGTAATTTACTAAAAAACATGGGTCCTTTTTCTGTGTGAAAGGGTCAACATGGGTTGAAATTCCTGGGACTTCGACCCAGGTATTTACCAGGGTTGGAGACCCGGGAGTTTCGGCCCAGGTAGTCCCTTTTACACAGATTAAATACCCATTTTGATCCGCAAATTACCGGGTACAAATTCTTGACCCAGTAATTTGCTACCTTGTGTGAAAGAGAGGTCAGGCAGGGACCGGCAAACCTACCCGGCACCGACATACCTGGTAATTGCCGAGATTTCAGTCTGAAAAGGGTATTAACACCACCAGCATATCCTATTAATAATTTTACAAACTGTAATCCGGCCCTGTTAAGCAAGCCCACTTTATTTGTGTCTTCTCCCAATTTTTTTGGCTACATTTTTTATTGTCATTCATATTCATTCGTATTTTCTTTTCCAATTGCGTAAAAGATTACCAGACTGCACTACATCAGGCATGTCAAACTCGTGGCCCTCCAGCTGTTGTGAAACTACGAGTCCCAGCATGCTTTGCCAGCATACCTTCCACTGATCAGCTGGTAAAGCATGCTGGGACTTGTAATTTCACAACAGCTGGATGACCATGAGTTTGACATGCCTGCACTACATGCTATATGTTTATACATAGTGCATGCTTGCCTACCTGACCCTCTCCATGAGGGAGAAAATGCTCTGTTCCTGGACTTTCCTGGTAATGTATGATTGCCATCACCTGTGGTGAGCTAGGGCTCACCACAGGTGATGGCAATCCTACATTACCAGGAAAGTCCAGGAACAGAGCATTTTCTCCCTCATGGAGAGGGTCAGGTAGGCAAGTATGACATAGTGCATACGTCCCAACATGACCCTCTCCAGGAGGGACACAATGCTCTGCTCCTGTACTTTTAATGTATGATTGCCGGCACCTGGTTTGAACAGGTTAATGGATAAGAAAGGTGTTTCAGCACAGGTGATGGCAATCATATATTAAGAAGGAAGTCCAGGAACAGAGCATTGTGTCCCTCCTGGAGAGGGTCATGTTGGGAGGTATGATAGTGACAGAAGCAGTTTGTCTATGAAACTATAACAGCACAGGTAATGCTTAGACTCAGGATTCCACTATCCCATACCAAGGAATGTCGGATCATCTTTTGAAAAGTTAAATCTTTTAAACTTCTCAGATTTCCTGTAGTTTTCCACTACACCTGGGATCATTTTGTTTGGTAAAGTCCTACTCCCAGCAGATGGCTAAAGTTTAAAGGAATGTAAAGTCCCGGAGTAGAAGGCATAGGGTCAGCTGCGGACCACCTGCAAGAAGTCTGGGCTTACAATATACTTCAGTCACATCCTAAAGTCCTTGTTATTGGTGCAGGTGAGCTACCACATTAAGGTGATATTAATTCCAGGTGCTCCTAGGGGCTTTATTTTTGTGTAAGTGTGTAATATGGGTTCTTGATCTAAGTATTTTAGCAATGTGAGCAATGTAGTTAAACCAACAATGTGCAGCAAGGTCACAGCTACACAGCTATTGAAAGGGCAAGTAACCTTATCCATGGACATGAATATATTTCCAAAGCCTGAACTAAATGATATGCCTATGACTTTAAATATAAACATATAGCCATATTATTTATTACTTTAGTACATAACTAAATTTATCAAGCATGCTCTCTGTCCCATGCTTTTCGTGAAACCAGATTCCGATATAAACAACTAGACCCCAAAAAGCTACATTTACATACACTGCTCAAAAAAATAAAGGGAACACTAAAATAACACATCCTAGATCTGAATGAATGAAATATTCTAATTAAATACTTTGTTCTTTACATAGTTGAATGTGCTGACAACAAAATCACACAAAAATTATCAATGGAAATCAAATTTATTAACCCATGGAGGTCTGGATTTGGACTCACACTCAAAATTAAAGTGGGAAAACACACTACAGACTGATCCAACTTTGATGTAATGTCCTTAAAACAAGTCAAAATGAGGCTCAGTAGTGTGTGTGGCCTCCACGTGCCTGTATGACCTCCCTACAGTGCCTGGGCATGCTCCTGATGAGGTGGCGGATGGTCTCCTGAGGGATCTCCTCCCAGACCTGGACTAAAGCATCCGCCAACTCCTGGACAGTCTGTGGTGCAATGTGGCGTTGGTGGATGGAGTGAGACATGATGTCCCAGATGTGCTCAATTGGATTCAGGTCTGGGGAACGGGCGGGCCAGTCCATAGCATTAATGCCTTCGTCTTGCAGGAACTGCTGACACACTCTAGCCACATGAGGTCTAGCATTGTCTTGCATTAGGATTAACCCAGGGCCAACCGCACCAGCATATGGTCTCACAAGGGGTCTGAGGATCTCATCTCGGTACCTAATGGCAGTCAGGCTACCACTGGCGAGCACATGGAGGTCTGTGCGGCCCCCCAAAGAAATGCCACCCCACATCATTACTGACCCACTGCCAAACCGATCATGCTGGAGGATGTTGCAGGCAGCAGAACGTTCTCCTTGGTGTCTCCAGACTCTGTCACGTCTGTCACATGTGCTCAGTGAGAACCTGCTTTCATCTGTGAAGAGCACAGGGCACCAGTGGCGAATTTGCCAATCTTGATGTTCTCTGGCAAATGCCAAACGTCCTGCACGGTGTTGGGCTGCAAGCACAACCCCTACCTGTGGACGTCGGGCCCTCATACCACCCTCACGGAGTCTGTTTCTGATCGTTTGAGTAGACAGACACATGCACATTTGTGGCCTGCTGGAGGTCATTTTTCAGGGCTCTGGCAGTGCTCCTCCGTGCACAAAGGCGGAGGTAGCGGTCCTGCTGCTGGGTTGTTGCCCTCCTACGGCCTCCTCCACGTCTCCTGATGTACTGGCCTGTCTCCTGTTAGTGCCTCCATGTTCTGGACACTACGCTGACAGACACAGTAAACCTTCTTGCCACAGCTCGCATTGATGTGCCATCCTGGATGAGCTGCACTACCTGAGCCACTTGTGTGGGTTGTAGTCTCATGCTACCACTAGAGTGAAAGCATCGCCAGCTTTCAAAATTGACTAAAACATCAGCCAGAAAGCATAGGAGCTGAGAAGTGGTCTGCGGTCACCACCTGCAGAACAACTCCTTTATTGGGGGTGTCTTGCTAATTGCCTATAATTCCCACCTGTTGTCTATTCCGTTTGCACAACAGCATGTGAAATTGATTGTCAATCAGTGTTGCTTCCTAAGTGGACAGTTTGATTTCACAGAAGTGTGATTGACTTGGAGTTACATTGTGTTGTTTAAGTGGTCCCTTTATTTTTTTGAGCAGTGTATATGCACAATGAAGGCAAAATACACTGTTCAGTGTTACCCTTACTGTACATTCCACTGCAGCTGTTAAAAGAAAAAAAAGAACTACTGTACTTCCTGAAAGCTGCCCTGATTGGAATTGATTCAGGTAACAAAGCAATAGGGCTAACGCCCTTTTATTTTTATTTTCGTGGGCAAAGGGCGTGGCTAAATATGTAGCAGGGTTATAACCATTTTATTTTTGCACTTCTCTAATAAAGTCATTAGATCCCTACACATGCCCTTTTATATTCCATCTGCTTCACATGCCCCTTTATATTCCAGTCAAAGCTAGTAAATGGATATGGTGTCACATTGACATTAAGAACAAGAGAAAGATGTCACCAGTGTTGGACTGGCCCACAGGGGTACAGGGGAAACCACCGGTGGGCCCCTCTCCCTGTGGGGGGACACCCCACCTTCCCCGGTAGAAATCACGGTTCCAGGCTGTGCACTTGAATTATACATTACATGTGTTACCTTATACTGCACAGGACTATGGTGTATTCTCTACAGTGCATTGCTGTTATTAATCTGGTACATTATCATGCATGCACTAGCAGTATTTACTATATAAATATATCAAAGGGTCCAGACTATGCACTCTCTAATGGTTAGCCAAGCCTCTGTGGAGGCTGGACACCCCCCCTCTGGAGAATGGCCACACCCCTAAACATGGGCCTCTACCACCGCATTCCCCCTGTGGGCCCTTCATGCCCCAGTCCAACACTGGATGTCACATATCTTAATATGTTCTTTAAATAACTCAGTGTCTCCTAGCCTCCTATCATTATAATGACTATTTATATTTAGACATAATGGGCCTTATTAAGGTTGGATCCCAAAAGTTGCAAACCGCATTCCAGCCGATTATTGAACGACTGCGCATGTGCAGCATTCGCATTGCATGTGTGTGGCCGTGAATAGCGATTATTTATGCGAATGCATTGTGCTTCAATGGAATCGCAGTTTGATTGACAGGAAACCAGCATTTAGGGGAGGAAACATGATGTTTTGTGGGTGTGTTTGAAAAAATGCAGACGTGGCAAGGTGTTTTTTGAGTGGGTCTCTGACATCAGCGATGACAACTTCCAGCCTCTTGCGTATGCAGTATTGTGGACGACCTTGCCTGGCACAGATGGAAAAACTCTTTGATGTTCTGGTATTTGTGTATGGTTTTGCGGTCATATTGCGTATTGCGATGCGTTCACACTTTCTACAATGTGCGTTTTTTCGCTGTTACTAAGCGGCAACTGCTTTTTAGCAGGATCAGTGATCCAACCTGAATAGGGTCCAATGTCTACATAGACAAGGTACAATTAGAGCAATGAGAGGTGACTAAAAGGAACACAAGCTTTAGTAAGTAACATTTTACTAAAACATGTTTACAGTCAAATCATAAATGAGAGATGATAAAGCCAAAAAGGGCCAGCAGGAACAATTGGAAGAATAGCTCAGAACAGACAACCACCTTGGAAAATAAAGCTGGGGGTCTCTTACCTATTCTCAAAATGCACTCACCCCACCAGAAGCAGCTACTACCCCCAGGGAAACACATCCACACAAACGTGAGGGTCAGGCCGTAGCTCTCTAATGCTTAGTGGAACCTGGTGTAGGGGATGAGATGGCTCCTAATTGTTCTGGCCAATCAGAGCAGAGCATGTAAGATCCCCTCATTCACCTGTAGAGGCACTGGCTGTGTTTGTGCTTTCATTGAGCAATAGCACTCCTGCTGGCCAAGATGTATAGTTGCACTCTCAGCACATCACTCCTTCCAGACACAGGAGCATTTGAATCAAAGATTGGAGAGAGATAAAGTGTAGAGAAATAAAGTACTGGCCAATCAGCTCTTAACTGCCATGTTTCAGGCTGGGTTTAAAAAATTACAGGAGCTGATTGGTTGGTATTTTATTTTTCTCTACGTATCTCTTTCTCCCAACGGGGAGCTGGGGTTAAAGCTATGGTAGTTGTCAGAATGAGGCATTGGGAAATGACTTGTACAGTCTTGCTCTAAGGGTGGTATTCAATTAGTCACAGGGTTTACCTTGCGGCTAATTGCTGGCAAAAATCCTGAAAAGCTATTAAATAAAATAGCATTTTTCCTGCTCTGAAAAATTGGGATTCACTCGCAGAAACACACTGATACCCTGTAAACCAGTGTTTTTCAACCACTGTGCCGTGGCACACTAGTGTGCCCTAAGCAGTCTCCAGGTGTGCCGCCATTGAAGCACAGCCAGGCTCGTCAGTGCTTTGCCGCTACTGAGACCCTGTAACGATCAATACTGGTGGGTTTAGTGGTTGCTTAGCCAGTACTTTTGGGCCCGGGCAGTGTTGGGCTCTTCTGGCTTCTCAGATGTGCCTCAGGCGTTACCTGGAGAAGCTGCGACATGACATCCTAGGACACGAACCGGCACCATGCATCACCATTGTATTTGTATGTGCCCTGGCAATATTTAAATCTTGTTCAGTGTTCTTGTTCAGTTGTAAAATGTTGAAAATCTCTGCTGTAAACTAGAGATGAGCGGGTTCGGTTTCTCTGAATCCGAACCCGCCAGAACTTCATGTTTTTTTTCACGGGTCCGAGCGACTCGGATCTTCCCGCCTTGCTCGGTTAACCCGAGCGCGCCCGAACGTCATCATGACGCTGTCGGATTCTCGCGAGGCTCGGATTCTATCGCGAGACTCGGATTCTATATAAGGAGCCGCGCGTCGCCGCCATTTTCACACGTGCATTGAGATTGATAGGGAGAGGACGTGGCTGGCGTCCTCTCCGTTTAGACACTTGATTTACTAATATTGGGGAGCATTAGGAGTACTCAGTAGTGTACAGTGCAGAGTTTTGCTGATAGTGACCAGTGACCACCACTTTTATTTATAATCCGTTCTCTGCCTGAAAAAAGCGATACACAGCACACAGTGACTCAGTCACATACCATATCTGTGTGCACTGCTCAGGCTCAGGCCAGTGTGCTGCATCATCTATTATCTATATATAATATTATATATCTGTCTGACTGCTCAGCTCACACAGCTTATAATTGTGGGGGAGACTGGGGAGCACTACTGCAGTGCCAGTTATAGGTTATAGCAGGAGCCAGGAGTACATAATATTATATTAAAATTAAACAGTGCACACTTTTGCTGCAGGAGTGCCACTGCCAGTGTGACTAGTGACCAGTGACCTGACCACCAGTATATAATATTAGTAGTATACTATCTCTTTATCAACCAGTCTATATTAGCAGCAGACACAGTACAGTGCGGTAGTTCACGGCTGTGGCTACCTCTGTGTCGGCACTCGGCAGCCCGTCCATAATTGTATATACCACCTAACCGTGGTTTTTTTTTCTTTCTTTATACATACATACTAGTTACGAGTATACTATCTCTTTATCAACCAGTCTATATATTAGCAGCAGACACAGTACAGTGCGGTAGTTCACGGCTGTGGCTACCTCTGTGTCGGCACTCGGCAGCCCGTCCATAATTGTATATACCACCTAACCGTGGTTTTTTTTTCTTTCTTTATACATACATACTAGTTACGAGTATACTATCTCTTTATCAACCAGTCTATATATTAGCAGCAGACACAGTACAGTGCGGTAGTTCACGGCTGTGGCTACCTCTGTGTCGGCACTCGGCAGCCCGTCCATAATTGTATATACCACCTAACCGTGGGTTTTTTTCTTTCTTTATACATACATACTAGTTACGAGTATACTATCTCTTTATCAACCAGTCTATATATTAGCAGCAGACACAGTACAGTGCGGTAGTTCACGGCTGTGGCTACCTCTGTGTCGGCACTCGGCAGCCCGTCCATAATTGTATATACCACCTAACCGTGGTTTTTTTTTCTTTCTTTATACATACATACTAGTTACGAGTATACTATCTCTTTATCAACCAGTCTATATATTAGCAGCAGACACAGTACAGTGCGGTAGTTCACGGCTGTGGCTACCTCTGTGTCGGCACTCGGCAGCCCGTCCATAATTGTATATACCACCTAACCGTGGTTTTTTTTTCTTTCTTTATACATACATACTAGTTACGAGTATACTATCTCTTTATCAACCAGTCTATATATTAGCAGCAGACACAGTACAGTGCGGTAGTTCACGGCTGTGGCTACCTCTGTGTCGGCACTCGGCAGCCCGTCCATAATTGTATATACCACCTAACCGTGGTTTTTTTTTCTTTCTTTATACATACATACTAGTTACGAGTATACTATCTCTTTATCAACCAGTCTATATATTAGCAGCAGACACAGTACAGTGCGGTAGTTCACGGCTGTGGCTACCTCTGTGTCGGCACTCGGCAGCCCGTCCATAATTGTATATACCACCTAACCGTGGTTTTTTTTTCTTTCTTTATACATACATACTAGTTACGAGTATACTATCTCTTTATCAACCAGTCTATATATTAGCAGCAGACACAGTACAGTGCGGTAGTTCACGGCTGTGGCTACCTCTGTGTCGGCACTCGGCAGCCCGTCCATAATTGTATATACCACCTAACCGTGGTTTTTTTTTCTTTCTTTATACATACATACTAGTTACGAGTATACTATCTCTTTATCAACCAGTCTATATATTAGCAGCAGACACAGTACAGTGCGGTAGTTCACGGCTGTGGCTACCTCTGTGTCGGCACTCGGCAGCCCGTCCATAATTGTATATACCACCTAACCGTGGTTTTTTTTTCTTTCTTTATACATACATACTAGTTACGAGTGTACTATCTCTTTATCAACCAGTCTATATATTAGCAGCAGACACAGTACAGTGCGGTAGTTCACGGCTGTGGCTACCTCTGTGTCGGCACTCGGCAGCCCGTCCATAATTGTATACTAGTATCCAATCCATCCATCTCCATTGTTTACCTGAGGTGCCTTTTAGTTGTGCCTATTAAAATATGGAGAACAAAAATGTTGAGGTTCCAAAATTAGGGAAAGATCAAGATCCACTTCCACCTCGTGCTGAAGCTGCTGCCACTAGTCATGGCCGAGACGATGAAATGCCAGCAACGTCGTCTGCCAAGGCCGATGCCCAATGGCATAGTACAGAGCATGTCAAAACCAAAACACCAAATATCAGTAAAAAAAGGACTCCAAAACCTAAAATAAAATTGTCGGAGGAGAAGCGTAAACTTGCCAATATGCCATTTACCACACGGAGTGGCAAGGAACGGCTGAGGCCCTGGCCTATGTTCATGGCTAGTGGTTCAGCTTCACATGAGGATGGAAGCACTCAGCCTCTCGCTAGAAAACTGAAAAGACTCAAGCTGGCAAAAGGCAAAGCACCGCAAAGAACTGTGCGTTCTTTGAAATCCCAAATCCACAAGGAGAGTCCAATTGTGTCGGTTGCGATGCCTGACCTTCCCAACACTGGACGTGAAGAGCATGCGCCTTCCACCATTTGCACGCCCCCTGCAAGTGCTGGAAGGAGCACCCGCAGTCCAGTTCCTGATAGTCAGATTGAAGATGTCAGTGTTGAAGTACACCAGGATGAGGAGGATATGGGTGTTGCTGGCGCTGGGGAGGAAATTGACCAGGAGGATTCTGATGGTGAGGTGGTTTGTTTAAGTCAGGCACCCGGGGAGACACCTGTTGTCCGTGGGAGGAATATGGCCGTTGACATGCCAGGTGAAAATACCAAAAAAATCAGCTCTTCGGTGTGGAGGTATTTCACCAGAAATGCGGACAACAGGTGTCAAGCCGTGTGTTCCCTTTGTCAAGCTGTAATAAGTAGGGGTAAGGACGTTAACCACCTCGGAACATCCTCCCTTATACGTCACCTGCAGCGCATTCATCATAAGTCAGTGACAAGTTCAAAAACTTTGGGTGACAGCGGAAGCAGTCCACTGACCAGTAAATCCCTTCCTCTTGTAACCAAGCTCACGCAAACCACCCCACCAACTCCCTCAGTGTCAATTTCCTCCTTCCCCAGGAATGCCAATAGTCCTGCAGGCCATGTCACTGGCAATTCTGACGAGTCCTCTCCTGCCTGGGATTCCTCCGATGCATCCTTGCGTGTAACGCCTACTGCTGCTGGCGCTGCTGTTGTTGCCGCTGGGAGTCGATGGTCATCCCAGAGGGGAAGTCGTAAGCCCACTTGTACTACTTCCAGTAAGCAATTGACTGTTCAACAGTCCTTTGCGAGGAAGATGAAATATCACAGCAGTCATCCTACTGCAAAGCGGATAACTGAGGCCTTGGCATCCTGGGTGGTGAGAAACGTGGTTCCGGTATCCATCATTACTGCAGAGCCAACTAGAGACTTGTTGGAGGTACTGTGTCCCCGGTACCAAATACCATCTAGGTTCCATTTCTCTAGGCAGGCGATACCGAAAATGTACACAGACCTCAGAAAAAGAGTCACCAGTGTCCTAAAAAATGCAGCTGTACCCAATGTCCACTTAACCACGGACATGTGGACAAGTGGAGCAGGGCAGGGTCAGGACTATATGACTGTGACAGCCCACTGGGTAGATGTATGGACTCCCGCCGCAAGAACAGCAGCGGCGGCACCAGTAGCAGCATCTCGCAAACGCCAACTCTTTCCTAGGCAGGCTACGCTTTGTATCACCGCTTTCCAGAATACGCACACAGCTGAAAACCTCTTACGGCAACTGAGGAAGATCATCGCGGAATGGCTTACCCCAATTGGACTCTCCTGTGGATTTGTGGCATCGGACAACGCCAGCAATATTGTGTGTGCATTAAATCTGGGCCAATTCCAGCACGTCCCATGTTTTGCACATACCTTGAATTTGGTGGTGCAGAATTTTTTAAAAAACGACAGGGGCGTGCAAGAGATGCTGTCGGTGGCCAGAAGAATTGCGGGACACTTTCGGCGTACAGGCACCACGTACAGAAAACTGGAGCACCACCAAAAACTACTGAACCTGCCCTGCCATCATCTGAAGCAAGAAGTGGTAACGAGGTGGAATTCAACCCTCTATATGCTTCAGAGGTTGGAGGAGCAGCAAAAGGCCATTCAAGCCTATACAATTGAGCACGATATAGTAGGTGGAATGCACCTGTCTCAAGTGCAGTGGAGAATGATTTCAACGTTGTGCAAGGTTCTGATGCCCTTTGAACTTGCCACACGTGAAGTCAGTTCAGACACTGCCAGCCTGAGTCAGGTCATTCCCCTCATCAGGCTTTTGCAGAAGAAGCTGGAGGCATTGAAGAAGGAGCTAAAAGGGAGCGATTCCGCTAGGCATGTGGGACTTGTGGATGCAGCCCTTAATTCGCTTAACAAGGATTCACGGGTGGTCAATCTGTTGAAATCAGAGCACTACATTTTGGCCACCGTGCTCGATCCTAGATTTAAAGCCTACCTTGGATCTCTCTTTCCGGCAGACACAGGTCTGCTGGGGTTGAAAGACCTGCTGGTGACAAAATTGTCAAGTCAAGCGGAACGCGACCTGTCAACATCTCCTCCTTCACATTCTCCCGCAACTGGGGGTGCGAGGAAAAGGCTCAGAATTCCGAGCCCACCCGCTGGCGGTGATGCAGGGCAGTCTGGAGCGACTGCTGATGCTGACATCTGGTCCGGACTGAAGGACCTGACAACGATTACGGACATGTCGTCTACTGTCACTGCATATGATTCTCTCAACATTGATAGAATGGTGGAGGATTATATGAGTGACCGCATCCAAGTAGGCACGTCACACAGTCCGTACTTATACTGGCAGGAAAAAGAGGCAATTTGGAGGCCCTTGCACAAACTGGCTTTATTCTACCTAAGTTGCCCTCCCACAAGTGTGTACTCCGAAAGAGTGTTTAGTGCCGCCGCTCACCTTGTCAGCAATCGGCGTACGAGGTTACATCCAGAAAATGTGGAGAAGATGATGTTCATTAAAATGAATTATAATCAATTCCTCCGCGGAGACATTGACCAGCAGCAATTGCCTCCACAAAGTACACAGGGAGCTGAGATGGTGGATTCCAGTGGGGACGAATTGATAATCTGTGAGGAGGGGGATGTACACGGTGATATATCGGAGGGTGAAGATGAGGTGGACATCTTGCCTCTGTAGAGCCAGTTTGTGCAAGGAGAGATTAATTGCTTCTTTTTTGGGGGGGGTCCAAACCAACCCGTCATATCAGTCACAGTCGTGTGGCAGACCCTGTCACTGAAATGATGGGTTGGTTAAAGTGTGCATGTCCTGTTTTGTTTATACAACATAAGGGTGGGTGGGAGGGCCCAAGGACAATTCCATCTTGCACCTCTTTTTTCTTTTCTTTTTCTTTGCATCATGTGCTGATTGGGGAGGGTTTTTTTGGAAGGGACATCCTGCGTGACACTGCAGTGCCACTCCTAGATGGGCCCGGTGTTTGTGTCGGCCACTAGGGTCGCTAATCTTACTCACACAGTCAGCTACCTCATTGCGCCTCTTTTTTTCTTTGCATCATGTGCTGTTTGGGGAGGGTTTTTTGGAAGGGACATCCTGCGTGACACTGCAGTGCCACTCCTAGATGGGCCCGGTGTTTGTGTCGGCCACTAGGGTCGCTAATCTTACTCACACAGCTACCTCATTGCGCCTCTTTTTTTCTTTGCGTCATGTGCTGTTTGGGGAGGGTTTTTTGGAAGGGACATCCTGCGTGACACTGCAGTGCCACTCCTAGATGGGCCCGGTGTTTGTGTCGGCCACTAGGGTCGCTAATCTTACTCACACAGCTACCTCATTGCGCCTCTTTTTTTCTTTGCGTCATGTGCTGTTTGGGGAGGGTTTTTTGGAAGGGACATCCTGCGTGACACTGCAGTGCCACTCCTAGATGGGCCCGGTGTTTGTGTCGGCCACTAGGGTCGCTAATCTTACTCACACAGCTACCTCATTGCGCCTCTTTTTTTCTTTGCGTCATGTGCTGTTTGGGGAGGGTTTTTTGGAAGGGCCATCCTGCGTGACACTGCAGTGCCACTCCTAGATGGGCCCGGTGTTTGTGTCGGCCACTAGGGTCGCTAATCTTACTCACACAGCTACCTCATTGCGCCTCTTTTTTTCTTTGCGTCATGTGCTGTTTGGGGAGGGTTTTTTGGAAGGGCCATCCTGCGTGACACTGCAGTGCCACTCCTAGATGGGCCCGGTGTTTGTGTCGGCCACTAGGGTCGCTAATCTTACTCACACAGCTACCTCATTGCGCCTCTTTTTTTCTTTGCGTCATGTGCTGTTTGGGGAGGGTTTTTTGGAAGGGACATCCTGCGTGACACTGCAGTGCCACTCCTAGATGGGCCCGGTGTTTGTGTCGGCCACTAGGGTCGCTAATCTTACTCACACAGCTACCTCATTGCGCCTCTTTTTTTCTTTGCGTCATGTGCTGTTTGGGGAGGGTTTTTTGGAAGGGCCATCCTGCGTGACACTGCAGTGCCACTCCTAGATGGGCCCGGTGTTTGTGTCGGCCACTAGGGTCGCTAATCTTACTCACACAGCTACCTCATTGCGCCTCTTTTTTTCTTTGCGTCATGTGCTGTTTGGGGAGGGTTTTTTGGAAGGGACATCCTGCGTGACACTGCAGTGCCACTCCTAGATGGGCCCGGTGTTTGTGTCGGCCACTAGGGTCGCTTATCTTACTCACACAGCGACCTCGGTGCAAATTTTAGGACTAAAAATAATATTGTGAGGTGTGAGGTATTCAGAATAGACTGAAAATGAGTGTAAATTATGGTTTTTGAGGTTAATAATACTTTGGGATCAAAATGACCCCCAAATTCTATGATTTAAGCTGTTTTTTAGTGTTTTTTGAAAAAAACACCCGAATCCAAAACACACCCGAATCCGACAAAAAAAATTCGGTGAGGTTTTGCCAAAACGCGTTCGAACCCAAAACACGGCCGCGGAACCGAACCCAAAACCAAAACACAAAACCCGAAAAATTTCAGGCGCTCATCTCTACTGTAAACTGTGGAATCAGTCTCCCCCCCACGTGCGACCTGATTTTGGAACTTTTTGGAGCTGCAAAGTTTAGTCTGACGCTGGAGTCTCGCACGCAGGACTGCAGGGACCCATGCATGGGGTCAATTCTGCTAATTGAATACGTGCAAGTCATAGTGATCTAAAGAACAACTAAACTGCAAATGCAGTGCATCCGGAAAGTATTCACAGCACTTCACTTTTTCCACAGTTTGTTATGTTACAACCTTATTCCAAAATGGAATAAATTAATTTTCCCCCTCAAAATTCTACACACAATACCCCATAATGACATCATGGAAATAGTTTTTTTGAGATTTTTGCAAATTTATTAAAAATAAAAAAATAAGAAATCACATGTACATAAGTATTCACAGCCTTTGCCATGAAGCTCAAAATTTGGCTCAGGTGCATCCTGTTTCCATCCAACAGCTTAATAGGAGTCCACCTGTGGTAAATTCAGTTGATTGGACATGATTTGGAAAGGCACACACCTGTCTATATAAGATCCTACACTTGACGGTGCATATCTGAGCTGCTTTGGAGGTTTGCTAACACCACCTTCCCGGCGCTCTATAAGTTAATAATACAAAGATTTTTCCCAGCTGCAAGTGCTTAGAGACTGGTTTAAGGTCTCAAGCAATTAATATAGAAATAAAAATTACAGCACTGCGCTTTGGGTATAATAATAAACTATACAATAGAAATATGAGTGGCTGCACATTCACAGAATACTAGGAGACCTTTGCTTTAAACAAACATACAATTGTTTTAATTAAAATTCACATACAAACATAACATTTCCCTATCTAGTCAAGACATAAAACAAGGTTCATACTGTATATCCAAATTTATGGATCAAATAGATCTTTTACAGTCCCAATATACTGTTAAAAATGCTGGAAAGCTGATAAAAAAACAAACAAACAATGTAAACACTGTGGGCGGGATTCCAATCTTCTGTCCCCCCCTCCCACCCCCATCGCGCCCGCCGGCAGTATTCAAATTTTACTGCCGATGGGTGCCATATCAGCATTTCGGCTTACCACCCCCAAGGGTGGTGAGCTGAAATGCGCGAAAAGTGACCTGTTTGGACACCCGTCTCCTATGGGCGCAATCAGCGTGATAACGGGGGTCATTAGAATATCGCCCTGCGATCTCCCGTCACTTTAGATGGGAGATCGGGGGCAATAAAACATTTGAATCTTGCCCTTTGTATTCAGTAACTCAAAGTGATGTTGCTAATGTAGCAATTTCAAATGTGAACATGAAATGAAGTGTCCATGGGCTGTTTCTGCTTAGACCGCCTATTGTCTACCGCTGAACAGAGCGGGTGAGACGATGATATCAGCGCTGCACATCTCAATCGGTAACTGTATTCTAACTCGGGAGGAGACTGAGTGCACTGTGTAAAGGAAGCATACCCTCACCCACTTGCGGGTAATCACTACTACAGTTACATTTAAATATTGCTAACTATAGCCGGGACTCCGGCTTCTTCTATTTCACGGAAGCAGAAACAGTATCTATTTTGAACAGACCATGGACACTTCATTTCATGTTCACATTTGAAATTGCTACATTAGCAACATCACTTTGAGTTACTGAATACAAAGGGTGGGATTCAAATGTTTCATTGCCCCCGATCGCCCATCTAAAGTGACGGGAGATCGCGGGGCGATATTCTAATGACCCCCGTTATCGCGCTGATCATCTGTGAATGTACAGCTACTCATACTTTTATTGTATAGTTTATTATTATACCCAAAGCGCAGTGCTGTACTTTTTTTTTTTTTTAGTGCATATCTGAGCACAAACCAAGCATGAAGTCAAAGGAATTGTCTGTAGACCTCCGAGATAGGATTGTCTGGAAGCACAAATCTGTGGAAGGGTACAGAAAAATATCTGTTGCTTTGAAGATCCCAATGAGCAAAGTGGCCTCCATCATCCGTAAATGGAAGAAGTTCCGAAGCACCAGGACTCTTCCTAGAGCTGGCCGTCCGTCTAAACTGAGCATTCGGGGGAGAAGGGCCCTAGTCAGGGAGGTGTCCAAGAACCCGATGGTCACTCTGTCAGGCCTGTATGGTAAAGTGGCCAGATGGAAGCCATTACTTAGTAAAAATAAAAAAAAGCACACGGCAGCCTGCCTGGAGAAACAAAATTCTCTGGTCTGATGAGACAAAGATTGAACTCTTTGGCATGAATGGCAGGCATCATGTTTGCAGGAAACCAGGCATTGCTCATCACCAGGCCAATACAATCCCTACAGTGAATCATGGTGGTGGCAGCATCATGCTGTGGGGATGTTTTTTAGTGGCAGGAACTGGGAGACTAGTCAGGATAGAGGGAAAGATGAATGCAGCAATGTACAGAGACATCCTGGATGAAAACCTGCTCCAGAGCGCTCTTGACCTCAGACTGGGGCGATGGTTAATTTTTCAGCAGGACAACGACCCTAAGCACACAGCCAAGATATCAAAGGAGTGGCTTCAGGACAACTCTGTGAATGTCCTTGAGTGGCCCAACCAAAGCCCAGACTTGAATCCGATTGAACATTCCTTGATAGATCTGAAAATGGCTGTGCACCGACACTTCCCATCCAACTTGATGGAGCTTGAGAGGTGCTGCAAAGAGGAATGGGCGAAACTGGCCAAAGATAGGTGTGCCAAGCTTGTGGCATCATATTCAAAAAGACTTGAGGCTGTAATTGCTGCCAAAGGTGCATCAACAAAGTATTAAGCAAAGGCTGTGAATACTTACGTACATGTGATTTCTTAGTTGTTTTTTCTCTCTCATAAATTAGCAAAAAAAAAAAAAAATCACGTTGTCATCAGTGACGGACTGGGGCTCCATTTCGGCCCGGGCACTCGTGAACATGCACACTAGTTACGAGTGGTGTATGGGGGCGTGCTGCGAGTCATGGGGGCGTGGACTCGTGGCATGCCCCCATTTCCATGGAGACCTGTGGGGGCGGCTGAACCAGAGAGACGGAGGCTGCGCCAGTGCCAGATGGGCAGTCTGGCCCTGGTTGTCATTATGGGGTATTGTGTGTAGAATTTTGAATTTATTCCATTTTGGAATAAGTCTGTAACATAAAAAAATGTGGAAAAAGTGAAGCGCTGTGAATACTTTCCGGATGCACTGTAGATGTAGGTAAATATTGCACTCTTCAGTCTCATCCTGACTTTGGAACTGTGTTAACATATAAAGTATACTAAAGTATTTCCTCCCTTTCCATAATAAATATCCCACAGTCCTAGATAAACATGTTCTGATAATGTAGAACAGAAAACTTGAGTTTGGATAATAATGGATAACTCCATCTATGCATTTCTGTTCCTATTAAACCCCCCTCATGAAGCAGAGCAACGGGGGTTCCATGCCTGGGACTCCTGCGGCTTGGGAGACACTGGACCCTGACTCTGCTTAATGTCCCATGATGCCTTAGGGCTCTGAGACTGGAGTCTGAAATTGTACTGGAGCAGATGGAAGTAGTTATCAAGGCTTGTCCAGTGTGCTGCATTGACAACCTCCATCTGCAGGTTTTTACATTAAAAATCCAGCCTGTGAGCCGTACAGTAGGGGACAGAATGAAGGACAGATTCATACTAATGCCTGTCGAGCCCATGTGCAGTGTTCCCCCACTGGGTACAGGGCACATCCCCTACCTTTTGCCACGTCCAACTCTGCAGTCTGATATTTTCCAAAGGTGGCACATGTGCACAATATATAAAAGTCTTAGTATCACCTGCACCATCTTTCTGTTTACGCCAAACAAAAGATCTGAGTGTGGGGTGTGTGGCTCAGGCCGCCTTGAGCGCGTACTGCATCCATTATAGATATACCAATGAAGAGGGATAGATAAAGGGGTATATTCAATTAAAGTCGGATCCATTCCGACATGTATTTGTCGGAATGGATCCGACAACCCCTATTCAATCTCATCTTAATTCGACTTTTTCAAGTCGAATTGAGATGGGACGCAGAGGAGGAGAGGGGGGGCGAGCCACGGGGAGACTAGCGGGGGACAGCCGGCGGGCATACAGGGGGAGATCAGCGCTACAGTAGCGCTGCAGCAGGATGTCACCCAGCCGCCCGACCTCACGGCAGCTTCTACCCGGCCCCAGCAAGTGTTCTGGAGCCGGGTGGAAGCTGCCGTGAGGTCGGGCGGCTGAGTGACATCCTGCTGCAGCGCTACTGTAGCGCTGATCTCCCCCTGTATGCCCGCCAGCTGTCCCCCAATCTCCCTGCGGCTCTCCCCGCTCTCCTCCTCTGGGTCCGTATACCAGTACGACATCGACAGCTATTCCGCCGATCCACGTGCTTTTTCGACAAGTCAAATTCATCGACTTGTCGAAAAATTTAGGGATATATTGAATAGGTCGAATCAGGATTCGACTTTAAAAAGTCGAAAACTGACGTCTTTTCGACAGATGGCAGTTTTCGACTTCAATTGAATATACCCCTTAGCACCCCTGTAAACTTTATTGCACTGAAACTCATGAAGGGGGAATATTCACGTCACAATGGTGGTGTGGGCACAACCTGGGGTGCTAAGCTATGCATACTTGGGTGTTGCTCTGATTAGTTTTGTATCTCAACCACTATAGCGCTGACTGTAATAACCCAGCTGCTGTGTGAGCATTCTGTGCTAGAAGCAATATACTGTATAAGCAAAAGGGAAGGTAAAAGTGCAATGGGTACAAAAAATGGGATGCGGATAATATACCACCTGTCGAGATCCCGGGGTTCAGAATCCTGACGCCGAAATCCCAACAGGCTTTGAAATGCCAGTGGTCGGAATCCTGATCTCAGCCAGGTATTCCCGCTTGGGTGGCAGACCCTCCAACATGTCCCGCCCCACTAGGTACAAAATACTCTGTTCCTGGACTTCCCTCTTAATTTATTATTGCCATCACCTGTGCTGAACTAGTTACATGATAAGAAAGCTGTTTCTTCACAGGTGATGGCAATAATAAATTAGGAGGGAAGTCCAGAAACAGAGCATTTTGTACCTAGTGGGGCGGGTTATGTTGGAGGGTATGGGGTGGTGGGTCCACACCACCACCCGAGCGGAAAGATAACCTGTGGCGAGCAAAGCGAGCTACCAGGCTCAAAGTGTGCCAAACACAGCGAGCCCGCGAGGGGACTCGCTGCCTCGCTGTTGGGATTCTGACAGACAGGATGCCACTGTTGGGATTCTGACAGCCGATATTCCGTCCATCAGTAAATCATTCCGAATCCCCAAAAATATATGTACTGTATATAAATGTATAAGCTTATAAGAAAACACTGTGCGGCTTTACAAAAAAATATCAATCTGCTAATGTGTTAATAAAAATATATTAAAAAACATATAGCTTTATGAGCATATTAAATAAAAGTCCCTGTGGATAAATTCTAAATATAAATGTTAACAGTCCCAGTGGAAGATGCAATATTCCCCACACTGTTACTTGCAATATAGTGTATCTGCAGTATATGTCTGCGCTCTTAATGCTTAGCACAACAATCGCAGACAGAGCGGTTCAGGATTACCAAATAGCAGGAATATATTACCAGTCACATTGGGAGAGTCCCCACAGTCTTTAAACAACATGGCTTGCAGATCCAATCGCTGTAGGTGTCCCAAGCCGGCCAAAGTAATCTTTCTGGCACTGGTGCCAATAATGCAGTGTTGTAAAGAGTTCCAATGTCACTGGTGTCCTTAAAGGGCTGGATCTTAACGCGTTTCTCTGAGGAATGGCCCCTCAGCTTTTTCAGAAGCAAATTTTATCTGACAGTGTTTGCCTTAATCCACATACGAGAAGAAGATGAATGGAAGATGGCAGATTCTATACTTGAGCTGACCGCTGTGAAATTGAATGTCTCGTAATGCATTCTAAAACATTAACAGTGAAATCTTCCAGGATCGTGCATATAAGTTCATTGTGGTCTATCTTGACCACATCTATATATTTTTTCAAACATCTCTGATCCCATCATGTACATGTATCAGAGGGGTCTCATCTGCTTTCAAACAAATGCACATTCCTTTCCTTGGATCTATTATTCCAGGTTCTGGACAACAGGTGGATCTGGTCAAAATACAAGCAATTCTTTACTGGCCTAATCCCTATGGAGCAGATGTATTAAGCGTGGAGAAGGCATAAAGTAGTGATAAAGCAATGATAAGTGTAAGGTGATAATGCACCAGCCAATCAGCTCCAATATGTAAATTGACAGTTATGAGCTGATTGACTGGTGCGTTATCATCTTGCACTTATCACCGCTTTGTCACTTCTTTATACCTTCTTCAAGCTTAATACATATGCCCCTATGTTCTTAACACTATTCAATGGTTTCCTGTATTTGCAAACTACTGTATAATTGCTCTGTTGAATCAGATGATTTTACGGACTCCCAGGTTAGTCACCTTATGTTACATACTAAATGTTTCCTGGCAGCTTCAATGGGCGCATACTTCCCCGATACTCTGTACATACTGTATTAGCATCAAAAAGCCATGAGACATATTTCTCATGGCTACTAGTGCCCATCTCTCAGTATGGATGTTAAAGACTATGTGGCAGCATGCTCTATAAGGCGCATCGCAAGACACCACATCATGTATCCCAGTGATCCTCTACTCCATTTGGCCATTCTGAAAGGCTTTGGACTCACATAGTGATGGATTTCATGACTGAGTTTCAGGAAAAATAAAGGATGTAATACTATCTGGATGTTGGTGATTTGCTTTTCCAAAGTAGCACAATTCATTCCATTGTCAGGCTTACCTTCTACTACTCTGCGTGCTACACTCTTAAAAAAAAAAAAAAAAAAAAAGAGTTCTCCATCTTCCTGGGTATTCCAAAGATTGGGGGGTATTCAATTGTTTGAAAAGTCAGTTTGGTGTCTGTTTTTTTCCTATCTAATATACAGGAAAAAACAGACACGAATCGACTTTTCAAACAACTGAATTCCTCTCATTGGCCCTCATTCCGAGTTGTTCGCTCGGTATTTTTCATCGCATCGCAGTGAAAATCCGCTTAGTACGCATGCGCAATGTTCGCACTGCGACTGCGCCAAGTAACTTTACTATGAAGAAAGTATTTTTACTCACGGCTTTTTCTTCGCTCCGGCGATCGTAATGTGATTGACAGGAAATGGGTGTTACTGGGCGGAAACACGGCGTTTCAGGGGCGTGTGGCTGAAAACGCTACCGTTTCCGGAAAAAACGCAGGAGTGGCCGGAGAAACGGTGGGAGTGCCTGGGCGAACGCTGGGTGTGTTTGTGACGTCAACCAGGAACGACAAGCACTGAAATGATCGCACAGGCAGAGTAAGTCTGGAGCTACTCTGAAACTGCTAAGTAGTTAGTAATCGCAATAATGCGAATACATCGGTCGCAATTTTAAGAAGCTAAGATTCACTCCCAGTAGGCGGCGGCTTAGCGTGTGTAACTCTGCTAAATTCGCCTTGCGACCGATCAACTCGGAATGAGGGCCATTGTGTCATGTTGTTTCTATCTTTCAAAGTATTTATGTAAACAAATGAACATCTAGATCAGGGGTGTCAAACTCAAATTCATCGGGGGCCGCATCAGCAGTTTGGTCCCCATCAAAGGGCCGGTTGTATCTGTAGGTCTATCCAAAATTTACCGCTCCACCTGCCTTATATGTGCCCAGCCATCTGCCCCCTTTTAAAGTGCCCAGCCATGTGCCCCCTTTTATAGTGCCCAGCCATGTGCCCCCTTTTATAGTGCACAGGTCCCCATTTTACACATTGCGGCAGGCACAGGTCCCCATTTTACACATAGCGGCAGGTACAGGTCCCCATTTTACACATTGTGGCAGGCACAGGTCCCCATTTTACACATAGCGGCAGGTACAGGTCCCCATTTTACACATTGTGGCAGGCACAGGTCCCCATTTTACACATTGTGGCAGGCACAGGTCCCCATTTTACACATAGCGGCAGGTACAGGTCCCCATTTTACACATTGTGGCAGGCACAGGTCCCCATTTTACACATTGTGGCAGGCACAGGTCCCCATTTTACACATAGCGGCAGGTACAGGTCCCCATTTTACACATTGTGGCAGGCACAGGTCCCCATTTTACACATAGCGGCAGGTACAGGTCCCCATTTTACACATTGTGGCAGGCACAGGTCCCCATTTTACACATTGTGGCAGGCACAGGTCCCCATTTTACACATAGCGGCAGGTACAGGTCCCCATTTTACACATTGTGGCAGGCACAGGTCCCCATTTTACACATAGCGGCAGGTACAGGTCCCCATTTTACACATTGTGGCAGGCACAGGACCCCATTTTACACATTGTGGCAGGCACAGGTCCCCATTTTACACATTGCGGCAGGTGGTGGAAGGAGGGAGAGAGAGAGAAAGAGAGGAAGGGAGAGGGGCTGACTTACATTTGAAGCGGTTCTCGCCGCTCTTCAGCCGCCTCTCCCTCCTCGTCTGCGCGGCTCCCTTCTCCCTCCTCCGACGGGGTTTCGTTGAATGACGCGTTTGCGCCGTGACGTCACGACGCAATCGCGTCATTCCGCGAAACCCCGCCCCCCCCCGAGCTGGGCACTCGGGAGAAGGGGTTTCATGGCGGCGGCACCGCGGGCCATCAGACGAGGTCTGGCGGGCCGGATTTGGCCCGCGGGCCTTGTCTTTGACACCCCTGATCTAGATCAACTTTTCTACTGTTAACCATCTATTGTCCAATGGTCAGAGGGAAAGCGTTAAACAAGACTTTGAAACCTTTCTGAGGATATACATCTCAGCCAATCTGGAAAATGTGGTGGATTATTTACCACTGGCCGAATTCACACACAACAATCAGAAAATAGGATTTTAATTACCTACCAGTAAATCCTTTTCTCGTAGTCCGTAGATGATACTGGGTTTCCATTTAGTACCATGGGGTATAGACGGGTTCACTAGGAGCCATGGGCACTTTAAGAATTTGATAGCGTGGGCTGGCTCCTCCCTCTATGCACCTCCTACCAGACTCAGTCTAGGAAACTGTGCTCGAGGAGACCGACATACTTTGAGAGAATGATAGATAAAGATAGTGGTGAGATTCCAAACCAGCACACACAAACAGAGGAAAGCTACAGATGGGTCCACATTTATCTTGACCTTTAATAGGATTAATTGAGACTGGCCAGTCGGACTTAATCCCCTGCTGTAATGACTTAATCCCCTGATGTATTGTTCTCTGTATTGTATTGCAGTTGAGAACAATATACGAAGGGTTTATGCTAATAAATCATATTGTGACTAGGCACAGAAAACTAGTCAAGATAACTGTGGACCCATCTGTATGCTAACCCAACTTTAAACAGGAACAGCAACAGCTGGACCAACAATACTTAACCAAGTAACAGTGCTGGAAGAACTAAGCAGCGGGCGGGCGCCCAGTTTTCTCTACGGACTACAAGAAAAGGATTTACTGGTAGGTAATTCAAATCCTAGTTTCTCTTATGTCCTAAAGGATACTGGGGTTCAATTTAGTACCATAGGGATGTACCAAAGCTCCCAAACCGGGTGGGAGAGTGCTGAGGTTCCTGCAGAACTAATTGACCAAACTGAAGGTCCTCAGAGGCCAAAGTATCAAACTTGTAGAACTTAGCAAATGTGTTCAAACCTGACCAAGTAGCCGCTCGGCAGAGCTGTAAAGCGGAGACACCCCGGGCAGCCACCTAGGTAGAACCCACCGACCTAGTTGAGTGGGCCTGTACAGATTTTGGAACTGGCAAACCTGCCATGGAATAAGCATGCTGTATAGTGAACCTGATCCAGCATGCAATTGTCGGCTTTGAAGCAGGACACCCAATTTTATTGGGATCATATAGAATGAACAGCGAGTCGGATTTCCTGTGACGAGCCGTTCTCTTTACATACACCTTCAAAGCCCTCACAACATCCAAAGACTTTGAAGTAGCAGAGGTATCCGTAACAGCCAGAACCACAATAGGTTGGTTGATGTGAAACGCGGATACCACCTTAGGAAGAAATTGCTGACGAGTTCTGAGTTCAGCTCTATCCTCATGAAAAATTTAGTAGGGACTCTTTTGAGACAACGCCCCTAGCTCCGACACACGTCTTGCTGAAGCAACAGTCAACAGTGTGACGGTCTTCCATGTAAGATACTTTACGTCAACCTCCTGTAACTGTTCAAACCAGTCTGATTGGAGGAACTGCAGCACCAAATTGAGATCACAAGGTGCCGTGGGAGGCACAAAGGGAGGTTGGATGCGCAGAACACCTTTCAAAAGGTCTGGACCTCAGGGAGAGAAGCCAATTGTTTTTGAAAGAAAATGGACAAGGCCAAAATCTGAAAGAGGCGGCCAGATTGGAATGTGAAGGTACGCATCCTTGATATCCAGAGACACAAGGAATTCCCCTTCCTCCAGACCTGAGATCACCGCTCTCAGAGACTCCATCTTGAACTTGAACACTTTTAAGAACGGATTCAAGGACTTGAGGTTCAGAATTGGTCGTACCGAACCGTCTGGTTTCGGTACCACAAACAAGTTGGAATAGTATCTCTTGTTGTGCAGAACAGGTGGAACTGGAACAATGACTTGAATCTGTTCCAGTTTTTGGATGGCCTGCTGTAAAGTTATACTTGCCTCTTGTGAAGCTGGTAAGCCTGATTTGAAGAATCTGTGAGGTGGGAGGTCTTGGAACTCCAGTCTGTATCCCTGGGAAATAAGATCTATGACTCAGGGATCCCGGCATGAACTTGACCAAATGTGACTGAAGGATTTTAGTCGGGCTCCCACATGACATCCCCCCAGGCCTCGCGGTCCACCATCATGCTGAAGGCTTTGAGGAAGCAGTGCCTGAGCTCTGTTCCTGAGCACCTGCAGTTGCTGGTTTGCGTGGTGTACCTCTTGCACATCTGGAAGACGTAGAAGCGCCTCTGGATTTTCCCTTAAACTTGGCTATCTGAAAGGACTCTAAATTTGAAGCTGAATAAACTTTCCTGGCTGGGGGAGCTGCGGAAGTAAGATACGTAGACTTACCCACAGTAGCTTTGGAGATCCATTTGTCTAGTTCTTCTCCAAACAAGGCCTCTCCTGTGAATGGTAGGCCTTCCACACCTTTCCTGGAGTCCGCATCAGCAGTCCACTGGCCTAGCCACAAGCCCCTGCGTGCTGACACTGCAATAGCGGTGGTGCATGCATTAAGCAAATATTTTTTATGGCCTCCACCATAAAGTTCGCAGAGTCTTGTATATGCTGCAGAATTAAAACAACATCCCCCCTAGACAAGGAATCTAACCCCTCAATTAGATTACCTGACCATTTAGCAATGGCTTTTGTGATCCACGCACATGCAATAGTGGGTCTTTGGGCCACCCCAGCAGCTGTGTACAATGATTTGAGTGTAGTCTCAATTTTACGATGAGCCGTGTCTTTTAGGGAGGCTGCACCAGGGACAGGCAATACAATTTTACGTGACAGCCTAGAGACTGATGCGTTCACTATCGGTGGATTTTCCCATTTTTTCCTCTCCTCTAGAGGAAAAGGAAAAGATGAGAGCAACCTTTTAGGGATTTGAAATTTCTTATCAGGATTAAGCCACAGTTCTTCAAACAGGGTATTCAATTCCTTTGACGCAGGAAAAGTGACTGAGGACTTCTTTTTTACATTCAAATAAGATTCCTCACACTTCTCTGACACCTTATCAGGAATTTGTACAACATCTCTGATAGCCTCTATAAGAGCCTCTATTCCCTGTGACAGAGTAGCATCCCCCCCCCCCCCTCCAAATCCACCTCACCCTCCTCCATGTCTGACCCGTCAGCGTCAGAGTCAGACTGCAGGATATGGGCCAGAGATCGTTTTTGCGGACAAATAGGTGGGTATTGAGACGTTGATTTGGGTACTGAGTCTCTATTCATAAACTCATCCACAGTCTGTCTTAAGTATTCCATCTCTTTCTCATTGCGGGATAGCTTTGTAGAAATATTTGAGATCATTCCTTTAATGGAAGTAACCCAATCCGGTTCAGCCCCGCTACTCTGGGATGGTGCACTGCCCTGAGTACCCAATAGTGAGCCCCTTGGTGAAGAGAAACACTCCGCTGTACAAGAAACACACTTTTTGCATGACATGTAAATGTGACAGCGCACACACACACACACACACACACACACACACACACACACACACACACACACACACACGAAAAGGTTAAGCACAAAGAGCCCTTCATGGAGACAGAGTTATTTGGAGCCAGCCCCCACCGCGCCCTTATCGCTAATGCCAAGCTTAGCCGGGTCGCAGACTAAGTACCCTGATAGGGGACTTAGTACACTAATAATCTCCCCCTGCTATGACCCCCTGGTACCGCTGAGGCAATCTGGAGTCTCTGGAGGAGCTGTGCGTCCCTGTCAGTCAGCGTCTGTGTCCACTGCAGAGGGAAAATGGTAAGCTGCTGGATCCTCTCATAGTGAAGGCCCAGCCCCTTCAATGGTGTGCGGTCTTCCCGCTTTTTTTATACTGGCTGAGGTAATCTGGTGCTTAAAATGGAAAGAAAACCGTTTTAAGGCTATTTTTGCCAGTGTGGGTACTGTGTACAGTGTACTGAGAAGCAGCTGTGTACTGTGTCTGGAGATGCATTCTGCCCCGGTTAGAAGCCGTGCGTCTCCATACCCTCATGCCACCATAATGGCCGGCGACCCGCTAGTCGGGACGCCAGCTTAGTACTCACCACTCTTCTTTCTTCTGGCTCTGTTAGGGGTGGCGGCGTGCTGCGGGAATGTACGCCCGCCGTGGTGGGGTTTGCAAATAGTTCCCTCAGGAGCTCAGTATCCTGTCAGCGGGGAATGGGACCATTAACCCTTCAAGAGGTTGCCCCCCCCCCAAGTCCCAACAAAGCAGACAGGCTGGTGCCAACCAGCCCTGTCTGAAAATGACAAAATATACAATAAATGCAGAAAACTCTTCCTCCGGGCACATTTTCTAAACTGAGTCTGGCAGGAGGGGTTATATAGGGAGGAGCCAGCCCACATTATCAAATTCTTAAAGAGGCTATGGCTCCTAGTGGACCTGTCTATACCCCATGGTACTAAATGAAACCCCAGTATCCTCTAAGACGTAAGAGAAATCATGTGTAATAAATGATGCAAGTAAAATTCCATTCACATGAATTTGACGGCAATGCCTGCTTGCGCTTGCAGAGATGGGATATGAGGATTATTTGGACGTACTATAATAGTTTGACAGTACAACATAGGCTGAGTACAGTAGAGGCACATGCGGACATAATTATGTATAGATGCATACTGGCACAGAGATGCATATATGTCTATCTAAGCTGCATTACATTATTTACAAATACATGCTGATGATGATGACAAGATTGGTTGCCACCATGAATGGACTGCTTGGCTGACTGGAAAAGCACCATTGATGCGGACAGGTGCAGTCTATGGGGGGTCATTCCGAGTTGATCGCACGTAGCAACTTTTTGCTGCCCGTGCGATCAACTCGACGCCACATATGGGGGAGGGCTTTTTTGCATAGCAAGGCTGCGAACGCTTGTGCAGCCCTGCTATGCAAAAACAGTTTTGTATAGAACTAGGCCAGGGCAACAGTTACTTACCCTGTGTGATCGATCCAGCGATGCAGGTCCTGGAATTGGCGTGAGACATCCGCCCTCCAAACACCTGGACACGCCTGCGTTGGACTCACCACTCCCAGAAAACGGTGAGTTGCCCCTCCGGTACGCCTTCCTGCTGTCAATCTTCTTGCGATCGCGCAAGCAATCGCTTTCTTCATTCTTCTGGTCGTTGCCCGGTGGCAGCCGTCGCTGGGCAACGACGCACAAGCACATTGCGGCCACTGCGCAGGCGCAGACCCGACCCGTTCGCTCCGCTGTGACAACCAGCAGTGTGCGAACAGGTCGAAATAGCCCCCTTTGTTACTTGTGCATATATTATGTTTCTGTGTGAGTGTTTTAGTAATATTTTTGTATAATCATATATACAGTAAGATTGAGAGCTGTATCTGAACACTCATAGTGAACGCATATTTTACAAGAGGAAAAAAAAGAGTTCAAAACATAGGTGTATGCAACTTGTGCAATTTATACAAGTTCACCAAGAGCTGACACATAGCATTAAACCATATGCCCAGATTTATCAAGCTTTGGAGAGTGATACATAGCACTGGGATAAAGTACCAGCCAATCAGCTCCTTACTGCCATGTTACAGGCTGTGTTTGAAAAATGACAGCTAGGAGGTGATTAGTAATTAGTATCCAGCCCAGATGTGCGGTTCAGTCTACCTGAAATACAAAGACACCTGAACTCAGGGGTACCACCAGTGGTGCAAGTGGGCGGGTACGGGTGGGTACGGCGTACCCGTAAGAATTTCGCCGTGGGTACGCCGTACCCACAGCGACGGGCCGCCGCTCCTCTTCCTTCCCTCCCTCCCCTGCTCCACGCCGCACCCGCCGTCCCCGCCGCACCGCCGCTGATGTGAGGGAAGGAGAGCGCAGCCTGGCCTCTCCTTCCCCTCAGTCTCCGGTGGGTGTTTCAGTTTACTTCAGCGCCGATCCGTGAGCCAATCAGAGCTCGCACCCGCGAGCTCTGATTGGCTCACGGATCGGCGCTGAATTAAACTGAGACACCCGCCGGAGACTGATGGGAACGAGAGGCCAGGCTGCGCTCTCCTTCCCTCACATGACAGACAGGACGGCGACGGCAGCGGCAGCGGTGAGTAGGGGAGGGGGGAATGTTTACCTGGCACTGGGGGGGCATGTTAGACCTGGCACTGGGGGCATATCTGGCACAGGGGGGCATATATACCTGGCACTGGGGGATATCTGGCACTGGGGGGGCATGTTATACCTGGAACTGGGGGATATCTGGCACTGGGGGCATATCTGGCACAGGGGGGGTATATATACCTGGCACTGGGGGATATCTGGCATAGGGGGGCATGTATACCTGGCACTGGGGGATATCTGGCACTGGGGGCATATCTGGCACAGGGGGGCATATATACCTGGCACTGGGGGATATCTGGCACAGGGTGGCATGTATACCTGGCACTGGGGGATATCTGGCACTGGGGGCATATCTGGCACAGGGGGGGTATATATACCTGGCACTGGGGGATATCTGGCACAGGGGGGCATATATACCTGGCACTGGGGGATATCTGGCACAGGGGGGCATGTATACCTGGCACTGGGGGATATCTGGCACTGGGGGCATATCTGGCACAGGGGGGCATATATACCTGGCACTGGGGGATATCTGGCACTGGGGGCATATCTGGCACAGGGGGGCATATATACCTGGCACTGGGGGATATCTGGCACAGGGGGGCATGTATACCTGGCACTGGGGGCATATCTGGCACTGTAGGGGCATTTCTGTATCTGGCACGGGGGGCAATGTATATCTGACACAGTGGGGGCATTTGTGTATCTAGCACTGTGGGGCAATGTGTATCTGACACTGTGAGGCAATGTACGGCACTCTGGGGGCATTTCTGTATCTGGCACTGTGGGGCAATGTGTATCTGGCACTGTGGGGCAATGTGTATCTGGCACTCTGGGGACATTTGTGTATCTGGCACTGTGGGGCAATGTGTATCTGGCACTGTGGGGTTATATGTATCTGGCACTGTGGGGCAATGTATATCTGGCACTGTGGGGCAACGTGTATCTGACACTATTGGGGTCATACGTGTATCTGCCCCTCCCCCATATGTGTATCACGCCCCCATTTTCATTGGCCACGCCCCATGCGGCATTTGGCCACACCCATTTTTTGCAGTCTATGGGGGGTCATTCCGAGTTGATCGCACGTAGCAACTTTTTGCTGCCCGTGCGATCAACTCGACGCCACATATGGGGGAGGGCTTTTTTGCATAGCAAGGCTGCGAACGCTTGTGCAGCCCTGCTATGCAAAAACAGTTTTGTATAGAACTAGGCCAGGGCAACAGTTACTTACCCTGTGTGATCGATCCAGCGATGCAGGTCCTGGAATTGGCGTGAGACATCCGCCCTCCAAACACCTGGACACGCCTGCGTTGGACTCACCACTCCCAGAAAACGGTGAGTTGCCCCTCCGGTACGCCTTCCTGCTGTCAATCTTCTTGCGATCGCGCAAGCAATCGCTTTCTTCATTCTTCTGGTCGTTGCCCGGTGGCAGCCGTCGCTGGGCAACGACGCACAAGCACATTGCGGCCACTGCGCAGGCGCAGACCCGACCCGTTCGCTCCGCTGTGACAACCAGCAGTGTGCGAACAGGTCGAAATAGCCCCCTTTGTTACTTGTGCATATATTATGTTTCTGTGTGAGTGTTTTAGTAATATTTTTGTATAATCATATATACAGTAAGATTGAGAGCTGTATCTGAACACTCATAGTGAACGCATATTTTACAAGAGGAAAAAAAAGAGTTCAAAACATAGGTGTATGCAACTTGTGCAATTTATACAAGTTCACCAAGAGCTGACACATAGCATTAAACCATATGCCCAGATTTATCAAGCTTTGGAGAGTGATACATAGCACTGGGATAAAGTACCAGCCAATCAGCTCCTTACTGCCATGTTACAGGCTGTGTTTGAAAAATGACAGCTAGGAGGTGATTAGTAATTAGCATCCAGCCCAGATGTGCGGTTCAGTCTACCTGAAATACAAAGACACCTGAACTCAGGGGTACCACCAGTGGTGCAAGTGGGCGGGTACGGGTGGGTACGGCGTACCCGTAAGAATTTCGCCGTGGGTACGCCGTACCCACAGCGACGGGCCGCCGCTCCTCTTCCTTCCCTCCCTCCCCTGCTCCACGCCGCACCCGCCGTCCCCGCCGCACCGCCGCTGATGTGAGGGAAGGAGAGCGCAGCCTGGCCTCTCCTTCCCCTCAGTCTCCGGTGGGTGTTTCAGTTTACTTCAGCGCCGATCCGTGAGCCAATCAGAGCTCGCACCCGCGAGCTCTGATTGGCTCACGGATCGGCGCTGAATTAAACTGAGACACCCGCCGGAGACTGATGGGAACGAGAGGCCAGGCTGCGCTCTCCTTCCCTCACATGACAGACAGGACGGCGACGGCAGCGGCAGCGGTGAGTAGGGGAGGGGGGAATGTTTACCTGGCACTGGGGGGGCATGTTAGACCTGGCACTGGGGGCATATCTGGCACAGGGGGGCATATATACCTGGCACTGGGGGATATCTGGCACTGGGGGGGCATGTTATACCTGGAACTGGGGGATATCTGGCACTGGGGGCATATCTGGCACAGGGGGGGTATATATACCTGGCACTGGGGGATATCTGGCATAGGGGGGCATGTATACCTGGCACTGGGGGATATCTGGCACTGGGGGCATATCTGGCACAGGGGGGCATATATACCTGGCACTGGGGGATATCTGGCACAGGGTGGCATGTATACCTGGCACTGGGGGATATCTGGCACTGGGGGCATATCTGGCACAGGGGGGGTATATATACCTGGCACTGGGGGATATCTGGCACAGGGGGGCATATATACCTGGCACTGGGGGATATCTGGCACAGGGGGGCATGTATACCTGGCACTGGGGGATATCTGGCACTGGGGGCATATCTGGCACAGGGGGGCATATATACCTGGCACTGGGGGATATCTGGCACTGGGGGCATATCTGGCACAGGGGGGCATATATACCTGGCACTGGGGGATATCTGGCACAGGGGGGCATGTATACCTGGCACTGGGGGCATATCTGGCACTGTAGGGGCATTTCTGTATCTGGCACGGGGGGCAATGTATATCTGACACAGTGGGGGCATTTGTGTATCTAGCACTGTGGGGCAATGTGTATCTGACACTGTGAGGCAATGTACGGCACTCTGGGGGCATTTCTGTATCTGGCACTGTGGGGCAATGTGTATCTGGCACTGTGGGGCAATGTGTATCTGGCACTCTGGGGACATTTGTGTATCTGGCACTGTGGGGCAATGTGTATCTGGCACTGTGGGGTTATATGTATCTGGCACTGTGGGGCAATGTATATCTGGCACTGTGGGGCAACGTGTATCTGACACTATTGGGGTCATACGTGTATCTGCCCCTCCCCCATATGTGTATCACGCCCCCATTTTCATTGGCCACGCCCCATGCGGCATTTGGCCACACCCATTTTTTGCAGTCTATGGGGGGTCATTCCGAGTTGATCGCACGTAGCAACTTTTTGCTGCCCGTGCGATCAACTCGACGCCACATATGGGGGAGGGCTTTTTTGCATAGCAAGGCTGCGAACGCTTGTGCAGCCCTGCTATGCAAAAACAGTTTTGTATAGAACTAGGCCAGGGCAACAGTTACTTACCCTGTGTGATCGATCCAGCGATGCAGGTCCTGGAATTGGCGTGAGACATCCGCCCTCCAAACACCTGGACACGCCTGCGTTGGACTCACCACTCCCAGAAAACGGTGAGTTGCCCCTCCGGTACGCCTTCCTGCTGTCAATCTTCTTGCGATCGCGCAAGCAATCGCTTTCTTCATTCTTCTGGTCGTTGCCCGGTGGCAGCCGTCGCTGGGCAACGACGCACAAGCACATTGCGGCCACTGCGCAGGCGCAGACCCGACCCGTTCGCTCCGCTGTGACAACCAGCAGTGTGCGAACAGGTCGAAATAGCCCCCTTTGTTACTTGTGCATATATTATGTTTCTGTGTGAGTGTTTTAGTAATATTTTTGTATAATCATATATACAGTAAGATTGAGAGCTGTATCTGAACACTCATAGTGAACGCATATTTTACAAGAGGAAAAAAAAGAGTTCAAAACATAGGTGTATGCAACTTGTGCAATTTATACAAGTTCACCAAGAGCTGACACATAGCATTAAACCATATGCCCAGATTTATCAAGCTTTGGAGAGTGATACATAGCACTGGGATAAAGTACCAGCCAATCAGCTCCTTACTGCCATGTTACAGGCTGTGTTTGAAAAATGACAGCTAGGAGGTGATTAGTAATTAGCATCCAGCCCAGATGTGCGGTTCAGTCTACCTGAAATACAAAGACACCTGAACTCAGGGGTACCACCAGTGGTGCAAGTGGGCGGGTACGGGTGGGTACGGCGTACCCGTAAGAATTTCGCCGTGGGTACGCCGTACCCACAGCGACGGGCCGCCGCTCCTCTTCCTTCCCTCCCTCCCCTGCTCCACGCCGCACCCGCCGTCCCCGCCGCACCGCCGCTGATGTGAGGGAAGGAGAGCGCAGCCTGGCCTCTCCTTCCCCTCAGTCTCCGGTGGGTGTTTCAGTTTACTTCAGCGCCGATCCGTGAGCCAATCAGAGCTCGCACCCGCGAGCTCTGATTGGCTCACGGATCGGCGCTGAATTAAACTGAGACACCCGCCGGAGACTGATGGGAACGAGAGGCCAGGCTGCGCTCTCCTTCCCTCACATGACAGACAGGACGGCGACGGCAGCGGCAGCGGTGAGTAGGGGAGGGGGGAATGTTTACCTGGCACTGGGGGGGCATGTTAGACCTGGCACTGGGGGCATATCTGGCACAGGGGGGCATATATACCTGGCACTGGGGGATATCTGGCACTGGGGGGGCATGTTATACCTGGAACTGGGGGATATCTGGCACTGGGGGCATATCTGGCACAGGGGGGGTATATATACCTGGCACTGGGGGATATCTGGCATAGGGGGGCATGTATACCTGGCACTGGGGGATATCTGGCACTGGGGGCATATCTGGCACAGGGGGGCATATATACCTGGCACTGGGGGATATCTGGCACAGGGTGGCATGTATACCTGGCACTGGGGGATATCTGGCACTGGGGGCATATCTGGCACAGGGGGGGTATATATACCTGGCACTGGGGGATATCTGGCACAGGGGGGCATATATACCTGGCACTGGGGGATATCTGGCACAGGGGGGCATGTATATCTGGCACTGGGGGATATCTGGCACTGGGGGCATATCTGGCACAGGGGGGCATATATACCTGGCACTGGGGGATATCTGGCACTGGGGGCATATCTGGCACAGGGAGGCATATATACCTGGCACTGGGGGATATCTGGCACAGGGGGGCATGTATACCTGGCACTGGGGGCATATCTGGCACTGTAGGGGCATTTCTGTATCTGGCACGGGGGGCAATGTATATCTGACACAGTGGGGGCATTTGTGTATCTAGCACTGTGGGGCAATGTGTATCTGACACTGTGAGGCAATGTACGGCACTCTGGGGGCATTTCTGTATCTGGCACTGTGGGGCAATGTGTATCTGGCACTGTGGGGCAATGTGTATCTGGCACTCTGGGGACATTTGTGTATCTGGCACTGTGGGGCAATGTGTATCTGGCACTGTGGGGTTATATGTATCTGGCACTGTGGGGCAATGTATATCTGGCACTGTGGGGCAACGTGTATCTGACACTATTGGGGTCATACGTGTATCTGCCCCTCCCCCATATGTGTATCACGCCCCCATTTTCATTGGCCACGCCCCATGCGGCATTTGGCCACACCCATTTTTTGGCGCGCGCGCCTTCGGCGCGCGCACACAGTACCCGTAAGACATTTTTTCTACTTGCACCACTGGGTACCACGTATAATCAAGTCCCAGTTTGGAATCACTTTATGGGTCCGAGTGGAACCAAGTCCCTGCTTAGGTCTGTTGTCAGATCGGGACTCGGAATTAAAAACTGATCTCAGATTTTGTATTGCATTTAAACAAGTCCATATTACATGATTTTAGAAATGGTGTTATCATTTTGCTTTTTTAAATCAATGGTATCAAGTTTTATTGATTTTAAAGGGATCCAAAACTGAACCAAAAACTAAATTCGAACCAAAATACTTGAGGGTGGTTTTGCCAAAGCCAAAACATGATGATAAAACGCTGGAGACCGTGCACATCTCTAGTCTCCAGTAACTCTAACAATGCCATTGTTAGACAAACAACTAGCCTACAAATATAGGGGGTAATTCCAAGTTGATCGCAGCAGGAATTTGGTTAGCAATTGGGAAAAAACCATGTGCACTGCAGGGAAGGCAGATATAACATGTGCAGAGAGAGTTAGATTTGGGTGTGGTGTGTTCAATCTGCAATCTAAATTGCAGTGTAAAAATAAAGCAGCCAGTATTTACCCTGCACAGAAACAAAATAACCCACCCAAATCTAACTCTCTCTGCACGTTATATCTGCCTCCCCTGCAGTGCACATGATTTTGCCCAACTGCTAAAAAATTTCCTGCTGTGATCAACTTGGAATTACCCCCATAGAATTTTGCAGTTATATTACCTGTATATCACTTTGCCACTGCATGGAACAGATTAAAGCAGAAAGATCTGTGTAACAGATCTAACGTGTAACTTGTGTGGGGGTTGTGAATAAAGACTTCATTAAATTGTTCTCCAGCAAACAAAGTATACGGTAACGAAAGGCAATTCAATTTACAATCCTGCTAATGCACATCACATTGCAATATCTCCCGTGACTGTTGTGGAGCACGAAAGCTCCTATTGACATTTCAGTTACGTTGATTGTGATAGTTCCTGCCCAACAACCGGTGCAGGTTGTCTCATGCCTGGCCCATGTATCTGAGATTTATGTGGCTTATGTACACATGGATACTGTACACATACAGAGTCTCAATTGAAAGCCCATGTCCACAACCACATCCCATGTGTGACAGATGGCCGCACCGGCCTTAACATGTGTGGCTTAAATAGAAAATACAAAACACAAATGCCTAATCCTCTTCTGCACAGGGTTACAGTTCTGTATGGCAGATTAACTCTGTACTATAAGAGTCTGATGTAATGTTATTTAGAAGAGACCATAATGGATTGCATCATTTATTGCCGTAACCTATAAATTATCAATAAAATCACGTATCAAACTAATGTCGTGAAGGCTGAGGGCCCTATTTGCCACAATACGGAATAAAAATGCAAAAGTGATCAAATAATTTTAACTAAAACTTCGTAATGTCAAACATTTTCATGCAAATTTAGCAATATGCTCTTATTTTCCACTGTGGGTGCTGTACATGTGCGCATACTGGCAGATGGATGCGGTTTCGGAGGATACCTCTTCAAAAGAGTCTGCGGTACAGTCAGTGGTGCTGAGAGGGTACAAATTACCTGGGCCCTGGTCTGATGGATGGGCCCAGTGGGGGCCCGGGCCCCCTCCCCCTTGCCTGGCAGCAGCAGCTGCAGCTCTTCTCCTCAGCCCAGCACACGCTGCTGTGTGGCCAGGGAGGTGTTTAAAATACAATTTTTATCAGTATTTTTTCTAAACGTGAATGACCACACCTCCTGTGATTAGGCTACGCTCCTGTAAAGTACCTGGGCCCAGAATGCTCTCTTCTGCCCTGGGTACAGTAGCCCATACAGTAGGTTGCTATGGGTTAATGCCATCTTCAGCATGGTAAAACCCACAGCATGGCGGCTAGACTGCGGTTGTAAATGAAGGGACCGCAAAAGATATCGGATCGTGGTCTTTCCATGTTAATTCTGGGGATTCCTCAAAATGGGTATTTATGGGGGATTTGTCGCAATTTCAGTTAAATAAATATTCCCTGTGAGTGTGCTTGCAGCCCTTGGCTTCAGATAAGATTTCATGAGGATCCCAGACATTTAAACTGTTCTATATCACTTGTTTTGTCTCTAACAGTTTTGGTTAATAGATCTGAATGTTTTATTGAGGTTTTTGCTGACACAAGACTTGAAAATGGTATAGTAGCATATTGGAGATTATGGGTTCACACAAGTCAGCTGCATTGTGTGTTTGGAAATAAGCAGAGGCTTTGGCCGCATCTATGTGGCAGCACCATCTGTCTGGTTGTGAAAGTACTGTACCTGTTATCACTATCAGTGCACATTTGCACCAGTCATATATCTGTCTGAAATCAGATGTATCTCTGTGTACACTCAAAACTTAATAGCCTGAAATTCCCTGTATACTGTATGTCCATGACATGTCCACAGAACACTAAGTATATGCTCAGGTACCACCCAGTTACACCCATTTAGCAATGAGGCTGAGATGTGCAGACGTTTGCTCAGCTTGAGTGCAAGCACAGTGCCAAAAACGGTAAGTTCCGTCCAACAAATGGACCTGCATCCAACTCTGGATCAGGCACTGTATATAAACGCAGCAACTAGTACTAGTATTGTGGTACCCGGGCAAATAAAGGACAATGTTATTGGGTGAGTAGATGATCTTTTACCTGGTGATTATGTCCGCTTTACACTATCTGTGTACCGGGATACCAACTTAAGATGGAAGTTCGTTCACGATACTTCGGAGATGTAAGGGATATACGTCTGCACAAGTGGGTTGTTCAGGGAGCAGTCAACTCAACTTCGGTTTATTAAAGGCAGTGGGAAAATCAAACAACTTGAATAATAGTAATACGTTACAGTAAATCATCAAGTACAGATAATAAACAGTTGGTCTTCACACCGTAGATTATGCCAATACTGTCATAGACTGTTTAATTATTCAGGTGTTGCATATCCCATCACCGTCCTTCTCAGCAGTTATGCACGTTTACCTGAATTGGTTATATTGACTTATTATACTATTCAAACCTTAACTCAAATATTCAAGCTGTTACCATCAAAATATGCATGCATAAGAAAAACAGTTTGTTACCAGTTACAATTATCTGATTACCCTTACTGAGTATCCCATGTATTCAGAAGTATTAGTACAACTTATGTTCTTCCGCCTGTGCACAGGTCTGTAACCCCCTTTAGAGTGTGTCCACACGTGGATATATATGCATATATATATTTAGTCTTTCTTAGACATGTCCCTGTAGTGTAAATAAAGGCCTGTCCTCTCTGTGGCCACACTGAGGGAAAACTGATCCACTGCCTTTCCCATTCACTCTGGGTAGTTCTGTTCAGGCCTCCTTTGCACTGTAACCTGGCTGTCACAGTTCATCTGATGTACAATGTCACTGGTCTGTAAGGCCTGGCAGATAAGCATCGGTGGCACTAGCACTGTGTGTGCTGTCCTTTCTACTAAGACTTAGGGCATTTAATGTAAGAGGAGGCAGTTTGTGCTATTGCTGGCAACAAGTTATGCTGTGCCACAGACAAAAGTGGTTCTATACTCCTGGAGTAGTGCCAGCTGCAATGTTTGTAGACAGTGTGTGAGCAGGGAGCCTGTTTACTTGTACAGAATCCTCCCTGAGGATGGAGTTACCTCTCAGTGCTGTCTCTGGCTGCTGTATTCACAGCACTGTCTCTGCATGGATAGGGCATTCTCTGTAGCTGCTACTTCCTCTGTTCTTATATGGGCAGTGAGCTGTTACTGATGAAACCTCACTGATCTCACTCCCTCTCTCTCCAGAGGAGTTCCTTGCTGTTGCTGCTGGGACTTGCACAATGATACTAGGGCTGACAGGATACTCTGGAACTGACACACAGGAACTCAGCCTCTGCAACTCACTCAGGATCCCACTGCTTGTTCTGCTGTCCTCTCTGCTGTCCCAGCTTACAGCACCCCCCAGTCCTCACACCAATCTCTCCATCACTCCACCCTTCCTCTGGGTTCTCTCTAGGGATTGGCCAATCAGATGAGAGGTGTGGGCTGTGTCCTCCATCACACCATCCACTGTTGCTAGGCTCCAAGAAAAAGGGGGGAAAGGGTAAAGCTGCAGGTTATGTCTGTTTATATGGCAGCCCAGAGTATACAGCTGTCCTTTTTGGCAAAAAGTCTGGGCTACACAGGTTCTCATAGGGTCCTACATGGAGCACCTGGTACAATAAGGCAATGTACATGTCAGTTGAAGGGAGCACGAGTCCTGTAAGTTCTGGGGGATACCACACTCAACCCCGCTTGAATGATGCGTGTCCTCACGCATTCGTCTCTCCACATAGTCATAAAGTCATTATTTTTTTTTTTTCACAACATTGACATTTTACTGACATGAAATACATTGGGTTGCAGGTACTGAAACAATTATGTTTTAAACCTCAATGCATTTAGTAACTGTAGAGCAAACAAGTTTGAAAATCACATTAGTATAATCATTACAGATCAGACATGAGAAGGGTCTATAACTAATGGGCTAGAACCCCTGTGCGCCTCTTCCCTGGCTTTCTCGATGCCTGCTGCAACAGTGAGATAAATTCTTCACCACTCATTGAGGTGTACTCATAGTCAGGACGATGCAACTCTGGAAAGAGCCATTTCACGGCCTCTTTAGCTTCCCCCTGGGTTTTTGCAGGATGGTGAGGTTTAGGGATGAGCATAACTGAATCTGATGCATTGGGTTTAGAGGATTCTAAGTCTTCCTCTGTGGCCTTGTGGGTCACTACTTCTACTTCCCGGTCCTGATCAGTAGCGTTTGAATGAGCCGGATTGAGGTAGGCCGTATTGGAATTGGTGTCTTCCATCATCGTAGGTCCACACCGAAACGACCGAACAGTTTCTTGCAGGTTCTGTTGCGTATATCCACTTGGTTTCTCAAGGTTAGCTGTTCTTCCCAATAATGCACTCTGCGATTCGGCATTAGGATCCTGTTGACTGCATACAGATGGCCTCTGGTTTACACTTTCTGTCACGTTTTCTGTGGAATACATTCCATCTCCATGGCATCGGTAGTGACGTGGATGACCTCCACGGTGTGGATGGCACCAATAATGCCTGCGATCTGCTGCATACCTGCTGCCCTTCACTGGAGCACCACCTGGACCCGTGACGTTGATTGCTCGTAGACCTTTCTCTCCCCTGATTATGTCAAATTCCACCATCTCTCCCTCTCCCAGGCTGCGATAGTATTTTCTGGGGTTGTTCCTCTGTATGGCCGTATAATGAATGAATGTATCTTGCTTGGTGTCATCACGATTGATGAATCCATACCCACGTCGCACATGAAACCAGATGACCTTTCCTGAAATTTTCCTTGTGTGGACAGGAGTGTCGGTATTTAATATGTCGGTTAACTCATCTGCATTTATATGGCATTGCCTGCCATAGTGTGGCCATCCTTCTTCAGAGGTTGGTTTTAACCTTATTGTGTCCCCCGAGGCTCGGTCTCCGTCCTCGGGGCATTGGAGTTTAAATGTTCGATCTGGTCGCAGTTCCTCTCAATATGCCCTATTGCCTGGCATCGATGACAAACGGGACGACCCTGGCTGTCGAACTGGTCTGAAGGCCGCCGCCCGTACTCTGGAGGTGGTTCCCAGCGTCTTCTGGCCGACCTCTGTCGCTCGGACCTCCATCTAGGTTCTCCAGAATTGGGTGTCGGTGGTCTCGCTAGGAGTCGCATTTCTCTCTGGATCTCTGCCATCCCCACCGTTAACTCTTCCATCTGCTTGCGTAGGGTTTGTATCTGATCTCCTGAGGGGTGCTGACTACTCTGCACCACTGGATCTCTGACTCGTTTCGGTCTTTCGGGACTGGAAGCAGTAGCTCCCATCAGCTCTGAGGATTCTCTGAAGTCCACCAGCTCTGGGTACTCTTCTTCTCTTCCCGATTGGTTGCCAGTTATTGTGATGGCGGCTTCCTTGAAGTCTAGGAAGGTTTTCCCCGGCATTTGCATTTTGAGTAGTCGTAGTTGGGTTTTGACACTCTCCCTTGAGGCTCCTTCAATAAACTGAATCGTTAGCGCTTCGTCTGCATTTCTGACTTCATCTTTGTCAACTGCTTGGATCGCTCTTAGTGTTTCTTGTAAACTCAGGGCGTAGTCTCGGAGGGTCTCGCCCGGTTGCTGTTTGCGCGCATACAGCTTCATTTTTAACTCGGGGAGGGTTTTTGTCTCAAAAGTAGTGGACAATCTCTTTAAGATCTGGTCTACCTCTTTCTTGTTTTCAGTGGGCCAGGATATGACTTCTCTTAGAGCTGACCCTGTGAGTTGACCTACCAGAATCTCGACTTTCTGCTGTTCGTTCAAGGTATACAACCGGAACATAGATTTGAGTTTATTTTTGAATTCTGTAAACGTGGTACACTGTGGCTTGTTGGCATCTCCGCTATAGGTTGGAAGCCACGGCGCCCCAAAGTAGTAGGGTAAGGTTATTGGAGCATTCGGTGTCGTTGCCGGGGTTGCCTGTTGTTCTTGTTCCTGGTTCTGTACTACCGGTGGTGCTCCTCCTCCTGCAGCCTGTTGTTGTTCCATCTTTCAATTAGTGAGTTTTCTCCTGATTGCACTCGGATCCTGTTCGTTGACGCCAAATGTGGTACCCGGGCAAATAAAGGACAATGTTATTGGGTGAGTAGATGATCTTTTACCTGGTGATTATGTCCGCTTTACACTATCTGTGTACCGGGATACCAACTTAAGATGGAAGTTCGTTCACGATACTTCGGAGATGTAAGGGATATACGTCTGCACAAGTGGGTTGTTCAGGGAGCAGTCAACTCAACTTCGGTTTATTAAAGGCAGTGGGAAAATCAAACAACTTGAATAATAGTAATACGTTACAGTAAATCATCAAGTACAGATAATAAACAGTTGGTCTTCACACCGTAGATTATGCCAATACTGTCATAGACTGTTTAATTATTCAGGTGTTGCATATCCCATCACCGTCCTTCTCAGCAGTTATGCACGTTTACCTGAATTGGTTATATTGACTTATTATACTATTCAAACCTTAACTCAAATATTCAAGCTGTTACCATCAAAATATGCATGCATAAGAAAAACAGTTTGTTACCAGTTACAATTATCTGATTACCCTTACTGAGTATCCCATGTATTCAGAAGTATTAGTACAACTTATGTTCTTCCGCCTGTGCACAGGTCTGTAACCCCCTTTAGAGTGTGTCCACACGTGGATATATATGCATATATATATTTAGTCTTTCTTAGACATGTCCCTGTAGTGTAAATAAAGGCCTGTCCTCTCTGTGGCCACACTGAGGGAAAACTGATCCACTGCCTTTCCCATTCACTCTGGGTAGTTCTGTTCAGGCCTCCTTTGCACTGTAACCTGGCTGTCACAGTTCATCTGATGTACAATGTCACTGGTCTGTAAGGCCTGGCAGATAAGCATCGGTGGCACTAGCACTGTGTGTGCTGTCCTTTCTACTAAGACTTAGGGCATTTAATGTAAGAGGAGGCAGTTTGTGCTATTGCTGGCAACAAGTTATGCTGTGCCACAGACAAAAGTGGTTCTATACTCCTGGAGTAGTGCCAGCTGCAATGTTTGTAGACAGTGTGTGAGCAGGGAGCCTGTTTACTTGTACAGAATCCTCCCTGAGGATGGAGTTACCTCTCAGTGCTGTCTCTGGCTGCTGTATTCACAGCACTGTCTCTGCATGGATAGGGCATTCTCTGTAGCTGCTACTTCCTCTGTTCTTATATGGGCAGTGAGCTGTTACTGATGAAACCTCACTGATCTCACTCCCTCTCTCTCCAGAGGAGTTCCTTGCTGTTGCTGCTGGGACTTGCACAATGATACTAGGGCTGACAGGATACTCTGGAACTGACACACAGGAACTCAGCCTCTGCAACTCACTCAGGATCCCACTGCTTGTTCTGCTGTCCTCTCTGCTGTCCCAGCTTACAGCACCCCCCAGTCCTCACACCAATCTCTCCATCACTCCACCCTTCCTCTGGGTTCTCTCTAGGGATTGGCCAATCAGATGAGAGGTGTGGGCTGTGTCCTCCATCACACCATCCACTGTTGCTAGGCTCCAAGAAAAAGGGGGGAAAGGGTAAAGCTGCAGGTTATGTCTGTTTATATGGCAGCCCAGAGTATACAGCTGTCCTTTTTGGCAAAAAGTCTGGGCTACACAGGTTCTCATAGGGTCCTACATGGAGCACCTGGTACAATAAGGCAATGTACATGTCAGTTGAAGGGAGCACGAGTCCTGTAAGTTCTGGGGGATACCACAGTATATTTTTGAAAAGTGAGAGGAAACTGGCGCACCCCGAGGAAACACCCACACAAGGGGGAGACCATGCAAACTCCACACATTGTCTTATAGTTGTACTGTGAAACTGCAATACTAACCCCTTTGCAATTGCATCACCCTGTAATACATATGGTTAAAAAACGTATTTGTATCTTATGGTCAACTTATATAATACAGCCTCTATTACAACTGTGTGTGCACATTACACCTTACATTGCCCTCACTAATGGGGAGGGATTGAGCAGATTGACCAAACACATGCCACAATCTCTGTATATGGCCAGGGATGTGAAGGAAACCGAGGAGCACTGGGAAAAAATCTGCATACAGCATACCCAGGACTCCGGATTGAAGGATGAGCCACATTAGGAAAATGTTTCCTGGTGGGACTGAAATAAAGTTATAAAACCTTTTCATATCCCTTATATTAGATCAGATTTGCATAGGTGGAATACATTACCTAATAGTGCAATTAGTTTTACTTGTGTAAGAATATATATACATTATTTCCCTCACTTTAGACACCTGTCCTTTGCACAATTTTAAATTTCCACTGAGGACTTCATAAGTATCTACAGGTTCACCTCTGAACTCATTCACAAGGTGCCCACTCTACCACCCTACCTCCCCCAACCCTATACACATTTCTACATGGCCAGATTATAGGAGGGGTGAAAGGGGCGGTCACCCTGGGCCCCCCACACATTAGTGGCCCCCACATTCTTTCCCCCAGACTCACTGTTCGGCGGTTCAGCTGTCCTCTTAACAGCAGTGCCACTGAGGAGCTTCCCTATAGTCAGCACCGACGATGTGCACCATGTGAGGGACGGGGTCCAGAGCCGCGGCGACCAGCTCTTTCCTGCTTGTGCCGCAGCGGCTCTGGTTAGTCAGTGCCTCGCGGGATGACATCAAATCCCGCAAGGCACTGAGTAACCAGAACCGCTGTGACACAGGCAGGAAAGAGCTGGTCGCCGCGGCTCTGGACCCCGTCCCTCACATGGTGCACCTCATCGGCGCTGACTGCAGGGAAGCTCCTCAGCGGCACTGCTGTTAAGAGGACAGCTGAGCCGCCGAAGAGGGAGCTGGTCGCCACGGCTCTGGACCCCTTCCCTCATGTGGTGCACATCATTGGCGCTTGGATGCAAGGTAGCCAGCTGGGCGACTCCCACACTGTCACCAATGGCATAAAGCTTAATATTTCTAAATATGGTTGCCTATATATATATATATATATATATATATATATATATATTTCTCTAACGTCCTAGAGAATGCTGGGGACTCCGTAAGGACCATGGGGATAGACGGGCTCCGCAGGAGACATGGGCACTTTAAGAAAGAATTTAGTTCCTGGTGTGCACTGGCTCCTACCTCTATGCCCTTCCTCCAGACCTCAGTTTGATACTGTGCCCAGACGAGCTGGGTGCTTTTCAGTGAGCTCTCCTGAGTTTACTGATAGAAAGTATTTTGTTAGGTTTTTTATTTTCAGGGAGCTCTGCTGGCAACAGACTCCATGCATCGAGGGACTGAGGGGAGAGAAGCAGCCCTACTCTCTGAAACTAGGTCCTGCTTCTTAGGCTACTGGACACCATTAGCTCCAGAGGGATTGGTACGCAGGATCTCACCCTCGCCGTCCGTCCCAGAGCCGCGCCGCCATCCCCCTCGCAGAGCCGGAAGATAGAAGCCGGGTGAGTATGAGAAGAAAAGAAGACTTCACAGGCGGCAGAAGACTTCATGATCTTCACTGAGGTAACGCACAGCACTGCAGCTGTGCGCCATTGCTCCCACACACCTCACATACTCCGGTCACTGTAAGGGTGCAGGGCGCAGGGGGGGCGCCCTGGGCAGCAATATAAACCTCTTATTTGGCAAAAGGAGCATATATCCAGCTGTACACTGTATATATGCAGGAGCCCCCGCCAATTTTACACTTTTAGCGGGACAGAAGCCCGCCGTCGAGGGGGCGGGGCTTCTCCCTCAGCACTCACCAGCGCCATGTTTTTCTCCACAGCACCACTGAGAGGAAGCTCCCCGGACTCTCCCCTGCTTATACCACGGTAGGAGAGAGGGTTTTAAAGAAGAGGGGGGGGGGGGCACATAATTCAGCGCAGATAATAACAGCGCTACTGGGTAAACATTAAATTACTGTGTTTTTTCCTGGGTCATATAGCGCTGGGGTGTGTGCTGGCATACTCTCTCTCTGTCTCTCCAAAGGGCCTTGTGGGGGAATTATCTTCAGATGAGCATTCCCTGAGTGTATGGTTTGTCGGTACGTGTGTGTCGACATGTCTGAGGTAAAAGGCTCTCCTAAGGAGGAGATGGAGCAAATGTGTGTGTGAGTGGTGTCTCCGTCGACAACGCCGACACCTGATTGGATATGTGAAATTAAGTGCTAAGGTAAATTTATTGCACAAAAGAGTGAGAACAGACAGTGAATCTACACATGTCTGTCCCTATGTCGCAGAGACCTTCAGAGTCTCACAACGCCCACTATCCAAAATAATAGACACTGATATCGACACGGAGTCTGACTCCAGTGTCGACTATGATAATGCAAAGTTACAGCCAAAACTGGCAGAAAAGTATTCAATATATGATTATTGTGATAAAAGATGTTTTGCATATCACTGATGACTCATCTGTCCCTGACACAAGGGTACACATGTTTAAGGGGAAGTAAGCTGAGGTAAATTTCCCTCCTCTCATGAAGAAAAAAAGCGTGAATCTCCAGAAAAGAGACTGCAGATTCCCACAAAGAATTCTCAGGGAGTATCCTTTCCCTACTAGGGCCAGGATACGATGGGAATCTTCCCCTAGGGTGGACAAAGCTTTGTCACGTTTACCCAAAAGGTAGCGCTGACTTAACAGCTATCCTCAGGGATCCTGCAGATAGCATGCAGTAAAAGTACTTTGAAGTCCATTTACACACAGTCTGGTACACTACTCAGACCGGCGATTGTGTCGGCATGGGTTTATAGCGCTGTAGCAGCGTGGACAGATACCTTATCAGCGGAGATTGAAACCCTAGATAAGGATACCATGTTATTGACCCTAGTATATGTGTATATATATATATATATATTAAAGATGCTGTCTTATATATATATATATATATATATATATATATAAAACATGCCCAAAGAGACATTAGTCTACTGTGTTCTAGAGTCAACGCTATGTCGATTTCTGCTAGACGTGTCCTGTGGAACATGCAATGGACAGGTGATGCCGACTAAACGAGGCATATGGAAGGTTTACCTTACAAGGCTGAGGAATTGTGTGGAGAAGGGCTCTCGGACCTGGTCTCCACAGCTATAGCTGGTAATTCTGATTTTTTGCCTTATATTCCCTCACAGCCTAAGAAAGCACGACATTATCAAATGCAGTCCTTTCGGTCGCAGAATAACAAGAATGTACGAGGAGCGTCCTTTCTTACCAGAGGTAAGGGCACAGGGCACAGCTAGTTCCCAGGAACAGAAGTCCTCCCCGGCCTCTACTACATTCACCGCATGACGCTGGAGCTCCGCTAAGGGAGTCCGTCCCAGTGGGAGCACGTCTTCGGCTCTTCAGCCACATATGAGTTCACTCACAGGTGGATCCCGGGGCAATAAAAATTGTTTCTCAGGGTTACAAGCTGGAATTCGAAAGGTGCCTCCTCGCCGGTTTTTCCTTATCGGACCTACCGGCTTCTCCCCCAGAAAGGGAGATAATATTAAATACAATTCACACATTGTATCTCCAACAGGTGGTGCTCAAGGTTCCCCTCCTGCAACAAGGAAGGCGATATGACTCACCCTTGGCTGTAGTCCCGAAACCGTACGGTTCGGTCAGACCTATTTTAAAATTAAAATCTCTGAACCTACGCGGCTAGATGCGCAATTGCCCTAAACTGGAAAAAGAGGGAGTCCCCCCCTATACAACAGGTCATCAACAAAATATGGTACTTCGCAAGCATGGAAAAAATCACTGCATACCTCCATAACAGATCTTTTCAGTTCCTTCAAGTATGGGAACTCTGGTTTGACTCACAGGCCCCCGCACACGGAGCTCGACCCCCCGGGAGCTCGACGGCCATACTATTATGACCCCTGTACTCTCCTAGCCCGACAAGTAGCTCAGAGGATATCCTCAACATATCCTTTTCGTGTTCCCCGAGTAGCACTTTCCACTTAGTACTAGCGCCATGCGCGTACCAACGCAAAACGGGGGCGTACCAGCGGCATTTCCCTAACCCTGCCACCTCTCCTCCTACTCTATTCCCTCCCCATCTCCCCTGTCTCTTTTTCTCGCCTCTCAGGTTCTATCTCTTTAGTCTCTACCTTCCTACAGTCATAATTACGAACCTGTGTGTCGGTTCCCACCCATCTGAATAGTCTCTGTCTACCCTGAGACATAACTCTTTGCTGTTTCTTTGCATTGTGGGAACCACATGTTCCTTATTTTAAGGTTATATATCTGTTATCGGTAATGTTATGTTAGACAGAACAGCCCATCCCATGTAAGGGGGAAGGCTGCAGTAATGTTTGTACCCTGTAAAGTTTATACCCTGAAAATTAAAATAAACAATTTAAAAAAAAAAAAATCTCTGAACCTATACGGGAAAAGGTTCAAATTTAAAGTGGAATCGCCCAGAGCGATCATCGCCAGCCTGGAAGGGGGGGATTTGATGGTGTATCCCATTTATCCACCCCATCAGGCGTACCTTACACTTGCAGTACAGGATTGTCATTACCAATTTCAGGGTAATTGGCGGAAATAATGGTGCTCCTACGCAAGCAAGGAGTCACAGTTATCCCATACTTGGACGATCTCCTAATAAGGGCGAGATCAAAAGAGCAGTTGTTCAACAGCGTATCACTTTCGCTGAAGGTGTCACAGCAACACGGCTGGACAATTTCCCGAGGTCACAGTTGGTTCCTATAACTCGTCTGCCCTTCTTGGGTTTGATTCTGGATACAGACCAGAAATGGGTTTACCTTCAGATAGAGAAGGCCCAGGACCTCATGACTCTAGTCAGAGACCTATTGAAAGCAAGACAGGTGTCAGTGCATCACTGCCCTCGAGTCCTGGGAAAAACATTCCCTTAGGGTTCCATGCGAGGACTTCAAATGGGACCTACTGGACAAGTGGTCCGGGTCACATCTACAGATTCATCAGTTGATCACCCTATCCCCCAGGGCCAGGGTATCTCTCCTGTGGTGGCTGCAGAGTGCTCACCTTATAGAGGGCCGCAGATTCAGCATTCAGGACTGGATCCTGGTGACCACGGACGCGAGCCTCCGAGGCTGGGGAGCAGTCACACAGGGAAGAAATTTCCAAGGTCTTTTGGTCAAGTCACGAGACTTGTCTTCACATCCACATATTGGAACTAAGGGCCATATACAACGCCCTACGTCAAGCGCAGACCTTTCTTCGCGACCAACTGGTTCTGATCCAGTCAGACAAAGTCACCGCAGTAGCTAATGTAAACCGCCAAGGCAGCACAAGGAGCAGAGTGGCGATGGCGGAAGCCACCAGAATTCTTCGCTGTGCGGAGAATCATGTAAGAGCACTGTCAACACTGTCAACAGTGTTCATTCCGGAAGTGAACAACTGGGAAGCAGGCTTCCTCACCAGACATACGTCCTGGAGAGTGGATACTTCATCAGGAAGTCTTCGCTCAGATTGCAGTTCGGTGGGGACTGTCACAGATAGACATGATGGCGTCCCGCCTCAACAAAAAGCTGCAGAGTTATTGCGCCTGATCAAGAGACCCTCAGGCAGTAGCGGTAGACGCCCTAGTGACACAGTGGGTGTTCCAGTCAGTCTATGTATTTCCTCCTCTTCCTCTCATACCCAAGGGTTGAGAATAATAAGAAAAAGGAGGAGTGAGAACAATACTCATTGTTCCAGATTGGCCACGAAGGATCTGGTATCCGGATCTGCAGGAAATGCTTACAGAAGATCCATGGCATCTTCCTCTAAGGCAGGACCTGTTGCAACAGGGCCCATGTCTGTTCCAAGACTTACCGCGGCTGAGTTTGATGGCATGGCGGTTGAACACCAGATCCTAGCGGAAAAAGGCATTCTGGATGAAGTCATTCCTACGCTGATAAAGGCTAGGAAGGACTTGACATCTAAACATTATCACCGTATATGGCGAAAATATGTTTCTTGGTGTGAGGTCAGGAATGCTCCTACGGAAGAATTCCATCTGGGCCGTTTCCTTCACTTCCTACAAACTGGAGTGAATTTGGGCCTAAAACTTAGGCTCCATTAAGGTTCAGATCTCGGCCCTATCCATTTTCTTTCAAAAAGAATTGGCTTCTCTCCCAGAAGTTCAGACTTTTGTGAAGGGAGTGCTGCATTTTCAGCCTCCTTTTGTACCTCTGGTGGAGCCCTGGGACCTTAATGTGGTGTTAAGTTTCCTTAAGTCACACTGGTTTGAACCACCTAAAACGGTAGAGTTAAAATATCTCACTTGGAAGGTGGTCATGTTATTAGCCTTGGCTTCGGCTAGGCAAGTGTCGGAATTGCGGCTTTGTTTCATAAAAGCCCCTATCTGGTTTTCCATGTCGATAGAGCGGAGTTGCGGACATGTCCTCAATTCCTGCCTAAGGTGGTATCATCCTTTCATATGAACCAGCCTATTGTGGTGCCTGTGGCTACGCGTGACTTGGAGGACTCCAAGTCCCTGGATGTGGTCAGGGCTTTGAAAATTTACGTAGCCAGAACGGCTAGAGTCAGAAAAACAGAATCACTGTTTGTCCTGTATGCTGCCAACAAGCTTGGCGCTCCTGCTTCAAAGCAGACTATTGCTCGCTGGATTTGTAACACCATTCAGCAGGATCATTCTTCGGCTGGATTGCCGTTGCTTAAATCGGTTAGGGCCCATTCCACCAGGAAGGTGGGCTCTTCTTGGGCGGCTGCCCGAGGGGTCTCGGCATTACTGTTGTGCCGAGCTGCTACTTGGTCAGGTTCAAACACTTTTGCTAAGTTCTACAAGTTTGATACCCTGGCTGAGGAGGACCTCTTGTTTGCTCAATCGGGGCTGCAGAGTCATCCGCACTCTCCCGCCCGGTTGGGAGCTTTGGTATAATCCCCATGGTCCTTACGAAGTCCCCAGCATCCTCTAGGACGTTAGAGAAAATAAGATTTTACTTACCGGTAAATCTATTTCTCGTAGTCCGTAGAGGATGCTGGGCGCCCGTCACAAGTGCGGACTTCTTCTGCAATACTTGTATATAGTTATTGCTTCAATAAGGGTTACATTATAGTTGCATCGGTCTTGAACTGATGATATGTTGTTTTCATACTGTTAACTGGGTAGTTATCACAAGTTATACGGTGTGATTGGTGTGGCTGGTATGAATCTTGCCCTTGGATTAACAAAATCCTTTCCTCGTATTGTCCATCTCCTCTGGGCACAGTTTCTCTAACTGAGGTCTGGAGGAAGGGCATAGAGGGAGGAGCCAGTGCACACCAGGAACTAAATTCTTTCTAAAAGTGCCCATGTCTCCTGCGGAGCCCGTCTATCCCCATGGTCCTTACGGAGTCCCCAGCATCCTCTACGGACTACGAGAAATAGATTTACCGGTAAGTAAAATCTTATTTTATATATATATATATATATATATATATATATACACACACATGTGTATATATATATATATATATATATATATATATATAATTGATCATATTATTGATAGGGGCCCCACAAGTTGGTTGCCCAGGGGCCCCCGTAGACCTTAATCCGGCCCTGCATTTATACATTTGTAACTTTCTACAGCAATCCTCACGGATGGTATATTTTCATAGCATAAAGCTCTCTTGTCTCCTACTGAAGAATAGAAGCTACAGTAACTGTCCAATCTATGTAGGAACCCGATATACAAATATCCTTAACAGTTGGGGACTGGGACAAGATTTTTCAGAACATATTTAAAATATCCAAGTGTATGAACCATCCAGAATGCTTGTGAAATTGGTGCACAGAACACACCACACCCAGATACGGCCTGATATTTCTAGTTTTTATTGAAGGAACTGTGGCAGGACTGGGACCTTAATACATGTATTTTGGGGTTGCTCCTTTATTCATAACAGAAATATTATCAGACACGTTAAGTTACCAGATTGGTTCAATATTGTCAAAATTCTTCCCCCCTATCTCTAATACCCAGATATTGTTAGGATCTCCTGCTCTGTGCTGCCACGTCGCCATGGCAACCGGGAGGCAAGTGTTAGCGAAGTAACCTGAGCGCAGCTGATACTCCGGTTCGGGTTTTTACTGTGTAGTGGTTACAGGCTCTGTGCACGGCAGGGAATCCGGCGCTGGTTTTGTGCTCACAGTCTGTGAGGTCTGAGTGGGGCGTGGACAGCACCTGCTATATAAACCATCGTCTCAGGCTAGGCAAATGCTGCTGAATCTTTGTTTGTTAGTCAGTTCCAGAGAGTTAGCTAGTACTGTGTGACTTTGTATTTACTTGTTGCTTACTGCGAATAGGCCTTGGGATTCGGTACTTCATTCTGCCAATCCGGACCTAGCAGTAAGACTGGAGTCAGTTGTTTGACCTGCTGGGGTTCTTTTGCTATTCTGTGAACCCAGCAGGTTTGCGGCTGTACTCTCAGACCTGCTTGCTTAATCCTCCCTCACTGTGCAGGGCGTCCTGGTGTCAGTTTAGTGGCAGTAAGCTGAACCTGTGCCCTGCAAGTGGGGGTTAGGATTGTGGATACTCTCCTTGTGTCTAGATTTCCATATCTGACCAAGGAGTTTATTCCCACACCCGTTGGTAACCCTTTGGGGTTTTTTCTGTTGCTCTTAGCAACATCATTTCAGGTGCTCCACATGTTAAATCACTACACATCGCTTCATTGTCCACTCTATTCCATCTGAGCATTCCTGACACTAGGGAGACACCCAATTCCTGAGCCTTTGGGCTTCTCCGTTCACTTTGTGTTTATTAGTTATTCCATCACCTCCTGTGTATGTTATGTTTTACTGTCTGTGAGTTCGTTTGCTTCGCTTCCCTCTCTGTTCATACACCGGTATACTCCTGTTAGCACTGGTGTGCGTAACATATTCAGCAGCCCTACTCCTGTTGAGATTTTGTGGGAATATGGAGCATACCCCTCAAAATACTTTGCAACAGGTGGTCGATCAGGTGCAGGTCCTGACTCGACAATTTAATGAGATGTCCATTAAAATGAACACCTCGCAGGCCGCTAGCGGAGCTCCTGCAGCAGCAGCGGCAAGTTCAGGGGTTAAGGAGCCGAAAGTAAATCTCCCGGATCGTTTTTCTGGAGATCGCTCGCAGTTCTTTTGTTTCAAGGAGAGCTGTAAGCTATATTTCAGGCTTAGGCCCCAGTCTTCTGGGTCGGAGATTCAGCGGGTGGGCATAGTGATTTCCTTGCTACAAGGAGACCCACAGGTCTGGGCATATGGGTTACAGCCTGACTGTCCGTCGCTTAAAAGTGTTGATGCTTTTTTTACGGCACTGGGCATTTTGTATGATGACCCTGACAAGATGGCTTCAGCCGAGGCTCAGATTACGGTTCTTAAGCAAGGGCGACGGCCAGCTGAGGTTTATAGTACAGAGTTTCGGAGGTTGGCTCATGATACCCAGTGGAATGACCCAGCCCTGAGAAACCAGTACCGAAGGGGCCTTTCTGACCAGATAAAGGACCAACTGGTACAATATCCCTTGCCTGATAGCTTAGATCAGCTCATGCAGTTATCCATCCGAGTGGATAGACGGCTGAGAGAGCGTAGGCTTGAAAGGGAGACCACAGTTTCCTTTTTTCCCAAGGGAACCTCAGACTCTGAGGAATATTCCGAGGAGCCTATGCAGATTGGGGCTACCCGCCTCTCCTCGCGTGAGAAGACGCGGAGGAGACAGCAGGGTTTGTGTTTGTACTGTGGGAATAAAGATCATGTTGTAGTATCATGCCCAGAAAAACCGGAAAACTTCAGGGCCTGAGGGTGATGGGAAATATCCTGTCAGGCCAGAAGTCAGAATTTCCTAAAAAGACTTTTCTCATTCCGGTGACTTTGGAGATCCTCGGTCAAACTGTCAAGACTGAGGCCTTTGTTGACAGTGGGGCCGATGGGATTTTCATGGACCGTCAATTCGCCCTGGAACACTCTGTTCCCTCAGTACCTTTGGCATCAGAGATTGAGATCTGTGGGTTAAACGGGGAACCATTGTCCCAGGGTAAAATTACCTCCTGCACCAGCCAAATTCCTTTGTTTATTGGAGCCACACACTCTGAAAAATTGTCTTTTTATGTGACTGTCTGTTCTTTTGCCCCATTGGTTTTGGGGTTACCCTGGTTAAGGGCCCATAACCCTCAATTTGACTGGGTCTCTGGGGAGATTCTTAGTTGGGGTAGTGATTGTTTCAGGAGTTGCTTGAGCCTTCCAGTCAGGCTCTCGCAGCTAAATTTGCCAGGATTGCCAGGATGTTATGCAGATTTTGCGGATGTGTTCTCCAAAAAAGTTGCGGAGGTACTACCTCCCCATCGCCCCTATGACTGTGCCATTGATTTTTTGCCGGATGCTAAGCTTCCCAAGAGCAGGTTGTACTCCCTGTCACGTCCTGAGACTCAGGCTATGGCAGAGTACATTCAGGAGAACTTGGCTAAGGGATTTATCAGACCCTCACAGTCCCCAGTTGGGTCGGGGTTCTTTTTCGTGGGTAAAAAGGACGGTTCGTTGCGACCCTGCATCGACTTCAGGGAATTGAACCGTATCACGATTAAAAACTCATACCCACTGCCTCTCATTTCGGTTTTGTTTGACCAGCTTCGTACTGCCACCATTTTTTCTAAGATTGACCTACGCGGTGCTTACAATCTAATCCGAATAAGAGAGGAGGATGAATGGAAGACTGCCTTTAATACCCACTCAGGGCATTATGAATATTTGGTGATGCCTTTTGGGCTCTCTAATGCCCCGGCAGTCTTCCAGGAATTCATGAACGATGTGCTAAGGGAATATTTGGATAGATTCTTAGTTGTTTATCTAGATGACATCCTAATCTTCTCTCATTCCCTGGAGGAACATCGGAAGCATGTACGCTTAGTCCTCCAGAAACTCAGGGACCACCAGCTTGGGGCGAAGCTGGAGAAGTGCGAGTTTGAAGTCCAGCAAATCGCATTTCTAGGGTATATTATCTCCTCAGAAGGTTTCCAAATGGAGGGTTCTAAGGTACAGGCAGTCCTGGATTGAGTGCAGCCCACTAGTTTGAAGGCGCTTCAGCGTTTTCTGGGCTTTGCGAATTTTTATAGACGGTTTATCGCTGGATTTTCGTCTTTAGTGGCCCCCTTGGTGGCACTCACTAAGAAAGGGGCGGATGTTGCTCACTGGTCTTGTGAGGCCAAAGCGGCCTTTGCCCGTCTCAAAAGGGCATTTGTCTCGGCCAAGGTGCTGCGACACCCAGATCCAGAGCGTCCTTTTGTGGTAGAAGTGGATGCCTCTGAGATAGGTATTGGGGCAGTGCTCTCTCAGATGGGGGTGTCTGATAATCGCCTTCATCCCTGTGCTTACTTTTCCCGTAAATTTTCGTCTGCCGAGATGAATTATGATGTGGGTAACCGGGAATTGTTGGCTATAAAGGATGCACTCAGGGAGTGGAGACACTGGCTTGAGGGGGCTAAGTTTGTGGTCTCAATTCTCACCGACCATAAGAATCTGGCATATTTAGAGTCAGCGAAGCGGCTCAATGCCAGGCAGGCACGATGGGCTTTGTCTTTTGCTTGCTTTAATTTTTTGATAACATATCGCCCTGGGTCAAAAAACATCAAGGCTGATGCGCTCTCGCTGAGTTTTGCTTCAGTTCAAGAGACCACCGAGGAGCCATTGCCCATTGTGTCCCCATCATGTATTAAAGTGGGCATTACCCAGGACCTCTTGTCATTAGTCCTTAGAGCACAGGAGCAGGCTCCTCCAGACCTTCCGGTAGGTCTCTTGTTTGTGCCTCCTAGGTTAAGACAGCGAGTGTTCCTGGAATTCCATGCCAAGAGGTCGGCAGGGCATCCGGGTATTGCCAGAACTCGGGAGTTGCTATCTAGGGCGGTGTGGTGGCCCTCGGTGGCTAGGGATGTGGATCAGTGGGTTCGGGCATGTGACGTTTGTGCCCGAAATAAAACTCCTAGAGGGGTTCCTGTCGGCCCATTACATCCACTCTCTATTCCGTCTAAGCCATGGACCCACATTTCCATGGATTTTGTGGTGGACTTGCCCAAATCCTCGGGGATGACAGCCATTTGGGTTGTCGTTGACAGGTTTTCGAAGATGGCGCATTTCGTTCCACTGGTTGGTTGCCATCGGCCAGACGCCTGTCTGAGTTATTTATGCAGCATGTTGTGCGCCTCCACGGGTTGCCACTTGATGTGGTCTCTGACCGTGGATCCCAGTTTGTGGCCAAATTCTGGAGGGCATTTTGTTCTGATCTCCAGATTTCTGTGAGCTTGTCGACAGGCTACCATCCACAGTCTAATGGGCAGACTGAGAGGGTGAACCAGTCCTTGGAGCAGTTCCTCAGGTGTTATGTCTCCAAGTGTCATACTGACTGGGTTGCTCATCTGTCCATGGCGGAGTTTGCCTATAACAACGCGGCTCACTCTGCTACAGGGATCTCTCCCTTCCTTTGTGTGTATGGGCATCATCCTAAGGCCAATTCTTTTGACCCCCTGGATTCCACATCTGGTGGTTCCTCTGTTGTTTCAGTCCTTAGGGGTATTTGGAGGAAAGTGAAGAAAGCCCTTGTGTCTGTGTCATTAGTGACCAAAAGGGTTTTTGATAAGCGGAGAAGACCCTGCAGCTTCAAATTAGGAGACTTCGTCTGGTTGTCCACCAAGAATTTGAAGTTGAGACAGCCATCTCATAAGTTTGGTCCCCGGTTCATCGGCCCTTATAAGATCACCAGGGTTATCAATCCGGTGGCATTTCAGTTAGATCTGCCCCGTTCATTGGGTATCAATAAAACATTTCATTGTTCCCTTTTAAAACTGGCGGTTAGTAATCCTTCTTCCAGTGGAAGACCTTCTCCTCTTCTGATACGGGGTCAGAGGGAGTTTGTGGTTGAAAGGGTTCTTGACTCCAAGATGGTTCGGGGTCGGCTGTCATTTTTGGTGCACTGGAAGGGGTATGGCCCGGAGGAGCGGTCGTGGGTGCGCAGTTGTGATCTTCATGCCCCCAGACTGATACGCTCTTTCTTCTCGCAGTTCCCCGATAAACCCGGTGGTAGGGGTTCTTTGACCCCTCGTCAGAGGGGGGGGTACTGTTAGGATCTCCTGCTCTGTGCTGCCACGTCGCCATGGCAACCGGGAGGCAAGTGTTAGCAAAGTAACCTGAGCGCAGCTGATACTCCGGTCCGGGTTTTTACTGTGTAGTGGTTACAGGCTCTGTGCACGGCAAGGAATCCGGCGCTGGTTTTGTGCTCACAGTCTGTGAGGTCTGAGTGGGGCGTGGACAGCACCTGCTATATAAACCATCCTCTCAGGCTAGGCAAATGCTGCTGAATCTTTGTTTGTTAGTCAGTTCCAGAGAGTTAGCTAGTACTGTGTGACTTTGTATTTACTTGTTGCTTACTGCGAATAGGCCTTGGGATTCGGTACTTCATTCTGCCATTCCGGACCTAGCAGTAAGACTGGAGTCAGTTGTTTGACCTGCTGGGGTTCTTTTGCTATTCTGTGAACCCAGCAGGTTTGCGGCTGTACTCTCAGACTTGCTTGCTTAATCCTCCCTCACTGTGCAGGGCGTCCAGGTGTCAGTTTAGTGGCAGTAAGCTGAACATGTGCCCTGCAAGTGGGGGTTAGGATTGTGGATACTCTCCTTGTGTCTATATTTCCATCTCTGACCAAGGAGTTTATTCCCACACCCGTTGGTAACCCTTTGGGGTTTTTTCTGTTGCTCTTAGCAACATCATTTCAGGTGCTCCACATGTTAAATCACTACACATCGCTTCATTGTCCGCTCTATTCCATCTGAGCATTCCTGACACTAGGGAGACACCCAATTCCTGAGCCTTTGGGCTTCTCCGTTCACTTTGTGTTTATTAGTTATTCCATCACCTCCTGTGTATGTTATGTTTTACTGTCTGTGAGTTCGTTTGCTTCGCTTCCCTCTCTGTTCATACACCGGTATGCTCCTGTTAGCACTGGTGTGCGTAACAGATATGTATTCAAGTACTCAATGTAAATTTCCTCCCCACCAAATGGTGTATATGGTGGGATGCAGCTACGAAGCCCATACACGTATTAGTACTTTAAACATGCTCCAATGGTGGCATGTTTATACTTACAATACAGAAGAATACCACCACCACCACACAAAAGCGCACACAATACTTATGACCAAGGTTACAGTCCTTCAATGATTTTCAAAAAAGGGTTTTTTATTGTTTTTCCTTGATGTCCTTTTGTGCCTCAAAATAAATAAAACACAAACATAGGGGCAGATGTATTAACCTGGAGAATGCATAAGGAAGTGATAAACCAGAGATAAGTGCAAGGTGATAAATGCACGAGCCAATCAGCTTCAATGTGTAAATTAACAGGAGCTGATTGGCTGGTGCGTTTATCACATTGCACTTATCACTGGTTTATCACTTCCTTATGCCGTCTCCAGGCTTACTACATCTTCCCCATAAATAGTGTAGTACTGTTGATTTTATTCAATTTGACATAGATAGTCACAGTGACTCGTACCAGAAAAGATGGTCTACTAAAGTAGACAACAAAAACCTCCAAGGAGCGGTCTTTACTGTACTGAATAGATGATCTACTGTTATTCAGAGTCCTTGATATTATTGCTCCAGGTACCATGTAAAATTCAAAAGAGACTCTCCATAGTGTAAAACCATAAAAAAATCATTTATTGGAAAGACACACAAATGGCTACTCATACCAATTAAAATGGTCTGCTGACGTAAGTAGACACTAGAGCATGAAACAATCAAGTGTTAAAATACAGAAAATGGGATTGCTACCAGATGCTGATGTCTACTATATAAAAGTAGACATGAGTGCATGAATCGTGGGGAAGTTTCAGGCGTCCCTGGGTCTCAACCTCCCGATCGTTTCGATACAATAGTATCTTTTTCAATACGTTGGAAGGAACAACAATAGAAACCCCTTTTTTGAAAATCATTGAAGGACTGTAACCTTGGTCATAAGTATTGTGTGCGCTTTTGTGTGGTGGTATTCTTCTGTATTTTCTATTTTTGGAGTGTTGGTGATACTCTGTCCACTATCATATTAGCAGCCACTTGCGCAATTGTGATATTTCACCCTTACCGTTTTATACTTACAATACCCGCATTGTTATACTTTAAGAAGCATTTTAACCGCATTGGTATACTGGCGTTAGTTTTCTCCTGTCTACATAGTCACTATCTACATAGTGACTGTAGACTTATTGTATGTATTCCATCTGTGGTATGATTATTAAATATCATTTTTATATTGTACATCCGTGGCAACCTGCTATGAAATAAGTTACTTGTTTACCATGTAGATTTTTACATCTACTCAATATGTGTGTATACTGTATGTATACAATGATCCAGTGCCGTAACTAGGTATTTTAGCGATGTGTGCAAGAAATTGCATTGGCGCCCCCCCTACGCAAGAGAGGAGCAGTGCGCGCCTCAGGCGCGCAAAAAATATGTAGGGGCGTGGCCACAAAATAATGCCAATTCATACTACGGTGCATAGTAGTCTCCATTATTCAAATTACGCTGCACAGTAGCGCCACTACACCAGGTAGAGCCCCTTTTTACCCATTACGGCAGACGGCGTGCCTTTTTACACATTACGGCAGACAACGTCCCCCTTTTTACACATCACGGCAGACAGCGTCCCCCTTATTACACATTACGGCAGACAGCGTCCCCCGTTTTACACATTACGGTAGACAGTCCCCCTTATTACACATTACGGCAGACAGCATCCCCCTTTTTACACATTACGGCAGACAGCGTCCCCCTTTTTACACATTACGGCAGACAGCGTCCCCTTTTTACACATTACGGCAGACAGCGTCCCCCTTATTACACATTACAGCAGTCAGCGTCCCCCGTTTTACACATTACGGCAGACAGCGTCCCCTTTTTACACATTACGGCAGACAGCGTCCCCTTTTTACACATTATGGCAGACAGCGTCCCCTTTTTACACATTACGGCAGACAGTCCCCCTTATTACACATTACGGCAGACAGCGTTCCCCTTATTACACATTACGGCAGCCAGTCACCCTTTTTACACATTGCGGCAGACAGACATGAGAGAGAGAGAGAGAGAGAGAGAGACAGACAGAAAGAGAGAGATATACTTACCATCTCTCCCGCTGGCAGTCAGGCTCCTCGTGCTGGCAGAGATCCTGGGTAGCCGCAGGGGAGAAGGAGGAGGAGGGAGGGGGACTTGAGCCGCAGCAGCGCTATGTCATTGGTAGCAGTGCCGCTGCAGCTGTCCCCTCTCCTTCCGCATTGGCTGCCCGCTGCTGGGATGAGGGAACCACATCCCAGCATTCACAGCAGCGCCGGGCAGCCAATACAGAAGGAGAGGGGAGTGCTGCAGCGGCAAAGCTACCATTGACATAGCGCTGCTGCGGCTCCAGTCCCCCTCCCTCCTCCTCCTTCTCTGCCTCCGGCGCTGCTCTCCCTCCAGCGTGGCGCGCGACACCCGGCAGAGGCGGCATGTAATGAGTCAATTTGACTCATTACATGCCGCTGGCCGTGCGCCCTCAGTGTAACTGCGCTGTGTGCCAGGCACACCTGGCACATAGGTAGTTACGGCGCTGCAATGATCTGCACAACCTCAAGAAACCCTTCTTTCCTTCCCTCCTTCCGTTGTTCTTGGTATTTACTCCTCCTCACGTTTGTGCTGTCACTTTTATTTTGTCTGTTTATGCTATGTTGTAAAATTCCTTAATGAAAATGTATTGAATTAAAAAGCAAAATAAGGACAAAAGGGCATTCCCAACAAGCCAGAGACTGAGGTATAATTATAAAGATGTCAAATCACAGACGGAATGAAATACCCAAATTATATTCTCACAGCCAATGTATTTCCAGACCCGTGTAACCAAAAGGGGGGTGCATAACGCCTGCATACAATTACGGAAAGATAGACAATGAAAGCGAGTGTTTAGTTATTTGCTATGGTTTAATGAACATTTTTCACCTAATTGTATTGTTAGTAAGCAAGTTTTATAATAAGTAGCCTAGGGGTTGGTAGCAATGACTAGGCTTAATAAGACCATAATACAGTATAAACTCCACAGCCACGTTAGCCCAAATAATATCACTTCTAAGAGCACAAAACCATATCTACCAAAAAGTGATGATCTGCACAAAAATACCTAATTTTTTTTTACATGTTGTACCCACATACCTGGACAGTGCAAGATTACCAAATAGGCAGAGTAGGTACCTATGGACCCGCACCTTTTAGGGGCCCCACGACCACAGATCAATATAATATTGATCTTGAAAGAAAATTTCAATCAAGCTTTCTTAAATTGTTTCCAAAAGATTTAAAAAAAAATCAATTCAAAGAAATGAAAACTACATTACAGACTCTATAATAAAAATACTGTATTAATGTAATGTACCCATTAACAACTTAAAAGCACATAAACCATAGACTTCAGATTCACATTACACTTTCCAGATTGTAGACTGATGGTTGGTAAAATGAAAAGCGTATTAGGAGATAATTTGCGAGGGGGGCCCAGAGATTTCGACTGCCTTGGGGTCTCCATTGGGTGTAATCTGTTACTGTACCACTGTACCTAGACGCTTATGTGCCAACGGGATTATTAAATTCTCTGTTATCTTTTTAATCTGACAGAGTAGCTGTGAGATGAACTACAGCAGGTAAGCAGATGTATTGCAATTGTGTGATGTACCTAGTTCTTAATGGATGCTTGCCACATTTTTACTAAAATCCTCCAGGAGATGGCAGAGGTCATGTGAAAGTGGGAGATGTGTGGTGAATCACATATTCACAGACCCACGGATATTTACTCTATTGGGCATTTGGTATGGGGCCGCAATGATGAGATTCACATGGGGTCCAGGAGGTTGGTCTACTCTCCATGGAGTACGGGAAAGGACCTAAAAATTCTAAGTAAGCAAATGTGTCATAATCAGGGCCGGTTCAAGCCCGCTCTGCGCCCCGGGCAGGAAACGGGGCGTGGCTTAATACAGGGGGCGTGGTCAGTTACGCCCCCTGTACATTAGTAGCTCCGCTTGAATGCTGAGCGGTGCGCGATGACGTCATCGCTCACCGCACAGCAAAAGGTCCTCTCCACGAAGGGAAACTAGACACGTAGCGTCTAGTTCCCTTCGTGGAGAGGACCTGTGCTGTGCGGTGCGCGATGACGCTACGCGTCTAGTTCCCTTCACAGGAGGCACAGACGGGGGACACAGCGGGCAGCGGAGGGCACAGCAGTGGCGGATCATGCCATGGTGCGGCGCCCTCCGTAAGGAGCCAGCGCCCTCCGGATGGCGCCAGCGCCCTCCGGAAGGCGGCGCCCCGGGCAAAAGTCCTGCTTGCCCGTGGCAAGATCCGCTACTGGTCATAATGTATCTAAATCCACCTATCTAAGCATGCTTCTGCAAAAGGCCACCACTTTGGTTAGCACAGAGCCTAATTCAGTAAGGATCACGATTATCGGGAAACTGCGCAGGCGAACGTGTAGAACAGGTCCTGCAATTGCATCGCAGTATTGGGAACCCCTCTGCCTGATGACAAGCAAAGGCGTTCGTGGGGTGGCACGGGGCGGTGGCAGCCGGCATTGGCATTGTTTTCTGGGAGTGGCGAGGCCAAGGACTGCGTCACGAGATGCAGTTTCCTTAGACTCATATGCTGCCTTGCAACGGACACAGCCCGAGTAAGCTGAGGCTTACTCAGCTGGCGGTTGCAATGTTGATCCTAGGCTGCGATGCGGTCACAGCGATGCAGTTTTCTTGGGCTCACAAGCAGCCTTGCGACGGACAGCCCGAGTAATCCGAGGCTTACTCAGCTGGCGCTCGCAATGTTGATCCTAGGCTGTGTTGCGGTCGCAGCGCTGGGATCGCAAATACAGCAAGGAGGTATTTAACACCTCCTACTGCAAATGCCGTAGTATGGATCAGATTTGCAAAGCTGCCTGCGAGCAGCTTTACAAATGCGATCCATGCTGAATTAGGCCCATAGTCACTTGCAGAGGGAAAAGACTCAGTCAACTGGACGACACATACAGTAGCATCAGACTTTAGAAAAACAATGGTTTTTGCTTTGCCCTGCTGCTGTATATCATAAATAAGCTCCAAATCCAATTTGTGGCAAATACACTTCTCACAATTTTCTAATAAAAAATAAAAGGACCAAATCAAACGCAATGTGAATGAAAAAAAAATGGCCACACAAAATGAAATGCAATCATGCAGTTACTAATATTTAATTAAAAGATATAATAGGCTGCAGTCAGATTGAGCGCAGAGCTCTTAGGTGAAAAGCTTAAATACTCAGATTGATATTGATAGCTATTAATGAGAAAGAAGGTAACTAAATGAATGGTTCTCTGAGTCCTTGGAGCAGAGAAACACTTTCCTGTCTGTGTGTTTTGTTTTTTTTACAGATTATTTGAAATGGTTACTTCTGACAATAGCAATGCTATCATTTTTGGTTAAAAGTGAAAATCTAGGCTCTCAGTTTCAGTTCTCAGTTAGGGGTCATTCCAAGTTGTTCGTTAGCAGATTTCGGTCGCAGCGCAGCAATCAGGCAAAAAAAATGGCACTTCTGCGCATGCGCCGCAATGCTCACGCGCGTCGTACTTTTACAACGAACGATGCAGTTTCACACAAGGTCTAGCGAAGCATTTCAGTCGCACTGCTGGCCGCAGAGTGATTGACAGGAAGTGGGCGTTTCTGGGTGTCAACTGACCGTTTTCAGGGAGTGTGTGGAAAAACGCAGGCGTGTCAGATAAAAACGCAGACGTGGTTGGGGAAACACAGGCGTGGCTGGCCGAACGCAGGGCGTGTTCGTGACGTCAAAACAGGAACTGAATAGTCTGAAGTGATCGCTAGCGCTGAGTAGGTCTGGAGCTACTCTGACACCGCACAAAATTATTTTGTAGCCGCTCTGCGATCCTTTCGTTCGCACTTCTGCTAAGCTAAAATACACTCCCAGAGGGCGGGGGCTTAGCATTTGCACGGCTGCTAAAAGCAGCTAGCGAGCGAACAACTCGGAATGAGGGCCATGGGCAAACTGGTGATAACCAAGGCACCCCCCCAACCAAAAAAAAAAAGTTGAGATGTCCGTCAACGGTGGTCACTGCGACAGGTATACATCCGCCCGTACACCCAGCCATATGCACCGTTATATCAGCCATCGGCTGTGCTGCAGGGCTGATGCAATATGTCTGTGAACAACATCATTCACAGACATATCGGGGTACACAGGCTCACAATATATTGCTCAGTGTGTACCCAGCTTAATTCAGGACAGAGGGGGAGTGCAAGGCATGGCCAATAACAATAAAAGTATTTTCACTCAAATATGTCCCATGCAGACCACAAAAGGAAGCCACATCTGATTGGCCGAGCTCCCTCCCACTGAATCTATGGCTAATATTTATAGCATACATCTCCACATTTACATATGTCAAATAGACACAAAACAGGCCCCGCCATGATCTGCCCAAAGTTCACCCAATTCTACCCAGAAACACCCACTTTTGCAGACTCTCCGTAGCGAATTCGAACTACAGTATCTGTGAAAAATAGGACTAATAGGAGGTGAGTGTCTTCTGCAATCTGTTTACATAATTTATTTTAAATTTAGGGGGTCATTCCGAGTTGTTCGCTCGCTAGGAGTTTTTAGCAGCCGTGCAAACGCATAGTCGCCGCCCACTGGGGAGTGTATTTTCGCTTTGCAGAAGTGCGAACGCTTGTGCAGCAGAGCGCCTGCAAAATCTTTTTGTGCAAAACAAGATCAGCCCTGTAGTTACTCTTCATGTGCGTTGATTCTAAAGACGGAGGGACGGCTTTTGACATCACACACCCGCCCATCAAACGCCCTGTCACGCCTGTGTTTTTTCTGCCATGCCTACGTTTTACCAAACACTCCCTGAAAATGGTCAGTTGCCACCCAGAAACGTCCACCTCTCTCCTTGCGATCAGCTGTGCGTTTAGAATCGTCGCTAGAACCAATGCAAAAACCACAAAGGACTTTGTACCCGTACGACACGCGTGTGCATTGCGGTGCATACGCATGCGCTGATTAGCCATTTTTTTCACTGAACGTTACGCAGCGAACAACGGCAGCTAGCGGTCAACTCGGAATGACCCCTTTTAGCAGCCGTGCAAACGCATAGTCGACGCCCACGGGGGAGTGTATTTTCGCTTTGCAAGTGTGCGAACGCTTGTGCAGCAGAGCGCCTGCAAAATCTTTTTGTGCAAAACAAGATCAGCCCTGTAGTTACTCTTCATGTGCGTTGATTCTAAAGACGGAGGGACGGCTTTTGACATCACACACCCGCCCATCGAACGCCCTGTCACGCCTGTGTTTTTTCTGCCATGCCTACGTTTTACCAAACACTCCCTGAAAATGGTCAGTTGCCACCCAGAAACGTCCACCTCTCTCCTTGCGATCAGCTGTGCGTTTAGAATCGTCGCTAGAACCAATGCAAAAACCACAAAGGACTTTGTACCCGTACGACACGCGTGTGCATTGCGGTGCATACGCATGCGCTGATTAGCCATTTTTTTCACTGAACGTTACGCAGCGAACAACGGCAGCTAGCGGTCAACTCGGAATGACCCCTTTTAGCAGCCGTGCAAACGCATAGTCGACGCCCACGGGGGAGTGTATTTTCGCTTTGCAAGTGTGCGAACGCGTGTGCAGCTGAGCGGGACGAACAAGTTTTTTGCAGTTTCTGAGTAGCTCTGGACTTACTCACCCCTTGCGATCACTTCAGTCTTTTTGGTCCCAGAATTGACGTCAGACACCCGCCCTGCAAACGCTTGGACATGCCTGCGTTTTTCAAACACTCTGCAAACGGTCACTTGACACCCATAAACGCCCTCTTCCTGTCAATCTCCTTGCGATCGGCTGTGCGAATGGATTCTTCGTTAAATCCATCGCCCAGCAACAATCCGCTTTGTACCCGTACGATGCGTCTGTGCATTGCGGTGCCTACACATGCACAGTAGCAACCTGTTCGCTGCGCTGTGAAAAACAGCAGCAAGCAATCAACTCGGAAATTCGGAATGACCCCCAAAATTTGTACTTTTGTCTGCGTGAATATGTAATTATGTTTTACATGGGACCACTGGCATGCCTCATCTTCTGGTGTACATATACAACTGGTCTCTCTTGGCGTACACATGGCATATATGCTACCTCTAGAGATGCATGATACTTTGCCACCTAAGCAAAATGCGTCTTTCTTCTGGGCACATTTTAAACCTGTGTTTTTGGTACTAATTACCTCCAACTCAACATCAGCCCCTATGTACTGTAAGTAACTTACAAGGGGGAAGAGTTGTCTAAAGCATACCCTGCATATGGGCTGTAGTCCAATCACAGTTGCTTGCTTTACCTAGCTCTTCAGTGTTCTAGGTGCACAATATACAACATGCTCCTCAGCTCAGACTGTACCTTACATTAGCACATTTCCCTCTAGCCTCATCTTTTATGCATCTGCCAGCTGTCACTGTACTAATAATCAGGCACGAGGGTTGTACTTTACATCACTAAAAGCATCAAAGACCTAGATCATATGAGGAAAGTTAACCCCTTTCTGTACCTTAAAAGACATATGTCATCCAGGTAAAACAGTGATGTCACGATCCGGGTATCTGGACGCCATTTCTTACCCATCAGATGCCTCCTAAGGCTGGCTCAGCGCTCCAGGACCGGATCCCATCTGTTATCCTAATGTTCACATTCCTGCATCCTCTCCTGTCTCTCTGAGACGCTGTCACAGTAACGCCATATTACATCTGGCATGGCGTCTCCCGCGGCCTCCGCCGCCGTCCCTGAGCTTCTGCATGCAGAGTGTCAGAGTGGCGATTACGTCAGCCGCGGCCTCCGCTGTGTCCGCGTGGTTGGATGTGCACTTGTCAGCCTGGCGTCTCCTGTCTCCAGTGGCCGACGCCGCCATTACTGTTTTCATTACCACATGGATTACAAACTAAACTTCCCTCCAAGTGTCTGCATGGGCGCAGCCATCTTGGATTCTGTCAGCTGATCATTTCCTCCAATCTGTTGTCAGTATTGTTAATCTGCATAATTGCCTAGCCAATCCCTTCCTTGCTGCAGGTATAAATACACTGTGCCTGAGCAAGGAAGGCGTCAGTGCTTTGGTTGTCAAACCTAGTTCCTGTTTGTCTCTCTCCTGTGATTGTCTTCCAGGTTCCAGCTCCTGTCTCAAGACTTCCACCATAGAGACCCGCACCAGCATTCCACCTGCGGTGTAGCCTGACTCTCCGATCCATTGTGGATTCATCTGTTTCCAGCTACAACATTACCTGCTTCCAGCCCAGCTTCCAGCAGAGTACAGCTTCTCTTAAAGGGCCGGTGTCCTTTCTACACTTTACCACTCTCCACCGGTATTATTATTTCTCCGCTCTCAAGTGCTACATTTCATTCATATTGCATCGCTCTCAAGCTTCATTTATTATTTAACTGGTTCCAGCCAGTATCCACTCCGTGCTAACAACAGTCTGGTTCCAGCCAGTATCCACAGCAGCCGTTTTATCTTCAGCAACCCAGCTTTTCCTGGAACACCAGCTGGTACAATCCTGGGTTATCTCCATTGCTACAGTCGGGCCTGGTAAGGACTTTCCATCTAGAAGATTATAAGAACTATCTCACACTACCAGTGCCCTGTGGCTCCTGCCACCCTGTAGTACCCAGGAACTGTATTTATTCTTTGCTGACTTTTATGTTTTCTTTTACTGCTGCTGTGTTGCGGAGTTGTCATAATAAACATCATTGACTTTTATCCAAGTTGTCGTGGTCACGCCTTCGGGCAGTTATTATTCATGTTACTTACATGTCCAGGGGTCTGATACAACCTCCCAGGTTCCGGTACATCTCAGCCCCTACAACTGAGGCTGCCTCCCGTCAGCTCATGCCCTCAGTTGTGACAAGTGAAGACTGAAGCGGCAATCATTTACAAGGCAAAACCAAGTTGCGGCTTTAAAAAAACATATGAGTTTGTCCGGAATCTCGGAGCTCCGGCCGTCTCGCACTGCATTACATTTGGCCCATTGTGTTTATTTGTATATACTTTATGTAGATTTCATTTAGGAGATTTTGACAATTTTGTCATGTCCTGAGTTCTGACGTATACTTGAAGTCATTAATGCTCAAACTGAGTTGGACGCTATTTGTGTGGAAATCACAAGTGTAAATTGCGTCCCTTATAAGCACATTTTGCTTATTATGTAGAATAAGCCGTATACACAACATGCGTTCAGCTCATACTTGCCAACTCTCCTGGAACCTGGTTCACGATTTTTCAGACTATTTACATAAATAAATAAATAAATAAATAAATAATATAGGTTATCGATGGTCCTGCAGGAGGAGGTGTGGGGCCTAGTGACGCATTTACATATCAATCGCATCATTTTGCCTATGCAATTCACGTCATTTGACTGCTAGGGACAGGGACTAATGGCACAAATTGCCCAGCCCCGCCCCCATTGTTGCTCACCTGCACCTCCTCTCTAGGCTACTCCTGGATAAGAAGCAATTAAAGTAGGTAAGCATGGTTCAGCAATGTATGGGTATCATATGCAACTGGTCTACTCCTGGAGAAGTAATGCCAAGAGATTTGGCAGCATAGCGGTAGTAGTAGTAAATATTTGAATATGCACAAATTAGTACAAGACTGTCCAGTGTTATATAAACTAATACAATTGAATTCATAATGTAAAAGCAAATGCAACATCAATTAATTAAATTTGGAATAAATTTCTGAGGAGTGGTTGCTAATTCTGTTATAATAATGCAAACAGATTGGAGCAACAACATTACTATAGTATTAGCATAAGTGGGAGGAATTCAGATGCATTCAGCCAATCAGAAGTGGCCACCGATCACAGTAATCATCAGTTTGCAATTTACACCAGGGCTGGAGAACCTGCCGGTCAGGGGCGTAACCTCCAGAGGCAATGGAAACTCCTGCCTCTGGTCTCCAAGCCCTGATTCGGCACCTGCATGTACAGCAGCACCAGTGTGGCTCACAGTGGCATTAAAGTGTGACCTCTGCTGTTGCTGTTGCAGAGTTAATTGGCTCTATCCCAGGAGCCATGCTAACCTGCAATAGGGGACAGGATGGCCCCTGCCTAGTACTACTTAGCCTCCGATGCAGCAAGCAACTGTGCACCCACCACAGCTGCTGCTGGACTGTAAGACAGGACCCACTGGTGAACACTGATTCTGCATGATACAGATAGCTTAAAGCTGAATCACAGCGTAGCTGGAGCCCTGCCAACGCACTGGTCCCTGTAGACTGGCTGAGAGTGCTATCTATATAATTATGTACAGTTAGTAGTGAGTGTTGTGGCTTTTTTTTAGAGAGGGGCATCAAACTCCAACTTACCTCCAGGCGACTGGGATGAACTTAAGCCCCTGCTGCTGGTGATATGCCTACAAATAGGAGCAGCTGTGCCTTTTTTTGTGGTCAGCATGGGACGCGGTCTCCTCATGCTCCCTTCTACCCACTACTTAGCGCAAGGTGTCTTAAGTCCAAAAGGTGTCTCAGTTGGCATGGATATGGATGCTTAATAATTAGCTATGTGCACGCATAGTTAAAAAAATGCAGGGAGAAAAATGCTAAATGTACATGATCCCTGATGTGTCACCTATTGGAGGGATTTGTGTTTTATTATATTATACAGTATATAATATTTGCATGAGAGAAAGTATGTCGTTTAGCTTTAGCTCATTGCGCAATAAGTCAAGCTTAAAGCTCTGATACACTTCCTCTTTACATTAACGTTCTCCTGAATGAAGCAATAATTAGGCTCCAACCAAGCTCGGAAAGTCCCTTCTGTGACAGGATCTGTCATTTCTCAATAGTGGTTTACCACATGTTTTTCTGCCCTGATGAAACACTGGGTAGAACAATGCCAAACTGACACTATCTAGGCACCTGCATAAGGCAGCAATTTGTACGGGACAGCACAGCAAACAATGATTTTATGCTGATCTTTTTTTCTTGGTCTATACTACCCACCTATTACTTCCAGTATCAAAAAGGGATCAGAGTTTGTTGGGTATTAGCAAGGGCGTGCAGTGATTAAAGGAGTATTCATACACAACGCTTAAAGCGATATGACCCTGTATATTGCTTAAGTCATGGTGCACTTTAACATGTGCTTTAACATCTATCGGACGTGCTTAATTACTAACATAATTATAATTTTATATGTGTAGTGCGCTTTCGCCAATAGGACTCATGCAGTAAATGATTCATTACAGATATATATATATATATTAATCAATGCAGCTGTAACAATCGCACAGAAAAAAATGGCACTCAGATGAATTGAAGACAATGAACGTTATTCCAAATAAGGAAGCTTATTGCTGGGTTTCTCGAGCTGCCTTGTTTGGACTGTTTTATGTTAGTACGGCAAAGACTAAACAGACCTTCATATTTTCAGTATTAACTACTAAAAATGAAAAATTGATTGTTTGCTCTCGTAGTAGTGGGACAGGCAACTGAAATACAGCAGCTTCTGGAGGAAACAGCAATTCTCTCTTCATTCTTTTCCAATGCTCCAGAGGTCTCTGCCTAGCTGCTGAGCTTCCAGTAAGGAAGGGACTGTGTCTATTTTATAAACTCTTCAGGAACTACAAGGTAGCATTTTAAAACATAAAAAAATAATAATAAATATACATATACAGTATATAAAAAAAATACACCACTCCACTGTGTTAAGCTTATATCATTTGCAAGTGTTCTTTATCCTGTATCAGGCAATCATATTCAAGATAATGGGCCATATGCAATTGCGGTCGAATTGCCGCAAATGTTGAAAAACGGGGCATTTTCGACAAAAAAAACCTGTTGAATTGGATTCGACAATGCAATACAGTACTTTTTGTCCAGAAACCTGCCGTTTCAGATTTGACTTTTTGCAATTCGACATTTTCAAAATTCGACATGTCTGCAATGGTAAAAATGCGGCTTTTCGACAAAAGTATATTCAATTGAAGAATGTCGATTCGACAACAGTGCTTTTCGACAGTCATTTTCGTCAATTTCAGTACGCCTCATTTTGCTGTCGTGATCTAATATTTTTTTTTTTAAAACATAGTTTTTTTGTGTGTTTTTGATTGCCAATAGCATATCTATTAATATTAGAAGGGATTATCTACTTGGTTTGTCTATTTAGGAGCCACAAGTATTATTTAATATATTTTTTAAAAGAATATATATTTTTTTTTACTGACTAAAATAATATGGAGAGATCAGAGCATGTTTTTCAGTGGGAAGGGGTGGGAATGGGTTAAAAATCCTGGGAAAAAAATGCGTGGGGTCCCCCCTCCTAAGCATAACCAGCCTCGGGCTCTTTGAGCCGGTTCTGGTTGTAAAAATACGGGGGGGGGAAAATTACTGGGGATCCCTCGTATTTTAACAACCAGCACGGGGCTCTGCGTCCGGTCCTGGTGCCAAAAATACGGGGGGACAAAACACGTAGGGGTCCCCTGTGTTTTTAACACCAGCACCGGGCTCCACTAGCTAGAGAGATAATGCCACAGCCGGGGGACACTTTTATATCGGTCCCTGCAGCCGTGGCATTAAATCCCCAACTAGTCACCCCTGACCGGGGTACCCTGGAGGAGTGGGGACCCCTTAAATCTATATTTTTAAAATTTAATTTTGTGGCTTTTCAGTTTTCTTATCATTACAATTTAAACTGCAATTTTCAAACGTATGACACTTATGTGGAGAATTAGTAAGCAGAGGTTAACAAGCTGATACATAACACATTTGGTTTTTATAGCAGAACTTTTGAATTTCTAATGTCTTATTTATAATTTTTTTGTTATTATTACTGTTCGATTTACTTTACTTTCTATATTATAGGCTACATACATTAGCAATGGATTGGGGCTATCCCATATCCGTACTGGATTTCTCCTGATTTGTCAATCCCGGCCAAAAATGATCGGAATCAGCAAATCAGGGATTTTTTACATGCAGAATTTCCCTGAATTCCTGACGGATCGTCAATCATCAATGGCCACCGCTCAGTGTTTTTGATTGGAGGGAGGGATTGCATCTGGGAATAAGTACCCTGATGTATGGCTCACATTACTAAGTTGTGTGGAGGTTGGGCATGATTGGTAGTGTACAGTACTTTGGGAGAGATGTACTAAGCAGTGATAAAAGTGGAAAATTGAGCCAGTGGAGAAGTTGCCCACGGCAACCAATCAGCTACTCTGTACACTTTTATAGTATGCAAATTTTAAATGTTACGTTAATGCTGATTGGTTGCCATGGGCAACTTCTCCACTGGCTTACTTCTCCACTTTTATCACTGCTTAGTACATCTCCCCCTTAGTTTTCTGCTCGTCTTTTGCTGTGTATTTTGTGAGACAAAGGACAGAGGAAGAAGAGCAGGTGCTGGCAGTGTGACTGTGGAGGAAGAAGCAAAGGTATGCCAGGAAATGGCAGAGGTAGAGCCGTTAAGACATCGGGGGCCCATGTATTTGGGGTGTGGCAACTGGAAAGGGCGTGGCAATGCCCTGTTCTGGTGTACATTTGTCTGGTGCACGCGGGATGTGGTTAAAGCATCATGAGGAGTGCATGGTTATGCCACCTGCTCTCTCTATGGAGACCTGGGCTTGGGTAATATGTACCCAAGCCCAGGCTATTCTGGCTATTCAAGCCCAGGCTATTCTGGCTAAACCTAAATACCCAAGCCCAGGCTATTCTGGCTAAACCTAAATACCCAAGCCCTGGCTATTCTGTTAAACCAAAATACTTTCTCTTTCAGAAAAACTGCAAACATTGTTTTGTATTTTGAGATATATATTTTTTAAATAAAAGTGTAATTGGAAGCCCAAGTCAGTATTTCCGGTAGCCCTATGCATGTGTGAGCCGGCAAAGACAGAGGTTTCCAGGACTGGCTGGTGAAGAGTAGTCTAACCACTGCCAATCAGTATCACCAGGAAGCCGCGTCACTCAGTAACCCCAGCAAAATGTTGTTGGTAAATAGTGGCATTACGATGTTTCTATTCCATGGTAATGCGGTAATAGAAAACCCACCTTATCACCACCTATTGTTAAACTGCACAGTGTATACTATGCCTCAAACACCAGTTGTGGGATGGATTTTGCAGTAGGCCTACTGCAAGAAGAAACATTCTGATATACAGTAAAGAGGCATCTGAGGTAGAAATTAGATTTAGAGGGGAAAAGGACTGCTGCAGTCACAGGGCCAGCTTCTAATGGGGCCTGCAGTTTAAAATAATTGATGAAGTTTGGTTTTGTTAGCGAACACCGTCTTCAGATGGCATTATGGGGATATTATCGCTAGAGAGGGGTATTCTGATCCCTCCCAGTGACCTACATGCTCCTCCCCTCCCGGAGATCAGACTTTTCTTATGTGTGCCTTATGTGCGCATATGTGCAGTGCCCTAACTGGCAGTAAAGTGCTAAAATCTCCTGGGGGGTGGCATTAAACGTGGGGTGCATGTTCATTTATATAGGGATTTCTGAAAGGGGACACTTTAATGCTAAGTCTCTCTCTGATAACTACATTTTATGGGTCTCACTATTACTCACAGGTTACTCCCTGCTGCTGGCAGCCTGCTTCCACTATTTCACACTGACAGGAGACTTGCTATGGAAATACTTCTCCAGCCATCATGGCCGCCATATAAAATAAAATTTTCACCTTCATTAAAACACATTTCCCATACCAGGGTAGAACTTAAAGTATAAGCTCCCGTTTGATGAATTTTGGTATTAATAATAATTATACCCCAGACAGCAAATCATTTGCAGTTATGGGGGCCTACTTAACCATGCATTATTTCCGGTAAGTGTTCCAAAAATGGACATTGAAGGATTCCTGCATTATTATGTATCGGGGCTATTTATCATAAGGGCACACAGCACATGCCTCTGATCACCCTCTTTTTAATAGCAAAAGCAGTCCTCATAGCTTTCTATGGGGACTACAAAAATGGGTAATTTACCAAGGGGTCTATATACTATATACTAAACCTTGGAGAGAGGTAAAGTGTATGGAGATTGAGGGGTCTGTTTACTAAGCCTTCGATGGAGATAAAGTGGACAGAGATAAAGCACCAGCCAATCAGCTCCTAACCGTCATTTTTCAAACTCAGCCTGTAACATGGCAGTTAGGAGCTGTTTGGCCAATCAGTTCTTGCACTGATCTGCATTAAAGGACACTGTGCAGCAGCTGTATGTCCACAGAGGCGGCTTGTCTAGGCCAAGGCAGTCCCTTAGTTACGGTGTACTGTAGCTAGAACTTTCCATACCAACATTTTGAAGGGATCCCCTCCCCAATGCTTTTAAAGAGATACCTCTTTCCTTATCAGTTAATTTTATGGCCCATAGTAGTGCCCTAGTTAACATTATGCTCCATAGTAGTGTCCCCAGTTCACATTATCCCCCATTGTAGTGTTCTTAGTTTATATTATGCAGCATCAAATTGCAGCCAGTTCACATCTGCATATCTGCAATCCTGCGTATTGCGCTTCTTGCTGCCAGCCTAGCCTGTTAGATGGCCGTTACTCGTCAAATCATCCCATTGTCAGTGTGCTGGATGAACCTGTTGCGATGTCCCTCCAAAATACACAAACCAACACACATATATATATAGATTTGTTAAGAGACGGCCAGTGGCGCACCCAGGGGGGGGGGGGGGGGGTTCCGAGCACCCAGAAACCCCCCTCCACTAAAAAAAAAATAATATTTTTTTTTTTAGCTGCATGAGTATTATTAATGGCTGTCTAGCGTCCTCTGAAGCCTGCTGTCTTCCTGGTGGCACTTGTAAGTGCAATAAAAGTTTACTTTATTTTAATTATAGTACATACATATCCATGTGCATACATATATACACATGTATATATATATTCATACATATAAACACACACACACACACACACACACACACACACACACACACACACGATATATATATACATGTATATATATATATATATATATATACATATATGTGTACTGTATGTGTGTGTACATATATATATGTATGCATGTTTAATATGCTATGTATATGTGTATGTGTGTGTATGTACATATATATATATATATATATATGTGTGTGTAGACATATGTATGTTTATTTTGGTGAGTGCTGAACTTTCTGTTTCTATATTTTTGAGTAGGTGGCCATGGGCTACATGCACCCCACCCCACTAGTGGCGAGTGCGGATACTGCACCCCACTTCTGTGGTTTTCTATTTGTTTGTATATATATATATGTATGCATGTTTAATATGCTATGTATATGTGTATATGTATGTGTGTGTGTGTATATATATATATATATGTGTGTGTAGATATATGTATGTATGTATGTATGTATGTATGTGTGTATATATATATATATATATATATATATATATATATACACACACACACACACACACACACACACACACACTAGTTTTACGGACCCAGCATATACTGGGTCACCTCAGTCCCCACCCCCGTGATTGGCTCCACCCAGTTCTGGAAACCCCCCCATGCAAATCCTGCGTTTGCCACTGACGGCACCTAGTAGGCTTCCTAGAAAAAACTCTTTACTCAGAGGTTCAGATACAGATAACTATCAAAATTTCAGCCTGTACCAGGCCTCTGTGTAGAAACTATGCAGGCCGCCAGACCCGAGAAAACCTTAAGCCAACTATAATTCCCACCTTTTAAGATACCAAGTAACCAGCTATTTTGCCTGCTGTGTGCAATGCACAACAGGAAGTGATTGCAGACTCATTTGTCCACTTACAAAATAACCTACAGTAGTTACATAGTGCCCCGATTATAGTACTGCCTCCAACATTCATCTTGTATCCTACGTCTGCCATACTGGAGTCCTGTAGCTTCTTGTTTGCTTCTGAGACACAAAATGCACACATTTACTGTTTGTGCCTCACTGTGGAATGCAACTTCTACATTTTACTCACAGCTGAGTATAAGACACACAAAATACACATTTCCCATTCTAAAAAGGAAAATAAATGGAGCACCTCTCCAATGGGCGGAGATGGCTGCCTTAACCGTGTAAACCAGAATATGGGCGTAACTCACTCCCAGAAAAGACAATGTTGTACAAAAGATAGGTAAACACTATACTGGGAGCCAAATGACAATGTATAACAGTCAAGTGTCAAGATAAAAAGACAATTCTGTTACTCACTGTCAATCAGAACTTCTACGTGTTATTCGTACCAGTGTCTAATAGACACATTACCTATTTCTGTCCCAAACTTTAATACACATATTAAGGTTAACTCATAAGATGACAAGAGAGGAAACAAAATGTGTTTTTTTTTTTCTAACTCATAAGATGACAAGAACCTAATACATAGGACAAAAACTATATATTGTATGGTAAATTCTCTATCATACAGAATGTTAATACTGTATATACTGTACTGAAAACTACAATATACTTAGTCACATGTTAGATAAAATATCCAGAAATACTGTGAAATATTCCTTTATGAGGCAACAGTTCACATTTACAGTTTTATCTGACCAGATTATATATATATTTAACATCATCCCAACTTAATCATGGTAATTCTTCTTATTTACATTATACACATCACATAGCAGATACGCTATGCTACTGTAGTTGTTTCACACGGAGGACCGTTATAACAGGAAACGTCTATCCACCTACTGTAATGATGGACAGAATTACACCTATAGGTATCAGATATGTAATGGATTGCACATTAAGCATTGTCAATTAAATTGTCCAAGCTTGAGATCACCAAGGGTCATATTTATCACAATCTGCATTTTTAATGCAGATGTGATAAATATATTCTGCCCAAATTCTCAATGTAAAAGGTACATAGTTTGATACCATTGATGGTTACTTACCAGTTCATCATCGACGGTGGACACACCGTTGGCCATCCCCAATGTGCAGGGCTGTTCTTCCACCCAGAGGGACAGGAGCTACCTGTAGACAAAAGTGTGCTACTCTTGCTCTTTAGAAGCCAGAAGAAAGTCACTGTTGGCTCTCTGATGGGAGGATTCAGAAAACTAACACCAGAGAGGAGGACAGGAGACAGACAGCACGGGCCAGTGGTGGACAAGGGTGATCTCAAGGGAGGGGCAAACAAAAGTCAGGAATTGTAAAGCTAGCAATACCAGGGAAATTTGACACAATCACGCTGTGTCCAGACTGGCACGTCATGTCCTGACAGTGAGCCATAACATGCTAGCAGCTTCCCCTTCCCCCACTGAAAACTCCTGCACCCCCTTCCCCCCACTTTGGGGCCCACTAAGCCCTGCCCTCTCAAGGAGATGGGCAGAGCCTTGAAGCAGTGGGGCCCACCAGGGAATTACCCCAGCCCCCTGCTGGGTCAGTATAAGCCTGTTCTGAACCAAGTCCCATTATTTTTACCTTAAAGTACTGATTTTCCTTGACTTTGCAACTGCTCTGAATCTGCGAGAAAAAAGCCTCAGTGAATCCTTTTGAATTTACTACAGCTAAAATTCTCGCAGCTAATTGAATAGGAGAAACCTTGCGGCCGCAATAACATAACTGAATGTGCCCTATAATGTATGGCTGCAGTGAATCAGTGCATATACTTCCATAAACGGCAAAATATGTTTTTATCTAAGTAGGATAAGAGAATGACAAACTCAACAAGAGCTTTCACTGTCATTTGAAGGCATTTACTTATTCACACAAGATTTTAAGGTTATTTTTCCAGTAACAGTTCATACACTATGTTTAAACAATAACTATGGCTTCTCTGCTTTATTTATCTTCCATCTTATAGATATACTACATCACCCACAATACACCTGGGGGTGACCCTGACAAGTATAGTCATCATTGAGACTTGCCGCTGGATTGCCCGCAAATCAGAAGTTCTCACTGGAAAACACAAACCTGTCACAACGGATAATTGTCACACAGCACGGCTATCCTTACAAACAAAACAAATACAATACTTTAAACAAAATGATAGAGTACCAGAACGCAGTGATGAACAGTGACAAAATACTGTATGCTAAATTATTAGATTTCTTTGTCAGTAACTAATAATAATAGGCAATTGCAAAAAAATGTATATCTGAGATCCTGACCCAAGAACTTGGCCAGTGTGCTCATGTTTCTATGGAGTTTTGAGACTTATTGTATATTTCCAAGGAACATCATACTGTACTTGCCTACTCTCCCATAATGTCTGAGCAAGTAACTGATTTTAGGGGGGCTCTCCCGGCTTCTCAAATGGAGTCCAGCGTCCTGGATCCGCCTACCTCCCCAGAGAAGTGGGTGATCCGGGTGCTTGATGACGAGGTTTAAGGTAAATCTTGTCCTTGTGATCCTTGTCTCTGTTGCATAAATCTGCTATTTACTACGCCAGTGGTTCTCAAACTGTGTGCCGTGGCACCCTGGGGCGCCTTGGGACATTTGCATGGGTTCCTTGGATTTGTGGTTCAGGACCAATTCATATTATTTTCTAATTATTTATGGTCAATGTAATAGGCAAAACTAGTGCTGGTGGCTGTCAATCCATAAAATATCTGGACAAACAGAAGCAAATCCTGTACCTTACCACATAACTGAACCTAAGGATGACATATACAGTAAACACAATTTAATTAATTTAATATTTTTTCTAAATTTCTCAAGATGAAATGTTTGGCTTAGGGATCCCTTCAGCATCTCCTGGGGGTCGGGGTAAATAGTTAAGTAGGAGTAAAATAATTATACTATAGAGATTAAATTTAAATACATGGATGTGTTTATAGTGAAAACAACTGGGATTTTAGGTATAATAGTGCTTTAACCCCCTCCCCAACCCCTTTCACAATAAATAAGGTAATGCATCATTCTCAGAATTGTAGCATAGTTAAAGAAAAAAACTGTATGTAGCAAATCACTTTCTTGGACTCCCGATCAGACAAATCAAGTCAGCATTACTAAGTGAGCCCAACTTGAGGGGATGAAGAATGCAGAAGAAACGTATCAGGCTTCATGGAGAAAATAAATAAATTACATAACATGTCCACATGCGGAGAAAGTATACACAAGGCTTCTTGCAGCCAATTCCCAATGCAAGTAATATCAAATGCAGACCATATGCCAAGTACAAAATCCGCATCATCATGTCAAGGTCGATAAATGGTCAACAATGAGAGAAAGGACTAGGAGTTGAATATACAGTTGCAATCTAAATGTAAGCTCTAGCGACGGATGGGCTATTGGTGGAGATGTTATGGGTACAGAAAATATCACATTTTGCCTTTGTGTTCTATAGGTTCCGTGTAGCAATAGGGCTGGCATCTTCTCTGGAAGAAAATACATTGCATTATTAATTTCGTTCATTCTGAGCTAAAATAACAGATCTTATTTTATCAGGCAGGGCAAGCCTAATCAGACCTTAGAAACACTGCAACCATATGCATACTCCCATATTATTTTCAGCCAGGGCCCCCTCAAAAAATAAAACTCGGTTTCCTAGTGCTGCTTTGCTATACAGGAGGCACTGGGGGAGGCACTGGGGGCTGCACAGGGGGAACATTTGTCCCTGTCAGCAGCACCGCAAATGGGAATAATGTCCCCCTTAGCAGCTGATCCAGCCCCACGTGTTAGTACAGGCTCCTCCCCCCTCTTTTCACCTCGGTGCCACTGTTTACCACACAGAGAAGCTAGGAACATATTAAGGTGGGAGATTCAATTACCTACGGTAATTTACAGATATGTGTTTACAGTACACCCATTAACACACTAATTTAATTGGCGTTAACAAGGTATTGTCACGATCCGGGTATCTGGACGCCATTACTTACCCTTCAGATGCCTCCTAAGGCTGGCTCAGCGTTCCAGGACCGGATCCCATCTGTTATACTGATGTCCACATTCCTGCCTCCTCTCCTGTCACTCTGAGACGCGGTCACCGCAACGCCTGTTACATCCGGAATGGCGTCTCCCGCGGCCTCCGCCGCTATTCCAGAGTTTCTACATGCAGAATGTCAGAGTGGTGATTACGTCAGCCGCGGCCTCCGCTGTGCCCGCGTGGTTAAATGTGCACTTATCAGTCTGGCGTCTCCTGTGGCCGGCGCCGCCATTGCTGTTTTGATTCCCACATGGATTACAAACCAAACTTCCCTCCAAGTGTCTGCATGGGCGCAGCCATCTTGGATTCTGTCATCTGTTCATTTCCACCAATCTGCTGTTTGCAATGTTAATCTGCATAGTTGCCTAGCCAATCCCTTACTTGCTGCAGGTATAAGTAATCTGTGCCTGAGCAAGGAAGGCGTCAGTGCTTTGGTTGTCAAACCTAGTTCCAGTTTGTCTCTCTCCTGTGGTTGTTTTCCAGGTTCCAGCTCCTATCTCCACACTTCCACTAAAGAGACCCGCACCAGCATTTCCACCTGCGGTGTAGCCTGACTCTCCTATCCATTTGGATTCATCTGCTTTCAGCTACAGATCCACCTGTTTACAGCAATCAGCTTCCAGCAGAGATCAGCTCTTCTTAAAGTGCCGGTACCCTTTTCTGCAGATTACCATTTATCACCGGTATTATTATTTCACCGCTCTCAAGCTCCATATATCATTTCATATTTCATCGCTCTCAAGCTACATTTATTATTTAACTGGTTCCAGCCAGTAATCACTCCGTGTCAACATCAGTCTGGTTTCAGCCAGTATCCACAGCAGCCGTTTTACCCACAGCAGCCCAGCTTTTCCTGGAACACCAGCTGGTACGATCCTGGGCTATTTCCATTGCTACAGTCGGGCCTGGTAAGGACTTTCCACCTAGAAGATTATTAAGAACTATCTCATACTACCAGAGCCCTGTGGTCCTTGCCACCCTGTAGTACCCAGGAACTGTATTATTTCCCTGCTGAGTTTTATGTTTTCTTATTTGCTGCTGTGTTACGGAGTATGTCATAATAAACATCATTGACTTTTATCCTGGTTGTCGTGGTCACGCCTTCGGGCAGTTATTCTACATGTTACTTACATGTCTAGGGGTCTGATACTACCTCCCAGGTTCCGTTACATCTCAGCCCCTACAACTGAGGCTGCCTCCCGTCAGCTCAGGCCCTCAGTTGTGACAGTAAGCACTGACCATATGAATCCAGCCGGAGACCAGGATCAAGCGGCCAGGCCGATGCAAGAATTAGCAGCCCGACTTGAACATCAGGAGGCTGCACAGGGCCACATCATCCGCTGTCTCCAGGATCTCTCTACTCGGCTGGATGGGATTCAGACAACCCTCCGTGGATCAGACGCGTCCGGTGCGTCAACCACAGTGACTCCAGCTATGACCCCACCCACCTTACCCATTTCTGCTCCACGTCTTCATCTTCCAACGCCAGTAAAATTTGACGGATCTCCAAGATTCTGCAGGGGATTTCTCAACCAGTGTGAGATTCAGTTTGAGCTACAACCTGGCAATTTTCCCAGTGACCGTACAAAAATTGCCTACATTATCTCTCTTCTCAGTGGCTCAGCCCTTGATTGGGCATCACCGTTATGGGAGAGGTCCGACACCCTGCTATCCTCCTACACTGCATTTGTGTCAACATTCAGGCGTATCTTCGACGAGCCCGGCCGGGTAACTTCAGCCTCATCTGAGATTCTCCGTTTACGCCAGGGATCACGTACTGTAGGACAATATCTTATACAGTTCCAGATCCTGGCATCCGAACTGGCATGGAATGACGAGGCTCTGTATGCTGCATTCTGGCATGGCTTATCTGAGCGTATTAAAGATGAGTTAGCTACCAGAGACTTACCTTCCAAGTTAGATGAGCTAATCTCACTCTGCACGAAAGTTGATTTACGTTTCAGAGAAAGAGCAACTGAGCGTGGAAGATCATCTGCTCCAAAATCTTCTGCTCCTCCTCCTCGCCAACTGTCACCATCTAAAGATGAGCCCATGCAACTTGGCCGTTCTCGTCTAACTCCTGCTGAGCGCCGAAGACGTCTCTCTGAGTCTCTTTGTCTTTATTGTGCAGCTCCGTCTCACACCATCAATGCCTGTCCCAACCGTCCGGGAAAACTCCAAATCCTAGCTCGCCAAGGAGAGGGCCGGCTAGGAGTAATGATCTCCTCTCCATCTCCTCACGATTGTAATCTCCCAGTCTCGCTTCAAGTTGCTCAACGTTATCGGAACGTCATTGCCCTCCTTGATTCCGGAGCAGCTGGGAACTTTATTACCGAAGCCTATGTTAAACGGTGGTCCCTACCCACCGAGAGACTTCCTTCGTCCATCTCCTTAACTGCCGTGGATGGCAGCAAGATTTTTGATGCAGTTATTTCTCTAAGGACTCTACCAGTTCGTCTGAGAGTGGGAGTTCTTCATTCCGAATTTATTTCTTTTTTAGTGATTCCAAGAGCCACACATCCTATGGTCCTGGGCCTTCCATGGCTCCGTCTTCACAATCCATCTATTGATTGGACGACTACGCAGATTCTGGCATGGGGTCCCTCCTGTGCTGAGACATGTTTGTTTAAAGTATTGCCTGTCTGTTCTTCCGCCCCCAGGTCGTCTGATGTTCCACCTCCTCCATATCAAGATTTCACGGATGTGTTCAGTAAGGCTTCTGCTGATATCCTTCCTCCTCATAGAGAATGGGACTGTCCGATTGATCTCGTTCCAGGGAAGGTTCCACCTCGAGGCCGAACTTACCCGTTGTCTCTGCCTGAGACGCATTCTATGGAGGAATACATTAAAGAGAACCTAGCAAAAGGGTTCATTCGACCTTCCTCTTCTCCAGCCGGCGCAGGCTTCTTTTTTGTAAAGAAAAAAGATGGTGGTCTGCGGCCGTGCATCGACTACAGAGGTCTGAACGACATTACCATCAAGAACCGCTATCCACTACCCCTGATTACTGAGCTCTTTGATAGAGTTAGCGGAGCTACCATCTTCACAAAGCTGGACTTGAGAGGTGCATACAATCTCATCCGGATCCGTGAGGGTGACGAGTGGAAGACCGCCTTTAACACCCGTGACGGACATTATGAGTACCTCGTCATGCCCTTCGGATTGAGCAATGCTCCAGCTGTCTTCCAGCATTTTGTCAATGAGATCTTCAGAGACATTTTATACCGTCATGTCGTGGTCTATCTAGATGATATCCTCATTTTTGCCAACAATTTAGAGGAACATTGTTTTTGGGTAAAAGAGGTTCTGTCCCGTCTCCGTGTCAATCATCTCTATTGCAAATTAGAGAAATGCGTCTTTGAAGTCAAGTCCATTCCGTTTCTAGGTTACATTGTGTCCGGTTCCGGACTAGAGATGGATCCTGAGAAACTACAAGCAATCCAGAATTGGCCGATACCCTTAACCCTCAAAGGGGTCCAGAGGTTCTTAGGGTTCGCCAATTATTACAGAAAGTTTATACGAGACTTTTCCACCATTGTGGCGCCTATTACTGCTTTAACTAAGAAGGGTGCTAACCCGTCCAAGTGGTCTGAAGAAGCTACGCAAGCTTTTCATCTCTTAAAACAACGGTTCATCTCTGCACCAGTTCTGAAACAGCCCGACATCGACTCTCCTTTCATCTTAGAGGTGGATGCCTCCTCCGTTGGAGTAGGAGCGGTGTTATCTCAGAGGGCTAAAGATGGCCATTTACATCCTTGCAGTTTCTTCTCCCGGAAGTTCTCCCCAGCGGAGCGCAACTATGCCATTGGCGACCAGGAGTTGCTAGCCATCAAGTTCGCTCTAGAGGAGTGGAGATATCTGTTGGAGGGAGCTTCTCATTCAATCACCATACTTACAGACCACAAGAACCTTTTATATCTGAAAGGCGCACAATGTCTCAACCCTCGTCAGGCCAGATGGGCAATTTTCTTTTCCAGGTTCAACTTTAAACTCCAGTTCTGTCCGGGCTCTCAGAATCGCAAGGCCGATGCCCTTTCCCGCTCATGGGAGCAAGAAAATGAGTCAGAGTCTTCAGACAAGCATCCTATTATCAATCCGTTGGCATTCTCCACGGTAGGGATGGACTCTACGCCCCCACTAGGGAAAAGTTTTGTGAAGCCGGTACTGAGGAAGAAGCTCATGCATTGGGCCCATGCTTCCCGTTTTGCCGGACATACAGGTATCCAAAAAACCCTGGAGTTTATCTCTAGGTCCTATTGGTGGCCAACTCTGAAAAAGGACGTCACTGAGTTTATTGCATCTTGCCCAAAGTGTGCCCAACATAAAGTATCCCGCCAGTCGCCTGCGGGGCAACTGGTTCCACTATCCGTTCCCCGTCGACCATGGACCCATCTGTCGATGGATTTCATTTCAGACTTACCGATGTGCAACAAGTTCAATACCATCTGGGTGGTAGTTGACCGGTTCACCAAGATGGCACACTTCATTCCTCTCACCGGTCTTCCGTCAGCTTCCAAGTTGGCTCAAGTGTTCATACAAGAGATCTTCCGACTCCACGGTCTGCCTGAAGAAATTATCTCAGATCGAGGAGTTCAATTCACAGCCAAATTCTGGCGAAGTTTATGTCAAGATGACTGGGTTCAATTACTTCCCTGGGCCGAGTTCTGTCATAACAATCAGTATCATTCTTCATCTTCTTCAACACCATTCTTCACCAACTTTGGATTCCACCCTAAAGTCCCTGAATTCCAACCGCTCCCAGCAACTTCTGTTCCAGCAGTGGATATCACCTTGCATCAGTTTGCAAACAACTGGAAGAGTGTACGAACAGCTCTGCTCAAGGCATCGTTCAGGTATAAGAAGTTTGCGGACAAGAAGCGTAGAGCGGTTCCTGCTCTCAAGGTGGGTGATCGGGTATGGTTATCCACGAAGAATTTGAGGTTAAGAGTTCCCAGTATGAAGTTTGCACCTCGCTACATTGGTCCTTTCAAAATTGAGCAAGTCATCAATCCTGTTGCTTACAGACTTCAGTTACCTCCCTTCTTAAAAATACCCAGGACATTCCATGTTTCCCTGTTGAAACCGCTGATCCTGAATCGGTTTCATTCCTCACTTCCTCCAACTCCGAAAGTCCAAACTCAACGAGGCGTTGAGTATGAAGTGGCCAAGATCCTGGACTCACGTCACCGTTACGGTCAACTACAGTATCTTATTGACTGGAAGGGTTACGGCCCTGAGGAACGCTCATGGACCAATGCTTCTGATGTCCATGCTCCTGCCTTGGTCCGGAGATTCCATTCCAAGTTTCCTCAAAAGCCAAAGAAGTGTCCTGGGGCCACTCCTAAAGGGGGGGGTGCTGTCACGATCCGGGTATCTGGACGCCATTACTTACCCTTCAGATGCCTCCTAAGGCTGGCTCAGCGTTCCAGGACCGGATCCCATCTGTTATACTGATGTCCACATTCCTGCCTCCTCTCCTGTCACTCTGAGACGCGGTCACCGCAACGCCTGTTACATCCGGAATGGCGTCTCCCGCGGCCTCCGCCGCTGTTCCAGAGTTTCTACATGCAGAATGTCAGAGTGGTGATTACGTCAGCCGCGGCCTCCGCTGTGCCCGCGTGGTTAAATGTGCACTTATCAGTCTGGCGTCTCCTGTCTCCTGTGGCTGGCGCCGCCATTGCTGTTTTGATTCCCACATGGATTACAAACCAAACTTCCCTCCAAGTGTCTGCATGGGCGCAGCCATCTTGGATTCTGTCATCTGTTCATTTCCACCAATCTGCTGTTTGCAATGTTAATCTGCATAGTTGCCTAGCCAATCCCTTCCTTGCTGCAGGTATAAGTAATCTGTGCCTGAGCAAGGAAGGCGTCAGTGCTTTGGTTGTCAAACCTAGTTCCAGTTTGTCTCTCTCCTGTGGTTGTTTTCCAGGTTCCAGCTCCTATCTCCACACTTCCACTAAAGAGACCCGCACCAGCATTTCCACCTGCGGTGTAGCCTGACTCTCCTATCCATTTGGATTCATCTGCTTTCAGCTACAGATCCACCTGTTTACAGCAATCAGCTTCCAGCAGAGATCAGCTCTTCTTAAAGTGCCGGTACCCTTTTCTGCAGTTTACCATTTATCACCGGTATTATTATTTCACCGCTCTCAAGCTCCATATATCATTTCATATTTCATCGCTCTCAAGCTACATTTATTATTTAACTGGTTCCAGCCAGTAATCACTCCGTGTCAACATCAGTCTGGTTTCAGCCAGTATCCACAGCAGCCGTTTTACCCACAGCAGCCCAGCTTTTCCTGGAACACCAGCTGGTACGATCCTGGGCTATTTCCATTGCTACAGTCGGGCCTGGTAAGGACTTTCCACCTAGAAGATTATTAAGAACTATCTCATACTACCAGAGCCCTGTGGTCCTTGCCACCCTGTAGTACCCAGGAACTGTATTATTTCCCTGCTGAGTTTTATGTTTTCTTATTTGCTGCTGTGTTACGGAGTATGTCATAATAAACATCATTGACTTTTATCCTGGTTGTCGTGGTCACGCCTTCGGGCAGTTATTCTACATGTTACTTACATGTCTAGGGGTCTGATACAACCTCCCAGGTTCCGTTACATCTCAGCCCCTACAACTGAGGCTGCCTCCCGTCAGCTCAGGCCCTCAGTTGTGACAGTTATGAAGAATTTTGATTATTATTTTAACTCATTGAACTTCAGACAAAATATGTATCTTGTTATACTTGAGTGGATTTCTTTAACATAATCGAAAGGGCCATGGAAACGTGCAATTTCCTCACTGATGATGATGATCATGTTTATGTGAAGACTTTATTTTGAAGACACAGGTCTCCTGATGATGCTCAGAAACTGATTACTCCTAGTTACGCCAAGGCACCTGCCTCTTTTGCCTAAACCTAAACCAGGATTAGCATGGGAATGTCACAGGATTGGCCTAGTCTTGCAAATTGCCCATTCTGAAATATCCAATAGACGCACGTCACTGTGACGGCTCCCATTCTCATTCTAGGTGGCACTGGATGCTTTACCACCCTGCTGCAGGTATAGAACAGCAGTCCTTTTGTTTATGTATATGGACACTGCCCTTGATGGTTTACTTATTCAGTATACTGTCAGGTGTGTAAGTTCCTACCAGGCACCCGGAGGTAAAATAGAAGGTGGTACCCTCCCAGTAGCGCTGACTCAGGGCCGGCCTGAGCCTAATTTTTTTGGTATGCGAATATATATATATTTTGGCACCCCTTAGTGAGGCGTGGCTTCATGGGGAAGGGGCGTGACCACAGAATAGTATCAATTCACATTTCAATAGCAGTTAGTGTGATATGGTATATAACAGCAGTCAGTACCATTTGGATGATATACCCCCAATGTACATAATAGCAGTCAGTGTCATATGTATAATATCCCCCCCAATGTCACCAGTACTCACTGCTCCCCTCCCCGCAATGTCACCAGCACATAGTCACCGCTCCCCTCCCCTCCCCCGTAAATGCACAATGACCGTCTCCCCTTCCCTCCCCTCCTGGGCAGCACATACAGTGACCTGCTCGCCTCTTCTTCCCTCACCAGTGCTCACCCCCACCCCCCGAAGCACATAGTCACCGCTCCCCTCTCCCACACATACACAGTGACCCGCTCCCCTCCTGCGTAGCACATACACAGTGACCCGTACCTGCCACCCTCTGACTGAATCCCCTCTAAGTGTAGCCATGGCAAAGACAGCAGCAGTCCTGTCCTAGGAGCTCAGGCTGGAGGTGCCTGCTGATGTTGCTGCTCATCGTGGCCGCGCCGCAGTGGAAGTGACTGGAGTGGAGTGGTCATGGCGCCGGCTTTTAAAATGTGCGGGGCATGTCTAGGGGGTTCCATATCTCCTCTGTACAACAGCACAGCTGTGCACTTGTCAGAGGAGACTGTTGGCGGCGCACCGCAGCGTGAGTGACAGTGACTCACTGTCACAGAATGCAGCAGCGCCCTCAGCGGTCCAGCGTTCTACGCCACTGCGTAACTGGCGTATGCGTTGGGCCGGGCCTGCGCTGACTTCCCAATGGTACATCTGGGAGAATAAAGATTCCCTATTGGAGCTAATTGTGGCAATAAAGAAAGTTTATTGGTGGGTGCTGGTTGCAAATAAAAAAACCTCAAAGTTTTATTATAATAATCAGTGCATTTCCTTAAACAACTTCTGTTCTACTTTCTTTTTTATATAAGACACAGCAGCAGAGCTGTAGCTCACTATATACAGTCAGGGCTGGCAAGAGAATTCTTGGGGCCCAGTACAGTTATATCCATGGGGCCCCCTCAGATTTTATATATAGATATATATATATATATGTATTGCGATAGAGGTGGCACTCACTGGACTTATAAAGAAATACACACTGTACTACCACTGTACAGTACTGACGTTTCTGAGTTTTAATCCTTTATCGGAGTACTAGGATAGTAATAGTAAGGATTAAAACTCCGAAACATCGGTACTGTACAGTGTGTATTTCTTTATAAGTCCAGTGAGTGCCGCCTTTATCGCAATACCTATCTGAGTTAAATTGAGGATGGCATCGGGGCCGCTGCATCAACTGTTGTGAGTGCTGGGAATTGCTGCATTTTATATATATATATATATATATATATATATATATATAGCGGTATATTCAATTGAAGTCGGATCCATTCCGACATTCATTTGTCGAAATGGATCCGACCTGGTCTATTCAATGACACCTCAATTCGACTTTTAAAAATGTCAAATTGAGATGCGGGAGGGGTGACGGGGGAGAGCCCGCGTCTCTCCCCCGTCTCCCCCCCCCATCTCTCTGCCTCTCCCAGTCCCTGCATCACAGCCGCCGCTCACAGCAGCGTCCACCCAGCTCCAGCAAGCGAGGTCTCGCTTGCTGGAGCCGGATGGATGCTGCTGTGAGCGGCGGCTGTGACATCCTCCGGCGCTGCTCTCCCCGGCCCAGCTCTCCCCGGCTCCAGCGCTGCTCTCCCCATCTCACTTTGACTTTTTTTAAAGTCGAATTGAGATGGTCGAAAAGGGGGCCAAACCTGTTGGTTTTGGCCCCGTTTTCGACACAAGCACGCGGATCGGCAGCTATTCCGCCGATTCACATGCTTTTCGACAAGTCAAATTCCTCGACTTTTCGAAAAATTTGGGATAAGATTGAATAGGTCGGAACCCCTTCTAACCTAAAAAAGTTGAAAACTGACGTCTTTTCGACAGACGGCAGCTTTCGACTTCAATTGAATATACCCCATATACTGTATATACTGTATATAAAAGCGCAACGGAATTTGCTGCGCTATATATGAAACTGTTAATAAATATATGTATATATTTATTTATTTATTTATACACACATATATATATATATATATATATATATATATAAATATGGATATCTCTCCTTCCTCCCCCACACATACCACAGTCTGTCTCTCTCTCGCTTTCCTCCCACACACTCTACAATCTGTCTCACCCCCATACTCCATGTTGCATTCTCAGCTCCCCCACCCCATCCCAAAGCCCTGTATCCTTTCAACAAGCCACTTTTACCCCAGGAAGAGACCGACATGTGCTGCACTTCCCAGTATCCAGACCCGAACACCAGTGGTGGATCTTGCCACGGGCAAGCAGGACTTTTGCCCGGGGCGCCGCCTTCCGCAGGGCGCCGCACCATAGCAATATCCACCACTGGGCAGTGTGCCCCCCAGCAGTGCCCCCCCGCTGTGCCCCCCCCCCCCCCCCGCTGTGAGAAGGGAACCAGACGCTACGCGTCTAGTTTCCCTTCATGGAGAGGATCTTTGCCGTGCGGTGTGCGATGACGTCATCGCGCACTGCACAGCATTGTGGCACAGACGCTAGGGGTTATAATTGACCTCTAGTGCCTATGCTGTGCTATGGGAGAGATGTCATGACTGACGTCTCTCCCATAGATCCGAGGAGAAGAGAGGCGCCGGCGGAGGTCTGCAGGTCTGGAATTAGGAGCGGGGTATAGTAAGTATACTTTGTTTTTTTTAATTTCCTTTCAGCGGCGCTACAAATGGGGGCGTGACTGACCACGCCCCTGTATTAAGCCACACCCCTATCTTTTGCCCAGGGCGCCACAAGGGCAAGAACCAGCCCTGCGGTACACCGCACAGCAGGTACCATGAGGCTCTGACACCATAAGAGGCCGGTGCAGGGCAACGGAATACTGGTGTAACTGCCTGCAACAGAGCTGGACCCGTAAGAGTGGGGGCATACTCGCTTGGCAGTCACTTTGTGTGAGAGGCTCCTGTCACTCTGAGGCTATGGCCACACCGCCTACAGCTTGCTGCCCTATTTGGAAAAGACGTCTCACATCCCTGCTGGGCACAAAGTGGCATATCCTTGAGTCCCCTCTGATCCTTGGGGCCCAGTACAGGTGTCCCCTTTGACACCCCCCCTGACACCGCCCTGTATACATTACACACTTTGATCTGTTATCAGGACTCTTCAGCTGGAGGGGGCTGCAAAGGGGGTTTGTGAACTTAGACAGCAGTCAGCAGTGACTGTAGCAAATCACTATGAAATGAGTGGAAAAATATCTGTCCTAGTTAAGCAGCCCCCCCACAGTATTTATTTGTTGGTGCCCCTCTGACAGCTGGAGCCCAGTGGCCAGTGCTCTGGGAGTTATGCCACGGTATACTGCACATATGTAATAAGTTGTGCGGCATAATGGTAAATGATAACTTAAGGAATATCCACAAAAAGTTGGTTGTATTTTGGAAGGTCGCAATGGTTAACGTATATCCTACCTATCAATTGCATTCCCAATACTGACAGCTCACTCCCAGCATGCAAAAAATATATTCATCAGCTCTTCATGCTATAGAACAAATACTCATGGACTTGTCAGTCCCAGACAATGTTTCCCCTGATTGTAACACTTGGAAACAAGTGGTTACTAGCGAATGTGTCGTTTGATGGCCACTCATGCGCATTACCTCACCTGGATCATAAACCCAGAAGTGACAACATCGCCAGGACAGCTGGGTATGATGGCGCTGTCCCAGCCAGAAGATGTTAAAGAATTCCAGCAGGTAAGGGGGGCATTTACTAAGCAGTGACAAGAGCGGAGAAGTGAGCCAGTGGAGAAGTGCCCATGGCAACCAATCAGCATTGAAGTAACATCTATAATTTGCATAATATAAAATTATACAGAGCTGCTGATTGGTTGATGGGGCAACTTCTCTATTGGCTCACTTCTCCGCTCTTATCACTGCTTAGTAAATGTCCTCCACAGTCCATTAAAATCGTATTCTAAATGTTATCATTAATACTACTCTCCCAGGATGAGAATGGGAACACTAGTGTGAAACGCTGTAATTGCCAATGATCTCCCGCTGAAAGCTGCCATTTAAATCACACAGAATAAGACTAAACTGCAGATGACAGGAGAGTGAATTAAGAGCATGTCACTGCTAGTATTCAGGATGCAGAGGTATACAGAATATAACTGACGGAGAGAACCTGATAGCAACCAAACACTGCGCAATTGCCTTCTGTTCCTAATAGCAAAGATAAAGTTTGGAGAGGAGGGGCACAGACAATGCGCTGTCTGTCTGGAGAAATGTACGCCTCACCCAGACTGAGGAAAGACACATTACTGGATTTTTACAAATATACCGGACTGGCAGGATCGGGTGGAGTGCTGGACTTTAGGATTGGGTGGAGTTATCCTTTAAAACAGGACATCTGAACCAAGCACAACTATAATGGAAGCCTAAAATCAGATCTTGATTCAAACTGTAAAAATACAATGGCTGCTTGGGAAAGTTTAGAGACTTCAATGAAAGCAAATCTACATTATCTGAAATAAACCATAGTAGATAACAAAATATGAACTAGTTTTAAAGGATGACATTTTTTTATTTAGGATTTATTGGGAGAAAAAAAATCCAAACAAAGTATATGTTAGGGCGATGTCCACTAGGTGGTGCTAAAACTGAAACAAATGCATGCTGATAAGTAATGATACATTCACAACACTATTTAATATCCTGATACTATGTAGTACATCAAGCACTATCCCTTTTAATAATGGTTAAAGTCCCAGGCAATTCAGAGTAGGGGTTTTACTGTACATGGAAAATTTCTAGTATCTAAGTTGAGCTCACTGCAGGTTTTAACGGTATGTTGATTTTAGGGTGGTAAAGTGGCTAGCATTGCAGCAGTGACGCTTTAAGAGAGGAGGGGACCCGTGTGCTGCCTCCTCCGTTTGCTCCCCCTCCTCTCTGCAGGTAGCACTGGAGAGTTTGAGCACTAGAGGGCCCAGACTCTACTGCGCATGTGCAGATCAATGGGATAATGGCGCGGCGGTCATTTTCCAAGTGATTTCTCTACTACACATGCGTAGAACACTGTGAAAATGGCCGCTGCGCCATTTTCACAGTGATTCCACAGCGCTGTTGACGTCGCCACGGGACTCCAGAGGGGAAAGTATTAAAAAAATGGGTGCAGTGTGTCCGGTGGGGGGCCCCCTAGACTCAGGGGCCCGTGTGCATCACACACTGCACCCATTATAGATATGCCAGTGCACTGCTGCTTCACAGTCCTGGGGCCATGCATGGTATATGGGCTGCAGAGGGGGTTGGGGGCTGGTTCCACCTGGTGATTTTTTTTAGTTACTTCCAACCAGAGGCATATCTACCCATTGGCCAGGATGGCACTCACCAGGAGCGCCAAGCGAGGAGGGGCGTTGCCTGGTGGTGCCTCCCACGGCCAGGGGGTAATCTCACATTGTAGAGGCAGAACCAGTCCTCCCCTCTCCGTGCAGTTCCTCACCCACAGTGACGCCCGGCAACAACTACAACTCCCAGCAGCCCTTGCTGTAGTTCATGCAGTTTATTGTAGTGCTGTGCGGAGCCACCGGACACCAACGCAAATAACACTGGCTGCCGTTGCTGCCAGCTGTAGTTGTTGCCGGGCATCATTACAGTCACCCAGCCATCATGAACAGCGTCCAGCAGTACCGTTTCGGTGTATAAACACCTTCCTCATGGAATGCACGGTACCGTTTATGACATATAGCATACTGTTATGCCACCATGAAGGATTGATGTATGTCTTTTAATGATTTTTATTATAATTAAATCACTTTTTGTATTAAATTTGGGTGTGCTGGTCCCCTTGTTTACAGAGAAGGCCCTAACCCTCCCCGGTACCTAAACTGAACCCCCCTCTCCGTAGCCTAAATCCCCCGCAGTGTAACCCTAACCTTCCTCAGTGGTGTCTACCTTAACTTCCCCACAACCTAACCCCCCCGCAGCCTACTCTAGCCTCCCCAGTGGTGCCTAATTTTAATTGGGGGTTACTATTGTGTGGCCATGCCCTTTATTTGGCATATGAACCTTCCCTATTTCAAATATGTGGGCGCCAGGGGTGTTCGGACTCCTAGATACACCCCTGCTTCCAATAGTCCAGAGCTACCTGGTAATTAAGCATACTCTGGCTAAATTGGTGTGTATGTGGTTAGTGCCACCTAGTGGACACCACCTAGTAGTTGGTCATTGTAAGTTAATCTACGGAAAGAGAGACTGATTTCTATAAAGAACAGTTAATAATAATTACATTCAGCATAAAAAAGATGTAACAGATAAGCGTAGTCATTCACAGGATTAGCTATTTTTGGAATCTATGGGACTAATTCAGACTGATCGCTCCTCTGCAAAGGTCTGTGATCAGTCAGATAGTCGCTGCCCATAGAGAGTGAGAACCCGCAATGTGCAAGTGTGCGAATGCATGCGTACCGTGGTAAAACTACGCATTGCGGTGCATACATATGTGCAGTCATTCGATAATCGACCACTGTGCGATTTCGCACAACAGCAATCGGTCTGAATTAGGCCCTATGTACTGTGTTTTGGACGGAGATAAAGTACCAGCCAACAAGGCAGTTTGGAGCTTTTTGGCTTGTATTTTATCTCCTTCCAAGGCTTAGTACATAGGGTATCATTCAGACCTGATAGCATGCTACATTTTTTTGCTGCGCTGTGATCAGGTCAAAACTGCGCATGCGTATGCCCCGCAATGCGCAGGTGCGTCGTACGGGTGCAAAGCGGATTGTTGCTGTGCGATGGGTTTTACGAAGAATCCTTTCGCACAGCCGATCGCAAGGAGATTGACAGGAAGAAGGCGTTTATGGGTGTCAACTGACCATTTTCTGGGAGTGTTTGGAATAACGCAGGCATGTCCAAGCGTTTGCAGTGCGGGTGTCTGACGTCAATTCTGGGACCTGACAGGCTGAAGTTATCGCAGCGGCTGAGTAAGTTCTGGTCAACTCAGAAACTACACAAATCTTTTTTATATATATGTGTAGAGATAGAGGGTACTCCGGGGTTATCCCCACTTTATTACTGAATGATGCCTTGAAAAAGATCATTGTATTGATCGAAACGTCGGCTTGACCAGCATACTTCTGCAATGAATAAATAACCTACTAAGCTTTTTTATGGAATTGGTGAGTGCCCTCCGTCTCTACACATAGATTTATGGAACCATTTCCTTGGAGTTGAGCACCACCTGGATGCGCTGATAACAAATCAAAGTGTGCGGCCGGTTTCCAAGTATGTGTATATATATATATATATATATAATTATTTTATTTTGGTGGTGGGGGCCCTGCCTATTTTGTCAGTCCTGGGCCCCACAGTTTCTGATGGCAGCCCTGCCAGCGAGTACAGTAGATGATGGTTCTAAATGGCTAAATACACAGTAGTGTAAGAGGGCAACACATTACAGTTATCTGGATGTAAAAAGCCTGAATACTATCCAAGACATGTACAATATGCAAAATCACAGATATGTTTGACTGTTTGCTTATACTTTTACAGATGTCACACTGTACAGCTAGGAAAGAGCCATGACATCACTGTGTATTATAAATGACAGCCTCTATCTGACTTGCAAGTTGTGAATGTAGTGTCGTCGGCTGGGCTCCATACATACGTGTAATATTACTGTTTATTTTTTCCTGCTGGAGAGTCGTCTCCTTCCCTGACATGCGGCGACTGATTTCTATAGTTTATCCAACACGGTCTGTAACTAATCGTGAAAGGGACAGATGAGGATATTAATTATTTATTGTTCTGCTCCCTGTGTATCAGTTTCTGGAATTCCTTTATCACTCTGCAGATAACTGTCTAGAGAGCAGTAACACAGCACTGCCAATATAAACACATGCAGTTTATTATTTCCAAATGATGATGGATAAATGATTAAAGGCAGAAAACATGAACTGTTTCATCGACTGTTACTTGCTGGTAGTAGTGGTAAAAAACAGTTCAGTGAATATACAGAATAAAAGCCTTTGGCAGATCTAGTCCATTAAAAATGGACATGTATCGTATATAACAGAAGCAGCATCTGCGGCCTGCACCAGTATTCACAGGAATGTATCATAATGACTTCTTGCTACTCAAGCAGGCACAAATTGACTTCCTTAAAACACCTTGGTGAGAGAGGCCCGTGTGCTGTCTCCATGCCACCCCCCCTCCCCCCCGCCGCCACAGAACATGTTCTCAGTAGATTCTAGTTCTGCAAGGATGCTTGTTTCTTTGCTTTTTTGGTCAACTAGAATGTACTGTGATGTTAGTGTATTAGGGTGCTTAATATTTGTAGACACTCCCTTACTAATCTGTGTAAGCCTGAATCTTAAGTGATGGTCCCTAGGACCAGGGGGATGCTGGGAAGTGGGTGGTCCAGTGTGCAGTGTGTCTGGAGTTGGTGATGGAATATACAGCACAGCAGTGAACTCACATGTCTCTGTATCCTAATGACTGGATTTACAAACATATGAACAAAACATGGTGTCAGAAGAAGTTTAACTTGGACTGCTAGTGCTCTCAGAGTGTGAAAGAATCCTGCAGCAGTCTGTCAGGCTGTGATACTCAGTGTCTGCAAAGCCTGCCGTGTGCTCCTCTCTTCAAACAGTGAAAACCATGGATAAACTGGCTCCTCCAACCGGCATGCTGATGTCTGGTAACTTGTCTGAAAACTGGAAAAGATTTAAGCAAAGGTTAAATATATATCTTGCTGCATGTGGAGCTGATACAGAGGCTGACAAAACGAAGGCATCCATTTTCCTCCATGTGATAGGAGAGGATGTGCTGGACATTTATAATAGTTTTCAGTTTGATGAGGGGCAGAATATAGTGCTATCTTCTATAATGCAAAAGTTTGAAGATTACTTTGTGCCAAGGAAAAATGTGACATATGAAAGATATGTTTTTCACATGTGATCAGAAGTCTGTAGATGGATTTGATCAGTATGTTACAGAGCTGCAATCACTCAGTAAAACCTGTGACTTTGGTGATTTAAAGGATTCACTGATTAGAGATCGTATTGTCTGTGGAATACCTGATAATGGACTCAGAGAGAGACTGCTGAGAGAGCAAGACCTAACACTAGAAAAGGCAGTGACTATGTGCAGATCCGCAGAAATAACTAGATTTCAAGCCAAAAAGTTACACAAGTAAGTTGATGCTGCTGTCCATGTAGTGCAGAAAACAGAGCCAAGCAAACCTTCATTCTCAAGAATGAAGCAGTCTAAGCCAGTCTAATAAGGATATGTGTAGTAGATGTGGAAATGCTCACAATCCTAAAATGTGCCCTGCTTATGGTAAAACCTGCATGAAATGTGGTAGACTTAATCACTTTGCCAAATGCTGTAAAATGAAAATGGAAACAACCAATGTGCATGCTGTTAAACAGAGGAATTCTTTGTGGATTGCATTGAACTTTGCAGTGCAGATAAGAAAGAATGGATTGTCCCTTTAACTGTGAATGAGATTGTCATTCCCTTTAAGCTTGATACTGGCGCGCAGGTGAATTTAATATCATTTCAAGACTATAAGACTTTTAGAGTAAAACCTAAAATTCATCCAGCCAAAGTGAAAGTTACAGGGTACACTGGGGAGGAAATTCCTGTGAAAGGTACATGCTTAGTGACACTGAAATATAAGGGACAACAGTTTAAAACATCTCTACTGATTGTGGATAAAAATGTGCAACCGATTCTAGGATTAAGTTCCTGTGAGAAACTAAGTTTGCTAAAGAAAGTTTTTATGGTGACATCACAAGTAGAAGATGACTGCAAATCGATGTTTACAGAATACAGAGACTTGTTTGAAGGTCTAGGTTGTTTGCCTGGAGAGCATAAAATAAATATAGACACGCAAGTTTCTTCAGTGATACACCCCTGTAGAAAAGTGCAGTTTGTGCTAAGAGAAAAACTGAAACAAGAGTTAAATCGCATGGAAGCCTTGGGTGTGATACAGAAAGTTGATGAGCCTACTGAATGAGTAATCTCCCAAGTAATTGTTGAAAAGAAAAATGGACAACTCAGAATATGTCTAGACCCCAGAGATTTAAACAAAGCTATTAAACGAGAACATTTCAAACTACCAACCAGAGATGAAATCATGTCGCAATTTGTGGAAGCAAAATGGTTCAGTAAATTGGACACATCTTCAGGCTTCTGGCAAATGAAGCTAGATGAGGCCAGCTCAAAGCTTTGTACATTTAATACACCAGAAGGTCGATACAGATTTCTTCGACTACCATATGGAATATTGTCTGCTCCAGAAATATATCACAAAAAGATACACATGATTTTTGAACATATTCCAGGTGTTGAAACAATGATGGATGACATTATTGTCTGGGGATCTACAAAGGAAGAACATGATTCTAGATTGAGACAAGTAATGGAACTTGTCAAGAAAGTGAATCTAAAGCTAAACAAGGACAAATGTGAATTTGGCGTGAATACACTTACCTTTATGGGCGACATGGTCTCGGATCAAGGTGTAAAACCAGATCCAAGGAAAATATCAGCCATAGTGAACATGGAACGTCCATACAACAAAGACAATATCAGAAGATTCCAAGGAATGATTACTTACTTAGGAAAGTTTATTTCTCAACTCTCTGAACGAACAGCCTCTCATAGATGGTTGTTGGACAAAGATAACGAGTGGATGTGGTCACATGAACAAGAATAAAGTTGGCAAAACTTGAAACAGATCATTACAGAGCAACCAGTGCTAAAATTCTTTGATCCTGCGAAAAGAATAAGAATTTCAGCAGATGCTTCGCAATTTGGCCTAGGCTCAGTGCTGTTACAAGAACATGAGGATACATGGCAACCAGTAATCTATGCATCAAGAGCACTGACAAGTGCTGAAACAAGGTATGCTCAGATAGAAAAAGAACTTCTAGCGATCACATATGCATGTGAGCGATTTCATCAGTTTGTGTATGGTCAAACATTTACAGTGGAAACTGACCACAAGCAATTGGTAGCTATCATGACTAAATCATTACATGACTGTCCCATGAGAATTCAACGAATGCTTATCAGACTACAGAAATATGATGTACACTTGCTGTACTGTCCCGGCAAATACATGTACATTGCTGATACACTTTCTCAAGCTGTGGACAAAAGTGAAGGTTCCAAAAGTCTGATGGATGAAGAGATAGAAGCCTATGTTAATTTGATCGTAGCTTCTCTACCAGTGTCTCTTGCAAGACAAGAACAGATTAGGAAAGAAACTGAGACAGATGACACAATGAAAGTGTTGAAAGATATCATTCTGAAAGGTTGGCCAGCAGAAAAACATGCGTGCCCGCTGTCTATCCATGATTATTGGATGTACCGCAGTGACCTTACAGTTGTCGATATTATTATTTACAGAGGCAATAGGTTTGTCATACCTGCACGACTAAGAAAAACTATGCTGTGCAAGATACATGAAGGCCACTTAGGAGAAGAAAAATGTAAGCGGAGAGCGCGTGAAGTTATGTATTGGCCAAGAATGAACCAAGACATATCACAGACTACAGCTACATGTGAATTATGTCTTACATATAGACCAAAACAACAAGTCGAGCCACTGAGTCCTCATGCAGTGCCAGAGAGACCGTACCAGAAAGTTGGCGCAGATTTGTTTGATTGTAATGGGAAAACGTACATTGTCGTGACTGATTATTACTCTAACTACCCTGAGGTGAAGACACTACATACAACTACTAATATAGCCGTAATCAATTGCATGAAGTCAATCTTTGCAAGGCATGGTGTTCCTATGGAAGTGTTCACTGACAATGGTCCTTAGTTTTCCAGTGCTGAATTTAGACAATTTGCTGATGAGTGGGAATTTGTCCATACTACGTCAAGTCCCCACTATCCATGCTCAAATGGGTTTGTGGAAAGTTCAGTAAAAACTGTAAAGAGTCTCATGAAAAAAGCTCAAGAAGGTAAAGAAGATTTCTACAAAAGTCTTTTAATCTACACCTTTACAGAATGGACTTTCTCCTGCACAAATGCTGATGGGAAGGAAGATTAGAGAAAATCTCCCGATACATAATGAACTGCTTAATACACATAACTCAGCATTGGTCAGACTGAGTAAGGAACGTCAACAGGCGAAACAGAAACTGTTCCATGACAGACGAACAAAAAGCTTATCTGATCTAAAATCGGGTGACCAAGTCCGTCTTAGAGATCACGAGAAAGGTATTTGGGTGCAGAAAGGTATTGTGCAAGCACAATTAGCACCAAGATCTTATACTATACGTACAGAGCGTGGAACGGAAGTAAGAAGAAATCGGGTGGATTTAAGATCTCAACCTAACCATAATGAAGACAACATGACTGAAGAATACCCTTCATCTGACATGTATGATGATCCTGATAATGGTGAACCAACCACGATTCTAGAAAGGTCCAACATGGTCGATGAAACACAGACTGTGTCTGAAAGGCCCAAAAGGGAAATACGCAGACTTGAGAGACTCATTGAAACGTGTTAGATGATGTTCTTAATATGACATTGTTAATTGTTGCATTGAAGCGTATAGGGCTTATCTTTAAAGAAAAGAGGATGTGATGTTAGTGTATTAGAATGCTTAATATTTGTAGACACTCCCTTACTAATCTGTGTAAGCCTGAATCTTCAGTGATGGTCCCTAGGACCAGGGGGATGCTGGGAAGTGGGTGGTCCAGTGTGCAGTGTGTCTGGAGTTGGTGATGGAATAAACAGCACAGCTCACTCACATGTCTCTGTATCCTTATGACTGGATTTACAAACATATGAACAAAACAGGTACCACATGCATTCCATTTAAGTATAGGATGATGCTAGTTCTGCACCAGCTTTTGTGAAATTGAAATAGTCGTATGCACCTCTGTACAGCAAGGAACTTTCCTAACAAATCCACCCCCTCCACCCCTCAGTGTCACTTCACTAATATCCCTCTGTAATACTAAATCTCAGTTTTGCACTTCTCAGTAATGCTAGGAGTACTTACCTTGGATTTCTGTTTGCCCCCTTTTGAGGCTCAAACAGAAATCTGTGGTAAGCAGGGCTTTCTGCCCTTACCCCAGCCATGGGTGGTATTCATGTGACCGGCGGTCGGGAGACCAATGGTCACATGACCTCCACCAACATCTCGCCCCCTCACTATCCTGACGGTCGGCATGCCGACCAACAGGGACTATTTCCACTTGTGAGTGTCCATGACATCCATAGAGTGGAAATAGAACCCGTGGCGACCGTCGCCACCAAGCCTGCAGCGTGGCGAGCACAGCGAGCCTGCAAGGAGCTTGCTGCACTTTCCCCTCCCAGCCGGGATCCCGGCGTCGGTATGCTGACCGGCGATCAGCAATACCACATCCCCCGGCCACTGTGAGTGCATTAACACACTTAACATTAATCTTTTATCATGCATTACCACGGAAGGTAATTGAAAGGGTGGTCTTCAGTATGCCGGCTATCGGGATCCCGGCGCACAGTATACCGGCGCCGGAATCCCGACAGCTGGCATAGCGACACTTATTCTCCCTCGTGGGGGTCCACGACCCCCCTGGAGGGAGAATAAAATAGCGCAGCGTGGCGATCGCGCAGCGAGCCCGCAAGGGGCTCATTTGCGCTCGCCACACTGTCGGTAAGCCGGCGGTCAGGCTCCCGGCGCCGGTATGCTGGTGCCCGACCGCCGGCCTACCATACTACACCCAATTGAAAAGCCCCCGGCGTTAAACTTGATGCTATTATCCCCTCGGTAAGCATTGCGGTTAGATCAATCTACCCCTTATTGTTGGAGTAATTGTCATTACAAGCACAAGATGTTGTTATCTGTATCTTTTCTGCATTGGCCTCCCTGTGCTGCCAGACATAAGTATTATCACTTACACTTTAAAGCATTGTCTGTGTGTCAGAAAGCCTGTGGTAGATCCCTTACTGAAAAAGATTAATACTAGCAACAAAAGTTCAAATACAGTATCCCGGGTAATTTCAGCAAATAGGCACAATGTGGCCCTGTCCATATAATGAGCTATCAAAATAAACAGGATCATAAGTAGAGATGAGCGCCTGAAATTTTTCGGGTTTTGTGTTTTGGTTTTGGGTTCGGTTCCGCGGCCGTGTTTTGGGTTCGAACGCGTTTTGGCAAAACCTCACCGAATTTTTTTTGTCGGATTCGGGTGTGTTTTGGATTCGGGTGTTTTTTTCAAAAAACACTAAAAAACAGCTTAAATCATAGAATTTGGGGGTCATTTTGATCCCAAAGTATTATTAACCTCAAAAACCATAATTTACACTCATTTTCAGTCTATTCTGAATACCTCACACCTCACAATATTATTTTTAGTCCTAAAATTTGCACCGAGGTCGCTGTGTGAGTAAGATAAGCGACCCTAGTGGCCGACACAAACACCGGGCCCATCTAGGAGTGGCACTGCAGTGTCACGCAGGATGTCCCTTCCAAAAAACCCTCCCCAAACAGCACATGACGCAAAGAAAAAAAGAGGCGCAATGAGGTAGCTGTGTGAGTAAGATTAGCGACCCTAGTGGCCGACACAAACACCGGGCCCATCTAGGAGTGGCACTGCAGTGTCACGCAGGATGGCCCTTCCAAAAAACCCTCCCCAAACAGCACATGACGCAAAGAAAAAAAGAGGCGCAATGAGGTAGCTGTGTGAGTAAGATTAGCGACCCTAGTGGCCGACACAAACACCGGGCCCATCTAGGAGTGGCACTGCAGTGTCACGCAGGATGTCCCTTCCAAAAAACCCTCCCCAAACAGCACATGACGCAAAGAAAAAAAGAGGCGCAATGAGGTAGCTGTGTGAGTAAGATTAGCGACCCTAGTGGCCGACACAAACACCGGGCCCATCTAGGAGTGGCACTGCAGTGTCACGCAGGATGTCCCTTCCAAAAAACCCTCCCCAAACAGCACATGACGCAAAGAAAAAAAGAGGCGCAATGAGGTAGCTGACTGTGTGAGTAAGATTAGCGACCCTAGTGGCCGACACAAACACCGGGCCCATCTAGGAGTGGCACTGCAGTGTCACGCAGGATGTCCCTTCCAAAAAACCCTCCCCAATCAGCACATGATGCAAAGAAAAAGAAAAGAAAAAAGAGGTGCAAGATGGAATTGTCCTTGGGCCCTCCCACCCACCCTTATGTTGTATAAACAAAACAGGACATGCACACTTTAACCAACCCATCATTTCAGTGACAGGGTCTGCCACACGACTGTGACTGATATGACGGGTTGGTTTGGACCCCCCCCAAAAAAGAAGCAATTAATCTCTCCTTGCACAAACTGGCTCTACAGAGGCAAGATGTCCACCTCATCTTCACCCTCCGATATATCACCGTGTACATCCCCCTCCTCACAGATTATCAATTCGTCCCCACTGGAATCCACCATCTCAGCTCCCTGTGTACTTTGTGGAGGCAATTGCTGCTGGTCAATGTCTCCGCGGAGGAATTGATTATAATTCATTTTAATGAACATCATCTTCTCCACATTTTCTGGATGTAACCTCGTACGCCGATTGCTGACAAGGTGAGCGGCGGCACTAAACACTCTTTCGGAGTACACACTTGTGGGAGGGCAACTTAGGTAGAATAAAGCCAGTTTGTGCAAGGGCCTCCAAATTGCCTCTTTTTCCTGCCAGTATAAGTACGGACTGTGTGACGTGCCTACTTGGATGCGGTCACTCATATAATCCTCCACCATTCTATCAATGTTGAGAGAATCATATGCAGTGACAGTAGACGACATGTCCGTAATCGTTGTCAGGTCCTTCAGTCCGGACCAGATGTCAGCATCAGCAGTCGCTCCAGACTGCCCTGCATCACCGCCAGCGGGTGGGCTCGGAATTCTGAGCCTTTTCCTCGCACCCCCAGTTGCGGGAGAATGTGAAGGAGGAGATGTTGACAGGTCGCGTTCCGCTTGACTTGACAATTTTGTCACCAGCAGGTCTTTCAACCCCAGCAGACCTGTGTCTGCCGGAAAGAGAGATCCAAGGTAGGCTTTAAATCTAGGATCGAGCACGGTGGCCAAAATGTAGTGCTCTGATTTCAACAGATTGACCACCCGTGAATCCTTGTTAAGCGAATTAAGGGCTGCATCCACAAGTCCCACATGCCTAGCGGAATCGCTCCCTTTTAGCTCCTTCTTCAATGCCTCCAGCTTCTTCTGCAAAAGCCTGATGAGGGGAATGACCTGACTCAGGCTGGCAGTGTCTGAACTGACTTCACGTGTGGCAAGTTCAAAGGGCATCAGAACCTTGCACAACGTTGAAATCATTCTCCACTGCACTTGAGACAGGTGCATTCCACCTACTATATCGTGCTCAATTGTATAGGCTTGAATGGCCTTTTGCTGCTCCTCCAACCTCTGAAGCATATAGAGGGTTGAATTCCACCTCGTTACCACTTCTTGCTTCAGATGATGGCAGGGCAGGTTCAGTAGTTTTTGGTGGTGCTCCAGTCTTCTGTACGTGGTGCCTGTACGCCGAAAGTGTCCCGCAATTTTTCTGGCCACCGACAGCATCTCTTGCACGCCCCTGTCGTTTTTTAAAAAATTCTGCACCACCAAATTCAAGGTATGTGCAAAACATGGGACGTGCTGGAATTTGCCCATATTTAATGCACACACAATATTGCTGGCGTTGTCCGATGCCACAAATCCACAGGAGAGTCCAATTGGGGTAAGCCATTCCGCGATGATCTTCCTCAGTTGCCGTAAGAGGTTTTCAGCTGTGTGCGTATTCTGGAAAGCGGTGATACAAAGCGTAGCCTGCCTAGGAAAGAGTTGGCGTTTGCGAGATGCTGCTACTGGTGCCGCCGCTGCTGTTCTTGCGGCGGGAGTCCATACATCTACCCAGTGGGCTGTCACAGTCATATAGTCCTGACCCTGCCCTGCTCCACTTGTCCACATGTCCGTGGTTAAGTGGACATTGGGTACAACTGCATTTTTTAGGACACTGGTGAGTCTTTTTCTGACGTCCGTGTACATTCTCGGTATCGCCTGCCTAGAGAAGTGGAACCTAGATGGTATTTGGTAACGGGGGCACACTGCCTCAATAAATTGTCTAGTTCCCTGTGAACTAACGGCGGATACCGGACGCACGTCTAACACCAACATAGTTGTCAAGGACTCAGTTATCCGCTTTGCAGTAGGATGACTGCTGTGATATTTCATCTTCCTCGCAAAGGACTGTTGAACAGTCAATTGCTTACTGGAAGTAGTACAAGTGGGCTTACGACTTCCCCTCTGGGATGACCATCGACTCCCAGCGGCAACAACAGCAGCGCCAGCAGCAGTAGGCGTTACACGCAAGGATGCATCGGAGGAATCCCAGGCAGGAGAGGACTCGTCAGAATTGCCAGTGACATGGCCTGCAGGACTATTGGCATTCCTGGGGAAGGAGGAAATTGACACTGAGGGAGTTGGTGGGGTGGTTTGCGTGAGCTTGGTTACAAGAGGAAGGGATTTACTGGTCAGTAGACTGCTTCCGCTGTCACCCAAAGTTTTTGAACTTGTCACTGACTTATTATGAATGCGCTGCAGGTGACGTATAAGGGAGGATGTTCCGAGGTGGTTAACGTCCTTACCCCTACTTATTACAGCTTGACAAAGGGAACACACGGCTTGACACCTGTTGTCCGCATTTCTGGTGAAATACCTCCACACCGAAGAGCTGATTTTTTTGGTATTTTCACCTGGCATGTCAACGGCCATATTCCTCCCACGGACAACAGGTGTCTCCCCGGGTGCCTGACTTAAACAAACCACCTCACCATCAGAATCCTCCTGGTCAATTTCCTCCCCAGCGCCAGCAACACCCATATCCTCCTCATCCTGGTGTACTTCAACACTGACATCTTCAATCTGACTATCAGGAACTGGACTGCGGGTGCTCCTTCCAGCACTTGCAGGGGGCGTGCAAATGGTGGAAGGCGCATGCTCTTCACGTCCAGTGTTGGGAAGGTCAGGCATCGCAACCGACACAATTGGACTCTCCTTGTGGATTTGGGATTTCGAAGAATGCACAGTTCTTTGCTGTGCTGCTTTTGCCAGCTTGAGTCTTTTCATTTTTCTAGCGAGAGGCTGAGTGCTTCCATCCTCATGTGAAGCTGAACCACTAGCCATGAACATAGGCCAGGGCCTCAGCCGTTCCTTGCCACTCCGTGTGGTAAATGGCATATTGGCAAGTTTACGCTTCTCCTCCGACAATTTTATTTTAGGTTTTGGAGTCCTTTTTTTACTGATATTTGGTGTTTTGGATTTGACATGCTCTGTACTATGACATTGGGCATCGGCCTTGGCAGACGACGTTGCTGGCATTTCATCGTCTCGGCCATGACTAGTGGCAGCAGCTTCAGCACGAGGTGGAAGTGGATCTTGATCTTTCCCTAATTTTGGAACCTCAACATTTTTGTTCTCCATATTTTAATAGGCACAACTAAAAGGCACCTCAGGTAAACAATGGAGATGGATGGATTGGATACTAGTATACAATTATGGACGGGCTGCCGAGTGCCGACACAGAGGTAGCCACAGCCGTGAACTACCGCACTGTACTGTGTCTGCTGCTAATATATAGACTGGTTGATAAAGAGATCGTATACTCGTAACTAGTATGTATGTATAAAGAAAGAAAAAAAAACCACGGTTAGGTGGTATATACAATTATGGACGGGCTGCCGAGTGCCGACACAGAGGTAGCCACAGCCGTGAACTACCGCACTGTACTGTGTCTGCTGCTAATATATAGACTGGTTGATAAAGAGATAGTATACTCGTAACTAGTATGTATGTATAAAGAAAGAAAAAAAAACCACGGTTAGGTGGTATATACAATTATGGACGGGCTGCCGAGTGCCGACACAGAGGTAGCCACAGCCGTGAACTACCGCACTGTACTGTGTCTGCTGCTAATATAGACTGGTTGATAAAGAGATAGTATACTCGTAACTAGTATGTATGTATAAAGAAAGAAAAAAAAACCACGGTTAGGTGGTATATACAATTATGGACGGGCTGCCGAGTGCCGACACAGAGGTAGCCACAGCCGTGAACTACCGCACTGTACTGTGTCTGCTGCTAATATATAGACTGGTTGATAAAGAGATAGTATACTCGTAACTAGTATGTATGTATAAAGAAAAAAAAAAACCACGGTTAGGTGGTATATACAATTATGGACGGGCTGCCGAGTGCCGACACAGAGGTAGCCACAGCCGTGAACTACCGCACTGTACTGTGTCTGCTGCTAATATATAGACTGGTTGATAAAGAGATAGTATACTCGTAACTAGTATGTATGTATAAAGAAAGAAAAAAAAACCACGGTTAGGTGGTATATACAATTATGGACGGGCTGCCGAGTGCCGACACAGAGGTAGCCACAGCCGTGAACTACCGCACTGTACTGTGTCTGCTGCTAATATATAGACTGGTTGATAAAGAGATAGTATACTCGTAACTAGTATGTATGTATAAAGAAAGAAAAAAAAAACACGGTTAGGTGGTATATACAATTATGGACGGGCTGCCGAGTGCCGACACAGAGGTAGCCACAGCCGTGAACTACCGCACTGTACTGTGTCTGCTGCTAATATAGACTGGTTGATAAAGAGATAGTATACTCGTAACTAGTATGTATGTATAAAGAAAGAAAAAAAAACCACGGTTAGGTGGTATATACAATTATGGATGGGCTGCCGAGTGCCGACACAGAGGTAGCCACAGCCGTGAACTACCGCACTGTACTGTGTCTGCTGCTAATATATAGACTGGTTGATAAAGAGATAGTATACTCGTAACTAGTATGTATGTATAAAGAAAGAAAAAAAAACCACGGTTAGGTGGTATATACAATTATGGACGGGCTGCCGAGTGCCGACACAGAGGTAGCCACAGCCGTGAACTACCGCACTGTACTGTGTCTGCTGCTAATATATAGACTGGTTGATAAAGAGATAGTATACTCGTAACTAGTATGTATGTATAAAGAAAGAAAAAAAAACCACGGTTAGGTGGTATATACAATTATGGACGGGCTGCCGAGTGCCGACACAGAGGTAGCCACAGCCGTGAACTACCGCACTGTACTGTGTCTGCTGCTAATATATAGACTGGTTGATAAAGAGATAGTATACTCGTAACTAGTATGTATGTATAAAGAAAGAAAAAAAAACCACGGTTAGGTGGTATATACAATTATGGACGGGCTGCCGAGTGCCGACACAGAGGTAGCCACAGCCGTGAACTACCGCACTGTACTGTGTCTGCTGCTAATATATAGACTGGTTGATAAAGAGATAGTATACTCGTAACTAGTATGTATGTATAAAGAAAGAAAAAAAAACCACGGTTAGGTGGTATATACAATTATGGACGGGCTGCCGAGTGCCGACACAGAGGTAGCCACAGCCGTGAACTACCGCACTGTACTGTGTCTGCTGCTAATATAGACTGGTTGATAAAGAGATAGTATACTACTAATATTATATATATACTGGTGGTCAGGTCACTGGTCACTAGTCACACTGGCAGTGGCACTCCTGCAGCAAAAGTGTGCACTGTTTAATTTTAATATAATATTATGTACTCCTGGCTCCTGCTATAACCTATAACTGGCACTGCAGTAGTGCTCCCCAGTCTCCCCCACAATTATAAGCTGTGTGAGCTGAGCAGTCAGACAGATATATAATATATATAGATGATGCAGCACACTGGCCTGAGCCTGAGCAGTGCACACAGATATGGTATGTGACTGAGTCACTGTGTGCTGTGTATCGCTTTTTTCAGGCAGAGAACGGATTATAAATAAAACTGGTGGTCACTGGTCACTATCAGCAAAACTCTGCACTGTACTGAGTACTCCTAATGCTCCCCAAAATTAGTAAATCAAGTGTCTCTCTAATCTATTCTAAACGGAGAGGACGCCAGCCACGTCCTCTCCCTATCAATCTCAATGCACGTGTGAAAATGGCGGCGACGCGCGGCTCCTTATATAGAATCCGAGTCTCGCGATAGAATCCGAGCCTCGCGAGAATCCGACAGCGTCATGATGACGTTCGGGCGCGCTCGGGTTAACCGAGCAAGGCGGGAAGATCCGAGTCGCTCGGACCCGTGAAAAAAAACATGAAGTTCTGGCGGGTTCGGATTCAGAGAAACCGAACCCGCTCATCTCTAATCATAAGCACACATGTTGGTAAATATGGTTGGAAGCCTATAGGTAACATAACATAGCAGGCCCCAGTGATGTTTGTATTGGCAGAGTGTTGCGGTGTCAGATAGAGATGTTAGTCCACACAACGGCACTTATCCAGGATGATTGGTTTATTCAGATAACAGAGATAACAGCTTGTAGTATATACAGTAGAAGATGTTCTGCAGCAGCAGGAACTCACAGTATACATGTAAAGCAGTACAGCGGTAACACAGCGTCTTAGTACACACAGGATGCGGCTGCGGGGTAGACAAGGTCACACACTCAGGAGAGCAGAAGCTGCACATTAGTGCAGTTGTCTCTCAGACTGTGCACTAAGCACCTCCTCCTGCACTGAGCTGACACTAGGAGGAAAAACACTAGAGCAGAGAAGCTGCCTCTAGTGCTGGGAATGGAGACAGACAGCAGAGTGATCCACTGTCTAACAGTTTGGGGGATATCCTATTACCCCCGGTAAAACATCGGGTGCGAAAAACGTGTGTTTTTTCGTGATTTTTCACCGATTTTTTTTTTTTACAGGCTATCTAGGTTGATCACCTGTGAAAAATTGCCCTTTCTGCTGAAGACACACAGGTTCAGTAAAACCTGTGTGTTTTTGGTAGAAACAGACCCGTTTTCACATGAAAACGGGGCTGTTTCTGGGGATTTGGTTTTGCCTGCCTGAGGCAGGCGACACACAATATCCCAGATGACCGGGACAACCTGCAGCGTCCCATGCCCGCTGCAGCATGGCTGGGGCTGCAGGCATGGCACCGCAGCCCGGTAGCTGGCACTCAGCGCCGTGACTGCATCCCCCCTCTCCCCCACCCCAGGCAGCGGTCACATGGGCGCCGGAGGGGAGGCGGAGGAGCGGTGCTGCACTGGAAGCTGTCAACAGCCGGCACCCAGTGCAGCAGCAGGTAACCCCCGATAAGCCACCGCTTGTGCTGGCTTATCAGGGCTAATAGGATAGCCCCTGGTGGGATAATTAGCCCCGGTAAATTACCGGGGCTAATTGTATATCCCCCTTTGAAGTGATCAAAGCTCCTTACCTGAGTGCCAAATAGCTAGATGGGGTCCAGTTGCCCAACCTCATGAATGAGCTCAGTTAACCTCCATACACAGAGACACTATGAAAGGTTCTGATGTACAGTAAAAGGCACAGCCGTGCCCCGTTATGCATATCTGTCCAGTAGGAGTGGGAGAATCAGGTTGGGGGTGTGTAAGGCGTGACACTACTGACCACATCAACATGTCCCCACCCCTCATTGTTCAATAATGCAACCGCAAATCTCATTGTTGAGTAATCAGACCAACCACTTTGCCGTAGACTGGTCTACTCTCTCAAGAACCAAGGAGAGCACATCGAAATTCAGTATAGTCCTGGACATTCAGGAGTAGTTGGCTGCTATAGCCAACAACTTTTCCTGTACTCCAGTTTTTGTTAATGTCATTGATTATGCGTAATCCTGACCTAGAATCATCTACAAGTTGCAGTGTTGCAAAATGGCAAACTGAGACAGTGCTCTCCTTTGACAAGCCAGGTGTCACACCAGTGTTGACTTGTAACACGGACGGGGCGAGTGCGGCATGTGCCCCTGGCGCTAATACAGAAGGGGCACCAGTGAGGGGACAGGCATTCAAGACTGGACCTACCTAGCCTAATCTCCGGCGGGCAGAGCTGACTGGAGCAACACACAATGTAAACTCACAGCCAGCACACGGCACCGTGACCTGACTAGCAGAAACCCGTTACTTCCAACCCCCAGACTAATGTCTGCAGCATCCAAAACCAACCTCCCAGAGCTGCCATTGCCCCCTTCCCTTCTCTCCTCCCCCTCTGCGCCTCTCCCACACACTGCCTCACTCCCATGTCCCAAACATGCGTAAGTGTACATAGCACTGCCCCGCCGGCACCTGTGACCACCACACACTCACCCCCCCCCCACTCCCACCAGCACCAGTGGCCACCATGATCTACCCCCCTCCACACCCAAGTGGTGGAGTTCCAGCGCTGTGATCACATGCAGTGGAGGTGGAGCGGGAGGAGGATAAGGAGGACCAGTGCTGCATCAGCCCTGCTGCTGCTGGTAAAAGAGAGGGTATTTCAGACTGCATTGCTGCAGTGGCAGCGATCGCAGTCTGAACTACTTTGTGGAGTGCGTATGCACAGTGGCCGCACTGCGCGTGCGCACCCCGGGAGCCCAGTAAGATGCTATCAGCATCTCAGGGCTGAAATCGCCTCTGCCTGATTGACAGAGAGAGGTGGTCACGGGGAGGGAGGGGGCGTGCCAACGGCATTAGAACGCCGTTGGTGGGGTGCGGTCTGGACAACGGAAGCATTTACTGAATGCTGGGGGGGGCGGGCCGCTACGGCTGCGTGACATCATACACAGATGCTGCGGCCCGGGATGAGGGAGTAACGGCCTGCCAGCGCGCATGTGCTGCGCTGGCAGGGAGTTACTCGTCAGGTACAAAAGCATCGCTGCAGCACGATGCATTTGTACCTGTGTAGGGGGGGGGGGGTAGGGTCTGACATGTGGGATGGGCTAGCCCTGTGCTGGGCGTCCCCCTGCATGTCAGAGTAGATGATCGTACATGTGATAAATTTAGCACATCTACGATCAGATCTGTATTAGGCCCAGAGTCTTTCTCTCCAGTGGTGTCTTCCTTACTGTCAGGTAATGGTCTTGAGACCAACAGTCCTGCTTTATTACACTAGATGATCCCCACCACAATCGTATATAATGGACTCAGTGGCGTAAGTTCGTCACAGTTGCCCAGAGGCAAGATAAATATTGGTGCCCCCCTATTTCCTATATTAAGATAAATATATGTATGTATGTGTGTGTGTGTGTGTGTGTGTGTGTGTGTGTGTGTGTGTGTGTGTGTGTGTGTGTGTGTGTATGGAATGTTCTGAAAAAAATTTATATACTGTATTTATACATTTAATTGTCTTTTATTTTAAATCACACATTTCTTAGCAGTCATAACCAGGATTAGAACCCATGACCTGTTACACTGACAGCAGACACTTTACTGAGTTATTTGCTCCTGTAGAGGAAGCATGATAATTCTAACTATATGAAGTTACGTGTGATTGTCAGAGAAGTATCTTCAAATAGTTACAATTCCCATATTTCCTATACAGGAGCAAACAGCTTCATCAGTAAGGTGTCTGCTTCCAGGGTAATAGGTTGTGGTTTCTAATCCTGGGTGTTACACCTGTAAAATGTGTATATTCAGTATAATAAAGAGGGTGTGATTTGTAAGGTGCAGGGACCAGTGAGGAAGTCGGCCACTGAAAAGACAGCGGCAGCTTTCAATTAACTTAATTCAATGGTGTCACAGAATGGGAGGAGAGGTGCCCCCCTTCAGAGCAGGAGCCCGGCAGCAGATGACTCTGTTGCCTCCCAGAGTTCTGCCTCTGTAATGGACCCTTGTATAGTGTCAGTGTATATATGGAACCCTGTGTCGTGTCAATGGGGTATATAATATGGATGCAGTTAATTTCCCAACTGTCAGCATCCCGGCGGTCGAAATACTGATGCCGGAATCCCGACACCTGTTGAAATGCTGGCGGTTGGAATCCCGACTGCCGTCCGGAATCCCCACTTGGGTGGTGGTCCACTCCACCAACCGAGGTTGAATAGATTAGTGTGGTGACTGAAGGTCGCCACCGGGCCCGAAGCGTGGCAAGTGCAGCGAGCTCACAAGGGGACACGCTGTGCTCGAGGTCGAGATTCTGACTGTCGGGAATCCGGCATCTGTATTTCGACTGATGGGATCCCAACAGTTGGTATGTCTTACCGAATCCCATTTAATGAGCCCCTGTCGCTCTGCGTAAATGGAACCATGTGAAAAACTATTTAAGGGTCAACATTTTTTTTATTTGCCCTGGGCGCCACTGTTATGCCTCTGCTTCACACTAAAACCACTGCAGCTGATCAGAACAGAAGAACAATTGCAAGGAAGAAACTGTACATTCAAAAAGTTATACAATATGATGAAAATGTATTCAAGATTACCATAATGGGCCTAATTCAGACCTGATTGCAAAAGTAAAATCGTTCTCCAATGGGCAAAACCATGTGCACTGCAGGTGGGGCAGATATAACATGTACATAGAGAGTTAAGGGGGGGTACACATGGAGAGATGTATGCTTAATTTCGAAGTAATCTGACTAAATTGCTTAGAAATTAAGCACGGATCTCTCTGTGTGTATGCCCATGGCGAGAGCAATGCGCTGCCCGCGCGTCGCTATCGCTGACTCTAGATTGTCCTGCATGCAAAAATCTAGATAGAGCGCTCACTTCTGGGTGAAGTGAGGTTTTCCACACTCAGCACACATTGTGCTAAATCGCTCAGCACACATCTCTGCACACATCGGTACGTGTGTAACGTCCCTTTAGATTTGGGTGGGTTATTTTGTTTCTGTGCAGGGTAAATACTGGCTGCTTTATTTTTACATTGCAATTTAGATTTCAGTTTGAACACACCACTCCCAAATCTAACTCTGTCTGCACTTGTTATATCTGCCCTCCCTGCACTGCACATGGTTTTGCCCATTAGAGAAAAAGTTTGCTGTTGCGATCAAGTCTGAATTAGGCCCTATATCCAGAGGTGTCCCTCCACTGTACATCTTTTTTGAAACTCTCTCCTTTTGCTACGTTGAAGGACAAATTGAAATAAATTGTTGCTGACATACAAAGTAACGGAAATAACACACAGATAAGATAAAGCTGAATACATTCCAGACTAATTATTTTTTGTTGAAAGTTTGCTGAATAACGCTGCAGATAATCCCAACCTCTTAGTAGCTCATGTCACTTAGGTGATCTCAGGCCGCCTGATAACATTAATTGCATTTTAAAGAATTACCCTCTAAGGTTGTACTGTGAAATATTTTTTTAATTAACCACATTAGTCTCCAGGGATAACTGATGAAAACAGAAGATATCTGTGGGGTATATTTTTAAATTGAAGCAATTTGCAAACTCTTATTCAGGAAAACTTAACTTTTTTCAGGTAATTGCTAAAAACATACACTGGCAATATTTTACAGTTAGGAAAATATCCAGGTGTTGGCGGCCAGTGGCACCAAGAGGGTTAGGGAAGTGGGTATTAATCACCAGAGACTTCTTGGAAGGGACCGGCCAGGGCCCGAGGTCTGTGTGCACCACCCCTTGCTTGTCAGCCGGCAGCAGCCTCTTTCATCAGCCCAGCACATGCTGGTGTGTGCTGCAATGCAGTAGGTTCAGGACGGCTGTTGCTGCAGAGGGGTTAAAGGTTGCACTGATTGCGCCTCCTCCCTGGATCTGACCGTGCTTCTAAAGGGCCCCATACACTGGAGCGATAATGCCCGATTTTAGCCCAATTCGGGCATTCGGCCCGATATATCGGCTGAAATCGAACATTTTAGAGGTGTTCCGGAACCGATCCGGTGCGCGTTCCCGTGAGCAACGGATCGGATCCTCCAGGTTGAATGTACTGCACATTCAATCTGGTCCGACCTGGGGGCATGGCTTGGGATCGCCCAGGATCGCCAAGATATATTGTATACAAATGGCAGCATACGATGTATCTTGGCTGATCCTGCCCCCCGAGAGGCTGCCGGAGTGATCACCTGCAATCACCTCCGACATGAGATCATTGTAGTGTATGGGGCCCTTAACACTAAAATGTCTCTAAGTCATCTCAAGATTGACCACGTACTGTAGCCGCCACTTCCCATTTTTTATATTGTAGGTGTGTCACCAGTGGCGGAAGTTTGTCACAGTTGCCCGGAGGCAAGAAAAATATTGGTGCCCCATACATACATACATATATATATATATATATATATATATATATAATGTATATATGTAAAAAGAAATTTTTTTTTTTACTTTTTGCTCCTGTATAGCAAGCCTGCAGATTCTAACTACAGTATATGAAGCTACTACAAAACCGTTGCAACTAGGCAGATCTATGTAGGGGTCCAACCACACACTACATAGATATGCTCAGTCACTCATAATGCTGATAATTTCTCTGACAATTAATTTGCAAGTGTCATACCCAGGATTAGAACCCACAACCTATTACACTGGAAGCATGCACCGTACTGATGGAGATATCTGCTCCTGCATAGGAAGTAGGAGAATTCTTACTATATGAATGTAATTGTCAGAGAAATAACTTTACATAGTTAGAATTCTCATGCTTCCTTTATAGGAGCAAATAGCTTCATCAGTAAGGTGTCTGCTTCCAGTGTATCTATAATAAAGAGGGTGTGATTTGTAAGGTGTAGTGACTAGTGGGGAAGTCGGCTACAGTAGAGATACCGGCTGCTGTCAATTAACTTAATTGATTTATGTCACTGAACACATGGAACAGGAGGAGAGGTGCCCCCCTTCAAAGCAGGAGCCCGGCAGCAGCTGACTCCGTTGCCTCCCAGAGTTCTGCCTCTGTGTGTCACAATGCATCAGTCATAGAAAGTCATTCTTCGTCTCTCAGCAATTCACACTCTCTCGTGTAATCAATAGGTTAAAACGGAAGTAGTTTACATCTCAGCAGCTGCTATTTCTCATCATGATCCAGCAATGCTGAACCAGCATCATAGGGCCTCATCAGACATTGCCTAATTATGTCCCTACTTTCTGCATTGATATGGATATTTCTAAATTCAGTACCAGTGCAAGAGACCAGTGTAAAAGCCCCCAAAAAGTTTAATTGCTAGATATAGCGGGAGATTTGGAATTCTTTTTCAGGGTAAAGTATCACACCACAGAAGCCAGGACAAGGCCTCTGAAAAGGGCCTCTCTCAACAAACTCTTTAAAGAGTAACGTACATTTGGGGTTGGACCCGGCCGAGTTAATGGTCATGTACGACCGTTATGGTATGAACATGCATTTGTGTTTTCAAGTGAGGGATTCTTCTCTGAAAAGGTTTTTGACGTTGTAACCTATAGGCTATAGTGGTTAAAGTCATCTAAATATGGTGATAGCTAGCACGGGCCATGTTCCAAAAAGCTAATCTCCGATATCTACAGTACCCCCTTGGTAAATGGCCCCAATACTAAAAAAATGCGTCAGGATTGTCTGCATTTTTGATAAATAGGCGATTTCGACATTCGTAACCAATCAACTGTACGTACATTTTTGAAAATGCATTACAAAAATGACAACTTCAACCCGATGGGTCAGTACAGGCAACACACGTTTTGCTTTCTCTGATACAACACTACTGTATGATAGTATTATAGCATTTCAATTGGAACGCTCATGCCAAGTAGGATATAAAATATAGAACAAGAGGAATATATGAAGGCTAATAATGGTGTTACATATTCACAGACTATCTTTGATAGAATGCAGAGCTTTTTTCTGAATCTTTTCCTGTTCTGCAGACTGATCATAATCCATCTATCTATCTATGAACAGCAATAGCATACAGCACCACCTAACTGTTACATAGAGTTACTGCACCATCTCAATAGAAGTCGTTGTGGTCATTTATTTACAAAGTACACCGTCTGCATATTCCATTTTTCTTTACATTTGGGAACAAAACAACAATAAAATAAATTTGGTTATTAACAGACTGGCAGAGTGTTAAGAGGGCACTGTTTTCAATTTTACAATCCATAGGATAACTGGAGTTTAATATAAGAGATTCATCTATTTCAAATTGGTATAGACAGATTGCAAGGGTAAAAAGCAGGATTTTTATATTACGTTAATTCCTTTTCTCATACCGCTCACATCAATTAGTATTGGCATTTGAGCTGTGCCAGTCAGACTACTGGCCTGTAAGCCCTCTCAGCTGCCAATATGGAAGAGAGAAAATGGTTACCTCTGAACATAACAGCAACTGTTAGAGCGCAGTCAAAGGGTAAATGGTCACTACAGTACCTGCATATTAGTGACCGGGGACCCTTCTCAGGTGTTTTAGAAAGGAGAAGAAGCAGAGAGGTGACTCTTACACCTATGCCCCCTTCATGAAGTAAAGCTCTGACAGCTGCCCGGCTGAAAGAACATAAAATAAATGGTGATTTATCAATATTACAAAATGACTAAATGGAGTTAAGAGGAACAGTAACAAAACAATAAAGCTATAATAATATTAATAGTTTTATTTACACTGCCTTAGACAGCCTAACAGGAAAGTATCCTTCTCCTGGGACACTAAGGATTTCCTGCTGGGGATATAGAGTGGAGGAGCTTGGATTACATTAATTTGCCTCTAACAATTTCCAAACTCAACCATCAATACTATACCCTACTGTTCCAGTGTCTCCCACTGTATGTTTAATGAGTGATATGACCCAGTCATACAGCAATGTGGTCTCATAGGATTGTTTGTTTACAGAAAAAGAACACATGGAAATTTTGTGTGAACTGCATAGAGGGGAGGTAAATAGATAAAAGCTTAGGGAGATAACGTGGATGATTCTGGAATTTAGTAAGCTGTCTGAAGAGTTACATTTTCAGAATGTTTGCATGCTTGGATGCAGCGAGAATAAAGTCCAGTAACTGTCAATGGGATGAGATAATGAGTTTGGATGGGAGACATAAATACAGGCAAAATATACGCAACCAATGCCAGGATTTACAGAGCAGCAGTAGAAGAACATTTTTCAAAGAAAATCAGTGTGTAGCTTCTACCTTGAAAATAGATTATATGGGTGAATGTCTCTTTAGGGGAAGGCCAGTAAGAAGGCCATTGCAATAGGCAATGTAGGAGATGAATGCATTAATTAAAGTTTATGCATGGTCTTGTGTGATACATCTGTATTCCAAAAATGTTTTCTAGATATACAGTATGTAACAGGATTTGGATACAGCTTGAATGTGGTGATCAAAGGAGAATTCTGAGGATAACACCTAGGCAGCGTGCTTTAATGATAGGGTATATTGTTGTGTTGTCTGCAGATCTACTGCTAATATTGCCTGGTGGAAATATTATAGACAGTGACACTAGCTAACACAGACTGAGAGGTCTGGAGAGGATAGGTAAAGTAAATTCAAGCATCATCTGCATATACATGATATTTCCTAAGACGTTGATTCTTTTTCAGAGAGAAGAGGTAAAGATAGAGAAAAGCAGAGGACTTAAGGCTGAGCCTTGTAGCCGCCAACTGATAAAATAGAACAAAGATGCAGTGGAGCTAGGGAAACTACTGTAACTCTATCAAAGCAACTTGATCAACTATGATGATGAGTAGGTATCACGCAAAGGACTCTGACTCTCTTTTACCGACCCTACTGGGGCACTCTCTCTGGCCGCTACAGTAAACATAAACATATTGAGTCTGGTTAACTGCTGGCGATTAAGCATTTATGCCCGGCTTCAGCACTGCATGGGCGCCACCATGTTAGATTGATCAGCTGACCGATCTCACCCTATTTAAAACCCTCACTTGTACCTTTTCAGGCCAATACAACTTGTACCTTACCACTTTCTGGTTCCAGTATAAGCAGCTCCGCTTCCTGTTTCCTGATTGGATTGCTGTATCTGCCATCTGGTGCACAGGCAGGCAATGGCGCACACAGTGGCGTAAGTTCGTCCCAGTTTCGTGGGGGTAAGATAAATATTGGTGCCCCCCCCCCCCCCTAAATTTAGATATATATACATATACAGTACCAGTCAAAAGTTTGGACACACTTTCTCATTCAATTGAATGAGAAAGTGTGTCCAAACTTTTGAATGGACCTGTATATATATATATATATATATATATATATATATATATATATATAGTGTTCTGATATAAAAATGTATATATACATTTAATTTTATTTTATTTTAAATCACACATTTCCTAGCAGTCATAACCAGGATTAGAAGCTATGACCTGTTACACTGATGGCAGACACTTTACTGATGGAGCTATTTGCTCCTGCATAGGAAGACTGAGAATTCAAAGTATATTGTAATTGTCAGAGAAGTAACTTCATACAGTTAGAATTCTCATGTTTACTATACAGGAGCAAATAGCTTCATCAGTAAGGTGTCTGGTTCCAGTGTAATAGGTCGTGGGTTCTAATCCTGGGTATGACACTTGTAAAATGTATATCTATAATAAAAAGGGTGTGGCTTTTAAGGTGCAGGGAACAGTGAGGAAGTCGTCCACTGAAGAGATAGCGGCAGCAATCAATTAACTTAATTGAAAGGTTTCACAGACTGAGAAGAGAGGTGCCCCCCTTCAGAGCAGGAACCCTGCGGCAGATGACTCCGTTGCCTCCCAGAGTTACGCCTCTGGGTGCCCACTCAAGTTGTGAGTTCATCAGTTCCTGTTCTCAGCTCCAGCGTCTCCTAGCTTGTGATTGTCTGCTATCCTGTGCAGTTCCCACACTGCTCATCAACTCCAGCCAATAAAGCCTGTACATACAGATGTGTCCCTTTATACTGTGATCACAGCTCACAGGTCTCGGCATAGCGGGGTGTATGGTATGCGTACGCTCCCACTATGCATAGAATTCAATAGGAGCCGAAGTGCGCATGCGCCCGCTTCCCATTGACTTCTATGGGAGCCGTCAGTTATGCATGCGATATGATGCCATGGTGCGTACGCATCGCTATCCTGCTACAGTACACTACTATAAGCGGCAAAGCTGTAGTGGGGACTCATCTGTATAGCAGTGAGGGAACTGCAATCCTGTACAGTCCCACACTGCTTATCAGCTCCAGCCAGTAAAGCCTGTACATATAACTCGGCCTTGGGTATACTAGCCAAAGGCAATGACCTGTTGAGAGGTTGGAAACTTTGGGACAATCCATTGAAAAACTGAAAAACCAAATGATGCTGCCTGTTACTCTTTGGTTAAAGTTCTCTCTTACACGGTACCACCAGGGTGATGTACAGAGCTCCTCCCAATTATCAGAACATTATTATATATAAAACAGGTATCCTGGCTTGCTCTTTTGACCACTGTGTATCTGTCCAAGCAATTTTGTACATGAATAAAAGCACACTTAAGTTATCACTTTACTTCTGTAAAGGCTGAGAACATCCATGAAATGAAAAAATGCACTTAAAAGTGGCAATCTCCCCTCTTCTTCAATTGTATTGCTAATCAGCGACTAGATGTATGAAAGGAAGCCATAATTGGCACTTACTGTGATCTTTTTCCACCTGTAATACGGTCTTTTTATCCTAAACCTCTGGGATGCGTTACCAGGGAAACTGTATGCATTCTACAGACTGTTGCCATGACAACATGGACAAATTAGATGCATCGCTATCAGACTTTGGTACTAAATTTGCATTTCTCAGGAAATAAGATTATTACTGATCCTAAAAAAAAGTAGCTGAATTCATAGATCAGAGATTCTCACTTGGCAGTGTGCAGCTAGTACTTATCTATCATATTACTCTCTGCTCAATCATTTGGCTGTTCATTTTGTTAATTTAATATGTATTGATTTTCTACGTTGCTTAGATGTTTATTCCTTGTTGTCTGATAGGAGTTTCAAAAATACGTTGATTGGTCCCTGACGGGTACTAAAATCACTAGAATGTCATTAAAATATTGAGCCTGCATCACCAGCTTGATAAGTGCATTAAGAACACAATTAACAAAGGACACCGGTAATTTTAGATGCCAGCAAATATAGGCCCAGGATCGTCAGAGGTGTCAGTCATCTCAAACAAACACAACAGGAGCTGATGATTCATTGAATAATAATGTATCTAAACAAATTACACCTCTATCAGTGACTCATCTGAGATCTAAGAGGGCACTGTTGCTTAAATTAGTGAAGATTCGTTTTTCTTTTTGTGCGTGGCATTACCATTAATTTGCACTCATTAAAGATTTATAACTGTTCAAAGAAGATAAAGAAGAATTCAAGATCTCTGCGACAGGCAGGGGGCTGTGTGAAGGCTCTGTGCGAGACCCCTACTCTCTACAGTGCAGGCGTTGACACAGGCGCAGGTGTCCGGAAACATGGTGCCCGACAGTGATGGCTCCAGAGGTGGGGCTGCAGCGCAGTCCACAGTTCAAAAAGGGGAGCCACACTAACTGCCACCAATTGTCATCCCAAACTGACTCACTGAGTTGGTGTGGCTCCCCTATTTGAGCTGGAAATGCCACTGGTGCCCGCCATGTTCCGGTGATTAATCATAATCACTACTGTGCATGCACGGCACCCATGTTCCCGATGATTTTTGCCACGGCTGCAATGCCGTCTCGGGACTCTGAAAGGTACGTTATTATACATGGGTGTAGTGTGGGCGCCCATGGACCCAGGGGCACACCGTACTACATACTGCACCCATTATACCTACACCAATGGCAACAAGCAGTAATGTCAATAGGTTTAAACTTTTCCTGGTACTCTGAGTGCGTGCCAAAGATGCTAGCTTGAAAAATGGGCATGATCACACATCATGAGGGGGGTTTCTCATGTCTCTGGGGGTATGCCCAGCGCTCTGAAAGCTGCTTGACTGCCCCCTGTCACTGACAGCCTGGGATTAATTTCTGTGCAGAGCACTGTGACTAGCTTAATGGCACAGCTAATGGTGCTGGCAGTAAGGTGGTGGGGGTATGGCGTTCCACCTTCTAATTTTTTAATGGTATGCCGTACCAGCAAGTACCACCTTACTTGGGGTGGTCTTCAGGCGACCACCATACTGGAGCCGCAATCCCGACCGCCGGCATACCAACATCTTCTCTCCCTCTTGGGGTCCACGACCCCCCTGGAGGGAGAATAGATAGCGTGGCGCACGTAGCGAGCCTGCAAGGGGCTCATTTGTGCTCGCCCAGCTGTCGGTATGCCGGTGGTCGGGATTACGGCGCCGGTATGCTGGTCGCTGGGACCCCGACCGCCGGCAAACCATACTACACCCCCTTACTTGCACCACTGGACAGACAAGTCTGGTTAATTCTAAGTTAGTCATACAGGCACTGTGGTTAGTGGTAGGGTCTGGTAGTGCGTATGCCCAGGTCTCCAGGAACATGGCACCGGGGTATACATAAATATATTTTGTCCTTACCCAAAACAGCCAATCATACAAATATTTCTTGTTTTGTCTATCCTGCTCTAGACTATGGTTCACTTTTGCACCTAAATGCCATGTTAGAAATTAATGTCTTGTCAGACATATGAATGTAACCTGTCTCCTCAATCCTTCCTAAACTAACATTTAAGTTTTATTTCTTGCTTTATAAACTGTAAAATGCAAAACATATTCACTGTAGTCAATACGAGCTTTGTCACAAAGTGATAAACCCTAATTAGTAGCAGAAAATATACCTTTTTAAAACATAATCCGTACAATCTGCATCCCTCAGATCTTACAGCCTGTGACAGCAGCTTCGGCGCGTATCATTACAGGGCCGAGCGTGATAATTAGAGTCATTTATACGGTTACAAAGAGTTCTGTTTGATGGATGTGTATAAAAATAAAGCCTGATCTAGGGAATTAATGGAACATAATAAAAGAACGAAAGTGCACAAGAGTAGTGGCCATCCCCCGCTCTATTTCAACATGAGGATCCCGTAAATATAAAGTGATGTCAGCTGTTAGAATAAGTAAAACCTGGATTAAAATGACATAATGCTGAATTAATCAGATTTCCCCAAGCTTTGAAGTGATCTTGGGATAAATAGTGCTGGAATCTAAAATGTAAGTAGGGCATGACTCCATGACAGCTGTTCCCATTAAAGGTTAGGTCAGGCTTCAGGAGTTTCTCCGTTCACTTGTCCTATCATAATGCATGCAAATCAGTTTATAGATAAGCAGTAATGTTCTCAGATTTGCCATAATGGTGTTAAATATTCTAATGGTACCTACTATATATCTAACAGGAGCATGCCCTGGCACGTAGTGACTCAATACAAAGTAGTGGGGATTACCGATATGATTGGACTGCTCTTACTCCATTAGCGTACAATCAGGTCCAGATTTGTAGAAAGCCTCCTTAGGCTAGATGGCTGCAGACAGTGATGGATTTACCAGAGGGTGGCTGGGGAGAATGCCCAGGGGGCCCCCACACATAACTATAGGAGACATTTACTATGCAGTGATAAGAGCGGAGAAGTGAGCCAGTGGAGAAGTGCCATGGCAACCAATCAGCACTAAAGTAACATCTATAATTTGCATACTATAAAATTATACAGAGCTGCTTATTTGTTGATGGGGCAACTTCTCCACTGGCTCACTTCTCCGCTCTTATCACTGCTTAGTAAATGTCCCCCTATGTCACCAGTGTGGAGGCATAGTGGCATATGTGAACTGGGGTTACTGTGTGTCATAATGTGACCGGGGGCACTACAGTGTGCGTAACACATTTGTGACCCTGGGAGAAATGACACATTATACTTTTTATTAACGTCACCAGCATGTCATGTTTTACTTTTTTGGGTATAGTTAGTTGCTATGGGGCCCCTACATACCTTATTCTGGCCCTGGTGGCAGATGTGTCAGGTGGTGATGCCCTGCTCACTTAGCATGCCATTTTTTTTATTTTGGCATATTAATATTATGCCATTTGCCTGTAATTAACATTTAAATTAAGCAAAATTTGATCTGAATGATTTCCAGTTATGATGTAGGGCAGTGATACTCAACACAGGGAATGAGCACCCTCAGGGGACTTATTGCAATTCTTAGGGGTACAGATTGAATCTTTGATATCTGAAAAGCTTGGGACCAGAAGACTTTTGGAGGATATTGGAATACCTGGCAGGAGAGGGAACCCTTGGTGTTACAGTTTTTGGAATATCAGTTTTTAGAATTACGGATAAAGAAGCCTCAACCTGTACTTGGAAATGTTTGTGTAATAGAGAGGTAGGGGGACATCCAGGTGATAATTGAAACATAGAGAAAGCATGCCCTTGGGATCTCTAGCCCTGTGCATTACAGTACACTCTGATATAAGGCGGGGAAAAACCCAGTGATGATCACCGGTGCATCCTGCATAAAAGAGATTAATTTGAAATCCACGTGTTTAATGCATATGTGAAAAATTGTCTTTGCCCAAATTCACAATGTGAAAATAAAAAGTTTCACATGAATTTAGCAAGAAACTTGCCATCCCGCAAGATAGCTGGGAGCAGAGTAATCACTGACCCTATCCCTCTGCTTCCGGTTTCGGCGTCAGTGCCAGTACTCTGCATGTGCGGATATCGGCCTGTGCGGATATCTTTAATCATTATGCCCCATAGTGAAATGCATTTCTGATGCAGTGTCAGACTGGGGCATGTAGGGCCCACCGGGGGAATGCAGTGGTAGGGGCCCATGTTTAGGGGTGTGGCCAGTCCGCAGAGGGGGGGTGGCATGCCACCTCATTGGTTTGACTAACCATTAGAGAGTGCAACGTCTGGACTCCTTCATAAATATATACAGTAAATTCATCTGCTGCATGCATGATAATGTACCAGATTAATAACAGCAATGCACTGTAGAAAATACACCAAAGTCCAGTATAAGGCAATATATGTATAATGTATAATTCAAGGTCACAATCTGGAACCTGATTCTTACAGCAGGAGGTGGGGCCCCAGGCAGTGGGGCCCACCGGTGGTTTTCTCTGTACCCCTGTGGGCCAGTCCAAGCCTGTACAGCGGCCCTGATGTCAGAACTAATGAATGACATCAGCCTATCATATTGCATGTTAAATGTACGTTGTACCAGTTGCTAGTTGATTGGAAGTAATAAAGTTGTAAAAAATGAAATCATTAAAGTAAAATTTAAATGTCTGTTAGAAATTGATAACATGCTGTAGCTCTAAAATCTACTAACAAAGCATAGTGGGGCTAATTCAGATGTGGTTGGAGTTTGCATCACTGCTGCTTACATAGAAGCAGTAGAGATTTGTGGCGGATGAGATTTTTGCTGGATTTGGATTTGCCAAACTGCCAGTTTTTGGATTTAAAAAATTAAATTATGAGCTAAAATCACATAATTTGGGCCTTTTTTAGGTCTTAGAGTAATATTAGCCTCAATAATATTACTTTCTACTCATTTCCAGTCTAATTTTGACTACCTCACAGCTCACAATATTATTTTCACCAATATTGGCCAAAGGCTGCAGTGAACTAGCTGGTTACTAAGCGACAAAGCAACATTACACGCACGCGGCAGTTTTTAGCACATCTATGAAACATTGCCACAGTCTACTGGGGTAAAGTGCATAGAACTGTGCAAAACAACAGATCTATACATTTTTTTCTTTTTTGAACTCGCAGTTCGGTTCAAACTGCATGGATCACAGGGCTTATAGTTGCTTGTGAACAAAGGTAAAACAGCACCAAACAGTACAATTTACAGCAGAGCACAGCACAGCATACAGCAGCGTGCCCCTATACACAATCACTGTACAGGCACTTGTGATTCTGGAGCCTGTGGACACAGCACCACTAAACAGCAGAGTATAGGGCAGCGTGCCCCCATTTACACTGTCACTATACTGCAATGCACAGCCACTTATTGAAATCTGGAATCTCTGGAGTCTGGACACAGCACAGCCAAAACAGCAGAATATAATGCAGCAAACAGCAGCGTGCGTTGAGTGAAATGACGCCAAGTCCCGGCTGTGACACCTTATATGGAATCCAAGTCTTGCAAGTATCCAATGCCGGGAGGATGACATTCAGCCTTGATGTGGGATCTGAGTCTGGCGGGAACACCCGAGCCACGGCTCGGGTGGACCAGGATCCCCAGTGTTCGGAGTATTTGCGCACATGCAGAACAGGTCCTATTAATGTACAAAGTACTGAATATTGGTACTTTGCCCATTATGAGAGTGCAAGAACAATCAGATCTGAACGAGGTCCATAGTTTTATGGTCAATTTTATTTTATTTTATTAAATTGTAATCTTTGAGACATATATATGTGCAATTATTTCTATTCATGCACCATTTTAAAACAAGTCTTGTTTATAGCACATTTACAGATGTGTACACGCACATCTTTGCTATATCCCGCCACGTATGGCACAGTTTTGCATGCCATAGACTCAGAGATTTAGCCATGCCTTGTGATTTTTCTTAATTTGCTTCTTTAATATGTTACTTTATACATATTCTATTATGGCAAACAAAAATAAAAAAATTCATCCACTCGCTACTCGTGAAAAACAGCTTAGCCGTGTTTTGCATGTTGTGCCAAATCTGTAAAAAAGCAAAGATGTAAGTGGACAATTTGTAAGTGGTAATTTCTTCTATATGTAGCGGTTGCTAAGAATTTTATCAAATAGCAATTATATGGATTGTAATTATTTTGCTTTGCAGATATTGGGGGTACAAATAACACACCGGGGCTGCCAGACTGAAAAATAAGCACAACTGATGTTATACCTGTTGTGACCAGCAGGTGGTAATATAGAGGCAAATCTAGAGCACAACTGTGTTTTTTCCACCATTAGTAGGTGAGTGTCTACTTTCACAATAAGTCAGACATTTCTAACTCAGTGATCACTAAATTCTCTCTGCTTACTTGTTGGCGCTATGTACTGTACTTTGCTAGGTCAGTTTGCTCCAGATTGTTGCTTAAGTGGAACCATATGGAGGAGGAAGACAGGGAATACTGTTGTTTGGCTGCATTTGTGGACTATTTGTTGGTTTATTAAGTTTTATTAGCGTTTAATATAATTACAGATGGGCGGTGGACACTTTTCGGGTTTTGTATTTTGGTTTTGAATCTGGATCCCCGCTCGTGTTTTGGATCTAAATTGGTTTTGCCAGCTAAAATCACATAATTTGGGGGTTATTTTGATCCTATGTTATTATTAACCTCAATAACATTCATTTCCACTCATTTGCAGTGTATTTTCAACACCTCATACCTCACAATATGGTTTTTAGGCCAAAAGGTTGCACCAAGGTAGCTGGATGTCTAAGCTAAGCAACACAAGTGGGCGGCACAAAGACCTGGCCCATCTAGGAGTGGCACTGCAGTGGCAGACAGGATGGCAGTTCTAAAAACTAGGCCCCAAAGAGCACATAATGCAAAGAAAAAAAAAGAGGTGCACCGAGATCGCTGGATGACTAAGCTAAGCGACACAAGTGGGCGGCACAAACACCTGGCCCATCTAGGACTGACACTGCAGTGTCAGACAGGATAGCAGTTTTCAAAACTAGGCCCCAAATAGCATATACAGGTTGAGTATCCCTTATCTAAAATGCTTGGGACCAGAGGTATTTTGGATATCGGATTTTTCCGTATTTTGGAATAATTGCAAACCATAATGAGATATCATGGTGATGGGACCTAAATCTAAGCACAGAATACATCTATGTTTTATATACACCTTATACACACAGCCTGAAGGTCATTTTAGCCAATATTTTTTTACAACTTTGTGCATTAAACAAAGTGTGTGTACATTCACACAACTCATTTATGTTTCATATACACCTTATACACACAGCCTGAAGGTCATTTAATACAATATTTTTAATAACTTTGGGTAATAAACAAAGTTTGTGTACATTGAGCCATCAAAAACAAAGGTTTCATTATTTCACTCTCACTCAAAAAAGTCCGTATTTCGGAATATTCCGTATTTCGGAATATTTGGATATGGGATACTCAACCTGTAATACAAAGAAGAAAAAAAAGGTGCAAGATGGAATTGCCCTTGGGCCCTCCCACGCACCCTTATGTTGTATAAACAGGACATGCACACTTTAACAAACCAATAATTTCAGCAACAGGGTCTGCCACACGGCTGTGGCTGAAATGATTGGTTTGTTTGGGCCCCCACAAAAAAAGAAGCAATTAATCCCCCCACCAAAAAAGAAGCAATTAATCTCTCCTTGCACAAACTGGCTCTACAGAGGCAAGATGTCGTCCTCATCCTCCGATTCCTCACTCCTTTCAGTGTGTACATCCTCCTCCTCACAGAGTATTAATTCGTCCCCACTGGAATCCACCATCACAGGTCCCTGTGTACTTTGGGGAAACACTTGCTGGTAAATGTCTTCCTGGAAGAATTTATAATTTATTTTGACGAACATCATCTTCTCCACATTTTGTGGAAGTAACCTCCTACGTCGATTACTGACAAGGTTACCGGCTGCACTAAACACTCTTTCGGAGTACACACTGGAGGGGGGAGGGGTGGGTGGGGGGGAAGCGGGTGCGGTTTAGGGTTAGACTAGCATTTTATTCAGCTGAAGACACTTTTGTGAGCCTTGTGACCGCTCCGTCAGTGCAACAGGCCTGTGACATGAAATGTGTTGGTCAGAAAATGATTTTTTTTCACAACTGTCCACCCAGGGCCGAAAAACTAGGATTTTCATCACCCGAGGCACGGCAGTAATTTGGTGCCCCCCAAAATAAAAAATAAAAAACCCTGTCAGACTAACAATCAGATTATCAACAATTTAGAAAAAAAGGGGATACTATTGCATAATATTCCCCTATGTGCCCCAAATTCGCTAAGCGTCACATGCTTCCCCAGTAGTGTGTACCACTACATGCCCCCGTGTGTCTCCATATATTGCACTTATATAACTGCACTAGATAATAACACTTCATCACTGCACTACTTTCCCCTATCCACTGCACTACGTCACTATACTACATCCCCTACACGCTGAACTACATACCCTATATACTACACTAGAGTACTACACTACTTACATACCCTATATGATACACTACATCCCTACACTACATCCCTCTATAAGCTGCACCAAATCCCCCCCCCCCCCCATCTGGTAGGCAAAGCGGAGGTTGATACTGCTAACCAGGAGCACAGTGGCAATAATAAAGTCTGTCTTTAAACTCATCACAAAGCTGCTGTAGTGATACTCGGGCCAGGATGTATTAACATACATCGCCACAAACAATGGGATGTGACCACAACAGGTGCGCTTCAAATCTGTGTGCAACCAGACAACTTTATACCAGATAGGAGGATTCCCCTCACCTCTACCACAACATATACAAAGAAAAAGAGATGATATAACTTATCCGGCGCTACTGTATGGAAGATGTTCTAGCAGAATTTATCCACAAGTATCTCTTTGCGAGACGGAATTGGATCCACATCCACCCAAAAAAAATCATAGGGGAATAATAGCGATACCCTCAGGGGCAAAAAAACATGGCAGCTGGGGGTTAGTACATATAAAAATGCAATAAAACCCCCGAAAACTGAGGTTTCACCACATTTTCCTTCAGTACATCCCGCCATCTGTTAATAGTTGGAGGTTGTCCAGGCTTTTAGTTTCCACTGCCAAGTAGCTAGCAAAGTGAGCCTTTGATTTCTGTAACATAGATGACTGCACCTGTTAACAAGCAAAAGCCTGGGGCAGCGTGTCTTCTCAATGGTGTGTAGCCGGCAGCTTGTTATAGGTTGGTGCTGGGCAGGCAGCCGGGATCATAGCCTGCTGAAAAACACAGCACCAACACTCACTTCTATAGCTTGCATGGTGCACTGCACACTAGTCGCAGCACTTCATGGCAAAGAAGAGAGCTTAAGACAGTAGACAGCATAGGAAAGATCCCAGGTACTGAAGCTCACCCGCACAGCGTTGGAGCGGGCAGACAGGTGGGTCTGAGAGACTGCCCTGGGAGCCATCTGCTGTTTCACTGGAGCAGCACAGCACTGCCAGTAAAAAAAACAAAAACAAAACCCCTGCTCCTCTGTAATTCCTCTGCGCCCCCTGAAATCTTGCACCCGGGGCGCATGCCCCCTTAGCCCCCCCCCTAGTTGCGGCCCTAGTCCACCTGATACAGTGGTGTAACTTTACTCCTGAAGTGGTCTCTAAGCCTGTTTAATTACATATGATGTCTGTGTTACAGTGCACTAAAATCAGTGTAAAGCAGGATGAAACATAATGGGCCGCGGGTGACTGTGTGGACCTATTGCGGAGCTTTCTTACCTAGTGGTAACGTGATTGATAAGTGAGTGTGTGGTCACACATTCAAGTCTGCATGCCCCTCCCCCCAGCCCACCACCTTCGGGTTGGATGGGTCCAAAAAGCAGAGCCACTCATAATGCACAGTGTTTTCCTTCCTAAGTGATGACATCAATTCAGAACATTTAAAATATTATTAATCAAGTACTGACGCCTTTGTCCACTCATTGGGGGGTCATTCCGACCTGATCGTACACTGCCGTTTTTCGCAGTGCAGCGATCCGGTCCCTACTGCGCATGCGTATGCACCACAATGTGCAGGCACGTCATACGGGTACAAAGCGGATCATTGCTGGGCGACGGATTTAACAAAGAATCCATTCGCACAGCCGATCGCAAGAACATTGACAGGAAGAAGGAGTTTATGGGTGTCAACTGACCGTTTTCAGGGAGTGGTTGGAAAAACGCAGGCGTGTCCAAGCATTTGCAGGGCGGGTGTCTGACCTCAATTCCGGGACCGGACAGGCTGAAGTGATCGCAGCGGCTGAGTAAGTTCAGACCTACTCAGAAACTGCACAAACTGTTTTTGTACTGCTCGGCAGTTCATGCATTCGCACACTTGCAAAGCTAAAATACACTCCCCAGTGGGCGGCGACTATGCATTTGCACTGCTGCAAAAAGTAGCCAGCGAGCGATCAACTTGGAATGACCCCCATTATAGCTAAGTCAGAATGGTAACAACTGGGGTCACAACAGGGGAAAATTTGTTTTATTATTAAAATAAAGTATAGTATAGGGCTATATTTCTTTTTTTAAATAACTTTTTGTATTTATTGCAAAATGGTAAGAGGTTTGATTGTCCCACTAGCAAGCAAACCATAACAGACATCTTTTGGTGGGGTGTTGTATAAAAGATCTACAATCTCTAGGTTGACAGTCATTAGGTCGAACCCATGTGATCGACAGGCATTAGGCCGCCACAGACAAAAGGTCGACATGCCTTAGGTCAACACTGACAAAAGGTCAACCCATGAAAAGGTTGACATGGAAAATAGTCAACAACACGAAAAAGGTCGAAGCAGCATATTTTTGTGTGTCGTTTTCACCATCAGAGCACAGCAAACCCATTAAGTGTACCATGTCCCCTTGCATGGCTCACTTCGCTCACCATGCTGTGGGCAAGGCTACTATTCCTGATTGTAATTCACGTGGATGGTAAAGTATGAAAAAGGTGTACAAAAAAGAAAAAAAATCCTTTAATAGTTGTCCAGTGGCGGAACAAGCAAGCGGTGGGCCCAGGTGCGACAAAATGCTTTGGGCCACCCCCCCCCCATCCAAGTCCACCCCAGGGGCAGTGCGCGCCGTAGGCGCGCGCAAAAATACATAGTGGCGTGGCTTCGTGGGGAAGGGGTGTGGCCACAAAATAATACCAACACAGTAGTCTCCATTATTCAAATTACGCCGCACAGTAGCACCACTACACCAGGTAGAGACCCTTTTACACCTTACAGCGAACAGATTCCTCTTTTTACACATTACAGCAGACAGCGTGCCCTTGTTACACATAGCGGCAGACAGCGTGCCCTTTTTACACATTACGGCAGACAGCGTGCCCTTGTTACACATTACGGCAGACCGCGTGCCCTTGTTACACATTACGGCAGACAGCGTGCCCTTGTTACACATTACGGCAGACAGCGTGCCCTTGTTACACATTACGGCAGACAGCGTCCCCATTTTTACACATTACGGCAGACAGCGTGCCCTTGTTACACATTACGGCAGACAGCGTCCCCATTTTTACACATTACGGCAGGCAGATTCCCCATTTTTACACATAGCAGCAGGCAGATTCCCCATTTTTACACATAGCGTCAGGCAGTCCCCCTGTTTTACACATAGCGTCAGGCAGTCCCCCTTTTTTACACATTACGGCAGGCAGATTCCCCTTTTTACACATTGCGTCGGGCAGATTACCCCTTTTTACACATTGCGGCAGGCAGTCCCCCCTTTTTACACATTGCGGCAGGCAGTCCCCCCTTTTTACACATTGCGGCAGGCAGTCCCCCCTTTTTACACATTGCGGCAGGCAGGCACAAGAAAGAAGGAAAGAAGGAAAGAAAGAAAGAAAGAAAGAAAGAAAGAAAGAAAGAAAGAAAGAAAGAAAGAAAGAAAGAAAGAAAGAAAGAAGAATTATACTTACCCTCTCCGCTGGCTCAGGCTCCTCGGTGCAGCGTCAGAGACGATTCCCGGGCTGGAGAGAAGGAGGAGGAGGGAGGCTGAGAAGGGAGCCGCAGCAGCGCTGTGTTACTGGTGGAGGCGCTGCTGCTGCTGCCCCTCTGCTTCCCTATAGGCTGTTCTCGGAAGACAGCCTATAGGGAAGCAGAGGGGCAGCAGCAGCAGCGCCTCCACCAGTAACAAAGCGCTGCTGCGGCTCCCTTCTCAGCCTCCCTCCTCCTCCTTCCCCCGTCTGTAGTACCGCTGCTCCTCTCCTCTCCTCTCTTCGCCGGGCGGCTGTGCGCTGCGGGCAGCGGTTGCCCGCAGCGCACAGCGGCATGTAATGAGTCAGTTTGACTCATTACATGCTTGGGCCCCTGGACAGAGGCGGGCCCCAGTGCAGTGCACTGCCTGCACTGCCGGTAGTTCCGCCTCTGGTCGACCATTACCATTGACCGTTTGAACCTGTTGACATTTTGTCAATGCCAACCAAATGCAGGTCAACCTTTTGTTAGTGTCGATCAAAGGCATGTCGACCATATGGGGTCGACATAATGACTGTCAACCTAGACACTGTCTGTCTGTCTGTCTAATCATTGGAACCCCTTTTGGTGGCAGCATAGCAATTTCTTTTGCACTTTGCATAAGAACTTTATAAGACATAAAACAAAAAAATATATACAAAAAATATATAGACAGTACGGATGGTGTAGTGGTTAGCATTACTCCCTCACAGCACTGAAGTCAGGGGTTCAATTCCCACCATGGCCCTAACTGTGCAGAGTTTGTATATTCTCCCCGTACTTGCGTGGATTTCCTCCAAGTTCTCCAGTTTCCTCCCACTATCCAAAAATATACTGGTAGGTTAATTGGCTCCAACAAACTTAACCCTAGTGAATGTGTCTGTGTACATGTGATAGGGAATCTAGAGCTTATAAGCGCCACTGGAGTAGGGACTGATATGAAATATTCTCTGTAAAGTGCTGCGGAATATGTATGCGCTATATAAATAACTGGTAATAAATAATATACATACTGTATTATACACACAGATTTCAGACATTTTGCAGCCACATTTTTTAAACAACTGTGTAACAGAAAAACAGAACTAAACATTTTGCACTGCTAAAAGTCAGGAGAGAGAGATAGAGATAGCGAGGGAGAGAATGTGTGTGAGAGAGAGAGAGAGACTGTGTGAGAGAGAGAGTGAGTGAGATGGGGGTGGGGGGGTAAGGTGAGGTAAGGTTTTGCTGTCCTTTGTGAGTCATTCCCAGCAGTAACAGGTTTATATGCGGTTAAACATTGACACCTGATTTGCACAGAAATGCACAGCTCCGGGCGAGGTCATGCAGACATACAGCATGTACCCTCTGTGTAGGAGAAATACAGTAGATGTAATTGGAAAAAGACTTAGGAGACACATGAGTTTACTGAAGGAAATATATAGATATATAGTTACTAGTACAGTGCTTTGTCCCACTTGCTCAGTATTATCTGAATTATGGGGGTAATTCAGACCTGATCGCTGCTGTGCGTTTTCGCACAGCGGGCAATCATATCTGAACTGCGCATGCGTATGCACTGTAATGCGCCGGCGTGTCGGACGACTGCACCAGGCATCGGTGCCAGCGATGAGATGGTGCAAGAAAAGCGATTGCACGGGCGATCACAAGGTGATTGACAGGAAGAGGCCATTTGTGGCAACTGACCGTTTTACAGGACTGTCCGAAAAAACACAGGATGGACCAGCCGTTTTCAGGGAGGGTGTCTGACGTCAGTTCCGGCCCCGATCAGCAGGATTCAATCACACTGGAAGAGTCAGTCCTGGGCTGAGCAGGGACTGCACAAACTGATGTTTGTGCAGCTCTGCTACAAATGCGATCGCACACCTGCACAGACCTATACCCCTCCCCCTGTAGGCGGCAACTATCTGATCGCAGGGGTGCAAAAAAACGCACCCTAGCGATCAGGTCTGAATTACCCCCTATGTTAACTTGTGGAAACCCATCGCAATTGACGGAATACTCTTCAAGGGTAAGTATGCAATAAGGTATTTACTTACTTTAGGCCTGATCCTAGAACACCATGCACACGCCAAGTCTAAAGGCCCCCACACATGGTGTGATTGTGTGAACGATTTGATATCTTACCCAATTTCCTTTGAAATCCAAAATCCACTCCTGGTAAACGATTATGTCCACACAAGGAACGACTGAGTAAACAATCATAGAATTCGATGAGTCATTTAAAGATTGTAAATCGTTAAAGATGCATTGTTTAGTGCACAAAAGCACATTAGTGGGGCAGGGGTTAATTTACATTGGTGGGCCAGTGGTTAATATACATTGGAGGGGCACGGGGGACGTTGGTGTTTCAGTGGAATACATTAGTGGGCGCTATGCTACTGTATGTATACTCACCATAGGTGGATCCTGGGGGGGGCACTCGGGCCCGTGCCCCCCCTGTCATTTCTGACTTCTTTTTTTTTCAAAAGGAGAACAGTGGCAGCACTACTGCTATTTACATTAGTCAGATTTTATATAAGAGCTGGCAGGCACTAGGACCCGCCACGGCTCTAACAGCAAGTCCGTGTGGTAACCAATGAGCATAGGTGTGCGCTGGGGGTGTGCCTGGTGCGCACTGGCACCCTGATCTCACATGCCTGATGCAGCGATCGCCGAGCAGGCTGTCCCCTCTGCGCTGCACCCTGTCAGGAATGCATTACTGACTGGACGCCTGGGTTAATCAAGGGTGCCACTGACACCTGCTTTCAAATTCCCAGCTCCACCTCCATGTACAAAAAAACAGTGTGATGTGACGTGATTACGTCATGCTGCTCGCATGCCCACCCGTCACACCCGCCACATACACACCTCTCTCCTTCCTATGCCAATGCCAGCCACTGATGAGGAGCAGCATGCAGCAGGCGTTCCTCTTAGAAAGACAAATACAATACTAGCAGACGGCCGGCAGCAGCATTGACACGTCACTCGTTTTTCCAGCAGTGAGTGACTGACTTGTAAGTAAGCTGGTTCAGCTTGCAGGGGAAAGTGAGGGGGAGCCAGACCAGGCTGAGGAGGAGCAGTGTAATTGCAGTGAGAGCCATCAGGGGTGTTTGTTTGGTGCACACCACAACATCTGACAATGTATCTGCTTTATTAGGATTGGTACAAAGATGGATATTTTATATGTGTTGACCCTGAATAGATGGTACTAAACACGCCCAAAAGGCGGTGCTAGACCCCCCCCCCCGACGGTGCACCCCCTAATAAAATGTGCTGCGCACGCCAGTGCCAATGAGGGGCAGAGGCCGGAGTCCAGCCCAGGCGCGGGGTTCAAATGCCAGCATCGAGTAAGACTGTTACTTATGACGGTGCAGAAGGCTTCATTAGCCCTCATTGCATTGCACAGTTTCCCAGGGCTTCCTCCTCCACTTCCTTTACCACCATGCTAGGTGCAGTAACACTCAGCCTCAGCTTTGAGAAAGCGGCCCGTGTGATTGTGACAGGGCTGTCCTGCAGATGTTTTATGCTGCTTGTTGGAGATCCAGCTGGCTGCTTCTGCTAATCAAAGATGGGACGTTCGTGTCCTGCAGTCTGAGTCTCAGTGCAGTGCCCAAAACAAGGTATGCTGCACCTGCTACCATCAACTAAAAACTATAATAATTATATTGTACTGGGGTCCCATAACTAATGGAACAGGTGACCAACATTTCAAGGCCCAATCAGCCTTTCATCAGGGTGAAACATTGGCAATAAACCAGGATGCGCTCCTACAGCCAATCATTACCTGATGGCATATTCTGTGAGGCCACGCCCCCGTGATACCACACCCCTTATCTGGGAGCATGCGTGCCTTAGGTGCATGTAAATATAACTATTACCATTCCCCTATCATAGTGCCCCCCCTTTCATTTTCTTCTGGATCCGCCCCTGATACTCACTATACAATTAGCAAAACTCCCCACTTGATGCACACTGCAGCTCCGTAGTCACCAAACATAAAATGGAGGAGGGGAGTGGCCAGGATTAATGATATCACATCGTCCATCGTTCATCGTTCACACACACAAAAGATGTGTTTCAAAATGTGAAAGATAGGTCGATATCTTACTGAAGGTTCACTTGATCAGTGACCATGATAAGCGACAGCGGGTACACGCATCGGAGTCGTAATCAAGCCAACACATGGCACTTTTACACGATTGATTGTTCCAATCCATCTAAAACACTCAAATTGAGTAAAATAATCACACTATGTGTGTGGGCCTTGAGACTGAACTGAGCTCCTTATGTAGATAAGGACAATGATCCACATCACAAGGTAAACAAATAAAGTGGATATTTTGGATCTAGCGGTAGAGCAAATGGCTAGAGGAGCAATCATGTACAAGGCTAAACCATGCCGTGTAAGTGATTGCCCATTTAAAGAAAAGTCCGACCTCGGCTGGCATCCTGCAATAGCATTCTGCATTACATAATATATAGTATAAAACTGTTTTATTTTATAATCATTTTTCAATTTTTATAATAATGAATTTTATTTATAAAGTGATTTTCTGCAGTGCGACTTAAGGCACTCTACATCTGCAGAAAATACATAAATCATGACGATGAGGTAGCCACTTGGGTCATCAGTCCCAAGGATTGATTATCCTACCCACGAAGGTACCAGGCTCAGCGCCCATCTTGGGTGCACTCATAGATTATACTGTGTGGAACAGATGATGCATGGAAGAGATGACACATAATTGTTGAGATACAGAATACTAAAGAAAGATATGCAATCCTTACATAACCATCAGATCCACACACTATTCATCCTACCCACGAGAATTCCAGACATGGCAACCTACATAGTGTAGGTTACAGCTGACAAAGTGGGCAATACGTGTATACAGTGTGTGAAGCAAATTTGGGTGAGTCTTTCAAAGTAATGTTGCTTGTTTTTCTCTGGGTTTTTTTACGTGTTTTTTTTTTTATTGCGTGGATGTAACACTCATGTCCGCATTTTTTTTTAACAGATCTCAAATATTATACAATTTACTTAGCTGCACTGTTTTCATAAATGTCTCTCAATGTGTTTACATTAGGTGTGCCTCATATCTGTGTGTGTCTTCCCTTTTTCATCATCATTGTAGAGCAATTTAGTGGAGGTGCTAGGTATAAAAAAAACTGCAAATTGTGATAAGAATATACCCTTTGGTAGGACTGCAGCTTATGAATATACAATGCAATTAAGATGGGGAGGCATCACCCAAAGTGAGGTGAATTCAATATGGCGACTGTAATCCAAAATGGCATCACATATTGGGATTGTCATTTCACTTTTCTTAATCCATATCATACATGAGAGTGTTTGGTATCAATTTATATGTTTTTCCAGTCAAGTATGTCATTTTTCATGTTAAAAATAGCCTAAGAATCAGTACATGAGGACATATTGATGGCCTTCCTATGTGCAAGTGGCTGTTCTTTCCGCAACTTCTGAGTTAGAGAGTCTCCTTTTTAAAACAATGAACTTAGGCCTTTTTAGGTATAATATGCTGTGTTTATGTTGTTTCAGGTTTGAGAACGTGAAGGTGAAACACTAAATATGGCAAAGCGGCTCCAATTAGTTTCTGAGAGTGACTTGTGTGAGGTGAAATTAAAAAGTGTTGATTGGACAATTTGTATACTGTGCCAAAACCCAAGTGTTGAAACTCTTATCTGTCCTGCAAATAATACTAACGTGGTTTCACGTAATGCTGGATATGCAACACTTGCGAAAAACATAAGCAACTTTGACAGTATTAATGACTTACCCATGGACAAGGGCGGATCCAGAAGAAAATAATAGGGGGGCACTATGGAAGGGGCAAGTACATTTGCGTGCGGCTTCGGTGCATGTGAGGTGGCGCTTCTTATACAATGCCCACAGTTGTAGCGCTCATTATGCAATGTCCACTGTACTGGTAGTGCCCCTTATATAGACCCCATAGTAGTGGTGCTCCTTATGCAATGCCCGTATTGCCCCCAGTAGTAATGTTGCCTGTAGTAATGCCCCCAGTCATTTAGCGCCCTAGTAGTTATGCCCCCAGTGGTAATGCCCCTGCAGTTATGACCCCAGTAGTTTACCCCCCCCTTTAGTTTAGCCTCCCAGTGGTAATGCCCCCAGTAGTTTGCCTGCTTGTAGTTTAGCCACCAGTAGTAATGCCCCCCTGTAGATTGCTCCATTGTAGTTTAGCAACTGTAGTTATGCCCCCCTTGTAGTTTAGCCCCCAGTAGTAATGCCCCCAGTAGTTTGGCCCCTGTAGTTGTCCCCCAGTAGTTTGGCCCCTGTGTTATGCCCCCCTGTGTTATGCCCCCCTGTAGTTTAGCCCCCAAGTAGTAATGCCCCTGTAGTTACGCCGCCAGTAGTAATGCCCTCCTGTAGTTTGTCCCCAGTAGTTAGCCCCTTTGTAGTTGGCCCCCAGTAATAATGTCCCCCAGTAGTGTGCCCCCAGTAGATGCCCCCCAGTAATAATGTCCCCCAGTAGTTTGCCCCCAGTAGTAATGCCCCCCCCAGTAGTAATTCCCCCAGTAGATGCCCCCCAGTAATAATGCCACCAGTAGTAATGCCCCCCCAGTAGTAATGCCCCTTGTTGATGCCCCCCAGTAGTAATGCCCCCAGTAGATGCTCCCCCAGTAGTAATGGCTCCCCACCCAGTAGTAATTTCCCTTGTTGATGCCCCTCAGTAATGTCCCCCCCGTAGTTTGCCCCCAGTAGATGCCCCCGCTGCACTGAGGAAGAGAAAATAGAACATACTTACCAAGCCCCGTTCCCGCTGCAGTCCTCCTCCTCCCTGGGCGTCCGCTCCTCAGTCAGCACTATAAGAGAGACGTCATGACTGACGTCTCTCCCATAGCGCACGCCACACAGTGACAGCGCCAGAAGCCGGAGCTCAGCACTGAGCTCCTGCCTCCGGCTGCCGCTGTGCAGGTAGACGAGCGCCCGCTGGTAACAAAATCTCAGCGGGCGCCCGTCAACTCCCTGTGCGGCACCGGCGCTGGGAGGGACGGAGGCCACAAATGACAGGGGGGGCACGGGCCCGAGAGCCCCCCCCCTAGATCCGCCACTGCCCATGGATATTAATACAAAGATATTTGATGAAGACAGTAGTGGTATAGAAGATACGTTTTTAAAAAGACAAGCTAAGTGGCACAAAAAGTGTGCATAAAATTATAATTCGACAATGTTTGAAAGAGCCAAAAAATGGAAACTTTCTGAAGGAAAGAATGAAGAATTGCCATCAACATCGCATGGACGTCGTAATCGATTATCAACTTCTACAGATGCGTGCTTCTTTTGCGATGGTTATACAACAAATAAGGATCAGCTGTTTAATGTGACTACGCTGCATGTAGACCAATAGGTGAAAAAATGCGCCATTGAATAAGGAAATAGTGTTCTAATTGCGAAACTGAGCAGTGGTGACATGATTGCTCAAGAAGCAAAATACCACGCAAAATGCCTAGCAGGACTGTACAACAAGTCTCGGAGTAATGAAGTGCCAGAAAAAAAGCAATACCGTTCAAATATGTCAGGGTGTAGTTTTCGCAGAATCTGTAAATTTCATGGAGAAACGTATGAAAGATTCAAATGACAGTCAACCAGTTTTTAAGATGAGTTTGCTGACAAAAATGTATAAGGAGCGATTAACCCAGCTTATAGGAACTGACAAGCAAATATGTACTGTATGCCTGATGTACACACTTCACGTTTACGATAGAGAATTATTGCACACTTCCCATACATGACAGCTTACATGTCTGGTAGAGAGTATATTTTAGCATATGACAAAACTGTTGGTGACGCCATGTTGCAAGCATGTAAAGATGATCACGATGAAGATGCACTTTCTTTATTGCGTGTTGCGAAAATGGTAAGAAAAGATATGCTTCAACATACAAACTCATTCAACGGTGACTTTGATAATCAATCGCAGGGTAAGTCTGTTCAGCGCATGAAGTATGTCCACCCTCTCCAAATGAATGGGGATGGTGGTTGGATGATTTATCATGGAAAATAAAATGGTCGGAGTTGCCAGAGATTGCAGATTCTAGTAAAGAGTTAATAAAATGTATGTGCAAAATCTGTAAAAATACATGTGGCTGCAGAAAGGTTGGACTATCTTGCACATTATTGTGCAACTGCAAAAACGAATGTGACAAATGACATAATACAACCTGAAGTTTTTAAATTAACTTTAAATGGAATATTCATTTTTTAATATCTTGCATAACTAGGCATTAATAAATATACATTTTTGTTATTTATCCATTTCTTTCATTTTACTCACTATAAGCAACAAAACTACTTTAATAATTTTCCTATATTGATTTTAAGCATATTTCTGATATTAAAAATTAAATTGTTGACCTAAAAAACATTGAAATTGCCAAACACACTTTTGCATGATGGATAGTAAGAAAATGTAAACATCGAAATTGCCAAACACACTTTTGCATGATGGATAGTAAGAAAATTGCAAACAAATCCAGAATATGACGCCATTTTGAATTACAGATGCCATCTTGAATTACTATGACTTTTCACGGTGCCTCCCCATCTTATATTCATTGTATAAATATAAAGTAGAAACTTACCAATCAGGATATTCTTATCACAATTTGCAGTTATTTTAGGATTTTAGTCGTGTAGCACCTCCACTAATTAGTTCTGTGGCATTTATAAGTGGGGCTTCTCTTACAGTGCAGCTGTTGCCTACACAGTACACGTGATCATACTGTATAGCCAATATTCAGAATGCATTTCACTAAGCACCAGAGACATCACCATGACACTTAGGAGCACAATGGAAATCGCTATTATGCAAATATATACCAAATTACGCCTTGATAGTGCACAAATAAAAGTAAAAAAGCACAAAACAATATATAATAAAAGAATGTGATGTGATTACGATTAGATTAATGGGTGCAGCATGTGCACTGTACACAGGTCTATAAGTCATGAGGTTAATGGCGTAACTTGAGGGTCCCACATTGCACACATGGAGTAGTCCTGTCTCCTGCCGCTGTCTTTCTACAGCAGGGTATGCCATGCAGTGTGCATATTCATACCTCTCAACATTGGAGTGACGGGGATCAGTACAGTGTGCGGAGCGCCTTCAGAAATGGAGGAGGGGTAGATGCTTTGTCCATATTGACCTGTAGTGTTAAAGGTTAATTTACTACTTCATTGGGACAGTCTAACACATATGGCTTATATGTGCGCAGTGGAATTGAAAGGCCATGCTTTCCGTTCTACTAGGTTAAGAATTGAAAAAAAAAAAAGATAAAAATTAAAAGATGCGGAATAAAAGTGAGAAAATCATATTACTGTTTAAAGGATATGATTTTGAAAGTTGTTGGAAATCTCTATTATGTTTTTTTTATTACATATGTCAAACCATGAGGAAGGGTTATCTTATTGCTACTGTACTCTTGATACCAGGATAGAAGACAAACAGAAAATGCTATAAGGTTGTGTATAGGTAGGCTAACCATACTATCCCTTTAAACCAGGACACTCATGAATTATCCAGGTTCTGGGGCTGGCTAACTTCAAGCCTGCCTTTCAGCTGGTTTTATTAAGCCACAGAAGAACCTGTGTGATCCACAAGCGTCCCGGTGTAAAGGTATAGTACAGTAAGCCTATGTATAGGACATTTCCTCTTTGACTCGCCATACATACATTGGTGGTTCTATTTACAGTTAAGAGCAAATCAATGGTGCAAATTTGCACCTAGATAAATCACATTGTGGTGTAAGTGGCACAAAAGCAATTTTCTTTATTTTTTTACCATGCAGGGTAAACACTAGGTAGTGAGTTCAGCTAGAAAATGCCCCCCTCCCAAAGCAGATTTTATATCACTCTTCCTCAAATGGATTTGCCAAGGTGCAAAACTGCACCTTCTACTTGGAATTAGTCCTTACAGTGTATACCGTATGTGCCGTTATGTGTGTACGTAAGGCAACATACTTACCTACTTTTGGCTGATCCCCTCCAAGATCTTCTTGCAGTGGGAGATCCCACAAGCATTTTTTGCATCATTGCCACAAATCATTGCTAAATGCTACTCACCACTGGGGAAATGGGTGGGATCTGGGAGGGTGTGGGCTACACTCATGGGAAATTCTCCAAAGACATTCCATGAGTGCAGGGGAACACGGTATGCAGTTGTGAAGAGGTCCATGGCAACTCTCATATTCCCCCACAGAGCACATAGTTTGTGGTAGACGTGTGTTTACATTCCTGGGTGACATCATCTAACCAGTTATCCCATGTCATAATAATGTGCTTCATATGTGCAATATATTCATAACCAACACACGTTAATTAAAAAGCACATTGTATAATGTTAGCAGGAGGATATGTCTGCTTGCATTATGAAATTACATTTTGACATTCACAAAATCCTGTCTTTGTGATGGATCCAACCCGGGGAGAGTTGTATTTTGGGGGTGTGGTGTTCTGCTTTCCATTACCAGACCAGCCTACACTGGGGAGGGGGGGGGGGGCTGTTCTGCTGTCCTTTACCAGACCAGACTACAGTGATTTTACTAGAAACCGCATTATTGTGACAGCATTGCACTTCGCAGATTAAGCCTGCTGCAAACTGTGCTGTCAGCCATTACGATCGCTCGCTGTAATGGGACACTCATCACACTCTAATCATCATAGTACATCCCAATTTGTGATTTTTCAACCAACTAAAACAAATCACATCTCAAGTTTCACTTAGACTCGTTAGAGCTGGCAGGGAGCACCCAGTAAACATCAGTTGTGAGTCATACGTGGCAATGATTTATACACATCTGACAATATGCCACTTCTCCCCTGACTTGTCTTTCACAGAGCCCATGCCTTGTCTGTCTCTTTCCATTGTCTGTCTCCATTCCTGTCCACTTACATTTCACAACAAACAAATGGCTGTTTAGAGATTTTGCAGAAAATGTGCCTGTCCCAGACTCCCAACTAGCCTGTGCCCAGGGTGGTCATTCCGAGTTGTTCGCTCGCTAGCAGTTTTTAGCAGCCATGCAAACGCTATGCCGCCTCCCACTGGGGAGTGTATTTTAGCTTAGTAGAAATGCGAACGAAAGGATCGCAGAGCGGTGGCATAATTTTTTTGTGCAGTTTTAGAGTAGCTCAAAACCTACTCAGCGCTTGCGATCACTTCAGACTGTTCAGTTCCTGTTTTGACGTCATGAACATGCCCTGCGTTCGCCCTGCCACGCCTGCATTTTTCCTGGCACGCTCGCGTTTTTCCGATCACTCCCTGAAAACGGTCAGTTGACACCCAGAAACGCCCTCTTCCTGTCAATCACTCTGCGGCCAGCAGTGCGACTGAAAAGCTTCGCTAGACCTTGTGTGAAACTACATCATTCGTTGCAATAGTATGACGCGTGTGCGCATTGCGCCGCATACGCATGCGCAGAAGTGCCGTTTTTTGCCTCATCGCTGCAGAGCGAACGAAAGCAGCTAGCGATCAACTCGGAATGAGCCCCCATGAGTGCTATGGAGCCCAGCAGATGAGCGGCCCACCAGAAGACCATGTACAGCTGCCCCTCTTGCTGATCCAGCGACCTGCAGCTCTATATGGCCTCTGATTAGCATTGAACTCCCTGCTGCTAGCATAGCAAGTGATCGGAAGACCCAGAATGCTGTGCATGTGAGCCAATCTTGAATTCTGCCGAGAGAGGAAGGGAATTATTATTATCCTTTATTTATACGGCGCCACATGGGATCCGCAGCACCCACTTACAAAGCAAACAAATACGCAAAACATGAAGACAGTGACTTACAATTCAATACAATTTAGGACAAGTACAGGGTATATAAACATGGCTGCGTCAGTAAACAGCTCTGAAGCATCAGGGTGGCAGAAAACCGAGGGATGCCGATGTTCTTCTCTGATCAGGACGTGCAGAGCCATGCCTAGTGCAGCAGCAGGCAGCAGAGGGTGTTAGGTTCATATTCACTGACTTTGTGTAGGTACCCCATGGAAGACCCAGTTGGGAGGTCCATGGCACCATTAATACTTATTATGACCCCATCCTTGATGTACATTTCAACAATTTGCTGCACTGTGCTACTGAGGACTGAGCCACAATGAGGCGATTCACTGGGATCTGCAGGGGTATATTTACTAACGGTTGGTTTGTTAAAGTCGCCAGTCATCGGTGGCTTTGACCAATGGTTTTAAAATGGCAATAGGAAACAATGCTAAACAAGTCTGATTTGGTATTGATTACTGTTACTGTTTTAAAACTGTCAATCAAAGCTGGAGATTATTGGTGGCTTTGAAAAACCACCAGATCCCTTTATACATGCATCATACCCAAAACACATGCAAATTGACCAATCTTGCAACTAACAGCTATGACTAAAAATCTGTCTTAAGGATCTATTTATCCAAAACAGTAGATCCCTAAATCTGACCAAAATGGAAATATTTGACAGATTTAGGGATTATAGCTCTTTAACAATGCCTACAGCCTGCGATGGTCATCACTAGTACCATCATGCTATACAAAGCTACAGTGGTTGCTGCATATTATAAGAACAGCTGTGGAATGCCCCAGATGTACTATGTGAGCTACTGTACTGCCAAGTATAGTCCGGAGCTTGGCCCAGATAAGTAACATCATCTCCACGCCATGCGGATTGTCATAAATATGCCCTTAAATATAAGATAATATGTAATACAAGGGCCTATTTATCAAACAAAAACACTATATACAGAGAAAGTTTTTTATTTTATTTACTTTTCCTTATCTATCTAGGGCTTTGACACCTTTCTTCATTAATTGGCAAAGGACTGTATATTTATTTTCACTGGGATAAGCAGTAATAAAAGATATTAGTTTACACTAAACTTCTTCTAAAACTTTGGAGGACTTTGGCCAAACAGTTTATAGTGTAGGGACTCTAAGCTAAGCTTCTTACAGCACAGTACCATCAATTTCCTGATGGCGTCAACCACTTAACACAACTCAAATCTATGGCAATGGACTAGAACCATGTGGTTTAAAGCTTCGGCTGACCCGGGAATCCAGAGAGGTGAATATAATTATATGGGAGCAGGGTGTGTGAACTGAGCCCCCCTGGACCCAGACGCCCATGTGCACTGCACACCTTGCACCAATTATAAATACACCATTGCTTCCAGCTTCTGGCTGGAAGATCAAGTATTAGTCGGCCATTCATTCATGTTTTTAAACTGAAAGTTTGTTTACCCCAGGAGCTTCCAAATAGAATGATCAGCGCTCTCTCCATATTATGCAGAAACAGAACACCAGCTCACAGCTGTGATCACGGTGGATTATTTTCTGTGTGTATCTATTAATTGAGCAAGAAAAAAAGGCATTCGGTTTCCCCCAGCACCCTGAATGATAACAGTAACCAGATATAAATCCCACATAGTAATAGAATTCAGAGATCTGCGAGGTGCGAGGTGTGGTGCCTCTGGATTGGCTGAGTTGGATGGCTTTAGTGTGGCATACCTTTACATTCTATTAACACTTTTCACTCATTAATTTTTTAACACTATTTCCCTATTTTATTTACATTTCATGTTTGTATCACCCTCTCTATAGCTTCGGCTTCCTAAATACTAATTTATTAACACTATAGTTTTTTTCACTGGTATGCTACGCTGGGCTTTCTGGCTTATGCTGGTGTTTTGGGGTGCCACACCCTGCACCTAGATACAGCGCTAGGGACCCCAAATATACAGAGACGCCGTGATGCGGCTTTGGGGCTTAACCACACATTTGCGCAAATATGTGTAACGAAGATCTCTGAATTCTATTACTATGTGGGATTTATATCTGGTTACTGTTATCATTCAGGGTGCTGGGGGAAACCAAATGCCTTTTTTTCTTGCTCAGAAATACCCCTCCCTTTCGAGCACCTGAATGATATCACTAAGCTAATTGAGCATCTACCAATATATATGTCTGTATCTATTAATTAGATTACCCCTCAGTTTCTAGCACCTGTTGTAAACTTATAAACTTATAAAGCAAACCCATTTCTGTATAAAAGCCAACGGGTGTCAGAGCATCTTACAAGAAGCCTCTTGGAAAAACCGACAGGAATTATGCTTGGGATTTTCATACTGTAAATGATTTAACATTTATTCATTATCTGAAACTCAGTCAGCAAATATTCATATTCACCTTTACTGCCCCTCATATTTCAATTTATACAAGCGCTCCCAAGGTTAGAGAGGACAGGCTGCAAGAGAGGTATCTTCTTTGTTGAAACAGTAACTGCAGAACACGAAGAGCCACCCATGACACGTTACCTGCGATGGAAGTGTCTGATAACACAAAAGTCAAGGTAGAAAGCTCTACAGTAATTACAGGCAACATATTCACTCACTGAGTTATAATAACAGACATCTATATTGAGACATAACTTCCAGTCATTGATAACTGTTCGAGTTTATCTTAGAATCAGCAGACAGAGGCTGAGATGTTACATTGCACTAAACCATGTCCTTGGGCATTCTCTTCACCACTACTGCCCTATTCCACTCAATGGCGTAAAAGTAACTATAGCGAAGCATGGAAGATCCATAGTAAGCAGAATACCCAGACAAGGAGCTTGCTACTAACGTTGAGCTCCAACCCACCCCAAGGTACATAGGAATATGACAGGCAGTACTTGCATTGATAGTGCATTTGTTGATATTACAGTACTTTCATCTACTGGCAGATATGTACACCAAGGATGTTTCTTTAAAGCAAATGTTTCTTAAGAGCACTGATCTCTGTTCATAGATGCCTACAGCGCATGCGTGAAAGGGAATTTCTGCATTGTTGTGTACATCCATTTTACTATGAGTCAGACACAATTTTGAGCATGATTTCAGGCCTATAAATAGACCCCCTCATTCCAACTGTGGATATACAGCAGTTTTATATATAAAGCTTGGCAAACAAAAAACCTTCAGCAGAAAATTTAAAACTAAAATAACTTTAAATAAAATAGTGCAAATGAAAACAACCTTAATTAGCCTGTGCGGATACAGCCAAACACTTAAGCAGGAAGTGGAAATTCTACAAAACTTGAATAAAGCAGTGCAAATAATATCAACATTATACAAACAATGTGGTAAGTAAGGTGGTAGCAGTTTTAATAATGGAGCTTAAATGAGGGTAGTATGAGTACTGAGTTACTAGGGGTTGGGTACCTTTTGTAAATTCTTGATCTGGAGTGCTTACACCAGAGGTTCTCAAACTCGGTCCTCGGGGGCCCACACAGTGCATGTTTTGCAGGTCTCCTCACAGAATCGCAAGTGAAATAATTAGCTCCACCTGTGGACCTTTTAAAATGTGTCAGTGAGTAATTAATACACCTGTGCACCTGCTGGGTTACCTGCAAAACATGCACTGTGTGGGCTCCCGAGAACCAAGTTTGAGAACCTCTGGCTTACACCATGGCCCTCAGCCTGTTAAAGAAGTCATGACCTGGAGGCCAGTGCAAGTCTGGGCCAATAGCATGACTGGAGAGTTAGGGGTTGTGGAGCAGGGATGCAGTTACACAGCTTACTGTAGGTAGCTGTCAGAGGACTGACCAGTCTACAGACTCTAGAGAAGGGTTTGGTGGAGTCTGCACAGGATCTCTCAATGAAATACTTGGTACTGTATAGATTGTAATTTTAAGCTATAGCTCTAAAATAAACCAACATATGGCCATAAAGAAAAACAAATAATTACTATTTGGCACTAGGTTGGCGGTGCTCCCAGAGATAGTTCAGTAAACTGGTCTAAGGAAAGTGTATGGTTCCTGTGTAGTACAGGAGCCAAAAGAGAAAAGAAAGACTATATGTCTTTTCTGGGGCACACTTTTATTGATAAGTAATGGTTAATCTTGTAATGGTTAAAATTTAACTTTTATTAGTAGTCCTCTAAAAAAAAATTGGCTATGAGGCAAAAAGTAGGTATCAGTATTGTTAATACGCAATTGTCATAGAATGGTATCTATCCCAAAAGAAAAATAATTGGTTAGGGTTAGATGATATAAATCAAACTAAATAGCTCCATTGCGCGAAATTATATGTATGTCTCCGATATTGAAAAGGATAAATCCTGTCAATAATATAATTTTAATGTTTTCTTCTTCCAAATAATAGTAAAATGCAATTTGCTGGTAAGAATACCAATGTAGTGGAAGAAAGGAATATTCACAAATCTGATAAGCCAGGCTCCAAATCCAGGACACAAGACCTGGAACCAAAGTATTATTCTGTAATAAGTCATCTATTGATACATTACTAATTATAATTGTGGAGCCCGGCTTATCAGATTTGTGAATATTCCTTTCTTCCACTACATTGGTATTCTTACCAGCAAATTGCATTTTACTATTATTTGGAAGAAGAAAACATTAAAATTATATTATTGACAGGATTTATCCTTTTCAATATCGGAGACATACATATAATTTCGCGCAATGGAGCTATTTAGTTTGATTTATATCATCTAACCCTAACCAATTATTTTTCTTTTGGGATAGATACCATTCTATGACAATTGCGTATTAACAATACTGATACCTACTTTTTGCCTCATAGCCAATTTTTTTTTAGAGGACTACTAATAAAAGTTAAATTTTAACCATTACAAGATTAACCATTACTTATCAATAAAAGTGTGCCCCAGAAAAGACATATAGTCTTTCTTTTCTCTTTTGGCTCCTGTACTACACAGGAACCATACACTTTCCTTAGACCAGTCTACAGACTCCCCACAGTGCAGGGTAAAAGCTGGACGGCTAACACATGGATGATCACTGTGATTACCGTATATCCTGAGGTGGAGAAAATCAGGAAAAAGTCATGATGTAGGGAGTAGTCATCTCAATCAGCAGCATTACTCCTGCCTCACCTAGGTAGAAATTTGGTTTTATTTTCCCAGTCCCAGATGTGGATAAGGCTGATTATACCCTACTAGGTCCTGGTGGACCTTTTTGTGTCATTTGGAGTGGAGGTGGGAACATTGAGTTATGCACTGATGGGCTGACAGTTGGCCCCCATCTAGGCATGAATGGAGCTGGTGAGCAGATGGCGATATTGCTTTGTGGGGTTCTTCTTCACCATGCACCATACTTTTCTGTTTTCTTCTCAATCGAAATTAATTTATAAATAAATATGACCCTTAGGAGTTATATACAGAGTACTGCTACGCAAAGGTGCATTGTCAAAAAATGTTTCTCTCTCACTCTACTTGATACTTATATGTTGAAATATTTAATACTATTTATGTGCAATAACTCAATGGGGGCTATTCAATTGTTGGCAAGGGTGTCTAGTGGAGCTATTCAATTGTTGCTCCAATCAGACACCCATTAGCAGCGGCAGTCATATCTCAGCTCGCAGCCCCGGAGGCAGTGAGCTGAAATGTCTAAGTGGCCGATTTATCACCCTCTGCATCTGAGGATAAGGATGTAATGTGATAAAATCGTCCCAGTCCGCAGTGCGATTATTGAATACATTGCATGGATGTATAAAAAATTACATGCAGGGACAGAGCTTGCGAGAAAGCTCTGTCTCTGCGATGCCTCTCTGCAGCATTAGCGGCAGCAGGAGGACCCGATGGGTGCTGGTAACTATAAAAAAAAAAATTCACACAGTGATCAGCCTGTGTGTCCATCGGACACACATATGATCACACATGCCGGGTCCCTGCACAGCTTTCTCTGTGAGCCCTGTGATTATGCTATCTCAGGATAGCGTTATTATCACAGGGCTCATTGCAATGTTTTTTTACCTTTTTGTTTTTTAGTAAATTCGGCCAGATTGCATGTCCCATAAGTATGGGACATGAGATCTGGTTACTAAAAAATAATTAAAATTAAAGGGTTTGGAGCAGTTTTTCACTAAAACTTCTCCAAAAGACCTTTACATTCAGGTGATATAAAATAGTAACGAAAGGTTAATACATCTGTCCCTTAATATAAATATTAGTGTTGCAAAAGAATTGCTATAAAGCTGCAGATTAGAACAAATATTTTAAGGAAAAAAATCACAGGGCGCAGTACAGTCCGTGGAGGCCCAAATGTGGCTATTTGGTGCGATTTGACGATAGATGTACTGTATGTAGACACATCTGCACCCCCCCAATAAAAGCCTACAATCGGCCCAGCTCCTTCCAGCCATGGCAGATTCACAATGCAATCCTGTATTCACTGAGACTGGGAGAAGCAAAGCTGAGTGAAGGATCTTTATTGGGTGTACAGCTATGCATTGTAATGTCGGTAAGCTTAAAGGGATATGTTAATTAATAGCCAATTACTTTACACTCACTGCTGCTCCCCCATATTAACAGGCAGCGCCAGCTAGGCCTGAATTATAGCTGCACAGGGTTTAGGGGTATTCCAGACAGTAGAAAAGTTCTCCTAGTATTGACCTGGAGAAGTGTACAAGAGGTAACAGCCAGGGCAGTTCCCCTAGTATTGACCTGGAGAAGTGTACAAGAGGTAACAGCCAGGTCCGTTTCAAGCCATGGAGGCATCATATATGACCCCCTTTCCTCTTGGGCCTTGGGTGTCATTCTCTGTTCCTCAGTTCGGAAGTGTGGAGCTTGACTATGGTAATATAACCAGGAGACACACACACACACATACACACATACCATAACACTGACAGAGGAGCAGCAGCAAGCAACTTCTGAAGAAGAAAGAAGTTACATTTGTTCCCAGACTATTGTGGGGAGTGATGCTACCACTTAAACCACTCATAGGGGGAAGATGTGCTAAGCCTTGGAGAATGATAATGTGGACCGAGCTGTCACCCATGTCTCCCCAGTCACTCACTGGGCCAGATGTACTAAGCTTTGAAAAGTGATAAATATCTCGGTGATAAAGTACCAGCCAATCGGCTCCTAACTGTCATTTTTCAAAAACAGCCTGTAACATGGCAGTTAGCAGTTTATCATCAAGAAATTGATAACTTTTCAGGCTTTGTACATCTCCCCCACTATCTCCTTGTCACCCCTGTCTCCCCAGTCACCTATTAACTCTGTCACCTACTATCTCCCTGTCACCCACTATCTCCCTGTCACCCACTATCTCCCTGTCACCCCTGCCTCACAAGTGACCTACTATCTGCCTTTCACCCACTATCTCCATGTCACCTACTATCTCAGTCACCCACTATCTCCCTGTCAGCTCCGCCTCTCTAGCCACCTACTGTCTCCCTGTCACCCTTGCCTCCTCGGTCACCCACTATCTCCCTGTCACCTACAATCTCCCTGCCAACCACTATCTCCCTGTCACTCCTGCCTCTCCAGTCACCTACGATCTACCTGTTACCCCTGCCTCCCCAGTCACCTACTATCTCCCTGTCACCTACTATATCCCTGTCACCCACTATATCGCTGTCACCCACTATATCGCTGTCACCCCTGCCTCACGAGTGACCTACTATCTGCCTTTCACCCACTATCTCCATGTCACCTACTATCTCAGTCACCCACTATCTCCCTGTCTCCCCTGCCTCCCCAGTCATCCACTATCTCCCTGTCACCTCCACCTCTCCAGCCACCTACTGTCTCCTTGTCACCCTTGTCTCCCCAGTCACCTACTGTCTTCCCAGTCACCTACTATCTCCCTGTCACCTACAATCTCCCTGCCAACCACTATCTCCCTGTCACACCTGCCTCTCCCGTCACTTACTATCTACCTGTTACCTCATGCCTCTCTGGTCACCTACTATCTACCAGTCACCTACTATCTCCCTGTACCGTTTGGGCTACTATTGTGTGGCCACGCCCTTTCCTTGTGAGACCATGCCCCTTTGTACAGTGCGTGCCTTAGGCACACGCTGTCCCTTTAAAAAATTTATCCGATCAAGGGGCAACAAAATTTATATTTGCCTTCTAAAAAATAAAAATACGCTCGGGCCAGCCCTGGTGGTGTGAGACAGCAAGCAAGCTATTATAGCAATCGTGCTGCTTTCTCTCTCCTTATTCTAAATGGCCTGCAAAGGGAGATTCTATTTATAGAAATGTAATAATTGTACAATAAATTTCTATTACATCAATGTGACAGTCATATATTTTTATATATTTCATATTATCCAAAAGAATGTATTGAGATTATTTTCTGAGAAATGGCATATTTATATACTAAAATACCAGACTATGAGGTAAATTTACTAAAGCTTCTAAAACAGAGAATGTTGCCCATAGCAACCAATCAGATCCTGTCTATCATTTTCTAAAAGCCAATAGAAAAATGATAGACAGCATCTGATTGGTTACTATGGGCAACATCACCAATTCTCTGTTTTCGTAGCTTCTGTAAATTTACCCCTATGCTACTTTTTACACAAACTTGCAGAGAGCAGGAGAGACTTGTTTGGTCTCCTGTTGCAATTGACCCTATTTATTATAAAGTTGTATAAAAGGATTATTGCGGTGATAGAAAATGAGGTCATTGCTTCCATATATCAGTAAGACATCACCACAGCTGAGTAATCAAATCCGGCCTGGTCGGTATGACTTAATTTACTGCTTCGCCTGGATATGTGCTTAGATCATAAATAAAATATTTAAATACAGTTTAAAAACTATTGATGATTAAACTTCTTTAGCCAAATTTAAAAAAAAAAAGCTTTGTCTCCTTCATTCCATCTGTTATTGCCACCCTGAGATACTTATTAAATAGTCTTTCCCATGCTTTGCAAACCCAGCAAATCTAATTGCAAAAGAATTGATATTGCCGAAGGTAACCCCTTGATAGATTGTTTTTGCTGGAGATATGGCTATTCATTGTTTGTTTAATAAATAGAGCCCATTACTGTAATTCAGTTGTATTAGTATATTCCTATGTTCTATTGCACATTGGCTTTCTGATGTTGTTAAATAAATTTGGGATGCAGTCACAATATGTCGACATTCAAAATGCTGTCAATCATAATGTCGACACCACAATGTCAACATTGTTGAAATGTTAGGCAGTGATGGCTAACCTTGACACTCCAGCTGTTGTTGAAATACATATCCCAGCATGCCCTGCATTAGTTTTAGCATGGCCAAATAGCAAAAGTGTAGCAGGGCATGCTGGCTGCGATGTGTAGTTTAACAACAGCTGGAGTGTCAAGGTTAGCCATCACTGCACTAGAGGGAGAGGGAAGGTTAGGTTATGGAAGGGGTTGGGGTTAGGGTTAAGAACTAAGGGGATGTTTACTGTAAGGGGTTAAGATTAGGGTAAGGGCATACTTGCCTACTTTTGAAAAAGCATGTCAGGGAGATTGTGAAAGTAACACCTATCAGCACGGACGTACAGTATACTGCTACATCTGAGAGGCGTGTCATATAAATGACTGACATCCAAATGTAAATGAGCCCCAAAGCTAGTAAGATCTACTTGTTGAAGAAAAGACTCTTATATTTTGCAGAATTTGTTTGTGTATTGTGCTTTACAGAGGTTTCATATACTGTAAGTGGCCTTTATTTAAAATGCATGTAGCCAGAGGGATCATTGTGTCTTATAATAACCAATGCAGAGAAATGGCACTGATGTTCCCATTTGAATGTATGTATCTGTGATTTATTCCCCCCTTCCCAAGAATGTAACAGCTGAACAACAGGGTTAAAGGTGCAATCAGGGAGATTTCTGGTCTATTCAGGGAGTCAGGGAGATTGCTTCTATTTCAGGGAGTCTCCTGCAGAATGAGGGAGCGTAGGCAAGTATGGGTGAAGGGCATTTTTCACAGCCGGAACCAATGTAGGATTTGCTGGAAGTCATCATGACGTCACTACCAGACCTGGATGACACATTTTCTCATATCAACATTTTTAATTTCAACGTGATGTATGTCGACAATATACTGTATACTACATCCATGCAGAACTGGCAATACTTAAGAGCAAGATAATTATGGAATCTAGTTATGTAAAAGTCATATGACTTTTCACTATATATAAAAATACAAAAGATTGTCCATTTTTCAGGAAGATATAAACCCTTTTTTGACTAAAACACTGGAAAAAGGGCATATCTTGACTTATCTCAGTTTACTACAAGGTAATCAGTAGAAAAATCACAATGAAAAGGATGTCAGAATGGTCGTGCCATAATTATTGATACCACCGAGTTGTTAAATAGACCTCTTAATCCCTGAAACAATCAATAGATTTTTAAACCCCCTATCTGCTGCAGGGACGCCAGTGCCTCTCCTGTTATAAGTGATTAAAATAATACAAAGAAGATTTATTACTTATTTATTTATTTGTATTTATTAACAGTTTATATAGTGCAGCATATTCCGTTGCGTTTCACAATTAGAACAACAGTAATAGAACAAAACTGGGTAAAAACAGACAGACATAGAGGTAAGAAGGCCCTGCTCGCAAGCTTACAATCTATAGGGAAATAGGCATTGATACACAAGGATAGATGCTACCTATTGCATAATGGTTCCCCAGATTGCTAGGTTCTTAATGGGCTGTATGATATGATCACCCAGCAATGTTGGCCAAGTGTCACAAATGTGTGAGAGTAAAGAAAGACAAGATATGTGATGTTATGTGTACTGTGCAGAGAGGATTAGCTAGGGAAGCACTGAAGGTTATGTGGGTGGGTCTGGAATTTGATAGGCTTGTCTGAAGAGGTGAGTTTTCAGGGAACGTTTAAAGGTTTGGAGACTAGAGGTGAGTCGGAGGGCATTTCACAGAGTGGGTGAAGCCAGGATAAAGTCCTGTAATTTTGAGTGTGAACAAGTAATACGAGTGGATGAGAGACGCAGATCTTGTGCAGAGCGGAGAGGTCAGGTAGGGAGATATTTTGAGATGAGTGAAGAGATGTATGTTGGTGCAGTTTGGTTAATGGCTTTGTATGTAAGTAAAAGTATTTTATATTTAATACGGTAGAATACCGGTAACCAATGGAGGGACTGACAGAGTGGATCTGCAGACGATGAACGTCTAGCGAGGAAGATTACTCTCGCAGCTGCATTCAAAATGGATTGTAGTGGTGAGAGCCTATGTTTGGGAAGACCGGTCAGGAGACTATCACTATAATCAATGCGGGAGATAACGAGAGCATGGATTAGAGTTTTTGCTGTGTCTTGTGTAAGATATGGTCGTATTTTGATATGTTTCTTAGATGAATGTAACATGATCTTGAAACAGATTGAATGTGGGGAACAAAGGACAGTTCAGAGTCAAGAATGACACCTAGGCAGCGAGCTTGTGGGGTAGGGATGATTGCTGAGTTATCAACAGTGATAGAGATATCAGGTTGGTAACTACTCTTGGCCAGTGGATATATAATTAATTCTGTTTTAGAAATATTAAGTTTGAGGTGGCGAGATGTCATCCAAGATGAACTGGCAGAAAAGCATTCAGTGACACGGCCCAATACAGATGGTGACAAATCAGGGGAGGATAGGTCAATTTAAGTATCATCCATATACAGATGGTACTGAAATCCAAAAGAACTGATTAGTTTAACAAGAGATGAGTTATAGATAGAGAAAAGCAGAGGACCTAAGACTGAACCTTGTGGTACAAAAGCAGCAGAGATATCAAAGAGAATAAGTATTGCGTAATGGCCTTTAGATTTAGCAGTGACCAAATCATTCACTACCTTAGTCAGTGCTGTCTCTGTGGAGTGTTGGTCATGAAATCCTGACTGAAGTGGGTCCAGTAGGCTGTGTGAGTTAAGAAAGTGTGTGAGGCGAGTGTAGGCAGGTCTCTCAAGTAGCTTGGAGGGGCATGGGAGCTGAGAGATGGGACGGAAGTTTGAGAGCGAGAGTTATGGTCAGAGTTTTGTTCTGTGTCATATATATCCTCTTTATACTATTCTAATAGTTTTAGTCCATTTAATTAGTTTGGGAGGCACTGATAGCTAGTGCCTCCCGTAGACAGTAGGAACGGGGACAAAGTGTGTGTGTGTGTGTGTGTGTGGGGGGGGCGCGGAGCCAAAGAACTCACCGCACGTCACTGATCTGCTGTTGTCCATGAAATGATGATGAGATACTGTACAGCTGCAAGTTTTTGCTGTATATAAATTTAATACCAATGCAATAGCAGATAATTCAGTAGCGTTTGTTGCCTTCATAAAACAACCAATTGTGAACCTCTACTGAAATGTTTCATAAGCTTTCTTAACCCTGAATTGATTATTGCTTTGTCCTAGGACAGTGGTTCTCAAACTGTGTGCCTAGGAACCCTGGGGTGCCTCTGGACACTTGCAGGGGTGTTTTGGATTGGTGGTTCAGGCCAATTCAAATAATCTGTGGTCAATGACATAAGCATAACCAGTGCTGGTGGCTGCCAATCATAACATATGTGGACAAACAGAAACAAATCTTGTCCCTCACCACACAATTGAACCTAAGGATGACATATTAACACAATTTACTTAATTTAATATTTCTTTCTAAATTTCTCAATAAGAAACTTTTGATTCTTTAGGGCGCCGTGAATCAAAAAAGCTGGTGAACCAGTGTCCTAGGGGAATCCCGATGAAGGCATACAGTTGTATGTCTTGTTTAAAATGTACAGGTATGTTGTTGTTTTGTTCCCCATGAAACCTCTTATCTGAGAAGCATCTAATAGGCCCTACACACTGCGCGATATTAGTGAAAGATATGAACGATCTCGTTCATTAATGAACGAGATACCGTTCATATCTTTCAGTGTGGATGCACCAGCGATGAACGATGCGCGGCCCCGCGCTCGTTCATCGCTGGTGCCCCGTCGTCTGTGCATGCAGGCCAATATGGACGATCTCGTCCATATTTGCCTGCACTTCTATGGAGCCGGGTGACGGGGCAGGTGAATAGGTAGGGAAGTTCTTTATTTTAAGGTAAAAATGGAAAGACAGTGCAGAACCTATGGTACAACCCACCCAATGTATAATAATGCACTCGGATGGGTTTAAAATAAATAGAATAATATTGCAAATTAATATGTTATTTCGCAGGTGAATTTCTCTAAAAAGCTAAAACAAAAGTGTTAAACTACAGCATATGAGACATGCATGTTGTATTAATGCAAAGTGCTTTTTGAACTTGCAGATGGGAGTCACTAGTTGTTTTTTTTTGCAACAATTTTACAAACATGCATAAAAAGATATTTTTCTGTTCCCCAAAATACTGTAAAGACTTTAATTTGCTGAAAAAATAGGATTTTAATACCTACCGGTAAATCCTTTTCTCTTAGTCCGCAGAGGATGCTGGGGACTCCAAAAGGACCATGGGGTATAGACGAGATCCGCAGTAGACATGGGCACTTTCAGGCTTTAAATGGGTGTGAACTGGCTCCTCCCTCTATGCCCCTCCTCCAGACCTCAGTTATAGGAACTGTGCCTAGAGGAGACGGACATTTCGAAGAAAAGGATTTTGTTAAACTAAGGTGAGATACCTACCAGCTCACACCACCACACACCGTACAACATGGCCTGTAACTACAACCAGTTAACAGCGTGAACCAAAACGATCAGCAACAGGCTGACCTTAACCAAAACACAACCATTGTGTAACATAAGCAATAACCGTTAGCAAGTACTGCAGATAGAGTCCGCACTGGGACGGGCGCCCAGCATCCTCTATGGACTAAGAGAAAAGGATTTACCGGTAGGTATTAAAATCCTATTTTCTCCTTCGTCCTAGAGAATGCTGGGGACTCCAAAAGAACCATGGGGTTTATACCAGAGCTCCAGACCGGGCGGGAGAGTGCGGATGACTCTGCAGCACCGATTGAGCAAACATGAGTTCCTCATCAGCCAGGGTATCAAACTTGTAGAATTTCGCAAAAGTGTTTGAACCCGACCAAGTAGCTGCTCTGCAAAGTTGTAATGCCAATACACCCCGGGCAGCCGCCCAAGACGAGCCCACCTTCCTAGTGGAATGGGCCCTCAGCGAATTCGGTAACGGCAATCCAGCCACAGTATGGGCATGCTGAATCGTATTACAGATCCAGCGTGCAGTAGTCTGCTTAGAAGCAGGAGCCCCAACCTTGTTGGAAGCATACAGGACAAACAACGCCTCTGTTTTCCTAATACGAGCCGTTCTGGCTACATAAATTTTCAAAGCTCTGACCACATCGAGCGACTAAGAATCAGCCAAGGCTTCAGTAGCCACAGGTACCACAATAGGTTGGTTCATGTGAAACGAAGAAACCACCTTTGGGAGAAATTGTTGACGAGTCCTCAATTCCGCTCTATCAACATGGAAAACCAAGTAGGGGCTTTTGTGAGACAAAGCCGCCAACTCTGACACCCGCCGCCAAGGCCAATAGCATGACCACTTTCCAAGTGAGAAATTTCAACTCAACCTTTTGTAAAGGTTCAAACCAATGTGACGTCAGGAACCGTAACACCACGTTAAGGTCCCATGGAGCCACCGGGGGCACAAATGGAGGTTGGATGTGCAGTACCCCTTTCACGAAAGTCTGTACTTCTGGAAGCGAGGCCAATTCCTTTTGAAAGAAAATAGATAAGGCCAAAATCTGCACTTTAATGGAGAAAACGACCCAGCTGAAATTCTTCCGTAGGCGCCTTCTTGGATTCACACCAAGACACATATTTTCTCCAAATACGGTGGTAATGCTTCGCCGTTACCTCCTTCCTAGCTTTCAGTAGAGTCGGAATGACCTCTCCGGGAATACCCTTTCGAGCTAGGATTTGCCATTCAACCGCCATGCCGTCAAACGCAACCGTGGTAAGTCTTGGAACACGCACGGTCCTTGCTGTAATAGATCCTCTCTCAGAGGAAGAGGCCAGGGATCTCCTATGAGTAATTCCTGAAGATCCGGATACCAGGCCCTCCGTGGCCAATCTGGAACAACGAGTATCGCCTGAACCCTTGTTCTTCTTATGATCCTTAACACCTTTGGGATGAGTGGAAGTGGAGGGAACACATAGACCGACTGAAACACCCACGGTGTCACCAGAGCGTCTACTGCTATTGCTTGAGGGTCCCTTGACCTGGAACAATATGTCTGAAGCTTCTTGTTGAGGCGAGACGCCATCATGTCTATTTGAGGCAGTCCCCAACGACTTGTCACTTCCGCAAAGACCTGTTGATGAAGACCGCACTCTCCTGGATGTCTGCTGAGGAAGTCTGCTTCCTAGTTGTCCACGCCTGGAATGAAGACCGCTGACAGAGCGCTTGCATGTTTTTCCGCCCAGCGAAGAATCCTTGTGGCCTCCGCCATCGCCGCTCTGCTCCTTGTTCCACCCTGGCGGTTTATGTGCGCCACCGCTGTTATGTTGTCCGACTGAATCAGGATGGGTAGGCAGCGAAGGAGATGTTCTGCTTGTAGGAGGCCGTTGTAAATGGCCCTTAATTCCAGAAGGTTTATGTGCAGACAAGCTTCTTGGCTTGACCATTTTCCCTAGAAATTTTCCCCCTGTGTGACTGCTTCCCAACCTCGGAGACTCGCATCCGTGGTTACCAGGACCCTATCCTGGATCCCGAACCTGCAACCCTCTAGAAGGTGAGAACTTTGGAGCCACCACAGGAGAGAAATCCTGGCCCTGGGGGATAGGCTTATCCTCCGGTGCATGTGTAGATGGGACACGGACCACTGAAAAGTCCTGGCATGAAACCTGCCAAACGGAATGGCCTCGTAAGCCGCCATCATTTTCCCCAGCACTCGAGTGCATTGATGACTCGACACTCTTGCCGGTTTCAGAAGTTCCTTGACCATGTTCTGGATTTCCTGAGCTTTTTCCAACGGGAGAAAAACTCTCTGAAGATCCGTGTCCAGAATCATGCCCAAGAACGACAGCCATGTTGTCGGAATCAACTGTGACAACTGTGGCAAATTTAGGAGCCAGCCATGTTGCTGCAGAACCGTCAGGGAGAGCGCAACGTTTTTTCTTAACTGCTTCTGTGATCTCGCCTTTATCAGGAGATCGTCCAAGTACGGGATAATTGTAACCCCTTGCTGGCGCAGGAGCACCATCATTTCCGCCATTACCTTGGTGAAAATCCTCGGGGCCGTGGAAAGACCAAACGGCAACGTCTGAAATTGGTAGTGACAATCCTGAACAGCGAACCTCAGGTACGCCTGATGAGGAGGATAAATGAGAACATGTAAGTAAGAATCCTTTATGTCGACTGACACCATAAAATCCCCCCCCCTCCAGACTGGAGATCACTGCTCGGAGAGATTCCATCTTGAATTTGAAACTTTTGAAATACAGATTGAGGGATTTTAAGTTCAGAATCGGTCTGACCGCGGGACCACAAACAGGCTTGAATAAAACCCTTCTCCCCGTGTTGACGGGGGTACCTCGACAATGACTCTCTGCTGACACAGCTTTTGTGTTGCCGCACACACTACCTCTCTTTCCGGAAGAGAAGCTGGCAAGGCCGATTTGAAAAATCGGTGTGGAGGCACGTCTTGAAACTCCAGTTTGTATCCTTGGGTCACAATTTCCAGCACCCAAGGATCCAGGCCCGAGAGAACCCAGACCTGACTGAAGAGCTGAAGACGCGCCCCCACCGGTGTGGACTTCCCAGCGTCATGCGGTGGACTTGGCAGAATCCGGGGAGGACTTCTGCTCCTGGGAGCCTGCCACAGCCAGCGATCTTTTTCCTTTTCCCTTACCTCTTGCCGCAAGGAAGGATGACCCACGTCCTTTCCGGAATTTCTGCGACCGAAAGGACTGCATCTGGTATTGAGGAGTTTTCTTTTGCTGTGGAGGAACAAAAGGCAGAAAAGAGGACTTACCTGCGGTAGCTGTAGAAACCAGGTCCGTGAGGCCTTCACCAAAATAAACTCCACCCTTATAGGGCAGAGCCTCCATAGCCTTATTAGAATCAGCATCACCATTCCATTGATGAGTCCACAACGCCCTCCTAGCCGAGATTGCCATGGCATTGGCCCTTGATCCCAAGAGGCCAATATCTCTCGCAGTCTCCTTTAGATAGACTGCAGCATCCTTGATATGATGTAGTGTCAAAAGCACGCTATCCCTATCTAGGGTGTCCATTTCAGATGACAAGGTATCTGCCCACTTTTCAATCGCGTTACTCACCCAAGCCGATGCCACGGCCGGCCTGAGTAGCGTCCCCGTCGTGACATAAATAGATTTCAAGGTAGCTTCCTGCCTACGATCAGCAGGATCCTTCAGGGCCGCCATTTCAGGGGACGGTAGCGCCACCTTCTTAGACAATCGCGCTAGAGCTTTGTCTACCGTGGGTGTTGACTCCCACCTAACCCTATCCTGAGAAGGAAACGGATATGCCATAGCAATTCTCCTGGGAATCTGCCACCTCTTGTCTGGAGTTTCCTAGGCCCTTTCAAAAAGAGCGTTCAGTTCATGAGAGGGAAGAAACGTTACCTCTGGTTTCTTCCCCTTAAACATACAGACCCTTGTCTCAGGGATAGCGGGGTCTTCCGTCATATGTAACACATCTTTTATCGCCACAATCATGTATTGAATACTATTAGCCACCCTAGGGTGCAACTTTGCATCATTATAGTCGACACTAGAGTCGGAATCCGTGTCGGTATCAGTGTCTGCTATCTGGGTAAATGAAAGTTTTTGGGACCCCGAGGGGGTCTGAGTGTGTGGCACCACCTCTCCCATGGATTGTCTCCATGCTTGGTTTTGAGACTCCGATTTGTCCAACCTCTTATGCAATAATGCCACACTTTTATTTAAAACACTCCACATCTCAACCCAATCAGCAGTCGGCGGTGCCGACGGAGTCACTCCCTCATTCTGTTCAGCCCCCACGCGTGCCTCCTCCTGGGAAGAGCATTCAGCTTCTGACATGCCGACACACGCGTATCAACACCCCCAAACACACTGGGCTAAAGGGGACAGACCCACAGTAAGGCCTTTCAGAGAGACAGAGAGGAAGTTTGCCAGCTTACACCCAGCGCCCCACCGGTCTGAAAAATTAAATAATGCCCCAGACCTATAAGCGCTGTTTTATAATAATAACCAACACCAAATTGTCGTGCCCCCCCTTGTTTTAACACCCTGTTGCTTGTGACAGCAGTGAAGGGCCAGGAGCAGCGTCTCTGCAACAAGCTGTGGAGAGAAATGGCGCTGGTCAGAGCTGGAGGATGAAGCCCCGCCCCCTACATGGTGCGCTTATGTCCCGCATTTTTTTATATACTGGCGGGGGTCTCCTAACAGTGCCTCCGCACTGTATATACATGCCAGTCCTTATTTTTGAGGTTTTTATTGCTGCCCAGGGCGCCCCCGCCCTGCACCCATGTAGTGCCTGTGTGTGCGGGTACCTCAGGAAGACTGAAGTCTTCTGCCGCCTTCACTGAAGTCTTCTTTGCTTCGGTTACTCACCTGTCTTCTTTCTTCAGGCTCTGTGAGGGGGACGGCAGCGCGGCTCCGGGAACGAGCAGCTAGGTGACCCAAGTGATCAGACCCTCTGGAGCTAATGGTGTCCAGTAGCCTAAGAAGCAGAACCTTTCAACTCACAGTAGTAGGTCTGCTTCTCTCCCCTCAGTCCCACGATGCAGGGAGCCTGTTGCCAGCAGTGCTCCCTGAAAATAAAAAACCTAACAAAAGTCTTTTTAGAGAAACTCAGTAGAGCTCCCCTAGTGTGTGACCAGTCTCCTCTGGGCACAGAATCTAACTGAGGTCTGGAGGAGGGGCATAGAGGGAGGAGCCAGTTCACACCCATTTAAAGTCTTAGTGCCCGTGTCTCCTGCGGATTCCGTCTATACCCCATGGTCCTTTTGGAGTCCCCAGCATCCTCTAGGACGAAGGAGAAAAACACTTTCAGCATTACTAAAAAATTTAAAAATCAACCATTTGACATTTAAATTCTGTCCTCGTGGCTACTATCAGCCTACTATACTGTTCTGCTGTCTTAGGGGGTCGTTCCGACCTGATGGTAGCTGTGCTAAATTTAGCACAGCTACGATCACTTACACCGACATGCCATAACCAGCTACGATCACTTACACCGACATGCCATAACCGACATGCCGCCGTGCCGCCCCCTCCCGCCCAGTGACTGCCTCTGCCTGTCAATCAGACAGAGGCGATCGCTAGTCAACGACAGCCGTTGGCTGTCAGCCATGTGCTGGTGCACTGCGGCGCCAGCACATGCGCAGTTCTGACATGATCGCTGCGCTGCGATGAACTGCAGTGATCGATCAATCCAGAATGACCCCCTTAGTTGCCACTATTTGGGGTCCAGGATTATTTTCCTACTCTTTTATGCACTACTCCCAGGTCGCATTTTGCTGAAAAAATGTGTGACATCGCCATGAGTCCCGCAAATTGCCATTGCTAATTGAATCTTGCATTTCTTGTGTGCATTCATTGCTGTGTTGTATGTGAGTTTTATGATGCAAATTCACTTTTGCAAACTCGCATCTAATACTCTGCCAGTAGGCATCTCTGTACAGATCCCTACTTCTGCAATATTAGCTTACTTGTGCAGATACTCTGTGTCCAGAAATCACAGTCGTGATGGGATTTGTGTGCACCACTGAATCAGACCCATTATTTCTACGTAATGAAAAGGATAAATTAAGTACACATTCTAGTGTGTTAAATAATTGGCACTGTTTTGGGGTGAGCCTTGTCTCTCTGTGGTGCTGAATTCTGTAGCAGCCTATGACAAGTTTAGTGCTTCCAGTCCCAAAGCTTGCAGAGCCTCATTTCAAAGATAACCCTAGCTTTCCTGGAGCTTTTGCACCGCTGTATTCTCAGCATCAAAGGATGTATGGCCATGTCCCGACTTACACACCTCAAATGGTGTGAGGTGTAGATAGATGCAGATAAATGTGAGGTAGATGTGGTAGACAGAGGTAGACAGAGCATGAGAGTGATGTACAGGTGAAAGACATAGGTGTGAGAGAGAGAGATAGTGGAAATATGGCTGTGCACATCCCTAAGAAGGGATGCGGTTATGTGAGCGATTTCCGCACTTCTGCGCAAGCGTGCTCACCAATGTGCCCATGCACGCGATTACAGTCTAAGTGTCGGCTGGGGGTCGGTGACAGGGCGTCATTGCAGTGTTTTGTGAGCGTTGATGCGGTTTTGGAGGGCATGCTCCGGAGAACGGAGGCGTGTCAAAGACGCTTAGCGTGGCAAGCCGCGGCAGCTGCGTGACATCACACACAGCTGCTGCAACCCAAAACATGGCGGCTCGGCGACTGCCTTCGCAGCTAGGCTTAGAAGGCAGAGGGCTACCCTAAAGATGTGAGCGCTTCTCTGTTTAGCGAAGCACTCGCATTTTAGTGGGGGGGAGGACTCAGCATACGGGATGGCCTTGCCCTGTGCTGGGCGGCCCCCGCATGATAACGGTAGGAGTTGTAGTTTTGAGAATTTTCGCAAAACAACTCATGCTGAATTAGGCCCATAGCCCGGCATTGCTTGTATTCCTGTATGGGGTGCGAAAGATAATTGGCGATGTTGTGCATTAGTAGTTCTCAATCTTTTCTCCCCTGACAGATTATATTTGGAAACTGGCACAAAGATATGTTATCAACAAAATAAATCTAATTTATCATTCTATTTACCTTTTTGTGTATATGCCTGCATGTGTGCACAGTAAATGTTTCATTATTAACCAGGAAAATATCCACAAAGGAGCAATTGTCAACTAAGAAGACAACATTTTGAAAGCCCTTCCTACACAATAAGCAAAAATTGGCTCTGGTGTCATTCATATGTGGGAAGTGTATAACAGATTACTAGACAGCTGGAAGAACATGATAAAAAGAGAGTAGAACTGGTGATATCATCCTACAGTGTGTGACTCATACTCAAGGTTCAGAGGACAGCTAAATAGTCACTACTAATAAATAACTGCTTGGCTACATGAGTCAGGAACACAGGGCTGATATAAAAAAAGCAGGAGAGCCAGGAAAGGCGTGGGATGTTCACTGGAATTCCTTTGGAGCTGTTAAGCCTTAACAAGTAAGAGATGGGAACCTTTGCGGCGGGCGTAATGCAGAGCAGCAGAGATGCTGGTCACTGCACTGAGCCTGCAACAGAGCAATGGTGCCTTTGAAACACAACAAAGTATGTTAGAAGAGAGCACAATAGGGGTCATTCCGAGTTGATCGCTCGCTAGCAGTTTTTTGCAGCCGTGCAAACTCTATGCCGCCGCCCACCGGCAGTGTATTTTAGCTTAGCAGAAGTGCGAACGGTTGTATCGAAGAGCGGCTACAAATGTTTTTTGCGCAGTTTCAGAGTAGCTCAAAACCTACTCCTCAATTGCGATCACTTCAGACTGTTCAGTTCCTGTTTTGATGTCACAAACCCGCCCAGCCACGCCTGCGTTTTTCCAAACACTCCCTGAAAATGGTAAGTTGACACCCAGAAACGCCCACTTCATGTCAATCACTCTGCGGCCAGCAGTGCGAGTGAAATGCTTCGCTAGACCCTGTGTGAAACTACATAGTTAGTTGTAATAGTACGTCGCGCGTGCGCATGCGCAGAAGTGCAGTTTTTTTGCCTCATCGCTGCACAGCGACCGAATGCAGCTAGAGATCAACTCAGAATGACCCCCCATATACAGTACACTGGAGGGGATACAACTCAATCTAGTGATAACTGTACCCATACAGTGTACCTGTCACTGCGGTACATGAGTTGATCTCATTCATGCACATGCAATGTGTTCATTAACTAGGACCTAGTGATGTTAACAAGGTCACTGGTTTAATGCTCAGCATGTCTACCCTAAAGATATGAGTACAGCCATTACTATACTTTTGGGATCTGTACCAGCCTCATCACTGCACAGAAAAAAATGAGTGACATGAGGGAGGAGCATGCAGCCCACCTGGAAAGGATCACAGAACTCTCTCTGGCCATGCTTCAACCGTACTGTAGGTTGGAGCTGATGACATTATCTAGCAAAGAAGCTGGGTAAAGCCCTTACACCCAAAATGTCATACTACACTTCCTTCCTTCCAGACATTCCATCTTCCACATTTCTCCTCCCAGCTGCCAGAAATCTTATTTTCCGGACTTTCCTGCTGCCACATTGAACTCCGCTGCCAGTCACCTCAGGCTGACGCTGGCCCCGCCAATGATGCCATCAGATATTTCTGTGCCTGCTACTGGGAGAATGAGACTAAACTTATCTGTGCACGACCACCATCTTGGTGTCATGGCTACATTGCCGTGGCTGGCCTTGGCCCCCAAACAGATCAAGGTACTTTGTACTCGCCTGCCTTCATTTTGCCATCCCTAGGTCCTACCAGTGTTGGACTTGGGCATGAAGTGCCCATTGGGGAAATGCAGTGGTAGGAGCACATGTTTAGGGGTGTGGCCAGTCTCCAGAGAAAGTGTAATCAGCCATCACAGAAGCGTGGCTAACCATCAGAGGCAGCATGGTCTAGGCCCCTTGATAAATATATATATAGTAAATACAACTAGTGCATGCATGATAATGTACCAGGTTAATAACAGCAATGCACTGTAGAAAATACACCATAGTTCTGTGCCGTATAAAGTAACATATGTACTGTATAATGTATAATTAGTGCACAGTCTGGGACCTGGGGGGAGATGTATGAAGCAGTGAAAAAAAAAGAGTGGAGAAGTGAGCCAGTAGAGAAGTTGCCCATGGCCACCAATCAGCTACTTATAATTTTGTAAAATACGCTTGATAAATGTTACCTGACAGCTGATTGGTTGCCATGAGCAACTTCTCCAATGCCTCACTTCTTCACTCATATCACTGCTTCATACATCTCCGCCCTGTTCCTTAGAAGAGTAGGTGGGCCCACAAGCAGTGGAGCCCACTGGGGGTTTCCCCTGTACCCCTCTCGGCCAGTCTGACCCTGAGCCTTACCAATACATTTCTCCACTCCCAGACTCTGGGCTGGTCTCTGCATACTGCTTTCATAATTGCTGCAGTGAGAAGATAAGATACAGAAATCAGAACAGAGAACAGCGCCAAATTATGTTGAGGCATAAATCGTTGAGTACATTTATGAATGGTCACAGTAGGCCCAAAAACAGCCTGAAACACCATGGACATGTCCTTTTTACATGTCATGGACTGAGAAGAAAGAACACACATGTATGCATTTTGCATTGATGTTAACTGCTGAGTCTAGGTGTGTATAGTCTCATTAGTATTTTGTAACATCTTGAGACAGTACATTCCTCCCAACATGGGAATTGGGACAAGTGCAGACTTACAATGTACTAGAAAACCTACCTCCCCATCCTGCTCCCCTCCTCTGAAAACACTTTCTATGTGCAATTTACAAGTACATGTATGTGTAACACCCCAGGGTTGGCAGGTATGTCTAAGTATCACAGGTGTTGGGTGGCTATGTGACAGACCTTTCCCCTGAAATGTTTCTCCCCGTACAGTATCATGGGGGTCATTCCGAGTTGTTCGCTCGGTAAAAATCTTTGCATCGCAGCGATTTTCCGCTTAATGCGCATGCGCAATGTCCGCACTGCGACTGCGCCAAGTAAATTTGCTATGCAGTTAGGATTTTTACTCACGGCTTTTTCATTGTTCTGGCGATCGTAATGTGATTGACAGGAAATGGGTGTTACTGGGCGGAAACAGGCCGTTTTATGGGCGTGTGGGAAAAAACGCTACCGTTTCCGGAAAAAACGCAGGAGTGGCCGGAGAAACGGGGGAGTGTCTGGGCGAACGCTGGGTGTGTTTGTGACGTCAAACCAGGAACGACAAGCACTGAAATGATCGCAGATGCCGAGTAAGTCTGGAGCTACTCAGTAACTGCTACGAGGTGTGTAATCGCAATATTGCGAATACATCGTTCGCAATTTTAAGATGCTAAGATTCACTCCCAGTAGGCGGCGGCTTAGCATGAGCAAATCTGCTAAAATCCGCTTGCGAGCGAACAACTCGGAATGACCCCCCATGTTCTGTAGTACCTTGCTCAGAGAGGTAGGATAGATTAATACGAAACAGGAGTGAGTCAGCAATTATAACAGGATGTCTTTTTATTGAGCCGCTATGAATTTTGGATTGAGGATCTTGATTGGTTAATTGGCACAAAATATTAAATAATCCCAAGAAGAATAGGGCACACAAAGAAGAGGATAATTGACTACAGTTCACATTACATTGGATCATTCAAAAATGCAAAAGATAATCAATAGAATCACAGATATTGGCATATTATAATCACAATCTATAATGTGGTGATGAGAAGAGTAATGAAAAACACACTTTTCCATAACAGTTACTAAATTTCTAACTTTTCCTAACCAAGGTATCAATCTTCACAGGCAAATAATGTTGGAGCTCTTTTAGAATCCTGTGGTTCCACAGCATTGCAATGGGGGAAATGGCACACAGATAAACAAGCAATCCGGTGTTGTAACAATGTCACTGTCTGAGTCTTACTTCAAAGGGAGATGTAACTAGCGAAAGGATGGTAGTGTCTCTGGACAAATGTAGCTTACTTTATAATAAGGGTTTCTTGGGTAATTTTACTCAGCCTCTGTCTCCGGATAAAGTATCTCACTTTAACTTGCATAAATAACTCAGTCTCTTATATCCCAACAGTGCTTTAATCATGAAGTAGCTGACTTTGCTATTTTCCAACAAGGTCTGACTTGTAAGATGTGGCACAATGCTGTCCAAGCCCTTTATACTGCACAGCGTGTGCCAAATAGAATACTGGGGCTGGGTGTTTGATTAGCATGTGGTTTGTTTCAATATCAGTCTCAATGTACTTACTCAGGACTCTGCAGTACAGGTGTTCACGATCTGGACCTGTTTCAGCAGTTCCTTCCTGTACCTTCCTGTTCCTTCCTGTCCTTCCTGTTCCTTCCTCTACTAGGCCTGGCAGTGTCTGGTCTCCAGCTGTGATGTCTTACACTCGTTACCCGGCTCTCTTCTTCACGGTAGCACCCCACTGCTCCTGCAGCGCTGCTCTCACCACCCAGCATGACCATGTGGTTTGCATCCCTTACTCGACTCCTGCTCCGCTCCTCACTCAGCGTGTCCAACACCTCTCCACACCTCTACTTGACTCCTTCTCCTTTTACTAATCACAAGGCTCCTCTGCTCCCAGACTACCTTGTCCAATCCACAAGCAACATCAGGACCATGTGATTGGACCAGGGTCTGTGCTTAACCCCTGCTGCGCCAGTGCTTCACCTTCACTGCTGCGGACACTGTAAGCAAACTTTAAAGGGGTACACACACCATTTTCCAGGGTGCCACACACGCTGCACCCTATTACCATTTTCTCGGCCAATCGTACAGGAAGGCCAGAGCTATGACATAAAGATTGTTTCACCTAAAAGTAAATGTTTGGGAGATATGTGCTATTACATATAAACAAGATATGCCTGTGTATGGCATTCTGGGGCTTCAGATGCCTTGCAGTATGGGCGACCCCACAGAGAGGATGTGATTAAGCTCCCTCCCAGCTGTGGACACCAAGCTATCTCTCTTAACACAGCCCTCGAGGACTTAGCAGAGCCCAAGCTGGCCGGATACCTCCACTGCAGCTGCTACCCACATTTTTGTGTGAACTTTGCCTTATAGGTGGATACATGGAGCTGTTTGTATGTCTCTACCCCTTACAATTTTACAGTGTGACCATACAGCCATTATTTAAGTAGGCTATGACTGCATTACATTTACAGTTTAGGGCATTCTAATTAAGCTACTGTATATATCCACTTCACCACTACCTTAATAGTTGCAATTTATTGCAATAAACTCAAACGACAGCATAAACCTCTTCTTGTGCTGCAATTTTCAAAATAATCAATAAACCTTCACTTAATTTTACATTATTGTTAGAATTATGTGTCTGTAGTGTAAGTTATTTGTGCTACAGTATGAACAACTTTCTAACTATTCCTGTTTGATTCGGCTCAGCATGAGATAACATCATGCAGCAGTAAGATGCAATTCTCTAGTGAGTAGGAGGCAAAAGCTACTTCTATATAAGTAGGAATTTTAGATCTGTACAATTTAATAAAATATATATGTATCTTTTCCTGATCTTTATTTGATCTACCTAATAAGACTTTACATCTTTTAGAATGTGTTCTGTATATCACTAATTTAAATATACTTTCATTAAAATTGAAGTATATTGAAATAAATATGAGGAATAAAGCAATTTTGCTTTATGGCAGATCTTAGATGTTGCTAGCAACGTGTATTCAGAGAAAGACGTAATATGATCTCTGTGTGCAAAACAGTTTGGTTTTGCCTTGTAAATGATTGCCTCTTTAAAAATACGGGCATTCTCGCACAAAGTCCCGCACCTTCGGCTTCTCACAGGCTATTACATTTAGGGGTAGATGTATGAAGCAGCGATAAGAGTGGAGAGGTGAGCCAGTGGAAGTGTGTCATGGCAACCAATCAGTTTTGAAGTAACATTTATTAAGTACATTGTATAACATGATACATAGCAGCAGATTGGTTGCCATAGCACACTTCTCCACTCTTATCCCTGCTTCCCCGTATCTTTACTACTGATTAGTTATGCTGTGAAACAAATAGCAACAATGTACTGTACTCAGTCCTTCTTTGACTTGTCTACTTTTTCGTCTACCATCAAGCAGTGGAAGGCGAGGCATTAATGATCATCAAGGCCCTGACCACTTCACAAGGAAAGAGAAAGGGGTCTGGGAGGGTGGTTCTTCTCTGCAGGGAGTATGGGAGGTGTTCTGGAAAATCCAGAGTCTCCCGAATATTTCGGGATAGTAGGCATGTATGATTCATACTGTATTACCCCTCTCAGCAGCACATGGGGTTACTCCATGCATCTGTGTGTCCCAGGAACAGGGTTTCAGTTAGGATGGGTGAGAGGGGGGGATGTTCATGTTGCCAAGAACCCAGCTCCTTGTAATACCTTGTGCTGAGAAACTGTTAGTAAGCTCTAGTGTTGTTTGACCCGTGACCCCCCCCCCCCCCCCTTCCCCACACTTCTGTGTCAAATGAGCCTGCAGACAGCTAAAAGAGCTGAGAGGTAAAAACCCACATCCTTTCTTGTAGGTACATAACTATACAACATATAATTGCTAATGTCTATCAACATATGATAGAGTATTGCAGATCCCATCAAGAATAAGATATCTGTTGTGGACAAGATAAACGTGGCCCGCCATTCATACAAGTGATATATGGAAAATGCATCTGGTAAGAGGCTGCCCCAGCGATGACTTTATCCCATGCCGGTCTACAATGGCTAATGCCATCTGAAGAAGGTGTTGGCAAACAGGGCCAAGATACAGAAAACTATGCTTTTTTGGAGTTTAGTAAATAGCCCCAGACAACATTTCCCATTGTGAATAATGGAAATGGTTTATCTCAACATGATATTCCTTAATTGTAGAAACTAAAATACAGACATCATCTACTAGTATAAAATTTTCTAGAGAAAAAAAAAATGGAGGTGGAATGTAACCATGTAGCCTGCAAGCACACGCAACTTGACTAATAAGGGGAAAAGAAAGTACTAGAAAATGTATTTAGTACAATTAGGCTTAGTAGGAATAATACAGTACCTGTTGGAAATGAGAAACAATCTTAAAAAAAACAGTGAATCCTGTAATATATGATAATTCTCTACAGTCTAGCAGGATGGAAGGAGGACCATCTAGGAGCTACATATGCAGGGAGAGATTGGTTGAGAAAGACCGGTGAGGAGGCAGAGTAGCAAAGGGGAAAGTGGTATATAGCTGCTGACAGATAGCACTGCAGAGCAGAACAGAGCAGGGGGAGGGGCGGAGGAGCAGCACCAAAAATATAACCATGCCCTTCTAACCACATTGTTGACTTCAGCGAAACGCCCTCCTGGAGAAGCACTGACAGCTTACTTGGGACCCATCCTTAGCTAGACACATAGCCAGATTAAGTGGGGTGGGGATACAGGGCATATTGTACCCCGGGCCCCCCTTTGCCAGGTGGCCTCCAGCCACAGCACATTGACATCACTAGCTTTTCCTCTTATGCAACAGCAGAACCAGGCAGCCAGAATGCGAGCAGGACAGTATGCAGTGCAGTCAGAGACACAGGAGTATCAGGTTTTATGAGATACTGACCAGAGTAGAGATAGGAGTGTGGAAAGAGCTGTAAGTTACACAGGGATGCCAGCTTCTCCTGCCTGCATGGGAGTCTGGGTCCTATGTAACCTGATATCTAATGAGGGTCTAGACAGAGACACACACACACACACACACACACACACACACACAGAGTCCTCCTGCGTCCTGTCCCAGTGTGTAAGTAGTACAGAGGCTGCTGCTATTCTTGCATGTGACAAGATAAATTATAGATTTTATTTGTCTATGTGCATTTTAAGGTTGTTTAAGTTGCCATTGTTGTACTACAAGTAAATTTTATAAAATAGCTACCTCTCAGTTAGGTGGAGCTATAAACAGTACCCAGGCATTATTAAACTATAAGTTTAAATCTAATATACACCATTGGTTGAAATGTAATATACACAATCCATACATCCCAACATGACTCATTCCAAAAGGGACAAAATGCTCTCTACCTGAACTTCCCTCTTATATTATGATTGCAATCACCTGTGTTGAAACACTTTCTTATCAATTAAATAGTTTAACACAGGTGGCACCAATCATATATGCACAATCTAATATACACCCCCGCTTCACCAGGGCCCCCGTGTCTTAAGTGCCCCAGGCACCCTCAAGGCTTAATCCGGCCCTGGCTAGACATCTGAGCAGGAGAAGCATACCAGATTGGAAAACCCACCATGCTACAAGCCTAGATGAAAAGGTGGATGGTGGATACTGCAGCCATTACTTTATACAAAGGGGGCACCGATTTAACATGGGGGCGCCGTTTTAACATAGGGGAGATGGTTATGCTGGTACAGCAGGGGTTAAAGGATGGACTAGAGTCCGGTAACGTTTCCTGTTCTGGTGAGGTGGCGAGAGCCGATTGGACATAGAGAGAGCAAGCGGAGCCTTGTGGGAAGAAGAGGGAGGAGTTGGAGAGAAGCCACTGTAGGAGCTGGACATTTTATGAGGAGCAGAGCGGGAGATACTGAATGGAGCAAACCATGTGATCACAGAGGGCAGTGGAGAGCAGCACTGCAGAGCAGGAGCAGCGGGGTGCTTCAGTGAGTGCAGGTCTGAGACATTGCAGCCGGACACTGGAGACTGCCAGGCCTATGCAGAGGCGTGGACTTCGCGGCCATCTTGAAAAGCTGAAAACCGCTGAGACAGGTCCAGCCAGAGAGTGGTTCAGAGTAAGCAAACAAAGAGGTTTGTGTTGTGAACTAAAAATGGGTGAGTCCTAGACCAAATTGTCCATTTGTCACCAACATACTGCTCATGACCGCATGGAGACAGGATACCAGACCCTTAATAGAACATCCCACAAAATAGCCCCTGCTTGAACACAGTTAGAAGGACATTACTTGTGAGAGGAATTTAAGAGAGACATTGAGATGCTTTAAAGAGTAAAGACTGAGTTATTTGTTCAAGAAATAATTATTACAGAGAAAGTTGCATTGCTAGTGATTATGAAATACCTCCGCTATTTACATTCTTTTTTGCAATACTAAAGAACAGTGACATTTCTGCTACACAAAACCCAGGATTAATATGCTTCAACAAGAACAGTTATACTACAGCCTCATTGCAACACTGTGGCACTGTTGGATCTAAGAGCTCCAACGTAAAATAGTCCATTAAGATTGGGACATTCTTATCAGGGATAGTTAGAAGCAGTGCCGTAACTAGGTGTGTGCCAGTGGTGCATTGCCCACAGCGCATATTCAGTGTGGGCGCACCATCTGGCAGCACCACCCGCACTGCCACCCTCTTACTCACTGCCACTGCAGCGCTACATTATATGTAGTGTGCGCTGCACTATCAGGCCCGGTGACAGGGTTGATCAGAGTGGCACAAAACAGGGACACAGCCACTAAATTTGAACAAGTTACCAACTACTCCGGCCGGCCATCTGGCGTCGCACTTCTGACAACAGAAACAATATAGCCGGCCGCAGTAAATTCCCACACCCCTGGTGACCTCTCCCTGACTGCCCCATCATCCGGATGGTGCGCACTTAGCATGCACCATTGTAATGAATGATGCTGCTACGCGGCGCCGGCTCTTCTATCCCACTTCCTCCCTCCCAGAAACCACGGCACGGGAACCGCACCACCAGAATACGAGCAGAGGGAGCGCAACCTGGCTATGAGCAGACAGAACAGAGCTGTAACTACAGCACCGCTGACTGCAGACACTTTAACCACCCCTGGGACACCCGCAGGAGCAGAACACATAGGTACTATATATACATGTTCTGCAGTCATATTTAAATGTATGATCCTAATTGCTAGTATTTCTTGTGTGATGGCTAGTACTGGGTCAGTGGCATGACCCCCAGCAACACTGCATCGGCACAGTGAGTTGTGAGGGTACAGTGTGCCACCATCTCTGTAGTAGCAGATGGCAGTGAGGACAATTTTTCAATTTATGGGTAAGCAATAAATAGTGGTGAATAAGAGTGCGGCTTCTATCCCACTCCCTGCCGCCGTGGTCAGAATAGAAAGGCGTGTGGCGTGACCTGACTGCAAGCAAAGGAAGTGATCTGCCGCAGGGCTGTAACTAGGTTTGTGCCAGTGGTGCCAGGCAGACAGCCCATATGCATTGTATGCGCAGTACCACTGGCAACACCCGCTCGGCTGCTCCATCACCGCTGCCGCACTGTGGGGTCCATCCAGCTCCCCGGCCGACATTTAACTCAGCTGCATTGGCACCCCAGCTACCTCTTCTCACAGGTAGCCGGGCAGCACTGCAGCTCATGTCTCCGGCTCCACCCCCGCCTCCCTCCATCAGCGTCTTCTGGGAGAGCCGCCCCTAGCCCACCCACAGTGCCCTGTGCTGCAAAGTGTTGCAGCGTTACGGTGGTGGAGGACAGAGACATCCAGCTGGAGGACGGAAACCAAATGTAAGTATAACACACATACACTCTCTCTCTATCTTCTCCCCCCCAGCATTGTAAAAGGGGCTCTGTCTGGCGTCATGCGTAAAAAGGGGCTCTGGCGTATTGTGTATAAGAAGGATTTACCTGGCGTAATAAGTATAATGTGCTTTACCTGGTGTAATGTGTCTAAGAAGGCTTTACCTGGAGTAATAAGTATAATGTGCTCTACCTGGTGTAATGTGTATAAGGAGGCTCTACCTGGCATAATATGTATAATGTGCACTACCTGGCGTAGTTTGTATAAGGAGGCTCTACCTGGCATAATATGTATAATGTGCTCTACCTGGCGTAATGTGTATAATGTGCTCTACCTGGTTTAATGTGTATAAGGAGGCTCTACCTGCCGTATTGTGTAAAAGGGGACTCTACCTGCCGTAATGTGTAAAAGGGTACTCTACCTGCCGTAATGTGTAAAAGGGTACTCTATCTGGTTGTAATGTGTAAAAGAGGGCTCTACCTGGCGTAATGGGTGATAGGGGCTCTACTTGGAGTAATGTGTAAAAGGGGCTCTACCTAGTGTAATGTGTGTAAGTGGCACTACTGTGCAGCGTAATTTGAATAATGGAGACTACTGTACAGCATAATATGAATTAATATTATTCTGTAGCTACGCCCCTTCACCATGAAGCCACACCCCTACGTGGAGGGGGGCGCCGATGCTGTTTCTTGCACACAGAGCTAAAATGTCTAGTTACGCTACTGGTTAGAAGTAGAGATTGCCATTGAAACAGTATTCTTAATAATTCTCTTCATTGTCCTCATTATTGTCTTCTTTTCTTGCCATATGCATGTATCTGTGATTAGATTGATTGAACCACTGAATCATTGAATGTTCCAGTGTATTGTGAACTGAAGTCAAATGTGATTTTCTTGTCTTCTTTAATTCACCATTATTATTGTGATTGTCTAATTTTGGCAAATAACTAATCAATTTAATCCAGAGTTCATTGTGGCTCAATAAAAGAAACGTCCTGCTGGAATTGCTGTTGCATATCAATCTATCCTACATCTCTGAGCAAAGTACAAGTAAGGTATAAGGGAAAACATCTTAGGGAAAGGGTCTGTCATATAGCTTCGAACACCTGTGATACTGTACCTCTTCCAACCACTTAGACACACCTGCCAATCCTGGGGTGTTACATGATTACCCTTTTCTCCAGCAAATCCAATAGAATTTAAGGAACAGATTGTATTAACCTGCAGTGTTTGGCTGCATGAATATTTGCCCATTACAGTTATCCTGTACTGAGGAAAAACTAGCACTATTGCTGGTCTCTATGCTACGTTCAGCACAACACAGCCAAGTTATTCATTAAATTGAGATGGACAACATACTGGTTCAGTGGTTATCTTCCGCCTCACAGCCCTGAGGTCTTGGGTTCAATCCCTTAAAATTTGTGGAGGGGTTCGGTATGAAATACTGCTGGTCGGGATGCCGGCAGCCACATAGCCGACAGCGGCATGCCAACAATGAAGATCCCAACATCGGAGGTGTAAGTATTTTAACCCCTCCCCTCCTCAAACTCTAACCCTCCGGTGGTGGTGACTAGGACTAACACCCCGCCCCCCAGTGCCTAACCCTAACCCCCCATAGTGCCTAACCCTAGCCCTCTCCCTTCTGTACCCTAACAGGTAACCTGATACTTACCTTCGGGATGTCGACTGTCAGTGTCCCAGCACCGGTCTCCCAAGTGGTGTCGGGATTCCGGCATCAGTCACATCACTGGAATCCTGACCGTCGGCTTCCCGACTGCCGTGATGCTAAATGCATCCCCTGTGGAGTTTGTACATTTTCCATGTGTTTATGTGGGTTTACTTTGGGTTCTGCAGTTTCCTTCTAGAATCCAGAAATGTTCTTTTATATCGATTGTCTTTTGCCAAAAAATGAACCCTAGTTTATACTGTATGTTTATTTGTGTCCATGTCTTAGGGAATATAGATTGTTAGCTCCACTGGGGCAGGGACTGATGGGAATTACTGGGATGCGGTTAATATGCCAGCTCTCAAGATCCTGGCAATTGGAATCCCGACACCCATGGGGAATGCCGACGTTGGAATTCTAAAAAGGTCACAACATAGACGCCGGAATCCCAACATCCAGCATCCCGACCGTAGTAAGTATAGCATTGGTTAGATTTTGGCTCAGAGGGGGTTAGTTTAGGCGCCACCTGGGGAAGGAAGGGGGGGGGGGTGTTAGGTTTAGGCTGTGGCATGGGAGATGTTAGGGTCAGGCTGTGGGGAGGTAGGGTTAGGGTTAGGCACCCACGGGGGTGGGTTAGAGTTAGACTGCGTGGGAGGAGGGTTAGGTTTAGGCTCCAACGGAGGGAGGTTAGGGCTAGGCACTAAGGGGGAGGTTAGGTTTAGACTACAGGAACGGTGAGTTAGGGTGTAGGGGAGAGGTGAGAATCGGCCATACTCACTCCTGTCTGTATTTCATTCATAGAGATCCCATCATCGGTATTATGACCGCCGGGACCCCAAACGTCGGCAAATCATACTGAACCAGAATTACTAAATATTCCCTGTAAGGTGCTGAATAATACGCTTGTGTTAAAAAATTTAAATATATATTATTTCCTCCTTATGGTCCCGAATTGTCACTAGCCATGTATATAGTAGCAAATAGTTTTGTAATTACAATCCTCTTAAGTAAATTAAAATTATTTTTTGTGTGACAAACTGAAATAGAGCTATACTGTATATGTAAAAAAAAAAGGAAAATAAATAATATTTTTTATTATTAAAAATAATAATAATAATAATAATAATAATAATAATAATAATTACTACTACTTCTTATAAACTATTAACCAGAATTGTGTTCTGCAAGAAATTATGGGGGGTAATTCCAAGTTGATCGCAGCAGGAATTTTGTTAGCAGTTGGGCAAAACCATGGGGGTAATTCTGAGTTGATCGCAGCAGGAAATTTTTAGCAGTTGGGCAAAACCATGTGCACTGCAGGGGAGGCAGATATAACATGTGCAGAGAGAGTTAGATTTGGGTGTGGTGTGTTCAATCTGCAATCTAATTTGCAGTGTAAAAATAAAGCAGCCAGTATTTACCCTGCACAGAAATAAAATAACCCACCAAAATCTAACTCTTTCTGCACATGTTATATCTGCCTCCCCTGCAGTGCACATGGTTTTGTTAGATTTGGGTGGGTTATTTTGTTTCTGTGCAGGGTAAATACTGGCTGCTTTATTTTTACACTGCAATTTAGATTGCAGATTGAACTCACCACACCCAAATCTCTCTCTGCACATGTTATATCTGCCTCCCCTGCAGTGCACATGGTTTTGCCCAACTGCTAAAAAATTTCCTGCTGCGATCAACTCAGAATTACCCCCATGGTTTTGCCCAACTGCTAACAAAATTCCTGCTGCGATCAACTTGGAATTACCCCCCATAATTTCTGGAACAAAAAACTTGAATGATGAGAGCAGTAGTTTTGATGTACAGTTGTAACAAAACATGTTATTAACTATTGGATACCCTGTATTCTGGAGAACTTGCAGAACACAATATAAGCCGTAGTAGTAATTATTGTTATTATTATTATTATTATTATTATTATTATTAAAAAATATTATTTATTTTCCTTTTTTTTTTTTACATATACAGTATAGCTCTATTTCAGTTTGTGGTAATTCTGAGTTGATCGCAGCAGCACGTTTGTTAGCAATTGGGCAAAACCATGGGGGTAATTCCAAGTTGATTGCAGCAGGAAATTTTTTAGCAGTTGGGCAAAACCATGGCCCTCATTCCGAGTTGTTCGCTCGCAAGCTGCTTTTAGCAGCATTGCACACGCTAAGCCGCCGCCTACTGGGAGTGAATCTTAGCTTATCAAAATTGCGAACGAAAGATTCGCAATATTGCGAAAAGACTTCTCTGTGCAGTTTCTGAGTAGCTCGAGACTTACTCTTCCAGTGCGATCAGTTCAGTGCTTGTCGTTCCTGGTTTGACGTCACAAACACACCCAGCGTTCGCCCAGACACTCCTCCGTTTCTCCAGCCACTCCCGCGTTTTTCCCAGAAACGGTAGCGTTTTTTCACACACTCCCATAAAACGGCCAGTTTCCGCCCAGAAACACCCACTTCCTGTCAAATTACGATCACCAGAACGAAGAAAAAGCCTCGTAATGCCGTGAGTAAAATACCAATCTTCATAGCAAATTTACTTGGCGCAGTCGCAGTGCGAACATTGCGCATGCGCAATTAGCGGAAAATCGATGCGATGCGAAGAAAATTACCGAGCGAACAACTCGGAATGACCACCCATGTGCACTGCAGTGGGGGGCAGATATAACATTTGCAGAAAGAGTTAGATTTGGGTGGGTTATAGTGTTTCTGTGCAGGGTAAATACTGGCTGCTTTATTGTTACACTGCAAATTAGATTGCAGATTGAACACACCACACCCAAATCTAACTCTGTCTGCACATGTTATATCTGCCTCCCCTGCAGTGCACATGGGGGGTCATTCCGAGTTGTTCGCTCGCAAGCTGCTTTTAGCGGCTTTGCACACGCTAAGCCGCCGCCTACTGGGAGTGAATCTTAGCTTATCAATATTGCGAACGAAAGATTAGCAGAATTGCGAATAGACACTTCTTAGCAGTTTCTGAGTAGCTCCAGACTTACTCGGCATCTGCGATCAGTTCAGTCAGTTTCGTTCCTGGTTTGACGTCACAAACACACCCAGCGTTCGCCCAGACACTCCTCCGTTTCTCCAGCCACTCCCGCGTTTTTCCCAGAAACGGTAGCGTTTTTTCACACACTCCCATAAAACGGCCAGTTTCCGCCCAGAAACACCCACTTCCTGTCAATCACATTAAGATCACCAGAACGAAGAAAAAACCTTGGAATGCCGTGAGTAAAATACCTAACTGCATAGCAAATTTACATGGCGCAGTCGCACTGCGGACATTGCGCATGCGCATTAGCGACTAATCGCTCCGTTGCGAGAAAAAAATAACGAGCGAACAACTCGGAATGACCCCCATGGTTTTGCCCAACTGATAAAAAATTACCTGCTGCGATCAACTTGGAATTACCCCCCATGTGCACTGCAGGGGGGGCAGATATAACATTTGCAGAGAGAGTTAGATTTGGGTGGGTTATTTTGTTTCTGTGCAGGGTAAATACTGGCTGCTTTTTTTTTACACTGCAATTTAGATTTCAGTTTGAACACACCACACTCAAATCTATCTCTCTCTGCACATGTTATATCTGCCCCCCCTGCAGTGCACATGGTTTTGCCCAACTGCTAAAAAATTTCCTGCTGCGATCAACTTGGAATTACCCCATAGTTGACGACTTTTGGGCTGCTCTCTCCGGGAGAGAGCAGCCAGTTGGCTCAGCAGGGGGGCGGGCAGTGAGCTGATGTGAGGAGGGGGGCGGGCCGGAGGCGGCACGAAGGCGGACCAAAGGAGGGACGGGGGCGTGGCTGCTGGATCGCGTCATGCAAGCCACGCCCCCCACTGTGTAATGCCGCAATTACCGGCATTATACAGTGGGGGCGTGGCTTGCATGACGCGATTCAACAAGAATCGCGTCATCGTCTGCCCGGACCGCCCACTTCACTCGCTAAGTGGGCAGCCGGGCAGGGGGGGACCCCTGTAATCGGGAGACTTGCCTGCTCTTCCGGGGGGCTGGGAGGGTCACCCGATTTTCGGGAGCCTCCCGTCCATTCCGGGAGGGTAGGCAAGTATGAATTACCCCCTATGGTTTTGTCCAACTGCTAACATATTTGCTGCTGCGATCAACTCAGAATTAGGCCCTATGTTTTAATTGGTTTACTTTGGTCTTCGGGCCTTGTACCGCTTCCCAAATGCGGAATACTAGGCAGAGGAGGAAAAGACCAATTCGGCAGAGTTTTATCATATAAAAACAAACAAACAAACAAACAAACAAACAAACATGGTGCTTATAGTGTTACTTTAAACAAAAAAAGAAGGAAATGGTGATTACAAAAGTAATTCTCTTTTTAGGCAACTAGACGCATCCTTATTTGAATCGTTAAATTGGAATTAAGCAAAATATAAAGTTAAGGTAAGATTAAGGCAATCCTCTGATCACTTAACTTTGAATACCACAGCCGTGTTGTTCTCAGTGATTAGCTTTTAAGTGTTTATCCCCACTAGCTAACAACATCTGAATAGGGTATACCGTATTCACATGTTTAACATGTAGGATACACCATCACCAGAGGGGGGATGGGGGGGTCTACCGTACAAGCTGGAATGTGCTTATGTGCTGACCTATGGTCGCTCATGCACAATAAAAAATACAGGGTCAGAACCCAAATTTTCTTTTACACACCCTAATTCTAAACATAAAAAGAGACTTCTAGTGCTACACAGAAAAAAATAAAAATTGCAGACAGGGTTGTGTGCTAGGGATTTTAGTGCCCCTCAGCACAGGGTAAATTTGCACCCTTTCATATACTGTATTTAAAAAAGGGGCAGCGCATTCTGCAGAATGATGTGTGGTCTTACAATTCAAATTATGCCACACAGTAGCACAAGCTTACATTACACCACACATAGTTCCCGATTCATATTACACCACATAGTAGTGCCCCTTATTCACATTCCAACACACAGTAGTGCCCCTTACACATAATGCCCACAGTAGTAGTGCCACACATAATGCCCTCAGTAGTTGTGCCCCTTACATATAACACCTACAGTAGTAGTGCCAAACATATGCCAACAGTAGTAGTTCCCCTTACACATAATGCTCACAGTAGTAGTGCCACACATAGGACCCGCAGTAGTTGTGCCCCTTACACAGAACACCTACAGCAGTAGTACCACACATGCCTACAGTAGTAGTACCACACATAATGCCCACAGTAGTAGTGCCCCTTATACATAACATCCACAGTAGTAGTGCTACACATAATGGCATCACACTAGCAAAAAATAGCAGTTTAAGTGTTACAAGTAGAGCAGAGGTTCCACACATAATGCCCACAGGAGTATTGCCCCATTCACGTAACACTCACAGCAGTAGTGCCACACGTAAAGCCCACAGTAGTACTGTCACACATAATGCCCAAAACAGTATTGCCCCTTTCACATAACATCCACATTAGCAGCGCCACACATAATGCCTACAGTAGTACTAACACTTACACATATGTCCACAGTAGTAGTGTCACACATAACACACACAGTAGTAGTACCCCTTACACATAACACACACAGTAGTAGAGCCACACATGCCTACAGTAGTAGTACCACACATAATGCCCACAGTAGTAGTGCCCCTTATACATAACATCCACAGTAGTAGTGCTACACATAATGGCATCACATTAGCACAAAAATAGCAGTTTAAGTGTTACAAGTAGAGCAGAGGTTCTCAAACGTGGTCCTCAAGGCACCTGAACAGTCCGGTTTCTAAGTATATCCATGCTTGTCCACAGGTGACTTGATAAGTACCTCTGTCAATTTGATTTAACCATCTGTGCTAAGACGGTTCCGGTATGAATGGCCGACCATGTTAAGGTCGACAGTCATTAGGTCGACCACATTGACATCGTCGACATGGACAATTGGTCGACACGTGAAAATGGTTGACACGTGACAGGTCGACACATGAAAAGGTCGACCTGGATTTTTTAACTGTTTTTGGTGTCATTTTTTCTGTAACATGACCAGGAACCCCAATTAGAGTACCGCGCCCCCTTGCATGGCTCGCTCTGCCATGCTGTGGGCAAGGTGCCTCGCTCTGCTACCGCTGCGCTTGGCACAGGTTACCGTTCCCAATCGTAGTCCACATGGATGGTAAAGTATGACAAATCTAAAAATCATTAAAAAAAAAGCCATGTCAACCTTTTCATATGTTGACCTGTCATGTGTCGACCATTTTCACGTGTCGACCATGTGTCCATGTCAACCATGTCAATGTCGATCAATAGTGGTCGACCTAATGACTGTCGACCATAACATGGTCGACCATCCAAACGGATACCTGCTGAGACATGGATATACTTAAAACCTGGACCGTTGGGGTGCCTTGAGGACCGCATTTGAGAACCTCTGGAGTAAAGTGAAATGAAGTGAAATTTTCCAAGTGACTGAGGGGCAGATGTATTAACCTGGAGAAGGCATAAGGAAGTGATAAACCAGTGATATGTGCAAGGTGATAAAGCCACCAGCCAATCAGCTCCCATATGTAAATTAACAGTTAGGAGCTGATTGGCTGGTGCATTATCACCTCGCACTTAACACTGGTTTATCACTTCCTTATGCCTTCTCCAGGTTAATACATCTACCCCTGAATTACAGAAAAATAAATAAATCGTTTTCTTGTATTGTCAGTGAAATATGACCATCAGATCTCTGGCTCCTTTCACTTTTCACACCAGATAGAAATATAGAATTTGACGGTAGATAAGAACCACTTGGCCCATCATGTCTGCTCTAAACACTCACTGAAGTGTGTGATGGTCAGCAGAAGTCTGCAGGCACTGATTGTGACTTGTGTGCAACAGCTGGGGATGCAGGCCACAGGTAGGAACAGACGCATGTGAGATTAGCGATTGTGAGGCCAATGGCCCTCATTCCGAGTTGATCGCTCGCTAGCTGTTTTTAGCAGCCGTGCAAACGCATAGTCGCCGCCCACGGGGGAGTGTATTTTCGCTTTGCAAGTGTGCGAACGCATGTGCAGCCGAGCGGTACAAAAACATTTTGTGCCGTTTCAGAGTAGGTCTGAACTTACTAAGCCCTTGCGATCACTTCAGTCTTTTTGGTGCCAGAATTGACGTCACATACCCGCCCCCCAAACTCCCGGACACGTCTGAGTTTTCCCTACCACTCCCAGAAAACGGTCACTTGACACCCATAAACGACCTCTTCCTGTCAATCTCTTTGCGATCGGCTGTGCGTATAGATTCTTAGTTAAATCCAACGCTCAGATACGATCCACATTGTACCCGTACAATGCGCGTGTGCATTGCGAAGCATACGCATGCGCAGTAGAGACCGGATCGCAGCGTAGCGAAAATCGGCAGCGTGCGATCAACTCGGAATGACCCCCAATGTGTGTTTATGTTGGAATAGATTATCTGAACTCTGGACAGATCATAATTTCTGGATTGTCCAGAGTAATCTCGGATGGTGGCAACCATAGGTCTGTATACTGGAGGCAAGAAAATATAAGTGCTTTGATGTGATGGTCTACTTTTTAAAAAGTGTGATATGTAAATATATATAGGTGCACAAAATATTTGTATTAAGAGTCACTGCTAAGGCTAATAGCATTATAGTTATGTGTGCAAGTCAATGAATGTGGGACAATGTCAGGGAAACTCACAGTGAGCATTGCATAACTTTTGAAGGATATTCTGACGAAGAACTGTTCTGACATTTAAGCAAAGGCAAGTCATGGCAGCTCACTTTCCTTTGAAGCAAAATATTATGGGAAGGTTAGATTTATTCCCAGTGTAATTTAGGGGTGACATATTCACCCGAGAATTTGTAAGTTCTATATACACTACAGTACTATACATTCTAGAGTAGACATCTTTACAATATAGACTAAAATAGCCATCTGTCCTTCAATGAATCAAGGAGACAATAGGTTCTATTTATCAATATTGTAGATTAAATTGAGCGCAAGGCTCCATTGTAATGCGTGGCATTTCACATTGCTGCTAATTACGGGAGGAAAACCTTGCTTATTTCTTCTTGCACAGTTATGGGGTGTGTGCAAAAAGGGATTCCTTGTCCGACAAGCCACAAGGCATTCTTGCCTACCCTTCCAGAACGTAGGCTGCGACTGCGTTTGTGTGTGCAGTTACAGTGACACTGGCAGCTCCCTTATAATGCACATTCTGAGCAACCACTGGGTTACACAGATGGTCAACGATGCCTACTCACCAGTTTCTCTGGTTGTCCCCTGCATCCCCGCAATAGTGGCCGGATCTCCCACCAACTTCCTAGAGAAGTGGGCATGATGGGGAAATAATACAGTAATCGCAGGTGATTTGCGGTGCTGCATGGAGAGGTTAGGGCTAAATTATGGGAAATCATGATATTTATTTTATACCCACCCCTTTCTCCCAGATCTGCAAATCACAATATTTTATCCTGACGGTGTCTGGCCTAATAATATAGGAGCCTTCCTCCGAAGTGGGCAGCAGGCATCTCCCAGAGAGGAGACTCAAAAAGTAGATAAGTATACAATGATGCAATGATGAATGTTAATAAATGAGAACTACTGACCAGTTGCATTAAGCCAGCGGTCACCAACCCGTCGCTCGCGAGCAACGGGTAGCTCGGCACCGCTTCTTAAGTAGCTTGCGGTGTCAGTGGGTGCATATTAATATGGTGCCGGCCGCCAGCCAGTGCTCGCGCTCCGGCTCCTGATTGGCTAGCGGGTCGCACCAAATTTCAAATGGCCGCGCGGAGACGTCAGCAGCGCCGGTACTTCAGACTGTGCTAGTGGGCTCCCCTCTCCTCATCTCCTCCACTCAGACACAGCGGCGGATGCGGGGGCAACTACTGTGAGCACTACTGTTGTATCTGTCACTAATGGGGGAATCACATGTATCTGGCACTGCTGGGGGGCATCATTTGTGTATATGACACTGCTGGGGGGCATTATTTGTATATATGGCACTGCTGGGGGGCATTATTTGTATACCTGGCACTGCTGGGGGGCATTATTCGTATATCTGGCATTGCTGGGGGCATTATTTGTATATATGGCACTGCTGGGGGGCATTATTTGTGCATCTGGCACTGCTGGGGGGCATTACTTGTTTATCTGGCACTGCTGGGGGGCATGATTTGTGTATCTGGCACTGTTGGGGGGCATTATTTGTATATCTGGCACTGCTGGGGGGCATTATTCGTATATCTGGCACTGCTGTGGGGCATTATTTGTATATATGGCACTGCTGGGGGGCATTATTTGTGCATCTGGCACTGCTGTGGGGCATTATTTGTATATCTGGCACTGTTGGGGGGCATTATTTGTATATCTGACACTGCTGGGGGGCATTATTCGTATATCTGGCACTGCTGGGGGGCATTATTTGTATATATGGCACTGCTGGGGGGCATTACTTGTTTATCTGGCACTGCTGAGGGGCATGATTTGTGTATATGGCACTGTTGGGGGACATTATTTGTATCTGGCACTGCTGGGTAGGCATTACTAGTGTATTCGGCACTATGCGGGGGGCATTACTTGTGTATCTGGCACTACGCAGGGGGGGCATTACTGTTGCGAGGCCACACCCACTTTTGTGAGTCTACACCTACTTTTGTGAGCCCACACCCACTTTCACAGGAATGTGCACGCATTGGGGGGGGGGGGGGGGGGGGAGATGTAACTCTTCCAGAGGTTTATTTTTTTAAAGTAGCTCACACCCCAATTAAGGTTGGCGACCACTGCGTTAAGCGATTCACAGTTCCGATGGGATGGAAAGCATTTTATATGTCAGTATTTAAAAAAAATGTAAGTTGTATTTTTTATTGAAATGGATGCAATTCCCCTTGACATTCATGCTTTCACGTTTTGCCTCCAAACCTGAAGAACCTGTCAGTTCTCATCAGCTTTGTTTATCTCCCATGTAAATATAAAACCTCAAGCAGTTCTACAGTTGCAGATGTCCTTGTTAGCTTTTAAAATCTTAACTATGAACTGCATAAAAAAAAAAAAAAATATAGATAGATAGATAGATAGATACTCTCCCCACATGTTCTTTTCCTTCTCTTACTCAGACTATCTTCTCCATACTCCTTACATCAGCACCTATCACTCGGCATTGGCCACCCTGATGTTTATCTCAATGCCATGTCCGCTGATGTGGAAATGTTTATATAGCATGTACTTGTCCTACATTGTCTAGTACTGTAAGTCACTGTTTTTCTTGTTTTGCTCATTTGTTTATGTACTTTGGGCCTAATTCAGACCTGATCGCTGTGCTGCAAATTATGCTGTCCTGCGATCAGATAGTCGCCACCCAGGAAGAGTGAAAATTCGCCCTATGCAAATGTGCGATTGCATGTGAACGCTGTGCAAAAATTCCACTCAGACAGCTGCAAAACCGTTACCATCACACTCACCGTCAAATGTTTTTTCCATTCTGAGCAGTGTGAGCAGTCTGTGCATAGCTCAATACTTACTCCTCCGGTGCGAAGAGATCAGGCTGATCGGGTCCGGTGCTGTCACACACCCGCCCTGAAAATGCTTGGGAACGCCTGCGTTTTTCCAGACACACACAAAATGGCCAGTTATCACCCACAAATGGCCTCTTCCTGTCAATCACCTTGCGAACAGCTGTGCGATCTAAATTTTCGCACCATCCTGTCTCTGTTTGGCGATGCACGTGCGCAGTGTGGTGCATTCGCATGCACAGTAGTTTGATAATCGCCCACTGTGCAAAAACGCACAGCAGCGATCCGGTCTGAATCGGGCCCTTTGTTAGGCACAGCAGAATCTTTATGGTGCCATATACATAAATAAATACATAAAGAAATAATAATAATAATAATAATAATAATTAATTATTATTATTATTATTATTATTAATAATAATAATAATAATAATAATAATACACACAATATAATAATAATAATAATAATAATAATAATAATAATAATAATAATACTACACACAATATATCCCAAGCATTACAATGGCAGTACTGGCTAATTGTTCACCACTAGTGGGTATATGCAATTACCCAAGGAATCTTTCCCACAATGAATTGTAAACATTCTCATGAACAAATGTGAATTGCCACGGGTATATGCGCTCCAGATACTTGCAGTATTCATTTAAAAAAAATGATCACAGTGTTTTTTTCGCGTTCAAAATCCCACGGGGTGAACAAAAATGCTGCCATGGAACACTGGGAACTTACTGCTGGTCTCTTCAGGCTCCCTGTCAGCATCCCTCCATGCTGAGTCATCCTTCCAGGATGCAGGGAGGGGAGGAGGCTTATGGGAGATGTAGTTCTCCTTGCTGTTGACAATAGGCACACCCAGGCGGTCACACAAACACACACAATGAGGGTCACACACACACCTGACAGGTGGTCACATGGGTCTCACACACACAGCTGCTGCAGAAGACTAGTTTTTTGAGATGCGGTGGTAGAAGACAGCATTGCAATAGGGGATTAATTAAGAACCAATTAAGCTAATTGGAAACTTCCAAAAGTTTTAATAAGTCATTTGGGGGGTGGGGGGTGTCCATGGGATTATGAAGCAAGTCCTGACAAATTTTCCTTAAAATAACGATTAAGGAAAAATTGGTCTTGCTCTGGGGCTGCGAGAAAAAAGACGCAATGATTTCTATAGAAATGGCTCATTTTCTCTACTTCTATTGAATAGGAAACACCTAAACTATGAAAAAGAAGCACCACTGTAACCTATAAGATACTTTTATGCCAGAGAGGGATTTCCAGATCTCATCCTGGTAGCCTATACTTGCAGCCCAATGACAGTGTATGCCCACTGCCAATGATACATTTTCTGTCTCCCGTGAATGCGCAGAGCATCTGTTCACCCAGCTCTGTACTAAGCAGTGACAGGAGCCTCCCAACTACCCCCCACACTGGATTCTGCAGGAGGGACAGCCCCAAAAAAACAGGACTGTCATGCGAAAATCGGGACATTGGGAGGTACGTAAGCAGACTCCCGTAATGTGCATCTCGGAATCAGAACCAAAGTTTTCTATTAACACTGAAAGAGAACCACATAGGTTTAGCGTTTAAACCTACTTATTCTAAAGACCCATTGTAGTATAGTACATAGAAATAAGGATATTTTTGACACCTGTATTTCACTATATATACTGTACACATACATGATTAATGCAATAGCTATGTATAGAAAACTAAGAAAAGACCAATACGTTGGTATTCCATCAGCATGATAATAAACATTCCATCAGCAAATAATAAATATTCTCTGGATCTCAGCATGGACATGAAATCCGTCTCTTTGAAGGAATGTTCTGCTCCGGTGAAGCTGAAGTTATGGTATATCCTCTGCAGCTTGGGATTTTTTGTGTGTGGGTTTATACTAATTCTGTGTATGATGAAGTCATTCCATAGACTGTTACAGTTTCATAAACAAGGTTTTACACACATTTGTTTTCTTATAAAACAAATCCTTGAGAAAAAGCCTATTCATTAAAGCAACACAATTAAAATTCTCCATCTCCACAGCAGAATAATAGCCTGTGGGTCATCAGCTGTTGTAGAGCTACAAATCACAGCAATCTCTGTCTCATGTGATATCCACACCTGGAGAAGGACATATTGCTGAAGTGATACACGAATAACAGGCTAAAGTAAATCCATACTTGCCTACCTGACCCTCTCCATGAGGGAGAAAATGCTCTGTTCCTGGACTTTCCTGGTAATGTATGATTGCCATCACCTGTGGTGAAACACCTTTCTTATCAATTACCTAGCTCACCACAGGTGATGGCAATCATACATTACCAGGAAAGTCCAGGAACAGAGCATTTTCTCCCTCATGGAGAGGGTCAGGTAGGCAAGTATGAGTAAATTACACCTTAACATTCTATATAAAGATAGCAGATAGGTAGAACACTCACCTGTCCAGGCAGGTTGGTATTGGGTTGCCGGCGGTCGGATCCCGGCGGTTAGCATACAGACACCAGGATCCTGGCTGCTTGAATGTCGGCAGGGGGGCGAGCTCAAGGAAGCACTTTGAGGGGGGTTCGTGGACACCCAAGAGTGGGAATAGCCCCTGTTAACCGGGAATCCATCTGGTGGCATGGTCAGTGGTCGGGAATTCCGGCGTTGGTATCCTGACCACAGGGATCCCAACTACCGGCAATAAAACTACATCCCCTGCAGGCATAGGATAAATGAGGAACCCGTACTCACTTAAGGAAAAACAGTATATATAAATATATATATATATATATATATATACTGTATATAGCATATCATGTAGGCTTACCATACTGTGCCTTTACTCCGGGATGCTCATTAATTACACGGGTTCAGTGGCTGATTAAAATCAGCTTAAATACAAGCCAGCCAGCCAGTCAGAGTACCTGTGTAATTCATGAGTATCTCTGTTAATAGGGATAGTATGGTAAGCATATATATGCAATGTCCATGCTTCACCGATCCAGTAGAGCAGGGGCCTCCAGATATTGTTGAACTACATATACCAGCATGCCTTGCTACAGTTATGCTATTTGGCCATGCTACAACTGTTGCAGGTCATGCTGGGATGTGTAGTCCAACCACAGCTGGAGGGCCGCAGGTTCCCCACCGCTGCAGTAGAGAATCAGTAAAACACAGATAACCATATATATCCATTAAAAAAAAAAGTCACCAACATGTAAAAGACCAAAACATTGGCGTATCCATAGGCATATCAATTTATAATTGCAGTCAACATAATCACTGGTCCATAATAATAGTCTAGTCACCATCCATAATCATAGTCAACATTATCGTTTCGGTGCAGCAAGTACCTTCATCTTGGACTGCTCCAAGATGAATATATTTATACAGTACACATATCTATAATGGGTGCATAGTGTGCACACACTGACACCTGGGTCCAGGAAGGCCCCCATTCATGATGCTTGCCTCTATTATGGTGCCACAGAGTTTATCGGGAACATATTACACATACACACTACAGCAGGAGAATGTCGCCACCACCATTTTTCCAAACATTGATCTTGTGCTGTACAATCTGGAACAGTGTGCAAACACACACACACACACACACACACACACACATACACACACACATTTCTTATGAAGACTTCACACATGTAAAGCTGGGTACACCCCCAAGCGATGCGTCCCCAGTCAATGTGCCGGCCCGACGGACCAACATATCGGAATCTGGGTACACACTGAGCGATGTTAATAAAGGACGGAACAATCATCTTCTGTCCTTCATTAGCATACTACAGGACAATAGCGATATCGTCAGGTTTCTTGTGCAGCACATTACACCTGGCAATGCTGCTAGCGACCGTGAGCACCCACATATCGGTCATACACATTGTCTGATATGTGCTGTTGTGAGAGACATGTCGGTCCAATCCGCCAGATCGGACGACATATCACTCATATGTGTACCCAGCTCTACCTTCTGGTATTGATTGTATCATTGGGGGTAATTTAGATCTGATCGATCAGTTTCTCAGACATGCGGGGGGACTCCCAGCACAGGGCTAGTACGCTCGGCATGTCTGGCCCCACCCCCAGCTCCTGTGGACTGGCAGGCCGCTACTCACCACGTCCCATGTCACAGTGGCTGAGCGTGATGTCATACAGCCACCGCAGCTTGCCCCTGCAACGGTCCTGACACCTGACACATCTCCGTTCTAGCACCGTTGGCACGACCCCCTCCCGCACTGCAACCGCCTCTGCCTGTCAATCAGGCAGAGGCAATCGCAGCCCTGAGAGCCTTTTAGCATCTCACTGGGCTCCCTGGGTGCGCGCACACGCCACAAAAGGATTCAGACTGCGATTGCTGCGTCTGAATTAGCCCATTGTACAATCACTGGAATAAGGACGCTGCAGGTAGCCACACACCTGATTTGAGGGACGTAACGTATTGCAAAACAAAGGATAGAGTATATAAACTAGTCAGCAAGCACTCAACAATTAGCAAGCTTCCCTTATTGAAGTCATCTCCATAGATAATGAAGTGCACATTATTTTAAAGTCATGAAATGCAGTGCATGCTATATTTGCATCTACTTCTAACACGTGCCGTGCTGAGGGCAGAGAGGGTGAGATGTGGCCTCATGCTGCAGATTGTAGCTACAATACAGAGGTATACACAGCTTATACCAAGGCAGGGGGTGTGCCCATAGCAATGTGAAATACTAATTATCTTATTAAGTGATGACATATCTGTGATATAATACAGCATTACAAATGAGTTTCAGAAAGTCAATCCATCCTTGTCTAGACGTATTTAGATAAAGTAATGACAGAGATGACAGTACACCCCACAGCTATGCATCGCACACTAGTGGGGAACAATAGAAGCCTGGGCACTGATGACATAAGACAGTCTGGAGAGGATACATGCAGGGACAGAAGTGCTCCATGTGAATTCCAGGGAGTTTATGCCTGGAGGTCACCAGCAAGGAAAGGGTGCACCCGCCTGTGATGGAGATGAAGTCATGAGTGTTAGTATTAGTTGATGACCTACCTTTGACGTGGTGGTGTTGCAGGTGAACCCTCTGTGGTCTGGTCTGGCTTCCCCTGGGGAATGTAGGGATGCTGCTGGATAAACTGTTACCCATGGCATCCAAATGCAGCCCAATAGCTCAGAGAGGACAGAATGAGCCCAGAGAGATGCAGAGCTGCTGCTGCTGACAGATCAGTGTAAATCTTCTCTTTGTGGCTCCTTGTATCCTCTAATATCTCCTTTTCTGCCCCCACTGTCTTCTTCCTCCCCCTTTGGCTGCTGTTGCACTCCACTGTGACCTGCTGCTGTGGATCCCCGTTTCTTTCCTGTAGGCTATTACTTAGATGCCCCCCCTGGATAGGGCTGTGGGGACAGCACCATGCCTGCTTCCCTGTGTTCTCAGCGAGCGGAGCTGTCTGCTTCAGTCGGGATCACTGCCTCTGCCGGCTACCTGGCATTTCCTCAGCTCCCTATGAATAAATAACCAGGATCATCTAGCCAATCCTGCCGGCCTCTATCTGTAGGCTACAAACTTTCAGCTCTCCAAATACTGACAGTGCTTTATCATCTTACCCCCCATTTAGCAGGACCCAGAGACCCTGGTTAGTTCTACAATTAATAAATAAGCCCAAGTAATCTTACATTTGTTCAGGAGAGGCGACCTATTCTCTGTATGAGATGTAAAATAACCTTGCCAGGCTTTATTTGCTTTGTACTGTTGCTCAGACAAATTAAAATATCACCTGCTAAACATCATTAATAATTTAGCCATGTAAGTAGTACAGGCACATTTGACTTTGAAGTCCTCTGGGAATTCAGTTAATCACTAGATAAAACACATCAGTAAGTGGTGACGGAATGCAGTCATTATACCCGCTGTCAGGATCCCGGCCAGAGGCGTAACTAGCATGGGGCGAGCAGGGCACGTGCCCTGGGTGCCGTGGCAGCCCCAGCAGAGGGGGGCGCCACCGGCACCTGCACGGCCCGCTCGCCCCATGCAACAAGGTTCGGCGCCGCCAGCGCTAACAGCGGCACTCTCCCTGTCTCCCCTAGCTGCTGTGCCTGTCACACTGTACAGGCAGCGGCAGCTAGGAGCCTCCCCCTACTCCCCCCCCCTGCAGTCCATATCTCGTGCGTGCGTGTGTAATCTAGTGACCTCACCTGTCTGCAGCAGCATGTCCGCCTGGCTGGGGCGCCTGTGTGTGCCGGCTGTGATGGCAGTGTGTGCCCGCCGCGCTGTGTGTGGAGCCGGGGACGGCTGTACAGGAGCCTGGCCAGCGCCGCACCAGGGTGAGATGATGATCTCCTGGCGCTATACGCGGCGGCACTCAGCTCCGCGCTCACCCTCTCCACCTGCCATAGAGCTATGTCGGTGCCGGTAGGTTACGCTTCCCCTGGCTCTGTCCGTACATCCCGGCACTCTCGCTTACTACCCTTCTGCTTCTGACCCTGTGCAGGACAGCTGATAGAAGCTGCTAATTCTATCACCTCCCCTCACATATCAACACAAGCGGCCGGTGAGTGAAGGAGGGAGGGGGGGGCGGCGGCACAGTGGGGCATGTATCTTGCACCAAATGGGGCATGTAACTGGCATTGAGTGGGGCCTGGCACTGTGGGGCATGTAACTGGCACTGAGTGGGGCATGTATCTGGCACTGTGGGGCAATGTATCCGGCACTGTGGGGCATGTTTCCGGCACTGTGGGGCAATGTAACTGGCACTGTGGGGCATGTTTCCGGCACTGTGGGGCAATGTAGCTGGCACTGTGGGGCAATGTAACTGGCACTGTGGGGCAATATAACTGGCACTGTGGGGCAATGTAACTGGCACTGTGGGGCAATGTAACTGGAACTGTGGGGCATGTTTCCGGCACTGTGGGGCAATGTAACTGGCACTGTGGGGCAATGTAACTGGCACTGTGGGGCATGTATCTGGCACTGTGGGGCAATGTAACTGGCACTGTGGGGCAATGTAACTGGCACTGTGGAGCAATGTAACTGGCACTGAGAGGCATGCATCTGGCACAGTGGGGCATGTATCTGGCACTGTGGGGCATGTATCTGGCACTGTGGGGCAATGTAACTGGCACTGTGGGGCAATGTAACTGGCACATGTATCTGGCACTGATTGGGGTATGTATCTGGCACTGTGGGGCAATGTATCTGGCACTGTGGGGCAATGTATCTGGCACTGTGGGGCAGTGTATCTGGCACTGTGGGGCAATGTAACTGGCACTGTGGGCCATTTTCAGTGGCCACACCCCTTCTGGAGCATGGCCACACCCCTTTTTTCCAGCGCGCACGTACATTCTTCTTTTTGTGGTTTTTTTTTGGGGGGGGGCGCCATTTTCCATCTTGCCCTGGGCTCCAAAAACCCTAGCTACGCCTCTGATCCCGGCATCCTGGAGACCGATGCTGGAATCCTGACAGCTGGTATTTTACCGACTAACGGAATCCCGACACCCGCACAGTATTCTCACTCGGTTGGTGGGTCCACGCCACCAGCTGAGTGGGAATAGAACCTGTGGCGAATGCAGCGAGTCACAGGGCTCGATGCGAGCAAGTGAGGGGACTCGCTGTCTCGCTGCCGGTATTCCAGCAGACGAGATGCCGCTGTCGGTATAGTAAAAGCCGGAATCCCATCTGCCAGGATATCGTATGTATCCCGTGGTGACATAATAGTTCCCATTTACCTGGGCATGTAAAACAGATAAATCACTTTTAAACATGAATACGATGTGGTGCAATAGTACTGTAGGACAGACTCTGCAACCAGTGCACCCGACAGCTTACATAGGCACACTTCTAGATTGTGGAGCACTGGCATCTTTCAAAGGTGGACATTAATTTTCCTTAATATGTGCTGGGCAGAATTCCATGGCAATCCAATGCAAAAACAACGCTACTGAACAGCACATTTTGTCTGCATAGGAAATATGGGCCAGAGTGTTTTCAATATGAATTAGGCAATTTTTTAAAATATGAAATGATAGTTGCGCAATCAAACTAGTAATAATTTTCCGGTGCATGAAAGGGAGGGGTTATTCTAAACAAGAAAAAGACAAAAGCTTCCCCCAGCACTCCAGATAGTATCAGCAATAAGACTTGAACACTACATGATAATAGAAGATTCAGAGATCACAGTTGCATACTGTATATTTGCAAAATTATGGTGAAGCCACCAGGCCACATCATGGATTCTCTGATACTGGTGTTCCCCAGCGCTACATAATAGCACCCACTCTGGGTCACATCATTGCTTATTGTTATGCTACACATTAATAGCAAAGAAAAATATGAGGGGTGTGCAATAAGTTTCCGGGTGCACAAAAAGTATTTTATTTACAAAGTGAACATAACATTTTTTCAAAGTATTCGCCAAAGGAGTCAGTCAAACAAGCATGTTTTTGTAGGGCCATTTGGAGGATCTAAGGGTGACTCCAGGTGAGTTGACTCTCAATTTAGCTATATTTTTGTATGTGCTATTATCATGTACAGTGGCATAACAAAAAGAAATTGTATGACCCAAAGTGGGTACTATTATCATGTAGCATTAGGGACCATCAGTATCAGAGAAGCCTTGATGTGGCCTGGTAGCTTAAACATATCTTTGAACTGGCATATTTATAATGGGTGCAATGCATGCGGTGCACATGAGCCCCTGGGGTCCAAGGGGGCCAACACCACACACCCTGCACCCATTTTTTGTAATACTTAACCTCCAGAGTCTCGTGACAAAGCAGCAGCGCTGCAGAAATCACTGGGAAAATGGCACACCGCCATTTACCGGTATTTCAAGCATGCGCAGTAAAAAAAAAACACTGGAAAATGGCCACTGCCCCATTTTCCCGGAGATCTGTGCATGCCCTCTAGATTCTGGGGACCCTAGTGCCCAGAGTCACAGAGCTGCCACCGGCTACAGAGGAGAGGGCCCTGACAGAGCCTGCACACGGGCCTCCTCATCTCTAGATACGCCCCTGTATCTTTGCAAATATATGCAACTGAGATCTCAGAATTTTCTATGATCATTTAGTGTTCAAGTCTTATTGCTGATACTTATTCAGGTGCTGGGGGAAAACTTTTCTCTTTTTCTCTGTTCAGAATAACTCTTCCCTTTCATGCACAAGGAAAGTACTACTAAATTGATTGACCAGCTACCATTTTATATTGCTTTTCTGAGATGCATAAATGGGATCAGCATTTGAAGGGCATTCTGGTTCTTGTACTGCCATTTGGAGGATATAGAGGTAACTCCAGACAGATGAGTTGGCTCTCAATTAAGATATATTTTTGTATGTGCTATTATCATGTAGCATAACAATAGGCAATTAAAATGTATGACCCAGAGTAGGTGCTATTATCATGTAGCTTTAGGGACCACCAGTATAAGAGAAGCCATGACATGGCCTTGTGGCTTAACCATACATTATCTTTGCAAATATATGTAACTGAGATCTCTGAATTTAATATGCTTATGTCAGTGGCGGATCTAGACTTAACTTTTAGGGGGGGCGGTTTAAGAATTGACTCCTCCCCCTAATCATAGCCCCTCCCACTTAGTAATGCCCTTCCCGTTCGCTTCTAAAATTTCCTATTGTTGCCATTACTAATAAAATGTTGCCAGTTAGTGGAGAGAACCCTGCGCACTGGTGATACAGACTGGCGAGTCGCCATTCCTTCCATCAGGGGTGGTAGAGGCTAAGACAGTAGGGCAATTTAAACATGCATGGGATAGACATAAGGATATTCTTACAAAGAAATAAGGATCAGATAAGGTTAGAGATAAAAATAATGTAAAAAAAAAGAAAAAGGGGCAGACTAGATGGGCCAAGTGGTTCTTATCTGCCGACAAATTCTGTTTCTACAGCACACAGAATGAGCCGAAATTCACATTATAGCACACTGTATGAGCTGAAATTCACATTGTAGCACACAGTATGATCCGAAATTCACATTATAGCACGCAGAATGAGCCGAAATTCACATCATAGCACGCAGAATGATCCGAAATGCACATCATAGCACACTGAATGATCCAAAATGCACATAGCACGCAGAATGATCCTAAATGCACATCATAGCACGCAGAATGATCCAAAATGCACATCATAGCACGCAGAATGATCCGAAATGCACATCATAGCACGCAGAATGATCCAAAATGCACATCATAGCACGCAGAATGATCCGAAATGCACATCATAGCACACTGAATGATCCAAAATGCACATAGCACGCAGAATGATCCTAAATGCACATCATAGCACGCAGAATGATCCAAAATGCACATCATAGCACGCAGAATGATCCGAAATGCACATCATAGCACGCAGAATGATCCGAAATGCACATCATAGCACGCAGAATGATCCTAAATGCACATTATAGCACGCAGAATGATCCTAAATGCACATTATAGCACGCAGAATGATCCTAAATGCACATTATAGCACACTGAATGATCCTAAATGCACATTATAGCACACTGAATGATCCTAAATGCACATTATAGCACACTGAATGATCCTAAATGCACATTATAGCACGCAGAATGATCCTAAATGCACATTATAGCACGCAGAATGATCCTAAATGCACATTATAACACACTGAATGATCCTAAATGCACATTATAGCACACTGAATGATCCTAAATGCACATTATAGCACGCAGAATGATCCTAAATGCACATTATAGCACACTAAATGATCCTAAATGCACATTATAGCACGCAGAATGATCCGAAATTCACATCATAGCACACTGAATGATCCGAAATTCACATCATAGCACACTGAATGATCCGAAATGCACATTATAGCACGCAGAATGATCCTAAATGCACATTATAGCACACTGAATGATCCTAAATGCACATCATAGCACGCAGAATGATCCTAAATGCACATTATAGCACACTGAATGATCCTAAATGCACATTATAGCACACAATGATCCTAAATGCACATCATAGCACACTGAATGATCCTAAATGCACATTATAGCACACTGAATGATCCTAAATGCACATTATAGCACACTGAATGATCCTAAATGCACATAGCACACTGAATGATCCTAAATGCACATTATAGCACGCAGAATGATCCTAAATGCACATTATAGCACACTAAATGATCCTAAATGCACATTATAGCACGCAGAATGATCCGAAATTCACATCATAGCACACTGAATGATCCGAAATTCACATCATAGCACACTGAATGATCCGAAATGCACATTATAGCACGCAGAATGATCCTAAATGCACATTATAGCACACTGAATGATCCTAAATGCACATCATAGCACGCAGAATGATCCTAAATGCACATTATAGCACACTGAATGATCCTAAATGCACATTATAGCACACTGAATGATCCTAAATGCACATCATAGCACACTGAATGATCCTAAATGCACATTATAGCACACTGAATGATCCTAAATGCACATTATAGCACACTGAATGATCCTAAATGCACATTATAGCACACTGAATGATCCTAAATGCACATTATAGCACACTGAATGATCCTAAATGCACATTATAGCACACTGAATGATCCTAAATGCACATCATAGCACACTGAATGATCCTAAATGCACATTATAGCACACTGAATGACCCTAAATGCACATTATAGCACACTGAATGATCCTAAATGCACATTATAGCACGCAGAATGATCCTAAATGCACATTATAGCACACTGAATGATCCTAAATGCACATTATAGCACGCAGAATGATCCTAAATGCACATTATAGCACAATGTATGAGGCGAAATTCACACACACACACACACACACACACACACACACACACACACACACACACCTGACAGACACACACTCACACACACACACACACACACACCTGACAGTGAATGGAGGCCGGGTCCCGCCGCGGTATTGGGAACGGGGCGGAGAGCGGTGCAGCGCGGCGGGGGACAAGGAGAGAGAGAGAGAGCGCATCCTGACGCGCGTACAGGGAGGAGGGGGCGTGGTAAAAACAGAGGCCGCTGTACGCGTGTCAGGACGCTCTCTCTCTCTCCCCTTCCCCCCGCCGTGCTGCACCGCTATCCACCCCGTTCCCACCACCGCAGCGGGACCCGGCCTCCATCCCGGTGCCGGTACATGTAGGGGGGGCGTTCGCCCTAATCGCCCCCCCGCTAAATCCGCCACTGGCTCATGTAGTGTTTAAGTCTTATTGCTGATATTGTTTTTTTGTGCTTGGGCAAACCTTTTTGTCTTTTTCCAATTTTAAAAAATTCAAACAGAACTATTGCTGTACTGTCTGCACGTAAACAAATCAGTACTTCTCAGTTTGGTCACAGTGGCTTAGTAAATGTTTAATTCTTTAAAATCTGTTTGGTTCATCTGATTATCTGATTTGTTCATCCATGTGTGTGGTCAAGAGGCCACAGATCAGGACATTCAGCATAATGGCTGCATAACCACAAGTGCGGCTAGATTTAGGTAGACTTCCCAAATGCAACTTATTATATGCAGACAATTTATGCTTTATTACTGCTTCACCTTTGGGTTATCTCTTGGTGTTTACTGTTTTTAAAAAGTGTTGGATTGTACAGCACAACCCAGCGCTTCTGATAATGTTTATGCCTGATATTTAAAAAGGGCAATGCTTTTACTAGCAAGACAAGCTACCCCATACACTTACAAATTGCGGCATTATGCAGCAAGAGGATGGGGACCTAATGCCATTATTTGCCTGACCCTGAGAGTGTGCTATTATCATGTAGCTTTAGGGGCCACCAGTATAGGAGAAGCCTTGACATGGCCAGGTGGCTTAACCATACAGTATCTTTCCAAATATACAGTATGCAACTGATATCTCAGAATTTTCTATGATCATGTAGTGTTCAAGTCTTATTTGGTATGCTTTGGCAAACCTCTTTGTCTTTTTCCAATTTTAAAAAATTCAAACAGAACTATTACTGTACTGTTTGCAGGTAAATAATATATATAAGTATATTTAGATCGATAGAGACCCCCACCTTCTAAAACATGCATGTGCCCCTGACCATGTTGAAGCAATTAGTGATATATCTAAATTTTGATATTATATTGTTATTTTGTCCTGATCAATAATATCGATACGGGACTGCCCATTAGGGTTGGCCAATTTATACTGTACAGTATTTCCTTAATAGTTTAAAAGTGTTTGAAGTAGGGATGGCCTTCGACCATCAATTGTCTATGGCTAGTGTCAATTTTTTTCCATCAATAGTGTGGCATTGATGCTGAACCATGAAAGGGGCCCCGATGGTGAGAAAACATCATCAGCAGCTGAAAGGGGCCGGGGTCTGCTCATGTTTAGCACTGAACTATCGATGGCTAAAACCATCAATGGCTTCTACCGATGATTTAAACCATCGGCCATCCATATTATGCTCTTCGAGGGTCATCGCTAGTGTAACGCTCAAGTTCATACACAGTATACAATAAACATTTCTATTTTTGCAGTATAGAAAAATAGTGTTGGATAAGTTTTATATAGATGTTCTTGATCTAATTTAATCATAAAAAAATTAATTTCTTAGCGGTTTGTGAAAACAAAAATTAGCCAGTTAAGTGGTTAACTCATTTCAGTGCTCTCACTCCACAAAAGGAAATCTATTTTCTCAAATATTGGGCTGATCAAGCACCCACACACAAAAAGAGATGGCTGACATGGCCAACCATTAGAGACAGAGACCCTCGTGTACTAAGCCTTGGAAAGAGAAAAAGTGGACAGAGAGAAAGTACCAGCCAATCAGCTCCTAACTGCCATGTTACAGATTGTGTTTTATAAATAACAGGAGCTGATTGGCTGGTACTTTATCTCTCTCCACTTTATCTGTCCCCAGTGTTTAGTAAGTAGACCTCAGAGTCTCCAGAGTAACTATTTCCACATTACTGAAGGAAAATGCTTGTAAGGTATATTATAGATGGCACCTGGTCCCCACTAGACTGCATAGGATCTTCAGGTCTGTGTCTCCTAATTGTTGGATAGGTTGTGGGAAATGGGGTTCCTTCATCCATATCTGGTGGACCTGCCCCAAAATTGCACATTTTTGGGATGTAATAGCAGATTTAATCAGCAAAGTAATACAAGTCCCTGTTGTTAAAAACCCTTGGTCCTTTCTTCTGGGGTTCCCTATTGATATTGTTGATCACTCCACAGATAAACTTGTGTCTCTAATCATTAATGCAGCTAGATGCTTGTTTGCTACGTATTGAAAATGTCTCAATGTTCCTTCCTTGCATGCTGTCATGTCCAAAATTTGGTACCTGGCTGCAGGTTTGGGAGTCTGTGGAATTCTTTCCACAACTGCATCCATTGACCCACTTCTTCCTCGGGCTGTTGGACCTTTTGCTCTAGTATCATTTCATTTTTTTTCTGGGTGTTCCTGTTAGTTTTAGTATCACTCTCTAACGCCTTCCTTATATTGTTCCATTGGTGGCTCCCCTACTCCCTCTCACGCTTACCTTCCCCCTCTAACCCTTCCCCCTATACTTTTACTTAAGGTTTTGATCTTATTGTTTCAATGTATAAACACACCTACTGTAGGTCTTTCATAATGGCCTGTTAGTTTTTGCCTCATTCTGCTATTTTTGTACTTTCTGACATTTTCTTACTTCTGCATTTTTGCTGTTTGCCTGCCACTTACGTTATGTTTACCTTATTTTATACTACAGGTTGAGTATCCTATATCCAAATATTCCGAAATATGGAATATTCCGAAATACAGAATTTTTGGGAGGCTATTCAATTTTTTTTAAAGTCGGTTGGGTGTCTTTGTTTGTATATTAGATAGGAAAAAACAGACACCCAACTGACTTTTCAAACAATTGAATACCCCCATTTGAGTGAGACTGAGATTGTGAAACCTTTGTTTTCTGATGGCTCAATGTACCCAAACTTTGTTTAATACACAAAGTTATTACAAATATTGTATTAAATGACCTTCAGACTGTGTGTATAAGATGTATATGAAACATAAATGAAATGTGTGTATGTACACAAATTTTGTTTAATGCACAAAGTACTGTATATTATAACATTGGCTAAAATTACCATCAGGTTATATGTATAAGGAGTATATGTAACATAAATACATTATGTGCTTAGACTTGGGTCCCATCGCCATGATATCTCATTATGGTATGCAATTATTCCAAAATACGGAAAAATCCGATATCCAAAATACTTCTGGTCCCAAGCATTTTGGATAAGGAATACCCAACCTGTACTATGCAACAATGTGAAGAAAGAAGAGATAGCTGCTATAAATTACAGTATGATACACAATATGAGGTAAATTTACTACAGATTCTAAAACAGAATTGGCAATGTTGCCCATAGCAACCAATCAGATGCTGTCTTTCATTTTCTAAAAGGCAACAGAGAAATGATAGAAAGCAACTGATTGGTTGATATGGCCAACATCACCAATTCTCTGATTTAGAATCTTTAGTAAATTTACCCCTATGTGCAGATAGGCATAACTAGCACATAAAGACAAATTCAGTGGGGCTTTAATTCTCATACAGTATAGCCGTTATTACTATTTGAGAATTACAGACAAGTGTAATTTTTGTATACATGCACATTTTTTTTTTTTTTTTTTGCAGATTGTACATAAATGTGTAGATACCATCAGTTGCCAGGCAACAGTCTGGCACGTGTTCTTGGAAGAGAGGGACTGGTTAAATCATGGCTTCACTAATCTTAACAAAAGTTGGCTGCAGTTCACTGAAACACAGCTGAACATGGATTAAACGCCGCCAATGATGATGTAACTGTACAAGACCTAAACACAGAATCTCCCAGCACTCAGCTCGTATCAGCAAATAAGACCAATAACTGCTTGCATGAGGCTTGTTATGACGTCAGCAATAACCAATGATATTTATCACAATTCACATTTTTAATATGGATGTGATAAATATTTTAATATTTAAAATGAATATTTTCACACAAATTTACTATTATGCTCTTGCCGGGAGAGGGACTCTGATAACACTATGCCTACTGGTTCAGGTCCTCGGTGCACACTGCGCAGCATGGCTAGCTCATGCATCAGTTAAGGGACACTTAGAGGTATTCTGAGGATCCCTCTCTGACAAAATCCCAGATTCACTAGTCCATATGCTGTTATAGGCTAATGGCAAATCTATGGTAGTGCTTTGTGGCCGGATACGTAGGGACTGTAGCAGATATTGAAAATATTTGCTGTAGTCTGTTCATGGTAAAACCTGGGGATCCGTAATATTTGCAGGCACAAGAATAATGAACCTTGAGCCCAATTAATCAGGCCTGAGTGTCCACACCATATTTTATGTCTGGTTGACGATTCTTTGTGTAAGAAAAGACATACCCCTGATGAAGTCTCAGCATGAGATGAAACGCGTTATATTATTTTTATTACTGTGATCTCCGATCTTCGTAAAAGGAAGGAGAAAAGGATCCCTGCATACAATAGACATTGTATTGTTATTTTTAGTTGCAAACGTTTTTAAATACATTTATGTCAATTGGAACATGTTATAAATTATTTATTGTTTACTCTACGGAGCTACATTTGGTTGAGTGCAACAGTGGTTTGACCTCACCAAAGGTATAGGGGCACCGACTCGCTATTGTTGCATATACTGTATTTAATAAAAATACACACATTTATAGATCACTGCAAGAAAATTGGATTTGGACACAATCACATTCATGCACTTAACTTGAGAGCTCGTTGTTCTTTTAGTTACAATACCGTTTATTAAATAACACATTTCAATATACTGCCACACCCAGGATTCCCACCTATAACCTGTTGAATTCTAATCAAACACCCTACGCATTGAGCTATTTGATCCTGCATAAAAACTATGAATACTATATGCAGCTATTGGTACTTTGTAAAAAAAATAATCAGCATTGCAGTTGAGCAGATATATGAAGTGTGCAGCCACACATCCAATTTCTTACAGCCACACACTACGTAGATCTGCTCAGCTGCAATGCTGATCATTTTTTCACAAAGTACAAGGTAAGCTGCAAATAGTTGGAATCTTCTAGTTTAGACTTATCTACCTTTCTATGCAAGAACAGATAGCTCAATGAATAGATTGTATGACTGCAATGCCACAGGCAATGGGTTTGAATCCCAGGTATGTCAGCATCTTCAAATGTAATAAAGGACAATGTGACTAAATAACAAAGAAATCTCAAGTTGAGTTCATGAATGTTGTATAAGTATTAGCGACAGAAGGGGTCAGGGTAGGAGACAGTGGCGGTCAAGAGGTACTGGGCTTCAAAAAGGGGGGAAGCTTCAAGTGAAAGTAATTAAAACAGATAATTGACAAGTGCCAACAACAGCGCCCCCTACCCTGCAGCGCTATATGTGGTGCCCCCTCCACACACACCTAGTTACGGCTCTGCTCTTAGCTAGTCTAAAAGGCACATGATGAATACCAGGTCCCCATTAGACCACTTGCCCTTGGTTGAGTCTCAGCAAATCAATAGTGACAGTCCCATTTACCATAAAAAGGGCTTAATTATGGTAAATGGGACTGTTGCAATAATGTTACTATGATGATGAAGGATGAAGTACTGTATCCCAATCCATGTAGGAGCAATGCAGCCTATTTCTGCAATGTATGGCTTTAACCACCTCTCTGGTATCCACCAGGGAAAGAGGTTAAAGAATAAGAATGAATAAATATAATTGATGATGTGGGGCTAAATAAAGAGATTGAGGGAGTAACTGATCATAAAAGCCTTAATTATTGTGAGAGGCCTGTTATAATGATGTTGAAGAGTAATTTCTTTTTTAAGGAGGGACTAATTAGTTATTAGGGGACTAGTTACCAGCCCGTCAAAATGGCAGAAAAAAAAGGAGATTTATGGTAAGACTTACCATTGTTAAATCTCTTTCTGCGAGCTACACTGGATTTCACAGGGAATAACATCAGGGTGTAGAGTTGGATCTTGATCCGAGGCACCAACAGGCTAAAGCTTTGACTGTTCCCAGGATGCACTGCACCGCCTCCTCTATATCCCCACCTCCAGGCACTGGAGCTCAGTTTTGTTAACCAGTCCAATGCAGTAGCAGGTAAAAGAGACAACAGAAGTTAGTAGCCACATATAACCACATTCTCACGACAGGAGAAGGTACCAGCGGCTAATGCCATACAAACCCAAAGAAGCTAAGTGCGTCAGGGTGGGCGCCCTGTGGAATCCAGTGTACCTCGCAGAAAGAGATTTAACAATGATAAGTCTTACCATAATTCTCCATTTCTGCAGCGGGGTACACTGGTATTCCGGGAATAACATCGAGGATGTCCTAAAGTAGTTCCTCATGTGAGGGGACACACTGTAGCAGGCACAAGAACCAAAGGAAGCATCCTGGGAGGTGGAAGTATCAAAGGCATAGAACTTGATGAACGTGTTCACTGAGGACCACGTAGCCACCTTGCAAAATTGTTCCAGGGATGCGCCATGGTGGGCCACCCAAGAAGGTCCAACAGGCTGAGTAGAATGGGCCTTGATAGTAGCTGAAGCTGGAAGGTCAGCCTGCACATAAGCTTGTGCAATCACCATTCTAATCCATCTGGCCAAGGTCTGCTTATTTGCAGGCCAGTCACGTTTGTGAAAACCAAAAAGGACAAAGAGAGAATCAGATCTCCTAAGAGAGGCGGTTCTCTTCACATATATACGGAGAGCCCGTACCACATCCAAAGACTGTTCTTTGGAATACAAACCAGGAGAGATAAAGGCCGGAACCACAATCTCTTGGTTAAGGTGGAAAGACGACACCACCTTAGGCAGATAACCAGGGCGAGTTCTAAGAACCGCACGGTCACGGTGAAAAATCAGATAGGGTGACCGACAGGATAAGGCACTCAAATCTGAAACCCTTCTAGCAGAGGCAATAGCCAGCAAAAACAAGACCTTAAGTGTAAGCCATTTATGTTCCAGAGACTCAAGAGGTTCAACCGGAGACTCTTGTAGGGCATCCAGAACAAGCGACAAATCCCAAGGAGCCACAGGAGGGACATAGGGAGGTTGAATCCGTAAAACACCTTGAGTGAAAGTATGAACGTCAGGCAGAGACACAATTTTTCCATGAAACCATACTGACAAGGCTGAAATATGAACCTTGAGGGAGGCCAGATGAAGGCCTAAGTCCAGGCCCTGTTGCAGAAAAGCCAAAAGTTTGGCAGTACTGAACTTGTATGCATCATAATTCTTAGCCACACACCAGGTGAAGTAAGAATTCCAGACCCTATAATAAATCTGAGCCGAAGCCAGTTTACGGGCTTTCAACATAGTTTGAATGACCTCCTCAGAAAATCCTTTGGCCCTCAGAACTGAAGCATCAAGAGCCACGCCGTCAAAGCCAGTCAGGCCAGATCCTGGTAGACACAACGGCCCTGAACGAGGAGGTCTGGGCGTTGCAGAAGTAGAAGAGGACGCTCTATCGAGAGACCCTGCAGGTCTGAGAACCAATGCTGTCTGGGCCACGCCAGAGCGATTACAAGTAGTATTCCTCCTTCTTGCTTGAACTTCCTTATTACCCTGGGCAGGAGTGACAATGGAGAGAACACATATAGCAGCCAAAAGTTCCATGGAATTGCCAGCGCGTCCACGAACGCTGCTTGAGGATCCCTTGTCCGTGCTCCGAAGACCAGCCCCACTTGTCCACTAGGAGTTGAAAGACTTCCGGATTAAGTCTCCAGTCTCCGGCGTGTATGTCCTAACTACTGAGAAAGTCCGCTTCCCAGTTGAGGACCCCCGGAATGAATACTGCCGATATGGCTGGCAGATGGCGTTCCGCCCATTGAAGAATCTTTGACACTTCCATCATTGCCATGCGGCTTTGAGTGCCACCTTGATGATTTATGTACGCCACCGTGGTGGTGTTGTCCGACTGTACTTGAACAGGCCTGTTCTGTACCAGAGGCAGGGCCAGTTTCAGAGCATTGAACACTGCCCGCAGCTCCAGAATGTTTATCGGAAGGAGAGATTACTCCCTTGTCCACCAACCCTGAAGAGAATGTTGCTCCAACACCGCGCCCTAACCCCCGCAGACTGGCATCCGTCGTTAGGAGGACCCAGTTGGAGATCCAGAAGGGACGACCCCTGCACAATCATCGGTCTTGGAGCCACCATTTCAGAGACAGACGAACTTCTGTAGTCAAGGAAATCATTTGAGACCTGATCCGGTGAGGCAGGCCGTCCCACTCGGAAAGGATTAACCGCTGCAGAGGGCGAGAATGAAATTGCGCGTACTCTACCATGTCGAAAGCCGACACCATGAGGCCTATTACTTGCATTGCCGAGTGTATCGACACACGTTGGTGAGAGAGGAAGCATCTTATCCAATCCTGAAGTTTCAGGACCTTCTCCGGAGACAAAAACAACTGTTGGTTGTGTGTGTCCAGTAACGCCCCCAGGTGCACCATGCTCTGAGCAGGGATCAGCGAGGATTTCTTCCAGTTGATGAGCCACCCGTGGGCTTGCAGGAATTGGACCGTCCGTTCCAGATGACGGAGGAGAACCTCTGGGGAGTTCGCCAGGATCAACAAGTCGTCCAGATACGACAGGATCCTGAAACCCTGACCGTGGAAAAGCGCCGTCATGACCTCCATGACTTTGGTGAAGATTCATGAAGCCATGGTCAGTCCAAAAGGCAAGGCCTGGAATTGATCATGTAGGTTGCCAATAGCAAACCGCAGGTATTGCTGATGCGACATGGCAATAGGTATATGTAGGTAAGCATCCTGTATGTCCAGGGATACCATATAGTCCTTGGGCTCCAAAGCCAGAACAATAGAGCGAAGAATTTCCATACGGAATTTGGATACCTTCACAAATTTGTTCAAAGACTTGAGGTTGAGAATGGTCCGGGAGGATCCATTCGGTTTCGGAACTAGGAACAGCGTTGAATAGTACCCCCTGCCTCTCTGAGCCAGAGGCACCGGCACTATCACTCCTGTGTCCAGGAGGGATTGTACCACCAAATGTAGAGTTTTTGCTGTCAACGGATCTGAAGGGATATTTGTCGAGCAAAACTGGTGAGGGGGACGTTTCTTGAAAGAGATGGCGTATCCGTGAGTGACGACTTCCCTCACCCAGGCGTCTGAAGTGGTCTGTAACCATACCTGGGTGAACCGCAGAAGTCGGGGGGAGGCCCGCCCCGTCATGCAGCAGGCTTGTCTGGTTTGGAAGCAAGCTGACGGGCAGCCCAGGAATGTTTAGGTTTGGGCTTAGAGGTTTTGGAAGTGCGAGCCTGTTTTGGGTACGCCTGACCCTTTGCTTTACTTGGATTTTTAAAGGAATAAAAGGTGGTACTCTTAGCGTTCGGAGCCAAAGGATTAGTACTCGGCAGACATGCAGTTTTTGCATATGCTAAGTCAGCAACAATCTTGTTCAGATTTTCCCCAAAAAGGATTTTTCCCTTAAAAGGGATCACCTCCAAGGTCTTTTTAGAGTCCAGATCCACAGACCAGGACCGCAACCACAGAATCCGGCGAACCAGAATGGACGTAGTAGACGCTTTGGCTGCCAGCACACCGGCATCAGAGGCCGCCTCCTGAATGTAATGAGAGGCTGTGGTAATATATGAAAGACACTGTCTGGCATTATCGGAAAAATTTGGAGGTAGCTCCGCTTCAACTTCTTGATCCCAGGCTTCAATAACTTTTGCAGCCCAAGAGGCCGCTATAGTAGGTCTTTGCACAGCACCCGATAGAGTGTAAATAGACTTTAAGCAACCCTCCACACGCTTATCCGTCGGTTCCTTCAGAGAGGTGACGGTAGTGACAGGCAGAGTAGAAGACACCACCAGACGTGCAACATGTGAGTCTACCGGCAGCGGTGTTTCCCAATTTTTGCTTAACTCTGCAGCAAGGGGATAACGAGCTAGCATCTTTTTAGATAGGGAGAATTTCTTTCCTGGAGACTCCCAGGATTCCTGACATATGTCAACTAAATGGTCAGAATGTGGCAAAACTAATTTAGTAACCTTCTGACGTTTGATCAGGTTTCTTAGGCGTATCTGGAAGCTCAGGTTCATCATCAATCTGAAGAATCAGTTTTATAGCCTCCAAGAGGTCAGGAACATCAACCTGTGTTGTAGATTCCCCATCAGAAGCATCTGCATCAGTGTATGATGGGTCAGTATATACGCCATCTTCATCGGATGAAGTATCCAAAACATGCGTGGACTGTGAGGAAGAAATGGCCCGCTTAGATGACCCTTTGGTCCTAGTAGGGCGAGGGTCAGGCTTTTATTTAACCAAAGTCTAATTTAACTGCTGTAAATGAGTAGACAGAGTATCCACCCATGGTGGATTTACAACAGGGACAATATGTGATTGTACAGGCACAGGAGGTTACACAGGGGGCGCAAGTCTCGTTACTAGCGTAGCCAGTAAATTAGAAAAAGCAGCCCAAGGTGGGTCTTGGTGTGCCACTGGCGCTGCAGGCTGACCGAGGGGTACAGATCCCCCAATACCTGGACCCTCAGCTGGAATATTTTCCTCAGATAAATCTGCGGCGTTGGAACTGCATGACGCAGGATCAGCCACAGATCTCCCGCCCAGGGACGCAGACATTTATGGAGAATGTAGCCCTAGGGCGTAACAGTACAATATAGCCAGACACGATACCTGACAAAAAACCCCTGTGGAGTGTGACTGCAAATGCAGATCACACATAGAGGATTTAAGTGGTATAAAGTGACTGAAATACACAGAGAAAAATACCAAAGAGTATATCCTGTGAAACACTATATATATATAGGACCCTGATGCACTTAGCCCCCGTCAGGGTACAGAATATAGGGATAGCAATATGTGTGAGATACACGGAATAGTAACCACACGGCACCTATAGGCACACACAGTAACATGCACAATGCAGAAATTATTACAACAATAAAACTGCACTGGACTAGCAATACTACATAAAGCTATGTATGTATACAGATATAACAGTGCACAGTAAATACTGGATGTATATCACAGGATACTTGTACTAAATATCCCTATAGTTATGCACTTGTTCTTAACTAACACTGTCTAAACGACATGTAGAATACTTAAGTGTCCTGTAAATGTACAGCGCTGATGAGGCAGTTGACTTTACAGAGGAGACAGTGCCCAGCAGTCCCAGAATTAGCGCAGCTCTGTGTAATGGTGCCCAAACGCTGACAGGGAGTGAGGGAGAGAGAGAGATGCAGCTCCAGGGCGGGAACATCTGCTGTAGATGGCGCCTGGGGCTGGGGGAGGGGCTACAAGTCAGAGCCTTATCCCCTCTGCTGGACTTCACCACCAGGTACTACGGAGCCTGTGATAAACGTATTTTTGTAAATCCGACCTGTGCTCCTTGCCCTGGTGGTTATAGTGGGGTCCCTGCACGGCCACAGTGTCCACGCCAGCGGCACAGTGCCCATGCGATCTGTCTCCAGAGACTGCAACCGGATCGCGATTTCGGCGGGTCCCGCCTGGGGGACCCTCTTACCTCCTCTCCATCGTGCGGCCACGCGATCCAGGAGAGCAACAGCGGTATGTGTGCCTGATGAGACTGGAGTGCCTCCGCTGTAAGTACCCGGCAACCAGGGCACGGGAGTATACAGCACCGCTGGGGGAAGTGAATGAGCATGACATATAGCACCAAGTGCCTATGCTGCGGCCCTTGAAGTCTTCTTTCTTGTCAGAAAAACTCTTTTCAGGGCTGCCTAGCACAGCCCTCCCTGTTAGCTACCTTCACTGCAGACACCAACTTACAAACTGAGCCTCCAGTGCCTGGAGGCGGGGGATATAGAAGAGGCGATGCAGTGCATCCTGGGAACAGTCAAAGCTTTAGCCTGTTGGTGCCTCGGATCAAGATCCAACTCTACACCCCGATGTTATTCACTGTGGAATACCAGTGTACCCCGCTGCAGAAATAAGAATAAGATCTTGTTGGATACTTGCTGCATCCAGAGAGGCCGGGTTTAGTCATGTAAAGCAGCTAAACCCAACCAAAGTTAAGGGTGCAACGCGAAAAGTCCCATGTGAGCACTCAGACTGGTCACTTTTTGCTAATTTCTGCTCGCAGCTTGGGGAGCTGTGAGCAGAAATGTCAACGCTGGCGGCTGTGCACGTCCAAACGGAGTGCAACAATTGGGGGCCAATTCAGTTGTTTTGTGGGCACCCAAAAGTATTGGGTGCCCACCGGGGCTATTCAGTCAGGAATTTGAGTGCCCAAACCACAGAGTTTATGCACATTTCAGCTTGCATCTCAGGAGGCTGCGAGCTGAAATGTGTCTCTCCAGCTGTATGCGCACCCAAATGGAGCCACAATTGAATTACTCTGTTGGACACCATCTAGTGCCGGCCAGGGAGACCAACAATTGAATCAGCTCCTTGAATTGCTCCATTGGGCGCCATCTAGTGTGAAAAACACTTGAATTCCCCCTAAAAAGGTGAGGTGCAGCGTTAGCCTTTTATTATATAGAATAATATTGTATATTGGTCACAAGTATGCTCTCTATTAGATAGCAGTCACTAAGGTACTCTCTATATTGTATAAAAGTTTTTATGATCTCTATATTTTATGATGGCCACTGTATTGTACGGCAGTTACTAAGATACTCTCTGTATTGTGTAGCAGTCACTAAGATACTCTTTATTGAACTGAGTTCACTAAGATGCTCTATTTTATTGTGGTCACAAGAATGGCCTCTGTATTGTATGGCAGTCACTTGGATGATCTCTGTATTGTATGGTGGTCACTGATGCTCTGTGTATTGATGGTGGTCGCTAGGATGCAGTCTGTATTTTACTTTAGGATGCTCTGAGTATTTTATATCAGTCACTAAAATGGCTTATGTGTTGTATGCCACTTGAATGTTCTAGGTTTTACATACAGTAATGTGTTTTTCTTTTTTCTTTTACACTGCTAGGGAGAATTCCCCATTCCGTCTCTGATGAAGAGCCTCTTAAGCCAGAATGGTTGTAGCTTTCCAGGATTCAGGGCACTACTATCTGTTGTCTTAGAAATATTTTCTCTCTGTAATACAGATCGTTTTTGAACTCCTGTTTGGCACGCACTCACTCACTCACTCACTCACTCACTCACTCACTCACTCTCTGTGTACTGCCTATAACAAATTATACCTGGGGGTATATTTACTAAAATTCGTATTTTTCAGAATGAGCTTAAAGTTCAAACACGAATGACATCGAATGTGTAAAAGTGCAACTTTTTGAATGGATTACGACTCAATTACTAAGCTGTCGTATTTGACATTTTCGTGTTTTCCGATGTCGATGTCATTCGTGTTTTTCAAAGGTAGAATGCTGCCGATTTTGTAGATTTGCGGCCGTGTTATGCGTTTTTTTTCCGACTGCGTCATTTTTCGGTTACGGCAGTGTTTATCCGTTCCCGGACGCGTTTTTTTTCTAAGTTTCGTTTTTGTCACTCGTCTGTGATTGGTTTGTTTCGTGATGGAGGAGTGTCTGTGCTCATTACTATAAATCCACCCCAAACCGGCCGCACCTCGTGGGTTTAGTTAGTGGAGAGGTGAGAGGAAGGTGTGTTAGGAGTTGGTGAGTTGTTTGGAGTTTTTGGCGGTTTGGAGGTGGTTCTTTGCGATTGTTGAGTGCTGTACTGTGTGTGTAAGTTGTCTTGTCATACTTGTTGTGTAGTTATTTAAAAGTCTGTCTAGTTTTTTGTCTTTGTTTTTTTTTAACGTCTATTGTCATTGTTTGTGAGTGTGCGTGTGTGTGTGTGTGTGTTTGGTGTGTGGTGTGTAGTGGTAGTGGAGGAGTGTGTTTACTGTTTTTTTTTCCTCAGTGTTATTTGTTGTTTGTCCTGATTATGTCCCAGTCAGAGGTGAGTGAGGTTGAGGAGGTGAGTGAGAGGGAGGAGGTGAGTGAGAGGGAGGAGGTGGAGGAGGTGAGTGAGGTGGAGGAGGTGAGTGAGAGGGAGGAGGTTAGTGAGGCAGAGGAAGAGGGTGAGATTGCTGCTGCGGCCTCCAGTGAGAGTGATGCTGATGGCGTTCCGCAGCCACGCACCACTACGAAGACAGGCAGAAATGTAAAATTTAGTCACGCAGAAAATGTGGCATTGGTGAATGAGTTAATGCGTCATCATCGGCACCTGTTTGGCCCTCAGGCCTCCAAGGTGACATCTCGCAGAAAGGCTGTGCTGTGGGGTCAAGTAGTTTCGGCAGTGAACTGCGAGGGTGTGGTGAGGCGGACTGAGGACACTTGCCGAAAGCGATTTTATGACATAAAGCGCAGGGTAAAGGCAAAGATGGCCAAGGAGGCAAAGTCAGCCCGACAAACTGGGGGTGGCCATCCTTTCATTGCCACATATGCTGAGTGGGAGGAGCCCGTGCCACACGAAGTTGTCCGTGCCACTCATGTCAGAGATTCTGATCGGCCCAGGCAGGATGGTGAGTATTGTTTTTTTTCTTCTTATCAGTGTAATTGTTTTAAAAATGTGTTTTAATGTGGCCAAAACTGTTTTTAGTGTTTGGCATATTTGTTGCATTGAGGATGTGTTGTTTTAATGTGTTTGTGTGTGAGGGATATGTATTATGACATATGAAATGTTTGTGTGTTTTTTTTTTTGGGGGGGGGATTTTCACCATCATTTACGTTATGTAAAAGGAAAGATTATGTGTGCCATATGGGGCTCAGACCATACTGTAATTTTTGCAATTTGTATGTTCCCAGTTTGATAGTTTAATGTTTATACCTATTAATATTGGCTTACGTTGTCTGGTACAAATTGTTTAAGTAGTGATGTGTGTAAAACGTTGTGTTCCTAGTTGTAACCATTACATTGTAGCCATGTATGTTGAATGTGCTTAGCATGGATTGGTATTTCAGTATCAGATGGTATATTTGCTGCAGCTGAGTTTTGTAAGTTCTACTGTATGTATAAGTTGTAAGCATATGTGGTATTTGGATATAGCATTTGTTATGTAGTGTTTTACTGCACATTCCTTGTTTGTGGCAAACATCTATGTTGTAGTAAGCATAGGTTTTTTTTGGTAAAGTAAGCAGGTGTGGTCATGTTGTATTTTTAGATGTATATTATATCTGTACTTGCTGACGACAATATATGGCGGACTATTTTTATTATCAATTTTCAAAACACAGGTATGGTTTTGATTTTCCTAATGGCTACATGGCTAATGTTGATTATCATGTTGTAAATGTTTTGGCAAAAATACATACCATAATGCTAAATATTTTTCAGTGTCACAAAGAAGAGCAGCCCGTAGTAGCAGGACAAATGTTGCCCAGGAGGATGCTGCTGCTACTACAGGTAAAGTATCCTTTATGGGTTTTTTTTGCCAAAATATATTTTTGAAAATACACTAATGTATTGCGTTTTTCCATAGTCCCATCCAGGCCACACCTTAGTCCGCAAATGCGCACAGGACAACCAACATCCAGCCGCAAACACGTGGCGTTGAAAAGACCACGCCCAGATCTCCCGAGGGCCACATCTGCATCTCCCCCTCACAGACGCATCTCTACTGTGTCCTCAAGGCCACCATCAGATTTACTAGCACCTTCCCCACCACGGGAAGCAGAATCCCCTCATCTGGCTGGTGAGTCCATAAAATAACACATCTGAATACTTACAAACACAGTGTACTTCTGATAATTATGTCAACGAAACAAACACACAGTAATGCAGCGTCAGTATAATTTTTTTTTTCAAATAAAACAAACATTAATGTAAAGGGCTGAACACCTCCTCACTAAAGCAACCAAACTACATGAGTGCACACTTGAGGTATACAGTAATATAATGCTTATTAAAGTCCACACCATAATCTGCTGGGCAAGCTTCAGCACATGAGTATCATTGCTTATTGGGTTTTAATCTTATTATTAATATTTTCCTTGATTTATATGGCGGCACAAGGGATCCGCAGCGCCCATAACACAGTACATAATTAAATCTGCAAACCTTGAAAAGCACAGTTATACTACAGGACAAAATAGGACAGGTTTAGAAAAGCCGGTGTTAGGTGCCATCAAAGTATTGAGTATAAGATAGTGAAAATAATTAAAGAAAAGGAACATGAGGAAAGAAGTCCCCCTTCCTGCGACCTTACAAAAAAGAAAATAATGTTGGTCTACTATGCCATTCATGTTGTGTTTTCTGCCTCATCTTACTTCAACAGGGTTTGTTGTACACGATTGTTTTTTTGTCTATTCCTGATTGTCTAATGTTTTTAAATCAAGCAAAACCACGAACCTAAAACAAAATAGGGTCTTCCGTTAAGAAAAATATTTGTTGTGGCTTTTGTTACAAACATATGTGTGTTATTTTTTGACAAACAGAATAAAAAATGCAATGCTATATGATAGAAGTATAAAATACATGTTGCATATTACTACAATGTTGTATTCTTATACCACACACAGATGATGACAGCATGGCCACGGACCAGCAGACACTGCAAACTGATGCCATGTTTGTTCTGGATCTCCGCCCATTACAGACAACGCAACCTAGCACGGTACCTGTGGCCCCGCCTCCACAACAAACAAGTCCGCAACCAATAATGAGCCCAAATACACCACTGGCTCAAACTGAAGAGCAGACATTTTGGGCCAACTGGGCAAACCACCAGAGGCACAATTCAGAGTGTCTCCAAAGACAAAATCAGCTGCTGGCAAGTCTGCCACATTACATGCCACGCATAAGTCGAAATCTCAGCAGAGAACATTTGGAAACCAGTCGTGTGGCGACTTGTCTGGAGCAAATGCGGGCAGAAAACAGCACCATGATGACCACTTTACAGAGAATTCTGGATGAACAAATGAGGCAACACCAAAACTACCTGCATCTCCTTGAAAGGAACAATAGCCTTTCAGAAAGTCTGTGTAGAATTATAGACAATAACACGGCCTCCAATAACCAATTAAATGCTACACTCACTAACTTAAGCCACAACATAAGTGTTTTACACTCCCAACAAGCGAGCACTAGCTCAGGAACTACAACTCCAATAAATACCCCAGTGACCTCCCCAATAAGGAGGTCAAGCAGATCAAGAGCTCATGTCCCTGGCCCCACCTCTGAAGCCTCCAAGGCTACACGAAAAAAATAAAGCCAGCCTCTGCAGATGGCAGATGCATAAGTGGGGTTAACACTGTCTGTTGCAATGTACACACTTTCACACTTTAATAAACATATTTGTGGTTTAAACATAAAAATGTTGCGGATAATCGTTATTTCTACCATTTCTGAGGGTGAGATGTTAATCTTGTACTTATTGACCTTTTAAAGTATCACAATTATATGTGTAATTTTTGGTGAGGGTGCAACACATGTAAACACGCTTTTCAAAAGCAGATCTATTTTTTCGTCGTATTTTTTTACGATTCTATCTTGAACACGAACGGAATGGACCTTTCACAGTGAAAAATACAAATACGAATTCTTGGTAAATTACCGAGTTCTAACAAATAACAGGCGTATTTGACCGATGGTGTATTCATTCGTATTTTTTTTCGTTGACTTCAAAAATAATACGAATGCCCTCATCACTGCCGAGATTTGTGTTTAGTAAATGACCGAGATGACACTTTGAAGAAAAAACACCATCTCGGTCAAAATCGGGAGCTTAGTAAATATACCCCCTGGTCTGGTCTTGCAACTCTCCCACAGTTTCTATTTCCTGACTTTCAAGAAAGTTTACATAATACAAGTACACTCCCCTATAACTGACAGTCTTCTAGTGTATATAATAAACTGTAATGTCACATGCCGGACTGATAAAGCCTATTTCCGCGCCAGGCGCTTTCACTTCATGGCAGTGCATCACTCACCTATTTGTCAGTGCATGTTTCTTTCCATAATAAAAATAAAGAAATTGTTGTCTTATGTGGAATCAGCGTTACTGGGACAGTTCCTACACATGACTCCAGAGACCTATCAGCAGCCATGGCTCACAGTATAAGACTCTTCCTGGCCACTACTCATTGCCAGAACAACTTCTGCTGTATCCTGCCTGCTAGTTGAAGTCCTGAGTAAAGTTGTGTATTTCTCCAGAGTGAGCCTGCATTGCTGAGTGTTACTCATAATCTTCAGTGCATTACTAATGCTCCAAGCTCCAGTCAGTCCTGGTTTTCAACAATCACAGACTCTTGTATTAAACCGTGTTCTGTGCAAGTGCTAATTAGCGCAGCTATGAGCTATCCCCAAACGTCTGAGTGTGGTTGCATGAAAAAAACTATCCTACTAGCACCATTTTAGTCTCCAGTATGTTAACCTGTGTATCTTCAGCACCAGTCAGTCCAGCTAGAGCAACTCACAGTCATCTGTGGAATCCTGATTGCACCAACAGCCAGTCTGATCTTCTTGTCTCAACACAGACTTCAACTATACCAGAGACATTTTCAGTGTAGCCTGCCTTCAAGACACTTCTACTTGTCTCCAGTTTCTCTCTGGTATCTTAATCTGCCTGTTTACCATGCTCCTTCAATCCAGAACTCCAGAGCGCTCCCTGCTGGTGAGCGCTGACCAGAGACTCTATTTCACATCCTGGTATCCTAAGCTTACTCTATACTGCCAACTACCCTACCTGCTGCTGAAAGATCATTGCGTAAACCACTATTCGTTGGCTGATATTTTAAGATTGTTATTACCACAGAGACTCTATTTTGTAGGCACTCATTGCAGTTCCTGTCCTGATCATTCAGCAGCCCTGCTGGTAATAACAGACTGCACTTTGGGCCTAATTCTGAGTTAATCGCAGCAGCAAATTTGTTAGCAATTGGGCAAAACCATGTGCACTGCAGGTGGGGCAGATGTAACATGTGCAGAGAGAGTTAGATGTGGATGGGGTGTGTTCAATCTGAAATCTAAATTGCAGTGTAAAAGTAAAGCAGCCAGTATTTACCCTGCACTGAAACAAAATAACCCACACAAATCTAACTCTCTCTGCAAACGTTATATCTGCCCCCCCTGCAGTGCACATGGTTTTTCCCAACTGCTAACAAACTTGCTGCTGCGATCAACTCAGAATTACCCCCTTTGTGCGCTGTTATCTGTTTTCATCTACTATGTGTTCAGTAAACAAGTTCCATTTGTCACCTGTGAGGAGATGCTTGATTAAATCTCCAGGTTTCCACCACATGGCCTTCAGCTATATACCACTACCTCTGGTTCTGAACCGAATGCAGACAAACCACAGACACTAACACCTTATATATTTAGGGACTGATTCAACTAGTGCAAGGTTCTATCAGAGTCTTGAGTGTTACCATAATGTAGATTATCCAGTCGAATAACCTTACTTAACTTTGTTTGCATAGAGGTGCATGCAAAAATGAGTAAGGTTTTCCCTCCTGTAATTACATGCAATGTGCCTGATGGTTTGCATACAAATACAATGTTTGGGGGTCTGTGCAGGCGGGTCTTGCAATGTTGCTTACAGCCCCCTGTTAGCTGTAGCATGATATACAATGCAACGGCACTTGGGGGGCGGAGCAGTGGCAGCACCCAGTGCCATTCATCAAAACGGGGGCATGGCAACCACATTTTGAAGGTGTGATGGATCCAGGGTCTGTGTCATCAGACGCAGACTTCCTGGACCCCGGTTTCTGAATCATACGACCAGCCTGATTAAGCTTCAGCTTACGCAGGTTGGCTGATGGCTGTAACCATTGCGAATTGTGACCAATGGTCGTGACAGTGATCCAAGGCTGCCACCTCAGACACTGCATTCAGATCCTTGCTAATGCGACCAAGATGCCTCCTGCTTAATTAGAATTTTAATTAGATAGAATTGCACAGCCGCTTCATTGCTTCTGTGCTAATCCATACAAACATGAATCGGGCACAATGTGCGTGATGCGAGGTTCCTACAGACATTCATGCTGAAATTAAATGTTCCTAACTTTTAAAAAGGACTAAAACTTCAGTTTTACAGTTTTACCTTTTTATATGACCTGTGGCTGCATGTCGCCCCACCATCATTGTAGATCCCCATAAATGCTATGTAAAAATACAATATTTTGGATATAAAATAAATGTAATGATAAAGTGAACATAGTGCTGACCCTATAAGTTTTCCATTATTAGCACAGGCCTATGTGTTCTAAGATGGTAATTCTAAAATCTGGTCCCTATCAGTGCATGCTTTTCATATGTTCTGGAGGGGTGGCACTCAATATACCGGGTGTCGGGATCCCGGTGCTCAGCATACTGGCGCCAGGATCCCGAAAGCTGGGATCCCGACAACTATTTTACCTCTTGGGGTGTCCACGACACCCCTGGAGGGAGAATAAATAACTTGTCACGCGTAGCGCGCCACCGTGCCCGCAAGGGGCTCTTTTGCGCTCGCCCTGCTGCCGGCATTCCAGCGATTGGGACCCCGGCGCCGGTATGCTGGGCGCCGGGATCCCGACAGCCGGCCACTCATACTACACCCCTCCAGGAGCACAGGTGTCTTTATTACTGACACAGTTTAATAGATACGCAGGTGGGGTTAATCATTCCACTTGTGTGAAATACCTGGATCAAATAGAATGTTAGGGACTAATTCAGAGATGCAAACTGATGATTGTACATACTGTACATCTCCAATGTTAGATTAACTGCGCATGTGAAGCACTTGCACTGTGCATGTGCAGATTGGGTTCTGCATCATTGGATGCATTGTCTTCTAAACTGCAGCCATTTTATGGGGGACGGCGACGGAGGGTGTTTTCAAAACTGGGGGCAAGTTGGCCCCATTTCAAGGCAGCTGAGGCCAATGCCAAATGTCTGTGTCTTCCGACACAGGGGGTAATTCAGAGTTGATCGTAGATGTGCTAATTTTAGCACATCTACGATCATTTACTCTGACATGCGGGGGGACGCCCAGCACAGGGCTAGTCCACACCGCATGTCAGGCCCCTCCCCCCACACAGGTACAAAAGCATCGCACGGCAGCGATGCTTTTGTACCCGACGAGTAGCTCCCTGCCTGCACAGCTCCTGCGCGCTGGCAGGGAGCTACTGGCCGTGTCGCGGGTAGCAACGGCTGTGTGTGACATCACACAGTCGCCGTGGCCCGCCCCCCCAACGGTCCGGACATGCCTCCTTTGTCCGGACCGCGCCCCGCCAATGGCGTTCTAATGCTTTTGGTACATCCTGCGACTGCCTCTGCCTGTCAATCTGATAGCATCTCACTGGGCTCCCGGGGTGCGCACGCTCAGTGCGGCTGCTGCGCGTGCGCACTCCACACAGTAATTCAGACTGCGATCGCTGACGCTGCAGCAATCCAGTCTGAATTACCCCCACAGTTTCACTGACCCCGGCTGCATGAAACCACTGGACATCCTGAGTAACCTGAGGATTAGGTTAGGTTTCCTAGGTTCTTACAAATGATCTGTTGCTTCAGGTGCCGCAGCGGCTCAGAGAGGTGTCTTTATACAAGGCTCTTCCAGCGGCATTAGCATATTATCGCAAAGCTGCTGTGTCCAAAGACACAGCTACTCTGTCAATTGCGTCTATCTCTGAATCAAGCCTCCTGACAGGATCTGAGAAGGTATTTGGATAAACGGTCGACAGTGTGAATAGGTCGTTACCATATGGTTAACATGCATTAGATTGACAGGTAGAAAAGGTCGACAAATGAAAGGTTTATATGCATTAAGGTCAACAAAAGGTTGACAGGTTCCATAATAATGGCCAACACACAAATGGTTGACACAAGTTTTTTTACATGTTTTCCCAACTTTTGCTTGATTTACATAGACTACGATCGGGAATAGTAACCTGTCCAAAGCACAGCCAGCTAAACGAGCCTGTGAGGGTTACTGTTCCACTGATTGTGGCCACATATGATGAAACATACAAAATGACACATAAAAAATTGTGTCGACCATTTCTGTGTCGACCATTGTTATGTCAACCCTTTGAACCTGTGACCTTTTGTACTTTTCGACCTTACCTATTGTCTACCTTTTACCTGTCGACCCTGTGACCTAATGCATATCAACCATATGGGGTTGACCTAACGACTATGGAAACGAGATAAAAAGCTATTCCAAGTGCGCTGTCAACCGCAGCCAGGTATGGGTAAGGTCAGACCCCTCAATATTCAAAACGAAACAACAACAAAAGGATACCAGCGCTTGCTGAAATTACCATTTGACTATGGACTCTATAATAATGGCCAACACACAAATGGTTGACACAAGTTTTTTTCACATGTTTTCCCAACTTTTGCTTGATTTACATAGACTACGAGCCTGTGAGGGTTACTGTTCCACTGATTGTGGCCACATATGATGAAACATACAAAATGACACATAAAAAATTGTGTCGACCATTTCTGTGTCGACCATTGTTATGTCAACCCTCCTTTGAACCTGTGACCTTTTGTACTTTTCGACCTTACCTATTGTCTACCTTTTACCTGTCGACCCTGTGTCCCTGTCTGCTTTTTGACCATGTTGACCTAATGCATATCAACCATATGGGGTTGACCTAACGACTATGGAAACGAGATAAAAAGCTATTCCAAGTGCGCTGTCAACCGCAGCCAGGTATGGGTAAGGTCAGACCCCTCAATATTCAAAACGAAACAACAACAAAAGGATACCAGCGCTGGCTGAAATTACCATTTGACTATGGACCCTATTAAGGTTGGATTGCAAAATTTGAGAATTGCAATCCGCCCGATTATCGAATGACTGCACCTGCGAATAGCGATTATTTTTGCGAACGCATTGTGCTTCAACGCAATTGCATTTTGATTGACAGGAAGCCATGGAATAGAGGAGGAAACATGATATTTTGTGCACGTGTTTGTACAAATGCAGGCGTGGCAAGGCGTTTTATGGGTGGGTCTCTGACGTTAGTGATGACCACTTCCAGCCTCTTGCGTATGCCGAATTGCGGACGACCTTGCCTGGTGCAGATGGAAAAACTCTTCGATGTTCCGGTATTTGCGAATGATTATGTGATCACATCAAGCATTGCGATGCGTTCGCAATTTCTGCAATAGGCATTTTTTCTCTATTTCTGGGTGGCAACTATTTGATCGCAGCAACTGCTTTTAAGTTTTTAGCAAGATCAGTGATCCAACCTGAATAGGGTCCTATATACTTAACACTGTAGATCTTCTATATCACACGCATTTGAGAAACACTAGTTTATGACAACTGTAGTCCAGACCCTTTTTTTTCAGTGGCCTGTGGACCTCATTCAGTAAGGATTGCAAAATTTGCGAATCGCAATCTGGCCTATTATCGAATGACTGCGCATGTGCAGCGTTCGCATTGCACACGCACCAGCAAAAATAGCGACAGAAAATGCGTACACATCGTGATCGTAATGCAGCCACTGTTTGACTGACAGGAAGTCAGCATTTCTGGGCAGAAACTTGACGTTTTCTGGGTGTGTCTGAAAAAATAGGTGTGACCAGGCATTTTTAAGGAGGGCCTCTCATGTCAATGATAACTACTTCCAGCCTCTAGTGTCGAAAAAATTGTGGATGACCTTGCCTGGCGCAGATAGGAAAAATCTTCTATGTGACGGGAATTGCGTATGGTTTTACGATCAGCCCGCATATTGCGATGCTTCCGCAATTTTTACAATGGGCGTTTTTCTCAATTTCTGGGCGGCAACTATTTGATCACAGCAACTGCTTCTATAGCAGAAACTGCAATCCTTGCTGAATAGTGGGGGTCATTCTGAGTTGATCGCACGTAGCAACTTTTTGCTGCTCGTGTGATCAACTAGACGCCGCCTATGGGGGAGTGTATTTTAGCATAGCAATAGCAGGGCTGCGATCGCTTGTGCAGCCCTGCTATACTAAAAAATGTTTGTGCAGAACAAGACTAGCCCTGTAGTTACTTACCCTGTGCGATGGATCCAGCGATGAAGGTCCCGGAATTGATGTCAGACAACTGCCCTCCAAACGCCTGGACACGCCTGTATTGGATCTCCACGCCCGGAAAATGGTGAGTTTCCGCCCCGGAACGCCTCCCTGCTGTCAATCTTCTTGCAATCGCGCTAGCGATCACTTTCTTCTTCAGGTCGTTGCCCGGCGACGGCTGTCGCTGGGCAATGACGCGCATGCGCATTGCGGGTGCCGTGCATGCACAGTTCCGACCCATTCGCACCGCAGCGATGAACCGCAGCGTGAGAATGGGTCGGAATGACCCCCAGAGTCCTATGATAATGAGAAGATTTGTTACCATGCTCTGCATAAATACTGCAGATTTAAGTTTAATTATTAATGGCATAGTACGCAGGGTCATAAAAAATTTCAATTTAAGAGTTGACTTTCACTGGTCCCTGATCTATAGATTATTACTGTGGCTAGTTTCTCTTGGAATAATTTATAGTACTGCTCGCAGGTGTGTGTAAGTAGTCTTGTCATACTTGTTGTGTAGTTATTTAAAAGTCTGTCTAGTTTTTTGTCTTTGTTTTTTTTTAACGTCTATTGTCATTGTTTGTGAGTGTGTGTGTGTGTGTGTGTGTGTGTGTGTGTGTGTGTGTGTGTGTGTTTGGTGTGTGGTGTGTAGTGGTAGTGGAGGAGTGTGTTTACTGTTTTTTTTCTCAGTGTTATTTGTTGTTTGTCCTGATTATGTCCCAGTCAGAGGTGAGTGAGGTGGAGGAGGTGAGTGAGGTGGAGGAGGTGAGTGAGGTGGAGGAGGTTAGTGAGTCAGAGGAAGAGGGTGAGGTTGCTGCTGCGGCCTCCAGTGAGAGTGATGCTGATGGCGTTCCGCAGCCACGCACCACTACGAAGACAGGCAGAAATGTAAAATTTAGTCACGCAGAAAATGTGGCATTGGTGAATGAGTTAATGCGTCATCATCGGCACCTGTTTGGCCCTCAGGCCTCCAAGGTGACATCTCGCAGAAAGGCTGTGCTGTGGGGTCAAGTAGTTTCGGCAGTGAACTGCGAGGGTGTGGTGAGGCGGACTGAGGACACTTGCCGAAAGCGATTTTATGACATAAAGCGCAGGGTAAAGGCAAAGATGGCCAAGGAGGCAAAGTCAGCCCGACAAACTGGGGGTGGCCATCCTTTCATTGCCACATATGCTGAGTGGGAGGAGCCCGTGCCACACGAAGTTGTCCGTGCCACTCATGTCAGAGATTCTGATCGGCCCAGGCAGGATGGTGAGTATTGTTTTTTTTCTTCTTATCAGTGTAATTGTTTTAAAAATGTGTTTTAATGTGGCCAAAACTGTTTTTAGTGTTTGGCATATTTGTTGCATTGAGGATGTGTTGTTTTAATGTGTTTGTGTGTGAGGGATATGTATTATGACATATGAAATGTTTGTGTGGTTTTTTTTTTTTGGGGGGGATTTTCACCATCATTTACGTTATGTAAAAGGAAAGATTATGTGTGCCATATGGGGCTCAGACCATACTGTAATTTTTGCAATTTGTATGTTCCCAGTTTGATAGTTTAATGTTTATACCTATTAATATTGGCTTACGTTGTCTGGTACAAATTGTTTAAGTAGTGATGTGTGTAAAACGTTGTGTTCCTAGTTGTAACCATTACCTTTAGCCATGTATGTTGAATGTGCTTAGCATGGATTGGTATTTCAGTATCAGATGGTATATTTGCTGCAGCTGAGTTTTGTAAGTTCTACTGTATGTATAAGTTGTAAGCATATGTGGTATTTGAATATAGCATTTGTTATGTAGTGTTTTACTGCACATTCCTTGTTTGTGGCAAACATCTATGTTGTAGTAAGCATAGGTTTTTTTTGGTAAAGTAAGCAGGTGTGGTCATGTTGTATTTTTAGATGTATATTATATCTGTACTTGCTGAAGACAATATATGGTGGACTATTTTTATTATCAATTTTCAAAACACAGGTATGGTTTTGATTTTCCTAATGGCTACATGGCTAATGTTGATTATCATGTTGTAAATGTTTTGGCAAAAATACATACCATAATGCTAAATATTTTTCAGTGTCACAAAGAAGAGCAGCCCGTAGTAGCAGGACAAATGTTGCCCAGGAGGATGCTGCTGCTACTACAGGTAAAGTATCCGTTATGGTTTTTTTTTGCCAAAATATATTTTTGAAAATACACTAATGTATTGTGTTTTTCCATAGTCCCATCCAGGCCACACCTTAGTCCGCAAGTGCGCACAGGACAACCAACATCCAGCCGCAAACACGTGGCGTTGAAAAGACCACGGCCAGATCTCCCGAGGGCCACATCTGCATCTCTCCCTCACAGACGCATCTCTACTGTGTCCTCAAGGCCACCATCAGATTTACTAGCACCTTCCCCACCACGGGAAGCAGAATCCCCTCATCTGGCTGGTGAGTCCATAAAATAACACATCTGAACACTTACAAACACAGTGTACTTCTGATAATTATGTCAACGAAACAAACACACAGTAATGCAGCGTCAGTATAACTTTTTTTTCAAATTAAACAAACATTAATGTAAAGGGCTGAACACCTCCTCATTAAAGCAACCAAACTACATGAGTGCACACTTGAGGTATACAGTAATATAATGCTTATTAAAGTCCACACCATAATCTGCTGGGCAAGCTTCAGCACATGAGTATCATTGCTTATTGGGTTTTAATCTTATTATTAATATTTTCCTTGATTTATATGGCGGCACAAGGGATCCGCAGCGCCCATAACACAGTACATAATTAAATCTGCAAACCTTGAAAAGCACAGTTATACTATAGGACAAAATAGGACAGGTTTAGAAAAGCCGGTGTTAGGTGCCATCAAAGTATTGAGTATAAGATAGTGAAAATAATTAAAGAAAAGGAACATGAGGAAAGAAGTCCCCCTTCCTGCGACCTTACAAAAAAGAAAATAATGTTGGTCTACTATGCCATTCATGTTGTGTTTTCTGCCTCATCTTACTTCAACAGGGTTTGTACACGATTGTTTTTTTGTCTATTCCTGATTGTCTAATGTTTTTAAATCAAGCAAAACCACGAACCTAAAACAAAATAGGGTCTTCCGTTAAGAAAAATATTTGTTGTGGCTTTTGTTACAAACATATGTGTGTTATTTTTTGACAAAACAGAATAAAAAATGCAATGCTATATGATAGAAGTATAAAATACATGTTGCATATTACTACAATGTTGTATTCTTATACCACACACAGATGATGACAGCATGCCCACGGACCAGCAGACACTGCAAACTGATGCCACGTTTGTTCTGGATCTCCGCCCATTACAGACAACGCAACCTAGCACGGTACCTGTGGCCCCGCCTCCACAACAAACAAGTCCGCAACCAATAATGAGCCCAAGTACACCACTGGCTCAAACTGAAGAGCAGACATTTTGGGCCAACTGGGCAAACCACCAGAGGCACAATTCAGAGTGTCTCCAAAGACAAAATCAGCTGCTGGCAAGTCTGCCACATTACATGCCACGCATAAGTCGAAATCTCAGCAGAGAACATTTGGAAACCAGTCGTGTGGCGACTTGTCTGGAGCAAATGCGGGCAGAAAACAGCACCATGATGACCACTTTACAGAGAATTCTGGATGAACAAATGAGGCAACACCAAAACTACCTGCATCTCCTTGAAAGGAACAATAGCCTTACAGGAAGTCTGGGTAGAATTATAGACAATAACACGGCCTCCAATAACCAATTAAATGCTACACTCACTAACTTAAGCCACAACATAAGTGTTTTACACTCCCAACAAGCGAGCACTAGCTCAGGAACTACAACTCCAATAAATACCCCAGTGACCTCCCCAATAAGGAGGTCAAGCAGATCAAGAGCTCATGTCCCTGGCCCCACCTCTGAAGCCTCCAAGGCTACACGAAAAAAATAAAGCCAGCCTCTGCAGATGGCAGATGCATAAGTGGGGTTAACACTTTCTGTTGATGTTTGCAATGTACACACTTTCACACTTTAATAAACATATTTGTGGTTTAAACATAAAAATGTTGCGGATAATCGTTATTTCTACCATTTCTGAGGGTGAGATGTTAATCTTGTACTTATTGACCTTTTAAAGTATCACAATTATATGTGTAATTTTTGGTGAGGGTGCAACACATGTAAACACGCTTTTCAAAAGCAGGTCTATTTTTTCGTCGTATTTTTTTACGATTCTATCTTGAACACGAACGGAATGGACCTTTCACGGTGAAAAATACAAATACGAATTCTTGGTAAATTACCGAGTTCTAACAAATAACAGGCGTATTTGACCGATGGTGTATTCATTCGTATTTTTTTTCGTTGACTTCAAAAAAAATACGAATGCCCTCATCACTGCCGAGATTTGTGTTTAGTAAATGACCGAGATGACACTTTGAAGAAAAAACACCATCTCGGTCAAAATCGGGAGCTTAGTAAATATACCCCCTGGTCTGGTCTTGCAACTGTCCCACAGTTTCTATTTCCTGACTTTCAAGAAAGTTTACATAATACAAGTACACTCCCCTATAACTGACAGTCTTCTAGTGTATATAATAAACTGTAATGTCACATGCCGGACTGATAAAGCCTATTTCCGCGCCAGGCGCTTTCACTTCATGGCAGTGCATCACTCACCTATTTGTCAGTGCATGTTTCTTTCCATAATAAAAATAAAGAAATTGTTGTCTTATGTGGAATCAGCGTTACTGGGACAGTTCCTACACATGACTCCAGAGACCTATCAGCAGCCATGGCTCACAGTATAAGACTCTTCCTGGCCACTACTCATTGCCAGAACAACTTCTGCTGTATCCTGCCTGCTAGTTGAAGTCCTGAGTAAAGTTGTGTATTTCTCCAGAGTGAGCCTGCATTGCTGAGTGTTACTCATAATCTTCAGTGCATTACTAATGCTCCAAGCTCCAGTCAGTCCTGGTTTTCAACAATCACAGACTCTTGTATTAAACCATGTTCTGTGCAAGTGCTAATTAGCGCAGCTATGAGCTATCCCCAAACGTCTGAGTGTGGTTGCATGAAAAAAACTATCCTACTAGCACCATTTTAGTCTCCAGTATGTTAACCTGTGTATCTTCAGCACCAGTCAGTCCAGCTAGAGCAACTCACAGTCATCTGTGGAATCCTGATTGCACCAACAGCCAGTCTGATCTTCTTGTCTCAACACAGACTTCAACTATACCAGAGACATTTTCAGTGTAGCCTGCCTTCAAGACACTTCTACTTGTCTCCAGTTTCTCTCTGGTATCTTAATCTGCCTGCTTACCATGCTCCTTCAATCCAGAACTCCAGAGCGCTCCCTGCTGGTGAGCGCTGACCAGAGACTCTATTTCACATCCTGGTATCCTAAGCTTACTCTATACTGCCAACTACCCTACCTGCTGCTGAAAGATCATTGCGTAAACCACTATTCGTTGGCTGATATTTTAAGATTGTTATTACCACAGAGACTCTATTTTGTAGGCACTCATTGCAGTTCCTGTCCTGATCATTCAGCAGCCCTGCTGGTAATAACAGACTGCACTTTGGGCCTAATTCTGAGTTGATCGCAGCACCAAATTTGTTAGCAATTGGGCAAAACCATGTGCACTGCAGGTGGGGCAGATGTAACATGTGCAGAGAGAGTTAGATGTGGATGGGGTGTGTTCAATCTGAAATCTAAATTGCAGTGTAAAAGTAAAGCAGCCAGTATTTACCCTGCACTGAAACAAAATAACCCACACAAATCTAACTCTCTCTGCACATGTTATATCTGCCTCCCCTGCAGTGCACATGGTTTTTCCCAACTGCTAACAAACTTGCTGCTGCGATCAACTCAGAATTACCCCCTTTGTGCGCTGTTATCTGTTTTCATCTACTATGTGTTCAGTAAACAAGTTCCATTTGTCACCTGTGAGGAGATGCTTGATTAAATCTCCAGGTTTCCACCACATGGCCTTCAGCTATATACCACTACCTCTGGTTCTGAACCGAATGCAGACAAACCACAGACACTAACACCTTATATATTTAGGGACTGATTCAACTAGTGCAAGGTTCTATCAGAGTCTTGAGTGTTACCATAATGTAGATTATCCAGTCGAATAACCTTACTTAACTTTGTTTGCATAGAGGTGCATGCAAAAATGAGTAAGGTTTTCCCTCCTGTAATTACATGCAATGTGCCTGATGGTTTGCATACAAATACAATGTTTGGGGGTCTGTGCAGGCGGGTCTTGCAATGTTGCTTACAGCCCCCTGTTAGCTGTAGCATGATATACAATGCAACGGCACTTGGGGGGCGGAGCAGTGGCAGCACCCAGTGCCATTCATCAAAACGGGGGCATGGCAACCACATTTTGAAGGTGTGATGGATCCAGGGTCTGTGTCATCAGACGCAGACTTCCTGGACCCCGGTTTCTGAATCATACGACCAGCCTGATTAAGCTTCAGCTTACGCAGGTTGGCTGATGGCTGTAACCATTGCGAATTGTGACCAATGGTCGTGACAGTGATCCAAGGCTGCCACCTCAGACACTGCATTCAGATCCTTGCTAATGCGACCAAGATGCCTCCTGCTTAATTAGAATTTTAATTAGATAGAATTGCACAGCCGCTTCATTGCTTCTGTGCTAATCCATACAAACATGAATCGGGCACAATGTGCGTGATGCGAGGTTCCTACAGACATTCATGCTGAAATTAAATGTTCCTAACTTTTAAAAAGGACTAAAACTTCAGTTTTACAGTTTTACCTTTTTATATGACCTGTGGCTGCATGTCGCCCCACCATCATTGTAGATCCCCATAAATGCTATGTAAAAATACAATATTTTGGATATAAAATAAATGTAATGATAAAGTGAACATAGTGCTGACCCTATAAGTTTTCCATTATTAGCACAGGCCTATGTGTTCTAAGATGGTAATTCTAAAATCTGGTCCCTATCAGTGCATGCTTTTCATATGTTCTGGAGGGGTGGCACTCGATATACCGGGTGTCGGGATCCCGGTGCTCAGCATACTGGCGCCAGGATCCCGAAAGCTGGGATCCCGACAACTATTTTACCTCTTGGGGTGTCCACGACACCCCTGGAGGGAGAATAAATAACTAAGTTGTCACGCGTAGCGCGCCACCGTGCCCGCAAGGGGCTCTTTTGCGCTCGCCCTGCTGCCGGCATTCCAGCGATTGGGACCCCGGCGCCGGTATGCTGGGCGCCGGGATCCCGACAGCCGGCCACTCATACTACACCCCTCCAGGAGCACAGGTGTCTTTATTACTGACACAGTTTAATAGATACGCAGGTGGGGTTAATCATTCCACTTGTGTGAAATACCTGGATCAAATAGAATGTTAGGGACTAATTCAGAGATGCAAACTGATGATTGTACATACTGTACATCTCCAATGTTAGATTTACTGCGCATGTGAAGCACTTGCACTGTGCATGTGCAGATTGGGTTCTGCATCATCGGATGCATTGTCTTCTAAACTGCAGCCATTTTATGGGGGACGGCGACGGAGGGTGTTTTCAAAACTGGGGGCAAGTTGGCCCCATTTCAAGGCAGCTGAGGCCAATGCCAAATGTCTGTGTCTTCCGACACACAGGGGGTAATTCAGAGTTGATCGTAGATGTGCTAATTTTAGCACATCTACGATCATTTACTCTGACATGCGGGGGGACGCCCAGCACAGGGCTAGTCCACACCGCATGTCAGGCCCCTCCCCCCACACAGGTACAAAAGCATCGCACGGCAGCGATGCTTTTGTACCCGACGAGTAGCTCCCTGCCTGCACAGCTCCTGCGCGCTGGCAGGGAGCTACTGGCCGTGTCGCGGGTAGCAACGGCTGTGTGTGACATCACACAGTCGCCGTGGCCCGCCCCCCCAACGGTCCGGACATGCCTCCTTTGTCCGGACCGCGCCCCGCCAATGGCGTTCTAATGCTTTTGGTACATCCTGCGACTGCCTCTGCCTGTCAATCTGATAGCATCTCACTGGGCTCCCGGGGTGCACACGCTCAGTGCGGCTGCTGCGCGTGCGCACTCCACACAGTAATTCAGACTGCGATCGCTGACGCTGCAGCAATCCAGTCTGAATTACCCCCACAGTTTCACTGACCCCGGCTGCATGAAACCACTGGACATCCTGAGTAACCTGAGGATTAGGTTAGGTTTCCTAGGTTCTTACAAATGATCTGTTGCTTCAGGTGCCGCAGCGGCTCAGAGAGGTGTCTTTATACAAGGCCCTTCCAGCGGCATTAGCATATTATCGCAAAGCTGCTGTGTCCAAAGACACAGATACTCTGTCAATTGCGTCTATCTCTGAATCAAGCCTCCTGACAGGATCTGAGAAGGTATTTGGATAAACGGTCGACAGTGTGAATAGGTCGTTACCATATGGTTAACATGCATTAGATTGACAGGTAGAAAAGGTCGACAAATGAAAGGTTTATATGCATTAAGGTCAACAAAAGGTTGACAGGTTCCATAATAATGGCCAACACACAAATGGTTGACACAAGTTTTTTTCACATGTTTTCCCAACTTTTGCTTGATTTACATAGACTACGAGCCTGTGAGGGTTACTGTTCCACTGATTGTGGCCACATATGATGAAACATACAAAATGACACATAAAAAATTGTGTCGACCATTTCTGTGTCGACCATTGTTATGTCAACCCTCCTTTGAACCTGTGACCTTTTGTACTTTTCGACCTTACCTATTGTCTACCTTTTACCTGTCGACCCTGTGTCCCTGTCTGCTTTTTGACCATGTTGACCTAATGCATATCAACCATATGGGGTTGACCTAACGACTATGGAAACGAGATAAAAAGCTATTCCAAGTGCGCTGTCAACCGCAGCCAGGTATGGGTAAGGTCAGACCCCTCAATATTCAAAACGAAACAACAACAAAAGGATACCAGCGCTGGCTGAAATTACCATTTGACTATGGACCCTATTAAGGTTGGATTGCAAAATTTGAGAATTGCAATCCGCCCGATTATCGAATGACTGCACCTGCGAATAGCGATTATTTTTGCGAACGCATTGTGCTTCAACGCAATTGCATTTTGATTGACAGGAAGCCATGGAATAGAGGAGGAAACATGATATTTTGTGCACGTGTTTGTACAAATGCAGGCGTGGCAAGGCGTTTTATGGGTGGGTCTCTGACGTTAGTGATGACCACTTCCAGCCTCTTGCGTATGCCGAATTGCGGACGACCTTGCCTGGTGCAGATGGAAAAACTCTTCGATGTTCCGGTATTTGCGAATGATTATGTGATCACATCAAGCATTGCGATGCGTTCGCAATTTCTGCAATAGGCATTTTTTCTCTATTTCTGGGTGGCAACTATTTGATCGCAGCAACTGCTTTTAAGTTTTTAGCAAGATCAGTGATCCAACCTGAATAGGGTCCTATCTACCTAACACTGTAGATCTTCTATATCACACGCATTTGAGAAACACTAGTTTATGACAACTGTAGTCCAGACCCTTTTTTTTCAGTGGCCTGTGGACCTCATTCAGTAAGGATTGCAAAATTTGCGAATCGCAATCTGGCCTATTATCGAATGACTGCGCATGTGCAGCGTTCGCATTGCACACGCACCAGCAAAAATAGCGACAGAAAATGCGTACACATCGTGATCGTAATGCAGCCACTGTTTGACTGACAGGAAGTCAGCATTTCTGGGCAGAAACTTGCCGTTTTCTGGGTGTGTCTGAAAAAATAGGTGTGACCAGGCATTTTTAAGGAGGGCCTCTCATGTCAATGATAACTACTTCCAGCCTCTAGTGTCGAAAAAATTGTGGATGACCTTGCCTGGCGCAGATAGGAAAAATCTTCTATGTGACGGGAATTGCGTATGGTTTTACGATCAGCCCGCATATTGCGATGCTTCCGCAATTTTTACAATGGGCGTTTTTCTCAATTTCTGGGCGGCAACTATTTGATCACAGCAACTGCTTCTATAGCAGAAACTGCAATCCTTGCTGAATAGAGGGGGTCATTCTGAGTTGATCGCACGTAGCAACTTTTTGCTGCTCGTGTGATCAACTAGACGCCGCCTATGGGGGAGTGTATTTTAGCATAGCAATAGCAGGGCTGCGATCGCTTGTGCAGCCCTGCTATACTAAAAAATGTTTGTGCAGAACAAGACTAGCCCTGTAGTTACTTACCCTGTGCGATGGATCCAGCGATGAAGGTCCCGGAATTGATGTCAGACAACTGCCCTCCAAACGCCTGGACACGCCTGTATTGGATCTCCACGCCCGGAAAATGGTGAGTTTCCGCCCCGGAACGCCTCCCTGCTGTCAATCTTCTTGCAATCGCGCTAGCGATCACTTTCTTCTTCAGGTCGTTGCCCGGCGACGGCTGTCGCTGGGCAATGACGCGCATGCGCATTGCGGGTGCCGTGCATGCACAGTTCCGACCCATTCGCACCGCAGCGATGAACCGCAGCGTGAGAATGGGTCGGAATGACCCCCAGAGTCCTATGATAATGAGAAGATTTGTTACCATGCTCTGCATAAATACTGCAGATTTAAGTTTAATTATTAATGGCATAGTACGCAGGGTCATAAAAAATTTCAATTTAAGAGTTGACTTTCACTGGTCCCTGATCTATAGATTATTACTGTGGCTAGTTTCTCTTGGAATAATTTATAGTACTGCTCGCAGGTGTGTGTAAGTAGTCTTGTCATACTTGTTGTGTAGTTATTTAAAAGTCTGTCTAGTTTTTTGTCTTTGTTTTTTTTTAACGTCTATTGTCATTGTTTGTGAGTGTGTGTGTGTGTGTGTGTGTGTGTGTTTGGTGTGTGGTGTGTAGTGGTAGTGGAGGAGTGTGTTTACTGTTTTTTTTCTCAGTGTTATTTGTTGTTTGTCCTGATTATGTCCCAGTCAGAGGTGAGTGAGGTGGAGGAGGTGAGTGAGGTGGAGGAGGTGAGTGAGGTGGAGGAGGTTAGTGAGTCAGAGGAAGAGGGTGAGGTTGCTGCTGCGGCCTCCAGTGAGAGTGATGCTGATGGCGTTCCGCAGCCACGCACCACTACGAAGACAGGCAGAAATGTAAAATTTAGTCACGCAGAAAATGTGGCATTGGTGAATGAGTTAATGCGACATCATCGGCACCTGTTTGGCCCTCAGGCCTCCAAGGTGACATCTCGCAGAAAGGCTGTGCTGTGGGGTCAAGTAGTTTCGGCAGTGAACTGCGAGGGTGTGGTGAGGCGGACTGAGGACACTTGCCGAAAGCGATTTTATGACATAAAGCGCAGGGTAAAGGCAAAGATGGCCAAGGAGGCAAAGTCAGCCCGACAAACTGGGGGTGGCCATCCTTTCATTGCCACATATGCTGAGTGGGAGGAGCCCGTGCCACACGAAGTTGTCCGTGCCACTCATGTCAGAGATTCTGATCGGCCCAGGCAGGATGGTGAGTATTGTTTTTTTTCTTCTTATCAGTGTAATTGTTTTAAAAATGTGTTTTAATGTGGCCAAAACTGTTTTTAGTGTTTGGCATATTTGTTGCATTGAGGATGTGTTGTTTTAATGTGTTTGTGTGTGAGGGATATGTATTATGACATATGAAATGTTTGTGTGGTTTTTTTTTTTTGGGGGGGATTTTCACCATCATTTACGTTATGTAAAAGGAAAGATTATGTGTGCCATATGGGGCTCAGACCATACTGTAATTTTTGCAATTTGTATGTTCCCAGTTTGATAGTTTAATGTTTATACCTATTAATATTGGCTTACGTTGTCTGGTACAAATTGTTTAAGTAGTGATGTGTGTAAAACGTTGTGTTCCTAGTTGTAACCATTACCTTTAGCCATGTATGTTGAATGTGCTTAGCATGGATTGGTATTTCAGTATCAGATGGTATATTTGCTGCAGCTGAGTTTTGTAAGTTCTACTGTATGTATAAGTTGTAAGCATATGTGGTATTTGAATATAGCATTTGTTATGTAGTGTTTTACTGCACATTCCTTGTTTGTGGCAAACATCTATGTTGTAGTAAGCATAGGTTTTTTTTGGTAAAGTAAGCAGGTGTGGTCATGTTGTATTTTTAGATGTATATTATATCTGTACTTGCTGAAGACAATATATGGTGGACTATTTTTATTATCAATTTTCAAAACACAGGTATGGTTTTGATTTTCCTAATGGCTACATGGCTAATGTTGATTATCATGTTGTAAATGTTTTGGCAAAAATACATACCATAATGCTAAATATTTTTCAGTGTCACAAAGAAGAGCAGCCCGTAGTAGCAGGACAAATGTTGCCCAGGAGGATGCTGCTGCTACTACAGGTAAAGTATCCGTTATGGTTTTTTTTTGCCAAAATATATTTTTGAAAATACACTAATGTATTGTGTTTTTCCATAGTCCCATCCAGGCCACACCTTAGTCCGCAAGTGCGCACAGGACAACCAACATCCAGCCGCAAACACGTGGCGTTGAAAAGACCACGGCCAGATCTCCCGAGGGCCACATCTGCATCTCTCCCTCACAGACGCATCTCTACTGTGTCCTCAAGGCCACCATCAGATTTACTAGCACCTTCCCCACCACGGGAAGCAGAATCCCCTCATCTGGCTGGTGAGTCCATAAAATAACACATCTGAACACTTACAAACACAGTGTACTTCTGATAATTATGTCAACGAAACAAACACACAGTAATGCAGCGTCAGTATAACTTTTTTTTCAAATAAAACAAACATTAATGTAAAGGGCTGAACACCTCCTCATTAAAGCAACCAAACTACATGAGTGCACACTTGAGGTATACAGTAATATAATGCTTATTAAAGTGCACACCATAATCTGCTGGGCAAGCTTCAGCACATGAGTATCATTGCTTATTGGGTTTTAATCTTATTATTAATATTTTCCTTGATTTATATGGCGGCACAAGGGATCCGCAGCGCCCATAACACAGTACATAATTAAATCTGCAAACCTTGAAAAGCACAGTTATACTATAGGACAAAATAGGACAGGTTTAGAAAAGCCGGTGTTAGGTGCCATCAAAGTATTGAGTATAAGATAGTGAAAATAATTAAAGAAAAGGAACATGAGGAAAGAAGTCCCCCTTCCTGCGACCTTACAAAAAAGAAAATAATGTTGGTCTACTATGCCATTCATGTTGTGTTTTCTGCCTCATCTTACTTCAACAGGGTTTGTACACGATTGTTTTTTTGTCTATTCCTGATTGTCTAATGTTTTTAAATCAAGCAAAACCACGAACCTAAAACAAAATAGGGTCTTCCGTTAAGAAAAATATTTGTTGTGGCTTTTGTTACAAACATATGTGTGTTATTTTTTGACAAAACAGAATAAAAAATGCAATGCTATATGATAGAAGTATAAAATACATGTTGCATATTACTACAATGTTGTATTCTTATACCACACACAGATGATGACAGCATGCCCATGGACCAGCAGACACTGCAAACTGATGCCACGTTTGTTCTGGATCTCCGCCCATTACAGACAACGCAACCTAGCACGGTACCTGTGGCCCCGCCTCCACAACAAACAAGTCCGCAACCAATAATGAGCCCAAGTACACCACTGGCTCAAACTGAAGAGCAGACATTTTGGGCCAACTGGGCAAACCACCAGAGGCACAATTCAGAGTGTCTCCAAAGACAAAATCAGCTGCTGGCAAGTCTGCCACATTACATGCCACGCATAAGTCGAAATCTCAGCAGAGAACATTTGGAAACCAGTCGTGTGGCGACTTGTCTGGAGCAAATGCGGGCAGAAAACAGCACCATGATGACCACTTTACAGAGAATTCTGGATGAACAAATGAGGCAACACCAAAACTACCTGCATCTCCTTGAAAGGAACAATAGCCTTACAGGAAGTCTGGGTAGAATTATAGACAATAACACGGCCTCCAATAACCAATTAAATGCTACACTCACTAACTTAAGCCACAACATAAGTGTTTTACACTCCCAACAAGCGAGCACTAGCTCAGGAACTACAACTCCAATAAATACCCCAGTGACCTCCCCAATAAGGAGGTCAAGCAGATCAAGAGCTCATGTCCCTGGCCCCACCTCTGAAGCCTCCAAGGCTACACGAAAAAAATAAAGCCAGCCTCTGCAGATGGCAGATGCATAAGTGGGGTTAACACTTTCTGTTGATGTTTGCAATGTACACACTTTCACACTTTAATAAACATATTTGTGGTTTAAACATAAAAATGTTGCGGATAATCGTTATTTCTACCATTTCTGAGGGTGAGATGTTAATCTTGTACTTATTGACCTTTTAAAGTATCACAATTATATGTGTAATTTTTGGTGAGGGTGCAACACATGTAAACACGCTTTTCAAAAGCAGGTCTATTTTTTCGTCGTATTTTTTTACGATTCTATCTTGAACACGAACGGAATGGACCTTTCACGGTGAAAAATACAAATACGAATTCTTGGTAAATTACCGAGTTCTAACAAATAACAGGCGTATTTGACCGATGGTGTATTCATTCGTATTTTTTTTCGTTGACTTCAAAAAAAATACGAATGCCCTCATCACTGCCGAGATTTGTGTTTAGTAAATGACCGAGATGACACTTTGAAGAAAAAACACCATCTCGGTCAAAATCGGGAGCTTAGTAAATATACCCCCTGGTCTGGTCTTGCAACTGTCCCACAGTTTCTATTTCCTGACTTTCAAGAAAGTTTACATAATACAAGTACACTCCCCTATAACTGACAGTCTTCTAGTGTATATAATAAACTGTAATGTCACATGCCGGACTGATAAAGCCTATTTCCGCGCCAGGCGCTTTCACTTCATGGCAGTGCATCACTCACCTATTTGTCAGTGCATGTTTCTTTCCATAATAAAAATAAAGAAATTGTTGTCTTATGTGGAATCAACGTTACTGGGACAGGTCCTGCACATGACTCCAGAGACCTATCAGCAGCCATGGCTCACAATATAAGACTCTTCCTGGCCACTACTCATTGCCAGAACAACTTCTGCTGTATCCTGCCTGCTAGTTGAAGTCCTGAGTAAAGTTGTGTATTTCTCCAGAGTGAGCCTGCATTGCTGAGTGTTACTCATAATCTTCAGTGCATTACTAATGCTCCAAGCTCCAGTCAGTCCTGGTTTTCAACAATCACAGACTCTTGTATTAAACCGTGTTCTGTGCAAGTGCTAATTAGCGCAGCTATGAGCTATCCCCAAACGTCTGAGTGTGGTTGCATGAAAAAAACTATCCTACTAGCACCATTTTAGTCTCCAGTATGTTAACCTGTGTATCTTCAGCACCAGTCAGTCCAGCTAGAGCAACTCACAGTCATCTGTGGAATCCTGATTGCACCAACAGCCAGTCTGATCTTCTTGTCTCAACACAGACTTCAACTATACCAGAGACATTTTCAGTGTAGCCTGCCTTCAAGACACTTCTACTTGTCTCCAGTTTCTCTCTGGTATCTTAATCTGCCTGCTTACCATGCTCCTTCAATCCAGAACTCCAGAGCGCTCCCTGCTGGTGAGCGCTGACCAGAGACTCTATTTCACATCCTGGTATCCTAAGCTTACTCTATACTGCCAACTACCCTACCTGCTTCTGAAAGATCATTGCGTAAACCACTATTCGTTGGCTGATATTTTAAGATTGTTATTACCACAGAGACTCTATTTTGTAGGCACTCATTGCAGTTCCTGTCCTGATCATTCAGCAGCCCTGCTGGTAATAACAGACTGCACTTTGGGCCTAATTCTGAGTTGATCGCAGCACCAAATTTGTTAGCAATTGGGCAAAACCATGTGCACTGCAGGTGGGGCAGATGTAACATGTGCAGAGAGAGTTAGATGTGGATGGGGTGTGTTCAATCTGAAATCTAATTTTCAGTGTAAAAATAAAGCAGCCAGTATTTACTAGAGATGTGCACCGGAAATTTTTCTGGTTTTGTGTTTTGGTTTTGGGTTCGGTTCCGTGGCCGTGTTTTGGGTTCGAACGCGTTTTGGCAAAACCTCACCGATTTTTTTTTGTCGGATTCGGGTGTGTTTTGGATTCGGGTGTTTTTTTTAAAAAACTCTAAAAAACAGCTTAAATCATAGAATTTGGGGGTCATTTTGATCCCAAAGTATTATTAACCTCAATAACCATAATTTCCACTCATTTTCAGTCTATTCTGAACACCTCACACCTCACAATATTATTTTTAGTCCTAAAATTTGCACCAAGGTCCCTGGATGACTAAGCTCAGCGACCCAAGTGGCCGACACAAACACCTGGCCCATCTAGGAGTGGCACTGCAGTGTCACGCAGGATGGCCCTTCCAAAAAACACTCCCCAAACAGCACATGACGCACAGAAAAAAAGAGGCGCAATGAGGTAGCTGTGTGAGTAAGCTAAGCGACCCTAGTGGCCGACACAAACACCTGGCCCATCTAGGAGTGGCACTGCAGTGTCACGCAGGATGGCCCTTCCAAAAAACACTCCCCAAACAGCACATGACGCAAAGAAAAAAAGAGGCGCAATGAGGTAGCTGTGTGACTAAGCTCAGCGACCCAAGTGGCCGACACAAACACCTGGCCCATCTAGGAGTGTCACTGCAGTGTCACGCAGGATGGCCCTTCCAAAAAACACTCCCCAAACAGCACATGACGCAAAGAAAAATGAAAGAAAAAAGAGGTGCAAGATGGAATTGTCCTTGGGCCCTCCCACCCACCCTTATGTTGTATAAACAGGACATGCACACTTTAACCAACCCATCATTTCAGTGACAGGGTCTGCCACACGACTGTGACTGAAATGACGGGTTGGTTTGGACCCCCACCAAAAAAGAAGCAATTAATCTCTCCTTGCACAAACTGGCTCTACAGAGGCAAGATGTCCACCTCATCATCATCCTCCGATTCATCACCGTGTACATCCCCCTCCTCACAGATTATCAATTCGTCCCCACTGGAATCCACCATCACAGCTCCCTGTGTACTTTGTGGAGGCAATTGCTGCTGGTGAATGTCTCCATGGAGGAATTGATTATAATTCATTTTAATGAACATCATCTTCTCCACATTTTCTGGAAGTAACCTCGTACGCCGATTGCTGACAAGGTGAGCGGCGGCACTAAACACTCTTTCGGAGTACACACTTGTGGGAGGGCAACTTAGGTAGAATAAAGCCAGTTTGCGCAAGGGCCTCCAAATTGCCTCTTTTTCCTGCCAGTATACGTACGGACTGTCTGATGTGCCTACTTGGATGCGGTCACTCATATAATCCTCCACCATTCTTTCAATGGGGAGAGAATCATATGCAGTGACAGTAGACGACATGTCCGTAATCGTTGGCAGGTCCTTCAGTCCGGACCAGATGTCAGCATCAGCAGTCGCTCCAGACTGCCCTGCATCACCGCCAGCGGGTGGGCTCGGAATTCTGAGCCTTTTCCTCGCACCCCCAGTTGCGGGAGAATGTGAAGGAGGAGATGTTGACAGGTCGCGTTCCGCTTGACTTGACAATTTTCTCACCAGCAGTTCTTTGAACCCCTGCAGACTTGTGTCTGCCGGAAAGAGAGATCCAAGGTAGGTTTTAAATCTAGGATCGAGCACGGTGGCCAAAATGTAGTGCTCTGATTTCAACAGATTGACCACCCGTGAATCCTTGTTAAGCGAATTAAGGGCTCCATCCACAAGTCCCACATGCCTAGCGGAATCGCTCTGTGTTAGCTCCTCCTTCAATGTCTCCAGCTTCTTCTGCAAAAGCCTGATGAGGGGAATGACCTGACTCAGGCTGGCAGTGTCTGAACTGACTTCACGTGTGGCAAGTTCAAAAGGTTGCAGAACCTTGCACAATGTTGAAATCATTCTCCACTGCGCTTGATACAGGTGCATTCCACCTCCTATATCGTGCTCAGTTGTATAGGCTTGAATGGCCTTTTGCTGCTCCTCCAACCTCTGAAGCATATAGAGGGTTGAATTCCACCTCGTTACCACTTCTTGCTTCAGATGATGGCAGGGCAGGTTCAGGCGTTTTTGGTGTTGCTCCAGTCTTCTGTACGTGGTGCCTGTACGCCGAAAGTGTCCCGCAATTCTTCTGGCCACCGACAGCATCTCTTGCACGCCCCTCTCGTTTTTTAAATAATTCTGCACCACCAAATTCAAGGTATGTGCAAAACATGGGACGTGCTGGAATTTGCCCATATTTAATGCACACACAATATTGCTGGCGTTGTCCGATGCCACAAATCCACAGGAGAGTCCAATTGGGGTAAGCCATTCTGCGATGATCTTCCTCAGTTGCCGTAAGAGGTTTTTAGCTGTGTGCGTATTCTGGAAAGCGGTGATACAAAGCGTAGCCTGCCTAGGAAAGAGTTGGCGTTTGCGAGATGCTGCTACTGGTGCCGCCGCTGCTGTTCTTGCGGCGGGAGTCAATACATCTACCCAGTGGGCTGTCACAGTCATATAGTCCTGAGTCTGCCCTGCTCCACTTGTCCACATGTCCGTGGTTAAGTGGACATTGGGTACAACTGCATTTTTTAGGACACTGGTGAGTCTTTTTCTGAGGTCTGTGTACATTTTCGGTATCGCCTGCCTAGAGAAGTGGAACCTAGATGGTATTTGGTACCGGGGACACAGTACCTCAATCAAGTCTATAGTTGGCTCTGCAGTAATGATGGATACCGGAACCACGTTTCTCACCGCCCAGGATGCCAAGGCCTCAGTTATCCGCTTTGCAGCAGGATGACTGCTGTGATATTTCATCTTCCTCGCAAAGGACTGTTGGACAGTCAATTGCTTGGTGGAAGTAGTAAAAGTCGTCTTACGACTTCCCCTCTGGGATGACCATCGACTCCCAGCAGCAACAACAGCAGCAGTAGGCGTTACACGCAAGGATGCATCGGAGGAATCCCAGGCAGGAGAGGACTCGTCAGAATTGCCAGTGACATGGCCTGCAGGACTATTGGCATTCCTGGGGAAGGAGGAAATTGACACTGAGGGAGTTGGTGGGGTGGTTTGCGTGAGCTTGGTTACAAGAAGAAGGGATTTACTGGTCAGTGGACTGCTTCCGCTGTCGCCCAAAGTTTTTGAACTTGTCACTGACTTATGATGAATGCGCTGCAGGTGACGTATAAGGGAGGATGTTCCGAGGTGGTTAACGTCCTTCTCCCTACTTATTACAGCTTGACAAAGGCAACACACGGCTTGACAAATGTTGTCCGCATTTCTGTTGAAATACTTCCACACCGAAGAGCTGATTTTTTTGGTATTTTCACCAGGCATGTTAATGGCCATATTCCTCCCACGGACAACAGGTGTCTCCCCGGGTGCCTGACTTAAACAAACCACCTCACCATCAGAATCCTCCTTGTCAATTTCCTCCCCAGCGCCAGCAACACCCATATCCTCCTCATCCTGGTGTACTTCAACACTGACATCTTCAATCTGACTATCAGGAACTGGACTGCGGGTGCTCCTTCCAGCACTTGCAGGGGGCGTGCAAATGGTGGAAGGCGCATGCTCTTCACGTCCAGTGTTGGGAAGGTCAGGCATCGCAACCGACACAATTGGACTCTCCTTGTGGATTTGTGATTTCGAAGAACGCACAGTTCTTTGCTGTGCTTTTGCCAGCTTAAGTCTTTTCATTTTTCTAGCGAGAGGCTGAGTGCTTCCATCCTCATGTGAAGCTGAACCACTAGCCATGAACATAGGCCAGGGCCTCAGCCGTTCCTTGCCACTCCGTGTGGTAAATGGCATATTGGCAAGTTTACGCTTCTCCTCCGACGATTTTATTTTAGATTTTTGAGTCCTTTTTTTACTGATATTTTGTGTTTTGGATTTTACATGCTCTGTACTATGACATTGGGCATCGGCCTTGGCAGACGACGTTGATGGAATTTCATCGTCTCGGCCATGACTAGTGGCAGCAGCTTCAGCACGAGGTGGAAGTGGATCTTGATCTTTCCCTATTTTTGGAACCTCAACATTTTTGTTCTCCATATTTTAATAGGCACAACTAAAAGGCACCTCAGGTAAACAATGGAGATGGATGGATACTAGTATACTTATGGATGACGAGTGACTGACGACACGAGGTAGCTACAGCCGTGGACTACCGTACTGCGTCTGCTAGTATAGAGATGATAATGATATTAAAAATATATATATATATCACTACTGCAGGTATATATAATATAATGACGGACCTGCTGGACACTGTCAGCAGACTCCTAAACTACTAGTATGAAGAAGATAGAAAAAAAAACCCCACCACAGGTAGGTATACAATTATGGACGAGCACTGACGACACAGAGGTAGCTACAGCCGTGGACTACCGTACTGCGTCTGCTAGTATAGAGATGATAATGATATAAAAAATATATATATATCACTACTGCAGGTATATATAATATAATGACGGACCTGCTGGACACTGTCAGCAGACTCCTAAACTACTAGTATGAAGAAGATAGAAAAAAAAACCCACCACAGGTAGGTATACAATTATGGACGAGCACTGACGACACAGAGGTAGCTACAGCCGTGGACTACCGTACTGCGTCTGCTAGTATAGAGATGATAATGATATAAAAAATATATATCACTACTGCAGGTATATATAATATAATGACGGACCTGCTGGACACTGTCAGCAGACTCCTAAACTACTAGTATGAAGAAGATAGAAAAAAAACCCCCACCACAGGTAGGTATACAATTATGGACGAGCACTGATGACACAGAGGTAGCTACAGCCGTGGACTACCGTACTGCGTCTGCTAGTATAGAGATGATAATGATATAAAAGTATATATATATCACTACTGCAGGTATATATAATATAATGACGGACCTGCTGGACACTGTCAGCAGACTCCTAAACTACTAGTATGAAGAAGATAGAAAAAAAACCCCCACCACAGGTAGGTATACAATTATGGACGAGCACTGACGACACAGAGGTAGCTACAGCCGTGGACTACCGTACTGCGTCTGCTAGTATAGAGATGATAATGATATAAAAAATATATATATATCACTACTGCAGGTATATATAATTTAATGACGGACCTGCTGGACACTGTCAGCAGACTCCTAAACTACTAGTATGAAGAAGATAGAAAAAAAACCCCCACCACAGGTAGGTATACAATTATGGACGAGCACTGACGACACAGAGGTAGCTACAGCCATGGACTACCGTACTGCGTCTGCTAGTATAGAGATGATAATGATATAAAATATATATATATATCACTACTGCAGGTATATATAATATAATGACGGACCTGCTGGACACTGTCAGCAGACTCCTAAACTACTAGTATGAAGAAGATAGAAAAAAAAACCCACCACAGGTAGGTATACAATTATGGACGAGCACTGACGACACAGAGGTAGCTACAGCCGTGGACTACCGTACTGCGTCTGCTAGTATAGAGATGATAATGATATAAAAAATATATATATATCACTACTGCAGGTATATATAATATAATGACGGACCTGCTGGACACTGTCAGCAGACTCCTAAACTACTAGTATGAAGAAGATAGAAAAAAAAACCCACCACAGGTAGGTATACAATTATGGACAAGCACTGACGACACAGAGGTAGCTACAGCCGTGGACTACCGTACTGCGTCTGCTAGTATAGAGATGATAATGATATAAAAAATATATATATATCACTACTACAGGTATATATATAATATAATGACGGACCTGCTGGACACTGTCAGCAGACTCCTAAACTACTAGTATGAAGAAGATAGAAAAAAAACCCCCACCACAGGTAGGTATACAATTATGGACGAGCACTGACGACACAGAGGTAGCCACAGCCGTGGACTACCGTACTGCGTCTGCTAATATAGAGATGATAAAGATGATAGAGATGAACAAAAAAAATATAACACTACTGCAGGTAAATATTTATATAAAATAATGAATGACGGACCTGCTGGACACTGTCAGCAGAATGCGTTTATAGAATAAAAAAAAAAAACACCACAGGAGTGTTTAACTTTTTCAGGCAGACAATATACTGGTGGTCACTGGTCAGTCACACTGGCAGCAAAAGTGTGCACTGTACTCCTGCTATAACTGCACCCCAGTCTCCCCCACAATTCAGCTGTGTGAGCAGTGAGCACTCAGCACAGTCAGATATACATAGATATATCATGCAGCACACTGAGGCTGAGCACAGATATGGTATGGAGCGTTTTTTTCAGGCAGAGAACGGATTAAAAAAAACTAGCAAAACTCTGCACTGACTGTACTCCTCCTAACAGCTCTCCCCAATCCTCCCCACAATAAGCTAAGCAGCAATCAGATCAACTAACTACTAACAGTAACTATAAACGGAGAAGACGCCAGCCACGTCCTCTCCCTATCAATCTCAATGCACGTGTGAAAATGGCGGCGACGCGCGGCTCCTTATATAGAATCCGAGTCTCGCGATAGAATACGAGCCTCGCGAGAATCCGACAGCGGGATGATGACGTTCGGGCGCGCTCGGGTTAGCCGAGCAAGGCGGGAAGATCCGAGTCTGCCTCGGACCCGTGTAAAAAGGCTGAAGTTCGGGGGGGTTCGGATTCCGAGGAACCGAACCCGCTCATCTCTAGTATTTACCCTGCACTGAAACAAAATAACCCACCCAAATCTAACTCTCTCTGCAAACGTTATATCTGCCCCCCCTGCAGTGCACATGGTTTTTCCCAACTGCTAACAAACTTGCTGCTGCGATCAACTCAGAATTACCCCCTTTGTGCGCTGTTATCTGTTTTCATCTACTATGTGTTCAGTAAACAAGTTCCATTTGTCACCTGTGAGGAGATGCTTGATTAAATCTCCAGGTTTCCACCACATGGCCTTCAGCTATATACCACTACCTCTGGTTCTGAACCGAATGCAGACAAACCACAGACACTAACACCTTATATATTTAGGGACTGATTCAACTAGTGCAAGGTTCTATCAGAGTCTTGAGTGTTACCATAATGTAGATTATCCAGTCGAATAACCTTACTTAACTTTGTTTGCATAGAGGTGCATGCAAAAATGAGTAAGGTTTTCCCTCCTGTAATTACATGCAATGTGCCTGATGGTTTGCATACAAATACAATGTTTGGGGGTCTGTGCAGGCGGGTCTTGCAATGTTGCTTACAGCCCCCTGTTAGCTGTAGCATGATATACAATGCAACGGCACTTGGGGGGCAGAGCAGTGGCAGCACCCAGTGCCATTCATCAAAACGGGGGCATGGCAACCACATTTTGAAGGTGTGATGGATCCAGGGTCTGTGTCATCAGACGCAGACTTCCTGGACCCCGGTTTCTGAATCATACGACCAGCCTAATTAAGCTTCAGCTTACGCAGGTTGGCTGATGGCTGTAACCATTGCGAATTGTGACCAATGGTCGTGACAGTGATCCAAGGCTGCCACCTCAGACACTGCATTCAGATCCTTGCTAATGCGACCAAGATGCCTCCTGCTTCATTAGAATTTTAATTAGATAGAATTGCACAGCCGCTTCATTGCTTCTGTGCTATTCCATACAAACATGAATCGGGCACAATGTGCGTGATGCGAGGTTCCTACAGACATTCATGCTGAAATTAAATGTTCCTAAGTTTTAGGAACATTTAACAGTTTTACCTTTTTATATGACCTGTGGCTGCATGTCGCCCCGCCATCATTGTAGATCCCCATAAATGCTATGTAAAAATACAATATTTTGGATATAAAATAAATGTAATGATAAAGTGAACATAGTGCTGACCCTATAAGTTTTCCATTATTAGCACAGGCCTATGTGTTCTAAGATGGTAATTCTAAAATCTGGTCCCTATCAGTGCATGCTTTTCATATCTCCTGGAGGGGTGGCACTCGATATACCGGGTGTCGGGATCCCGATGCTCAGCATACCGGCGCCAGGATCCCGAAAGCTGGGATCCCGACAACTATTTTACCTCTTGGGCCCTGGAGGGAGAATAAATAACATGTCACGCGTAGCGCGCCACCGTGCCCGCAGCGTGGTGAGTGCAGCGAGCCCGCAAGGGGCTCTTTTGCGCTCGCCCTGCTGCCGGCATTCCAGCGATTGGGACCCCGACAGCCGGCCACTCATACTACACCCCTCCTGGAGCACAGGTGTCTTTATTACTGACACAGTTTAATAGATACGCAGGTGGGGTTAATCATTCCACTTGTGTGAAATACCTGGATCAAATACAATGTTAGGGACTAATTCAGAGATGCAAACTGATGATTTTACATACTGTACATCTCCAATGTTAGATTAACTGCGCATGTGAAGCACTTGCACTGTGCATGTGCAGATTGGGTTCTGCATCATCGGATGCATTGTCTTCTAAACTGCAGCCATTTTATGGGGGACGGCGACGGAGGGTGTTTTCAAAACTGGGGGCAAGTTGGCCAAATTTCAAGGCAGCTGAGGCCAATGCCAAATGTCTGTGTCTTCCGACACAGGGGGTAATTCAGAGTTGATCGTAGATGTGCTAATTTTAGCACATCTACGATCATTTACTCTGACATGCGGGGGGACGCCCAGCACAGGGCTAGTCCACACCGCATGTCAGGCCCCTCCCCCCCACAGGTACAAAAGCATTGCACGGCAGCGATGCTTTGGTACCCGACGAGTAGTTCCCTGCCTGCACAGCTCCTGCGCGCTGGCAGGGAGCTACTGGCCGTGTCGCGGGTAGCAACGGCTGTGTGTGACATCACACAGTCGCCGTGGCCCGCCCCCCCCAACGGTCCGGACATGCCTCCTTTGTCCGGACCGCGCCCCGCCAATGGCGTTCTAATGCTTTTGGTACATCCTGCGACCGCCTCTGCCTGTCAATCTGATAGCATCTCACTGGGCTCCCGGGGTGCGCACGCTCAGTGCGGCTGCTGCGCGTGCGCACTCCACACAGTAATTCAGACTGCGATCGCTGACGCTGCAGCAATCCAGTCTGAATTACCCCCACAGTTTCACTGACCCCGGCTGCATGAAACCACTGGACATCCTGAGTAACCTGAGGATTAGGTTAGGTTTCCTAGGTTCTTACAAATGATCTGTTGCTTCAGGTGCCGCAGCGGTTTAGAGAGGTGTCTTTATACAAGGCTCTTCCAGCGGCATTAGCATATTATCGCAAAGCTGCTGTGTCCAAAGACACAGCTACTCTGTCAATTGCGTCTATCTCTGAATCAAGCCTCCTGACAGGATCTGAGAAGGTATTTGGATGACCGGTCGACAGTGTGAATAGGTCGTTACCATATGGTTAACATGCATTAGATTGACAGGTAGAAAAGGTCGACAAATGAAAGGTTTATATGCATTAAGGTCAACAAAAGGTTGACAGGTTCCATAATAATGGCCAACACACAAATGGTTGACACAAGTTTTTTTACATGTTTTCCCAACTTTTGCTTGATTTACATAGACTACGATCGGGAATAGTAACCTGTCCAAAGCACAGCCAGCTAAACGAGCCTGTGAGGGTTACTGTTCCACTGATTGTGGCCACATATGATGAAACATACAAAATGACACATAAAAAATTGTGTCGACCATTTCTGTGTCGACCATTGTTATGTCAACCCTTTGAACCTGTGACCTTTTGTACTTTTCGACCTTACCTATTGTCTACCTTTTACCTGTCGACCCTGTGACCTAATGCATATCAACCATATGGGGTTGACCTAACGACTATGGAAACGAGATAAAAAGCTATTCCAAGTGCGCTGTCAACCGCAGCCAGGTATGGGTAAGGTCAGACCCCTCAATATTCAAAACGAAACAACAACAAAAGGATACCAGCGCTTGCTGAAATTACCATTTGACTATGGACTCTATTAAGCTTGGATTGCAAAATTTGAGAATTGCAATCCGCCCGATTATCGAATGACTGCACCTGCGAATAGCGATTATTTTTGCGAACGCATTGTGCTTCAACGCAATTGCATTTTGATTGACAGGAAGCCATGGAATAGAGGAGGAAACATGATATTTTGTGCACGCGTTTGTACAAATGCAAGCGTGGCAAGGCGTTTTATGGGTGGGTCTCTGACGTTAGTGATGACCACTTCCAGCCTCTTGCGTATGCCGAATTGCGGACGACCTTGCCTGGTGCAGATGGAAAAACTCTTCGATGTTCCGGTATTTGCGAATGATTATGTGATCACATCAAGCATTGCGATGCGTTCGCAATTTCTGCAATAGGCATTTTTTCTCTATTTCTGGGTGGCAACTATTTGATCGCAGCAACTGCTTTTAAGTTTTTAGCAAGATCAGTGATCCAACCTGAATAGGGTCCTATATACTTAACACTGTAGATCTTCTATATCACACGCATTTGAGAAACACTAGTTTATGACAACTGTAGTCCAGACTCTTTTTTTTCAGTGGCCTGTGGCCCTTATTCAGTAAGGATTGCAAAATTTGCGAATCGCAATCTGGCCTATTATCGAATGACTGCGCATGTGCGCACGCACCAGCAAAAATAGCGACAGAAAATGCGTACACATCGTGATCGTAATGCAGCCACTGTTTGACTGACAGGAAGTCAGCATTTCTGAGCACAAACTTGCCGTTTTCTGGGTGTGTCTGAAAAAATAGGTGTGACCAGGCATTTTTAAGGAGGGCTCTCATGTCAGTGATAACTACTTCCAGCCTCTAGTGTCGAAAAAACTGTGGATGACCTTGCCTGGCGCAGATAGGAAAAATCTTCTATGTTCCGGGAATTGCGTATGGTTTTACGATCAGCCCGCATATTGCGATGCTTCCGCAATTTTTACAATGGGCGTTTTTCACAATTTCTGGGCGGCAACTATTTGATCACAGCAACTGCTTCTATAGCAGAAACTGCAATCCTTGCTGAATAGAGGGGGTCATTCTGAGTTGATCGCACGTAGCAACTTTTTGCTGCTCGTGTGATCAACTAGACGCCGCCTATGGGGGAGTGTATTTTAGCATAGCAGGGCTGCGATCGCTTGTGCAGCCCTGCTATACTAAAAAATGTTTGTGCAGAACAAGACTAGCCCTGTAGTTACTTACCCTGGTGCGATGGATCCAGCAATGAAGGTCCCGGAATTGACGTCAGACAACTGCCCTCCAAACGCCTGGACACGCCTGCATTTGGATCTCCACGCCCGGAAAATGGTGAGTTTCCGCCCCGGAATGCCTCCCTGCTGTCAATCTTCTTGCGATCACGCTAGCGATCACTTTCTTCTTCATGTCGTTGCCCGGCGACGGCTGTCGCTGGGCAATGACGCGCGTGCGCATTGTGGGTGCCGTGCATGCACAGTTCCGACCCATTCGCACCGCAGCGATGAACCGCAGCGTGAGAACGGGTCGGAATGACCCCCAGAGTCCTATGATAATGAGAAGATTTGTTACCATGCTCTGCATAAATACTGCAGATTTAAGTTTAATTATTAATGGCATAGTACGCAGGGTCATAAAAAATTTCAATTTAAGAGTTGACTTTCACTGGTCCCTAATCTATAGACTATTACTGTGGCCAGTTTCTCTTGGAATAATTTATAGTACTGCTCGCAGGTGTCGTTTATTTGTGTAACCTTTCAGTTTCTCTATGTAAATATTACAGAAGTTTCAAAGTTGCATTCCAGATATTGCAGATTCTACGAGTAAGCTTTAAGTAGCAAACTCAGTATTTCTCTTCCTAATGCTGCTTGCTATACATCCAGCAGACGTCAATACAGAAAACTGCAGGCACCTGCAGACAGCACATCCATACGACCTAGGAATGACTTCCACGTCTCTCCCACAGCATTCTGCTAATAGCAATGTGATGACATGAGGGACATTGTGGGTTTGTAACACATTGCACATGACTGAACAACTCTGTAGATCTATGCTAACATCAGATTTGAATAAGGATCACATTTAAGGAAATTCCTTTGAGAATTTATCTAATGTAATGAATGTTCATTTTCACATAATAAACTCTCTATGTTGTAAGTATAAACACAGTGTATCGCAGCAATGAGTACATTCTGCCGTAATCACTGCTGAAGTCTTATATGGCATAAGTTACTAGACCATTTATGTAGTATAAACAACTCAACTCTTCCACTGAGAGCTTCCATTCCACTCAGATTTATTTCACTCCTATTAACTGTTACTGTCCATTTATGAAATATGTGTATATATAAGGAGGTCGGTTCTGGGTCAACACTAATTAAGACTAGACTAGGTACAGTAGACTTGGTTAAGCTATGCTGCGTGTTTGTAAGTCTAAATTTTGGAAGTCATTATGATAAAGGTTTTTACATGCACTAAGGACCGTTTCTAGGAGCGGCCGAGCCATGTTGTCTCACGGAGGCAACTAATGTGTGTGTTTTGTTTTGGGACCAATGTGTTTTTTGTATTATTTTACTGTGGGTGCCAGTGTGATTGCTTTTGTTCCAGTTGGGGTCAGTGTGTTTTATTTTTTCCTGTTGGGACCAATGTGTTTTGTTTTCTTGTGGTGGGGGCGGGTGCAAAACTGGGGTGTAAAGTAGTCTTTTACCAGGAGGCAATAATCAATTGTCAAGCACGCGGTTCCTCCATCTACTGGATTTCTCAAAAGTTGGGAGGTATGACACATTTTGAAAATATCGAGGGCAAGGGAGGGTACTCGCGCATTTTGACTGTTCACATTGGGAGCCATACAGCATGCACTCCTACAAATTTTCCTGGTTACATTGAGTCTCATTATTGCAGTGCAAAGCGATGTTGGAGCAGCACAAAATCCTCCCGGGTGGCATTGTGCGACTCCATTTGTGCAGGTTCACTTAGATTTCCACCAAAGGAAATTCTGGGACTTTTGAAGGTGCAAATAAAGTGTAATTTTTTATGGTGAGATTCTAAAAGTTACAAAAAGTATGGAAAATATGCATTTGAAGGGGCACGGCTTCTGTGCTAAGGGACAAACAGCCACAGCCTCCCTGTGAGAGCACAACCTGTAAGCAAATGATCCTGCAGACAGCTCCTCACAGTGAATTAGTACAGTTGACCTTTAAATGATGACTCTCCCAAGAGCTTCAGCTCAGCATCTTTGGACACTCTTCTAGCAGCATGTCAGCTGTGAGGAGGGATCTTTGGTTCAGGCTGAATATGTGCATGTTAATGTGCATATATATGTGCCTGTGTATCATTTGTTTAGCGGTGGATTTAGGGAGAAACAACAAGTTTGTATGATAAAAGTATTTCAATCTAAGCAGCTGTTGAGGATTTTGTTGGATCATACACATGCTACTTACATAGAAGTGGAACAGATACGGCATCTATGCCCCAAAGCAACACTATTGTATATTACATTTATGTATGGGTGGAATTAGAGGAAGATACAGGGCCGGATTAAGCATTTGGGGGGCCCATGCCACTTAAGATAGGGGGCCTACCACCTCGTCACCACTGCCCGTCTGGCTGTGCTGGCTATAAGTGTAACTGTTCACCCCGCACGTCCTGAGTACCCAAAACCCCTCCCCTGATAAACCACACTTTTTTTTCCAGAGACAGCCTTGTAAGTGATGTGTGTGCAGGGTCGGACTGGCCCACAGGGGTACAGGGGAAACCACCGGTGGGCCCTACTGCCTGGGGGGCCCACTCCTTCCTCTAAGATCAGGTTCCAGACTGTGCACTTGTATTATACATGGTAGTGTCAAAGTCGAAAAATATTGCAGTACACACATCACGTACAAACAACACACAGATGGCCTCCGCGTGTGTACTTGTTCTGCTGTGCGTGCACATATTTGCAATTTGCGTATGGTCGCTCCCGCGGTCGTGCGCATCAGCGCGTGGTATGGGTATTTACGGTAGAGTTTGTGAACGCATTGAGAGCTATCAAAACACATTACATATTTAATCCAAATAGTGCACAAAGCACACATAGCCTCCCTGCACCACATATGAAATTAACAACAGTTTAAATGGTTTCAGAATAAAGGGATTCACCTTTACAGAATAGGAGGGGACAGAACAAGGTCATAAGGTGGTGTTTGGTATCCAGCTGTAGGGTATTTTAAGGGTAACATTCCGGTGTTGGTTTGAGGAAGATCGCATGTTCCTGCGGATAGTTATGTGCAGAAGCAGAATATAGATATAAACTGTATTTACTGTACATTATGTATGCGGCGGGAATCCAGAGGAGACCACCCACCAGAGCAGTTGGGAAAGACATCGCCTACCTATTCAAACCGACCTATGACCTCTCCTGTACTGTAAAAGTGCATTCCTGTGTCCAATGGACAAAGGGATTACAGTATCTATTGTATTGCTTTTGGAAGAAGTGTATAATGAGAGCCTGCTTCTGGCCTGGTAAATCACAAGTCTCACAAAGTTATCTATTTGATGACCGAGGACTGGGCCGGGAAGCGCAAGCGAATCTACTCAAGTATGTACCATTGAATGTAGCCATTTACTCTGTTATATTGTATTGTATTATTTGTATTGTAACCCCCTTTCAGCAATAATCCACTGTGGTGTCGGAACCCAGCGGTTAAATCACAATTGGTTTCGTGTCTTCATTGCCCTGCTAAGGTTTAAAGTGTTTTATCATTGCATTGCATTACTGTGAAGGTTTAAAGTGTATCTCTGGGTGTGTGTGCGCTGTGTGTACTTTGTACCCCCAGCGCAGCATTTGTACGCTAAGTCCGTACAGTGATACGGGACTCCGTACGCAAACAGTGTATAAAGTACGTAGCGTGTGTACTAAGTTTAGCGGCCGCAGCGGCTCCATGGTAAAGTGTATTCTAAGTGTGTATAAGGTATAGCTTTCTTTCCTGTAAGATAATCGACATTATCAATTGTGGGCTCTCCGGTTTTCCACATACTTACTACCTAACAGGTCACAGCAGACGTAATCTATCAGCAAAGGGTGGGAAGTTATCCTACGTATCCTTTTCTTGGTCGATGGATACACTGAAAACCCTACTTAATTGCTGATTAGATGGCGTCTGCTCTGTATGGTTTGTAGAGTGTTAGGGTCTCCTGCCCTGTGCTGCCACGTCGTCATGGCAACCGGGAGACAAGTGCTAGTGGAGTAACCTGAGCGCAGCTGATACTCCGGTTCGGGTCTTTTGCTGTGCAGTGGTTATAGGCTCTGTGCACGGCAGGGGATCCGGTGCTGGTTTTTGTGCTCACAGTCTGTGAGGTCTGAGTGGGGCGTGGACAGCACCTGCTTTATAAGGCCTCTTTTCAGGGTAAGCAGATGCTGCTGAATCTTTGTTGGTTAGTCAGTTCATGAAAGTTAGCCAGTACTGTGTAGCTTTGTATTTGTTTGTTGCTTACTGCAAATAGGCCTGGGGATTTGGTATTACACTCTGCCAATCCAGACCTAGCAGTAAGACGAGTCAGTCGTTTAGCTTGCTGGGGTTCTGTTACTACTCTGTGAACTTAGCAAGTTTGCGGCTGTATTCTAAGACTTGCCTGTCTAATCCTGTCTCACTGTGCTAGGTGTCAGGGGTCAGTTTAGTGGCAGTAAGCTAAAACCTGTGCACTGCAAGTGAGAATCAGGATTGTGGAGTCTCTCCTTGTGTCTATCATTCCATCTCTGACCAAGGAGTTTACTGCCACACCCGTTGGTAACCCTTTAGGGTTTTGCTGTTGCCCTTAGCAACAGCATTTCGGGTTCTCTACGTATTAAAACACAACATCTTGCTATTTCCATCTGAGCAGTTCTAATACAAGGGAGATACCCAGTTCCTTAGCCTCTGGGCTTCTCTGTTCACTTTGTGTGTATTTTGTTACCCTATCACCTTCTGTGTACGTTATGTCATATTCCCCAGTTTGTCTGTGAGTCCATTTGTTTTGCATAACAGTTCAAACACCAGTACTTTCCTGCAGGCACTGGTGTGCATAACATATTCAGCAGCCTAATACTCCTGTTGAAATTTTGTGGGAATATGGAGCATACCCCTCAAAATACGTTGCAACAGGTGGTCGATCAGGTGCAGGTCCTGACTCGACAATTTAATGATTTGTCCATTAAAATGCACACCTCCCAGGCTGCTGGCGGAGCTCCCGCAGCAGCAGCACCTGCAGGGGTTAAGGAGCCGAAAGTAAATCTCCCGGATCGTTTTTCTGGAGATCGCTCGCAGTTCTTTTGTTTCAAGGAGAGCTGCAAGCTATACTTCCGGCTTAGGCCTCAGTCTTCTGGGTCGGAGATTCAGCGGGTGGGCATAGTGATTTCCTTGCTACAAGGAGACCCACAGGTCTGGGCATATGGGTTGCAGCCTGACTGTCCGTCGCTTAAAAGTGTTGATGCTTTTTTTACGGCACTGGGCATGTTGTATGATGACCCTGACAAGACGGCCTCAGCCGAGGCTCAGATTTCGATCCTTAAGCAAGGGCGAAGGCCAGTTGAGGTTTACTGTACGGAGTTTCGGAGGTTGGCCCATGATACCCAGTGGAATGACCCAGCCCTGAGACACCAGTACCGAAGAGGTCTTTCTAACCAGATAAAGGACCAACTGGTACAATATCCCTTGCCTGATAGCTTGGATCAGCTCATGCAGTTATCCATCCGGGTGGATAGACGGCTGAGAGAGCGTAGGCTTGAAAGGGAGACTGAGATTTCCTTCCTTCCCAAGGGAACCTCAGACTCTGAGGAATTTTCTGAGGAGCCTATGCAGATTGGGGCTACCCGCCTCTCCTCGCGTGAGAAGACGCGGAGGAGACAGCAGGGCTTGTGTTTGTACTGTGGGAATAAAGGTCACGTGGTAGTATCATGCCCAGAAAAGCCGGAAAACTTCAGGGCCTGAGGGTGATGGGAAATATCCTGTCAGGCCAGAAGTCAGAATTTCCCAAGAAGACTTTTATCATTCCGGTGACCTTGAAGATCCTCGGTCAAACTGTCAAGACTGAGGCCTTTGTGGACAGTGGGGCCGACGGGGTTTTTATGGACCGCCAATTCGCCCTGAAACACTCTGTTCCCTTAGTACCCTTGGCATCGGAAATTGAGATTTGTGGGTTAAACGGGGAACCATTATCCCAAGGTAAAATTACCTCTTGCACTAGCCAGATTTCTTTGTTTATTGGAGCCACACACTCTGAAAAATTGTCCTTTTATGTGACTGTCTGTACTTTTGCCCCATTGGTGTTGGGGTTACCCTGGTTAAGGGCCCACAATCCTCAATTTGACTGGGTCTCTGGGGAGATTCTTAGTTGGGGTACTGATTGTTTCAGGAGTTGCTTGAGCCTTCCAGTCAGGCTCTCGCAGCTAAGTTTGCCAGGATTGCCAGGGTGTTATGCAGATTTTGCGGACGTGTTCTCCAAAAAAGTTGCAGAGGTACTACCTCCCCATCGCCCCTATGACTGTGCCATTGATTTGTTGCCAAATGCTAAGCTTCCCAAGAGCAGGTTGTACTCCCTGTCACGTCCTGAGACTCAGGCTATGGCAGAGTACATTCAGGAGAACTTGGCTAAGGGATTTATCAGACCTTCACAGTCTCCAGTTGGGTCGGGGTTCTTCTTCGTGGGTAAAAAGGACGGTTCGTTGCGACCCTGCATCGACTTCAGGGAATTGAACCGTATCACGATTAAAAACTCATACCCACTGCCTCTCATTTCGGTCTTGTTTGACCAGCTTCGTACTGCCACCATTTTTTCTAAGATTGACCTACGCGGTGCGTACAATCTAATCCGAATAAGAGAGGGGGATGAATGGAAGACTGCCTTTAATACCCACTCAGGGCATTATGAATATTTGGTGATGCCTTTTGGGCTCTGTAATGCCCCGGCAGTCTTCCAGGATTTCATGAATGATGTGCTCAGGGAATATTTGGATAGATTCTTAGTTGTATACTTAGATGACATCCTAATCTTCTCCCATTCCCTGGAGGAACATCGGAAGCATGTACGCTTAGTCCTCCAGAAACTCAGAGACCACCGGCTTGGGGCGAAGCTGGAGAAGTGCGAATTTGAAGTTCAGCAAATCGCATTTCTAGGATATATTATCTCCCCAGAAGGTTTCCAAATGGAGGGTTCCAAGGTACAGGCAGTCCTGGATTGGGTGCAGCCCACTAGTTTGAAGGCGCTTCAGCGTTTCCTGGGCTTTGCGAATTTTTATAGACGATTTATCGCTGGATTTTCGTCTATAGTGGCGCCCTTGGTGGCACTCACTAAGAAAGGGGCGGATGTTGCTCACTGGTCTTGTGAGGCTAAAGCGGCTTTTGCCCGTCTCAAAAGGGCATTTGTTTCGGCCAAGGTGCTGCGACACCCAGATCCAGAGCGTCCTTTTGTGGTGGAGGTGGATGCCTCTGAGATGGGTATTGGGGCAGTGCTTTCTCAGATGGGAGTGTCTGATAATCGCCTTCATCCCTGTGCTTACTTTTCCCGTAAATTTTCGCCTGCCGAGATGAATTATGACGTGGGTAACCGGGAATTGTTGGCTATTAAGGATGCACTCGAGGAGTGGAGACACTGGCTTGAGGGGGCTAAGTTTGTGGTCTCAATTCTCACTGACCATAAGAATCTGGCATATTTAGAGTCAGCGAAGCGTCTCAATGCCAGGCAGGCACGATGGGCTTTGTTTTTTGCTCACTTTAATTTTTTGATAACATATCGCCCTGGGTCAAAAAACATCAAGGCTGATGCGCTCTCGCAGAGTTTTGCTCCAATCCAGGAGACCACCGAGGAGCCGTTGCCCATTGTTTCCCCATCATGTATTAAAGTGGGCATTACCCAGGACCTCTTATCATTAGTCCTTAGAGCACAGGAGCAGGCTCCTCCAGACCTTCCGGTAGGTCTTTTGTTTGTGCCTCCTAGGTTAAGACAGCGAGTGTTCCTGGAATTCCATGCCAAGAAGTCGGCAGGTCACCCGGGTATTGCCAGAACTCGGGAGTTGCTATCTAGGGCGGTGTGGTGGCCCTCGGTGGCTAAGGATGTGGATCAGTGGGTTCGGGCATGTGACATCTGTGCCCGAAATAAGACTCCTAGAGGGGTTCCTGTTGGCCCATTACATCCACTCTCTATCCCATCTAAGCCATGGACCCACATTTCAATGGATTTTGTGGTGGACTTGCCCAAATCCTCGGGGATGACAGCCATCTGGGTTGTCGTTGACAGGTTTTCGAAGATGGCGCACTTCGTTCCACTGGTTGGGCTGCCATCAGCCAGACGCCTGTCTGAATTATTTATGCTGCATGTTGTGCGTCTCCACGGGTTGCCACTTGATGTGGTCTCTGACCGCGGATCCCAGTTTGTGGCCAAATTCTGGAGGGCATTTTGTTCCGATCTCCAGATTTCTGTCAGCTTGTCGTCAGGCTACCATCCGCAGTCTAATGGGCAGACTGAAAGGGTGAACCAGTCCTTGGAGAAGTTCCTCAGGTGTTATGTCTCCAAGTGTCAGACTGACTGGGTTGCTCATCTGTCCATGGCGGAGTTTGCCTATAACAACGCGGCTCACTCTGCTACAGGGATCTCTCCCTTCCTTTGTGTGTATGGGCATCATCCTAAGGCCAATTCTTTTGACCCCCTGGACTCCACGCCTGGTGGTTCCTCTGTGGTTTCGGTCCTTAGAGGTATTTGGCGGAAAGTGAAGAAAGCCCTTGTGTCTGTGTCATTAGTGACCAAAAGGGTTTTTGATAAGCGGAAAAGACCCTGCAGCTTCAAATTAGGAGACTTCGTCTGGTTGTCAACCAAGAATTTGAAGTTGAGACAGCCATCTCATAAGTTAGGCCCCCGGTTCATCGGCCCTTATAAGATCACCAGGGTTATCAATCCGGTGGCATTTCAGTTAGATCTGCCCCGTTCTTTGGGTATCAATAAAACATTTCATTGTTCCCTTTTAAAACGGGCGATTAGTAATCCTTCTTCCAGTGGAAGACCTTCCCCTCTTCTGATACGTGGCCAGAGGGAGTTTGTTGTTGAAAGGATTCTTGACTCCAAGGTGGTTCGGGGTCGGCTGTCATTTTTGGTGCACTGGAAGGGGTATGGCCCGGAGGAGCGGTCGTGGGTGCGCAGTTGTGATCTTCATGCCCCCAGACTGATACGCTCTTTCTTCTCGCAGTTCCCCGATAAACCCGGTGGTAGGGGTTCTTTGACCCCTCGTCAGAGGGGGGGTACTGTTAGGGTCTCCTGCCCTGTGCTGCCACGTCGTCATGGCAACCGGGAGACAAGTGCTAGTGGAGTAACCTGAGCGCAGCTGATACTCCGGTTCGGGTCTTTTGCTGTGCAGTGGTTATAGGCTCTGTGCACGGCAGGGGATCCGGTGCTGGTTTTTGTGCTCACAGTCTGTGAGGTCTGAGTGGGGCGTGGACAGCACCTGCTTTATAAGGCCTCTTTTCAGGGTAAGCAGATGCTGCTGAATCTTTGTTGGTTAGTCAGTTCATGAAAGTTAGCCAGTACTGTGTAGCTTTGTATTTGTTTGTTGCTTACTGCAAATAGGCCTGGGGATTTGGTATTACACTCTGCCAATCCAGACCTAGCAGTAAGACTGGAGTCAGTCGTTTAGCTTGCTGGGGTTCTGTTACTACTCTGTGAACTTAGCAAGTTTGCGGCTGTATTCTAAGACTTGCCTGTCTAATCCTGTCTCACTGTGCTAGGTGTCAGGGGTCAGTTTAGTGGCAGTAAGCTAAAACCTGTGCACTGCAAGTGAGAATCAGGATTGTGGAGTCTCTCCTTGTGTCTATCATTCCATCTCTGACCAAGGAGTTTACTGCCACACCCGTTGGTAACCCTTTAGGGTTTTGCTGTTGCCCTTAGCAACAGCATTTCGGGTTCTCTACGTATTAAAACACAACATCTTGCTATTTCCATCTGAGCAGTTCTAATACAAGGGAGATACCCAGTTCCTTAGCCTCTGGGCTTCTCTGTTCACTTTGTGTGTATTTTGTTACCCTATCACCTTCTGTGTACGTTATGTCATATTCCCCAGTTTGTCTGTGAGTCCATTTGTTTTGCATAACAGTTCAAACACCAGTACTTTCCTGCAGGCACTGGTGTGCATAACATAGAGATGCTGGTAGAACTCGTAAGGTAAACAGGAGAAAAGCTATTTAAAATCTGTGAAATTTCTTTTGGCGCCAAAAGCGTACACAGCACCCATACTCTTTGCATACTCTCTCACAGTGTTGCCATAACATTCAGATTGCTAGATTCATTTAAACTTGTGTGAAACCAGAGATATGTGTTGCTATATAGTTAAAACTAAAATAAATGTTAAGGAAGTAAGTGTAAGACACACACGCAGCCTGGCCTAGTTATAAAGGTTTATACAGAAAGAAACTGTGTGTTGTGTTAAGTAAGCAATTATAGTTGGTATTGCTCACATTTATAGAAGTTGTGGAATTTGTTTGATTGCGGACGTACGGTTTTGTACACGTGTCTCGGACAAAGTTCGGGACTGCGTACGCAGCGTAAGAAGACACGCACGATCGCGTGTTTATGCAAATTGCGTAAGAAATACGGTCGCTAAGTACAAATTACACAATAGTTCGTTTAGTTTAAAGGCGGGAAAGTAGCTACGCTACAATAGCACCAAACTACCCGGTTTCTAAAGAAATTTAATATAAAAACAAAATTTAGTATCAATAATTTTTTTTAAATTGCCTCTGGGGGTAAAGCTGCCAACTTGAATGAATCCTAATTTTCTGTACAGAAAAAAAATAAAAATAACGTGTATGTGAGTGAGCGAATGCAGGAGTGAGTGGATACTGAACCCTAGAACTAAGTGGTCTAAGTGGTCTAGGTGGTCTAAGTGGACATACTGGGTTAGTAGAGGTCCGGTGGCATAGGGTTCGCAACCCTGCGTTATTAACTAGGTGGTCTTAGTGGACTGAGTGGTATCCCATACAACTCTTAGTGGTCTAGGTGGTCTAAGCTAGGTGGTCTACAGCAATCGTAGGGCATATAGATAACTAGTATCTATAGGCTGTGCTATTGCATCACATGTCCGTTTCTTCAGCACAGAGCAACGTGATATTATTGTGTCATATGCGCTGTGGAAGAGCATACGCAGACGTGATTGTATAGACAAATGGGTTTTTCTTTGATAACTTCGGGAAATCTCCCTGGTGGGCTTCACTGGAAAGGGTGAAAGATAGTCATCTAATTTCTCTGTTTTTCACCCTACAAACAATTCCAGTTGAAAGATACCGAAAAGGAAATTTTCACTGCCTCTCTCATGAAAATATTCCAAACAGAACTTCCACCAAAAGAAATTACGGTGTAAGGTCTGATAGGAGCCGTAAGTTGGGTACATTGCGATCCGCTATCAACAGTGTATCGTTGTATTGGCCAGCGTGGGTGAGAGCGAGTGGAAGGCACTCAGGTATACTTCCACTGTCTACTTATATTGAGTATTTTGGTGTTTGTGGGAATTTTTTAAGATATTAGAAGAGACCAACAAATATGGGAGCCAGTTGCTCAAGTAAGAGACGTTTAGACAGGGTTCAGGCAGAATTGTGGCCAAAAGGCTCAGCAAGGTTTATCATGTGTGAAAAATATGGTTCACACACAAAAGTTTTATGCAATGAGTGGATATGTATGACTAACAATGATAGGGAACCATTCCCTAGGGTGGGCAGCTTTGAACCAGAGGTATTACAGAACTTAAGGTTAAGGATTTGTCTGATAAAATCCAAGAAACGAAGGATTAAACATACAGATTGTTTAAATTTGTGGCAACAGGAGGGGGATATGCAAAGGGAATTAGCTCGCGCAGCAGGTTCCAAACCTAGCGGGAAAACAATGGCGACCGCACCACCACCACCATATATTGTTGGGGAGAAAATGGCTACAGGCAATGATACATTGGTACAGAATAGAAGTGTAATTGCAAAATGTACTAACGCTAACCCTTGCCAGTTGTACCCTGTTTTAAATTTTCCCCAGGACTGCGAACAAGAGGATGAGTCCAGCACGATATCGGCACTCTCTCTAGCAGCCACCATACAAGACACTCAGGTGGGCACGGCCCAACCAGCAAGAGCAGTAGTCAGGCCCCCTAGTGGAGGGATAAGTGAGGTCGTGTCCACAGGTAAGTACGGTACGGTACATTATGCAGAAACCATAGCACCTCACATTGTAGAGTCAAATCAAAATGATGTAATTGAATTAAATCCTGTCAGGGTGATCGCAGTCCCCAATGGGAAGACTGACGCTCAGGGAGTAACTCCCGTCAGGAACATTGCCATGCATTGTCCCTGGTCCCGGACAGAATTAAGGTCAATTATGTCAGAATTTCCCGATCCCAGAAAAGATCTAGTCGCATGCCAGAGGTTCATTAAAGAGTTAGGTAATGCCACCAAACCCACAAACAAAGATTGGCGAACAGTGCTATGGGTATGTTTACCCTCAAATATTGACCCCGCGAAATTTATAACTGATTGCAACTTAGACGCAGAAGTACCTCTCACTGATGAGTACACTCAGGAGAATGTACGACAAATCAATCTGCAATTAGGAATATATTTCCCTACTGTTGTCAAATGGAATAAAATCTTTTCCATAAGACAAAAGGAAGGTAAAACGGCATCCGAATATTTCCATCGAGCACTGCAGGAAATGGCTAGATACACTGGGATCGAGGACATTAGAGACAATGTACATCACAGGGAGGTAGCTGTTTCAGTATTAATGGATGGGTTGAAGGAGGCACTCAGAACAAGGGTACAGACTTCTCTACCAAACTGGAGAGGTATCTCGGTGGCTGCATTGAGAGAGTCCGCTATCGAGCATGATAGGAACATCATTAAACACAGGGAGTCACAGGTGGAAAAACTGATGACGGTAAGTATACAGGCCCTTACGGCAAAACCCCATCAGCCGAAAACCCGGACCCGTGTTGTTTTGGATAGACCTAGAACATGTTACACTTGTAGGAAGGAAGGGCATTTTGCCAAAGACTGTAAGAGTAGTAGAGCGCATAGCCAAGATAGACCCCTAGACAGAAAATACGAACCACACTACTACTCACATAATTGGGATCAGGGACCACATAGGAGAAGTTACGAGCCACATGCAGGGGAAATAAGGAGGTACCCACCAAGGAGAGATGGGCAGACCTCCGAAAATTCTCAGCTACCTCCCCCACATATCGTAGCTGCCAATGCGCTGCGGGAGGGGCTCACCACACAATAGGGGTTGGGCCACACCTGTAGTCTGCAGCCAGTGAAGTTGATTGCTAGCCTTGGTAGTGAACCTGAGGTCACGGTTGATGTAGCTGGTGTACCATTACCTCTTCTTGTAGATACAGGGGCGGCCAGGTCAGTGCTAAATTCGACTGTAGGTATAGAAACCACGGGTAAAACAATTTCGGCAATGGGAGTAACAGGAACGGTGCAACACTACCCTTTGAGTAGACCGGCAGAGATTACGATAGGGCCCCTGCAGACCAAACACTCTTTTCTGCTGGCTTCATCGGTTCCGACTAATCTGCTCGGCAGATATTTATTGTGTAAAATGCGGTGTGTCATATATTGTACTCCTGAGGGTGTTTTCTTGGATATACCCGAGAATCACGTTCAAGAAGTGCAAGATATATTAGACACCCCTCAAAGGCTGATGTCGCACTCTGCTGTTATAGACATGTGTCCATCAAAGGTAGAGGAAATGATCTCACAAATACCGGGTTCCCTTTGGACCAAAGATGGACAAGACACTGGATTGATGGCGAATGTAGCTCCAGCAGTAGTGCAAGTAAAAGATGGTAGGATAGCTCCAAAAATCCCTCAGTATCCTCTGAAGCCAGAGGTAGAATTAGGAGTGTACCCCGTCATAGAGCAGTTGCTACAACAAGGCATCCTAGTCAGGATGTCCAGCACTGCCAATAGTCCCATCTTCCATGTGAAAAAGAGTGGGGGGAGGGGTTACAGGCTAGTGCAGGATTTAAGGGGGATAAACAAGATAGTTGAGAGCCAATTCCCCGTAGTGCCCAATCCAGCTGTCATCCTCATGCAAATTTGGGACATTGCTTGACTCAAAGACTTAGACTCCTCACCGCTGATAGAATACAGGCGATTCGCGACATGACTCTGCCACAAACGCAGCAACAGATCCGCACTTTCCTTGGAATGTGTGGGTACTGCCGAAACTGGATCCCAGGGTTCTCCATACTGGCTTTACCTTTGCAAGAGATGGTCTCTTCCAACAAACCAGATCGGATCTCACACACAGATGAGTCAGAGCTGGCATTTGAGAGACTCAAACAGTGCCTATCACAGGCACCTGCATTAGGTATGCCAGATTATGGGAAACCCTTCGTATTATACGGTACAGAAAGTGCAGGGTGCACAGCAGGAGTTTTAACCCAGAGACACGTGATGCCAGCAGGCCGGTAGCTTACTACAGTGCACAGTTGGACACCGTAGCACGGTCTCTCCCCACATGCTTGCGAAGTGTTGCAGCGATAGCTTTGCTAGTAAGTAAAAGCGAAGATGTAATGTTAGGACACAACCTGACCATCCATACACCTCATGCTGTATCAGCCTTACTGAACTCCGCCCAAACCAGACATGTCTCATCCGCGCGGTTTACAAGGTGGGAATTATCACTGATGGCCCCTGTAAACATCAACATTAAGAGATGCAGTGCACTAAATCCTGCAACTTACTTGCCAAGTGTGCCTGGACAGGCACAAAGGGTGGAGGATGAGAATGATGGTGAAGGAGGATTTAGTGCAGACACTGATATGCATGACTGTATGGAATACCTGAATCAGACTTTCACTACGAGACCTGACATTAGTGACAACCAACTGGAAGGCGTAGATTTTACCTTTTACACTGATGGTAGTTGCCACAGACAGACGGACTCGGGAGACCTGTGTACTGGATACGCAGTTGTAGACGACAGAGGTATCATAGAAGCTGAACCCCTGGGCCCACCGCACTCAGCACAAGTTGCTGAGCTGGTCGCCCTAACCAGAGCGTGTGAATTGGCCAACGGTAAGTCAGCTAATATATACACAGATTCTAGGTATGCCTTTGCAGTGGTACATGATTTCGGGGGCCCTATGGTGCCTCAGAAATTTCATGACGGCAGCTGGCACACCTGTAGCGCATGCGTCCCACATAAAAAGGCTCCTAACAGCGATACAGGAACCAGACAGAGTGGCTGTTATCAAGTGTAAAGCACATACTTACAACCAAGACCCAATTTCACTTGGTAACAGCCGGGCAGACGAAGCTGCTAAATCAGCAGCCAGCACCCCCATACAAACGAACATCACATCACTGATGACATTTAACACGATCAATACACAACAATTAATTGAAATGCAAGATTTGTGTTCTTCACAGGAACGGGCAGTCTGGAGGTCAAAGGGATATGGCCAGGAACCCTCGGGACTGTGGACAGGTGGACAAGGTAAGCCAGTAGCCCCCAGAGCATATCTTCCAAGCTTAGCTGAGGTGGCACACGGTCTGACTAATCTGGGTAAAGAGGGTATGTGTAAGCTGGTGAGAGCCTGTTGGTGTGCACCAGGATTCTCTTCTCATGCAGGTAAGAGAGCAATGACATGTTTTACTTGCTTGAGGAAGAATATTGGAAAGTCAATACCAACAGAGCCATCCCATATCCCTCCGACAGACGGTCCTTTACAGGTAATACAAATCGATTTCATACAGTTACCACCCTGTAGGAATTTAAAATATGTGTTAGTTTGTATTGACGTATTTTCAAATTGGGTAGAAGCGTTCCCTGCTGCCACAAATACCGCTACGTTCATTGCAAAGAAAATTGTGCAGGAATTTGTGTGTAGATATGGTATCTCTAGAATAATTGAAAGTGACAGGGGTACCCATTTTACAGGTGAAGTCTTTCAGGTCATGTGCAAACTGATGAGAATTAATAGCAAGCTGCATACTCCGTACCGTCCACAGGCGAGTGCAAAGGTGGAGAGAGTGAATAGCACTATTAAGAACAAGCTGAGCAAATTAATCGTTGAAACTGGATTGTCGTGGCCAGAAGCTTTGCCACTAGTGTTGTACAGCATCAGAACCACTCCCAGGTCTCCCCTTAACCTATCACCCTTTGAAATTCTTTTTGGTTGACAACCTCATGTAATGATAGACCCCCAGGATGATTTGAAATGTAATAATGAAGTGACTGTGAAATATTTGGTTGGGATGAGCCAGCAGCTGAGAAATCAACAAAGAAATTTAAAGCTGGTGATTCCTGACCTGCCGAACAGTAATTGTCATGACATTGAACCTGGGGATTATGTGATGATTCGAAATTTCTTACGCTCAGGTTGCCTCATAGACAGGTGGGAAGGACCATATCAAGTCTTGTTAACCAGCACAACAGCATTGAAAGTCGCCGAAAGAGAGACGTGGATCCACTCGTCCCACTGTAAGAAGGTCGCTGACCCGGAGAGAACTCGTGACAAAGAGCAGAGTGTAGAGAATCTCGTATCACTGGAGTGTCTGTTCCGGGAAAGTTGAGAGGCAGGTGTCTGTTACGGGAAAGTTGAGAGGCAGGACTGTTGAAAGGTATCTGAGCACAGAGAGTAACAAGAGCTAGAACGGTTGTTGTACCACTTTCTTTTTTCACCTCCCCCTACATTTTTTCTTTCTTTTCTCCTTCTTATTTTCCTCCTTTCCCCTAACGAAATGGATCGATCACAAGAGACTGCGTTTCGGGTTCTGTTAGTAATTCTGGTTTTGATATGGACAGTTTGTTTTGGTGAGGGTCCCAGAGAGGTCGAGCAGGGATCTGGAATGGGTTCTGATGGCAAGTACGAATTTGTAGGATCTCAGGATCAGCACATCATTTTGGTAAAGGCTGGCATCAGTAAGCGCTCTGGTAGTCAAGGAGCTCGGAGGCACTGTGAGGGGTTATTGTCTGATGAATATTGTATTTGTAGGAATTGTGAGAATATAGTCGAGGATGGGTGCATCCAGAGATGTCAGTCCAACCTTAATATCGACATGGACCGGCATCCGTTGAGTGATTACCACTCACTAGTGGGTAAGGTCTTAAACCAGACAGAATGCTGGGTGTGCTCACAGGTACCTCAAGGTCAGAGCAAGTCAGGATTAGTACCATACCCTTTAGCAATAGATGAGGTACTCGAATTACGGGGTGGGAGACCGGTGGACAAGAAATTCAATATTTCTAGGCCCCTAGTTTGAAGCTCCACCAGTATCATGTAGATAGATCCTTATTATGTTTTAATATTTCCAATTACCGAAAACCGGGAAATTGGGAAGTGACGTGGAATAACCAGAGAATGACCTTTTCACACAGAGCTGATAGGATACCCATAGACTCTGAACTTGTACGCCAAATAGCCAACAGTGGGAGGTATTTTCAGTATAGGTATACTCGTGGAAGCAAGACCATGTGGGTTGGAAAAGTATCACCAGGGTATTGTGCACATATCATCCAGCCCGATACTTGTACTGAGCAGATGGGAGAACTAGGGATGGGTTTCTTTACTTGGAAAGTTTGTAATATGGTGATGTTATATTTTGTCCCCTATGTTCTCCCAGATGATGCCTATTTCATATGTGGGAGGAAGGCGTACAAGTGGCTTGCCCCGAGCTCAGAGGGATTGTGTTATATTGGGAGAGTACTACCAGAGGTCATGACCATAACCCATGATAAGATGAAAGACGTTCACCGCAGTGCTCAGGCTCCTTATACTCATACTCACTATGAACACATCGACAAGAGACACCTCATAGATAGGAAAGAGCACGCAGCCTCTGATTTGATCCACGAATCCACCGGGATTCAATTCCTTCTCGCATTAGACATCACCCGTACTGCCAGAGGAATTATAAATTATAGGTATATCAATGCGCTAGCGAACTTGATAGATAATATCACTGAGATGTATGACGACACCTTCAGGTATACGGGAAGGGAGTTACAAGCTTACAAGAAGGAACTGATTCAGCACAGGATGGTCTTGAATCATATCACAGCCGTGACAGGTGGGTACTGTGTTACTCTGGCAACTCAATATGGTGTGAAGTGCTGTACGTACATTACAAACAGCACTGATGACCCAACGGAGACTATCGATCAAAAGATGGACGATATCTTACAGTTGAAGTGGGAGTTCAGGAGGAAACACAACCTTACCTTGGCGACTGTGAGTAATGAACTGACCGGCTGGGTCTAATGGTTGAACCCACGAAACTGGTTCTCAGGTTTAGGAGAGTGGGCTCAAAATGTTATTATGAGTGTAGGGAAGTTTCTCCTTTGTATCCTGGGAGTCGTCATAATTATTGATTTGATATTTAGGTGTGTTCGAATTCTAACGCGGAGCAAGCACGGCACAAAATTGATGAGTCTAAGGAGCAAGAGTGCTGTTATAGCAGCAGATTTAATTTATGACCCATCCATAGAGACAGTGTTATGATAAGGATTGTAAATGAATTTCATGGCCTGTTTCTTTCACCCGTTTCTCTTGTGTTTCCCCCTCTGCCCAGATACATCCATCCGGAAAAGACATCTGCCCTACCCAAAATGTTTATGTGAATGTATTTTAGATATGTGTCTTATCTTCATCTCTGCAACCTCCAGTTAATAGCACACATAGTCGACAGGTGATATCCACATATACTAGCACTCACATATGTCTCCCCTCCGTGTATCATCAACTAAATGTGCACCCCATTTGTTGGAACAATCCGACAAGAGCTCGGTAGTGTTTGTTGGCCCATTTACAGACCCTTAGTACGGGATGAGAAGGATTTAATGTATACTTCGCAATACCTCGAAGCTTATTTAGAACATATACGGCACGATGATACATGCCCCTCAGACACGGATTCATACATGCTTTTTACTATCCCACTAGGTCATACATTTCCTACCTACCCCTCTCTCCCGACTATCCAAACTTCTGTAGATATTGTGTAGATATTTTTCTGTTTAGTGATTAGATAGTGGAAGTTATTGGTGACTGCCAAAGGGTGGACTGTCAAAGTCGAAAAATATTGCAGTACACACATCACGTACAAACAACACACAGATGGCCTCCGCGCGTGTACTTGTTCTGCTGTGCGTGCACATATTCGCAATTTGCGTATGGTCGCTCCCGCGGTCGTGCGCATCACTGCGTGGTATGGGTATTTACGGTAGAGTTTGTGAACGCATGGAGAGCTATCAAAACACATTACATATTTAATCCAAATAGTGCACAAAGTACACATAGTCCCCCTGCACCACATATGAAATTAACAACAGTTTAAATGGTTTCAGAATAAAGGGATTCACCTTTACAGAATAGGAGGGGACAGAACAAGGTCATAAGGTGGTGTTTGGTATCCAGCTGTAGGGTATTTTAAGGGTAACATTCCGGTGTTGGTTTGAGGAAGATCGCATGTTCCTGCGGATAGTTATGTGCAGAAGCAGAATATAGATATAAACTGTATTTACTGTACATTATGTATGCGGTGGGAATCCAGAGGAGACCACCCACAAGAGCAGTTGGGAAAGACATCGCCTACCTATTCAAACCGACCTATGACCTCTCCTGTACTGTAAAAGTGCATTCCTGTGTCCAATGGACAAAGGGATTACAGTATCTATTGTATTGCTTTTGGAAGAAGTGTATAAAGAGAGCCTGCTTCTGGCCTGGTAAATCACAAGACTCACAAAGTTATCTATTTGATGACCGAGGACCGGGCCGGGAAGCGCAAGCGAATCTACTCAAGTATGTACCATTGAATGTAGCCATTTACTCTGTATTATTGTATTGTATTATTTGTATTGTAACCCCCTTTCAGCAATAATCCACTGTGGTGTCGGAACCCAGCGGTTAAATCACAATTGGTGTCGTGTCTTCATTGCCCTGCTAAGGTTTAAAGTGTTTTATCATTGCATTGCATTACTGTGAAGGTTTAAAGTGTATCTCTGGGTGGGGTGTGGTTCATCAAATCGACAGTATCTAGGTTGACAATGTTTAGGTCGACCACTATAGGTCGACAGTCACTAGGTCGACATGGATGGAAGGTCGACAGGGTTTCTAGGTCGACATGTGCTAGGTCGACAGGTCTAAAGGTCGACATGAGGATTTTTTTTTTGTGTCGTTTTCTTCGTAGAGTGACCGGGATCCCAAATTAGTGCACCGCGTCCCCTCGCATGGCTCGCTTCGCTCGCCATGCTTCGGGCATGGTGCCTTTGCTCCGCTACCGCTTCGCTCGGCACAGATTACCGTTCCAATCGTAGTCCACGTGGATCGTTAAGTATGAAAAAATTCAAAAAAAGAAAAAAAATGTGAAAAACTCATGTCGACCTTTAGACCTGTCGACCTAGCACATGTCGACCTAGAAACCCTGTCGACCTTCCATCCATGTCGACCTAGTGACTGTCGACCTATAGTGGTCGACCTAAACATTGTCGACCTAGACAGTGTCGATCTTCAGACCGGATCCCCTCTGGGTGTGTGCGTGCTGTGTGTACTTTGTACCCCCAGCGCGGCGTTTGTACGCTAAGTCCGTACAGTGATACGGGACTCCGTATGCAAACAGTGTATAAAGTACGTAGCGTGTGTACTAAGTTTAGCGGCCGCAGCGGCTCCATGGTAAAGTGTATTCTAAGTGTGTATAAGGTATAGCTAGCACCGGTATGTATTAACATCTTGGCTGCCAGAGAGGGGGAGCGAAAACTTTCCCCTCTGGCGATGCCTGTCGGTGGCCACTTCGCATCAGCCTAGTGCTGATGCGTTGTGTCTATCCCTTCCAGCCGGCTCACTGGGCGTGCGCAAGATCTCGTAAGACCTCACCCGCCACAGCCAGGGAGAGCTCTGTCCCAGCTGTGGGGTTAGGGTATCGCCACCAAACAGTCAGTGCCACTGACCGTTCAATCATTGCCCTGTACATCGGCGTGCTATCTTCTAGATAGCAGCGCCGATATGGACAGGGCAGCATAGCGCCCGTCACTGGGTACACCGCCGCTATAATACATACCGTATCATACATCTACCCCGCTGTGCAGTATGTACGCTATATGTAAGGTATATTCTGCAAAAAAAATAAATAATAAAACATTTTTAAAATTAAAAAAAAAAAAATATATATATATATATATACATATATATATATAAACTCCATACCCTCATGAAAACCCTGTGTTTCTCCCGGGTGTAGTACTGCTGACCGGCGGTCAGGAGACCGCCGGTCAGCTTACCGACGCCGGGATCCCGGCAGCATACCGACGCCGGGATCCCGGTGAGGAGGGGCGAGTGCAGCAAGCCCCTTGCAGGCTCGCTGCGCTCGCCAAGCTGCAGGTTTGGTGGCGACCTGCGGTCGCCACGGGTTCTATTCCCACTCTATGGGTGTCGTGGACACCCACGAGTGGAAATAGTCCCTGTTGGTCGGCATGCCGACCATCGGGATAGTGAGCCGTCGGGCTGGTGGAGGAGGTCATGTGACTGTCAGTCAGCTGACTGGCGGTCACATGAATACCACCCGTTTCTACCACTATACCTTGCTCTGTAGAAGAACACAGGATCAGTCAGCAAGCAGACACTCACTGCCTTTGATGAGTCCTGCCCCTCCCATGATGAGGCTACTGCAGATCTCCTCCACGGGCCAGAGAAGCATGTGATGAGCTCCACCAATCAAAGCTCAGCATATGCCTCTCTGACCTTTAGTGCTAAGTCTCCTGGGACTTAATCAGCTCCCAGTAATGCAGTGCACTGGTGTCCAGTCAGGGTTGGTTCTAAATCGGAGTGGGGTAAGGGACCTTTGACGTCACCAGGGGGCGGATCCACATCACCATGGGGAGGAGCTACACCCGAACAGGGTACTCCCTTGCCATGCTTTGGGCTTGGTGGCTCGCTCCTTTCCGCTCGCCACCGGGTTACTAAAGGTAATAGTTGGTGGCGTGGATAGTAGAGGAACTATCCCGCTGGTCTAGCTCCTCCCCCTTGTGTCATGGCTCCTTCCCCTGACATAAAAGGTCCCTTAGGCCACTTGGATCTAGCATCTACCGTACAGTCAGTGTGCACCAGCTCCCGATGCTCAGCATGTACTGTAGCTGCCGGTGCGCTTTAATCATTGAGGCTCCGGCAGCCAGGTGAAGCTACAGCACTACCCAACTGTCCTTCTACAGCCACATGTTGCATCACTCTGGCTGAAAAGCAGTGAGGGGTTGCTGCCCAGTCACTCCAATGTGTTTAAAACACAGTTTTACCCCTTTCAGATCGCAATGCCGGGTCTCCCCCCCCCGGGAATTGGAAACGGGTCCTTCCCGGGTGGGACCTGACATTGGACCTTTCACACTGGCTTCCCGACTCGGCAATATGCTGGGTCGGGTTGCCATAGCGGTGGGGGGCGGAGCTGGGGTCGGGTGCGGAGGCGGCACTGGGAAATTACATAATCTCTGCGCTGCCTCTCCCTATGTAGTGAACGGGTCCCTTTGACCCGGCAACCTGTTTACGCTGCACCTGACCCTGTATTCAACCCGGGAATATCACTGCTTTATTGCCGGGTTGAATTACCAGGTCAGGCTATTCAGGAATTCGTCCATGGTCACAACGCACAGCGACCCGTGTCGACCCGGCTATATACCGGGTCGATACTGTGTTATTTGGGTGGGGTGAAAGGGGTATTAGGGACAGATGTACTAAGCCTTGGAGAGTGATAAAGAGAGAGAAAAAGTATCAACCTGCCAGCTAATGACATTTCTCTTACGTCCTAGAGGATACTGGGGTTCCATTTAGTACCATGGGGTATAGACGGGTCCACTAGGAGCCATGGGCACTTTAAGAATTTGATAGTGTGGGCTGGCTCCTCCCTCTATGCCCCTCCTACCAGACTCAGTTTAGAAAATATGCCCGGAGGAACCGATCACGCTTATGGAAGCTCCTGAAGAGTTTTCTGCATTTATTTTATATGTTTTTTATTTTCAGCCTGCCTGCTGCGTGGGACTTGGGGGGGGAACAGCCCAACCTCTTGAAGGGTTAATGGTCCCGTTCTCCGCCGACAGGACACTGAGGGAACTATTTGCAAGCCCCACCACGGTGAGTACAGGAGATAAAGCTTTATTTATTTATTAGGGTATTGGATCAAGGGGAGATGTAGTAGAGTAGGCAGATGAGAAGAGGGACTCAGTGTGATATCCCAGCTGTTGGGATCCGAGTGGTCAGGAGACCAATGCCGTGGCCCCGACAGCCGGGATACCGGCGGTGAGCGCATTGTGATCCCACGCTTTGGGCCTGGTGGCGACCTTCAGTCGCCACAGAGTTATATTTCCCCTCGGGTGGTGGCATGGACCACCACCCAAGTGAGGATTCCAGCCGGCAGTCGGGATTCTGACCACTGGTATTTCATCAGGTGTCAGGATTCCGGCATCGGTATCTTGACAGCCGGGATTCCGACAGCCGGTAAATTGACTGCCTCCTGAGAAGAGTGCAGATACTTCATCTTAATTTGTGGGATTAAATGAAGAGAAGGTATTAGAGGGTTCAGGTAGGGAATTGAACAGGTCACTGGCTGAGGAAGAGCATACCATTTAATTCGGATCTTATCAAGCTTGTCCTTGAAATAGGAAGCAAGATCTTGTGCACTGATAGCAGCTGGTGGGATTGGTGGAGGAGGCATAAGAAGTGATTTAAATGTACTCTATTAAAAAGTCACTTGGGGTTAGAGCAGTGCCGTAACTAGACATTTTAGCGCTGTGTGCAAGAAACAGCATTGGCGCTCCCCCCCCCCCATATATAAAACAGGGCCAGTGCCAAAAATATAAGGGAGTGGGTATGGCCACAGAGCTCCCTTTTACACATTACGGAAGGCAGAGTCCCCCTTTTACACATTACGGCAGCAGAGTCCCCTTCTTACACATTACGACAGCAGAGTCCCCCTTTTTACACATTACGGCAACAGAGCCCCCCTTTTTTACACATTAGGCAGGCGCGCGCTAAAAGTATAGGTGGCTTTATGGGGACGGGGCAGGGCCACAGATTTGTACAAATTCACATTACGTCACGCAGTAGCATCCGTCAGTCACATTACCATGCACGGTGGCGTCCATCAGTCACATTACACTGCACAGTAGCGTCCGTCAGTCACATTACCACGCGCAGTAGCGTCCATCAGTCACATTATACTGCACAGTAGCGTCCATCAGTCACATTACACTGCACAGTAGCGTCCATCAATCACATTATACTGCACAGTAGCGTCCATCAGTCACATTATACTGCACAGTAGCATCCGTCAGTCACATTATACTGCACAGTAGCATCCGTCAGTCACATTATACTGCACAGTAGCGTCCATCAGTCACATTACACTGCATAGTAGCGTCCATCAGTCACATTATACTGCACAGTAGCGTCCATCAGTCACATTATACTGCACAGTGGCGTCCATCAGTCACATTATACTGCGCAGTAGCGTTCATCAGTCACATTATACTGCGCAGTAGCATCCGTCAGTCACATTACACTGCACAGTAGCGCCCATCAGTCAATGTGACTGATGGATGCCACTGCGCAGTATAATGTGACTGATGGACGCTACTGTGCAGTATAATGTGACTGAAGGACGCTAGTGTGCAGTGTAATGTACACTGCACAGTAGCGTCCATCAGTCACATTATACTGCACAGTAGCGTCCATCAGTCACATTATACTGCGCAGTAGCATCCATCAGTCACATTATACTGCACAGTAGCGTCCATCAGTCACATTATACTGCGCAGTAGCGTCCATCAGTCACAATATACTGCGCAGTAGCATCCGTCAGTCACATTATACTGCACAGTAGCGTCCATCAGTCACATTATACTGCGCAGTAGCGTCCATCAGTCACATTATACTGCGCAGTAGCGTCCATCAGTCACAATATACTGCGCAGTAGCATCCGTCAGTCACATTATACTGCACAGTAGCGTCCATCAGTCACATTATACTGCTCAGTAGCGTCCATCAGTCACATTATACTGCGCAGTAGCGTCCATCAGTCACATTATACTGCACAGTAGCGTCCATCAGTCACATTACACTGCACAGTAGCGTCCATCAGTCACATTATACTGTGCAGTAGCCTCCGTCAGTCACATTACCACACACAGTAGCGTTCATCAGTCACATTATACTGCGCAGTAGCGTCCATCAGTCACATTATACTGCGCAGTAGCGTCCATCAGTCACATTATACTGCGCAGCAGCGTCCATCAGTCACATTATACTGCACAGTAGCGTCCATCAGTCACATTACACTGCACAGTAGCGTCCATCAGTCACATTATACTGCGCAGTAGCATCCGTCAGTCACATTACCACGCACAGTAGCGTTCATCAGTCACATTATACTGCGCAGTAGCGTTAATCAGTCACATTATACTGCACAGTAGCGTCCATCAGTCACATTACACTGCACAGTAGCGTCCATCAGTCACATTATACTGCACAGTAGCGTCCATCAGTCACATTATACTGCGCAGTAGCGTCCATCAGTCACATTACACTGCACAGTAGCGTCCATCAGTCACATTACACTGCACAGTAGCGTCCATCAGTCACATTATACTGCGCAGTAGCATCCGTCAGTCACATTACCACGCACAGTAGCGTTCATCAGTCACATTATAATGCGCAGTGGCGTCCGTCAGTCACATTACCACGCACAGTAGCGTCCATCAGTCACATTACACTGCACACTGCACAGTAGCATCCATTAGTCATATTCACTGCACAGTAGCGTCCATTAAACACATTACTCCGCACAGAAGCATCCGTCAGTCACATTAAACCACACACCAGCGTCCGTCAGTCACATTAGACAGCGCAGCAGCGTTCGTCAGCCACATAACACCGCACAGCAGCATCCGTCAGTCACATGAGAAAGCGCAGCAGCGTCCGTCAGTCACATTAGACAGCGCAGCAGCGTCCGTCAGTCACATTACACCGCGAAGCAGCATCCGTCAGTCACATTAGACAGCGCAGCAGCGTCCGTCAGTTACATTACACCGCACAGTAGCATCCGACAGTCACATCACACAGCGCAGCAGCGTCCAGCAGTCCCATTACACATCGCAGCTGCGTCCGACAGTCACATTACACAGCACAGTAGCGTCCGGCAGTCCCATTACACATCGCAGCTGCGTCCGACAGTCCCATTACACAGCGCAGCAGCATCTGGCAGTCACCATAGAAGAGCCCCTTATACACATTAGGCTAGCTAGGTAGAGGGGAGAGAGAGTGTGTGTATGTGTGTGGAAAGAGTATGTGTGTGTGTTGAGAGAGAGAGAGAGAGAGAGAGAGAGAGTGAGTGAGGGTGTGTTTTGCACTGCTTACTTATCTATTCAGCTGGCAGCTACTGTTCTGTCCTCTCTCCCTCTCCTCATACTGCAAGATGGATGGCGCGGGTGGAGTCGGTGAGCGCATGGGAAGAAGCTCTCTTTCACTGCCTGCTGCTGTAATTTACATACAGCAGACAGACATTGGGGTGGAGGTCACGAGGAAGTGGGCGGAGCTTCGGGCGGCAACTGATTCTAGTGAGTTGGAGCAGGAGCAGCTGCGGATGAATATGGGGGGCGGGGGGGGGAGGCAGCTGTAGCGCCGCGGTTGTCACGGCAATTGCGGGAGCAGGGGCCGGCCATACAGTCTCTCACCCGTCACGCTGCCAGCGCTACAGCTAGCGCCGGTAGCCGCGGCCCCACGGTTTTTGGTGGCGTTCCTGTGCCCACAGTGCTTTTGCGCTGTGTGCCAGGCACCACTGGCCCATAGGTAGCTACGGCCCTGGTTTAGAAGCTTGAGCAGAGATGAGAGATTGGAAATATGTTTGTTTGGCATTGTCTAGAGCATTACGATAAGAGTATTAAATGGTCTTATATGTGGGGAGGAAGTCACTTCTATTATTATTATAATATTGATTAACATTACATTGCGATATTAGATATTATCAAAGGGGTTTATTATAATAAAGGTTATGGGACAGAGCTTGCGAGAAAGCTCTGTCCTGTCCACATCAGGCTTTAACACCAGTGAAAGCCTTCACATGCTGGGGCACACTTGCACATGCCCAGTAAGGCATTGCAGAGTGTGCAGATGAAGCATGCAGCCATTATCTGATAGGACACAGGTTGCATGCATAAACAAAAACAATGTTTAGAATGGAAAATAAACAAAACTTACCTGCACACATGGATCTCTGAACGGTGATCAGCTGAGCTGTGGGATCAGCTGACCTGCCGACCAGGACGTACACTGCAGCTCAACTGGTCAGGTTAGAGAAGCAGTCTTCCGGTTAGAGATCCCTGCAGGTAAGATTTGTAGGTTGAGCCCAACCTCTGCTGCATGGACTGCTACAGCTCAGAGTGACAGGCTATGTACTGGCTATGTACTGTCATCAGCTGTGCCTATGTCACAGTGTTGGCAGGGAAGAGGGGGAGGTATCTGCAAAGATCCCGACCCTCAGTCTCCCTGTCTGGCCCAGCAGATTCCGACCCTCAGTCTCCCTGTCTGGTCCAGCAGATCCCAACCCTCAGTCTCCCTGTCTGGCCCAGCAGGACTACATGGAAGGGATCTGCAAAGATTCCTCTCCCAGCTTAGGATGAAAGCCTCTTCTAACGCCATCTGAATTATTTGACAACTGAAGAATGGTGAATCTCATGTGATCACGTTTGTCATTACAGTTATGGGAAATGTGATTAGGGTGCAGATTAGATTTCAAATTTTAGGGCATGGGGACATTTTTATGAAATCTCTGACCTTGGGTAAATACGTGATACCAAAAAATTTTCATTTTTTCCGTTATTTTAGTTAAAAAAAAGGATTGATAAATATGTTCCTAGGCATCCCACCCCTGGATCCACCACCACCTGTAGTTAATATTGCAGTGTTGTTCAGGGATGTGAATGGAAATTCTTGTATGGAGAGGGGTGTGATGAAAACATACCATGTGCAACTGAGTGGATTTGCGAGGGTTATTATTGAGATATGTTATCATTTTTTCCTATTGCGACTGTTAGATGTTGTTGATGACAAGCTGCAAAGTAGAGACATCTCGGCATTTTCAATTGGTACAGTAGCTGCCAAGCCTCTGGCTGCATTATTTATCTCAGTTGGTCTACGGTATTAAGCGCCTAATTCAGATCTGATCGTAGAAGTGCAAAAAATATATATGTTATGGTAAGAACTTACCGTTGATGACGGTATTTCTCCTAACTCCACAGGATAATGTTGGGATATGATGAAGCGACAGCGGATTTGCACCAATCGGTCAAAGCTTTTCGGCCTCCCAGCATGCATCCATATATCCCCACCTCCTGGCTCAGACAAATCAGGTGTTTTCCCAAAGCTCAAGGCCGGAGCATCATAGATAGCTCTAATCAGGCGAGAAGAACACACGTGCACACCCTACCGACACAAGAAGAAGAGGTTTAGTGAGTAAAAGTATCCTCAAATCAGGTGCGTCAGGGTGGGATCCATGTGCATCCTGTGGACTTAGAAGAAGTACCTTTATCAACGGAAAGTTCTTACCATAACGTATATTTCTCTGGCAGGGTCCACAGGTTATCCACAGGATAACATTGGGTTTTCCCAAAGCAATTTAGAGGTGGGGACGCTCCTGATTGGACAGGAGAATCCTTCGCTCAAATTCAGCGTCCTGAGAGGCAAAGGTATCGACAGCATAATGTCTAATTAATGTGTTAATGGAAAACCATGTGGCTGCCTTACATATCTGTTCTGCTGAAGCACCACATTGTGCTGCCCATGATGGACCTACCTTACGAGTAGAGTGAGCAGAGACATTAGCCGGAACAGGGAGATCAGCGTGAGAATATGCTTCTGAAATACTTATCCGAAGCCACCTCGCCAGTGTCTGCTTATCAGCAAGCCATTCTCTCTTGTGAAATCTGTAGAGAATGAAGAGAGAATCTGTCTTTCTGATGGCACTGGTACGATCCACGGAGATCCTTAAGGCACGGACCACGTTCAGCGAAGCATCTCCCGCAGAAAGGCCCGGTTCCTGGAAAGCCGGGACTACAATTTCTTTGTTAAGGTGAAATTTAGACACCACCTTGGGAAGATACCCAGATTTAGTTCTGAGAACCGCTCTATCTGGATAAAAGATCAGAAATGGAGGATGACATAACAATGCCCCTAAATCTGACACTCTTCTAGCTGACGCCATGGCCAGCAGAAAGAGAACTTTAGCTGTCAACCATTTAAGATCCACTTTATTAAGTGGTTCAAATGGGGCAACTTGAAGGGCCTTTAGGACTAAACTTAAGTCACAAGGCACCGTAGGAGGAACAAAAGGAGGTTGAATGTGTATTCCCTGGAAAAAAGTATGCACATCCTGTAAGTTGGCAATTTTCTTTTGGAACCATACAGTCAATGCTGACACTTGCACTCTCAAGGAAGCCACCTTCAAACCTTTATGCATTCCTGCCTGAAGGAATGCTAAGACCCTGGAAATCCTGAAAGACCTAGGGTCCATTTTCTGTTCACTGCACCAATGAATATAGGTTTTCCATATTTTGTGACAAATTCGAGCTGAGGAAGGTTTCCTTTCCTTGCCACTGCTGACATCAACCCTAGGGATCGTGGCCTCATACTAATCCTGGAGCCTATGATTCCTAAGGGCTAGCATTGGTGCATCCGAGGTGGCAACCGCGTTAGTGACTGTTTGGTAGTCTCCTCCCAAAGCAGTGCTGCTGTGTCCGTATTCCCCCTTTAAACAGAACCAATGCCTTACCTTCTCCCCGTGCTCCGGCCACAGCCTAGTAACGTCTGCTGGACCTGCTAGTATATCTGACACAGATGCCAGTCGAAACAGCACTGTACTCGCGGGTAAGCGTTGTCGCGACCTGGTGGAGAGTTGTAGAAGCAACTCTTTCTAAGGTACGTATAAGACGCTTTTTAGAAAGATCATTTAAAAAAAATAGTAAGACTATAAAAATAAAATAAGAAAGCTTAGGGCTGCTAAAAACCAGCAGCCCTCTGACCCTGGTCCAGCTCCTGCCGCACCAAACAAAAAACTGTTTTGTCTGGGCCAGGAGGCAGGGATATATGGACGGGCTCGTTACATGCTGGTGCAAATCCACTGTCTCTACATCATGTCCCAATGTTATCCTGTGGATAATCTGTGGACCCTGCAGGAGAAAACGCACATCTACGATCAAAATGTCTGACATGCAGGGGTACGCCCAGCACAGGGTTAGTCCTCCCCGCTTGCCAGGCCCCCCTCAGCAGAGGTGCAAAAGCACTGTACAGCAGCGATGATTTCACACTTGGCGAGTAGCTCCCTGTCTGTGCAGCCTATCTGCGGAGGCAGGCGGCTACTTGCCATGTTTTTGGTCGTAGCGGCTGCGTGTGATGTCATGCAGCACTGCGACTCACCACAGCAATGGTCCGGACACGCCTGTGTTGTCCGGACTGTGCCCCCCCAACGCCATCTGAACTCCACCAGCTTGCCCCCTCCTGCACCGCGACCACCTCTGCCTGTCAATCAGGCAGAGGCAATCGCACCAGTGAGATGCTTTCTCATATGACATAGGACTTCAGCCTGCGATCACTGCCGTTGCCGCAACCAGGTCTGACTTAGTCCCTAAAGGTGGGTACACACTAATAGATATATATCTGCAGATCAATTGATCTGCAGATATATCTATGGACGGATCGGGCAGTGTGCTGTGCATACACACTGCCCGATCCGTCGGGGACTGACGTCATGAACTGGGCGGGCGTGTACACACGCCGGCCCAGTTCAGCTGTCAATTACCGCCTGCCGCCGCAGCATGTGTACGGGCGGTCGGCCGACCGCCACGTACACACACAGCAACGTACTGCGCGGCCGACGCGATACGTCTGTGAACGACGGAGTTCACAGACGTTTCGGCCGTACACACTGGCCGACGGTCCCGCGACATATCGGCCGTTCAAGAGAACGGCCGATATATCGACCAGTGTGTACGGGCCTTAAGGCTAGAAGAGAGCACGTGAAAGCAAGAATTCAGAGTTAGTTACATTCCAAATACATTTACAAGAAATATAGAACAGGAGTGTGATGGCATGTTCACTCAAATATGGCCCAGCACATACGTCTGTTAGAGTGCATAACTTTTGAACCTAGGATAGGCAGGTGCAAGTATATATCGGTGATGGTGACTTGTAGAAAATCAGGTCCATATGCAAGATATGCAGATACTATAGCATCTCCAGTGCCTCCCCAGATGTGCACTCTCAGTGCCTCCCCAGATGTGCACTCTCAGTGCCTCCCCAGATGTGCACTCTCAGAGCCTGGTTAACCATTAGGCTGATTAGGCTGCAGTTCAGGACTAGGAGGGGGGTGGGGAAGGGGGGGGGGGGGGGGAGACAGTGTGAAAATATAACACTGCTAAGCAGTGGCGTAAGTTCATCCTAGACGCTTGAAGGCAAGATAAACATAGGTGCCCCCCTATATAGAGGCAAATATGTACACACACACACACACACACACACACACACACACACACACACACACACACACACACACACATATATACACACACACACATAGGGGCACCAATATTGATCCTGCAGACTATATATATTTATATATATCTTGCCATTATTTGCAAGCATAATGGTGTATGCATGAAGAAATTTCCAAAGGACAGCTCTTGCGGTGAGAGCTATTCTTTGCCATGATACAGTAGGACTTCCCGGTGTATGACCCGGAGTCCTATCTGTACATGCGTGGGCTAACGCGCCCCCCTGGGGGGTGCTGGGAGGGGTCCAATGGGAAATGTGATAGAAGCCCATCTAAAAATGGTGTTGCCCACAGCATCCAAGCCCTGGTGTCTAGGCTTGGTGGATAAGTAGTAAGCCGCCAAACCTCTGAAAACTGCATTTTTGGAGGTTTGGCTGCATTTTTAACCTTGTGCTAATGATACATCCCAGCAGGCGCAGCAGACCAGTGCCAGTTTAGGGTCCACATGGGCCTGGAGCTGAAAGTGATGTAGGGTCTATTATGTGACCGATACTGCGGGAGGGGAGGCAATCAGTTTGCTGGCTGTCGGGATTCCTAGCAGTCAGGATACCGACACCAGAATACCAGCTCACAAGTCTGATTCCCACTCGTGGGCATCCACAACACCCATAGACTGGGATGAGAACCACCGAGACCACTGCGTTGCGAGCGCAACAAGTATGCAACGGGCTTCATTGCGCATGCCCCCTGCCAGCATTCTAACAGACGGGATGCTGCTGTCAGGATGCTGACAGATGGCATCCCGTCTGTCGGTAAAACATATGTATTCCCTGCTGGAGGACAAGTAATTATGGGAGGGAGCTGGGGAGGGATGGTCGCGGGCGGGCAGAAGGACTTAGCAAATGGGGGGGGGGGGCGGAGGGAACAACAGAGGTCTGGAGGACGGGATGAGGCAGAATGGGGATCATTGTGACTGGTATATATATATATATATATATATATATATACACAAACATACGTACAGTATACTGGCAGTGCACTCACAGTAGGTGGAACGCATATTGGAACGCACACCGGAAGTACGTTCTTCCGGTTAGGTGTGAGCAATTTAGCCCTTTTTATACGAATAAAAAGTTCACCTAGTATATAAGCTAAAGGCCCAACCAGGGCCGGTGCTAGGGTGTTCGGCGCCCCCCTGCAAACTATAAATTTGCGCCCTCCCGTATTCCTTTGGCGCGCGCCGGGAAAAGGGGTGTGGTCTCACAAGTAAGGGGCATGGCCACACAGTAGTACCCCCATTTAAAATTACGCCACAATGTAGCACAATCTTATTAATCTTATACGTAATGCCCCACCCGTAGTAGTAGCGTCCTTATACGTAATGCCCCACCCGTAGTAGTAGCGTCCTTATATGTAATGCACCCCAGTAGTAGTAGCATCCTTATACATAATGACCCCCCAGTAGTAGTAGTATCCTTATACATAATGCCCCCCGAGTAGTAGTAGCATTCTTATACATAATGCACCCACAGTAGTAGTAGCATCCTTATACGTAGTGCACCCCCAGTAGTAGACGCGTCCTTATACGTAATACCCCCCAGTAGTAGTAGCGTCCTTATACGTAATGCCCTCCCGGTAATAGTAGCATCCTTGTACATAATTCCCCCCGAGTAGTAGTAGCATTCTTATATATAATGCACCCACAGTAGTAGTAGCGTCCTTATACGTAGTGCACCCCCAGTAGTAGACGCGTCCTTATACGTAATACCCCCCAGTAGTAGTAGCGTCCTTATACGTAATGCCCTTCCGGTAATAGTAGCGTCCTTGTACATAATGCCCCCCCCGTAGTAGTAGCAGCGTTCTTATACGTAGTGCACCCCAGTAGTAGTATCGTCCTTATACGTAATGCCCCCAGCCCCAGTAGTAGTAGCGTCCTTACACGTAATGGCCCCCCCAGTAGTAGCGTTGTTACACGTAATGCCCCCCTGTAGTAGTAGCGTCCTTATACGTAATGCCCCCCCAGTAGTGGCGTTTGGGGATTCCCAGGAAGCTGAAGCAGCCTCGCTGGGTCTCCATCCAACTTTTGCTGTGAAGCAGACACTTACAATTCCACACAAACACACACACACTTCACACATATATACACACACATACACACCCACCATACACACAATTCACACATATATACACACACACACACACACACACACACACACACACACACACACACTTTTTTTCTCACCCTCCACTTACCTAATCCAGTCTCCCTCTGTACAGCAGCCAAGTCCGTGTAGCTCCGCCCCTTTGGGCCCGTTTAGCCACGCCCCCTACCGTCCAGTGTAGCTCCGCCCCCTTCTGTCCCGTACTCGGCGGCGGCGCACACAGATGAGATGAGGGGAGGAGGCGTATCATGCTGCAGGTGCCTGCTGCCAGTGACTGTCATACAGTGACAGACACAGCAGTGGCAGCAGCAGCAGCAGCAGGGGGGACAGGACGGCGCAGCAGGGAAGGGATGCAGAGTAGGGGAAGCGCCTATCCGTCCCAGCGCCTCCCTGCACTGCATCCCTTCGCTGAGCGGGTAGCGCCGGGCCTGGGCCCAACACACTTGAAGCAGGTATTTTTATTTTTGGATCCTCATAGAAGAAAAGTATGGATCTATAAGTGAAGTTTTACCTCTATTTAGGTTGATTTAACTATTAGGGCCATCTCTAATTAAAGGAAGTGATGTATGTGGGCAAGTAGTTTAAATAGCAGCTGCAGCAATCACTGCTTCATTCTGTGACTTCCACATGCAGCTAAAGTTTCCCAGGGTGAGTGCACACATCATTTCTGTTTGTTTCATTTTTCTGAAGGCTTCAGTTAATAACTATGAATGTAATTCTCTTGCTGGTTTATTGGAATCAATTATTATTTATTATCTCTGTTTATTTCATTTCTTGAAGGCTCTAATTAATTACTATGAATGTAATTTTCCTGCTGGTTTATTGGAATCAATCACTATAAAGGTTAAGGCTGGCACTAACTTTATTAGAACTGTGCCCCTTATAAATAGTGACAATATTTCTTGAAAAGTTCTATTTTACAAGACACATTGAATATAGCTATTATTCCTACCACCAGAATTGTGCCTCTTGTAAATAGTGATAATGACTCCATCTGCTAAAAGGACAGTTTTTTTTTTTTTTTTTTGTGTTTTTTTTTTTGTGAGACCTATTTGAAGTTGTTATTATTCTTATTGTTAGAACTATGCCTTTTGGAAATAGTGACAATGTTTCCATTTTTCTAAAAAGATCTACTCTGTGAGACCTATTGAGGAAGCCACATCATTTATACTTTTGAGATTGTCAAACCAGCTATTTAACTCTGGGTATGTACACTCGTATGTATATTTGTAAGTGATTTTCAATGACACACCTTCCACTAAAAATTAATATCAAAAATTAATATTGATCTTTTCAGAGTTTTTACTGTATGAGGGTCAATACTTGAATCAGAAATAGTCTCTGTTTTTAAAAAGTGGACACCATTTTTTAGGTATGTCTATAGCAAATTGGATTATCAAACTACCTCAATTATTAAATTATATCAATAGGTATGTCTATATGAATAACATCATTTTTGTTTCCTATTAGGTAGTTTACAAAAATGCCGATATTCGGTTGTCAGCACTCCTAAGAGACTAAAATCAATAATTCCTCTAGGCGGTCCGATAAGGATTTACACCCAAATTAGCTTTAAGGTATGGTATGTCCTATGATTAATTAATAGAATTAAATAGGCGGTTAATTACTTAAATTGGTCCATATTGGATTCCTTTTTTCTCTTTATTAGGTAGTCCATATAAAACATCACCACCTAATTGATTATACTTCTTAGAAGGAACATCTTTTAGGAGCCCGGATATAAGAGCTCCACTTATTAAGTCCCGACATAGAAAAACTTTGAATAACCTTTTATTTGAGGTATGTCCAGTCGACAATTATAATAATAATAATAATAATAATTAATAATAATGTTTCATTAGTTTCATCAAACGAACACATCTAAGAATGTGTTTATGTCCATATTTTAGGCTATGATCATCTATACAAATCCATCGAGAGCAAATTAGCCCTTTTCCTATACTCGGTAGGTACTGTTTTTATACTACGTATATACAATTCTCCCAATTTTCAATAGCAGTTTTTTCTTAAATAGATCATTATTTTTATTTCCTCCCAAACAAGTTACCCCTGATGAAGTCGATAAGATGAAACGCGTTGGATTTGTCAGTCAAAAGATCACAACCTAGTTTGTGAAGATACTCCCTGTCGAGCTCGTACCTTGCAAAAGGTGAGGGAGTATCTAGGATCCATCTTACAAACGTGTTGGCTGTGTATTCTTTTGGTTGTATTTTATTTATGATTTTATATTATGAATTTTTACACAGTTCACATGTTCAATTATACGTTATTAAAATAATTTTAATAATTGGCCTGTTGGCCTCTTGTTTGGGTGACTATTCTGGTGAGGGGTGTCTGTTACAGGTCCCCAGATTTAAATATCCTCCAGTCTACATTCCGACAAAACTAATGCTGGAAGAAGTGTGTACATACATTCCACCTTAGCGCACTTGGGAATTTGTATACATACATACATACATACATACATACATACATACATACATACATACATACATACAGTATACTGGCAGTGCACTCACAGAGGGAAAAAGGGAGCATGGATGGATACCTTATGTAGTGAAAGAAGGCTCTTCTCTCCTCCCCAATTACCGGAGGCAGAGCGCAATTAAAGAGTGGAATCCAAGGCAAGCGTGGTACCAGTTCTTGAACACCGCCTCGCACGTGTGTCCATCCGTCCCCCCCCCCCCCCCCCTTCCCCACAGCAGCGGGGTAGCAGCTCCTCTCCTAACTCCCACAGCAGGCGCGCACCAGCGTAGTCTCCCGGGGTTAGCGCTGGAGTGGCCTCTTTACAGCCCGTGGCTTACAGGAATGAGTCCGTTTGACTCATTGCGGGCTGCACAAAAGAACTCGCATGGAGGTGAGGTGCCCTCTTCAGGGCAGGAGTCCGGCAGCAGCCGACTCCGCTGCCTCCCGGAGTTCCGCCTCTGCTACTAAGGCCTTCACTTTATGCTTACCTCCCAACTTTTCATTTGCAGAAAGAGGGGGACACGTGCGGCGAAGCCGCACGCACTCCCAAAAAAGGGCGTGACCTAAGAAAAGGGGCGTGGCTTCACAGGAGGACCCGCGATCGTCACTGAGGGGGCATGCCCAGCACTCTGTGAGCCGCTGGCATGCCCCCTCTCCTTCTGACTCCAGTGAATAGACGCTATGCGCACAGCGTCTATTCACCGCTGCTCTGCTAAGCAGGGCAGCGAGTGCATGAGCCTCCCAACTGCCCCCCCCCCACCACCACCACCACGGGACACTGCGGCCCGCGGGTGGGACAGTCCCCAAAAAACCGTACTGTCCCACGAAAATCGGGACAGTTGGGAGGTATGCTTTATGTACATTGTGCTACAGCGCCATCTGAGTGAACTGAATAGCGGCTGCTGCCTCTGGGCTGTGCACAGGAGATCTCATGATGGTAGTGAGAACTTGCGCATGCCTAGTGATCCGGCCGGGCAGTGAAACATAGCACTTCAGCACAAGGCTGATGCGCTGTGAGCTCTGGTGGGGATCGCCGGAGGGGGAAGTTTCCACTCTCCCACATCGGCACATGAGATGTTCATACATCTCGTCAGTGTTGCTTACTGCATTGCCTTGGGAAAGAGGTGAAGCAGGTAGCGTTATATCAGCATGATATGTGTAATACATCTACCCCTGGTACAGATGTACTAAGCTTTGGAGCGTGATAAATTACCAACTAATCAGTTCCTAACTGTAATTTTTCTAACACCGCCTGTAACATGGCAGTTAGGAGCTGATTGGCTGGTACTTTATCTCTCTCCACTTTATCACTCTCCAAAGCTTAGTCAGACTTGCCTACCATCCCGGAATGGCCAGGAGGCTCCCAAAAATTGGATGGCCCTCCTGACCCCCCAGAAGGGTGGGCAAGCCTCCTGTTTTCCTTGTCAGGCCCTCCACTCTCCCCCCCCCCGGCCCCTCGGCCACCCACAGCAGAGAACAAGTGGGCGGCCGAGGGGATCCGATGATGTGATTCGCGTCGAATCACGTCATCATAGCTCCGCCCACCACTATACAGTGCCTAGTTTATCGGCACTGTATAGTGGGGGCGGAGCCACAATGACGCGATCGTGATGTCACGCCCCCCAGACTGTCCACTTCCCCGTCATCACGCCCCTCGGTTGGCCCATCATGCCGCCAGCCACTCCCCCATGCGCCCACAACGCTTCCTCCTTCCGGAGGAGGGGGCAGCAAGGTAGACAAGTATGAGCTTAGTACCTCTGCTCCCCTGTGTTTTAAAAATGACAGGGGCTTTCAGTTGGTAGTTTATCTCTCTCCATTTTATCACTCTGGAAGGCTTAGTACATACAGTATGCCTCTTCTATTGTGTAACACAGAATATAATACACAAACACACTGAAGCAAATACTGCTTATGAAACCTGAAAATGATTAGGCTCAGTTAATGGTGGTCATTCCGAGTTGCTTTTAGCAGCATTGCACACGCTAGGCCGCCACCCTCTGGGAGTGTATCTTAGCTTAGCAGAATAGCGAACGAAAGATTAGCAGAACTGCAATTAAATAATTCCTTGCAGTTTCTGAGTAGCTCCAGACCTACTCCTAGATTGCAATCACCTCAGTCCGTTTAGTTCCTGGTTTGATGTCACAAACACGCCCTGCGTTCGGCCAGCCACTCCCCCGTTTCTCCAGCCACTCCTGCATTTTTACCTGGAACGCCTGCGATTTTTAGCACACTCCCTGAAAACGGCCAGTTTCCGCCCAGAAACACCCACTTCCTGTCAATCACACTACGATCACTCGAGCGATGAAAAACGTTGCTCGAGCTTGTGCAAATCTCCAAAGTTATGTGTTAAATTACTGTACGCATGCGCGCTGCGTACCATGCGCATGCGCATTTTCCACCAAATCGCTCCGTTGCAAAAAACGGCAACGAGTGAACAACTCGGAATGACCACCAATATGTACTGTCCACACTGTGGTGTGATTAGACAAACTTACTCAGACTTACCTACTTTATGGCTGCTCCCTCCAGGAGGGAGCAGGCAGGTCACACAAGAGGGGGCGTGGAGGAGGCGATACGGGGGCGTGGTGATGTGTTTGCATCATCGTAGCCATACCCCTGCTCTGTAATGCCCATATTATTGGTATTGCAGAGTGGGGGGCAGGGCTACGATGACACAAACTAGCGCGATCACGTCATCGTCCTGCCCCTTTTTCTATTTAACAGGCTGAAAGTGGTGGGGTGCAGCGGGAGGAGTGCGGCGAGCGGGATGCGGGAGACTTGCCCCCCTCCCCGTGGGGGCGGGAGTGTCACCCTAATTTCAGGAGCCTCCCGGCCTTTCCGGGAGAGTGGGCAAGTATGAACTTACTATTGGCCCAAAAGCTGGCAAATATTAATGAACCATGTGTATTTAAACCTTCAAATGAATCAGCGATAAGGGGCATGCTTCCCAACCCACCTCTTTCTCCTCCCTTTCCACCCCCCATCCCTTTTTGCTTACTCTTCCCCATTAGGTATTCATCAGTACTCATTTAGCTCAAAATCTTATATCTTATATTTTATACTTCGTACTGTAAACAGAGATCAGAACTCACAAAATTCCCAAATCCACTGATGGGAATATTGTAAAATACTTTACAGAGGCCAGCGATGATTGAAAATCAACCACGAGTATAGTGGACACATATGTTGCTCAAGAAACAAATCCGCAGTATAGTAATAGATGTAATGAGAAAATAAAATCCTAAAACACTTTGTCAGCACTGGGTCGTATTTCCAAACAAGTGGTATTTTCCCATTTGGGCTTATATAGTGGTGAAGGCAAGTTTCATTTATTTATAAGTAGCAGCCAGATAAAAGTACAATAAACTGGCATGCATCAGATCATGTGAGAGGAGTGAAAGACACGGGCGTAGCTACCATAGGTGCGGGGAGTGCGGCTGCTATGGGGCCCAGAGCTGAGAGGGAATGCTCCCAGTTATTAACCTTGCATCAACATTTTTACAATATTTACAGTTTAATACAATAAATGAAAAAATAGTATTTTACATCATAAATAATAAATTATAATACATAAAATAAATTAATGCAATCTAAATTATATCAAAGGATACATCTCCGTCATTAGCAAAATAATTAAATAAAACAGTTAAACATATACACATGACCACTAACATTAAACAGTATATCACTGTTACAATCCTGAGCACTCATGTTTTGTTTTTGTTATAAATTACCTTTGCTTCAGTTTGTGGAACTACAGGTCACAGTTAGCTCCTGCATAGTTGTCTGCCAGTGCCTTTGCTCCTGTACTCAGCAACTGACTTCAGAGGTGTCTGGATTCTGTAATTACAGCTCGTTACCTGGAAACTACTCCATGTGGTGTTCTGCTTCCTCTCTGGTCTCAGTTCATCTGTCCAGTGGGTATTGCCTTGTTCCAGTATTGAATTCCAGCTTCAACATCTTGCTGACAACTTTAGTCCGCCGACTGCCGCTACCTCCTGTGTCACCCCTGGAGTGCCTGCTGCTGTTCCATCTCCACGGCCCCAGCGTACCATCTGGCCGTGTGCACCCTGCCACCTTCTCCAGTTCCTGTTTGTTCCTGTGTATCCCTGCGGTTGGTCATATACAACACTTCTACCATAACTCCAGTCCAGTTCAGGTATCAAGTGACCCAGACAGGGGGCCGCGACCTGCACGTCGGAAGCCGCGAAGCCCATATCCCCTTGCGGGGTTCCCTGGTGAAAACCTTCCAGCGTGTTAGACTCCGCGCCTCTGTTCTGGGTAACGTCAACCACTTGGTACCTGATCCCGAATTCCGGATTCTGCACCAGTTCCTGACATTATAACTGGCCCACCACTTCCTGGGCATGGACCCGTCACCGCAAAATCCGGCTCAAATCTTGGCTGGTCAAATACAAAATTTGACGCAGCAACTGCAAGATCTAAAGCTTCGAGTTTCCACCCAGGAAGAAACTAGCAGGTCATTGGTTGTAACCAGAGCTCCTGGGCCTGAACCAAAGCTGCATCTTCCAGATCGGTTTACAGGTGACCGGAAACAGTTCCAGAATTTCCGTGATAGCTGCAAGCTATATTTCAGACTCCGGCCATTATCGTCTGGTTCTGAGGCTCAGCGAGTAGGTATCATCATCTCCCTCCTGCAGGGGGAACCCCAGTCCTGGGCGTTCGGATTAAAAATGGAGAATCCCGCCTTGCACACAGTGGATGCCTTTTTTAGCGCTCTAGGAATTCTTTATGATGACCCGGACCGAGCAGCTTCTGCAGAGGCTCACTTACGAGCCCTGAGACAAGGGAAAAACACGGCCGAGGTATACTGCACTGAGTTTCGCAGGTGATAGTGGTTGGAATGACCCAGCCCTCCGAAGTCCGTTCCGCTTAGGCCTCACTGAGCAAATTAAAGACTACCTTGTCCAGTATCCTACTCCTGAAACCTTGGACAAGCTCATGCAGTTAGCAATTCGAGTAAATCGTCTGATCAGGGAACTGAGGATGGAGAAAGGTGGAGGGTCACCATCTCCCTCAACAGTAGCCTTGGAAGAAGCCGAAGATTCCAGTGAACCCATGCAGATTGAGTCCTTTGGTCTTTCTGCTCAGGAAAAATCTCGTAGACGATCGATGGGCCTATGCTTATATTGTGGAGCCAAGGGTCATTTTGCTAATGTTTGCACCCTGAAGTCGGGAAAAGACAAGACCCAGGGGTAAAAGGGGTGTTACTCCTGGGTCTGGCTGGAATCTCTCCAGAAAATTCAGTCTTGCTTCCAGTTCAAATTAGTCTACCTACTCAGCAAGTTGCAGTCAAGGCTTTTGTTGATTGTGGTGCAGCTGCCAACTTTATGGATATCTTTCGCCCGGTCCTGGAACATTCCTATACTAAAGATGAAGCCTTCTGTGACTATTTGTGGCCTTGACGGTAACCCCCTCCTCAGTAGGCAAGTGTCTCAGCAAACTCCTCCTATTCATTTAACTACTGGTCTTCTGCATTCGGAGAAGATAATTTTCCTCCTTGTCAATTGCCCCATGGCTTCCATAGTCCTAGGGCTTCCATGGTTGAAATCCCATAATCCATCCATCTGCTGGAAGACAGGAGAACTCTTACAGTGGGGAACAGAATGTACAGGAAGATGTCTGTCCTTGCCAGTGCGATGCTCAAGTTATACCAGAGGGGCTACCGACTCCATATCATTTGCGGATGTCTTCTCCAAGAAAGAGGCGGATACTCTTTCCCCCCCCCCCCCCCCCATCGACCTTACGACTGTGCCATCAGTCTGGTATCCGAAGATAAATTACCTAAGGGTAGATTATATGCTCTTTCTTTGCCAGAAACTAAAGCCATGGAAGACTATATTCAGGAGAACCTAAGCAAAGGGTTTATTCGTCCCTCAAAATCACCAGTAGGAGCAGGATTCTTTTTTTGTGGCAAAAAAGGACGGCTCCTTACGTCCGTGCATTGATTATAGAGGACTCAACAAAATCACGGTTAAGAATTCTTATCCTTTGCCTTTGATTTCCGTGTTGTTTGATCAACTCCGGATGGCGGAAATCTTCTCTAAAATTGATCTTCGGGGGGCATATAACCTCATATGAATTAAGGCCGGTGATGAGTGGAAGACGGCCTTCAACACTCATTCTGGGCATTATGAATACCTTGTTATGCCATTTGGATTGTCAAATGCTCCTGCCGTCTTCCAAGATTTTATCAATGATGTGCTCCAAAAATTCCTGGGAAAATTTGTTGTGGTCTACTTGGACGATATCCTGATATATTCACGGTCACTTGAGCAGCATCGAGTCCATGTCCAGATGGTGTTGCAAAAGCTCCGGGAGCACCATCTATACGCCAAGTTAGAAAAATGTGAATTCGAAGTGAAGGAAGTCGCTTTCTTAGGATACGTCATCTCTCCCAAGGGGTTCTCCATGGATCCCAGTAAGCTTCAAGCAATTCAAGATTGGGCACAACCTACTAACCTCAAAGCTATACAACGCTTTCTTGGGTTCGCTAATTATTACAGGCGATTTATTCGTTCATTTTCAGACATTGTTGCACCTATTGTTGCTTTGACCAAGAAAGGTGCGGATCCATCACATTGGTCACCTTCAGCTCTACAAGCTTTTCTCAAGTTAAAAAAAGCCTTTATATCTGCACCTGTTCTTAGTCATCCAAATCCTGACCTGCCTTTTGTTATGGAAGTGGATGCTTCTGAAGTGGGAGTGGGAGCAGTCCTATCACAGAAAGATCCAGTGGATTCTAAACTTCACCCGTGCTCTTTTCTGTCCAGAAAGTTCTCTCCTGCCGAAGCCAACTATGATGTTGGAAATCGTGAACTGCTTGCTATCAAGTGGGCTCTAGAAGAATGGAGGCATTGGTTGGAAGGGGCGAGACACGTGATTACAATCCTCACTGACCATAAAAACTTATCCTATATTGAGTCAGCCAAGAGACTGAATCCAAGACAGGCACGATGGGCATTATTCTTCACTGGATTCAACTATGTGATCTCCTATCGGCCAGGATCGAAGAATCTTAAAGCAGATGCCTTGTCACGAAGCTTCCTTCCAATTCAAAATTCATCCTGCTCTTCTGAACCAATTATTCCGGTTTCCAATATCCATGCTGGTCTTGCTCAAGATTTAGTCTCCCAGATTCAAGCCAAACAGTCTCTTGCACCCATGGGGACTCCCTCAAGACTCCTCTTTGTCCCTAAAGAGTACAGGAAAGCAGTTTTATCTGAATTTCATGTAAAAAGAGTCTCTGGGCATCCAGGGATTTGAGATATGTAGGGAAATAGGAGAAGGGGATATGTTCTGCACCAGCTACTAATTCTAAATAATTGTTGTTTGAAGAAAAAAGAGAGAGAACCCCGATAAATGTCCGTCAGTTTGGGTACTAATTACTGGACGTTCGGGGATGCTACCAGAGACAAGTTGAGTTATACGAAGAAAAAGAAGAGGAAAGAATGTCTCTTTGCTGGCGCACAGATGAAAATTAAAATAACTTTTAATAGATTTGTTAAAATTGTCTAACCACGAAATAAAAGTGCAATTAACTTATGTGATATAATTACCATATATGGTGAATGAAAATAAATTATTAAAATCAAGGTTCGCTACCTGTCGTGTCTTTATTAATCCAAATTTAATGTATCCTAAGCAGGCTGTACTGTATTCGTACAATTCATTATATCAATTATTGGCTTATTAATTATAATTAGCCCAATATTAGGATGCCGAATACTTTATAATATTTATTAATTGTATACTAATAGTTATATCATAAGTTTGGCAATAGTTCCAAATATAAAGACACGACACAGGTAGCGAACCTTGATTTTAATAATTTATTTTCATTCACCATATATGGTAATTATTAGTGATGAGCACCGGAAATTTTTCGGGTTTTGGGTTCGGTTCCGCGGCCGTGTTTTGGGTTCGAACGCGTTTTGGCAAAACCTCACCGAATTTTTTTTTTTTTTTGTCGGTTTCAGGTGTGTTTTGGATTCGGGTGTTTTTTTCAAAAAACCCTAAAAAAAAAAACAGCTTAAATGATAGAATTTGGGGGTCATTTTGATCCCAAAGTATTATTAACCTCAATAACCATAATTTCCACTCATTTTCAGTCTATTCTGAACACCTCACACCTCACAATATTATTTTTAGTCCTAAAATTTGCACGAGGTCGCTGGATGGCTAAGCGACCCAAGTGGCCGACACAAACACCTGGCCCATCTAGGATTGGCACTGCAGTGTCACGCAGGATGGCCCTTCCAAAAAACACTCCCCAAACAGCACATGACGCAAAGAAAAAAAGAGGCGCAATGAGGTAGCTGTGTGAGTAAGCTAAGCGACCCTAGTGGCTGACACAAACACCTGGCCCATCTAGGAGTGGCACTGCAGTATCACGCAGGATGGCCCTTCCAAAAAACACTCCCCAAACAGCACATGACGCAAAGAAAAATGAAAGAAAAAAGAGGTGCAAGATGGAATTGTCCTTGGGGCCCTCCCACCCACCCTTATGTTGTATAAACAGGACATGCACACTTTAACCAACCCATCATTTCAGTGACAGGGTCTGCCACACGACTGTGACTGAAATGACTGGTTGGTTTGGACCCCCACCAAAAAAGCAATTAATCTCTCCTTGCACAAACTGGCTCTACAGAGGCAAGATGTCCACATCATCATCCTCCGATATATCACCGTGTACATCCCCCTCCTCACAGATTATCAATTCGTCCCCACTGGAATCCACCATCTCAGCTCCCTGTGTACTTTGTGGAGGCAATTGCTGCTGGTCAATGTCTCCACGGAGGAATTGATTATAATTCATTTTAATGAACATCATCTTCTCCACATTTTCTGGATGTAACCTCATACGCCGATTGCTGACAAGGTGAGCGGCGGCACTAAACACTCTTTCGGAGTACACACTTGTGGGAGGGCAACTTAGGTAGAATAAAGCCAGTTTGTGCAAGGGCCTCCAAATTGCCTCTTTTTCCTGCCAGTATAAGTACGGACTGTCTGACGTGCCTACTTGGATGCGGTCACTCATATAATCCTCCACCATTCTTTCAATGGGGAGAGAATCATATGCAGTGACAGTAGACGACATGTCCGTAATCGTTGTCAGGTCCTTCAGTCCGGACCAGATGTCAGCATCAGCAGTCGCTCCAGACTGCCCTGCATCACCGCCAGCGGGTGGGCTCGGAATTCTGAGCCTTTTCCTCGCACCCCCAGTTGTGGGAGAATGTGAAAGAGGAGATGTTGACAGGTCGCGTTCCGCTTGACTTGACAATTTTCTCACCAGCAGTTCTTTGAACCCCAGCAGACTTGTGTCTGCCGGAAAGAGAGATCCAAGGTAGGTTTTAAATCTAGGATCGAGCACGGTGGCCAAAATGTAGTGCTCTGATTTCAACAGATTGACCACCCGTGAATCCTTGTTAAGCGAATTAAGGGCTCCATCCACAAGTCCCACATGCCTAGCGGAATCGCTCTGTGTTAGCTCCTCCTTCAATGTCTCCAGCTTCTTGAGGGGAATGACCTGACTCAGGCTGGCAGTGTCTGAACTGACTTCACGTGTGGCAAGTTCAAAAGGTTGCAGAACCTTGCACAACGTTGAAATCATTCTCCACTGCGCTTGAGACAGGTGCATTCCACCTCCTATATCGTGGTCAGTTGTATAGGCTTGAATGGCCTTTTGCTGCTCCTCCAACCTCTGAAGCATATAGAGGGTTGAATTCCACCTCGTTACCACTTCTTGCTTCAGATGATGGCAGGGCAGGTTCAGGCGTTTTTGGTGGTGCTCCAGTCTTCTGTATGTGGTGCCTGTACGCCGAAAGTGTCCCGCAATTCTTCTGGCCACCGACAGCATCTCTTGCACGCCCCTCTCGTTTTTTAAATAATTCTGCACCACCAAATTCAAGGTATGTGCAAAACATGGGACGTGCTGGAATTTGCCCATATTTAATGCACACACAATATTGCTGGCGTTGTCCGATGCCACAAATCCACAGGAGAGTCCAATTGGGGTAAGCCATTCTGCGATCTTCCTCAGTTTCCGTAAGAGGTTTTTAGCTGTGTGCGTATTCTGGAAAGCGGTGATACAAAGCGTAGCCTGCCTAGGAAAGAGTTGGCGTTTGCGAGATGCTGCTACTGGTGCCGCCGCTGCTGTTCTTGCAGCGGGAGTCAATACATCTACCCAGTGGGCTGTCACAGTCATATAGTCCTGAGCCTGCCCTGCTCCACTTGTCCACATGTCCGTGGTTAAGTGGACATTGGGTACAACTGCATTTTTTAGGACACTGGTGAGTCTTTTTCTGAGGTCTGTGTACATTTTCGGTATCGCCTGCCTAGAGAAATGGAACCTAGATGGTATTTGGTACCGGGGACACAGTACCTCCAACAAGTCTCTAGTTGCCTCTGCAGTAATGATGGATACCGGAACCACGTTTCTCACCGCCCAGGATGCCAAGGCCTCAGTTATCCGCTTTGCAGCAGGATGACTGCTGTGATATTTCATCTTCCTCGCAAAGGACTGTTGGACAGTCAATTGCTTGGTGGAAGTAGTAAAAGTGGTCTTACGAGTACGACTTCCCCTCTGGGATGACCATCGACTCCCAGCAGCAACAACAGCAGCGCCAGCAGCAGTAGGCGTTACACGCAAGGATGCATCGGAGGAATCCCAGGCAGGAGAGGACTCGTCAGAATTGCCAGTGACATGGCCTGCAGGACTATTGGCATTCCTGGGGAAGGAGGAAATTGACACTGAGGGAGTTGGTGGGGTGGTTTGCGTGAGCTTGGTTACAAGAGGAAGGGATTTACTGGTCAGTGGACTGCTTCCGCTGTCGCCCAAAGTTTTTGAACTTGTCACTGACTTATGATGAATGCGCTGCAGGTGACGTATAAGGGAGGATGTTCCGAGGTGGTTAGCGTCCTTACCCCTACTTATTACAGCTTGACAAAGGCAACACACGGCTTGACAAATGTTGTCCGCATTTCTGTTGAAATACCAAAAAAAATCAGCTCTTCGGTGTGGAAGTATTTTCACCAGGCATGTCAATGGCCCTATTCCTCCCACGGACAACAGGTGTCTCCCCGGGTGCCTGACTTAAACAAACCACCTCACCATCAGAATCCTCCTGGTCAATTTCCTCCCCAGCGCCAGCAACACCCATATCCTCCTCATCCTGGTGTACTTCAACACTGACATCTTTAATCTGACTATCAGGAACTGGACTGCGGGTGCTCCTTCCAGCACTTGCAGGGGGCGTGCAAATGGTGGAAGGTGCATGCTTTTCACGTCCAGTGTTGGGAAGGTCAGGCATCGCAAACGACACAATTGGACTCTCCTTGTGGATTTGTGATTTCGAAGAACGCACAGTTCTTTGCTGTGCTTTTGCCAGCTTAAGTCTTTTCATTTTTCTAGCGAGAGGCTGAGTGCTTCCATCCTCATGTGAAGCTGAACCACTAGCCATGAACATAGGCCAGGGCCTCAGCCGTTCCTTGCCACTCCGTGTGGTAAATGGCATATTGGCAAGTTTACGCTTCTCCTCTGACAATTTTATTTTAGATTTTTGAGTCCTTTTTTTACTGATATTTGGTGTTTTGGAATTTACATGCTCTGTACTATGACATTGGGCATCGGCCTTGGCAGACGACGTTGCTGGCATTTCATCGTCTCGGCCATGACTAGTGGCAGCAGCTTCAGCACGAGGTGGAAGTCGATCTTGATCTTTCCCTATTTTTGGAACCTCAACATTTTTGTTCTCCATATTTTAATAGGCACAACTAAAAGGCACCTCAGGTAAACAATGGAGATGGATGGATACTAGTATACTTATGGATGGACGAGCGACTGCCGACACAGAGGTAGCTACAGCCGTGGACTACCGTACTGCGTCTGCTGCTAATATAGACTGGATGATAATGATATAAAAAATATATATATATCACTACTGCAGCCGGACAGGTATATATTATATAATGACGGACCTGCTGGACACTGTCAGCAGCACTGCAGACTCCTAAAGTAAGCTACTAGTAGTATCAAGAAGATAGAAAAAAAAAAACCACCACAGGTAGGTGGTATACAATTATGGATGGACGAGCGACTGCCGACACAGAGGTAGCTACAGCCGTGGACTACCGTACTGCGTCTGCTGCTAATATAGACTGGATGATAATGATATAAAAAATATATATATCACTACTGCAGCCGGACAGGTGTGTGTGTATGTGTGTGTGTATGTATATATATATATATATAAATTAATGACGGACCTGCTGGACACTGTCAGCAGAATGCGTTTATAGAATAAAAACACCACACGACGAGTGTTTAACTTTTTCAGGCAGACAATCACAATATACTGGTGGTCAGACAGTGGTCACTGGTCAGTCACACTGGCAGTGGCACTCTGGCAGCAAAAGTGTGCACTGTTAAATAATATGTACTCCTGCTACTGCTCCCCAGTCTCCCCCACAATTAAGCTGTGTGAGCACTGAGCACTCAGCACAGTCAGATATACATAGATGATGCAGCACACTGAGGCTGAGCACAGATATGGTATACTGTTACTGTGTCACTGTGTATCGTTTTTTTTCAGGCAGAGAACGGATTATATTAAATAATAATATAATAAAAAAACTGCACTGGTCAGTCACTAGTAAACTCTGCACTCTCTGAGTACTCCTAAGCTCCAGTAAATCAAGTGTCTCACTCTCCCTCTCTCTCTTCTAATCTAAATGGAGAGGACGCCAGCCACGTCCTCTCCCTATGAATCTCAATGCACGTGTGAAAATGGCGGCGACGCGCGGCTCCTTATATAGAATCCGACAGCGGGATGATGACGTTCGGGCGCGCTCGGGTTAGCCGAGCAAGGCGGGAAGATCCGAGTCTGCCTCGGATCCGTGTAAAAAGGCTGAAGTTCGGGGGGGTTCGGATTCCGAGGAACCGAACCCGCTCATCACTAGTAATTATTATATCACATAAGTTAATTGCACTTTCTTTATTTCGTGGTTAGACAATTTTAACGAATCTATTAAAAGTTAATTTTTAATTTTCATCTGTGCGCCAGCAAAGACATTCTTTCCTCTTCTTTTTCTTCGCATCCAGGGATTTCTAAGACTCTGGATTTATTGTCTCGCTCAGTTTGGTGGCCTTCTATGTATCAAGATGTTAGAGTTCATTCTTGCTTGTGAGATCTGTGCTCAACATAAAACTCCTCGTAAAGCTCCCATGGGACATCTTACGCCTCTTACGGTTCCCTCAAGACCTTGGTCCCATATTTCTATGGACTTTGTGGTTGATCTTTCCAAGTCATCGGGGTACAATACCATTTGGGTTGTGGTAGACCAGTTCAGTAAGATGGCTCACTTTGTTCCTCTTCGCAAGCTCCCCAGTGCCAGGGAATTGGCAACCTTGTTTATCCAACATATCTTTAAATTACATGGATTACCACAGGACATTGTCTCCGACAGAGGAACTCAGTTTATTGCTCAATTCTGGCGAGCTTTCTGTTCAGCCTTGGATATTAATCTTAGTCTGTCCTCTGGTTATCATCCGCAATCCAATGAACAGACTGAGCGAGTGAACCAGTCTCTTGAACAGTATCTCCGTTGTTATGTTTCAAAGTACCATAACGATTGGGTGGACCATCTGGCATTTGCTGAATTTGTAAATAATAATTCCAGTCACTTCTTCATCCATGTCACCCTTCTTTTGTCTCTCTGGGTTCCATCCTAGGTCTAACGCTTTTGACATCCTGCAGCAACAGACTTCTTCCCTTGATCCTGTAGCTCGTCTGAGGAAAATTTGGAGGAGAGTACGTCTGGCACTCAACCAAGTCTCTGTTCGTTCCAAACAATTTGCTGACAGACGACGAAGACCTTGTACTCTTAAAGTGGGTGACATGGTGTGGCTGTCCACTCGAAATATCAAGTTACGCCAGCCCTCTCAAAAATTTGGGCCTAGGTTCATTGGTCCATTCCGGATTATTAGACAGATTAATCCAGTAGCCTTTCGACTCCTTTTACCAAAATCACTTAAGATCAATAACACTTTCCACTGTTCCTTGTTGAAACCAGCATTTGTGTCCCAGAGATTTAGAAGATCTCCTTCCAGAAGGCCTGCCGCTGTGTTAGTTCAAGGTCACAAGGAGTTTGTTGTGGAAAAGATTCTGGATTCCAAGTTCAGGAGGGGTCAAGTTCATTTCCTCGTGCATTGGAAGGGTTACGGTCCGGAAGAGAGAACCTGGGTACCAGAGCGGTTTCTTCATGCACCCAGACTTAAGAGGTCTTTCTTCTGTGAATTTCCAGATAAGCCTGGTTCTAGGGGTTCTTAACCCCTCTTCAAGAGGGGGGTACTGTTACAATCCTGAGCACTCATGTTTTGTTTTTGTTATAAATTACCTTTGCTTCAGTTTGTGGAACTACAGGTCACAGCTAGCTCCTGCATAGTTGTCTCCCAGTGCCTTTGCTCCTGCACTCAGCAACTGACTTCACAGGTGTCTGGATTCTGTAATTACAGCTCGTTACCTGGAAACTACTCCATGTGGTGTTCTGCTTCCTCTCTGGTCTCGGTTCATCTGTCCAGTGGGTATTGCCTTGTTCCAGTATTGAATTCCAGCTTCAACATCTTGCTGACAACTTTAGTCTGCTGACTGCCGCTACCTCCTGTGTCACCCCTGGAGTGCCTGCTGCTGTTCCATCTCCACGGCCCCAGCGTACCATCTGGCCGTGTGCACCCTGCCACCTTCTCCAGTTCCTGTTTGTTCCTGTGTATCCCTGCGGTTGGTCATATACAACACCTCTACCATAACTCCAGTCCAGTTCAGGTATCAAGTGACCCAGACAGGGGGCCGCGACCTGCACGTCGGAAGCCGCGAAGCCCATATCCCCTTGCGGGGTTCCCTGGTGAAAACCTTCCAGCGTGTTAGACTCCGCGCCTCTGTTCTGGGTAACGTCAACCACCTGGTACCGAATTCCGGATTCTGCACCAGTTCCTGACAATCACCCCACTATTTACATATTTTGCAGAGGAAAACTGAGCAAAACTTTTTAGATCTTTGCTAAACCTGTTCCATCAATAATAGGGGCCTTTACAAACTTTTGCCTTGGGGTCTACAATATAACAAGATTCGCTTCTGGATTTGCTCATTATAATGTGGTATAAAGTGAACTGGAGGGCATTATAATATTACATACAGGAATACACTGTAATGTGGCACAATATGAAGTAGGAACACTGCATGTCATAATGTGAATTGGGGGTACTATGTTGCATAATGTCTGCTGGCAGCCCTATAATGTGACCCAGGGCACCACTATGTGGCAAACATTAACTAGGGCACTATTATGGGGCGTAAAATAAACAACTGCTGCGGAGAGGTGTCTCTCTAGGAGCATCGGGCCAGGGGACCCTTCAATATGTTGCTATGGGAACCACAAAGTTCTGGTTATGCTGAAGGAATCTGTGCTATAGTTTGGGGACACATGGCTCCCAGGAATGTGTTAAGGGGAAAAATTATAAAAGGTAAGATATTCAAGAAAGAAATGATATGAAAATTGTCAGAGTTTATTTTAGCCCTTCATGTCGTTAGCTCTCATTGTGTATCACAGGATCATGAAGAGGGGGTTAGAGCCAAGGTGATGTGACTAACTGAGGGGTCTATTTACTAAGCATTGTATGGTGATAAAGCACCAGCCAATCAGCTCCTAACTGACATATTACAGGCTGTGTTTGAAAAATGACAGTTAAAGTACCAACCAACCAGCTCTTACTGTATCTCTATCCACTTTTATCTATATCCAAGGCTTAATAAATAGACCCCTAAGTCACCTAGGAGAGTAGGCGAGTATAGACGACACTGCTCTTGGAAGTCAAACTGTCCCCTCTATAAATCAGTTGCGTAGCTCTGCACACGTGATGCAAAATGTGGCCATATTTAGAATTCCATCCTCCTTAAATCAGGAGCGGCAAACAGGTGGATAGAGGGTACGCTAACCTCAGTTTAGGAGAGGCATATGTTGCATGCCTCCTGGTGATGTAGCCTAAGCTGATTACTGCTAAAGGCTGGTGAACAACTACAGTAGTTTGGAGACCCCCTGTAACATCAGTAACTAGACTAGGCCTTATGCACTAGGGGACAGATAGATGTAAGCCATGGAGAGTGATAAAGTGAGGAAAGAAAAAGTACCAACCAATCAGCTCCTTTCATGTTACAGGCTGTGTTTGAACAATGACAGATAGGAGCTGATTGGTTGGTAGGTTATCTCCCTCCACTTTATCACTCTCTGAGGCTTATTACTGTACCTCTGCCCCAACAAGAAGACCCTCAGCATTGGGTCCCCTCTCATCATGTGTAACTAGCCCTGCCTGGTCAGTATTGGGCAAAAATCCCTTGGGTATTCAGGCCTGTCAAAAATGGATGCCACACACCACCAGGTAAAATGAGGCGCAGGGTCATAGTGGAAAGTGAAAATAATATGAAAGACTTGGCAGTTATTTACACTTGATGATGCTGCAGGTGGGTCTGGGACTGAGGGTCGACAGCACAAAGGTCGACACACCTTAGGTCGACATGGACAAAAAGTCGACAGGAACAAGGTCGACAGGAACAAGGTCGACATGGAAAAAGGTCGACATGAGTTTTTTATGTTTTTTTGGTGTCGTTTTCTTCGTAGAGTGACCGGGAACCCCAATTAGTGCACCGCGTCCCCTCGCATGGCTCGCTTCGCTCGCCATGCTTCGGGCATGGTGCCTTCGCTCCGCTACCGCTTCGCTCGGCACACTTAACGTTCCAATCGTAGTCCACGTAAATCGTTAAGTTTGAAAAGGTTCAAAGAAAGAGAAAAAAATTGTGAAAAACTCATGTCGACCTTTTGTCCATGTCGACCTAAGGTGTCGACCTTTGTGCTGTCGACCTGGAGTCCGGATACCCTGCAGGTGCGGGTTCAGTACGGTATGCCGGCAGTCGGGCTCCCGGCGACCAGCATACCGGCGCCGGGAGGCCGACCGCTGGCTTACCGACAGTGTGGCGAGCGCAAATGAGCCCCTTGCAGGCTCGCTGCGCTCGCCATGCTACGGGCACGGTGGCGCGCTATCACGCTATTTTATTCTCCCTCCAGGGGGGTCGTGGAACCCCACGAGGGAGAATAAGTGTCGGTATTCCGGCGCCAGTATACTGTGCGCCGGGATCCTGTCAGTCGGCATACTGAAGACCACCCTGCAGGTGCTTATGGAAGCAAAAGAGCCAGTGTGCCCATACTGTATGTGACAAAGGTTGAGTAGTCTGGAGTTTGTGGACATTACAACAGTAGTATTTAAGTAAAAAAGCCCACACCAAATGGTAAAGCATTTGAATTCAGATAAATACTCCCACAAACCCTTTGTTTACCATTATGCTCAGAGACATCTGTCTTGTATCCTAAAGTAGTCCATAGTTAAGCAACTTAGTGGAGCCAAGAACTAATAAACTTAAATGACTTAGAAGTGTCTATAAGCAGGCAGCAATCACAGCAGTTTCCCCACACTCCAGCTAATCAGACACAAGCAGCTCTCTGACTGGGTTATGCAGCAGGGACTGGCAATACTGGGGGATAGTCAGTAGTCATTGTGTGATCAGCCCAGCCTGGCATAGCTTGTGACTGAATACGGTGTGTGGTTGTCTCCGGGGGAGGTAGTTATGTGACCGGCAGTCAGAATACAGATGCGGGAGTCCCGCCGCCTTATAGTCCCCACAGTTGGCATGCTGACTAACAGGGGCTATTCCCACTCGTGGGTGTCCAGGACACTTAGAGTGGGAATATAACCTGTGGTGAGTGCAGCTCGCCACCAAGACCACAAGGGGCTTTGTTGCGCTCGCCCTACCCCGCCGGGCATCTGAAAGCAGGGATCCTGGCGATGGTATTATAACTGTCGACACTGTACTGTCACATTATGAACGTTAATATTGTTATTGTCGACCTTTTGACTACATCCCTGCACAAAAGTGCTGTTGCGATTGGGACAGACTGTATCAGAAATGTTGCTGAAAAGTGAAGGGCTTCCCGGGCGGTGACTGAGAGGTGTCTAGAGAGAAATACACGCAAAAATGGTCCGTTCAGGAGTCGTATTGTGTGAGTGAGACCAAAATCAAAATATGAACAGCGCTAAAAGAAATCAGTATGTAAGGTGATATTATTGGCCCAATAAAATATCAAATTATATAAATAAAATGCAATCAGAACCATCATTGTAATGGAACTTTCACCAGCCCATGCTAAGTACAAGACATCTGCATGAAGCGGCTTCTCTTCTCTTTATGCAAGACTCAGAATAGCAGGGAACTCAAGGTACAAGCCCACAACACGGCCATGACGTTCCAACAAGTCAGAGCAGTTCTGTGTGATTTCTTTTTCGCCACCCAGTATCCACCCTGAAACGCCTAATTTCACGCAAAGACAGATGCGGCAAAGATCCATCCAACTCAGAATGGGGCGGAGTTGTGCAAAAATGTGTACATTTCTATCTGTGTATGTGCTGTATTCTAAAACTCACCATTCGTGTCCGTGAGATCCACCCTAAGAATCAGCTCCTATATTTTATTGTGCGTGATTGTAGATATCAATGCACTGTATTTACGATCCACAACGTAGTTCTTTTGTTTTCTTGCACAGTAATTCTTTTAGTCTGTTGTTTTTGTTTTTACAAGAGATGAGCAATTTCTGTTTTTTATTTTAGTTTATTTTGCAGCAGCCAGATTAACCATTTTTGGATTTTCTCATTTTTATCACCAAAAAGTCTTTGTTTTTTTGTACAGCAAAAGGAGGGAAAGGATTCCACTAACCTGCTCTACACGGAGGTCCTCTCTAATAGGTGTGCTTCATGTTTAATAAAAATATGAAATTTTTTTGTGGAGGAATCTATGCCATACATTGGCTGGCGTGTGCAAGCTTGGATAAATAGACTGTATGAAACAATGAAATCTAATAATCCTATGTCAAGACTTAATATTGCAGCGGGATTGGGATAATGACTGTAATCCCTCTACTGGTTTTAAATTCCGTTATCAAAAGTCAAAGTTGATAACCGATGTGTCCCCAGCCGTCATAGAGGCTGGCTAGTCTGTAATATAGAAGCTGGCATGTGCAAGCTTGGATTGTAGCCTATATGAAAGAAATGAAGTCTATAAATCTTGTGTAAAGGTTTCATTTTGAAGGGGGATTATGATAACGGTAGTAATACTCGTCTATCATTATTTAAATTCCATGCGTTGAGCATCCAAGGTACCAAGTGTATAACTCTATGTCAGAGGTTCTCAAACTCGGTCCTCGGGGGCACACACAGTGCATGTTTTGCAGGTAACACAGCAGGTGCACAGGTGTATTAATTACTCACTGACACATTTTAAAAGGTCCACAGGTGGAGCTAATTATTTCACTTGCGATTCTGTGAGGAGACCTGCAAAACATGCACTGTGTGGGCCCCCGAGGACTGAGTTTGAGAACCTCTGCTCTATGTGATATGTGGATATCTTAGAGAAGAATTATAATTTACTACAAGCATGCTATTGCACTGGTCAAAAGGTAAAAAGTTAGACTGAAACAAACTGAACACTGTAAATGGTAACGTGACTCCTGATTCCCTGGATGGGTGGCGTTAGGGTGTTGTAATTCATTACTACCATGTAGTAGTGCTGTAGCTCAATCTCTTTTCCTCATGGTAATAGGAGATAACTGTAGCATACAGGTGTCCCTGACAGTTGTCATGTAGGTGTGTGGTATAGATGATCTACACTGTCTAAATAGACAGTCATGCATTACGTTGACAGGGTCATAGAGTAGACAGGTAAAAGTTAGACAGTGGGAAAGGTTAAAAGGGTCCAAAGGTCAACATGTCAATCTTTTGTGCCTGTCGCCCTCAAGCACTAACTACCTTTTTGCTGTTGACCTTTTGAGCATGTTGACCAAATGCAAGTCGACCATATGGGGTCGACCTTTTGACTATTGACCTAGACACTGTGGACCATATACACTGGAACTCATTATGTAGGTGTAGTGTTGTACAATTACTTCTAAAGAAACCAATGGGCTCAGGCTGGTCTTCCCGGTACCCCAGTGTGAGTTAGACAAATAGAAAACCCCTTCACCTTTTTAGGATATATAACAACTCACAATAATTTGCAATTCTGGCTGCTGAGTCACGCTCCTAACACCTCTACTCATGTGGTGGGGTCTAAGCTTAATGTAAGGAAAATCTGCAGAGGCTGCTCTGTCTTCTTTGCAGTGAATTTTTGCTGCCCTATGTCCAGTACAAATGTGTAGTGAGCCTGTGACGGCACCAATCACGGACCTGGTTCCTATGTAGTTGGAGGTGCTATCGCTGCAGCTTACATGGAAGCAGCAGCGATGCACAGATATGGCAATGCAGCAGGGGACGTCTGGTATAAGTAGACACCTCCTGCTTGCATTAGTGATCTGTGCTGTGTCTGAGGACACAGCATCAGATCACCTGCGACACCATCGGCTGGCTGTTTGACCCATGGAGGTAACCATTGCTGCATCTTGCCCAGTGTCTGCTGTTTATTCATGACAGTGTGACAGTGGAGACAGTGAGATCTAGACTCGCAGGTCTATATCCTCTACACAAATTCCCCTCTACAGGCCAAACTTACGTCCATTATTAATTTCCTCTCCAGGAGATGCCCGGTGCCTCCATACCCCCTCCCCTATCCGTGGCCCAACCGCAGCCACCCCTCCCGCACCCGCAGCATCTACAGACCCCATCCACGGCACCCCGCAGCCACCCCTCCCCACCCGAAGCACCTCCGCAACCCCTCACCCAACCCCATCCCCCCCTGCCCCCACCCCTCCCCAAAACGCCCCCCCCCCCCCCGTACCTGCCCCTCCCCCACGCACAGCACCTCCAGACACCCTCTTTTATCCGTGGCCCCCCTCCCCCACCCCTCCCCCACCAGCCGCATCTACATATCCCCTCCCCCATCCACGCCCCCCACCCGCGGCACCCCCCGGCACCCTCCCCTCCCCCACGCGGTGGCTCAGAACTCCCCCACCCGTGGCACCCGCCCCTCCCCTACTCGCAGCACCATCACATCTGCTCCTTCCCCACCCACGCCACCCACGCAACCGCCCCTCCACCTCCACCAGCACCCGCGGACCCCCTCCCCATCCGCGTCTCTCCCGCACCCGCCACTCCCCCGACCACAGCACCTTCTAGCTGATTCATCATGCCCTGCGTGTGCTGTTCACACCGTCGCAAAGGACTACAGCACCTTAACCATCACACGCTCCTTGTCCGTGCAATATTTAACCACTCACAAAATTATGATTGGAGGTTTGACTCCATATAATAAAAATATTGCACGCTCCAAGGGCATGCAAGGGTTAAAGGGGCGTAGCCTTTTGCGACGGTGTGAAGAGCGCCCATAGTTCTTTATAATCATATAGCTGGGATTGAGCCGGAACCTTATATAACAAAGGGTATTGGTATCCATTATTAGTACACTGTTATAATTGGTCAGTTTTACTGGCATTTGTACTTTGATGTGAAAATAACAAATAAAAATTCACAATATACACCTAAACAAGAGGGCTTTAGTGCAGCTGTAACACAGAATCTGTGTTATATATATATATAAATATATATATACATATATACATACACTGCTCAAAAAATAAAGGGAACACTAAAATAACACATCCTAGATCTGAATGAATGAAATATTCTTATTAAATACTTTGTTCTTTACATAGTTGAATGTGCTGACAACAAAATCACACAAAAATTATCAATGGAAATCAAATTTATTAACCCATGGAGGTCTGGATTTGGAGTCACACTGAAAATTAAAGTGGAAAAACACACTACAGGCTGATCCAACTTTGATGTAATGTCCTTTAAAACAAGTCAAAATGAGGCTCAGTAGTGTGTGTGTGGCCTCCACGTGCCTGTGCCTGTATGACCAGGGCCGAAACTAGGATTTACGTCACCCGGGGCAAGGCATTAGCTTGGCACCCCCCACCCGCGCATGTAACTATGTGAGCGCATTATATATATATATATATATATATATATATATATATATATATATATATATATATATATATATATATATGTATATGTGTGTGTGTATATATATATATATATATATATATATATATATATATATATATATATATATATATATATATATATATAATCAGGAGAGAGAGAAATCCAATATCTCAGCAGAGACAGGGTGACACTCGAGGTCTTATTCAAACAAAGCTTATTGTTCTCTACGTTTCAGGGGATGAGCCCCTTTCATCTCCTGACGAAAGGGGTTCGTCCCCTGAAATTTGGAGCACAATAAACTTTGTTTGAATAAGATTTCGAGTGCCGCCTTGTCTCTGCTGAGATATTGGATTTCTATATGCTTTGGAGGAAGGCAACAAAACATCTACACAGCTCTACATGAGCGTGAGTGCCGAATATACATGTACAATATATATATATATATATATATATATATATATATATATATATATATATATATATATATATATATATATATATATATATATATTGACAATGCTAAATTCCTTTGTCGTATAAACAACCCTTATGAAGCTAAGAACACTGTACGCTGTTTATTTAAGAAGTACCGTAATGGTACGCTATCTGCGTAGCGATCGCTCAGCCGTAGGCGAGACGCTCAAGCGTCACGTTCGCTCACGGCCCAGTGATCACAGGACACGTTATTGGTTATGTCTAGGGGAAAGATTCGCTGTAACGTAGCATACGCTAGAGACCACGAGGAGGTCACCAGCGATGCAGACGCTCACAACACTATACCTTTATGTTAAACCTTATACCGATGAAATACACTGAATACCTTAATGTGAGTACAGGGTGTAAGTGCAACCTTGTGGAACCTGACTATCTACAAAGCTGCATGAGCGTCACCGACGCTCAAATGAACACTTATCACTATAGGAAATACACAGATACTGGTTTAGGTTTCCAAGGCCTATTAACTGTATTATGTCTAATATACTTGTAAAAGGGGATAACAGTACATATGATACACTACAATATAACAGAGACTTCCTAACCACAGAACTAAACAATAAATACAAAAAGACAATACTACACTGACCTAAATGCAATACGATACAATACTATAATACTATAAGGTATTTAAGAGAAAAAGAGGAGAGAGAGAGATAGAGAGAGAGAGAGAGATTGGCTCGCAGAAAGACAATGATTATGGAGAGAACTTACGCACAAAGGGTATGATCGCCAGCGCCTCGATATCCAGCTCCCGGTTATCAGCAGATAACCGTTGATGAGAGAGTGAGAGCTGGATGTGGTCGGCCTGCCTATTTATGCTCCACACACAATGCAATCTCCTGGTCCTACAATCCCATTGTCCATTGGCCGAAGGAATTCGGCCCTGCATCATAACAAAAGGTCATAGGGTGATTCATACAGGTGGGCTGTGACGATTTCCAACAGCTCAGGTGGGTGGGAAACTGGGTTTCCCGCCGCATACCTGAGTATGTGCAAATCATAGAAATGGACATAAACTTCTTATGTCCATAACTATTCGCACGAGCGATTAATACGCTCCAAACCAACACCGGAATATTGCTAATTAAATACTCTTCCGATGGGTACCAAACACTGCAGTATGATTCCTGTTAAACCCTTCGTACGATGCAAAGAGGGATTCCTCAGCTCTGGGACATTATACTTTAACCAAACTTACAGAAACTATCAAAGGGATCATGATCTATAAACTACATTAATTGTGAACATTTGTAACTAATGAGTCGCACGCTACGATCACATAAACTCTACCGTAAATGCGCATACTGCGCGTGCGAGTGCACGCTATTGCGGGTATGCGCTTCCACGGGAGAGCGTATGCACGCGCAGCACGGACCAGTGTGCGGTGCAAATATGGCATCGTGCATAGAGACATTTTTCTGACTTCGACAATATATATATATATATATATATATATATATATATATATATATATATATATATATATATATATATATATATATATACTCCATATGGACTAATGGCTGGTAGCTGCTGCAAAGCTTCTTATGAAGGGAATACCTAGACATTGATACATATATAAAATCACACACCTAAACACATACACACCGGCATACATACATACATACACTCATTCTCATTCACATATATACATATAGCCAGACACCTGTATGTATACATACATACATACATACATACATACATATATAGAGTCACACATATATACACACAGTGACACACAAGCACACATACAGATGTGTATGTGACCCGGCAAATTCCTGGGTCACGTCTGAAAGCGGCATAACCCTCCCCATGTCCTACAAGTAATACCGCACCGAACTTCAAATTGCTGCAATTCATTTATATGTGTGTAGTATATACTGTATATACACACACATTACATAAAATACACACACACACACACACACACACATATATATATATATATATATATATATATATACACACACACACACACACACAAAATAGAAGTATAAAATTATTATTAATAGAAAATTATACTTACCTGCCATGTTTCAGACAAAGATGCGCTGTTCATGGTCTTGCTTTTGTTGGTCTGCGCCTCTTCCAATGGCAGCCACCAGCCATGGAGGGGGAGAGTAGGCATAAGCACGCATGGGGAGGTAGCAGAGAAACAGATGGGGAATGGTATGGAGGCACAGAGGGGGGGGGGGGGGGGGGGGGCAGAGGTTCTCAATGGATAGTGAGCAGAGGCACGGGAGGAGTATCAGAGACACAGATAGAGGGGACAGAGACATGGATAGGGAACATGTCAAGTATATATAGATTGTACAGTATATAGGAAAGTGAGCAGAGGGCGGCACTGATGGGAAAGGGACTGAGGCATAGAAGGGGAGGGGCAGAGAATGATGTTCACATGAGGTGAGGAGCAGATGCACACGAGGATATAGGAAAAGAGGCACACATGGGGTGGGTAGGGGCAGAGGCAGACATGGGGATATAGGGAAAGAGACACATATGGGGATATAGGAAAAGAGGCACACATGGGGTGGGTAAGGGCAGAGGCAGACATGGGGATATAGGGAAAGAGGCGCATATGGGTATATTGGAGAAAGAGGCATACCTAGGGATACAGGGGAGAGAGGCACAGCTGGATAACTTCTGATGGCCTCTCTAGCTCAGCCTCAGTTAGAGGAAGCAGGGGAAGAACGGAGGAGCAGCAGGAGACCTGGGGGCGGGGCAACATGCAGAGAGGACAGAGGAGTGAAGAGGGGAAGCTGAGCTGCTGGGAGATTTAAGTTATTCCCCTGGCCTGCACTGTACTTCCTGTAGCCCCCCCTTTTCTTCACTTAACCCCCTGCCAGCTGTACCTGCCGCCTGCCTTTTCAAAGCCCGGCCCCTCAGCTGGCTTACTTATTAATCAGCTGTTCTCCTCCTGCCCCACATAGCGCTGCCGCTGTCTGTCTCTGAAGTGAGGGGAGAGAAGACCTGGTCATGGAGATCGCGCTGAAACTGCTCCGTCCTGCACTGACTAAGCTTGTCGCTGCCTGTCAGCTGTTTCACAGGCACAGCAAGCAGCAGAGTTCCCCACTCTGCTGTTGCTGCGCTTGTCAAACAGCTGACAGGCAGCGGCACACTTAGGCAGTGCAGGACGGAGCAATTTCAGCGCGATCTCCATGACCAGGTCTTCTCTCCCCTCACTTAAGACAGACAGCGGCAGTGCTATGTGGGGCTGGAGCCTCCACTCATCGCAGACAACGCTTAGCGGGTAGCGCCAGCTCTGGTTAGGGGGGACTCAGCGCCCCCTCCAATCCGGCGCCCAGGTCGCCTGCCCCCCTAGCCCCCCCCTAGTTGCGGCCCTGGTATGACCTCCCTACAACCCACACAAGTGGCTCAGGTAGTGCAGCTCATCCAGGATGGCACATCAATGCAAGCTCTGGCAAGAAAGTTTGCTGTGTCTGTCAGCGTAGTGTCCAGAGCATGGAGGCGCTACCAGGAGACAGGCCAGTACATCAGGAGACGTGGAGGAGACCGTAGGAGGGCAACAACCCAGCAGCAGAACCGCTACCTCTGCCTTTGTGCAAGGAGGAACAGGAGGAGCACTGCCAGAGCCCTGCAAAATGACCTCCAGCAAGTCACAAATGTGCATGTGTCTACTCAAACGATCAGAAACAGACTCCATGAGGGTGGTATGAGGGCCTGACATCCACAGGTGGGGGTTGTGCTTACAGTCCATCACCGTGCAGGACGTTTGGCATTTGCCAGAGAACACCAAGATTGGCAAATTCGCCACTGGCGCCCTGTGCTCTTCACAGGTGAAAGCAGGTTCCCACTGAGCACATGTGACAGAGTCTGGAGACCCCAAGGAGAACGTTCTGCTGCCTGCAACATCCTCCAGCATGACCGGTTTGGCAGTGGGTCAGTAATGGTGTGGAGTGGCATTTCTTTGGGGGGCCGCACAGCCCTCCATGTGCTCGCCAGAGGTAGTCTGACTGCCATTAGGTACCGAGATGAGATCCTCAGACCCCTTGTGAGACCATATGCTGGTGCGGTTGGCCCTGGGTTCCTCCTAATGCAAGACAATGCTAGACCTCATGTGGCTGGATTGTGTCAGCAGTTCCTGCAAGACGAAGGCATTGATGCTATGGACTGGCCCGCCCGTTCCCCAGACCTGAATCCAATTGAGCACATCTGGGACATCATGTCACGCTCCATCCACCAACGCCACATTGCACCACAGACTGTCCAGGAGTTGGCGGATGCTTTAGTCCAGGTCTGGGAGGAGATCCCTCAGGAGACCATCCGCCACCTCATCAGGAGCATGCCCAGGCGTTGTAGGGAGGTCATACAGGCACGTGGAGGCCACACATACTACTGAGCCTCATTTTGACTTGTTTTAAGGACATTACATCAAAGTTGGATCAGCCTGTAGTGTGTTTTTCTACTTTAATTTTGAGTGTGGCTCCAAATCCAGACCTCCATGGGTTAATACATTTGATTTCCATTGATAATTTTTGTGTGATTTTGTTGTCAGCACATTCAACTATGTAAAGAACAAAGTATTTAATATGAATATTTCATTCATTCAGATCTAGGATGTGTTATTTTAGTGTTCCCTTTAAATTTTTTGAGATTATATATATATATATATATATATATATATATATATATATATATAAAGCAAGGATAGCCTGGCACTCCTCCTGGTGTCACTGTGCCCTGTGCTTTCAGTAAGCAGTAATGGCTAGGTAGAGAAAGAAGACTGCGGCACTCCAGGTCTTGTAAAAAGTCGAATTGTATTCAAAAGATCACAACATAGTACACCAACGTTTCGGGGTGTCTAGCCCCTTTGTCAAGATGTGAGAGTGTGTAAGTGTAAAGAGAAACTTGCCTAAATAGTGACAGAGCCCGCCAAACCTGAAGAGAAAAGCCGCCGGCGGTCCCGACGTGTGCGCTGTGCGGCGCCGTGCGATGACGTGTAGGCGCGTCGAGAGGGTGTCTGTGTCAATCCGTTGCATAGCAACGGGTGAAGCGCTGAATGGCTGGGGACTGCGCGGTTGCGTGAGACAGAGAAAGAAGGGTGATACTGAAAGAGCACCGCTGGGCTAACAGCTGACCTGTATACATAGCGGCATATGTACAGAATATAGACAGCTGCATAATACATAAAAGTTAAAAACACACATTCCGTAGGGGGAGGAATGCTAAGCACAGCTATGCTGGCACAGGGGGGATTAACCCTGGAAGGGTTAGACCCGTGGGTTGTAAATTGCTAGTGACAAGCAGCTGGAAACCCTGTACATGGGATCCAAAGATGAAACAGATTCAAGGGTGCTCGTGCTGCAAGAATACAGAATGGGGCATATTTACTGGAAAGTGGGGGAGGAGACACCCGAGAAGGAAAAAGAGCAGCATAATAGGGCACTGGAAATCCTGTTAGTGTAGGCGCTGTTGCTAGATACATATATAAATAATAACATCTAAAATAGCTGAATAAAGCAATATGCAAAAAAAATGTTAGTAAATCACAGAGAGTCCAATGTAGTCCAAAGTGACTGCTATGTGGCGGGCTGTGAGTTGATAAATCACAGAGTCCAATGTAATCCGAAGTGACTGCCATATAGCGGGCTGTCATGGTCCTGCTTCTTCACCCCCTGGTGCACACTGGACGATGAACATAAATCAAACCAGATTACCCAAAGGTGCTCCATACTATTCTTTCGTTAAGACCAACTGGATGTATGGTATTCAAATTGAATATACAGGAGGCTTCCTTTCGAAGAAGTTGGCCCTCCCGGTCACCACCCCGGAGGGATTTAGGTACGTGATCTATAATAATGTGCTTGAGTTCTGAGAGCCGATGTCGGGCTTCCTGGAAGTGTCTTGCTACAGGTTGGTCGATAGAATTACCAGCGATAGCTGCCTTTATCGCAGAGCGGTGCAGAGCCATGCGTTCACGTAGAGATCTGATGGTTTTGCCTACGTAGCCCATGCCGCATGGGCATATGATTAAGTAAATAATGTATGTGGATGTACATGATACCGTATGGCGGATGTAGATTTTCTTGCCCGTTGCTGGCAGTTCGCATACAGCGCCCGTAGCATGTGGCTGCAGGTGGTGCAGCCTAGGCACCGATAACAGCCAGGTTTCTTTCTCAGAAATGTATTGCCCTGAAGGGCAGGGGGCCCACTGGGAAAGTTGGAGATGTCAGTGTGGACCAACATATCTTTGATGTTACGCCCCCTCTTGTAGGACATCATCGGAGTCTTGTGCCTGAAGGGAAGACGGGTGTCTGTGGAGACGATAGGCTAAAGGGCCCTGTTGGCTCTGTTCAGCACTGGACTCGAGGTGTCATATGTTGTGGTCCAGGTGATTCGGTTGTCCATAGATCTATCCGTTTTTTGCATCAAGCTGCTCCGTGGCAGCTGCAGCACCTCACGTTTGGTGGCTTCTAAGGCGGAACACTCGTATCCCCTTGCAATAAATCTAAGGATCATTCTGTCCAAATCAGCCTCTAATGTTTCTGGCTGACTGTTGATCCTGGCAACCCTGATCATCTGGGACCTCGGGAGACCCAACTTTAGTGGTCGGGGGTGGTGACTGTTGGCCCGGAGGAGGGTGTTTTTGTCCGTAGGTTTGTTGTATACACTTGTCTGTAATTTACCAGAACACACAGTGACCTGAACGTCCAAATAGTTGATGGTTGAGGAGGACCATTGGTAAGTGATCCTAATTGGGGATGCTCTGGAGTTAATAGAATCCAGCAGGGTTTTCAGGGCTGTTTCACCTCCTGTCCAGATGAGGAATAGGTCATCTATGTATCTGGTAAAGAGCGCAATGGATTGAGCTATGAGGTGATCTTGGAAAAACATCTGTGCCTCTTCTTTGAGCATGTAAATGTTGGCATAAGATGGAGCCACGTTACTGCCCATCGCACAGCCGGTTCTCTGTAGGTAGAACCGTCCGTCAAACAGGAAGTAGTTCCTAGTGAGTGTTAGCTCCAATAGAGTCATGAAGAGGTCCAGATCTACATCAGCCATTTTCTCAGAGATCAAAAACGCTCTGATGGCTTCCAAGCCATCAGCGTGCGGGATACTTGTGTACAAACTACAAATGTCAACTGTACATAAGAGCGACCCTTCACTATTTAGGTAAGTTTCTCTTTACACTTACACACTCTCACATCTTGACAAAGGGGCTAGACACCCCGAAACGTTGGTGTACTATGTTGTGATCTTTTGAATACAATTCAACTTTTTACAAGACCTGGAGTGCCGCAGTCTTCTCTCTCTCTCTCTCTCTCTCTCTCTCTCTCTCTATATCTATATCTATATCTATATCTATATCTATATCTATATCTATATCTATATCTATATATATATATATCTATATATATATATATCTTGGTTACGTTTTTTACTACAAAAAACAGTAGAATAACACAAAGAGTTAGTTATAACACAGAATCTGTGTTATATTTATCTACTTTGTACTATTCTAATCATCAGCTCAGAATATGACAGGGGAGGCTGGCGTCAGACTGTCATTGATTGACAGTCTGATGCTGTTTCGAAGGTGGGGGGGGCAGCGACGGGCTCCGTTTCTAGAAATGGTGGCGTGTTGCTGCCGTTTAGGGGGTGGGAAGAGGCCAGGGATCTCTGTCGTAGGACTGCGATTTCCTGGATTCTGTAATGTGCTGTAAGCCGCCCCAATGGTGGGTGCTTTGATCTGATGCTGCGTCCTAGGACGCAACTTGGTCACTAGCGCAGCAAGAGGCATCTGCATGTAATAGATGCCTCCTGCTGCATTAACTTACAGGGCTAGCAGTGATAGCACCTCCAACGGCACTTGAATGACCCCCCTCATGTCCAAGCTTAGATGAACTTAATGTTATCTCTATGATTTCATCAACATAATGAAGTTATACATAACCAACTACATTAATGTCTATAGTTACTGTTTTGTTTTTTGTTTTGTTATACTATATTTTACTGAATTTGCATTATTTTCATTTAGTGTCTGATACAGTGTTTTGCAACAATGCTGTCCAAATTGCAGTTAATCTGTTTCTATTAGTGATATATCCTATTCTAATTAACTCACAAGAAAAGAACTAAACGTCAAAATAAAGTGAGCCATGTTACATTACAGGCTAGGGGTTTATATTTGGAATACAGGAATACTGTTGCCCCCTGCTGGCTGTGAATGAGTCATACATGTCTGCTGAAAGTTTCTGTTTTTTAAATTAAGTTGTATTTATTTTTGTAGCACTTATAGGGTACAGAAAGTCAGGATGAAAAAGTGGTGTAATTGTAAGTGTGTACTACCCCCGCAATATTTGATGTATTATGGCTGAAGAACAGCATTGTGCTTTTCTGCACATGCACAAGCAGAGAGGAGCCCCGTAATAGGTCAGTTGGAAGACTGGGGACCAAGGGCGGTTTAACAGAGAAAGGGGCCCATGTACAGACTACATGCAGCCCCCTTCCTCTCTACAATGCAGTAGATTACTACTGCACATGTGCAGGTATCCAGAAACATAGCGCCCACCATGTTCTGGCGACTAATCACTACTGCGCGTGCGTGGTGGCCATTTTACCTGTGAATTTTGCCACAGCTGTAGTGGTGACGTGGGACTCCGGAAAGCTAATTAACTAAACATGGGTGCAGTGTGTGTGGTGTGGGCCCCCCTGGACCCATGTGCACTGAATACACTGCACCCATTATAGATACGCCAATGCTGGGCACAGTTGCCGGAAGAGGTGCAGCGCATGGTGAGTGGCAGTTGGTCTGAGGAGAAGAACTGCTGTTTCGGCCATCTTGTGAGGTGGAGACATCAGGGCAGAGTGAAGACACTTCAAGATTAGCATGACAGAGATTACAGTGGTAGAGATTTTCAGCAATCCACTGGACTGTAAGTGGGAAGCAGAGCTGAGAGAATAGAAAGTAACAAGAAACAAAGCTCAGAGATCAGGACTTCCGCGCTAGTCTCTGGACAAGATGCAACACACATGCACCTACTTACAACTTCAGCCGTACTTTGTAAATCAGATGCATGCGCAATTGGTCCAGATCGGGAGATACTTCTGTTTTCACATATGCAGCTGATGCAGAATCACTCCCATTGTATGTGTAATGCTTAATAAAACGGGTGGTCTTCAGTATGCCGACTGACGGAATCCCGGCGCACAGTATACCGGCGCCGGGATCCCGACAGCCGGTATACCGACACTTATTCTCCCTCATGGGGGGTCCACGACCCCCCTGGAGGGAGAATAAAATAGTGTAGCGCGCCACCGTGCCCGTAGCGTGGCGAGCGCAGCGAGCCCGCAAGGGGCTCATTTGCACTCGCCACACTGTCGGTAAGCCGGCAGTCTGGCTCCCGGCGCCGGTATGCTGGTCGCCGGGAGCCCGACCGCCGGCATATCGTAGTGAACCCAATAAAACAACCCAGGAACCACTCTGTTGTCGTCTAAAACCTATTTGTGTCATAGTACATCCTAACTCAATACTTACAGGATACATAATATGATCACCTGGATAAGGGCATGTAAAGATTTCCAAAATTATGAATAACCTTTTAAAGCTTTACATTTATGTATTATTAAAATGTTACATACAGTCATACACAACATGAATATTACAGCTAAAACAAAATACTTCTTTGTAACATATACAAATATTTATTACAACTTCTAATGTGACACAGTGACAACTCCTTCCTGTTCTGTAGAATTAATTACGTGTGTGGTTAAGGTGATTTCCAGGGTTGTAAAACAGAAGTTAGACATTAAAAAGATACAGTCTTTAGGTAGACAGTCAAAAGGTCGACAGTCCAAAGGTCGACAGGGTCAAAAGATCGACACACAATATAAGTTTGGGTGTTTTGTGCTTTTAAACATTTTTTACCACAATTTGTCGAAATGCGTCCCCTCATGGGCTCAATTCGCTCATCACGCGGTGACTCACTCTGCTCCGCTTCACAAGGTTACTAATGGTGATAGTTTGTGACATGGATAGTCAATTTGATTAAGGAGTTAGCCTGCTGCAATTGTGTCTTTGAAAGTCGAATTATACCGCATTGATATAATGAGCTGGACAATCCGCCACTGCTGCAGATGTCACTGTCCTGACAGTGAATGAATGATTACCATAATTGCTGACACAGAGATCAACACCTGCAACACACCATTTGAATGATTCCAAAGCGGTATTTGGCCAAATGGGATAAGTCCTCGTCTGACCACCATGCTGACCTGCCCAAATGAACTCCGGTTAAATGCACATCAGAGTCAGCATGGGTGGACAGTGTCACCCAAAGAACTTTATACAACTGATTTGCCTTGGACTGGTGAATGAGAAAGTGAATGTTTTATAGGCTGTAAAGATCATAACCCTGGACACATGGACAGCAGTGCACAGGACTGCCCGAGTGCAACCAGGGCAATGGGAAATATGCAAGATACTGGGTGTGATGGGCCACAGGAACAAATACAGGATGACTCTGCTTCCAAGAGGTGCCACCACAAAGAAGTGCAAGCATCTCCATGGCGCTTAAAACAACTGCCAGGGTTATCTGCGCAGCCAAGTGCAGAATAATGAGATGCCTCAAACCCAGGCCAAACTCCAGGTTAGCATCCCAGAGGCCACAGTATGTCTCCAGGAGACAACACAATAACATAACCACTGGGACCCAGACTGGTGACCTCCACAGTTCCCATCTGTACACCCATCCTGCTATAATGTAGGGGTTGGGGGTGCAACTGGTTAGGCATGCAGCACTGTGCCCATCACCAGACTGTAAATCAAGCGGTAGTAGGCTGCAATGCACAAAGCTAAGCCGTAGGTCAAAAGATGACCTGGGACCCATGGGAAGTGGCACACAGGAATGTCCTGCCAGTACTGGAGGAAGTGGCGAGATGATAAATGACCAGGCCACAGGGGCCGGCATGGAACAGGTGCCACAGCAAGGAGGTGGAATCTCCACAAAGGAAGCAGGGGAGCCTGGAAATTGGTGGGTGTGACAGAAATGTGCTTGAGGTCTGCATGATGGGTAAGATTGTGGATGAAATAAAAGGTGAGGAGAGAAGATTAAAGTACAGAAAAAAGAGACAGTAAGAAAAAGAAAGAAGCAACAAAACAATGAGCAAGGAATAAGCCATATACTGCCAACTAATTCTTGTTTATCTAAGATAACATGAGCTGACAAGAGGACACAAACCTGGGCATTTAACAGCCTCCTGGCTTATTCGGCCTTCAGTTATCTGGTGAAATGTAGTGGTACGTCATACTGTTGTGTACTAGCTCATTTTGTGCATTGCTACTGGTTGAAAATGTAGATCAGAATATTGCCTAGTGCTTACATATACCTATTCCATGTATGTAACAGATTTTTTATTTTTCTATTAAATCATTTTTTTTCTTCACATTTTATATGCAACAACCGAAGGAAATTCCTTGTAATTGCCCCTACAGGTTCATGTATCTATGTGCCAGACAAAAGCTTCTGTCACACCTAAAAATAAGTCAAATGAAACCTTGATGCTGTCTGACAGACACACTGGCCTAGAAGCCTTCAGTGGCTTAAAAATCGTAGTGCCTTAATTAACTAGAGCAGCCAATCCTATCGTTCATCAACAGTGAGCTCTGTGGAAGTTAACGTTACATTTTACTTTAATTAGTAACTTCCTCCCTAAGCGTGATTCCCTGTAGAACAATTCCACCACTAGTACCTTCTGCCCAACAGATGGCATGTGATGTGAGAGCAAGAGGTAAAACTCACTGGACGTTATCAGAAGCTCTGGTGCCACTCATAAATGAAGTTTACCTTCCCACGAGAAAGAGATTTATTTGCTACTGTAAATTACCTTTTACGTCAAAGATTAGTCCATGTTGCCTGTGTTGAAGCTTTGCTAGATTGTAGTCTGCAACAAACATACAGTACTGCAGGATTTACCACAGAAGGAAGAAACTGATTATTACTACATTTTACACAAATTTCAAACCACAATATTTTCTATTGAGATTTTGAACAACTTTTATACAGTAATATGAATGGCTTCTTGAAAAAGGCATTCAGGTGGGACTGTAATTATTGTTCCCATACAGAGCCTCATTGGAAACTGATTTACTGGCAAACTGGATTTGATTTCTTATAATCTCCAATCTTGATCCTTCTGTGAGCTCTGGTTGCTAGGTTGCCTAATGGCTCCAATCCCATACCTTTGCTATACTCACCAGCACGTGAACAAAGCCATGGTGCAATGTGGTGCCTACTGGCATTAGAGAAGGTTTAATCAATGTTCATGAGCTGCAATTATCCCTTGAGGAACCTGCTTTACTGAGGCTCTATGTTTGATTTCTGGAAAAAGATGTTTTGACTAAAAATCATACCAACTTGATGACTTCAGCAAGGAACATTTTGAGCCAGATACGGCAATATCAAGATCTGTCTTAGGCCTGCGCAAACTGCTGTATGCTCTTAATTTTTTTTTTGCCACTGGTACCTACCAATAGGGAACATCTTAAGTGGAGGGCAAAAGTCAACCAACATTGTCCACCAACTCTCCCAGGTGCTGGCAGTTATGAAGGCCATCTCTCACTCCACAATCTTCTCCAACTAGGAGTCACACTGGCATGAGCTAAGAGTACCTCTTTATGGTGTCACAAACATCTGTAATGTCCTGGGTGCTAGAGACCGCATACATATTGGACTAAGACCAACTACAGATGTGTCCTCATAGACTGTGGATCTAGGCATGCCAATTAGGTTGAAGCTAGATCCAAGTGGGCTAAGGGACCTTTTCCGGCAGGGGGAGGAGTCATGACACAAGGGGGAGGAGCTAGGCCAGTGGGATAGTTCCTCTACTATCCACGCCACCAACTATTACCTTTAGTAATCAGGTGGCGAGCGGAGCGAGCCACCGAGCCCGAAGTGTGGCGAGCAAAGCGAGCCAGCGAGGGTACTTTTTGGGTACCCTGTTCTGCAGTAGCTCCTCCCCCTGGTGACGTGTCTCCTCCCCTAGGCATGTCAGAAGGTCCCTTCTCCCACTCCGATATAGAATCAACCATACCAATTAGCCACTCTAGGTGCAGCAGGGTTCTTACAACCCAGGTGCAGCAAGCATCCTTTTTGTCATAAGTTGAGTCTCACTTGCACCACTAAAAGATGCAAGAAGCGACAAAACCACATTACTATTGTACACTGATCACTGCAGCGATTACATTTCAAATCTGTGTAAAAAAGTTTCTAATATCCGAAACTGAGACTTTGGTGGTCATTCCGAGTTGTTCGCTCGCTAGCTGCTTTTAGCAGCATTGCACACGCTAGGCCGCCGCCCTCTGGGAGTGTATCTTGGCTTAGCAGAATAGCGAACGAAAGATTAGCAGAATTGCTACTAAATAATTTGCTGCAGTTTCTGAGTAGCTCCAGACCTACTCCTAGATTGTGATCACCTCAGTCCGTTTAGTTCCTGGTTTGACGTCACAAACACGCCCTGCATTCGGCCAGCACACTCCCTGAAAATGTCCAGTTTCCGCTCAGAAACACCCACTTCCTGTCAATCACACTACGATCGTTTTATCATCACTCGAGCTTGTGTAAATCTACAAAGTTTTGTGTGAAAGTACTTAGCGCATGCGCGCTGCATACCATGCACATTTTTGCCATTTTTTTACTTAATTGCTGCACTGCGAAAATCGGCTGCGAGCGATCAACTCGGAATGACCACCTTTATACGTTGATTATACTAATTCCTCTGTGACGGGTAGGTGCCTGTGGGCCACCTCCACTTACATATAAACTACTAGACCACCAGGGTGTTTGCCATTAGGTTGTGACGCCAGAGTAATTAGGCGCATACCCCCAAGGATTATTTCAGAAACTAGACCTACAGTTTAACACATGCTTACTAAATGCTGTATTTTGACACCCTATTCCCAGTGGGAATATATGTTCGTTTAGATTTCAAGGAATTAATATATGAACAGTAAAGAGACACCACAACAGTTGCCCAATACATTATGGATTTATTAGACTCATCTTCAGGAGATCAATTCACTGAAGTCAGTGATCAAACATCCATGGAGGCATCGGCTATCATTTAAACACCTGTGTGCTTAGGAAGAGGTATAGCTGAATGCCGTCACTTCATCGTCTGTTCATCTGTTTCAGAGTGAGGCCCATGAGTTGCTCTCCTCATTAAGCTTATACTGTATACACACTTCTAAGTATTGGCTCAATAAATACTAATGTCCTGTTTGACATAAAAGGTTAAGGGGTCTATTTACTAAGCCTTGGATGGATATAAAGTCGCTGGAGATAAAGTACCACACAGCCTGTGGCATGGCAGTTAGGAACCGATTGGCTGGTACTTTATCTCCAGCGACTTTATCTCCATTCAAGGCTTAGTAAATATCCCCCTAATTCACAGTTGGCCATTATCTAAAAATATGCATAGACAAGTACTGCATGGTACAAACTCCTTCTCAGGCCTCACTCGGTAACTGCACACCATTGTAGAAAGAAAAATATGAACCCTATGGTGACATTCCACACTTTGATTTCTACATAACACATATAACAAACATTATACAATATAACAAGGTTAGTACTATTATAACATATGATTATATCAAATATATATGTTACTTAGAAGGGAATTAATATCATTAAAGTTTAGTTTAAAGAGTGTTATATTAATACTGATGAGTGTGTGGATCCAACAAATAGGAGACTCAAGTTCATTTAGTCTATAACGTTCATGTCATCAGACATATGTAACTCTGTTGTCTTCCTGACTTCTTCTCATGTACAAGAAACCACTCTCTGGAGAAGAGAATAGCAGCGCAGGGACGGAGAGGAGACAGGTGGCCGCGAAGAAAGCCAGTTAACGCTGCGGGAGAGGTAAACACATCCCGCCCAAAGAAGTGGAAGGTGATAATGCACCAGCCAATCATTACGGGTTTGACAAATGACAGTTAGGAGCTGAAAGGTCAAGACCTGTATGTTTAACCTGATGTTTCACATTGACCAGCTTTTCTTGTGAAGTTTAAGTTAAAGATGCTACAGACACCAGAACCATTTTGATTTCAATGTCATCAACCACTTCTTACCTAGATACTGTACATCTTCAGTCTCATTCCCAGTCACATTCCCTCTCATTCTCTTTACTCTCCAATGACAGGTCCTTCTTTCCTGTGTTGCTATGCAATCTGCAGTTTTTAATTATTTATATCTATAAAGTTGTATTCTTGTATGTTAGACAATTGTACTTAGTAAGGTTGCTTTGTTCCACCACTGTCTATAGCACTGTGGAACCCTTATGGAGCCTTAGAAATAAATAAAAGCTAATGTTAATGGTATATAAATTAGTGTTACAGTATATTTGTGTATACATAATATATGTGCACAGATGTGGAGTGCAAATTATTTGGGACAAAGTTAGTTTTTGCATTTTTAATGTGGGGTTTGGTAGAAACTGTGCGTTAAGGACCATTATCGCTGATTCTGCTGGAGTAAATCTTGGCTCCTTATACATCATGGAAAAACTGGGTCTATGTCACAAAATAAAAGGGGAAATGAAAGGGGAAACGTGGACAGACGCATAAAACAACATAAATAACTGACTAGAATAAGCGCTATTTGTGCAGATAATGCAAGCACTGTTGAAAATGCAACAGTGTGACGCAGACTTCTAGAAGTGGGAAGAACTCCACATAGGACCTCATTCTGAGTTGATCGCTCACTAGCTACTTTTTGCAGCCGGTCGCCGCCCACTCGGGAGTGTATTTTAGCTTTGCAAGTGTGCGATCGCATGTGCAGCCGAGACGTACAAAAACAGTTTGTGCAGTTTCTGAGTAGCTCTGAACCTACTCAGCCCTTGCGATCACTTCAGCCTGTCCGGGGCCGGAATTGATGCCAGACACCCGCCGTGCAAATGCTTCGACATACCTGCGTTTTTCCAACCACTCCCAGAAAACGGTCAGTTGACAACCACAAACGCCCTCTTCCTGTCCATCTCCTTGCGATTGGCTGTGCAAATGGATTCTTTGTAAAATCCATCGCCCAGCAACGATCCGCTTTGTGCCCGTACGACGCGCCTGCGCACTGCTGTGCATATGCATGCACAGTAGTGACCTGATCGATGCGCTGCGAAAAATGGCAGCATGCGACCCCCCATGGACCAATAAAAATGAGTGCCTCACATCTAAAATGAAGAAAACTCATGTGAAAGACATTATTGTAGGTTGTTCATGTTTGTAGGCAATGCCGATGTTCACGCAAGTGAGCGATTATTTGCAGACTGCATATGCTGCGATCACACTGCGCAGGTGCCTGGGTGCTTTTGCGACCACTCTCGCATGAAGATGTTTATCGTACGGTGATTGACAGGAAGGGACCATTTGGGGGTGGTATCGGGGAGTGTCAACAAAAACACAGGACATTTTTTTGGGCTTGTATCTGCCATCAGCTGCAATCCTGTACGTGGAGGAACATGGCTTCTGCGTCGACCATAAGGCAAGATTAGCAGTCGACGTTCCTCGCTCTTGCGTAGTCTGCATATGTGTACGCAGTTGCAAATTAGTTTGTGATGGTTCCGGTGGGTGCCTATCATCTTTTCTGGGCAGCAGCTTCACTTGCAAGGATTAGCAGCTCCGAAGCCTAAAACTCATTTGCAATTGCGTACAAATATAAATTAGGCCCACTATCAATTACATGAAAATATTTTCAGGACGCCTCAGAGTGAAAAGCCCAGATGAATATTTTGACAAGCAGTGGCGTAAGTTTATCCCAGTTGCCCGGAGGCAAGAAAAATATTGGTGCCCCCCCCACCCCATATATCATCCGTAAGCCAATAAGATGCCATTTTGAGATCCGAATAACAGAGTAAAACCGAACCCACTCATCTCTAATTCTAACTACTGTATATGAAGCTACTACAAAACCGTTGCAACTAGGCAGATCTATGTAGGGGTCCAACCACACACTAGATCTGCTCAGTCACTCACAATGCTGATTATTTCTCTGACCATTAATTTGCAAGTGTCATATCCAGGATTAGAACCCACAACCTATTACACTGGAAGCATGCACCTTACTGATGGAGATATCTGCTCTTGCACAGGAAGTATGAGGATTATTTCTAACTATATGAAGTTACGTGTAATTGTCAGAGAAATAACTTCATATAGTTAGAATCCTCATGTTTCCTTTATAGGAGCAAATAGCTTCATCAGTAAGGTGTCTGCTTCCAGTGTATCTATAATAAAGAGGGTGTGATTTGTAAGGTTCAGTGACAAGTGGGGAAGTCAGCTAAGGAAGAGATACCGGCTGCTGTCAATTAACTTAATTGATTAATGTCACTGAACACACGGAACAGGAGGAGAGGTGCCCCCTTCAAAGCAGGAGCTCCGGCGGCAGCTGACTCCGTTGCCTCCCAGAGATCTGCCTCTGCTGACAAGACCTTTGGTTATACCTAAGAAAAAATGTAAATACAGTAATGCAAGTTACTGACCAGGTTATAGGATACGTTTGGAAACTGAATATCAGCAAGTATTCATTTCAGCCATTCATCCCAGTGACAGATTATAATTTGTATAATGATTATATGTGTGTGTATGAAATGCTGGACAGCGATCTCCCTTCACCACCGGAAGCTAGTAATCTGCCATATAAGGGTTATGCAAATTCATTCTTGACTAGATTACTGACATTCCACACTAAAGGTGGGTACACACTGGGCGATATATCGGCCGTTCTATTGAACGGTCGATATATCGCGGGTCCGTCGGCCAGTATGTACAGGCGACTCCGTCGTTCACAGACATATCGCGTCAGCCCTCCAGCACAGCCGACGGCCAATATATCTACCGATATATTGGAGCGCCGATGTGTGTGTACGGGCGGTCGGCTGACTGCCCGTACACATGCTGCGGCAGCCGGCGGTGATTGACAGCTGAACTGGGCAGGCGTGTGTACACGCCCATCCAGTTTATGACGTCAGCCCACGATGGATCGGGCAGTGTGTATGCTCAACACACTGCCTGATCCGTCCATAGACATATCTGCCGATCAATTGATTGGCAGATATATCTATCAGTGTATACCCACCTTAAGGTGGTAATTCAGATCTGATCGCTGCTGTGCGTTTTCGCACAGCGGGTGATCAGGTTCTAACTGCGCATGCATATGCACCGCAATGCACATACGCGTCGGACAACAACAAAGTGTATCGCTGGTCAGCGACGAGATGGTGTGAATATTCTGATCGCACAGGTGTTCGCAAGGTGATTGACAGGACGAGGCCGTTTGTGGGTGGTAACTGACCGTTTACTCGGAGTGTCAGGTAAAATGCAGGCGTGTCCAAGCGTTTTCAGGGAGGGTGTCTGGCGTCAGCTCCGGCCCGGATCAGCCTGTTCTCATCGCACTGTAGGAGTAAGTCCTGGGCTGCGCAGAGACTGCACACAGTGGATTTTTGCAGCTCGACGTACACATGGGATCGCACACTTGCACGGCGAATTTACACTCCCCCTGGGGGCGGCGACTATCTAAAAGCAGAACAGCAAAATTTGCAGCCCAGCGATCAGGTCTGAATTAACCCCTCAGTAAACACCAGGCATCCAAGCAAGAGGAACAGAGGGGATAAATGATCCATGGCAGATGCAAGCATTAGCTTGGAGGGTGGAACTCCCTGCTCTCTCATTTTCATACTTTCTGGAATTTCAAACGATAAGCTTAAAACGATATGCTGGGGAACCCACACAGAATGTCTACTCTGTACTTTATCAACACTTGTTTGTAATCAGCCTTTTCTCTGTGATTGGATGCTGCTATGACTGTGTTAGCGCCTTTTGCCATATTCGCATTTGCCTCTTTGTTACTGTCAATATAAGCCCTTCCTCTGGTGTACAGCTGTGTGTCTTAAAGCGCAGGGGCTGTGACGCCCACTTTGAGCAGCTGCAGTCTAGCCCATCGGAAGCACCATTGGGACTTACAATAGCCCCATGCGAGGTACAAAATCTCTGTCAGAGTATGGTCTCCAATGTACACGATCTAGCCCAAAACTACCTTTGCAACATGCCCGCGGCTTTCCTATAACACTCTTATGAGATGTAAGATCTTCATGTATCTGATTATCCACCTCTCAGTCACCAGATCAGTAAAATCTGCCATCTGCGGGGACTTCCAAACACAGTGGCAGTGACAATTGGAAGCACTCCCTGCTAAACACAGCCAGCCAGTCCCAAGAGGAAGTGTTTACTCCCCCTGGGGCTACCAGTCCGGCCTACCATAGCATAGAGAGCGCATCCCATGGTAAGCCACTCTCCCACTATTGCTGCAGCCCAATCTGACTCCTAGGGGCCGCAGGTGATGCAGTCCCTAGAAGCCAGCCTGTTCTCTACCAGCGCTGGACTTATGCCCCACCTCCCACTGCCACCTGACTTAAGCCTTGCCTCCAAGTGATATCTGCAGTCAATCACTAGGGGCACAGGGAGCTGGAATGAGATCAGCCTGCACCCCTGCCCAGACAGGTAGGGGTAAATTTACTAAGATGGGAGTTCTACTTAAGATGGGATGTTGCCCATAGCAACCAATCAGATTCTTCTTCTCATTTATCTAGCACCTTCTAGAAGATAATACCTGGAATCTGATTGGTTACTATGGGCAACATCCCCTCTTAAATAGAACTCCCATCTTAGTAAATTTACCCCGTAGTGTACTATTTATCATTGTGATTTGTTCCAAATATCATGTGGAAATTGCTGCTTCCACATACAGTAAATAGTGAAAACTTTTGGTATCAAAGCCTGTATCACAGATATCTTCTGCTTTAGATAAGGACACTGGGCCTGTTTCAGAGATGGCTGCAATGTTGATGTTTGCAGTGGAGCGATACTTTGCCATTGCAAAGTACCTCCCCTTTAGAATGTAAGCTCTCGCGAGTAGGGCCCTCTTCCCTCATGTGCTTATCCTTTTCTTACTTTAATAATCTTCAGCTGCACCAAATCCTGCAGTCTTCTGCCACCTGATACTTATGTCAGTGTCATCTGCTGCTGTAGCTATTATTATTATTATTATTATCATTTATTTATATGGCGCCACAAGGGTTCCGCAGCGCCCAATTACAGAGTACATATGCACATAATCAAAACAGTGACTTACAATTGAAATCAATTTTGGACAAGTACAGGGTAACTAAGCATAACTACACCAGTAAATGACAGAGATAAGTTCCAGGTGGCCCAAAAACTGTGATTTTGGCAGTTGAGAATTATTAAAGAAGAAAAGGGTGAGCACATGAGGGAAGAGGGCCCTACTCGTGAGAGCTTACATTCTAGGGGTAGGGGTAGACAGACAGGGGTGACACAGATGGGGTACATAGAGCATGGAACAGGGGGTTAGGATGAGATTTGGCTGGGTTTGGTAAAGAAATGGGTCTTGAGAGCCCGTTTGAAGTTTTGTAGAGAGGTGGAGAGTCTGAGGGGGAGAGGTAAAGAATTCCAAAGGAAGGGAGCAGCACGTGAAAAATCTTGGAGATAGGAGTGGGAGGAAGTAATCAGGAGACAGGAGAGGCGGCGTGCATTAGCAGAGCGAAGAGGACGGGTGGGAGAGTAAAGGGAGATAAGGTCAGAGATGTAAATGGGAGAGGATTGGGTGAGAGCTTTGTAAGTGAGAGTGAGAAGTTTGAATTGGATTCTGAAGGGGAAGGGAAGCCAGTGAAGGGCTAGTAGGAGAGGGGAGGTGGATGTAGTGCGTTTGGTGAGGAAGATGAGCCGAGCAGCAGCATTGAGGATAGACTGGAGTGGAGAGAGGTAATTGTCAGGGAGGCCAGTTAGGAGGAGATTACAGTAGTCCAGTCTGGAAATAATCAGTGAGTGAATAATGATCTTAGTGGCATCCTGGGTGAGAAAAGGTCTGATCCTGGAAATGTTTTTGAGATGAAAATGACAGGTTTGTGAGAGGTGCTGAATGTGTGGTTTGAAGGAGAGGGAGGAGTCAAGGATTACACCAAGACAGCGTATTTGGGGGCTAGAGGAGATAGTCGTGCCATCAATGGATAATGAGATTGTGGGAGGTGAGGTTGTGCGGGAGGGTGGGAAGATGATCAGCTCAGTCTTAGACATGTTGAGTTTAAGAAAGCGCTGGGACATCCAGGAAGAGATAGCAGAAAGACAGTTAGAGGCACGAGTGAGGAGAGCCGTGGAGAGATCAGGGGAGGAGAGGTAGATTTGAGTGTCATCAGCATAGAGGTGATACTGGAAATTAAAAGAACTAATGAGTTCACCTAAAGAGGACGTATAGAGAGAGAAAAGGAGAGGCCCAAGAACAGAACCTTGGGGGACACCAACAGTTAGTGGAAGTGGGGGCGAGGTAGCATCATGAGAGGAGACAGAGAAGGAACGATCGGAGAGGTAGGAGGACAGCCAGGAGAGGGCAGTATCACGTAGACCAAGAGAGTGAAGGATTTGCAGAAGAAGAGGGTGGTCCACAGTGTCAAAAGCAGCAGAGAGGTCAAGAAGAATAAGCAGAGAGTAGTGGCCCTTAGATTTGGCGGCATGGAGGTCATTGCAGACTTTTGTGAGGGCAGTTTCAGTGGAGTGGAGAGAGCGGAAACCAGACTGGTATGGGTCAAGCAGTGAGTGAGAGGAAAGAAAGGCAGTAAGGCGATTATAGACAATACGCTCAAGAAGTTTGGAGGCAAAGGGGAGGAGAGAGATCGGTCGATAATTGGAGAGAGTGTTAGGATCAAGGGTAGGTTTTTTAAGAATAGGGGAGACAAGAGCATGCTTGAAGGCAGAGGGGACAGTGCCTGATGAGAGGGAGAGATTGAGAAGGTGGGCAAGATGGGAACAGGCAGAAGGGGAGAGGTAGCGAAGGAGGTGGGAGGGGATAGGGTCGAGTGGGGAGGTTGTGGGGGGGGAGGAGTGTATGAGGGCCATGACTTCCTCACCAGATACTAGGGAGAAAGATGTCAGAGTTGGTAAGAGGGTAGGGGAGGGGTGGCAAAGGATGGGTGGTGGCTGGTTGCTGGACTGGTGGGATGTGATGTCCTGACGTATGGAGTCAATCTTGGATGTGAAGTAAGTGGCAAAGTCAAGAGCAGACAATGAGGAAGGGAGAGGAGGTGGTGGTGGGCAGAGGAGGGAGTTAACAGTGGCAAAGAGGCGCCGGGGGTTGGAAGAGTGGGTAGAGATGAGGATTTTGAAGTATGATTGTTTAGCAAGGGAAAGGGCAGCACTGAAGGATGAGAGCATGAATTTGAAATGGAGGAAGTCTGCTTGAGAGCGTGATTTCCTCCAGTGTCGCTCGGCAGTACGTGAGCATTTTTGTAGATATCTGGTGCATTTGGTGTGCCAGGGTTGAGGTGTTGATCTGCGAGGGTGAATAGTGGTTGGCGGAGCAACAGAGTCAAGGGCTGAAGTAAGAGATGCATTGTATAGAGATGTGGCTTGTTCAGGGCATGTGAGAGAGAGAAGAGGAGAGAGAAGCGAGTCAAACAGGGAGGATAGGGATGAGGTGTCAATAGCCTCAATATTACGCTTAGTGATGGTAGCCTTAGGAGGGAGAGATGGGGGAGCAGAGATAGATAAGTTGAATGAGAGCAAGTGGTGGTCAGAGAGGGGAAAAGGGGAATTGGAAAAATCAGAAATAACACAGCGGTGAGTGAAAACCAGATCCAGTGAGCTCCCGTTCACATGGGAGGGTGAGCTGGTCCACTGGGAGAGACCAAGTGAAGATGTGAGGTTAAGGAGTTTAGAGGCAGGTGGTTTTGTGGGGTTATCGATAGGGATGTTGAAATCACCTAGGATAATGGTGGGAATGTCAGAAGAGAGGAAGTGAGGTAGCCAGGAAGCAAAGTTGTCGAGGAATTTAGAGGAAATGCCAGGTGGACGGTAAATGACAGCAACTCGAAGATTAGTGGGTTGGTAGAGGCGAATTGCATGGACCTCAAATGTAGAGAATGTAAGAGATGGTTCTGGAGGTATAAGTTGGTATGTGTAGCTTGAGGGTAAAAGGATCCCAACACCACCCCCATGACGACCCCCAGGTCGGGGTGTGTGTGAGAATGTAAGGCCCCCAGCCGAGAGAGAAGCAGGAGAAGCGGTGTCATAGGGTGTAATCCAGGTTTCAGTAATGGCCAGGAGGTGCAGGGAGTTGGATATGAAGAGGTCGTGAGTGGGGGTCAATTTGTTGCAAACAGATCTGGCATTCCAGTGCACAGGATAGGGGGTATGAGTTTGTTGGAGAGATGTGAATGAGATTATCTGGATTGCTATGGCGTTGAGGTAAGCTTGATGGGGAAGGAAGGGATAAAGATGGTGAATTGATGGTGCTGGGGCCTTGGCTAGGAAGGGAGACTGCAGGAGTGAGGCAGGGAGGGAGTGCAGTATGATACTGGTGGAGGAGAGGTGAGGAGACAGGCAGAGGAGGGAGAGAGCAGGGTTGAGTGCTGGGGTATAAATGGTGTGAAGGGGCAGAAGTGAATTGCAGTGGGGAAACAGAAGAGGAGGGGAAGGGAGGCAGACAGAGGAGAGGAGACAGCATGAGATGTAGGAGACTGGGAGAGAGGGATAGAGGTGGTAACAGGGGACAGAAAAAAGGAATAGGAAGATGAGGATTAATGAGGGATGTTGCCAGCCTGGCCATAGTGTGGATGGGGTAAATAGTGGTCGCAAAATGAGAGTAGGAGGAGGAGTGGTGGCTGAATAAGAGAGCAGTGAAGTTTGCAGAAATAAATTCAATGTTAAACTGTCGTTATTATCTACAGGTAACAGTAAATCAAATATTTGCTGATGTTAGTTGGAAAATTACACAGTGTTGGCAAACTGCAAGTCAGTGTTACTTCATTAAATATGCTTCTCAGTGACCCATTTGTTGTCCAGGTGTTTGCAGGGTCAGAGTAGAAGTTGCAATGCAGGTGTTTGTGCAGAAAGTGAATGTATAGTTTTCCAAATAAGTGAGGTTTGGAGAATATTAGGAGTAAACAAACATTTGTAGCTGCAGTCCAAGTATTGGGGGTTTGTGTTGTTGTTTTTTTGTGTGCAATTGATGGTGCTTCCTTTCAGTTTCCGTCCAGTAGAAGTCCAGTAAAAGTCACAGATGAAACCCTTAGAAAGTTTCTCCCTTTGAAAGCTTTCACCCCACACTGAATCAGCTACGCTGTGTCACAACTGAGGGCCTGAGCTGACGGGAGGCAGCCTCAGTTGTAGGGGCTGAGATGTACCGGAACCTGGGAGGTTGTATCAGACCCCTTTACATGTAAGTAACATGAATAATAACTGCCCGAAGGCGTGACCACGACAACTTGGATAAAAGTCAATGATGTTTATTATGACAACTCCGCAACACAGCAGCAGTAAAAGAAAACGTAAAAGTCAGCAAAGAATAAATACAGTTCCTGGGTACTACAGGATGGCAGGAGCCACAGGGCACTGGTAGTGTGAGATAGTTCTTATGATCTTCTAGATGGAAAGTCCTTACCAGGCCCGACTGTAGCAATGGAGATAACCCTGGATTGTGCCAGCTGGTGTTCCAGGAAAAGCTGGGTTGCTGAAGATAAAACAGCTGCTGTGGATACTGGCTGGAACCAGACTGTTGTTAGCACGGAGTGGATACTGGCTGGAACCAGTTAAATAATAAATGAACTTGGGAGCGATGAAATATGAACTGAAATGTAGAACTTGAGAGCGGAGAAATAATAATACCGGTGGAGAGTGGTAAAGTGTAGAAAGGACACCGGCCCTTTAAGGGAAGCTGTACTCTGCTGGAAGCTGAGCTGGAAGCAGGTAATGTTGTAGCTGGAAACAGATGAATCCACAATGGATTGGAGAGTCAGGCTACACCGCAGGTGGAATGCTGGTGCGGGTCTCTATGGTGGAAGTCTTGAGACAGGAGCTGGAACCTGGAAGACAATCACAGGAGAGAGACAAACAGGAACTAGGTTTGACAACCAAAGCACTGACGCCTTCCTTGCTCAGGCACAGGGTATTTATACCTGCAGCAAGGAAGGGATTGGCTAGGCAATTAAGCAGATTATCAATACTGAGAACAGATTGGTGGAAATGATCAGCTGACAGAATCCAAGATGGCTGCGCCCATGCAGACACTTGGAGGGAAGTTTGGTTTGTAATCCATGTGGTACTGAAAACAGTAATGGCGGCGCCGGCCACCGGAGACAGGAGGCGCCAGGCTGACAGATGCACATCCAACCACGCGGACACAGCGGAGGCCGTGGCTGACGTAATCGCCACTCAGACACTCTGCATGCAGAAGTTCAGGGACGGCGGCCGCGGGAGACGCCATGCCAGGTGTAATATGGCGTTTACTGTGACAGCGTCCCAGAGTGACAGGAGAGGATACAGGAATGTACACATCAGGATAACAGATGGGATCCGGTCCTGGAGCGCTGAGCCAGCCTTAGGAGGCATCTGATGGGTAAGAAATGGCGTCCAGATACCCGGATCGTGACACGCTGTTTCAGCTAGACTATAAGCTAATATAAAGAGCAACAAACATGTGTATGTAAGCACATTGATTGATTGGACCCACCCCTAGCCCATCACCCATTTAAAGCAATAAAACTTACCCAGACAAATGGTGTGGGGGTATGAAACCATCACACATTCCCCAAATGCAAAAAATAAAGTTTGCTTAAATCTGCTAATGATTAATAAGCTAAACATACCTATTGCTAAGCATTCATGAAAGTCATATATGATAATTAACAGATGCAGTGTAGCTTGCTGGCGCTTGTAGTCCCACTAGACATACCTGTTAAGAGAACAATGAGATATGAGGTTACTTCATAGTCCTTGCAAACTGATCACTAATGTTTATTTACCCTGTATTTGTCCTGTATTGTCTTCAACTGTAAGTTGCTGTTTTTCTGTTTTGAATATTTGTTTATGTACTCTGTAATTGGGCGCTGCGGAACCCTTGTGGCGCCATATAAATAAAGGATAATAATAAGAAATTGCGCATGTGTATAAGTCGCACATGTGCTGCGATAGTCTTGTGACAGCAGCCGCTGTAAGGATGTATTCGCAAAGTGATTGACAGTCAGGGAGTGTTTGTGGGAGGTAACGGGGGAGTGGCAAACGCAGGCGTGTCGTAACCGTTCCAGGGTCATGTTGCAGCTTGTGACTGTGATCCTGTATACAGTATACATGGCTCAGGTGTCTTACCTACGCTGGCCATGCTGCACGACCATAGGGCTGTACATCCAATTTTTTTGTATATTTTTTTTAATTTTTATAGAAACTTGAAACTTCAAACGTTAACTTTCCAAAAATGTATCTAATTATAACAATGGCAGAGGAAGAAATAGAAAATTGAAAAATGTCACTATTTAACTTTATGTTAATGTAATATGGTGTGCAATGCCAGCCAGATATTCCATTACATTCACTTTACCCAACTGTGAAACACAATGCTGGATCGCCTCTTCTCTTGATTTGACTTTTCTCCTTGTGGGGGTTCTTTGAATGTTACAAATTACTTTATGTATTAGGCTAGCTGTGACTTTCTGTTCTTAACTTGTACACAGCAAACTTTTTGTCGTCCTAGGATAATGTTCCATCTACGATGCCAAATTTCTAACTTATTTTGTGTTCGGGGCATTCCACCTTGCATAGTCTCGTATACAGACCATAGATCGGGTGAAAAAAGGGGAGGGGACCTGCTGAATTCTTGTATGGTCTCTAACACACCCCAGTACATAAGTCTCTTCAAAATAATTCATTACAGGGGCAGCAATTGCTGGCATTTATGCTTTCAATTGCGCAAAAGCATCTGGAATGTCATCTTGGGACCGAAAAGCAAAGGCTTGAATGTGCCTTAATTTCTCTGCAAAAGCATTATCTGCTCCATACTGGCTTGAAAGTCAAAATGATTGGATTTTTCCCCCAAATGTTTTGAGACAGATGGAACAGGCAAAACTTATGGTTGCTGCATGGAAAAACTAACTTTGCTGCTTTGATTGCTGCCATTTAAAAATCTGTTAGGATACACATGGGGGCAAACTGAATATCAAATTCTAAAAGTGCATAATCCTGCAGATCTTCCACAAATCTTGCGTAGCACTCCTCACTTTTGCTACTTAAAGTCCAAAAACCAGTGGTAACAACCGTTGACATTTTTCATCAGTTCCAACCATAGCATGTATGGAATAAATCTGGCGAAACAAGTTCGGGCAAGTCTTAAAGGTGCCATCCATTATCCAGTATGTAGCTTCATGGAACTTCCTGAAGTTGTCTTCCATTGTAAATAACAGTATTCTTTCATTATGAAAGGAACTGTCCTTTGCCAAAAATTTTACATCATCTACATCTGTGAACTGGGGTGTATAGCTACGAGTCTGAATGTAGACAGGCAGCGGGTTGACTAGGGAGGATAGTGGCGGCGTCTAGTTGTAGACTGGTCTCGTGGTGTCTTGGGGGGGGCAGCATTGCAAGTGTGCAGCAAGGGGGCAGGAGGGTGTCCTGGGCTGCTGGTAGACATGGGTGGGGGCATGAAGGGGGTTACAGTGCTACCAGAGCGGGGACCAGTGCAAGGGCATTGTGGTACTTGTAGTGCCACGTTAAATAATAGAGTTCGGACGGCAGACCGCTCTGAACTGGGATGTATAGCTACACATCTAAATGTAGACAGGCAGCGGGGTGACTAGGGGGGGGGTGGCGGCATCTAGGTTTAGACGGGTCTCAGGGAGGCTGGGGGGGCAGCATTGTAGGTGTGCAGCAGGGGAGAAGGAGGGTGCACGGGGGTGTTGACAGACAGGGGTGGGGGAATGAAGGGGATTACAGTGCTACCAGAGAGGGGAGCGGTGCAAGGGCATTGTGGTACTTGTACTGGCACTATTACAAAAAGGGTTGGCTGGACCACTAGCCGGGAGAGACGCTATTAACGGGCATTGTGAAGATATTAGATATCTACACTGAGGATAGGTCTGGTTACAGTAGACAGATTAGCTGTAGATCTGTTAGTGGTCGACCTAACAGCGGGTCGACCTGTTAGCAGTCGACCTAACAGCGTGTCGTCTTTTTAGCGGTCGACCTAGTAGCGGTCGAACTAGTAGCGGTTGACCAAGTCCAGGTCAACCTTTGTGTAATTGATCTATTAAAGGTCGACCTATAAGCGGTTCAACCTATTTGGGGGTCGAATTAACACGTGTCGCCCTAATGCTGTTATTGATCACTCTACTGTCGATCTTTTTTTTTTTTTTTTTTATATCTGTGTATTGAACATCCAAAAGTACATATGGGAAAACAACCATACATCTGGAAAGTACTTAAAGGAATATACTCAAAGGACATAAATACAATACAGTTCCAGAAATTAACATGAAAAACATAATGGCTGATTGATTTTTTAATATTTATATCAAAGGAAGCAATAGAGAGATCAGAAAAAAGAAAGAAGAGAGAAAAAGCAAAGAGAGGGGAATGGAGATAGAAAGGGGAGAGAGTATAGGGGGATAGGGAGCTGGTGTTTCACTCAATACAAGGATTTTAGATAGTATGTTGGCACACCAGAAATTTAGTGAAAGCATTCAGGCAATACCACTATTGAACAGCACATTCTTGACGGCACACACTTAAGAAAGAGTAGACAGCTGGCCACGCTTGGAGACAGGGTCAAAAAGCCTGTGCAGTTGATCTCGGGTATGTGGAGGCATATTACTTAAAACTAGACCCCACTTCTTATAGAAAAGACTGATACCACTAGTAGCATGCACAGTTGCCGTACGGCGTTCATGATAGACCACTTCTAACAGAGCATTCTCCCATTCTTGTATAGTCGGGGCCGTCGGGTATATCCAGTGGGAAAGTATCATCTGCTTTGCAACTGTTACCGTCAAGGCTGGAACTATAGTAGAAATGTCGGAGATTCCCAACCATTCTGAAAAATCAGCAAATAACATTGCACGAATATTTAACGGTAAATTCAAAGCAAACATTTTGTTGTAGTAGGTACAAAGTTTATGCCAAAATTTCTTAATCTTACAGCAGGACCAGAAATTGTGAGTCAGATTAGCATTCAAAAACAAAATATAGCCAAGCGCTCAATACACACCAATCTATATGCTGCCAGCAAAATAAGGTTACTCAACCTTACCAGAGAATAATTCAAATAAAACAAAAGTACTGCAGCGCATATAGATTGAGCAAAGGTTTATTACTTCATTCTAATAAAAATAGCAATATTAAAATTCAATAAATCAAAACATCCATAACCACCGGCCGGTAATTCCAACACATCAAATGTATTATTTTAAAAACATAAAATATGCTCTTTTGTATCTGGACACTGCTATAGACTAAATGAGTAAAAATTCATTCAACAATTATCTTCTACAGTGTATGTCTTAGCTGCTATGATTTAAAACTGTTATGCACACCAGTGCTTGCAGGAAAGTACTGGTGTCAGGACTGTTATGCACTCCAGTGCCTGCAGGAATGTACTGGTGTTTGAACTGTTATGCAAAACAAATGGACTTACAGACAGACTGGGGAATATGACATAACGTACACAGAAGGTGATAGGGTAACAAAATACACACAAAGTGAACAGAGAAGCCCAGAGGCTAAGGAACTGGGTATCTCCCTTGTATTAGAACTGCTCAGATGAGAAAAGCAAGATGTTGTGTTTTAATACGTAGAGAACCCGAAATGCTGTTGCTAAGGGCAACAGCAAAACCCTAAAGGGTTACCAACGGGTGTGGCAGTAAACTCCTTGGTCAGAGATGGAATGATAGACACAAGGAGAGTCTCCACAATCCTAATTCTCACTTGCAGTGCACAGGTTCATCTTACTGCCACTAAACTGACCCCTGACACCTAGCAAAGTGAGACAGGATTAGACAGGCAAGTCTTAGAATACAGCCGCAAACTTGCTAAGTTCACAGAGTAGTAACAGAACCCCAGCAAGCTAAACGACTGACTCCAGTCTTACTGCTAGGTCTGGATTGGCAGAGTGTAATACCAAATCCCCAGGCCTATTTGCAGTAAGCAACAAACAAATACAAAGCTACACAGTACTGGCTAACTTTCAGAAACTGACTAACCAACAAAGATTCAGCAGCATCTGCTTACCCTGAGAAGAGGCCTTATAAAGCAGGTGCTGTCCACGCCCCACTCAGACCTCACAGACTGTGAGCACAAAAACCAGCACCGGATCCCCTGCCATGCACAGAGCCTATAACCACTGCACAGCAAAAGACCCGAACCGGAGTATCAGCTGCGCTCAGGTCACTCCGCTAGCACTTGTCTCCCGGTTGCCATGACGACGTGGCAGCACAGGGCAGGAGACCCTAACAGTACCCCCCCTCTGACGAGGGGTCAAAGAACCCCTACCACCGGGTTTATCGGGGAACTGCGAGAAGAAAGAGCGTATCAGTCTGGGGGCATGAAGATCACAACTGCGCACCCACGACCGCTCCTCCGGGCCATACCCCTTCCAGTGCACCAAAAATGACAGCCGACCCCGAACCACCTTGGAGTCAAGAATCCTTTCAACAACAAACTCCCTCTGGCCACGTATCAGAAGAGGGGAAGGTCTTCCACTGGAAGAAGGATTACTAATCGCCCGTTTTAAAAGGGAACAATGAAATGTTTTATTGATACCCAAAGAACGGGGCAGATCTAACTGAAATGCCACCGGATTGATAACCCTGGTGATCTTATAAGGGCCGATGAACCGGGGGCCTAACTTATGAGATGGCTGTCTCAACTTCAAATTCTTGGTAGACAACCAGACGAAGTCTCCTAATTTGAAGCTGCAGGGTCTTTTCCGCTTATCAAAAACCCTTTTGGTCACTAATGACACAGACACAAGGGCTTTCTTCACTTTCCGCCAAATACCTCTAAGGACCGAAACCACAGAGGAACCATCAGGCGTGGAGTCCAGGGGGTCAAAAGAATTGGCCTTAGGATGATGCCCATACACACAAAGGAATGGAGAGATCCCTGTAGCAGAGTGAGCCGCGTTGTTATAGGCAAACTCCGCCATGGACAGATGAGCAACCCAGTCAGTCTGACACTTGGAGACATAACACCTGAGGAACTGCTCCAGGGACTGGTTCACCCTTTCAGTCTGCCCATTAGACTGCGGATGGTAGCCCGACGACAAGCTGACAGAAATCTGGAGATCGGAACAAAATGCCCTCCAGAATTTGGCCACAAACTGGGATCCGCGGTCAGAGACCACATCAAGTGGCAACCCGTGGAGACGCACAACATGCAGCATAAATAATTCAGACAGGCGTCTGGCCGATGGCAGCCCAACCAGTGGAACGAAGTGCGCCATCTTCGAAAACCTGTCAACGACAACCCAGATGGCTGTCATCCCCGAGGATTTGGGCAAGTCCACCACAAAATCCATTGAAATGTGGGTCCATGGCTTAGATGGGATAGAGAGTGGATGTAATGGGCCAACAGGAACCCCTCTAGGAGTCTTATTTCGGGCACAGATGTCACATGCCCGAACCCACTGATCCTTAGCCACCGAGGGCCACCACACCGCCCTAGATAGCAACTCCTGAGTTCTGGCAATACCCAGGTGACCTGCAGACTTCTTGGCATGGAATTCCAGGAACACTCACTGTCTTAACCTAGGAGGCACAAACAAAAGACCTACCGGAAGGTCTGGAGGAGCCTGCTCTTGTGCTCTAAGGACTAATGATAAGAGGTCCTGGGTAATGCCCACTTTAATACATGATGGGGAAACAATGGGCAACGGCTCCTCGGTGGTCTCCTGGATTGGAGCAAAACTCCGCGAGAGCGCATCAGCCTTGATGTTTTTTGACCCAGGGCGATATGTTATCAAAAAATTAAAGCGAGCAAAAAACAAAGCCCATCGTGCCTGCCTGGCATTGAGACGCTTCGCTGACTCTAAATATGCCAGATTCTTATGGTCAGTGAGAATTGAGACCACAAACTTAGCCCCCTCAAGCCAGTGTCTCCACTCCTCGAGTGCATCCTTAATAGCCAACAATTCCCGGTTACCCACGTCATAATTCATCTCGGCAGGCGAAAATTTACGGGAAAAGTAAGCACAGGGATGAAGGCGATTATCAGACACTCCCATCTGAGAAAGCACTGCCCCAATACCCATCTCAGAGGCATCCACCTCCACCACAAAAGGACGCTCTGGATCTGGGTGTCGCAGCACCTTGGCCGAAACAAATGCCCTTTTTCAGACTGGCAAAAGCCGCTTTAGCCTCACAAGACCAGTGAGCAACATCCGCCCCTTTCTTAGTGAGTGCCACCAAGGGCGCCACTATAGACGATAAATCGTCTATAAAAATTCTCAAAGCCAAGGAAACGCTGAAGCGCCTTCAAACTAGTGGGCTGCACCCAATCCAGGACTGCCTGTACCTTGGAACCCTCCATTTGGAAACCTTCTGGGGAGATAATATATCCTAGAAATGCGATTTGCTGAACTTCAAATTCGCACTTCTCCAGCTTCGCCCCAAGCCGGTGGTCTCTGAGTTTCTGGAGGACTAAGCGTACATGCTTCCGATGTTCCTCCAGGGAATGGGAGAAGATTAGGATGTCATCTAAGTATACAACTAAGAATCTATCCAAATATTCCCTGAGCACATCATTCATGAAATCCAGGAAGACTGCCGGGGCATTACAGAGCCCAAAAGGCATCACCAAATATTCATAATGCCCTGAGTGGGTATTAAAGGCAGTCTTCCATTCATCCCCCTCTCTTATTCGGATTAGATTGTACGCACCGCGTAGGTCAATCTTAGAAAAAATGGTGGCAGTACGAAGCTGGTCAAACAAGACCGAAATGAGAGGCAGTGGGTATGAGTTTTTAATCGTGATACGGTTCAATTCCCTGAAGTCGATGCAGGGTCGCAACGAACCGTCCTTTTTACCCACGAAGAAGAACCCCGACCCAACTGGAGACTGTGAAGGTCTGATAAATCCCTTAGCCAAGTTCTCCTGAATGTACTCTGCCATAGCCTGAGTCTCAGGACGTGACAGGGAGTACAACCTGCTCTTGGGAAGCTTAGCATTTGGCAACAAATCAATGGCACAGTCATAGGGGCGATGGGGAGGTAGTACCTCTGCAACTTTTTTGGAGAACACGTCCGCAAAATCTGCATAACACCCTGGCAATCCTGGCAAACTTAGCTGCGAGAGCCTGACTGGAAGGCTCAAGCAACTCCTGAAACAATCAGTACCCCAACTAAGAATCTCCCCAGAGACCCAGTCAAATTGAGGATTGTGGGCCCTTAACCAGGGTAACCCCAACACCAATGGGGCAAAAGTACAGACAGTCACATAAAAGGACAATTTTTCAGAGTGTGTGGCTCCAATAAACAAAGAAATCTGGCTAGTGCAAGAGGTAATTTTACCTTGGGATAATGGTTCCCCGTTTAACCCACAAATCTCAATTTCCGATGCCAAGGGTACTAAGGGAACAGAGTGTTTCAGGGCGAATTGGCGGTCCATAAAAACCCCGTCGGCCCCACTGTCCACAAAGGCCTCAGTCTTGACAGTTTGACCGAGGATCTTCAAGGTCACCGGAATGATAAAAGTCTTCTTGGGAAATTCTGACTTCTGGCCTGACAGGATATTTCCCATCACCCTCAGGCCCTGAAGTTTTCCGGCTTTTCTGGGCATGATACTACCACATGACCTTTATTCCCACAGTACAAACACAACCCCTGCTGTCTCCTCCGCGTCTTCTCACGCGAGGAGAGGCGGGTAGCCCCAATCTGCATAGGCTCCTCGGAAAATTCCTCAGAGTCTGAGGATCCCTTGGGAAGGAAGGAAATCTCAGTCTCCCTTTCAAGCCTACGCTCTCTCAGCCGTCTATCCACTCGGATGGATAACTGCATGAGCTGATCCAAGCTATCAGGCAAGGGATATTGTACCAGTTGGTCCTTTATCTGGTTAGAAAGACCTCTTCGGTACTGGTGTCTCAGGGCTGGGTCATTCCACTGGGTATCATGGGCCAACCTCCGAAACTCCGTACAGTAAACCTCAACTGGCCTTCGCCCTTGCTTAAGGATCGAAATCTGAGCCTCGGCTGAGGCCGTCTTGTCAGGGTCATCATACAACATGCCCAGTGCCGTAAAAAAAGCATCAACACTTTTAAGCGACGGACAGTCAGGCTGCAACCCATATGCCCAGACCTGTGAATCTCCTTGTAGCAAGGAAATCACTATGCCCACCCGCTGAATCTCCGACCCAGAAGACTGAGGCCTAAGCCGGAAGTATAGCTTGCAGCTCTCCTTGAAACAAAAGAACTGCGAGCGATCTCCAGAAAAACGATCCGGGAGATTTACTTTCGGCTCCTTAACCCCTGCAGGTGCTGCTGCTGCGGGAGCTCCGCCAGCAGCCTGGGAGGTGTGCATTTTAATGGACAAATCATTAAATTGTCGAGTCAGGACCTGCACCTGATCGACCACCTGTTGCAACGTATTTTGAGGGGTATGCTCCATATTCCCACAAAATTTCAACAGGAGTATTAGGCTGCTGAATATGTTATGCACACCAGTGCCTGCAGGAAAGTACTGGTGTCAGGACTGTTATGCACTCCAGTGCCTGCAGGAATGTACTGGTGTTTGAACTGTTATGCAAAACAAATGGACTTACAGATAGAGATGAGCGGGTTCGGTTTCTCTGAATCCGAACCCGCCAGAACTTCATGTTTTTTTTCACGGGTCCGAGCGACTCGGATCTTCCCGCCTTGCTCGGTTAACCCGAGCGCACCCGAACGTCATCATGACGCTGTCGGATTCTCGCGAGGCTCGGATTCTATCGCGAGACTCGGATTCTATATAAGGAGCCGCGCGTCGCCGCCATTTTCACACGTGCATTGAGATTGATAGGGAGAGGACGTGGCTGGCGTCCTCTCCATTTAGATTATAAGAGACTGAGAGAGATTTACTGGAGCTGACTAGGAGGAGTACTGTTACTGTAGAAGTGTAGAGACTGAGTGGAGAGAGTTTACTAGTGAGGACAGTGCAGTTTACTTTATAATCCGTTCTCTGCCTGAAAAAAGCGATACACAGCACACAGTGACTCAGTCACATACCATATCTGTGTGCACTGCTCAGGCTCAGGCCAGTGTGCTGCATCATCTATTATCTATCTATATATAATATTATATATATCTGTCTGACTGCTCAGCTCACACAGCTTATAATTGTGGGGGAGACTGGGGAGCACTACTGCAGTGCCAGTTATAGGTTATAGCAGGAGCCAGGAGTACTACATAATATATTATATAGTGAGTGACCACCAGACACACAGTGCAGTTTATTTAATATATCCGTTCTCTGCCTGAAAAAAGCGATACACACAGTGACTCAGTCAGTCACATACCATATCTGTGTGCACTGCTCAGGCTCAGGCCAGTGTGCTGCATCATCTATATATATTATATATCTGTCTGACTGCTCAGCTCACACAGCTTATAATTGTGGGGGAGACTGGGGAGCACTACTGCAGTGCCAGTTATAGGTTATAGCAGGAGCCAGGAGTACATAATATTATATTAAAATTAAACAGTGCACACTTTTGCTGCAGGAGTGCCACTGCCAGTGTGACTAGTGACCAGTGACCTGACCACCAGTATATATAATATTAGTAGTATACTATCTCTTTATCAACCAGTCTATATTAGCAGCAGACACAGTACAGTGCGGTAGTTCACGGCTGTGGCTACCTCTGTGTCGGCACTCGGCAGCCCGTCCATAATTGTATATACCACCTAACCGTGGTTTTTTTTCTTTCTTTATACATACATACTAGTTACGAGTATACTATCTCTTTATCAACCAGTCTATATATTAGCAGCAGACACAGTACAGTGCGGTAGTTCACGGCTGTGGCTACCTCTGTGTCGGCACTCGGCAGCCCGTCCATAATTGTATATACCACCTAACCGTGGTTTTTTTTTCTTTCTTTATAGTCATACTAGTTACGAGTATACTATCTCTTTATCAACCAGTCTATATTAGCAGCAGACACAGTACAGTGCGGTAGTTCACGGCTGTGGCTACCTCTGTGTCGGCACTCGGCAGCCCGTCCATAATTGTATATACCACCTAACAGTGTTTTTTTTTTCTTTCTTTATACATACATACTAGTTACGAGTATACTATCTCTTTATCAACCAGTCTATATTAGCAGCAGACACAGTACAGTGCGGTAGTTCACGGCTGTGGCTACCTCTGTGTCGGCACTCGGCAGCCCGTCCATAATTGTATATACCACCTAACCGTGGTTTTTTTTTCTTTCTTTATACATACATACTAGTTACGAGTATACTATCTCTTTATCAACCAGTCTATATATTAGCAGCAGACACAGTACAGTGCGGTAGTTCACGGCTGTGGCTACCTCTGTGTCGGCACTCGGCAGCCCGTCCATAATTGTATATACCACCTAACCGTGGTTTTTTTTTCTTTCTTTATACATACATACTAGTTACGAGTATACTATCTCTTTATCAACCAGTCTATATATTAGCAGCAGACACAGTACAGTGCGGTAGTTCACGGCTGTGGCTACCTCTGTGTCGGCACTCGGCAGCCCGTCCATAATTGTATATACCACCTAACCGTGGTTTTTTTTTCTTTCTTTATACATACATACTAGTTACGAGTATACTATCTCTTTATCAACCAGTCTATATTAGCAGCAGACACAGTACAGTGCGGTAGTTCACGGCTGTGGCTACCTCTGTGTCGGCACTCGGCAGCCCGTCCATAATTGTATATACCACCTAACCGTGGTTTTTTTTTCTTTCTTTATACATACATACTAGTTACGAGTATACTATCTCTTTATCAACCAGTCTATATATTAGCAGCAGACACAGTACAGTGCGGTAGTTCACGGCTGTGGCTACCTCTGTGTCGGCACTCGGCAGCCCGTCCATAATTGTATATACCACCTAACCGTGGTTTTTTTTTCTTTCTTTATACATACATACTAGTTACGAGTATACTATCTCTTTATCAACCAGTCTATATATTAGCAGCAGACACAGTACAGTGCGGTAGTTCACGGCTGTGGCTACCTCTGTGTCGGCACTCGGCAGCCCGTCCATAATTGTATACTAGTATCCAATCCATCCATCTCCATTGTTTACCTGAGGTGCCTTTTAGTTGTGCCTATTAAAATATGGAGAACAAAAATGTTGAGGTTCCAAAATTAGGGAAAGATCAAGATCCACTTCCACCTCGTGCTGAAGCTGCTGCCACTAGTCATGGCCGAGACGATGAAATGCCAGCAACGTCGTCTGCCAAGGCCGATGCCCAATGTCATAGTACAGAGCATGTCAAATCCAAAACACCAAATATCAGTAAAAAAAGGACTCCAAAACCTAAAATAAAATTGTCGGAGGAGAAGCGTAAACTTGCCAATATGCCATTTACCACACGGAGTGGCAAGGAACGGCTGAGGCCCTGGCCTATGTTCATGGCTAGTGGTTCAGCTTCACATGAGGATGGAAGCACTCAGCCTCTCGCTAGAAAAATGAAAAGACTCAAGCTGGCAAAAGCAGCACAGCAAAGAACTGTGCATTCTTCGAAATCCCAAATCCACAAGGAGAGTCCAATTGTGTCGGTTGCGATGCCTGACCTTCCCAACACTGGACGTGAAGAGCATGCGCCTTCCACCATTTGCACGCCCCCTGCAAGTGCTGGAAGGAGCACCCGCAGTCCAGTTCCTGATAGTCAGATTGAAGATGTCAGTGTTGAAGTACACCAGGATGAGGAGGATATGGGTGTTGCTGGCGCTGGGGAGGAAATTGACCAGGAGGATTCTGATGGTGAGGTGGTTTGTTTAAGTCAGGCACCCGGGGAGACACCTGTTGTCCGTGGGAGGAATATGGCCGTTGACATGCCAGGTGAAAATACCAAAAAAATCAGCTCTTCGGTGTGGAGGTATTTCACCAGAAATGCGGACAACAGGTGTCAAGCCGTGTGTTCCCTTTGTCAAGCTGTAATAAGTAGGGGTAAGGACGTTAACCACCTCGGAACATCCTCCCTTATACGTCACCTGCAGCGCATTCATAATAAGTCAGTGACAAGTTCAAAAACTTTGGGTGACAGCGGAAGCAGTCCACTGACCAGTAAATCCCTTCCTCTTGTAACCAAGCTCACGCAAACCACCCCACCAACTCCCTCAGTGTCAATTTCCTCCTTCCCCAGGAATGCCAATAGTCCTGCAGGCCATGTCACTGGCAATTCTGACGAGTCCTCTCCTGCCTGGGATTCCTCCGATGCATCCTTGCGTGTAACGCCTACTGCTGCTGGCGCTGCTGTTGTTGCCGCTGGGAGTCGATGGTCATCCCAGAGGGGAAGTCGTAAGCCCACTTGTACTACTTCCAGTAAGCAATTGACTGTTCAACAGTCCTTTGCGAGGAAGATGAAATATCACAGCAGTCATCCTACTGCAAAGCGGATAACTGAGGCCTTGACAACTATGTTGGTGTTAGACGTGCGTCCGGTATCCGCCGTTAGTTCACAGGGAACTAGACAATTTATTGAGGCAGTGTGCCCCCGTTACCAAATACCATCTAGGTTCCACTTCTCTAGGCAGGCGATACCGAGAATGTACACGGACGTCAGAAAAAGACTCACCAGTGTCCTAAAAAATGCAGTTGTACCCAATGTCCACTTAACCACGGACATGTGGACAAGTGGAGCAGGGCAGGGTCAGGACTATATGACTGTGACAGCCCACTGGGTAGATGTATGGACACCCGCCGCAAGAACAGCAGCGGCGGCACCAGTAGCAGCATCTCGCAAACGCCAACTCTTTCCTAGGCAGGCTACGCTTTGTATCACCGCTTTCCAGAATACGCACACAGCTGAAAACCTCTTATGGCAACTGAGGAAGATCATCGCGGAATGGCTTACCCCAATTGGACTCTCCTGTGGATTTGTGGCATCGGACAACGCCAGCAATATTGTGTGTGCATTAAATATGGGCAAATTCCAGCACGTCCCATGTTTTGCACATACCTTGAATTTGGTGGTGCAGAATTTTTTAAAAAACGACAGGGGCGTGCAAGAGATGCTGTCGGTGGCCAGAAAAATTGCGGGACACTTTCGGCGTACAGGCACCACGTACAGAAGACTGGAGCACCACCAAAAACTACTGAACCTGCCCTGCCATCATCTGAAGCAAGAAGTGGTAACGAGGTGGAATTCAACCCTCTATATGCTTCAGAGGTTGGAGGAGCAGCAAAAGGCCATTCAAGCCTATACAATTGAGCACGATATAGGAGGTGGAATGCACCTGTCTCAAGTGCAGTGGAGAATGATTTCAACGTTGTGCAAGGTTCTGATGCCCTTTGAACTTGCCACACGTGAAGTCAGTTCAGACACTGCCAGCCTGAGTCAGGTCATTCCCCTCATCAGGCTTTTGCAGAAGAAGCTGGAGGCATTGAAGAAGGAGCTAAAAGGGAGCGATTCCGCTAGGCATGTGGGACTTGTGGATGCAGCCCTTAATTCGCTTAACAAGGATTCACGGGTGGTCAATCTGTTGAAATCAGAGCACTACATTTTGGCCACCGTGCTCGATCCTAGATTTAAAGCCTACCTTGGATCTCTCTTTCCGGCAGACACAAGTCTGCTGGGGTTGAAAGACCTGCTGGTGACAAAATTGTCAAGTCAAGCGGAACGCGACCTGTCAACATCTCCTCCTTCACATTCTCCCGCAACTGGGGGTGCGAGGAAAAGGCTCAGAATTCCGAGCCCACCCGCTGGCGGTGATGCAGGGCAGTCTGGAGCGACTGCTGATGCTGACATCTGGTCCGGACTGAAGGACCTGACAACGATTACGGACATGTCGTCTACTGTCACTGCATATGATTCTCTCAACATTGATAGAATGGTGGAGGATTATATGAGTGACCGCATCCAAGTAGGCACGTCACACAGTCCGTACTTATACTGGCAGGAAAAAGAGGCAATTTGGAGGCCCTTGCACAAACTGGCTTTATTCTACCTAAGTTGCCCTCCCACAAGTGTGTACTCCGAAAGAGTGTTTAGTGCCGCCGCTCACCTTGTCAGCAATCGGCGTACGAGGTTACATCCAGAAAATGTGGAGAAGATGATGTTCATTAAAATGAATTATAATCAATTCCTCCGCGGAGACATTGACCAGCAGCAATTGCCTCCACAAAGTACACAGGGAGCTGAGATGGTGGATTCCAGTGGGGACGAATTGATAATCTGTGAGGAGGGGGATGTACACGGTGATATATCGGAGGGTGAAGATGAGGTGGACATCTTGCCTCTGTAGAGCCAGTTTGTGCAAGGAGAGATTAATTGCTTCTTTTTTGGGGGGGGTCCAAACCAACCCGTCATATCAGTCACAGTCGTGTGGCAGACCCTGTCACTGAAATGATGGGTTGGTTAAAGTGTGCATGTCCTGTTTTGTTTATACAACATAAGGGTGGGTGGGAGGGCCCAAGGACAATTCCATCTTGCACCTCTTTTTTTCTTTTCTTTTTCTTTGCATCATGTGCTGATTGGGGAGGGTTTTTTGGAAGGGACATCCTGCGTGACACTGCAGTGCCACTCCTAGATGGGCCCGGTGTTTGTGTCGGCCACTAGGGTCGCTAATCTTACTCACACAGTCAGCTACCTCATTGCGCCTCTTTTTTTCTTTGCGTCATGTGCTGTTTGGGGAGGGTTTTTTGGAAGGGACATCCTGCGTGACACTGCAGTGCCACTCCTAGATGGGCCCGGTGTTTGTGTCGGCCACTAGGGTCGCTAATCTTACTCACACAGCTACCTCATTGCGCCTCTTTTTTTCTTTGCGTCATGTGCTGTTTGGGGAGGGTTTTTTGGAAGGGCCATCCTGCGTGACACTGCAGTGCCACTCCTAGATGGGCCCGGTGTTTGTGTCGGCCACTAGGGTCGCTAATCTTACTCACACAGCTACCTCATTGCGCCTCTTTTTTTCTTTGCGTCATGTGCTGTTTGGGGAGGGTTTTTTGGAAGGGACATCCTGCGTGACACTGCAGTGCCACTCCTAGATGGGCCCGGTGTTTGTGTCGGCCACTAGGGTCGCTTATCTTACTCACACAGCGACCTCGGTGCAAATTTTAGGACTAAAAATAATATTGTGAGGTGTGAGGTATTCAGAATAGACTGAAAATGAGTGTAAATTATGGTTTTTGAGGTTAATAATACTTTGGGATCAAAATGACCCCCAAATTCTATGATTTAAGCTGTTTTTTAGTGTTTTTTGAAAAAAACACCCGAATCCAAAACACACCCGAATCCGACAAAAAAAATTCGGTGAGGTTTTGCCAAAACGCGTTCGAACCCAAAACACGGCCGCGGAACCGAACCCAAAACCAAAACACAAAACCCGAAAAATTTCAGGCGCTCATCTCTACTTACAGACAGACTGGGGAATATGACATAACGTACACAGAAGGTGATAGGGTAACAAAATACACACAAAGTGAACAGAGAAGCCCAGAGGCTAAGGAACTGGGTATCTCCCTTGTATTAGAACTGCTCAGATGAGAAAAGCAAGATGTTGTGTTTTAATACGTAGAGAACCCGAAATGCTGTTGCTAAGGGCAACAGCAAAACCCTAAAGGGTTACCAACGGGTGTGGCAGTAAACTCCTTGGTCAGAGATGGAATGATAGACACAAGGAGAGTCTCCACAATCCTAATTCTCACTTGCAGTGCACAGGTTCAGCTTACTGCCACTAAACTGACCCCTGACACCTAGCAAAGTGAGACAGGATTAGACAGGCAAGTCTTAGAATACAGCCGCAAACTTGCTAAGTTCACAGAGTAGTAACAGAACCCCAGCAAGCTAAACGACTGACTCCAGTCTTACTGCTAGGTCTGGATTGGCAGAGTGTATGTTAGGGTCTCCTGCCCTGTGCTGCCACGTCGTCATGGCAACCGGGAGACAAGTGCTAGTGGAGCAACCTGAGCGCAGCTGATACTCCGGTTCGGGTCTTTTGCTGTGCAGTGGTTATAGGCTCTGTGCACGGCAGGGGATCCGGTGCTGGTTTTTGTGCTCACAGTCTGTGAGGTCTGAGTGGGGCGTGGACAGCACCTGCTTTATAAGGCCTCTTTTCAGGGTAAGCAGATGCTGCTGAATCTTTGTTGGTTAGTCAGTTCATGAAAGTTAGCCAGTACTGTGTAGCTTTGTATTTGTTTGTTGCTTACTGCAAATAGGCCTGGGGATTTGGTATTACACTCTGCCAATCCAGACCTAGCAGTAAGACTGGAGTCAGTCGTTTAGCTTGCTGGGGTTCTGTTACTACTCTGTGAACTTAGCAAGTTTGCGGCTGTATTCTAAGACTTGCCTGTCTAATCCTGTCTCACTGTGCTAGGTGTCAGGGGTCAGTTTAGTGGCAGTAAGCTAAAACCTGCGCACTGCAAGTGAGAATCAGGATTGTGGAGTCTCTCCTTGTGTCTATCATTCCATCTCTGACCAAGGAGTTTACTGCCACACCCGTTGGTAACCCTTTAGGGTTTTGCTGTTGCCCTTAGCAACAGCATTTCGGGTTCTCTACGTATTAAAACACAACATCTTGCTATTTCCATCTGAGCAGTTCTAATACAAGGGAGATACCCAGTTCCTTAGCCTCTGGGCTTCTCTGTTCACTTTGTGTGTATTTTGTTACCCTATCACCTTCTGTGTACATTATGTCATATTCCCCAGTTTGTCTGTGAGTCCATTTGTTTTGCATAACAGTTCAAACACCAGTACATTCCTGCAGACACTGGAGTGCATAACAGTTCTGACACCAGTACTTTCCTGCAGGCACTGGTGTGCATAACAGTGTAATACCAAATCCCCAGGCCTATTTGCAGTAAGCAACAAACAAATACAAAGCTACACAGTACTGGCTAACTTTCAGAAACTGACTAACCAACAAAGATTCAGCAGCATCTGCTTACCCTGAGAAGAGGCCTTATAAAGCAGGTGCTGTCCACGCCCCACTCAGACCTCACAGACTGTGAGCACAAAAACCAGCACCGGATCCCCTGCCATGCACAGAGCCTATAACCACTGCACAGCAAAAGACCCGAACCGGAGTATCAGCTGCGCTCAGGTCACTCCGCTAGCACTTGTCTCCCGGTTGCCATGACGACGTGGCAGCACAGGGCAGGAGACCCTAACAAAAACGTCCTTTTGACAATGTAGCAGTCCATTCAAATATTTAAAGACACTGTATCGCTGTAGAAATTATGTAGCAGCTTAACACGCTGCACGCTGACTGATCCGGCTAGCAAAAGTCACTAGTAGCTGTAATTTATATTAAAGTGCAACAAAGTAGCAGAAGGTCCATTCAGCAATTTGGATCCGTTAAAACTGAAGGAATAAGTTCTTTATAGCGTCTGGCCAGACAGAATAGGTGTGTGCTCACCGCTACCTTCCAGCATTGAGATCACAGTGAACTCCTCCCGGCTGCTGGTGCTTTTAACCTTTTGAAGGCAGTCATCTCTCGAGGATATATCCGTGTAGATCTGAAACTATTGCTGGCGGTAGACAGTGCAGTTTGACAGCGGTATGGAGCAAAGATACGTGAGTCAGTTACAGCACTCCTGATTTTAAAACTCATAATATCATCCAGCCAAATTGCCCAATATTGTGCTCTGGTGCTATCTATTGCACATTCATGGAATAAGTATGATGTCTATAAGTATAAATATGTGCACTGTTTAACTCATGAAGCTACTGATGGTGATCTGATTGCGTCTCCAGGGTTATCTCAGTCGGGTTCACTACGGCTGGCCGGCGGTCGGGCTCCCGGCGACCAGCATCCCGGCGCCGGGAGCCCGACCGCCGGCTTACCGACAGCTTGGCGAGCGCAAATGAGCCCCTTGCGGGCTCGCTGCGCTCGCCACGCTACGGGCACGGTGGCGCGCTACGCGCGCCACACTATTTTATTCTATTCACACTATTTTTATTTCCCACGAGGGAAAATAATTGTCGGTATGCCGGCTGTCGGGCTCCCGGCGCCGGTATACTGAGCGCCGGGAGCCCGACCGCCGGCAAACAGAAGACCACCCATCTCAGGGGTAAATTTACTAAGATTCGTATTTTCCAGATTCAGGTCAAAGTTCAATCACGAATGACATCGAAAGTGTAAAACTGCAACTTTTTGAATTGATTACGACTAATTTACTAAGCTGTCGTATTCGGGTTTTTCTTTTGTTCCGATGTCGATGTCATTCGTGGTTTTTTTTCTATTTTTACGGCAGTGATTAGCAAAACACTGCCGACTTTTTTTACAATCAATCTCGGCCGGATCTGTGTGATTCGTGCTGGGGTTTATTTTTTTTTTTTTTTTAATTAAACACTGTAAAATAATAAAAAAAAATGCGTGGGGTCCCCCCTCCTAAGCATAACCAGCCTCGGGCTCTTTGAGCCGATCCTGGTTGCAAAAATATGTGGAAAAAAATGACAGGGGTTCCCCCATATTTAAGCAACCAGCATCGGGCTCTGCGCCTGGTCCTGGTCCCAAAAATACGGGGGACAAAAAGAGTAGGGGTCCCCCGTATTTTTAAAACCAGCACCGGGCTCCACTAGCTGGACAGATAATGCCACAGCCGGGGGTCACTTTTATATAGTGCCCTGCGGCCGTGGCATCAAAAATCCAACTAGTCACTCCTGGCCGGGGTACCCTGGGGGAGTGGGGACCCCTTCAATCAAGGGGTCCCCCCCCCCAGCCACCCAAGGGCCAGGGGTGAAGCCCGAGGCTGTCCCCCCCCCCATCCAATGGGCTGCGGATGGGGAGGCTGATAGCCTTTGTTGTAAAAGAAAAGATATTGTTTTTAGTAGCAGTACTACAAGGCCCAGCAAGCCTCCCCCGCATGCTGGTACTTGGAGAACCACAAGTACCAGCATGCGACGGAAAAACGGGCCCGCTGGTACCTGTAGTACTACTACTAAAAAAATACCCAAAAAAAGACAAGACACACACACCGTGAAAGTATAATTTTATTACATACATACACACATACATACATACTTACCTACCTTAAGTTCCCACGCAGGTCGGTCCTCTTCTCCAGTAGAATCCAAGGGGTACCTGTTGAAGAAATTATACTCACGAGATCCAGGGGTCCAGGCTCCTCGGGAAATCCAGGGGTAATCCACGTACTTGCATAAAATAAGAAAACGGAAAGCCGAGCCACGAACTGAAAGGGGCCCCATGTTTTCACATGGGACTCCTTTCCACGAATGCCAGAAACCCACTCTGACTGATGTCTAAGTGGGTTTCTTCAGCCAATCAGGGAGTGCCACGTTGTAGCACTCTCCTGATCGGCTGTGTGCTCCTGTCCTCACTGACAGGCAGCACACGGCAGTGTTACAATGTAGCGCCTATGCGCTACATTGTAACCAATGATGGGAACTTTCTGCCCTGCGGTTGACCTAAAGTGACGTCACCGCTGAGCAGAAAGTTCCCAGCATTGGTTACAATGTAGCGCATAGGCGCTACATTGTAACACTGCCGTGTGCCGCCTGTCACTCAGTACAGGAGCACACAGCCGATCAGGAGAGTGCTACAACGTGGCACTCCCTGATTGGCTGAAGAAACCCACTTAGACATCAGTCAGAGTGGGTTTCTGGCATTCGTGGAAAGGAGTCCCATGTGAAAACATGGGGCCCCTTTCAGTTCGTGGCTCGGCTTTCCGTTTTCTTATTTTATGCAAGTACGTGGATTACCCCTGGATTTCCCGAGGAGCCTGGACCCCTGGATCTCGTGAGTATAATTTCTTCAACAGGTACCCCTTGGATTCTACTGGAGAAGAGGACCGACCTGCGTGGGAACTTAAGGTAGGTAAGTATGTATGTATGTGTGTATGTATGTAATAAAATTATACTTTCACGGTGTGTGTGTCTTGTCTTTTTTTGGGTATTTTTTTAGTAGTAGTACTACAGGTACCAGCGGGCCCGTTTTTCCGTCGCATGCTGGTACTTGTGGTTCTCCAAGTACCAGCATGCGGGGGAGGCTTGCTGGGCCTTGTAGTACTGCTACTAAAAACAATATCTTTTCTTTTACAACAAAGGCTATCAGCCTCCCCATCCGCAGCCCATTGGATGGGGGGGGACAGCCTCGGGCTTCACCCCTGGCCCTTGGGTGGCTGGGGGGGGGGACCCCTTGATTGAAGGGGTCCCCACTCCCCCAGGGTACCCCGGCCAGGAGTGACTAGTTGGATTTTTGATGCCACGGCCGCAGGGCACTATATAAAAGTGACCCCCGGCTGTGGCATTATCTGTCCAGCTAGTGGAGCCCGGTGCTGGTTTTAAAAATACGGGGGACCCCTACTCTTTTTGTCCCCCGTATTTTTGGGACCAGGACCAGGCGCAGAGCCCGATGCTGGTTGCTTAAATATGGGGGAACCCCTGTCATTTTTTTCCCCATATTTCTGCAACCAGGATCGGCTCAAAGAGCCCGAGGCTGGTTATGCTTAGGAGGGGGGGGACCCCACGCAATTTTTTTTAATAAAATAACAACTTTCCCACCCCTTCCCACTGATATACATGCACGGATCTCATGGATCCCTGCATGCCTATCCAATCACGGAAAAAAAAAGTAGGTCTGTTTTTTTTTAGCACTTTTTTACGAGTTGTAATTTTTCACGGCAGTGTTTGTTTGTTTTTTGCTTTGCACTTCTTAGTAAATGACCGAGATTCATACTTAAACAGCCGCGTTTTGACCGATGGTGTATTCATTCGTAATTTTTTACTTGGACTTGCAAAAAATTACGAATGCCCTCATCTCTGCCGTGATTAGTGTTTAGTAAATTACCGAGATGACACTTTGATGAAAAAACGGCATCTCGGTCAAAATCGGGAGCTTAGTAAATTTCCCCCTATGTTGGGCTATGGGAAAACATCAATGTTTTTCAGAAATTCCAGTTCTATTGGAATGTGAGTTGAATTTGGCTTTAGAAACAATTTGACATTCTATTTTGCATTTAGTAAATCTCTTCAATCAAAATCGAATGGAAATAGAAAGCCCAAATCCCTTCTAAATCAAATCGAACAACAGTAAATTGTGCCCCAGGAGAGATTGTTTATTTCAGTACACAGTGTTGTATTTGGCCTCTCCATTGCTCCTTATATCCTCACTTGTTTGATGGAAGCAGTAATCTTTCATCTCCAGCAGAAAGTCCACTTGTATACTGTACCTGGACAACAATCTGTAAATTCCTTCAGATCAGCAAATGTTTCTAAATCACAATCTTGGTTTTTCCATAAAACTGTTAGGCGCCGGGGTCCGCTTGTCTGCGCGGCCCGGCGCCTAGCAACTAGAGACGCCGTGCGCGTACAGCCGCCGGCTCCCTAGCAACGCTAGACGCCGGGCGTGCTGAGCCGCACGGACCCTAGCAACGGGGACGCCACTGGCGGACCGCGTTCCCCGTTGCTAGGCTTTAGGAAATTAAGATATTCACCTGCTCTCTGGCCGTGCAGCAAGGCAGCTGCACGGCATTTATTCTAATCAGCCTTTAGCAGCTGATTGGAGGACTCCTTGTTAAATACACTCCCAGGGCTTCTCACAGACGCCGGTAATAGCTTCCTGCATGCTGCCTTTGTTTGCTGAGAGTCTGTTTCCAGTCCTGCTGTATCCGGTCATTCCAGTCCTCAGAAGTCCGGTATTCGGGAGTTGTCATCTCATCCCAAGAGGTCGTTTGGTTCCCTGGAGTCCTGACTGATCACCGTTTTATATCCAGTGGTGTTCGTGAGTTACGGCTCTGCCGTGTGTTGCGGCTCAGCCGCTTTACCTTTTATATTTTATGTTTGGAGCATTTGCGGAGGGTTCCGCTTCCACAAGTCCTCTCTGGTACTCGGCAGTGCCGGGTAGGAGAATTGGACAAGTGGATATTTTGGTTGTCCTTTTCCCTGGCGGTTTCTCCGCACATATTATAGTTTTGAGTTTGCTTAGCCCCTGGCCTGGTTGTTTAGTTAGAGGGCCTCTTGTTATCACCCTGTCTCGGGTTTCCCTTTGTCTCTCATTAAGACCGGGGGGCATCGAAGTTGGGCAGACATAATCCGCCCTTCAAACGCGGCTGCCAAGGGCTCAAGAAACCATAGTCTCGCAGGGGATTTCTGACAACACGGGTGAGACAACAGAGTTAGGGCGCCAGGGGCTATTTTCCTGTCCTGCTCCCTTCCCCAGCATTCTGTTCCAGTGCTCCGGTCCTTGCCATAAGATCTCCTCTGACCAGAGTGCTGGAATCATAACATTATTACCGGCCATACCAAAACTTAAAATTAAAAGAGGTTTAATTTTTTCTTATTCAGTTTTGTGAGAGTTTATCGGCCTCATGAATCCAACAGGTTTAGGGCCAAATCCTGGTCAGCTCTTAGTCAGCCAGATTCAAGAACTAACTCAGATGGTTCAGGATCTTTCTCTTCGGGTGAAGTCGCAGGAAGATCTTTTGCGAGCTTCCCCAAGGGTAGTCCCTGAACCAAAGATGCATTTGCCTGACCGTTTTTCTGGTGATAGAAAAGAGTTTTTTAATTTTAAAGAATCCTGTAAGCTTTATTTTCGTTTAAGACCAACTTCCTCGGGTACTGAATCTCAGCGGGTCGGGATTATTTTTTCTTTGCTCCTGGGGGATCCTCAGACCTGGGCATTTGGTTTAAAAGCAGAGGATCCGGCATTGTTGTCAGTTGATGCTTTTTTTGAGTCTTTAGGGCTCTTGTATGATGACCCTGATAGAGGGGCGTCCGCTGAAAGTCAGTTGCGCGCTCTCAGACAGGGTAGAAATCCTGCGGAGGTTTATTGTACGGAGTTTCGCCGTTGGTCGAACGACTGTGGCTGGAATGACCCAGCCCTGCGCAGTCAGTTTCGCCTCGGCTTATCAGAGTCTATAAAAGACAGTCTCCTTCAGTACCCCACTCCTGAGACTCTCGATAAACTCATGGAGCTTTCTATTAAGAGTGATCGTCGTCTCAGAGAGCGGAGGGCTGAAAAAGGAGCACCTGTAAGGTCAAGTCCGTGTGTATATTCCATTCCTGAAGATGTAGAGGAGCCCATGCAGATGGGTCTCTCCCGGCTGTCTCCTGAAGAAAGAGCCAGAAGGCAAAATTCTGGTCTTTGTCTGTACTGTGGGGGTAAGGGACATTTTGCTCGTAATTGTCCGAACAAGTCGGGAAACGCTTTGACCAGGTGAATTGTGAGGGGGTTCACCTAGGTCTGCAGCTTATCTCCTCGAATAACTCCCTTTTAGTCCCAGTTAAAGTTTCCTTTGGCAGCCTCAGTTCTTCGGTGTCGGCTTTTGTTGACAGTGGAGCTGCAGGAAACTTTATGGATTTAACTTGGGCTAAGGCCTTAGGCATTCCTCAGTTACCTTTGGGTAGGTGTGTCACCATGCATGGCTTAGATGGGAGTCCGCTGTCTAATGGGATTATTTCTCTCCATACACCCCCTGTACTACTTACAGTAGGAGCTCTACATTCCGAGAAAATCGAGTTCTTTCTTACACATTGCCCAGCAGTTCCAGTTGTTCTGGGTCACCCTTGGCTTGCATTTCATAATCCCACCATTGATTGGCGGTCGGGGGAGATTTCACAATGGGGTACTTTTTGTAATAAGGAATGTATCACGTTTCCAGTCAGAGTAGCAGCTATCATTCCAGAACTCATTCCGGTGGAATACCAGGAGTTTGCTGATGTTTTCTCCAAAGGCAATGCGGACATTCTGCCTCCCCATCGGCCTTATGATTGTGCTATTGAGTTAATTCCTGGTGCCGCATTGCCAAAGGGAATATTATATGCATTATCCGGGCCAGAAACTGCGGCTATGAATGATTATGTAAAGGAGAGCCTTGAGAAAGGATTTATTAGACCATCAAAATCTCCTTTAAGTGCAGGCTTCTTCTTTGTGGAGAAAAAGGATGGCTCGCTTAGACCTTGCATTGATTTTAGAGCCCTGAATAAGATCTCAGTTAAAAACACCTATCCTTTGCCGTTGATTTCTGTACTCTTTGATCAGTTACGTTCTGCTGTGATTTTTTCTAAAATTGACCTTAGAGGAGCGTACAACCTCATCCGAATTAAATCTGGAGATGAGTGGAAAACGGCCTTCAGTACTCAGTCGGGTCACTACGAATACCTGGTGATGCCGTTCGGCCTGTCCAATGCTCCGGCAGTTTTTCAAGACCTCATTAACGATGTGCTCCGTGACTTCCTAGGGAAATTCGTGGTCGTTTACTTAGACGACATCCTGATTTTTTCTGAATCAATGGAACAACATGTTACCCAGGTGCGTCTGGTTCTTCAAAAGTTACGCGAGAATCATTTATATGCCAAGCTGGAGAAGTGTGAGTTTCATGTCACGGAAGTATCTTTTTTAGGGTACATAATTTCCCCTCAGGGATTTTCCATGGAACCAAAGAAACTCCAGGCCATCCTTAGTTGGGCGCAACCCACCAATTTAAAAGCAATTCAGCGCTTTTTAGGGTTTGCGAATTATTATAGGAGGTTCATTCATTCTTTTTCTGACCTGGTTGCTCCCATTGTAGCTCTGACAAAGAAAGGAGCGGATCCTACCAACTGGTCGCGTGAAGCTGAGTTGTCCTTCCGGGCCTTGAAACAAGCCTTTGTCTCGGCTCCAGTCCTCAGACATCCTAATCCGGAATTGCCCTTTGTGGTGGAGGTTGATGCCTCGGAGGTTGGAGTGGGGGCTATCCTTTCTCAAAAGGATCCGGAGTCTCTGGAGTTACATCCTTGTGCCTTTATGTCCAGGAAATTCTCCTTCGCTGAATCCAACTATGACGTTGGTAATCGGGAGTTACTGGCGGTAAAGTGGGCTTTCGAGGAGTGGAGGCATTGGCTGGAGGGAGCAAAAACATACTATTTCGGTATTGACTGACCATAAGAACCTGCAATACATTGAATCGGCTAAGCGGCTTAATGCCCGGCAGGCACGTTGGGCATTATTTTTTACGCGTTTCAAATTTATAATCACTTTCAGGCCTGGTTCCAAGAATACTAAGGCTGATGCCCTGTCACGTAGCTTTCTTCCGGTTCACAATAACAATCCTGTTACCCCCATACTTCCATCTTTGGTCATCTGGGCGGGCCTCACACAAGATTTATTTACCCAGTTAAAACAGCTTCAACACCAAGCTCCTAGAATTACTCCTGCTGGTCGTCTTTACGTCCCTGAGTTTTTGAGAGCTACTGTTTTAACGGAATTCCATGATAACAAAGTTTCGGGGCATCCAGGAGTCTCTAAGACATTGGAGTTAGTCTCTCGCTCAGTATGGTGGCCTGGTCTTTCTAAAGACGTCAAGGAATTTGTTTATTCATGTCAGGTTTGTGCACAGTATAAGGTTCCCCGTTCCTTGCCCATCGGGCAACTTATGCCCTTAAATGTTCCTCTCAGGCCGTGGTCTCATATTTCCATGGATTTTGTGGTTGACCTTCCCCTTTCAGCCGGATTCCGAGTCATATGGGTGGTAGTGGACCGTTTTAGTAAAATGGCTCATTTTATTGCTCTTCCCCGATTGCCTTCTGCCCAAGGGTTGGCAGTTTTTGTTTCTCCGCCATGTATTCAGGCTTCATGGGTTGCCTACTGATATTGTTTCTGATCGGGGTCCACAATTCATCGCACAATTCTGGAAATGTTTTTGTGCCTCTTTGAAGATGAAATTGTCGTTAACATCCGGTTACCACCCACAATCCAACGGGCAAACCGAACGAGTTAACCAATCATTGAAACAATATTTGCGCTTGTATTCAGCCAAACTCCAGAATGATTGGTCCGAGTTTCTTCCGTTGGCTGAATTTGCTTACAATAATTCTTGTCATTCCTCCACTAAAGAGTCTCCATTCTTTTCAGTTTTTGGTTTTCACCCCAGAGCTAATTCTTTTTTTCATCATTCCTCAGTCTCCTCGCTAACCTTAACCTCCCATCTCAGAGCCATTTGGAAAAAGGTGCACCTTGCTCTCAGAAAAGCGGCCTTTCGAGAGAAGAAATTTTCTGACAGGCTCCGACGTCCTTGCACTTTTAAGGTGGGAGATAGGGTGTGGTTGTCGACTCGCAACATCAGGCTTCGACAATCCTCGGCTAGACTGGGACCCAAATTTATTGGGCCATTTCTTATTATTAAAAGAGTCAACCCAGTTGCCTTTCGGTTACGTTTACCAAGATCTCTCAGGATTGGAAATACGTTTCATTGTTCCCTGTTGAAACAATACGTTTCTTCCAGTAGATTTCCTCGGAAGATCTCTCAGGGTAGATCTCCAGTGGATGTACAGGGACAACAGGAGTTCTTGGTAGAGAAGGTTCTCGATTCCAAATTGTCCCGGGGTCGGCTGTATTTTCTAGTTCACTGGAAAGGCTATGGTCCGGAGGAAAGGTCTTGGGTCCTGGATAAGGATCTTCATGCCCCGAGGCTCAAGAGGGCATTTTTTCGGGAATTTCCTCAGAAACCTGGCTTTAGGGGTTCCTTGTCTGCGCGGCCCGGCGCCTAGCAACTAGAGACGCCGTGCGCGTACAGCCGCCGGCTCCCTAGCAACGCTAGACGCCGGGCTCGCTGAGCCGCACGGACCCTAGCAACGGGGACGCCACTGGCGGACTGCGTTCCCCGTTGCTAGGCTTTAGGAAATTAAGATATTCACCTGCTCTCTGGCCGTGCAGCAAGGCAGCTGCACGGCATTTATTCTAATCAGCCTTTAGCAGCTGATTGGAGGACTCCTTGTTAAATACACTCCCAGGGCTTCTCACAGACGCCGGTAATAGCTTCCTGCATGCTGCCTTTGTTTGCTGAGAGTCTGTTTCCAGTCCTGCTGTATCCGGTCATTCCAGTCCTCAGAAGTCCGGTATTCGGGAGTTGTCATCTCATCCCAAGAGGTCGTTTGGTTCCCTGGAGTCCTGACTGATCACCGTTTTATATCCAGTGGTGTTCGTGAGTTACGGCTCTGCCGTGTGTTGCGGCTAAGCCGCTTTACCTTTTATATTTTATGTTTGGAGCATTTGCGGAGGGTTCCGCTTCCACAAGTCCTCTCTGGTACTCGGCGGTGCCGGGTAGGAGAATTGGACAAGTGGATATTTTGGTTGTCCTTTTCCCTGGCGGTTTCTCCGCACATATTATAGTTTTGAGTTTGCTTAGCCCCTGGCCTGGTTGTTTAGTTAGAGGGCCTCTTGTTATCACCCTGTCTCGGGTTTCCCTTTGTCTCTCATTAAGACCGGGGGGCATCGAAGTTGGGCAGACATAATCCGCCCTTCAAACGCGGCTGCCAAGGACTCGAGAAACCATAGTCTCGCAGGGGATTTCTGACAACACGGGTGAGACAACAGAGTTAGGGCGCCAGGGGCTATTTTCCTGTCCTGCTCCCTTCCCCAGCATTTCGTTCCAGTGCTCCGGTCCTTGCCATAAGATCTCCTCTGACCAGAGTGCTGTAATCATAACAAAAACAGCTTTGGTTTTTCCATAAAGTCATTTCTGAATATACTGTAAAGTATAAGATTTTTGGGATTCTGTAGTCAGGGACAGATTGGGAATTGAAAGTGGCCCTGGAAACACTTACAGAAGTGGCCTCACATGGGCAGCACCAGGGGTATACCATGTAACCATGGCGGCAGCATCACCCCTCACATATCGGCCCACCAGGAATCTTCCATGTGAGCCCTATAGCCAATCCACACCTGCATATAGTTTCCCCTTCTTTCATTCTTGCAGCTCCTCCATTATCCGAGGTCCACATCTCTGTTTCCCGGACGCCACAATATGATAGAATATCTTTAAAAGAAATGGCAAAGGTCATTGCTATGATAATTCCTAAATTAGCTGAAGATAGAATATATCTTTTCATTTTTTAAGGGGTGTTTTTGTTCAGGCCTACTGTATGTGGCTATACTATTTAAGCACTTGGCAAATAGACCCGTTTGATTATACCTATCCTCCTTTGACACAAGTTTAAACATCTTCATTGCATACAAAACAGTTACATCATAATTAGCCTTTGCCATAAATTCTATTACACTGTGTAGAAACATCAGTGCTCCAACGCTAGTACCCAGGTCACACTAATACTGCTTTTATATGTAAATGCCGGGTCACACCTGGGTTCTTGTAGCCAACTCCAACACGGATGCGACCCGGCTGGGACCTTGATCAGACTGGTGGCAGGAACCAGCTTATTGCAGAGTCGGTGACGTCAGTGGCCACCACCTGTGGGCCATTTAAAATGTGCCAGCCAATATACTGAATACATATGTGGTACAGCAAGGAGATATAGAATGGATTTAAGATGCACTGCCTGGGACCTGAATGACTGGTCGGTAGTGTCTAGGTCAACAATCAATAGGTCAACATCATATGGTCAACAGTTACAAAAGGTTGACAGGGACAAAAGGTCTACAGAAGAGAGGCCGACATTCAATAAGGTCGACAGGTACCAAAGGTTGACTGATTCAAAAGGGCGAAATTACAATGGTGGACACCATATATTTTTTTTTTTTTGGGGGGGGGGGGGGGGGGGGTTATATGTTTTGTCAACTTTTGCTTGATTTACTATCCACGTGGATTTTGCCCGAAGCGTGGCCAGAGAAGTGAGCCGGCAAGGGTGCGTTTAAACTAATTGCGGTCACATATGATAAAACATACAAAATTACAAACAAAAAAACTGAAAACAAACAAAAAACTTGTGTCAACCATTGTCATGTCGACCTTTTGTATCTATTGACCTTACCCACTATCTACCTTTTACCTGTCGTCTAATGCATGTTGACCATATAGAGTCGACCTAAGTACTGTCTACCTAGACACTGTAGATCTTCTACCACACCCCATGCCCTGCATGCTGTGCTTACACTGGACATGACCATAACCTAATCCTGTTCCTCACTGTTGGGCATAACACTCACTGACAAGACCAATGGCATGACAATCACAATACAATTCTATTATAATCTGTAATGATAAAACGTGACACAACTGATATGCCTTCATTACTAGAAGCACTGCAGAGTATGTTTGTGCATTATAAATAAATAAAACTTACATTAATAATACAATTCTATTATACGCTAAACAATCATTAACATGACATGACCCCTGGACAGGAACATAAATCAATTTTTCTACAGTCAACAGACAAATTTCACAATACAAATCTATTACACCGTATACCAGCGGTGTGCAACTAGTGATCTGAGGGCCAGCTATAGTGCGGCATGTGGCTCCCAGCTTCACAGAAAGCTCCAGCATATCCCCATGAACACCTAGGGCCTGATTCAGAGTTGCTGGCAGATCACACGCAGCTACGATTTCTCATGAATTCTCAAGTGCAAAAATTTGCATGTCCTGCAACGCCCACTTTGCATATCTGAGCAATGCTCAAGTGCGCTTGTGGATCTGATCTCTCCACCATTGGTCGCAACATCGACTCCTCAAGCATTCCCTGCCTGGTGCAGAGTCTCTGTTGTAACTTTACTTACGGCCGCTGTGGCTGAGATGCTGCAAAAAAGATCACAGCCGCCTGCTAAAACATGGCCATGATAACTCCCATAACATGTCACTGATGTCTACAGCAAATGCGCATGCCATCGCAGGCTTTGGTTCGTGCATGCTCAGTATGGGCTTACTGGACTTTTCATGCATGCGTCGTAGCAAAAAATCGGTACTGGGTCCACCTCTGAAACCAGCCCTTAGTTCTAACAGAAATGCCTCCATCTTCATAGAAATATAGAAATAATTGGATAGCACATTTTTAACATACGGTTTGGGCTGCATGAACAGGTCATGATGCTGCTTACAGTAAGTCACAAATGTGAATTTAAGCTTCTGTAAATATGTATCTCCCATAAACCATTCCTATTGTTTTATAATGAACGCAAGGATGAGCCATATCTGCTGACTTATCATTTGAATCTTTTAGTTATTAGCTATATTGTTTTACCAGTAAGGAACCACCAGAGGGCGCCTGCTGTACACACTTTACTACTGTAAAGTCAGATTTGGTGTGACTGTGAAGAGTTCCATTCAGTTGTTTATTCTTATGCTTTTCAGATTCCATGGTCAGAGGACTGGAAGATTTATTTATTTATTTATTTACTAACAGTTTCTTATATAGCGCAGCAAATTCCATTGCGCTTTACAACTGGAAGATGATTTACACCATGCTCATATCATACAGTCAAAACACAATTGCAGCCTTTACACTGCATGCACAGAATCGTTGTAGCATTAAGACAAAAAACAGAGCTTATCAGATCATGGCAGTGATAGGGAGCTGTTTGTGTTAATTAGAGTTAACAATATGGTTGGTAATAGGATTGGTGCTATTTGCTGTGAATGTGATTGGTGCATTGTGGCTGTAAATGTGATTGGTGCAATGTGTCTCTAAATGGGATTGGTGCAATATGGCTGTCAATAGTATTGGTGCAAAGTGGCTGTAACTGGGATTGGTACAGTGTGGCTGTAACTGGGATTGGTACAATGTGGCTGTAACTGGGATTGGTGTAATGTGGCTGCCAATAGGATTGGTGCAATATGGTTGTAAATGGGATTGGTAGAATATGGCTGACAAAGAGACATGTCCTGTGTGGCTGACAATGGGATCTGCCTGCAATTGGATTATATAATATGTAGATGACAAATATGGAAAATGGTAAATATTGTGAAAAATATGAAGCCAAATAAACCCAACAGAATATACAGCAGTTGTATGCTAAATACAGTAGTATGCCTAAAAGAATTGAGTATACCTAACAGTATACACAATATACAGTAATTTGCCAAACAAGATAAAATAGTTTTTGCTTTGGCCCATAAAGATTCCCAGTGCTGTGCACCGAAAATTCCTTGGAAGTGCCAGTAAAGAGCCCCTTGATGCCCCAGCTGGCAGAGTCATCTTTATTTTGCTCTCAATGTAATCCTGGCAGTGCAATGCAGATTATCTTAGTGGCTGGTGTTGAACAGACTTCTCCAATTTGGTGCACACCTCCCTGCTGGCAATTAGCAGTGATAGTGTTAGTGATAGTGCTGGTAGGACGGGTCAGGTCACATAATTAGTTATTAACTACATCCCGGTGGAACATCTGTTTTTCGGTACAGTTGTCCCACAATCAGAGCAATATTGAATTGCTCCAATACTTTAGCATCCACCGCCTCAAGATGTGGCGAGTTGGATTCTTAATTATTGGGGCCACGTTGGAGCTGAATCATGAGTAGGCCCCACTAGAAGAAAAAGCTTGTACAGAGACAGGGATATAAATCTTTCACCCCAGATGCAGCACTCTGAACATGCTTAGAAAATGCAGCACGTAGAAAACAGACATTACATGGTACTGTTCCCATCAATTATTGATAAAAATAAGAATATTGCTAGTAGGGGACAGAAGATGAGATGACACTTGAACTTTTTTCAGATTTATTTTGTTTTTAGCATTGTTCAGTCTTAAAACCAGTTATTCCAGTAACCTTACAAGGTGTGACATCTCATGTATGTGTACGTCTTATTTTCCAAGCAAGTTCACAGCAACATATGACAGCAGGATTTAAAATAATCAAACTTTTGCTTTGACAGAGAGAAAATTCAAGTAGCTCAGATCTATCCTTAAAGGTGAGTGATCAAACCCGAATTAAACCCCGAATCTCTGCACTTGAGGTATGTAAAAAGTTATTTTTGAGCTGAATTAGTAATATTGTATTCTCAATAGTACAATAGGATCTTTGTTCTTAAAAAAAAAAACTACACTTAGCCCAACATAATGTGATTCCATTTTATTACAAATTATGCAATGTTATTATAGTTCTATTATTTATTGTACTCATCAGGATTCAGAGTGACACGGTGCACTTTTGTTTGTTGGAGATAGCAACTAATTTCCAATTAACAGCAATTGTTACTGTAATATTGGACTTTTGATGAATAGCCACAAAATCTAAGCATCCCCAGGGTGTATGTAGGGGTTAACACAGTGACCCCACTTTTCTGGTTGCTATTGTGAGGTTTCTCTAGTGCATTCTGGAACTTGGGCCCAGCAGCTTATGCCATCTACAGATGGCCTTAGAAATTGCAGCCTATAGGCTGCACACCGTAGCATTTACCAGGAGTGGGACCTGTAAGATCCCTCCCAAGCAATGGCTGCTCACACATGCGCTGCTTGATGAATGCTCATGCCCAGTAGCATGGCCAGCCTCTGAACCAGTAATTAAAATTATTTTATCAGCAATCAGTTTATTTGTACATGTCACATTGATAGGCTACATGCTTGTGTGTGTTTTTGAATGCATCTGGGTGAACCTTAATTTCTCATTGGTGTGAGAAGTGGGGATAAGTGGGGTCTAAAACCGGATAATTAACAGATCCTTAAAACCTGTCATCTTCTCGTCACATTTACTAAACAATGTGGAGAGAAATCTTTAAACCACGATTCCTAGTTACAAATTATTTAATGAAGCTTAATGGTTTACCTTTTTTTTTTTTTTTTTTTTTTTTTACACAGCAGGTGACTTTTAATAGCACAGTTTTAAAGTGTTATAAAGAAAAATATTTGGAACCATGGGAATAGGACAATGTGAATAAAATAAAAAATGTTCCTCCTAGTGTAACAGTTATACTGTATAATCATTTTCAGAATTCCTTTGTCATTGGTTAATGACTAGATATTTTATTACTCTGGACAAGAAAAGAATAGTGAAAAAAAAATAATCCCCCAGCACACTGCAAATAGGCCAGCATAAAGAGACATACATTCTGCCTGATGATAGCAATGCAGAGATCTCAGTTGCATGCATTTGCAAATATATGGTAAGCCACCAGCCTCGCAAAACATCTCTGTTTGGTGGTCCCTATGATATATGATAATGGTACCATTATTGAGTCATATATTTTTATCTAAATTGAGAGCTGACTTAACAGGAGGCACCCCGAGATCCTCCAAAATGACACTACAAGGATCAGCATACCTTCCGGCTACTGATCTCATAAATTCCATACAGAACAGCGATACACATGATGGAAATTGCTCAAATCAATGTATAGGCCATCACAGGTGCATGTAAGGGAGGGGTTAATTTAGACAAGAAAAAACAACAAACTTTTTATTACTCTGGTTCTATTCGGTTACAAAGGTTTAGAAAGTAATTGCTGCTACATTGTATTTGCATGTGACTCTATTCCCCGCCATCATGAATGAATACGAAACCACAGATTTAAAACTGGTAATTAATTTCATTCCAAATTAATTCATGTATAACAGAAAGTGAATTATTAAATTTCTAATAAAGCTATAAAGAGTATTTTATTTTGAATCCTGACACATTATCATCAATAGTATTATATTATAATAACAATCTACAACCCCGTAGCCTCAGGATATTATGCTTTTCATGAACGTTGCAATGTTGCAGGTGATATCAATCATTTGATTCAAAATTACTGTGTGTAGCTCCAAAATACTTATAATTCAAAGTTGATCAGATCATTAACATATATGTTGGTAAATCCTGCTGGAAGATGAGATCTTATCACTACAATTACAGTGACGCAGGTGACAATCACAGCTTTCAACCGTCCTGTTGGTGTCATTTGCTTATCTAGTTTGTTTGTGCCCCCACCATGTGTCTCCTTTATCCTGTCTGCAACCAGGGCTGCCAAGAGAAATTCTGGGCCCTGGTACAACAACTTCCTGGGTCCCCCTGCCCCCACTGGGGGAGGGGGGGGGGGGTCGGTGTGTGACCACAGCATGCTGGGGACATGGCCACTCCTCTTTGGGGGCATGTCTATCACATCAGAAGCACCCACTCACAGGAGCATGGCATGCCTCCCAGCCATGGTAGTAGAGAGCCTGGTTGGGCCCAGGTACCTTTCAGGGGGCATGGCTTGATCAAAGAAGGCATGGACCTGGACCCCCACTAGGCCCCTCCATCAGACCTGGGCCCAGGTCATTTGTACCTTCTCCCCCCCTCTTGACGCCACTGTCTGCACCCACCACTTCATCCGGGCAAAATCACGTTGCTATCACTAATATTTACTGTATATGCATAGTTTTGTTTACATTTTCTTTTCCACATATACCTATAGAAAATAGATTGTTTGTTGCGCTAGGCTAGATGTATACAACAGTAAAGTATTTATTGATATTTATTTTCTAGACGCCAACATGGAGCGAGTTATAAAATACTTAAAATCAGGCACAGATGCCAAGATGAACATCATTTGTGGACTTATCATTCTAACCAGCATGGTAACTTACAAGGCATATGAATTTAAGTGCCCATGCTTACCAGGATACAATAAACTTTATGGATTAATGATCCTGATTGCCCCACCCTTGATCTTCTTCTTTGTTGGGATTATTGTCAGCCAGTACTGTGGTATACTGACAATAGAATGCTCTCGACCTGATGGCAACAGAGAGAAAAACAAGAAGGTTTTAAGGTATGTCTAAAATATATGTAAAGGTTTCCTGATACACTTTTACTCTGTATATCATTTCTAAAGTGCTAAATGCCTTCTCCACAATTAAATGTTTGGACCTATCACAGAGCTCCCAGACACATTATATTGAAAGACAAAATCTCCCCTTTAAATGGGATAAAGGGGTAGAGAAGGGTTCCTTATCCGTTACAGCCATTAACAAAAACTGTGTGGGATACATAGGGTCTTGTCTTTAATAGAACCCATTTAGCTCCTTCATGTGTATTTCAGCAAAGAAACTCAATTCCAGCAGCACTCGATATAATGTTATGTGTAACGGTATAACACACCAATTTGCTGCCTGTAAAAAAGTCAATTACCACTGCGCTGTTTAAGGTTGAAAAACGTAAACCAAAAAACAGGCAGCAGACTGTCATCCCCAAAATCAGTCCCCAATGCGGAAGGCTAGTCAGATGCTTGGGTGCGTTGGGAGAGGAATCAGCAGCAGAAAGAAAGAAGTAATAATGCCACTGTATAGGTTATTGGTACGGCCTCATCTAGAATACTGTGTTCAATTCTGCAGGCCATATCTTCAAAAGGATATTAATACATTAGAGACTGTACAAAGAAAGACTAAAAAAATCTCAATATGTATAGTTTGGAGCAGAGAAGAGAAAGGGGGGACATGATAGAAACTTTCAAATATATTAAGGGTTTTAACAAAGTCCAGGAGGGAAACATTCTCCAAATGAAGAGAAGCAATAGGACACGAGGACATGCACTGAGACTGGATGGAGGTGGGTTCAGGGGAAATTTGAGGAAAAATTACTTCACAGAAAGGGTAGTGGACAAGTGGAATAGTCTCCCATCAGAGGCAGTAGAGCAATTTAAACATGCTTGGGATAGGCATATGAATATCCTTACAAAGAACTAAGGGGCAGATGTATTAACCTGGAGAAGGCATAAGGAAGGGATAAACCAGTGATATGTGCAAGGTGATAAAGGCACCAGCCAATCAGATCATACTGTTAATTTACATATTGGAGCTGATTGGCTGGTTCCTTTATCACCTTGCACATATGACTGATTTATCACTTCCTTATGCCTTCTCCAGGTTAATACATCTGCCCCTGTGTATCAAATAAGGTTGGAGATAAAAATATGGTAAAAAAAGGGTAGACTAGATGGGCCGAGTGGTTCTTATCTGCCGTCAAATTCTATGTTTCTATGTTTTTTACTGGGCAGCATGGACTGGTTTCCACTACAACAGAGACACCAGGTGGTACATTGTACAAAAGATTGACTTTGATCAATTTAAACGAGCTAAAATTCAATTAAAAAATTAATGTTGTATTTCAGGGTAATATGTTTTATTAATATCATTAGATATGTTGTATATTGGATGGATATTACAACCATGTGTCATGCAGGGATACGGGATCCTTAACAGGGAATGTTGTCTTAATTTTTGTGCGGTTGCAAATTAGATCACAATTAACACAGTTTTAGATAAATAGTTAATAAAACATTTTTGTAATTGCTACTGTTCTGTTATACATCTGTAAAGATCAAGGTTTGGGACATCAGTTAGTTTACTTTTTGTTTGATTAGTGTGATTGCATTAATGAAGAATAACATCTACCCTGGAACTGACAGCATGTATCTATTATAAAGTGATCTCATGAACTCATGCAGAAGTCAAATGGCACAGTTACAGATATTCACATACCTGCTTGCCATACACTAACATTGTCATCAACTACTATTGCACAGCTGTGCATACACAAGGCACAGTCTAACATAACTTCAAAGGTAATGTGTCTTCAGAACAAAACAAAAGTGTATTATATATCATGCTGTATTCACTGCATCATTACATAGAAACATAGAATTTGACGGCAGCTAAGAACCACTTGGCCCATCTAGTCTGCCCCTTTTTTAACCTTAATTCTTTGTAAGGATATTCATATGCCTATCCCAAGCATGTTTAAATTGCTCTACAATCTAAGCCTCTACCACCTCTGATGGGAGGTTATTCCACTTATCCACTACCTTTTCTGTGAAGTAATTTTTCCTTAAATTTCCACTGAAACTGCCTCCCTCCAGTTTCAGTGTATGTCCTCGAGTTCTAATACTTCTCTTCCTTTGAAGAATGTTTCCCTCCTAAACTTTAAGACCCTTGGTATATTTGAAAGTTTCTATCATGTCCCCCCCCCTTTCCCTTCTCTCCTCCAAACTATGCATGTTAAGATCTTTTAGCCTTTCCGGGTAAGTTTTGTGATGTAGGCCATGCACCATTTTAGTTGCCCTTCTTTGTACACTCTTTAATGTATTTATATCCTTCTGGAGATAGGGTCTCCAGAACTGGACACAGTATTCCAGATGGGGCCGTACCAATGACCTATACATTGGCATTATTACTTCTTTTTTCCTGCTACTGATTCCTCTCCCTATGCAACCAAGCATCTGACTTGCCTTTCTCATTGCTTTGTTGCATTGCTTTCATGCCTTTAAGTCACTTGAAACAGTGACTCCTAAATCCCTTTCCTCCTCAGTAGTTTCCATTATAGTATCCTTGATACTATATTTAGCCTTTGGATTTTTAAGACCCAATTGCATTTTTTAGCATTAAACTGTAGTTGCCATGTTCTTGACCATTTCTCAAGCCTACCTAGGTCATCAATCATTTGTTCTATCCCTCCCGGTGTGTCTACCCTGTTGCATATCTTTGTATCAGCTGCGAAAAGGCATACTTTCCCTTCAATGCCATTTGCAATGTCACCAACAAAGATATTAAAGAGAACTGGCCCAAGTACAGCTCCCTGGGGTACTCCACTTGTAACATTTCCCTCCATAGATTGCACTCCATTTACTACAACTGTCTGTTTCATATCCTGCAACCAGGTTTTTATCCATTTAACTGTTTTTTCTCTGACGTCCTAGTGGATGCTGGGACTCCGTCAGGACCATGGGGATGCTGGGACTCCGTCAGGACCATGGGGATTAGCGGCTCCGCAGGAGACAGGGCACAAAAATAAAGCTTTAGGATCAGGTGGTGTGCACTGGCTCCTCCCCCTATGACCCTCCTCCAAGCCTCAGTTAGGTTTTTGTGCCCGTCCGAGCAGGGTGCAATCTAGGTGGCTCTCCTAAAGAGCTGCTTAGAAAAAGTTATTAGGTTTTTTATTTTCAGTGAGACCTGCTGGCAACAGGCTCACTGCTACGAGGGACTTAGGGGAGAGAAGTGAACTCACCTGCGTGCAGGATGGATTGGCTTCTTAGGCTACTGGACACCATTAGCTCCAGAGGGATCGAACACAGGCCCAGCCATGGAGTCCGGTCCCGGAGCCGCGCCGCCGACCCCCTTGCAGATGCCGAAAAGTGAAGAGGTCCAGAAACCGGCGGCAGAAGACTTTTCAGTCTTCATGAGGTAGCGCACAGCACTGCAGCTGTGCGCCATTGTTGTCACACACTTCACACCAGCGGTCACGGAGGGTGCAGGGCGCTGGGGGGGGCGCCCTGGGCAGCAATGATAATACCTTATTCTGGCTAAAAAATACATCACATATAGTCCCTGGGGCTATATGGATGTATTTAACCCCTGCCAGGTCTCAGAAAAACGGGAGAAGAAGCCCGCCGAAAAGGGGGCGGGGCCTATTCTCCTCAGCACACAGCGCCATTTTCCCTCACAGAAATGCTGGTGGGAAGGTTCCCAGGCTCTCCCCTGCACTGCACTACAGAAACAGGGTTAAAACAGAGAGGGGGGGCACTTATTTGGTGATATGATTATATATATTAAGATGCTATAAGGGAAAAACACTTATATGAAGGTTGTCCCTGTATAATTATAGCGTTTTGGTGTGTGCTGGCAAACTCTCCCTCTGTCTCCCCAAAGGGCTAGTGGGGTCCTGTCCTCTATCAGAGCATTCCCTGTGTGTGTGCTGTGTGTCGGTACGTGTGTGTCGACATGTATGAGGACGATGTTGGTGAGGAGGCGGAGCAATTGCCTGTAATGGTGATGTCACTCTCTAGGGAGTCGACACCGGAATGGATGGCTTATTTAAGGAATTACGTGATAATGTCAACACGCTGCAAGGTCGGTTGACGACATGAGACGGCCGGCAAACAAAATAGTACCTGTCCAGGCGTCTCAAACACCGTCAGGGGCATTAAAACGCCCATTTTACCTCAGTCGGTCGACACAGACACAGACATGGACACTGACTCCAGTGTCGACGGTGAAGAAACAAACGTATTTTCCTTTAGGGCCACACGTTAATTGTTAAGGGCAATGAAGGAGGTGTTACATATTTCTGATACTACAAGTACCACAAAAAAGGGTATTATGTGGGGTGTGAAAAAACTACCTATAGTTTTTCCTGAATCAGATAAATTAAACGAAGTGTGTGATGATGCGTGGGTTTCCCCCGATAGAAAATTATTGGCGGTATACCCTTTCCCGCCAGAAGTTAGGGCGCGTTGGGAAACACCCCTCAGGGTGGATAAGGCGCTCACACGCTTATCAAAACAAGTGGCGGTACCGTCTCCAGATAGGGCCGCCCTCAAGGAGCCAGCTGATAGGAGGCTGGAAAATATCCTAAAAAGTATATACACACATACTGGTGTTATACTGCGACCAGCGATCGCCTCAGCCTGGATGTGCAGCGCTGGGGTGGCTTGGTCGGATTCCCTGACTGAAAATATTGATACCCTTGACAGGGACAGTATTTTATTTACTATAGAGCATTTATAGGATGCATTTCTATATATGCGAGATGCACAGAGGGATATTTGCACTCTGGCATCAAGAGTAAGTGCGATGTCCATATCTGCCAGAAGATGTTTATGGACACGACAGTGGTCAGGTGATGCAGATTCCAAACGGCACATGGAAGTATTGCCGTATAAAGGAGAGGAGTTATTTGGGGTCGGTCCATCGGACCTGGTGGCCACGGCAACAGCTGGAAAATCCACCTTTTTTACCCCAAGTTACATCTCAGCAGAAAAAGACACTGTCTTTTCAGCTTCAGTCCTTTCGTCCCCATAAGGGCAAGCGGGCAAAAGGCCAGTCATATCTGCCCAGGGATAGAGGAAAGGGAAGAAGACTGCAGCAGGCAGCCCATTCCCAGGAACAGAAGCCCTTCACCGCTTCTGCCAAGCCCTCAGCATGACACTGGGGCCGTACAGGACCCCTGGATCCTACAAGTAGTATCCCAGGGGTACTGATTGGAAATTCGAGACGTCTCCCCCTCGCAGGCTCCTGATGTCTGCTTTACCAACGTCTTCCTCCGACAGGAAGGCAGTATTGGAAACAATTCACAAGCTGTATTTCCAGCAGGTGATAATCAAAGTACCCCTCCTACAACAAGGAAAGGGGTATTATTCCACACTATATTGTGGTACTGAAGCCAGACGGCTCGGTGAGACCTATTCTAAATCTGAAATCTTTGAACACTTACATACAAAAGTTTCAAATCAAGATGGAGTCACTCAGAGCAGTGATAGCGAACTAGGAAGAAGGGGACTATATGGTGTCCCTGGACATCAGGGATGCTTACATCCATGTCCAAAGTTGCCTTTCTCACCAAGGGTACCTCAGGTTCGTGGTACGGAACTGTCACTATCAGTTTCAGACGCTGCCGTTTGGATTGTCCACGGCACCCCGGGTCTTTACCAAAGTAATGGCCGAAATGATGATTCTTCAAAGAAAAGGCGTCTTAAATATCCCTTACTTGGACGATCTCCTGATAAGGGCAAGGTCCAGAGAACAGTTGGAAGTCGAAGTAGCACTATCTCAAGTAGTTCTACGACAGCACGGGTGGATTCTAAATATTCCAAAATCACAGCCGTTTCCGACGACACGTCTGCTGTTCCTAGGGATGATTCTGGACACAGTCCAGAAAAAGGTGTTTCTCCCGGAGGAGAAAGCCAGGGAGTTATCCGAGCTAGTCAGGAACCTCCTAAAACCAGGAAAAGTGTCAGTGCAGCATTGCACAAGAGTCCTGGGAAAAATGGTGGCTTATTACGAAGCGATTCCATTCGGCAGATTCTACGCAAGAACTTTTCAGTGGGATCTGCTGGACAAATGGTCCGGATTGCATCTTCAGATGCATCAGCGGATAACCCTATCTCCAAGAACAAGGGTATCTCTCCTGTGGTGGTTACAGAGTGCTCATCTTCTAGAGGGCCGCAGATTCGGCATTCAGGATTGGATGCTGGTGACCACGGAGGCCAGCCTGAGAGGCTGGGGAGCAGTCACACAGGGAAAAAAATTTCTAGGGAGTGTGATCAAGTCTTGAGACTTTTCTCCACATAAATATACTGGAGCTAAGGACAATTTACAATGCTCTAAGCTTAGCAAGACCTCTGCTTCAAGGTCAGCCGGTATTGATCCAGTGGGACAACATCACGGCAGTCGCCCACGTAAACAGACAGGGCGGCACAAGAAGCAGGAGGCCAATGGCAGAAACTGCAAGGATTTTTCGCTGGGCGGAAAATCATGTGATAGCACTGTCAGCAGTGTTCATTCCGGGAATGGACAACTGGGAAGCAGACTTCCTCAGCAGAAAAAACTGGACAGGTATTGCGCCAGGTCAAGAGACCCTCAGGCAATAGCTGTAGACGCTCTGGTAACACCATGGGTGTACCAGTCAGTGTAGGTGTTTCCTCCTCTGCCTCTCATACCAAAAGTACTGAGAATTATAAGGCAAAGGGGAGTAAGAACGATACTCGTGGCTCCGGATTGACCAAGAAGAACTTGGTACCCGGAACTTCAGGAGATGCTCACGGAAGATCCGTGGCCTCTACCCCTAAGACGGGACCTGCTTCAGCAGGGACCGGGTCTATTCCAAGACTTACCGCGGCTGTTTTTAACGGCATGGCGGTTGAACGCCGAATTCTAAGGGAAAAAGGCATTCCGGAAGAGGTCATCCCTACGCTGGTAAAAGCCAGGAAGGAGGTGACTGCACAACATTATCACCGCATTTGGAGAAAATATGTTGCGTGGTGGGAGGCCAGGAAGGCCACCACGGAGGAATTTCAACTGGGTCGATTCCTACATTTCCTGCAAACAGGATTGTCTATGGGACTCAAATTGGGGTCCATTAAGATTCAAATTTCGGCCCTGTCGATTTCTTCCAGAAAAAATTGGCTTCAGTTCCTGAAGTCCAGACTTTTGTAAAAGGAGTACTACATATACAGCCCCCGGTTGTGCCCCCAGTGGCTCCGTGGGACCTTAATGTAGTTTTGGATTTTCTCAAATCCCATTGGTTTGAGCCACTCAAATCGGTGGATTTGAAATATCTTACATGGAAAGTAACCATGCTACTGGCCCTGGCTTCAGCCAGGAGAGTATCAGAATTGGCGGCTTTATCGTATAAAAGCCCATATCTGATTTTCCATTCGGACAGGGCAGAACTGCGGACGCGTCCTCAGTTTCTGCCTAAGGTGGTGTCAGCGTTTCACCTGAACCAACCTATTGTGGTGCCTGCGGCTACTAGCGATTTGGAGGATTCCAAGTTGCTGGACGTTGTCAGGGCATTGAAAATATATATTTCAAGGACGGCCGGAGTCAGAAAATCTGACTCGCTGTTTATACTGTATGCACCCAACAAGCTGGGTGCTCCTGCTTCTAAGCAGACGATTGCTCGTTGGATTTGTAGCACAATTCAACTTGCACATTCTGTGGCAGGCCTGCCACAGCCTAAATCTGTCAAGGCCCATTCCACAAGGAAGGTGGGCTCATCCTGGGCGGCTGCCCGAGGGGTCTCGGCATTACAACTCTGCCGAGCAGCTACGTGGTCGGGGGAGAACACGTTTGTAAAATTCTACAAATTTGATACCCTGGCTAAAGAGGACCTGGAGTTCTCTCATTCGGTGCTGCAGAGTCATCCGCACTCTCCCGCCCGTTTGGGAGCTTTGGTATAATCCCCATGGTCCTGACGGAGTCCCAGCATCCACTAGGACGTCAGAGAAAATAAGATTTTACTTACCGATAAATCTATTTCTCGTAGTCCGTAGTGGATGCTGGGCGCCCATCCCAAGTGCGGATTGTCTGCAATACTTGTACATAGTTATTGTTACAAAAAAATCGGGTTGTTATTGTTGTGAGCCGTCTGTTCAGAGGCTCCTACGTTTTGTCATACTGTTAACTGGGTTCAGATCACAGGTTGTACAGTGTGATTGGTGTGGCTGGTATGAGTCTTACCCGGGATTCAAAATCCTTCCTTATTGTGTACGCTCGTCCGGGCACAGTATCCTAACTGAGGCTTGGAGGAGGGTCATAGGGGGAGGAGCCAGTGCACACCACCTGATCCTAAAGCTTTATTTTTGTGCCCTGTCTCCTGCGGAGCCGCTAATCCCCATGGTCCTGACGGAGTCCCAGCATCCCCATGGTCCTGACGGAGTCCCAGCATCCACTACGGACTACGAGAAATAGATTTATCGGTAAGTAAAATCTTATTATAGTCCACAGTCCCATGCTTTCAAGTTTATTTAGCAGTCTGCTATGTGGGACAGTGTCAAATGCCTTACTAAAGTCTAGATATGCTACATCTACAGCTCCCCTTTATCTATAATTTTTGTCACAGAGTCAAAAAAGTCAATAAGATTTGTTCCCTTCTCCTTCTGTAGTAAATACTGAGCAAAAATAATTATTTTGGTGATCTGCTATTGCCTTGTCTCCCTCCACCAAATACTCACTCATTATGAGTAAGAGAGAGCTGCAAATGGTCACCATGTACCATTGCATCGTATTTATACCTGATGACTGCCAATGACAGTAGAATAAATGTGTCTTTCATTAGACCAGTGGTTCTCAAACTCGGTCCTCAGGACTCCACACAGTGCATGTTTTGCAGGTAACCCAACAGGTGCACAGGTGTATTAATTACTCACGGACACATTTTAAAAGGTCCACAGGTGGAGCTAATTATGTCACTTGTGATTCTGTGAGGAGACCTGCAAAACATGCACTGTGTGGGGTCCTGAGGACCGAGTTTGAGAACCTGTGCATTAGACCATCCATCAATACACAACGTCTGCATAGTACACATACTGTATGGCTCAACATTAGAGACGTGCACTGGACCATTTTTGCTGGTTTGGATTTGGTTCTAATTCGTCGTCCAGTTTTGGTTTTGGTTTTCGACAGTGACTGGTTTTGGTTTATGATTTTTCCCCAAAAAAATTACAAAAGAAGCTAAAATCAAATAATGTCACCCTTTTTTGTTCCCATGGTATTATTAACCTCAATAACATTAATTTCCACTTATTTCCAGTAAATTTTGACCACCTCACAGCTCACAATATTGTTTTCATCTGCTTTAGGCCAAGGGCTGCAGCGAGCTGGCTGGTTACTAAACAACAGAGCAGTGGCATAAACACACAACAGTTTATAGCACATCTAAGAAACACAGCAGTGGCAGAAGTGAAAAGTGGTGCATGACTGGTGGCAGCACTAGTATTTGGTTGCTTTTCTCTAAATTGATCGTCATCCTTTTTTCAAGTCATAGATCACTGCGTGGAGTCACAGGGCTTATAGATGCACGTGACCAAAGTGCAATAGGGTAAAGCACACCAAACAGTACAAACAATAGATCTTTTTTTTGTTTTTACTTGCAGCTCGGTTGAAACTGCATGGAGTCACAGGGCTTATATATGCACGTGAACAAAGTGCTCTAGGGTAAAGAGCACCAAACAGTGCACACAATAGAAGAATATCTGATAGTGAGTCACACAATACACAATGTAGTGCTGCTTTACAGCATGGCCACTTTACAGCACAGCCAATTTACAACAGAGTACAGCGCAGCATACAGCAGCATGTCCCCTATTCACTGACTATATACAGAGCACAGCCACTTGTAAGTCTGGAGCCTGACACAACACAGCCAATTTACATCAGAGTACACCGCAGCATACAGCAGCGTGCCCCCTATGTACTGAATATATACAGAGCATGTCTGGACAGTGGACACAGCACAGGCAATACAGCAGAGTGCAGCTCAGCATACAGCAGTGTGCATGAGAGTGAAATGGTGCAGAGTCCCAGCCACGGGCGCCTTATATAGAATACAAAACCTGTAAGAATCCAACATTGGGAGGATGATGGTTTTTCCTTGAAGTAGAATCCGAGTCTGGCAGGAAAACTCGAGCTGCAGCTCAGGAAGACTCGATCCCAGAAGATCGGAGTGGCTTGGATTCCAAGGACTCCGAACTTCTCATCTCTACTTAAAATAATCATTTTAGGTATACCTTTAAAAACTATTAATGGTAAATTTATTAAAAATCATGTTTGCCTTGATTGCATTCTCATTCATGTTTAGCTTTTTTTTTCAGAGATTTACTAAAAGCAAACACGGGAGTAAAATCATAATTTGAACTGCAAATTTATAAACATGGAGCAAACTTGGGAGAAAATACACTTTTCAGATAGATGTCCCCCGGAGCAGCGTGTTTTGAGAAGTCTGCACAGATCAGTGTAATTTGTGCAGTGCTTCTCTGTGTAAATGTAAAGAAAGAGTTAAAAAAAATGTGTACTTTCTCCCCACCCCACAAGCATGGCAAGCATCAGTCTCTTTGAGCCAGCCCAGGTTCAATAAATACGGGGAAAAAATGTGTGAGGGTCCCCCATAATAGGGGAGTAATGATACAGCCAGGGGACACACGTGACAAAGGCTGGGGCTATCCCCCACACCCTGGGCGGTGGGTGTGAAGTTAATAGCAAATCAGTAAAAGATAAATGTAAAATAATATTGTCCTTTACAGGGGGACTACAGGCATTCTCCCCCCTTGTGATCTGGCACCCATGATAGACTATTTTTTGTTTGAGCACCACCTCCACAATAACAATTGGTCTATATCCAACAGGTGGACCATACCCAAAACAATTGTCCAGAAATAAACTAGACTTGCGTAAACGATCCTAGGATCATCTCCTGGCTGCCCAAATCTAACATAAGTGACTATCACTGGGTTTCTAATAGCCCTCTTGGACCTATGGTTCAAGGTAGGTTCACCTTCATCTTCCCCTGGTGAACTTATATCAGCCTCTCCTGAAGACACTACTTATTATTCATTAACAATTTACCTTTATGAGTAACTTCCCCAAGTACTCTAATATCCATAAACACCCTTACACTTTGATAACCTTACTTATCGTCCCAACAACTCTAAATTTGAACTCAAACTACATTCTAAAACAGACACCCCACTCCCCTCCCACAATCACCCACACACTAATCATAACATTAAATGGATAATTACTTCAAATAATGGTAAATTATCAAGTAGCCCATGTCAGGATCCATACTGTTGGTACCCTTTGGAATCTGCATTTGTTTGTGGGCACAGGAACTAGGACCACTGGGTTTTGTAGATGACGCTGTAATTAGAATTGTTAAGTACTCTAATGATTCTACTTGCTGCAGAAGACTCTGGAGTAACAAAGCAACTAGGCAACCAGGCTGGAAGTCTAAAAATATTGGTGGATGGACTAGAACCAATGGTGCATTGAATAGACTGGAACCGATGACAAGATGACCAGACTGGAACCAGTGATGAAATGAGCAGACTGGTACCGGAGGTACTAAACTCCAGGCTGGGACTGGTAACACTGGAATCAGGAATACTGAACACCAGACTGAGACTGGTGGCACGGAGACTGAACACCAGGCTGAGATCAGTGGGGCTGAACACCATCTGGGACTGGTGGCACAGAGACTTAACACCAGGCAGGAACTAGTGCTACTGGACACTGGGTTGGGACCAGTGGTACTTGGACTGAGCACCATGCTGGGACAAGTGGTACTGGACACTGGCTAGGAATCAGTGGTACTTGGACTAAACATTGGGCTGATACATGTGGTGCAGGACACAAGACTGGGATCAGTGATAACTGAAATGAACTCTGGGCTGGAAACAGTGGTACTGGAGACTATCCTGGAACCAGTGGTACTTGGACTGAACACCGAACTGGAACTGATGGTACTGAATACTGGCCTGGAACCAAGGGTACTTGGACTGAAACTTGGGTTGGTACCAGTGGTATTGGAGCCTAGACTGCAACCAGTGGATGCTGGAGGCCAGAATGTAACCAGCGGATGTTGGATTAGGACCGGTAATGCTGGGAGCCAGGCTAAGACCATTAAATGTAGTTGAGACCCGGGGTACTTGAAGAGTGAAGAGTGAATCTGTGTAAATAGTGATTATACTGTGGTAGGAAACTGAGGAAATAAACACACTGGGGTAAATTTACTAACATTCGTAATTTTCCGTTTGAGGTCAAAGTTCAATCACGAATGACATCGAAAGTGTAAATATGCAACTTTTTGAATTTATTACGACTAATTTACTAAGCTGCCGTATTCTGCATTTTCGGTTTTTCCGATGTCGATGTCATTCGTTTTTTTAGGCAGTGTTTTACGTGAGTGACTTGTAAAACACTGCCGACTTTAATACAATGAATCTCGGCCGGATCTGAGAGATCCGTGCTGGGCTTCATTGTGCACCTTGTAAAAAAAAAAAAAAAAAAAATGTTTAAACTTAAAAAAAAAATTGCGTGGGGTCCCCCCTCCTAAGCCAAACCAGCCTCGGACTCTTTGAGCCGGTCCTGGTTGCACAAATATGGGGAAAAAATTGACAGGGGTTCCCCCATATTTAAACAACCAGCACCGGGCTCTGCGCCTGGTTCCAAAAATACGGGGGACAAAAAGCGTAGGGGTCCCTCGTATTTTTGAAACCAGCTCCGGGCTCCACTAGCTGGACAGATAATGCCACAGCCGGGGGTCACTTTTATACAGCGCCCTGCGGCCGTGGCATTAAATACCCAACTAGTCACCCCTGGCCGGGGTACCCTGGAGGAGCGGGATCCCCTTCAATCAAGGTGTCCCCCCCTCCAGCCACCCAAGGGCCAAGGGTGAAGCCCGAGGCTGTCCCCCCCCATCCAAGGGCTGCGGATGGGGGGCTGATAGCCTTTGTGGAAAGTGTTGAATATTGTTTTTAGTAGCAGTACTACAAGTCCCAGCAAGCCTCCCCCACAAGCTGGTACTTGGAGAACCACAAGTACCAGCATGCGGCGGAAAACCGGGCCCGCTGGTACCTGTAGTACTACTACTAAAAAAATACCCCAATAAAGACATGAGACACACACCTTGAAAGTATAACTTTAATGCATACATCCACACCACCATATACACATACTTACCTTATGTTCACACGAGGGTCGGTCCTCTTCTCCATGTAGAATCCATGGTGTACCTGTAGAAAAAATTATACTCACAAAATCCAGGGTAGAAGGCTCTTCTGCTTGTAATCCATTTGTAATCCACGTACTTGTCAGAATAAAAAAACGGACACCCGACCTCGAACTGAAAGGGGCCCCATGTTTTCACATGGGACCCCTTTCCCCGAATGCCAGAAACCCCCTCTGACTTATGTCTAAGAGGGTTTCTTCAGCCAATCAGGGAGCGCCACGTTGTGGCACCCTCCTGATTGGCTGTGTGCTCCTGTACTGTCTGACAGGCGGCACACGGCAGTGTTACAATGTAGCGCCTATGCGCTCCATTGTAACCAATGGTGGGAACTTTGTGGTTAGCGGTGAGGTTACTTTCGGTCAACCGCTGACCACAAAGTTCCCACCATTGGTTACAATGGAGCGCATAGGCGCTACATTGTAACACTGCCGTGTGCCGCCTGTCAGACAGTACAGGAGCACACAGCCAATCAGGAGGGTGCCACAATGTGGCGCTCCCTGATTGGCTGAAGAAACCCTCTTAGACATAAGTCAGAGGGGGTTTCTGGCATTCGGGGAAAGGGGTCCCATGTGAAAACATGGAGCCCCTTTCAGTTCGAGGTCGGGTGTCCGTTTTTTTATTTTGACAAGTACGTGGATTACAAATGGATTACAAGCAGAAGAGCCTTCTACCCTGGATTTTGTGAGTATAATTTTTTCCACAGGTACACCATGGATTCTACATGGAGAAGAGGACCGACCCCCGTGTGAACATAAGGTAAGTATGTGTATATGGTGGTGTGGATGTATGTATTAAAGTTATACTTTCAAGGTGTGTGTCTTATGTCTTTATTGGGGTATTTTTTTAGTAGTAGTACTACAGGTACCAGCGGACCCGGTTTTCCGCCGCATGCTGGTACTTGTGGTTCTCCAAGTACCAGCTTGCGGGGGAGGCTTGCTGGGACTTGTAGTACTGCTACAAAAAACAATATTCAACACTTTTCACAAAGGCTATCAGCCCCCCATCCGCAGCCCTTGGATGGGGGGGGACAGCCTCGGGTTTCACCCCTGGCCCTTGGGTGGCTGGAGGGGGGGGACCCCTTGATTGAAGGGGTTCCCACTCCTCCAGGGTACCCCGGCCAGGGGTGACTAGTTGGGTATTTAATGCCACGGCCGCAGGGCGTTGTATAAAAGTGACCCCCGGCTGTGGCATTATCTGTCCAGCTAGTGGAGCCCGGTGCTGGTTTCAAAAATACGGGGGACCCTACGCTTTTTGTCCCCCGTATTTTTGGAACCAGGACCAGGCGCAGAGCCCGGTGCTGGTTGTTTAAATATGGGGGAACCCCTGTCAATTTTTTCCCCATATTTTTGCATCCAGGACCGGCTCAAAGAGCCCGAGGCTGGTTTGGCTTAGGAGGGGGGACCCCACGCATTTTTTTTTTAACAAATTCAAACATTTCCCACCCCTTCCCACTGAAAAACATGCACGGATCTCATGGATCCGTGCATGCCTATCCAATCACTGTCAAAAAAAGCAGGTCTGTTTTTTTTTTTTAGCACTTTTTCACGAATTGTATTTCTGCATGGCAGTGTTTGGCTATTGTCGGCAGTGTTTGTGATTTGCACTTTTTAGTAAATTCCCGATTTCTACCAAATTGCAGGCGTATTTGACCGATGGTGTATTGATTCGTGATTTTTTCCTAGGACTTCCAAAATATTACGAATGCCCTCATCACTGCCGTGATTTTTGCTTAGTAAATTACCGAGATGACACTTTGAAGAAAAAACGGCATCTCGGTCAAAATCGGGAGCTTAGTAAATATACCCCACTGTGAGGAACATATATATATATATATATATATATATATATATATATATATATCTAAGTTGTAACACTGTAGGGGTGCAAGGCGCCTCTTCCTGGGGAATATGGCAGCACGCAGCAGCTGAGGAACAACACAAGTCCAGTTTCTGGTACAACTGGCCCCGGCCAGTTTTATTGAAACAGAAAATAAAACAAACACCAAAAGAAAATACCTTGCCTGTCCGGCACTAACTAAACACAAGATGTTCCTAACTATCACTAAACAAAAACACAGGGTTCTCCAGTAAACACTGTATAGCTCACTTGTATCCGGAAGCGTGTTTCTCTCACACAGATCCCTCCAGTCTTCCCAGGCAGTCTCTCATACTAATCAGGCTAGCAGCCCTATAACACTCTTACACAGCTGAAAGCCTGATTAGCCTTCTGTGAGGCCAAAGACCCGAACTGGGCCCAATGTCTAGAACTCGCCTTATCTCTCTCTCAGAGCCTTTACCCAGCTTTTACAGCAAACTGAAAAGGTTCTGACAAAACAAAAGCATTTTTCCTAGAAGTTTTCATTTTCTAAAACATGTAAGACAAGAACCTGGGACAAACATACCTGCCCTCAAACACTATCCCAGTGTTCTTGTCACATATCCCCCTCCCCTGTTTCGACCTAGGGGCCGGAACACTTGTAGCCCCCAAACAGAAGATGCGAGACAATGCATCTGCGTTGGCCAATTGTGTTCCCGGTCTATGTTCGACCGTAAACTTAAAGTCCTGCATCGCTAGAAACCATCTAGTTACACGAGCATTCTTGCCTCTATTTACATACATCCATTTTAAAGGGGCATGGTCTGTCACTAGTCTGAATTGTCTACCCAAGAGGTAATATCTCAAGGTATCTAGTGCCCACTTAATGGCCAAAGCCTCCTTTTCCACAATGGCATACCTTTTTTCATGCTCATTGAGTTTCCTACTCAAATAAATGATAGGGTGTTCGTCCCCATCTCTGGTTTGGGACAGCACAGCACCTATCCCTACCTCTGAGGCATCTGTCTGTACCACAAATTCTTTTGAAAATCTGGTGTTATCAACACCGGTTGTGAACACAAAGCCACTTTTAACGCTTGGAACGCTTTTTCTGCATCAGGGTGCCATTTCACCATATTTGACTGCTTCCCTTTGGTAAGGTCTGACAACGGCACCGCTGTGGTCGCAAAATTGGGAATAAACCGTCTATAGTACCCAGTAATTCCCAAAAAAGCCCTTACCTGTTTTTTATTCACTGGACGAGGCCAGTTTTGAATAGCATCAATTTTATTCAATTGGGGCCTAATCAGACCTCTGCCTATGGTGAAGCCCAAGTATTTGACCTCCTCCATTGCGAGGCAGCACTTCTTTGGGTTTGCAGTTAACCCTGCCTCTCTGAGTCCAGTACTGCTTGTACTTTAACCAAATGGGACCCCCAGTCTGTACTGTGAATTACCACATCATCCAAATAGGCAGCTGCATATTTTCTATGGGGCCTCAAAATTTTATCCATCGCCCGTTGAAAGGTTGCTAGAGCCCCATGCAACCCAAAGGGTAACATCTTATACTGGTACAGCCCCTCCGGAACCGAGAAGGCTGTTTTTTCTTTTGCGCTATCAGATAAAGGTATTTGCCAGTAACCTTTGGTCAGGTCCAATGTGGTGAGAAACCTGGCTGTTCCCAGCCTTTCTACAAGCTCATCCACACGGGGCATGGGGTATGCGTCAAACTTGGACACCTCATTTAACTTACGAAAGTCATTACAGAAGCGTATGCTACCGTCGGGCTTCGGGATGAGCACTATGGGACTGGACCACTCACTGTTAGACTCCTCTATGACTCCAAGTTCTAACATGGTTTTAACTTCTTTAGAAATAGCTTCTTGCTTAGCTTCAGGAATCCTATATGGCTTTAAATGAACCCTGACCCCTGATCTGTGACAATGTCATGTTTTATTATGGTCGTTCGGCCAGGCAGCTCTGAAAATATCTCCCTATTTTGGATGAGAAATTCTTTAACCTGATTGTTCTGATCAGCTGATAATGTCTCTGACACCTTCACTGCGGGAAGTAACCGGGGTGAAGACACCGAAGGGCAAGGCTCCGCTGACAGAGACAACCTATCTTTCCAGGGTTTGATTAAGTTAACATGGTAGATCTGTTCGGGTTTTCTCTTTCCCGGCTGGTATACTTTGTAATTAACCTCATTCACTTTTTCCCTAATCTCAAATGGACCCTGCCATTTAGCTAGGAATTTGCTTTCCACAGTGGGTACCAAAACAAGAACTCTATCTCCAGGAGCAAATTCCCGTATCTTGGCACTCCGGTTATAGACCCTCTGTTGAGCACTTTGGGCCTGTTCCATGTGCTCTCTGACAACGGGTACCACGGCTGCAATCCTATCCTGCATTTGTGTTACATGTTCAATAACGCTCCTATAAGGAGTGGGCTGTCCTTCCCATGTCTCTTTGGCAATGTCCAACAGCCCTCTGGGGTGTCTACCATACAACAAATCAAATGGAGAAAACCCTGTAGAGGACTGAGGAACTTCTCTGATGGCCATTAACAAGTAGGGCAACAAACAATCCCAGTTTTTCCCATCTCTCTCAACAACCTTTTTTAACATACTTTTTAATGTTTTATTAAACCTTTCCACCAACCCGTCAGTTTGGGGATGGTAGATGGACGTCCTGAGGTGAGTGACCTTAAATAATTTGCACAATTCTTTCATGATCCTTGACATAAATGGAGTACCTTGGTCAGTCAAAATTTCTTTTGGTATTCCCACTCTACTAAATACCTGCACCAGCTCCCTAGCTATCGCCTTGGTTGTGATAGTGCGTAAAGGGACAGCCTCAGGATATCGAGTGGCATAGTCCATAATTACCAGGATATACTGATGGCCCCGAGCAGACTTTAACAAGGGCCCCACGAGATCCATGGCTATTCTGTCAAACGGGACCTCTATAATAGGCATGGGAACTAGTGGGCTCCTGAAATGGGGTCTAGGGGCATGATACTGGCATTCAGGACAGGAAGAACAATATTCAGACACTTCTTTATAAACCCCTGGCCAAAAGAACCTTTGTAAAACTCTTTCAGTGGTTTTTTCTGCCCCTAAATGTCCTGCGGTAACTTGACTATGAGCTAAATCTAGTACCGTTCTCCGATAAGGCTGGGGAACTACCAGCTGTTCCACCACATCCTGACTCTTTTTGACAATGTGGTACAAGAGCTCATTACAGATGGCCATGTGGGGATACGTAACCCTGTCACCTGGTACCACAGGCTCCCCATTAACAATCTTAACATTCTCTCTAGCCTTTATCAAGGTAGGATCCTTTAACTGTTCAGATGCAAATTGATCCTTTTTTACCTCCAGGTCAGGCACACTTTCGTTTCTAACCACTATGTCTCTGTTCCCAGCAAGAGGGTCCTCACTGGACTCCCCGTCTGTCACTTCCCCAGCCAAACTGGCAAAAGGCAAAGGGTCAGAAAGTTCCGAAGACACACGTACATCCATACAATCACCGGTATTACAAACTGGCTCTTCACTTCTCACATCTGTTGATAAACGTGATTCCCACAGTTTCCAAAAATGAGGAAAATCCCTCCCTATTATGGCCTTATGCACCAAGGTGGGGACCAGTCCTACTTTAACCATTGCTGACCCACTATAAGTTTCTATATTCACTTCAGCAGTGACATAATATTGGGTATCCCCATGTATGCAAGTTACCCCAATAGGTATTTGCTGGACCTTTAAGGGGTTCACTAACCCAGCTTTCACGAGGGTAACTAAACTTCCTGAATCTAGCAAGGCCTCTACCCGGTTACCCTCTAAGAACACATCACACATTTGTTTTTCCAGCTCAGGTGAAGGTACCACAGTACAGGCTAACCTAGCAAAGAAAGACATTCTGCGACATTCAAAGGCAGCATCACATTGCATGGGTTCTTGCATGACTGGGCAATTGGCAACAACATGACCTGGCATACCACATCTAAAACATTTAACCACACGATTATCAACCCGTTTGGGCAACATAGACCGTTCTAGCCCCATTGGCCTGTCTCCAGGGCCAGTGTTTACAGTCTCTCCAGCCTTGCATTCTCTTAACCGCCCAGCAACGTTTTCCCATGGAACAGTCTTACCAGTCTTTACTGAAGGGCGCTGTCGAGGATCTATGGGTTGCTGGGTGGTCATCAGTAGTTCCTCTGCTGCCAAATACCGCTCTACCATGTCCACTAATTGGTCAGCAGTACCCGGGTTTCCATGGCTCACCCACTTGCGCAGGACCATGGGCAAAGATCTCAAGTAGCGGTCCATGACGACTCTTTCAACCATCTGGGGACCAGTTAATGTCTCTGGCTGTAGCCATTTTTTTGTTAGCTGAATAAGGTCGTGCATCTGGGAGCGCGGAGGCTTCTCCATGGCGTACACCCAGCGGTGCACCCGTTGTGCTCGTACTGACAGCGTGACTCCCAGGCGGGTCAGGATCTCAGTCTTTAGTTTATCATAGTCCCGAGCCTCAGCAGGGCTTAAATCAAAGTACGCTTTTTGGGGCTCACCTGACAAAAAAGGTGCCAGCAGACTGGCCCACTGCGCTTTCGGCCAGTTCTCACGCTCGGCAGTCCTTTCAAACGTGGTCAGGTAGGCCTCCACATCATCAGCCTCTGTCATTTTCTGCAGGAAGTGACTGGCCCGTATAGAACTAGAGCTAGTCGGAGCACTGACGGCCACATCTCCAACCCGAGCTGCAAGTCTCTGCACCACTTCTGCTAAGGCCTCTCTATCCTGACGCTGTTGCCTCCAAATTTCCTCCATTGCCACCTGCTGCTGTCTGTTGGCCTCCTGCTGTAGTCTCCAATTTTCCTCCATAGCCACCTGCTGCTGTCTGTTGGCCTCTTGCTGAGCCGCTGTAGCTTGCAGCAGGGCTTTAAGCAGTTCCTCCATGTCGACAGATTTTTCAGGCGGCTTTGTAGCTGCTTTCACCCAGGACATATATCAAACCCTCGGGGTGAGTCTCAGCAACTTCACACTGGGCTGTATCTGCATAAACCACCGTTTTCTGCAGGCCTCATAAAGCTGCTGCTTTCACTTATGCGCAGAGCGGCATGCTCGCATTCTCCACCAAGTTGTAACACTGTAGGGGTGCAAGGCGCCTCTTCTTGGGGAATATGGCAGCACGCAGCAGCTGAGGAACAACACAAGTCCAGTTTCTGGTACAACTGGCCCCGGACAGTTTTATTGAAACAGAAAATAAAACAAACACCAAAAGAAAATACCTTGCCTGTCCGGCACTAACTAAACACAAGATGTTCCTAACTATCACTAAACAAAAACACAGGGTTCTCCAGTAAACACTGTATAGCTCACTTGTATCCAGAAGCGTGTTTCTCTCACACAGATCCCTCCAGTCTTCCCAGGCAGTCTCTCATACTAATCAGGCTAGCAGCCCTATAACACTCTTACACAGCTGAAAGCCTGATTAGCCTTCTGTGAGGCCAAAGACCCGAACTGGGCCCAATGTCTAGAACTCGCCTTATCTCTCTCTCAGAGCCTTTACCCAGCTTTTACAGCAAACTGAAAAGGTTCTGACAAAACAAAAGCATTTTTCCTAGAAGTTTTCATTTTCTAAAACATGTAAGAAAAGAACCTGGGACAAACATACCTGCCCTCAAACACTATCCCAGTGTTCTTGTCACAATATATACTAGGTGCTTCATCGCGCCCTACGGGCGCTCTTCACACCGTCGCAAGGGGCTACGCCCCCTTAACCCTTGCATGCCTTTCTGGGGTTTAATATTTGTATTATATGGAGTATTACCTGCATTCCTTTGTTAGTGGTTAAATATTGCACAATGAAAGGGCGTGCGATGGTGAAGGAGGTGCATCCCCTTGCGACGGCGTGAACAGCACCTGCAGGGCACGATGTACAGAATGTAGCGGGTGCGGGGGGGACTGCGGATGGTGTCTGTAGATGCTGCGGGTGGAGGGGGGGCAGAAGTGGGGGTGGGGCCCGGATGGGGAAGGTTCGGGAGGTGCTGCAGGTGGGGGAGGGGCAGAGGAGTGGGGGATGCAGATGGGGGAGGGGTCCGGAGGCACTGCAGGTGGGGAGGGGCAGGGGTGCCACGGGTGGGAGAGGGGCAGGTGTGGGGATGTTGTGGATGGGTGAAGGGTTCCGGAGGTGCTGTGGGATGGGAAGGGACGGGAGTGCCGGGGGTGGGGTAGGGGACCGCAGGCACCATGGGTAGGGTAGGGGCAGGTACGGGTGGTGCGGCGGATGGGAAAGGAGGTCCGGAGGTGCTGCAGGTGGTGGAGGGGCAGGTGCGGGGGTGCCATTGGTGGGGGAGGGGTGGGTGAGGGGGGGGACCGCGGATGGAGGAGGGTGTCTGCAGATGCTGCGGGTGGAGGGGGGCAGGTGTGGGGGGAGACATATAAGGGGGGTGAATGGTGGAGGGGGCCTGGAGGTGCTGTGGGTGGTGAAGGGGCGGAGGAGTGGGAGCCGCGGGTGGTGTAGGGGGTCTGGAGGCACAGCATGTGGGGGATGGGTGGAGTGCCGCATGTGGTGGAGGGAAAGGTGCGGAGTTGTGGTGCATTGGGGAGAGGTCTGGAGGCGCTGCGGGTACTGTACATGCCATAAAAGGTAGTTGTAGGGTATGCAGTAACAGGGTCAGAACAGGGTTGACGGGGCCAGGACAGGGGTGACAGTGTCAGAACAGGGGTGACGGTGCCAGGACTGGGGTGACGGGGCCAGGACAGGGGCGACGGGGCCAGGACAGAAATGACAGGGACAGGATAGGGGTGACAGGGCCAGGGTAGGGGCGGTAGGACCTGGACAGGGGTGACGGGGCCAGTATAGGGTTGACAGGGCAAGCACAGGGGCGACAGGGCCAGGATAGGGGTAACAGGGCCAGCATAAGGGTGACAGGGCCAGGATAAGGGTGAAAGGGCCAGGATAAGGGTGAAAGGGCCAGGATAAGGGTGGCAGGGCAAGGCCAGGGGTGACAGGGACATGACAGAACACAGGGCACGGGAGAGATTGGTATTAGGGACAAAACAGTGGTGACAGACAGATGTGTCTTACCGGAGTCACTGCTGCTGGCTGCTGCTGTTCCACTCCAACCTGTTGGGATCTGCTGCTGCTAGAGACTTGGCATGGCTGACTCTCTCAGGCTGGAGTCCTGCTTCCTCTGCCCGTCTGCATCCATCCCCCCCTCCTCAGTCACACACCGCAGACCTCGCGCAGCTGCCGGGCACTGTGGTAAGGTGAGACTGGAAATGACTGGTTAGCCCCCAGGAGATGATGCGGCTGGAGGGAGGAGGGGGTCAAAGCATGCACGTGGCGCGGACCTCGCGGCTGCCGGGCACCGTGGTAAGGGGAGACTGGGAGTGACTGGTTAGCTCCCAGGAGACGCTGCGGCTGGAGGGAGGAGTGGGTCGGAGCCTGCAAGCAGCTCGGATTTCTGCAGCGCTACCTGCCAGCTAAAGTGTGTGAATGAGCTGGGCGCACCTCACTGCCGGTGGCAGCGCTGCAGCTAGCAGTGGGGTTGCCGGGGCTGGAGATAACAGAGGCAGTACGGAACCTGCATAGCGGCAGGTGCCCCACAAAACTGCAGCTAAGAAGCGTGGAGTGTGCCAGAAAGTGACGCTCTTCCGCGCCAGAGAGACCCTGCTGAGTATGCCGATGTGGGGGGGTCAAGCACACAGTGAGCCGGTGCCCGTCTGTCTGTATGACATACCCCTCACACACCCCCATACCTCCCAAATGTCCCGATTTTCGCGGGACAGTCCCATTTGTGGGGGTCTGTCCCGCTGTCCCACCCGCGGGTCGCGGTGGGGGGGGCAGTTGGAAAGCTCCTGTACTCGCTGTTCTGCTTAGCAGAGCAGCGGTGAATAGTGGAGACAGAGGGAGAGGGGGCATCAGGGGGTACGGATTAAGGGGGGGTTCCAGCAGCAGAGCCGGATTAAGGGGGGGGCAGGGGGTACGTACCATTGGTCCCACAGTTTTAGGGGGCCCCCCGGCTGGAGTAGCTCTGTCCCAGCTCAGAAGCTCCCCCCCCCCTCTGTCCTTCCAGCAACAACGGCAGCATTGTGCTACAGTCAGCACACGCTGCTGCGTGTTGGCAGGTCTTTGGTGTTACAGGGAGGCAGCAGTCTCCCTGCTTTCTTCTGCCTGTGCGGGTGTGTAGGGGGGAGCGACCACCTCCTCTGGATTTAGCCCTAGCTGAGGGGCCAAAATCCCATTAAAAAAATAAAAATCGGAATTTGCATAAGGGGGCGTGGCCGCGCATTTCGCGATTAGGCCACGCCCCCAACCCCACAGCAGGCACAGCAATGAGATAGGGCTCCCCTGTCTCAAGTGCCCTGGGCCCCCCGGACTCATAATCAGCCCCTGGGGGCATGCCAGCAGCTCACAGAGCGCTGGGCATGCCCCCTCACTGACGAAAACGGGGACCCTCCCGTGAAGCCATGCCCCCTTTTCGCCGAGTGTGTGTCCCTCCTTCTGCCTGAAGAAAGCTCCTGCAGAAAGCTGGGAGGTGTGCACCCCTGCCTGTGCCATGCCCATACTATCTGTTTCTGCTCCTAGTCTCCTGTAGATTTGGCCAGATCTGTGACTCATTTGACTAACTCCGCCCAATATTGTGACTCCACCCAGCGTTAGCAAATGAATCACAAAGTCACAGATCTGGGCTATTATATAGGAGATATATAGTACAGAATATCGATATTACAATATCGCAAGTTATAATTTTCATGTGATATTAGGGCCTTGCAAGTTATGTTCCTTTTTAATGTTACTTATGAGTCTGCCCACACACACTTATTGGAATGTTAAATCAGGCATACGGATGAGTCCTAGCTCATATATCCTGCTAATCGCTGCAAATGAGGGTTGTTGAGTATCTACACCAGATTCAAGACACATCATATTTGATATGATTTATGACTTGAAATGATTTGTCCATAATAGCGGAGCGTGTGGAATATAATACAAAAAATATCTGAGGTTGAATCGCAGGTGGGGTGCCTAGTGCAATTCATTCAGAAATACCAGTTCACATAAATGAATTATCCAGCCAATCTCACCTCACAATTATCATATTTACAGTCAATTTGTAGCGAAGTAGCAGAGAGTAATGTGAACACCCCATATTTTAGATGTGAACACCCCATATTTTAGGTAATCCTTCTACAGGGGGAGTTAAGAAGAATGATTTGGTTTAAGTTAAAAGAGATTTCAGCTGTTCAGGGAGGATCCCAGATTTAAGTAACCAGACAGTCAGCATGGACTTAAGTGACATCAATCAAGGTGTGATGCTGTGCTGATAAAAAAAGCAGAGTACCTTTTGTTCTAGGTGCAAACTGAGGGATCCATGATGCATTTAAGTTTAACCTGCTTTCCCTGTATTTCTTACCGTTCCTTCCGGGCAGATTTCCTGCATGTTGATCTGTACGTTATTTTCACTTTTCCCATGTAGGTACTTTGCAACCATTTTCTTGGTAACCTAATATAGATATTCTCTACTTGATATTTATATTCCTCACACACACTATAATATTTGCTTACTGCAGGGGAATACAGGAGTTATAAGGACGATACAGATGATAATTTCCAGTTGAATGAGTATTTGGTAGTAGGCTGGAACTTGCACATGAAGTAGATAGATAACTTGCTTGCAGGAATATCAGAGGTTAACTGCACACAGAGATCCAGGTAATCTGCAGGAAAATCTATGATGCATTATTCCAGAGAGTGGAATGCAAGTGCTGCAAAACAGAACTCTGTAGAACTTGAAAGCAGCAGGCAGGAACTCAGTAGATGTGGAGTCTCTACAGAATGACTTTCTTAAACTTGAAACCTGGGCGTCTAAATGGGGAATGAGGTTAAATATTGAAAAATGCAAAGTTATGCACTTTTGGATTAAAAACAAACTTGCATCCTACACACTTAATGGGAAAAATATAGGGGTAACAGTAGTGGAAAAATGTTATTAAATCTACTGGCTATATGCCTTATATACAGCACGAATAATTATATTGTGCTAAAAAGGACTGTTTACACAGCACCCTCCATTGACCATTGGTATTCTAGCAATATTCTATATTGAATTCAGGCAACAGTAGAGTTGCCCCCACATATAGTTTAGTGTAGATTTGTTATATCAATCAAACAGAATTAAGGTCTTTAAACAACTGAATAGAGAAGAGATTAATAAATCTCTGTATAGGACATGTGTGCACTCACTGAGGATAGAGGAGAGAAAATTCCGTACACAACGTAGGAAAAGGTTCTTCACCGTTAGGCCAATAAGGATTTGGAACTCCCTGCCAGAGAAGGTAATAATGGTGGACTCTTTAAATGCATTTAAAAATGGATTGGACAGTTTTCTAGCTGATAAAGGTATCCAAGGCTATAGCATTTAATATACTGACATTATGTATATGGGAGTGATAAATATAGTTGTCAATAGGTATGAATCCATTATTGCGGCTGGTGCATTATAATGTGCACTGATTAATACAGATACAGGTTGAACCCGATGGGCATTTTGCCTCTTTTCAACCTCATTAAGTATGTTACTATGGAATTTAGCAATGTGACTTGTTGATCTGGCAGTGTGCCGGTGAACAAGAAGGATTTAAATAAGAGCTGCGGGTCACAGATTGGCTGCTAGACTTGAGCTGAAGTAAGGAAGCATTCTGGAGGAGATGCGGTCAGCTGACAATGTCCAACATGGCGGCACCCATGCATTAGCTCCACAATACAAGTGCAACTAGAACATCTAACCTGCAGGGCAGGTAAGTGATGATTCATTTATAGTAGCACATGAAACGGAATTTGAAAGTCCAGGTTTATGACAGGCCAATACATACAGTATATGGGGCCATTCTTTCATTGGTGCACTTATAGGAACCTGGTTCTTTAAGAAATTAAACTATGAAGGATTATGCCATAGCTGATTTTCTAAGTAGTTTATCCTGTGGGAAGTCCTTAAACTCAGATGTGTCATAGACTTGGTGTTACATATTAGAGGGAGTCTCTTTGCAGCTTAATAGTAATAACATAATAGTAGTCAAAACAAATACTTTTTGTTTGTGAGTGCTGTAAATTACCTTTGTTATTTCTAATAATGTATACATATTTAGAAGTATGACAGCTTACAAGGGCAGTCCTACCCATTTACACACTTGGTCTGACAGTACTAAAACAAGCATCCAAGTGCCACCCCTAGGCACGTGCCTCACATGCCTAATGGGAAATTTGCTACTGCTTCTCTAGCCTTCATTAACAGTAATACAGGTCTTACATTTCTATTCCCCAGTTGTCAGATCTATGTTGGTGACAATGTGGTCACAAAGGATCCTATCTTCATATTCTGTCTGTATTCTCTTGTTCCAGACAGCTGTTTATAGCAATGATTTCTAGAGCATTGGCTGCACCGCTCTTGTGGATCCTCGTGTGTTTGCTAGATGGGAAGCTATTTGTTTGTGCATTCAGTGAGACAGTGGATCCAGAGCAGTTTGGGGGCTTTGCAGACTACTCTAAGTATGACACAGCATATCTACTGGCTCAAGTGCCCTGCAAGAACTTTGAGATACTCCACAGATCCTCCACCAGGAAAGCAATATCCAGATTCCTTAAATTTTTATCACAGGTAAGAGATAAGTGGGAGGGGATGGGACTTACACTTTCAACATAAAATGCAAACAAATGAATATAAGAATAAAAACTATTCCACACAAATGTAACTGTTAGAATTGGAATTAAATTTGACAACACCATGTCGCCATATTGCCATGTCCTCAACCCCTCCTGATCAGCAACATTATTAAATGTATCTACAGTTGTTCTCCTCCATGACAGTCCATTGCTTCCAAACCTTCCAGCATGACTAGTATACTCTTCAGATGGATCAGTTGGAAATAGGTTTGAAAAAGGAAGCTGGAGTCCCTGCTGTGACCTGCTCCTCTATAGGATCTGGGTGGGATTACCTCTCCAGAGAAAGTGCCTGTTAGATGTTAGAACTTTTTATTAGGAATGTGTATAAGTCTGTAGGAGGTAAAAACCTTAGGCAAGGTGTTCATCTTAATAATGTTCATCATGCTGAATAAGGAGATTATGAGGCAGCACCAGGCAGAGAGTTCTGTGAACACATGGGAAAGCAAAAAGAACTGAAATAAATCTGCACCCTTGATTTATGTATCTAAATTTCTCATTTTATTAGAGAGAATGTAAACCCCAATACAAATATTTGAAAATTCCTATTAGCTGGGGGTGCTACCTAGGACAACCATATATAACATCAAGAGATATTGGAAAAAGAGAATGGGGTTGTACTGTTAAGGTGCACACTGTGTATATTAAAATACTAGGTGCTTCATCGCACCCTACGGGCGCTCTTCACACCGTCGCAAGGGGTTACGCCCCGTTAACCCCTGCATGCCTTTCTGGGGTTCAATATTTGTATTATATGGAGTATTACCTGCATTCCTTTGTTAGTGGGTAAATATTGCACAATGAAAGGGCGTGCGATGGTGAAGGAGGCACAGCCCCTTGCGACGGCGTGAACAGCACCTGCAGGGAACGATGTACAGAATGTAGTGGGTGCTGGGGGGACTGCGGATGGGGGAGGGTGTCTGTAGATGCTGCGGGTGGAGGGGGGGCGGAAGCGGGGGGGAGGCTGGATGGGGAAGGGTCGGGAGGTGCTGAGGGTGGGGGAGGGACAGAGGAGTGGGGGCTGCAGATGGGGAAGGGGTCCGAAGGCACTGCAGGTGGGGGAGGGGCAGGGGTGCCACGGGTGGGAGAGGGGCAGGTGCAGGGATGTTGCGGATGGGTGAGGGGTTCCGGAGGTGCTGTGGGATGGGAAGGGGCGGGGGTGCCGGGGGTGGGGTAGGGGGTCCGGAGGCACCATGTGTGGGGGAGGGGCAGGTGCAGGTGGTGCGGCGGATGGGGAAGGGGGTCCGGAGGTGCTGCAGGTGGTGGAGGGGCAGGTGCAGGGGTGCCGTGGGTGGGGTAAGGGTGGGTGAGGGGGGGACTGCGGATGGAGGAGGGTGTCTGCGGGTGGAGGGGGGGCAGGTGTGGGGGGAGACATATATGGGGGGTGGATGGTGGAGGGGGTCTGGAGGTGCTGCGGGTGGTGGTGGGGCGGCGTAGTGGGAGCCGCCGGTGGTGTAGGGGGTCTGGAGACACAGCGTGTGGGGGAGGGGTGGAGTGCCGCATGTGGTGGTGGGGAAGGTGCGGAGGTGTGGTGCATTGGGGAGGGGTCTGGAGGCGCTGCGGGTACTATACCTGGCAAAAAGGTAGTTGTAGGGTATGCAGTAACAGGGCCAGGACAGGGGTGACAGGGCCAGAACAGGGGTGACGGGGCCAGGACAGGGATGACAGGGTCAGAATAGGGGTGACGGGGCCAGGACAGGGTGACGGGGCAAGGACAGGGGTGACGGGGCAAGGACAGGGGCGACGGGGCCAGGACAGAAATTACAGGGACAGGATAGGGATGACAGGGCTAGGGTACGGGCGGCAGGACCAGGACAGGGGTGACAGGGCCGGGATAGGGTTGACAGGGCAAGCACTGGGGTGACAGGGCCAGGATAAGGGTGACAGGGCCAGGATAAAGGTGACAGGGCAAGGCCAGGGGTGACAGAGCAAGGCTAGGGGTGACAGGGACATGACAGAACACAGGGCACGGGAGAGATTGGTATTAGGGACAAAACAGTGGTGACAGACAGATGTGTCTTACCGGAGTCACTGCTGCTGTTCCACTCCAACCTGTTGGGATCTGCTGCTGGTGGAGACTTGGCATGGCTGACTCTCTCAGGCTGGAGTCCTGCTTCCTCTGCCCGTCCGCATCCCTCCCCCCCTCCTCAGTCACACACCGCGGACCTCGCGCGGCCGCCGGGCACTGTGGTAAGGGGAGAATGGGAGTGACTGGTTAGCCCCCAGGAGACGCTGCTGCTGGAGGGAGGAGGGGGTCAGAGCCTGCAAGCAGCGCGGACTTCTGCAGCACTGCCCGCCGCCTAAAGTGTGAGGGGGGTTCCGGCAGCAGAGCCATATTAAGGAGGGGGCCCAGGGGGTATGTACCGCGGGCCCCACAGTTTTAGCCCCCTCCCCCCCCCCGGCTGGAGTAGCTCTGTCCCAGCTCTGAAGCTCCCCCGTCCTGCCAGTAACAGCAGCAGCATTGTCCTACAGTCAGCACACGCTGCTGGCAGGTCTGTGGTGTTGCAGGGAGGCAGAAGCCTCCATACTTTTTTCTGCCAGTGCTGGTGTGTAGGGGGGGTGTCTGGATTTACCCCTAGCTGAGGGGCCAAAATCCCATGTAAAAAAAAAAAAATCCCGGAATTTGCATAAGAGGGCGTGGCCACACGTCCGCGATTAGGCCACGCCCCCAAACACACAGCAGGCACAGCACTGAGATGACTCAAGTGCCCTGGGCCCCCCAGACTCATAATCCGCCCCTGGGGGCATGCCAGCAGCTCACAGAGCGCTGGGCATGCCCCCTCACTGATGAAAACAGGGGCGTGGCTCGTGATCGCGGGTCCTCCCGTGAAGCCACACCCCTTTTTCGTTGACCACGCCCCCTTTTCGCTGTGTGTGTGTGTGTGTGTGTGTGTGTGTGTGTGTGTGTGTGTGTGTGTGTGTGTGTCCCTCATTCTGCCTAAAGAAAGTTGGGAGGTATGCACCCCTGTCTGCCTGAAGAAAGCTGGGGGGTATGCACCCCTGCCTGTGCCATGCCCATACCATCTGCTTCTGCTCCTAGTCTCCTATAGATTTGCCCAGATCTGTGACTCATTTGACTAACTCCGCCCAGTGTTGTGACTCCGCCCAGCGTTAGCAAATGAAGCACAAAGTCACAGATCTGGGCTATTATATAGGAGATAACTTTTATATCTATGTTAAGAGGCCGTTAATTGGCCAACATGAAAGCGAAATATATGTTAAAATCAATTCAAGATTCAAATGAATATGCTCAAAGATAGAAAAGGTGAGAATTAAAAATAACTGCTCCGTTGACTGCAACACTATACATTTTGTTATATATAAATATAATATTATAGAAATATCATGTGTCCTGTTAGATGAGTCTGTGTGTACTTTACATTGTATAAATGCACCTATAATGTTGAAGATCTATTTACTCTTGCTTATTCATGTTCCTATAGTTGGTATCTACATATCCTTCCAACTTAAGATGTTGTCAGAATAAACCATTGTGAGTTCTCAGGTGTGAGGTATATAGAAACATAGAAACATAGAATTTGACGGCAGATAAGAACCACTTGGCCCATCTAGTCTGCCCCTTTTTTTATCCTTTAGGCAATCTCAACCCTTTTTGAACCTTAATTCTTTATTTATCAGTGCATAAGCACTAAGTACATTAATTGTGTCAATATTGACAAGTGAGGTGAGGGAGATCTTGATACAATGTAATAAACGAACACAATATTGTGCCACAATGTATCAACCCCTTACTATGGGACCTGGGCCCTCATTCCGAGTCGTTCGCTCGGTATTTTTCATCGCATCGCAATGAAAATCCGCTTAGTACGCATGCGCAATATTCGCACTGCGACTGCGCCAAGTAATTTAACAATGAAGATAGTATTTTTACTCACGGCTTTTTCATCGCTCCGGCGATCGTAATGTGATTGACAGGAAATGGGTGTTACTGGGCGGAAACACGGCGTTTTATGGGCGTGTGGATGAAAACGCTACCGTTTCCGGAAAAAACGCAGGAGTGGCTGGAGAAACGGGGGAGTGTCTGAGCGAACGCTGGGTGTGTTTGTGACGTCAAACCAGGAACGACAAGCACTGAACTGATCGCACAGGCAGAGTAAGGTTGAAGTTACTCAGAAACTGCAAAGTAGTGTGTAATCGCAATATTGCGAATACATCGGTCGCAATTTTAAGAAGCTAAGATACACTCCCAGTAGGCGTAGGCTTAGCGTGTGTAACTCTGCTAAATTCGCCTTGCGACCGATCAACTCGGAATGAGGGCCCTGATTTGAATAATTCAGGATGTGCTTCATATACACTCCTGCAAATGCTGTAATAAACCTGTACATGCTTTTTAAGCTATTAGCGCTGCAGCCCTTAGATGATTGTAATGCTCTTATTTGCTACCCCTAGTATTATAGGGTACGAGCATCCAGTATATGGACCTTCACGTGGTACTATTGGGGGGAGTGGTGTGATTGAAAAATGATGTTGCTACGGCCACTCTTGGTTTCTATTCCCTTTTAATTATAAAGTACATGATATAGATAATTCAGACTGTTCATCGCCACTGGTGGAGAATTAGTTGTGTTGTAATAAACATTCAGATATTCCCGTTATATAATGCCACAATGGGTTCCCCACAGGGATCATAACCACTGTAATTGAGACTTAGGTGCACTGTTCTCGCCTGGTTGTAATAATTATTAGCGAGTAGGGCAGTCGTAATGTATTGGCACGGGGGTGTCTGGCCAAATAAATAAATTATTTGTCACCATCCGTTGCAAGAGCCACCCCAACTGCTGTTATCAATTTGGGGGAGAGTGATCCTGCTAATCAAACCTGTATTGGTTTGGTATTATTGGGATAATGGGCACTCCCGTTCCTGACCATGCAGCAATAAATCTGGCCCACCAACAGAACTTTACTGGTGATCAATGACCAGACACCTAATAGTAAATAATGGAGGTTAGCTGCGCCGCAACGGCATACATCGATTCAGGCCAATAGTGGCTTGAGGTGCTATGCCGAGCAGAAACCAGCTGACAGCTTTAACCATGCCACCGACAATTCCCCCAGAGATATGGATGCACTGTGGGGCTTGATGCGCTATTCTTGCTAATAAAAATAAATGATAGTGCATGAGGCAGCCATAATACATCTGCACAGATGACTTTTACCGACCCTGACACTTTCCACCATGGAGTGCAGGAGCCGCTACACCTGCTGCTATTAGCTTGCGAAGGAGAGTAGCCCCGCTGTAATGATACTGTGTCAGTCAAATATTGTTTAGAATCGACGGGTACTCCCGTACATAACCATACAGTGATCAGTCTTCCCTATCCAACTAAACTTCATCAATGACTTACAACTAAAATACTGACCGCATGTATTTAACAAAATATGCTGGTACGTAGAATATCTGCACCGTAGCGGCACACAGTAATTAAAGCCAATATTGGCATGAGGTGCCGTGTCGGGCAGGGACCAGCTAACAGTGTTATTCACAGGTAAAGAGAAGGGTGACCATGCTGCAACGGCATAGAACTAATCAGCATTTGTCCGATTAGCGGGTATTCCCGTGCTGGCCGTGTAGCGATCAGTCATCCCTTCTTGCACACACAGAGATAATTTTAGTAGTTATTGCAGAAACAACGGAGCAGAACGAAGTGCCGATGCACGCATTTCACTAACTGCTTTGTCGAGGCTTAACCTGAGTGTCTCCACTGACAGGGTATTTATTCATTTGAATGGACCTATCTCCTGTCACCCTTCAATCATCTGGTTATTACATCCAATCACAGCCCAGTGCTCTCCTGCATATTAAAAATAATCAGTTACTATCGCTCTCTGCCCTGCGGTGTAAAGCCACTGCGGCTGATACTTATAGCCGAGGGAGTGACCCTGTTATATTGATACAGAGATCATACGGATGACGGTCACTCCCGTTCCTAGCCGTATGATGATCCATCTCCCCCATCGGCAAGCTTACTGGACCTTCCGGGGGTGCATGTAGTGATTTCATATACAGTATGCATATACGGAAATGACCCTCACCAAGGATAATTCCGGTACTCCCATTCTAACCGTATAATAATCCATCACCCCCACCGTTAGATATTCCAGGGGTACACATTTTGATTTAGTGTATACATACAGGCATTGCCCTCACCCAGGATCCCTCCGATGCCCATGGTCTATTACATTTCCCTCGGCCTTTTGGCTAAGATCAAGTGTAGTATCTGCTCGAGGGAAACACAGGGTGGAATACCTGTTCTTACACTAGGAGCGTGAGAGGTTCCTAGATGTGGAATGGAGAAACACCTTGTGGAGTACCAGGCTGGGGTGTGGCAAGGCCCCTGGTCGAGAGTGGAGAAAAACTGGGCTGAGTATTCCTACTTCGTATGGGCCTAAGGAACCCTTACGTTGATTAGGAACAGCCTGGTCTAGTATCTACTCTCGTACTGGGGGTTGACCCTGGCACAGAGCAGGTATGAAACTTGGTCTGGCTGAGAGACGGGAAGCGGCTCGTAGCTCGAGGTGACATGTGCCCCTGGGGTGACCTAGGGGTGCCTTAATTTGCACTGGTGCAGGCGCCTTTGCACTTTGATGGCACGAGTACTGTCACAACCCAACTTCTGGTGCACTTTTTCCTTTGCCCTGGCCTTTTGGCTAGGGCAAGGACAATTTTTTATACCCCCTCCCCGGCCTTCTGGCTGGGGCTTATTTATTTATGCACAGCACTTATTTTGTTTAGTTTGTCACGTTCACGTTTTTCGTTTGGGGTTTAGGTGAGACCCTTATGGGCCACCCTCTCCTCTAAGATGCTGAGGTCCTCTCCACGGGGGGAGGACCAGACGCAGTTTTCAGTCCCCGGGGGAAGCTTTGGCCAACCCTGGGGACACACGAGGGTCCCTCTGCGCTTTGGCAAAGGGGGACCCACAGTCCCTTTTTTCCCCTCAGTAGGCCTTTTGGCTCTGAGGGGTAGGGGAGTAACGGGGCCCTTCTCCTTTGGGAGAGGGTCCAAGTACCTATGCCCCCAGCACGTTTGGCACAGACACTGGGTGAGGAAGCACCGCACCTCGGGCTTCAAGTAAAAAAAAAAAAAAAAAAAAAATATTTCCCACGTAAGTACTGTTCTTTAATGAGGTAAAGATACAGACTATAATAGAGATTCATATGTAATGAGTGCACAAATACATATGACTTCTACATGGGTACCAATGACACCATAATATATGTTATAGTCTAACCCTCAGAGGATAGTATCCTTCTCTATTAGCTGGTACCCTGTCATTAAAGAGATAATCTCTGATTCCAAGACATCAACCTGCTATCTTTGCATCCTATTAAGAGGAGTCATTTCTCTGATCTGATGCAATAAGTGCAATACTCTCCACTTTGATGTATGTATTCCTTTATTGTGTAACATCGAAACCTGTACTGTCTATAGGTTGTAGTGAATCTAAGTTTCAATAGTTCCTACCATCTTATCATGTCTAATGATTTTTAATGTAAGACACTTAAGTAATATAATCCTAACTATTGTGGTGATTGTTAAAGAGAAAATCTTGTAAACTACAAGGCATAAGCCTATTATCTTTGCGTCTTATTGAGGGGAACCATGTATTTGATTTAATACTAAAAATACGATGCTTTCCGCTCCGATATGTGTATTCCTTACATTATAGAATTAATACCTGTACTCCTTCTGAGTTGAAATAGATCTAAATTTCAAAGTCCTTTCCATAGGTACCATTCCACGTACAAGGATGCTTATTAATAATATATTGAAGCCTAGAATGAGAGGAAATTCTCATTACCATATTTCCTAAGATGAACCAGAAAAACGTGCACTATATAGATAGATGTGTCATTGATTAGTGTACTAAACCTTTGAAAATAAAATATAAATTCTGAATATATCTGTGCTAACTGAAAGTGCTAGGTGTCAATAAATTGTTATAAAACGCCAGAAATAAGAGGTGTTTGTGAAAAATGAATTGGACAAGACTCATTGAAAGAGTGCAGTAAAAATTTATATTCTCAAACAGTGAAATTACGCAGATAGTGATGGTTGTAATTAAATCTGTTGATATCACGTGTAGGTTAAAGTTGCATACAATCACATCCTGAAGCCCATAAAGAGAGTTGTTTCTTAAATGATTATATTCGATTGATACAGAAGATTCGATTAAATGGTTATACTCGATTAATACAGTAGATTAATACTGAGAAGACTATTATTCATATGGTCATACTCAAATCAAGACAGGAGCAAATCTAGCAGATGACAGTTAAAAGAGATATATACTCTTGGAAGTCTGTTAATTTCTTACACCCCAGTTATTCTCGTCAACATCTTAAGCCTTATGGGCATCTGGATCTAAGCTTAGAAAAGATAAGACATCCCATTAAAAGTATGGGATCATAATCATGTTGGTCTAATGGTTGGGTTCTTATGTGCCCTTGATATATTCCTTCTTTTGGATGTATGTTAATTTAGTCTAGGATATATACGATGTAATGTTGTGATTAAATTAAGCATCTTTTTGAACATGATTCCTATATAGGTATCTTATATTATAAGAGTCTCCTTCTCACATTTGTGTCCTGCTCATCCTTTTATAAGGATGAATCTTTATAATATTCTAGGTAACAGTTGAACTCATGGACTATAGCCTTTAAATGGGGTGACAGGATATAACTGTTTCCTCATCTTACAGTTGTGGAAATGGACATTGGTATTAGTTTTTGGTAGTTCACAAAAACGGACTAAAGATGTTTGTCTCATTAAGTCCTTTTGGGTGCATGCTATCCATCAGGAAAATCATCCTGGTCTCGGTTTTCAGGAGTTCTCGTTCTAAATCCCCTCCACGTATTCCCAATTGGATATGCTTCATCCCAAAGGCTCTAAGTCCACTGGGATCGCTATTGTGGGATTTCTGAAAATGCCTTGCTACAGGTGAGAGAACTCTGAAGTTTCCTATGTCCCTATTAACATTGCGTATATTGCCCACGTGTTCTAGTATTTGTACTTTAAGGGGTCTCGTCGTTTTCCCAATATACGACTTATTACAAGGGCATTCAAGATGCAAGATGTAATATTGTGCCCACCGTTGTGCATGTAATTAGTCTTGATATTGTCCATTTTTTGTTGAATTTGTCCAGATAATGTTTCTTGGGGACCATGTATTTGCAAGCTTTGCAATGCCCACAGCACATAGATGATTTGGGTGCTGATCCTTCACGTGTGACTATGGACTAGTTTGTCCTGAACATTTTGTGACCTTTTCCAGCTACATTTAACTTTGGCTGGTAAAATCCTATCTAAGTCACTGTCTGTTTTTAGGACTGCAGGATAGAATCTATATTGTGCCACTGTGCATTGAAGGTTCCAATGAATCTAATGGGTTCTTCTTTATTAGATCTCAACTTGGATTTCAAAAGAGACTCCCTGGGGTATTTTTCCACTTCGCGAATTGCTCTTTTTATACGTCTTTCGCTGTATCCTCTGCCTCTGAATCTCTTGCTTTGTTCCCGTTTCCTGATTTCAGAGGTTTCTTCATTGGAACAATTCCTCTTAATTCGCAAGAGTTCACCTTTTGGAATGGTATGGATGGTCAGAGGGAAATGTGAACTCTGAAAATGGAGAATACTATTTGTAGCAATCTTCCTCCTAAAATTGTCTGTGGAAATTCTACCTTCTTCATTGAATCTTATGGTCAGATCCAAGAAATTGATCTGTTCCTGGCTCATTTCACATGTCAATTTGAGATTTAAATCATTGGTATTCAGAAGGGAAATAAACTGCTTCAATTCCCGGAGTTCCCGGATATCATCAATGTATCTACAATAAATAAGGATGTTCTCTGTGTATTTCTCCATTGATTCGTGGAAGACATATATTTTTTCAAAACAGCCAAGCTGGGCCACACACTATACTGACTGAGGAAGCCGCCGAGTTGCTTTAAGGTGGGGAAACGTGTCTCTGATTGAGATATCTGTGGAACATTTACTGGCTGAGCCCATTTGAATTACCTCCGACTGCTGGGACTTTTTTATACATCTACGGATAAGGCTCATATCAAGGGTTTGGAGCACCAGAGCCGGGAGTCAATAAGCGCTGCTTACAACCCAGAGGGAGTACGTGGTAACAATTGTATTCTAACATCTAAATAGCATGGCCATGTCTAATAGAAATTGCTTTATATAACTTTGCAAAGAACTGTCTCAAACCAGGCATGCTTACTAACTGCTTCCTGCTTGGCAAGTTGAAAATCAGATTGATTGTGACGTTCTAAAATCTTTTGGACACAGATTTTCAAGGCATCATAAATATACTGGATACAGGAAACTTTATTGCAATAGCTTACTAATTTACTAACACCTGCATCTATGTTGCAAGCTGGTATAGAAATTCTTTTGTTGCAATAAGCCTATTAACATTGTTTTGTTATAGATACAAAAGGGTCTTTTTTCTGTAAAATCATTACTATATGTACAATGTTACATGGTGTCTTTTATATATTTGGAGGAAATATGCAGATGTACAAAATAGTGCATTGAGACAGAAAATTGAAAACCGAAACCAAGAATTGTCTTTTATATTATTTTATTAAAGCCAGTGAATATGGTTCATAATCAGATGTTTTATGTTTAAATGTAAAAGTAAAAATAAAACATAATTTTTGGGATTTAGATTGTAGAAGAACTTTTTGAGGAGTTTTCGAGTGAACAGGTTTAAGTCTTTCTCACATTCAACCCTGTCCAAGTTTTGTGTGGGTGAGAAGGAAAGACCCTTGCTGAGTATCATAAGTTGTTTCTCTGTTAGGGTTCTATTTGTCAGATTGATAATTTTAAGAGAATCTGACATATCTGGGTCCCTCTCGATCCCCTGGTCACCTATTTCCTCTATCTCCTTATTTCCCTTGGTTCTTCTCTCCAATCTATTGTGTCCCTCTTTCTTCTTCCCCCTTTGGCCCCTCCTAGTTTTTCTCCATCTTTCCCATGGTTCCCTGGGGGGATTTGCCTAAAAAATCCCTCCTCTGGAATCTGTTGACACTCCTAGAGTTTTCTCCCTCAGAGGAATCTAATTCAGATGTCGAATAATTAGAGTATTGTATATTCCTATTCTTTACACTTTTAGCAGTGGGGATATTCCATCTGAAAACTCTATTTAGTGAGTAGTCAGTTTTGTCCCTTTGGTATTTTCTTCTTTTTCTTTCAATAATCTAATTTTTATATACTTTTGTTTCCTTTTTATATTTATCGTATCGTTGCTGAAATTTTTCTAGGGATTCAAAGTTCTTAAGTCTCTCACAAAGCTGTGCAATTTCTTGATTAAATTGATTCAAGATGATTTCATCATGTTTCATCAGGATTTTTATTACAATCATCTAAGGGCTGCAGCGCTAATAGCTTAAACAGCATGTATAGGTTTATGACAGCATTTGCAGGAGTGTATTTGAAGCACAGCCTGAATTATTCAAATCAAGTCCCATATTAAGAGGTTGATACATTGTGGCACAATATTGTGTTCGACTAGTTTATTACATTGTATCAAGATCTCCCTCACCTCACTTGTCAATATTGACACAATTAATGTATTTAGTGCTTATGCACTGATACATAAGAATATACAGTATATACCTCACACATGAGAACTCACAATGGTTTATTCTGACAGCATCTTAAGTTGGAAGGATATGTAGATACCAACTATAGGGACATGAATAAGCAAGAGTAATTAGATCTTCAACATTATAGGTGCATTTATTCAATGTAAAGTACACACAGACTCATCTAACAGGACACACGAAATTTCTAGAATATTATATTTACAGTATATATAACAAAATGTGTAGTGTTGCAGTCAACGGAGCAGTTATTTTTAATTCTCACCTTTTCTATCTTTGAGCACATTCATTTGAATCTTGAATTGATTTTAACATATATTTTGCTTTCATGTTGGCCAATTAACGGCCTGTTAACATAGAAATAAAAGTTATATTTTACTATACACAGTGTGCACCTTAACAGTACAACCCTATTCTCTTTTTCCAATACCACACATGGGAAAGGACAGGTTCAAGGTTTAGCTTGTAAAAATCAATAGGATGTTTGGAAATAACCATCCCCAGTGGTAGATCAGGGGCGTAACTCCCAGAGGCAATGGAGACTCCTGTCTCCGGGCTTGAGCCCTAAAGGGGAACCTTTGTGGTTCACAGTGGGATCAAAGTGCTCTTCCAGCGGAGCTCTGCGGTGCACCAGATGCTGCTGCAGCTTTAATCAGCTCTGTCTCAGGAGCCAATCTATCACCTGCAATAGGGGACAGGACTGTTACCAATCAGCCTGCACTGTGGAGGTGCACCTGACGCTGCGGCTGGACTATGAGATGGGACTCACTGGTGAATTCTGCATGCTGCAGATGTCCGAATCTCGTGAGTCTGACCCTGGCTCACTGGCCATCATCACACAGCGCTGGTCCCTGTAGACTGGCTGAAAGCACTATCTATATAATTCTGTAAGTCGTGTGTGCTTATGTCACACACACGTACAGTTTTCCCTTTATTTAAGGGAGATGGGGGGAGCACCAAACTCCAACTTGCCTCTGGACGCCTGGGATGAACTTACGTCCCTGGGGTAGGGTGCCATCCATAAAGGAATGCCAGTTGAAGGCTATAAAGATTATGATTGGGAGTATTGAAATTTAAACCAATGGGATTTAGAGGGTCCTAGACCCAATAATTACAATTTTTTTATTACTGCTATTCGTGGTATAAAGTATTTAAGTACTGCCAGCATAATGTATATCATAGTTCCCTGTGATGTGTAAAAGTCATTTGCCGGCAGCTGCTATACTGTTGCACATGTATGGTCAGCTTACCGCATATGGGTGAGTGTTGAGTGCCGGGAAAACATATGGATCCTTTTCCAGGTACTTTTAGTGCAGTGTAATTTACAGGCTACAATGGCTAACGTTAGCTAGCAAGGCAAAGCTCAGGAATGATTTCCAGAGCTTGGTAAATTTGGCCAGCCCCATAGGTTTTTTTGGAGGCTTGCTGTTGCAGTCAAAAATGGGGGATTCCAGCAGATATATCTGATATCTGCTGCGGTTCCCTGTAGATACATTTGATGTATACAGTGCTTATTGCGAGTACGCCCCAAACATGTTTTTTTTTTTTTTGAGGACTACCCCGCAAATAATAGTTGATAAATAGGCCCCTTAGAGTGATTCATTGATTCATTCTGGATTAAGAGTGACAACCAAAAGTTCTTAAATTCCAAAGTTAAGGCCTGATTCTGATTTGTAAGCAAAGCAAAAAAAAAAAAACCCACAAAGAAAAAAACCCAAGTAACTGTGCACCTGGGCAAAACCATGTTGCACTGCAGATGGGGCAGATGTAAAATGTGCAGAGAGATTTAAATTTGGGTTGGGTCAGGTGTGTTTAAAATGAAATCTAAATTGCAGTGTTAACATAAATCTCTCTAACATTTGTGGGCTACATGCAAAAACAGACAGTATTTACCCGGGTCTGGGACTAAGGGTCGACAACAAAAAGGTCGACACCAATTGGTCGACACACCTTAGGTCGACATGGACAAAAGGTCGACATGGAGAAAAGGTCGGCAGGAACAAGGTCGACATGAAAAAAGGTCGACATGAGTTTTTTATGTTTTTTTGGTGTCGTTTTCTTCGTAGAGTGACCGGGAACCCCAATTAGTGCACCGCGTCCCCTCGCATGGCTCGCTTCGCTCGCCATGCTTCGGGCATGGTGCCTTCGCTTCGCTCGGCACAGATTATCGTTCCAATCGTAGTCCACGTGGATCGTTAAGTATGAAAAGGTTCCAAAAAAAGAAAAAAAATCGTGAAAAACTCATGTCGACCTTTTCCCATGTCGACATTGTTCCTGTCGGCCTTTTGTCCATGTCGACCTAAGTTGTGTCGACCAATTGGCGTCGACCTAAGGTGTGTCGACCTTTTTGTTGTCGACCTGGAGTCCGGATACCATTTACCCTGCACAGAAAAAATACAAGTGTATTTGCTCCCCTTGTAAAGCAACATGGTATGTTCCAATTTGGAAGGTACAGTAGACTGTGGAATTCAACATACTATAAAACCCAAAGTTCATACGTGAAAAATTCCAGTTTATGTTCCGTCTGCTCCGACCTGAATCCCCGGAATGTTAGGGTTAGGTCTGAAGGCCCTAACCAACACAAAGGTGACTGTGGACCACCATGTTGTGTAGAAACGTGGTAGAGAGGAATTAAGTCAATATCCCGGCGGTCGGGATCCTGCCGGTCAGAATTTCGACGCCAGGATCCCGACTGCTGAGAATGCCAGCAGCGGTGCCAGGGCTATTCCCACTTGTGGGTGTCCACGACACCCATAGAGTGGGAATAGAATCTGTGGCAATTGTCGCGAGCCACGGAGCCCACAGCGTGGCGAGCCCACAAGGGGCTTTCTAGTGCTTGCACCGCTGCCGGCATTCTGGCGGCCAGGATCCCAAGGTACAGTAGGTATTCTGACCTCCATGATCCTGGCCGCTGTTATTCCAACACCAACCTGGTAGAGAGGGGACAGTCTATTTTAACTTCGCCAAGTACTTAGTATTCAGTGCTAGAATACTTGATCTACTATACATGGAAAACCCAAACCCAGATACTCCAGTGCTTTTTCAGGTCTATGGTGGCATTGGGTACGGGTTCCCGACGGTCAGAATACCATCGCCGGGATCCCGACCACCAGAATACCGGCAGGGGGGCAGTGCAACAAAGCCGTTTGCGGGCTCAGTGGCTCGCTGCACTCACCACAGGTTATATTCCCACTTTCTGGGTGTCATGCAGGGCCGGTGCTAGGGAGTTCGGCGCCCCCCTGCAAACTATAAATTTGCGCCCTCTCATATTCAACAAAGGGTCAGCGCGCACCTTTGGTGTGCGCCAGGAAAAGGGATGTGGTCTCACAAGTAAGGGGCATGGCCACACAATAGTACCCACATTTAAAATTACGCCACACAGTAGCACAATCTTATCTTATACGTAATGTCCTACCCATAGTAGTAGCGTCCTTATATGTAATGCACCCCAGTAGTAGTAGCATCCTTATACGTAGTGCACCCCAGTAGTAGAAGCATCTTTATACGTAATACCCCCCCAGTAGTAGACGCATCCTTATACGTAATGCCCCCCCAGTAGTAGTAGCAGCAGCGTCCTAATACGTAGTGCACCCCCAGTAGCAGCAGCGTCCTAATACGTAGTGCACCCCCAGTAGCAGAAGCGTCCTTATAAGTAATTTCCCCCTAGTAGTAGTAGCGTCCTTATACGTAATGCCCCTCCAGTAGTAGTAGCTTCCTTATACATAATGCCCCCCTCCTAGTAGTAGTAGCGTCCTTATAAGTAATTCCCCCCTAGTAGTAATAGCGTCCTCCTTATACGTAATGCCCCCCAGTAGTAGTAGCTTCCTATTACGTAATGCCCCCTCGCAGTAGTAGTAGCGTCCTTATACATAATGCCCCCCATTAGTAGCGTCCTTATACGTAATGCCCCCTCCCCCAGTAGTAGTAGCGTACTTTCATGTAAAGCCCCCCCCAGTAGTAGCGTCCTTATACATAATGCCCCCCCAGTAGTAGTAGCATCCTTATACGTAATGCCCCCCCAGTAGTACTAGCATCCTTATACGTAATGCCCCCCAGTAGTAGCGTCCTTATATGTAATGCCCCCTCCCACAGTAGTAGTAGCGTACTTACATGTAATACCCCCCAGTAGTAGCATCCTTATACGTAATGCCCCCTCCCCATAGTAGTAGCGTACTTACATGTAATGCCCCCCCCCAGTAGTAGCGTCGTTATACGTAATGCCGCCCCTGTACTAGTAGCATCCTTACATGTAATGGCCCCCCTGTAGTAGCGTCCATAATGCGTGTGCACACAGACATACCTCACACACACAATTCACACATATATACACGCATACACCCCCACCACACACACACACACACACACACACACTTATCTCTCACCCTCCAATTACCTAAGTCTGGCTGTCCCTCTCTCTCCAGCAGCCTGGTCCGTTTAGCTCCGCCCCCTTCTGTACCATGTAACTCCACCCCCTCCTCTGATCCTACACAGCCGTTGTCACAGGTGATTGGGGGGGGGGGGGGGGGGGGCTTTCCATGCTGCCTGCGCTGCACAGCAGCTGGCAGCAGCAGCAGGGGGTGACAGAACGGCGCAGCAGGGAAGGGATGCAGAGCATGGAGAGCGCCTCTCCGTCCCAGCGCCTCCCTGCACTGCATCCCTTCGCTGAGTGGGTAGCGCCTGGCCTGGTCTTGGACATCCAGGAGAGGGAATAGCCATGGCGGCGCTGCCGGCATTCTGGCTGTCGGGATCCTGGTGTCGGTATTCTGACCGCCGGGAACCCGACCGCCGGAATCCTGACTACATTCCCTATGGTGAGTATAATGCATTTTCTATGCACATTCTCAGGTTACCTGGAAAGCACCTTAAAGCTCCATGACACTTAAAGATAAAAAAAATGTAGTACTTCCATCCTACTTGAGTAAAAGAATTTAGAATATAACATTGGTGACCACTGGAGACATTGGGGCAGATGTATTAACCTGGAGAAGGCATAAGGAAGTGATAAACCAGTGATATGTGCAAGGTGATAAACGCACCAGCCAATCAGCTCCATTATGTAAATTAACAGTTAGGATCTGATTGGCTGGTGCCTTTATCACCTTGCACGTATCACTGGTTTATCACTTCCTTATGCCTTCTCAAGGTTAATACATCTGCCCCATTATTCTGCCTAAAGCTAGATTTAGTCGCTATCTGTAGAGTCGGTAAAGGACAGTTACATTCATTGGAGGAATTAAGGGGGTCATTCCGAGTTGTTCGCTCGCTAGCAGTTTTTAGCAGCCGTGCAAACGCATAGTCGCCGCCCACGGGGGAGTGTATTTTCGCTTTGTAGGAGTACAAACGCCTGTGCAGCAGAGCGCCTGCAAACACATTTTGTGCAAAACAAGACCAGCCCTGTAGTTACTTATCCTGTGCGATGATTGCTGCGACGAGTGACACGGTAATGACATCAGATACCCGCCCAGCAAATGCACGGCCACGCCTGCGTTTTTCCAAACACTCCCAGAAAACGGCCAGTTGACACCCAGAAACTCCCACTTTTTGTCAATCTTCTTGTGACCGCCAGTGCGACTGAAAGCGTCGCTAGAACCTGTGCAAAACCACGATGCTCGATCTACACGAACGTCGCGCGAGCACATGCGGTGCATACGCATGCGCAGATTTGCCATTTTTTTAACTGAATGCTGCGCTGCGAAAAAACGTCAGTGAGTGATCAACTCGGAATGACCCACTAAATTCTGTGATGTCCGCAAAGTGCCACAAGAACACAGTGAGAATGATCAAAGCAGCAGCACCTTACAGACACTAACATCACAAATTTTCCCAGCACCCCTGTTAGGTGAGTAGGAAAATGAGCAATATTGGGCTACTATGATTCTGTGGAATGTGTGCAAAACATGAGTCAAACATTGCAACCACACATTGCCAGGAAATGAATTCTTTCCTATGCATAATAAACAATGGTTAACAGTCCTGAGTAGTAACACTTTACATATATAATTGGAATTGGCAAAAGAGCGTATATATTTTATCATATACATTCTAATGTTACCAGTGCAGTAAAGTTATCTCTTTGAGCCCGGTTAATATGTAATCTTGTCTTCTCTTTTTCAGGGCATTGGTTGCATATTAGTGGTGACGTTTATTGTGCTTGCTGCTGTCGCACGAATTGTAACCCCTTTTTTCAACAGGGTTGCATCACTGCAACTACTCTACTGGAGCAGGTACGCAGACGTGGAGGAGAAATGTTTTGAGGCTATGTGCAAAGAGTACAATTTCATACTTGCAGATAGGTCTATAAAGAGGTACTTTGAAAGAAGAAGAGAGGACAGAAATGGGGAAATACATGGAGATAAAAGAGATGTTATCAACACTGAAATGGAGACACTGATGTACGTGGACAAGTGGTACAACTCTCGCCCACCAATATGTGGCACAGATGTTCCAGACCATCAGCATTGATTGCATCTGAAGAGTTTTTTAAAGATATTGGGTCTTCTGAAAGATGATTATTACTAAACCAAGAACTAATGAAACTATAATGTCAGCCACATTAGATATCTGTCGTGGCTTTCCAACTAATGGATATACTGTAGGACCTAACATGGTTCTTTAAAGCTTCTCTATTATTTCCTATTGCATTAAAAAAAATGTAAGTAACATCTACAGTTACTCTGTAAAACCTAACATGCAAAAAAACACATGTAATCAAAGCTGTTTGATGCTTCACCATGCTCTGGGGGAGGTGTATGTTGGTCCACATTTTCAGGGCCACCAAGATATTGGCTAGGCACCAGCACTAGAAAGGGGTTGGTAGCATTTTATGAAAATCAAGGCACTTTAAAGAAGTTGTGCATAGAGGAGGCTATGTCCATGTCCCAGACATGCCCAGCCCCAGGTACTCTGTATTCATTGCCCCCACTCTCTGTGTTCTTGCACACTTCCTAGGCCCCCGCTCTACTCTTCGGGGCATGCACATACCAAAGCCCTCATGCATACTCCGAACAGCAAAACATAGGGGGTTATTCCGACCTGATCTCATGCTAGCTATTTCTTGCAGCGCTGCGATCAGATAGTTGCTGCCTATGGGGGGGTGTATTTTTGCTTTGCAAGTGTGCGAACGCATGTGCAGCCAAGCAGAACAAAAAAGATTTGTGCAGTTTCTGAGTAGCTCAAAACTTTCTCAGCCGCTGCGATCACTTCAGCCTGTCCGGGACCGGAACTGACATCAGGAACCCTCCCAGCGAACGCATGGACATGCCTGCATTTTTCCAAACACTCCCAGAAAACGGTCAGTTGCCACCCATAAACGCCCTCTTCCTGTCAATCTTGCGATCGGCTTGGCGAATGGTTTCTTTGTTAAATCCATCGCACAGCAACGATCTACTTTGTACCCGTACGACACACCTGCACATTGCGGTGCATACGCATGCGCAGTTCTGACCTGATCGCAGTGCAGCGAAAAAACCTAACATGCGATCAGGTCGGAATGACCCCCATAGTTCTTTCTGAGCATAAGCAAGGCTGGGGCATGCAGGGCGAAGCTTCATTTGAAGCACTAGTCCCTACATTCTCAGAGGCTAAGGAGGGCGGACCAAAATTATGAGGCCCACCCCCAAATTTTGCTATGGCAGCTGGCAATGCTGTGTTGCACCACTGGTTTACACCAACATCTGGAGTTTCTTTGACAGCTCTTTACATGTCAATATTTACTCTATAGACACAGAAGATCATTGAGGGGTCGAGTTATCACCATTCGCATCTGAGAATGCGGATGAGATGTGATAAAATCGACCCAATCCGAACTGCGATAATTGGTTACATCGCATGGATTTATCAATTATCACATGCATGGACAGGGCTCTGTCCCTGCGATGCCACTCCACGGCATTATTGGAGTATGTTTAGTAAAGAATACCCTGAGTATGTGCTGCGCACGCTCCAACGTGACCTTTGTGCTGACGACATCACCGGGTCGACCACCCGTCGTGACTACCCCCTCTCCGTGTCGCGACCCCTCCCCCCAAATGCTGATCATACTCACCAACCACGGATCTGTGCTCTGGAGGGCTGCCGTTCATCAGGACTCCATGCTGCTGTGACCTCCAGTGCTGTAAAGCATCACTTCACTGCACCATGGGTCACAGGAGCAGCAGTGAGCCCCGATGACTGGCAGCCCACACCGGAGCACCGGTCATCGGTCCCTAGGTAGGTTAGTATGATTTTTTTTTTTTGTTACACAGTGGTCAGCGGACACACATAGCTGATCCCACTGCCACTCCCCGCTTAACTTTCTCTGCCTAGGGGCAGAGCCGTCATGTGGCCGGGGAGCCGGAGTTGTCTACACCAGGAGCTGTCAGGAGCCAGAACCCAGTGCTGCAGAAGGTAACAAACCCCCAATATGTTGCAGATCGTGCCAGCTTTTCGGGGTAATTGGATATCCCCCATTGTGTGCTTCAAACTGGCATGCTTTTCCACATGGCCTGGACTTACCTAAGGCTTGGAGAGGGTTGTGGCAGAGTTCCTCCATACACTAGTTAAAAGATCTTTAGACAGTGCTCAAATGTTTTATGCTCAGCAATGCTTATGCTTAATTGTTATGCTTTATCAATTGCACGTTTATGCTTAATTAATTGTCTTACATTTTAATTGATTAATCACAGACCGAGTCAATAAATCTACCAGTGCCATATTCACGTTTTAAGGTGGGGAGGAACAAGATGGACTGAGTTCCACCTCCTCCATGGCCGTGCACAGTAACTCCCAACAGAAAAGGCCGCCCCACCACCCTTGTCAGTAGATGATGTGGGCGGCGCTAATGTAACTGACAAGCTGCAGCTGCCTCCCCCTTCCTCAGGTCCTGTCAGTTCCACGGTCCTCTCCCTGTGCCTCGCCCCTTCCTGGTACTCACCTAAGCTGAGTCTGTAGGACAGCATTCATCCCCTCCTCAGATCCCAGTGGCTATCCTTTTCTGGCACGGTGTATGTGATGTCATGCCATCACTGCTGCTGAAGTGCAGAACAGCCATGAAGAGAAGCAGGCTCTGTGCAGGCTGAAGACAAGGAGACAGAAGGCTGGAGGGACACAGAGAGGTGGGGAATCTGCTGGAGAGACACATGGCTTGTATAAACTGGAGGAACACAGGCAGTGAACTGCTGGAGTGACAAAGGCAGAGATGTGTATAAGGGGCACTGCTGTGGGCATTATGGCCCTCATTCCGAGTTGTTCACTCGCTAGCTGCTTTTAGCAGCCGTGCAAACGCTATGCCGCCGCCCTCTCTGAGTGCATTTTAGCTTTGCAGAAGTGCGAACGAAAGGATTGCACAGCGGCTACAAAAATTTTTTGTGCAGTTTCTGAGTAGCTCCAGACCTACTCCTAGCTTGCAATGACTTCAGACTATTTAGTTCTTGTTTTGACGTCACAAACACGCCCTGCGTTCGCCCAGCCATGCCTGGGTTTCCCCAGCCACTCCTGCGTTTTTATCTGACAAGCCTGCGTTTTTACACACACTCCTGGAAAACGGTCAGTTACCTCCCAGAAACACCCACTTCCTGTCAATCACTCTGCGGCTAGCAGTGCGACTGAAAAGCGTTGCTAGCCCTTGTGTGAAACTACATCGGCTTTTGTGAAAGTATGTCATGCGTGCGCATTGAGCCGCATACGCATGCGCAGAAGTGCTGATTTTTAGCCTGATCGCTGAGCTGCGAACAACTGCAGCTAGCGATCAACTCGGAATGACCCCCTATGTGTATAAGCACCACTATTGTGGGCATTATGTGTAAGGGGCATTACTACTGTGGGCATCGTGTACAAGGGACAGTACTGAGCAGGGCCGGACTGGCCATCTGGCACTTCTGGCAAATGCCAGAAGGGCCGATGGCCACGTGGGCCGGTCCAGCGGTCACTGAGACGCGCTGCCGCTCAGTCCGGCGGCAGCGCGTCTCAGCTGTCAGGATTGGAGAGCTGTGAGGGACGGGGGTGAGAGCGCCGGGCGCCCGCCAGCACGGCTGTGTCTGGCGCGGCGCGTATAGCGGACTTCAAAGCAGCCGCCAGTTCGTGAGCCAATCAGAGCTCGCGGACCGGCAGCCAATCAGTAACATGAATAAGAGGCACTAATGTTTTATTTAATGTGACTAGGGGGCACTACTACAATATGTAGTGCAATATGAATCTGGAACTATGTGCAGTGTAATATGAATAAGATTGCTCTACTGTGTGGCATAATTTGAAATAGGGGTACTATTGCGTGACTACTCCCATCCTTGTGAGACCACACCCCTTTTTTGCAACCAGAGCGGTGCCTAAACCCTAGCACTGGTCTTGGCTCCGCCTAGTGTGTGTGTGTGTGTCTCCAGGACCACTTTAAGCACTGGGCCCACATTTCCTGCCTACTTATGTGACTAGAAAGTACAGTACATGCAAACTTTCACAAAATTATAGCTTTGTGGGTGAATTCTCATAAGAAATGGCTCAGTGAGGGGAAAATCTAGGATATCCCATTTTTTCTTTACTTTCCTGGAACTTAATTTGCTATCTTCTGTCTTATTGTGTATTGGTCAAATGTATGTTGAAGAATCATTATCAACTGTTAATACACGTGTGTATTTTTGAAAATGCATTAATTAAACATCGACAAACAAAACAAATGAACTGTGACCCATTTTCTGCTAGATAATTCCATTCCTGCAAATACAGGGGCTCTTGTTTCAGCTTACTATGAACTGTTGCTGGTCACCCCAAAACAGAACTTCAAAAGGTCAAAAGGAGAGATGTATCAAGCCTTGGGGAGAGAGATAAAGTGAAGTACTGTAGTTGCCCAAGCAACCAATGAGCTTCTGTCATTTTAAAGACTGTGGTAGATAGATGGCAGAAGTTGATTGGTTGGTATGAACCACTTCTCAACTTTATCTTTCTTCAAGGCATGGTACATCTCTCCCAAAGTGAGCTAATTTGTAATTGTATCTATTATATTATGTGTAGTATAATAATAATAATAATAATATTATTATTATTATTATTATAAAAAACCTAAATGTTTAGCAATAATATATTTTGCTTTATCATACTGTTCCTAGAACACACGGTTTCTCATTGATTTTAGGTTCTGACGCACTTTATTTCCTAAATGTGCTCATCCGCTTACAGGAGAGCTGACAATAATATATTCAGTAAAACAAACATTTGACTAACTCATTTACCTGCACAAGCCGGGCACAGGCGCTGCAGCTTACATCACAGGCAGGGAGAGAAAGTCCTCCCAAATCTCAGCTTTGTGAACAGTCTGCACGGAGGGAAACACTGTAAAGGAATACATCTTCAAAGCTAGGCAAGAAAGCTTGCAATTGTCTTCAAGCAAAATTAAATATACATGCGTATACAAGGAAAAGCCTAGGGCTTCAATATACTATAGGTGAAGCGCACTGAATTTTTCTTTAAAGGCTGTATAGGATATCTTGGAACAGACCGCATCATGGATCGGTTTAAGATGATTTTTCAGTATTTCCAGTCAAACTCAGAGTCGGTGATGAACGGGATTTGTGGACTTTTAGCCCTCGCAAGTGTTAAAATCTACAGTTCACTAGAATTTAACTGCCCGTGTCTTCCCAGCTATAACATGATATATGGCATGGGGATTATGTTTGTGCCTCCGATTGCTCTTTTCCTCTGTGGTCTTATTGTTAATAGGCAATCAGTCATAATGATAGATGAATGGCAGAGACCCACCGGCAGAAGAAAGAAAGACCTGGCAATTGTAAGGTATGTTCCTAGATCTATCTATCTATCTATCTATCTATCTATCTATCTATCTATCTATCTATCTATCTATCTATCTATCTATCTATCTATCTATCTATCTAATCTATCATCTATGTATTTAACTGTGTATACACATAGATAGAACCCAGAAAATTAGAAATGATTGGGTTTGATTTTGGTAGCTCAAAGATGCTTTGACAAGGAGACATCAGAAGCCACAGGATGTAATGTAATATTAGTATGCAAAAAGCAAAATAGCATAAGTCATGCTTCCTGTTGGAGCCCCTTTGTGGTGGTGGCCCTAGGCTGCATCCTAAATCTAGCCCTGGATAGAGAGGAGAGAGAGAGAGAGAGATGGAAGGATATGAATACAGGCAATTATGTAAATAGCATAGATCTGCGTGGCTAGGTTTAGCTTATGTACAGTTTGCTGCATTTGGACAGATAAATAAAATAATAATACAAAAAATGATGACATAATGTACTGACTGTGGGTTTTTGTTTCACAAATTGCTCATGTCAAGAACAATAACTATGCCACTGAGTATGCAGATACACTGTCACTTATTTTATGTTGTCCTATTACTGGCAGGTATATGTGCACATCAGTGCTCACGCGTGCTATGGTTGCTCCAGTGGTCTGGATTTTGACAACACTCCTGGATGGAAAATGTTTTGTCTGTGCATTTAGTGGCTCTGTGGACCCAGACAAATTCCCAGGCTTTGCAAACAACACTTCACCGGACATGCAATTCCTGCTTTACAAGGTACCTTGTAAGGAAGACGTCATGATCAGAAACAATACCTCGAGGAAAGCCGTTTCCAGATACCTGAAATGCTGGTCACAGGTGAGCCCCGCATCCATATCCCTTGTGCTGCAATAGCTGTATCTGAAAACATTTTACACAATGTACTTAGTGGACCTGATGCAGAGATGGAACACACCACGGCTGCGTCTTCGGACACAGAAAGCTATTTTACAGCAGTTGTTTCCAAACCTGTGGGTTGATTTACAGTATAAAGCAGTGAAAAGAGTGGAGAAGTGGACTAGTGGTAGTGTTTCCTTGGACAACCAATCAGCTTTAATCAAGCACATTTTACAAAATGATAGGTAGAGGCTAATTGGTTGCTATGGGCAACTTCTCCACATCTCATTCTCCGCTCTTTTCACTGCTTGATACATCAACCCCTTTGTCCTCAAGATTTAAGAATATCTATGGTAAGTCAAATTACCCAGCTCTGCTCAAGCATGGATATACTTAAAGCCTGGACTGTTAGGGTGCCTTTGAGGACTGAGGGGGACATTTACTAAGCAGTGATAAGAGCGGAGAAGTGAGCCAGTGGAGCAGTTGCCCCATCAACCAATCAGCAGCTCTGTATAATTTTATAGTATGCAAAGTATAGATGTTGCTTCAGTGCTGATTGGTTGCCATGGGCACTTCTCCACTGGCTCACTTCTCCGCTCTTATCACTGCTTAGTAAATATCCCGAGCCTGGAAACCTCTACACTGCGGTTTACCAATTGAGTTTTTGTTCTGCCAACATGTAAACTTTATATTTTCCTTTGTAGTACAAAAAAAATGAGAAAATGTACATGTTAATCAAGCGTTAAGAACAATACTTCCCTTATTGTTCTTAGCGCTTGATTAACATGTACATTTTCTCATTTTTTTTGTACTGCATATTGTTTTAAAAGTAAGGTGAAACTTCTGAGAATTGTACCTAGTCAGCAGCTTTAGCGCCTGGTTGTGATACACTCAAACCCATTCCATTGTCACTTTATATTTTCCTTTGATTGCAAATGTCTCACTCTACTGTATATGATTACTGTACATTAGTGGATGTCAACTATGGTTGATAATAGCCTGATAATTTAAAATTATAACATTAGCTGTAACGTACATATATTACACCTATACATACATGCAGTGGCGTAAGTTCATCCCAGTTGCCCGGAGGCAAGATAAATATCGGTGTCCCCGACCCTATATTTAGATAAATATATGTATGTATGTGTGCATGTGTGTGTGTATGGAGTGTTCTGAGAAAAAAATGGATATACTGTATATATAAATTTCATTATCTTTTATTTTAAGTCACACTTTTCTTAGCAGTCATACCCAGGATTAGAACCCATGGCCTGTAACAATGACAGCAGACATTTTACTGATGGAGCTATTTGCTCCTGTGTAGGAAGCATGAAAATTCTAACAATATGAAGTTACGTGTTAACTTCATATAGTTAGAATTCTCATATTTCCTATACGGGAGCAAATAGTTCCATCAGTAAGGTGTCTGCTTCCTGTTTAATAGGTCGTGGTTTCTAATCCTGGGTATGAAACTTTTAAAATGTCTATCTACAGTATAATAAAAATGGCGTGATTTGTAAGGTGCAGGGACCAGTGAGGAAGTCGACCACTGAAGAGATAGCAGCAGCTATCAATTAACTTAATTCAGTGGTGTCACAGAATGAGAGGATAGGTGCCCCCCTTCAGAGCAGGAGCCCGGCGGCAGATGACTCCGTTGCCTCCCAGAGTTACGCCTCTGCATACATGTGTAATTTGCAGTTGACAGTTGGGAGATGACTGGCTGGTATTTTATCTCTCTCCACTTTATCTATCTCCATGACTTAGTAAATAGACCCCTTCATTCATTAAATCCCCCCCCCCCCCCCCGTCCTCCTTATTAGTCTTACTTCTTCTAGAAAATGATGGAGGAAATATGAAAGGTTAATACATAAATAACTGTAGTAATGGGGCAGGATGCAATAGCGAACTCGGGTGTTTTTTTAAAGGGGCAACCATGTACTAGGCTAAACCATGCCTTGTATACGATTGCCCCATTAAATAACGTCCGAGTACTATTACATCCGGCCCATGATGTCTATTTTCTTTACCTGCTCACATTGTTTCATAGTGCATTTCAATGTACTGTGTTTGAACCCAGGCTTTAGGATGGAGCATCCTGCTGTGTCTCATTGTCCTGGTGTTCCTTGCCCGTTCCCTCAAGCCTTGCTTTGACCAGACAGCTTTCCTACAGACCCGCTACTGGAGCAACTACATTGACATTGAGCAGAAGATCTTTGACGAGACCTGTTGTGAGCATGCACGGGACTTTGCCCACAAATGCATTCTCCATTTCTTCCAGAGCATGCACAATGAGATGAAGGTGGCTTGCTTCACTAAGAAGACAGAGGAGGATGAGGAAGATCACCTGCACGGGATTACGGATCAGGAGCATGTCAACAAACTCTTAAAATCTTGGTACCAAAGCAAACCCCCGCTTTCAGTCAATCACCCAACTCAGCGGCAACATGTTAAAGGAAAAAGCAATGGCTGCTGCTTTGAAAATCATAGTGACAAACAAACAGATGTGTGAATGCAATGCTTAATCCAAAACAAGCTACAGACACATTGGGCCTAATTCATACTTATACGCAATGCCGATGTTTTTGCAATGGAGCAATTTATCAGCAGACTGCACATGTGCTACGATTGCACTGTGCATACACCAAAGTACTTTTACAATCGCGCTCGCATTGATAGTCTGTACACAGATTGATTGACAGGAAGGGACCATTTGGGGGAGTTAATGTGGGAGTGGTGACAACAACGCAGGCGTGTCATGGCCGTTTTTTTAGGTATTTGCCTTCAGCTGCGATCATATATGTGGAGAAACATGGCACCAGCATCGTTACTGCCGTGACCAGTCTGTGTAGCCATAGTTCAACCCTAGGAATTGATGTCCATTGTTATTTTATTATTACGTCGGTGTTGCGTATGAGTATGCAATTGCGGAGGACTTTGTGATGGCTCTGGTGATCTTCTTTCATGGGTGTCAGCTTCACTTGCGATGATTAGCAGTTTCGTGAACTGGAAAAAATGCAGCTGCATAGGCATTTACTAACAACCATGAATTAGGCCCATTGTATATTTTTTGTTTTTCCTAGATTCTTTATGCCTCCATAATATTACTTACCAGCACATTACATGGCTCCTTTTCACAGTGATTCTGTTTATAAGCCATGTACAGATGTGTCCACATACATTTAGCCTCCTGGTACGTTAAATTACCCTTCTAGTCATGTCATGCTGTGGTGTAACTTGGTAGTGCCGAGCGTCTTTTTGTGCGACTTTTTTCCATTAAAATACATCTTATTTGCATCATTATGAAAGTAGGATGCACAAGCAGCCTATGCTGACTAAAATGATATGTGGCATGCCTATATTCTATGTGCAACCGCTGCTGTATTTGCATATGAATTGGTATGCTACAGAGTTTTCCTAGTAAACCCAGTAATGTAGCATTTCATATGCAGCTACAGCTGCAGACACACACACACACACACACACACACACACACACAGAATTTAGTGTGGCATGGAAAGCATAGTTCTACATGGAGTTAATGTGGAACATCAGGATTTCCCAGGTTTAGAAGAGCAGGACAGAAGGGTTCACTGCAGGTTTTACCTCAATCAGTTGTCAGCCAGAAACTACTGTAGGCTAATTAATTAACAGCACCTGTAATCTGCCTTTTTGTATGTGTTTAGTGCACAGAGATATGGGGGTCATTCAGACCTGATCGCACACAAGCTTTTTTTGCAGCAGTGTAATCGGGTCTGAAATGCGCATGCGTATGCTCCGCAATGCACAGGCGCATTGGCTGCCTGCGACGGGGATTGCCGGACAGCAACGGATTTAACGAAGAAATCGATCGCACCAACATTTGCAAGAAGATTTACAGGAAGAGGCCAGCTGTGGGTGTCAACTGACCGTTTTTAAGGAGTGACCGGGAGAATGCAGGCGTGTCCACAACCATTTTAAGGGAGGGTTCCTGACGTCAGCTCCAGGCCGGATCATCGCAGCGACTGAGTAAGTCCTGAACTGTGCAGAGACTGCACAAACTTTTGTTTGTGTAGCTCTCTGCACAAGCAATCGCACCCCTGCACAACGATTACGCCCTCCCCCTGTAGGCGGCAACTACCTGATCGCAGCACTGCAAAAAACCACCTGCGTGCGATCAGGTCTAAATCACCCCCTTTGCTCCTTATGGCAGTTAGTGCCCAGGCGATAGGTGGGAGTGTAGGGTTACGTTAGGAGCCATTTTGATCATGCACTGTTTGTGACTACGAACATTTGGACTGTCACCTGCTGTGTTGAGAACTGCCTGTAAACCTGACTTACAATTCCTGCATATGAAGCTGTATCCTGCCTGAGGTGGAAATAAAAGTGTTTTGGATCTTACCCTACCTTTGTGATTTCTGTCACAATAGGCATGGCGCAAATCATTTTAAGCAGCATAAGATGATTGTGTGTCCTATTTACATAGTAATGCGAATAAGAAACATTTTCTTTAAAAAAAAAAAGATACCCGATGCTAACAGAGTTGCATACCTCCCAACTTTCCCATTTTTTTAGGGCTGTCTCGCTATCCCACCTGAGGGCCGCAGTGTCCCGTGGTGGGGGGGGGGGCAGTTGGAGGCTCCTGTCACTCACCGCTCTGCTGTAGAGCAGCGGTGAATAGATGCTGTGTGTATGCGCACAGCGTCTATTCACAGGTAACAGAGGGACTGGGGGCATGCCAGAAGCTCACAGAGCGCTGGTCATGCCCCCACTGTGACAAAAACGGGAGGTGTCAGGCGGTTGCAGCATTGCCGTGAAGCCACGCACTCTTTTTTACAGAGGCCACGCCCATTTTGGGTGGGTGTGGCTTCCTCGCTCAATGGGGTCCCGACTATAAACTAATAAAATTTGGGAGGCATGGAGTTGCACAGATACTGTCAGCTCACTCACGCCAGGCATCCCCCGCTGCGTGGATTATTGAGGCAAGATGTATGAGGACACATCTGTAGCTGGTGTATTTTGTTCTGTGTTACAACTATATTGTCATTCTTCAACATCTCCTCATTAGTGTATCTATAATGGTTGCAGGCCCCTGGGTCCAGCAGTGCACACACCGCATACCCTGCACCCATAATTATTCTTACCTTTCCGGTGATTTCTACAGAAGAAGTTCTAGAGAAGTCAGTGGCACAAAGCCAGAGTCCTCTGCTCTGCCAGAGAGGAGGGGTCCCGCATGGAGCCTACAAACAGGGCTCCTCTCTTATACCACATATACCTTATACCCTAGATACTATGGGGCTCCTGCTCAGGTGAATTCACACCAGTGTGTGTACAGTAAAATACACAAAATTGTTCTGCTTAAGCCAGGAGCGCCAGAAGGGTTTGAGGTTTGGGAAGGGGGGGGGGGGATGGCGCCGAAAATAATTATATATTGGCGCTCCCTCAACATCTCCAACCCCCCCCCCAAGTGCCAAGTAGCGCTTGTCCCCGGGTCCCCGCAGTGACTTCTTTAAAAAGTGCGCTCTGTGCTGCCGCAGCGTGCTATAACCATGATCTCCTGTCTTGCTGGCTCTTCACAGATGCACTGCTGGGAGGAGGAATGGCCATGCTGAGCCTGTGCCGCTCTCATATTTTGGGGGGGAAATGGGGTGCCTCCTTGCATCCCCGTTCCGACGCCACTGGCTTAATCCCAGAAAAGCAGCAACAAGCATATGCGCCTTTTCATATTTGTGTGAATCTTGGAGAGACGGGAAGAAGGGAGGAAAGGGGCTAACTAACATAGGCCTAGTACACTAAAGGCTCCCATACATTAGTACGATTTGGCCCTTTTCCACATGTTTTCTATGCGGAACATCGTATGCAAAATGATGCATACGATGTATCGTAATCGATATAGCCGCCGGCGGGGAGTTGCCGAGATATCGCATGCGAGGCTGCATGCGATACCTTGGCTTAATGTATGGCCACTTTAAGAGCGTGTTTAAGTAATTGTGAACAGATTCAGACCTGCACATCTGTCCAAGTCATAGCAAGTGCTGGTGCTGATGATAATGACGAATGCCTGCATGCTATAACCACTTCTGATTGGATGATTGTGAACTAATCTCTGAAACTGATAGGTACTTTCTTCATTGCTCATGCATATATTATGTTTTTTGTGCTTGCTGCAGAAGATAAGAGCTGTACCTACCTACTACACTAGGGTGTTTTATTTAGAAGTTCTATTAAGATAGATGCATACTGTATTTCACAAGCACAATAAATAGTTAACAGGGTTGCATGTGCATGTAACATGCGCCTGACAGATACTGTACTGGTGCAGACCTGCACGTACCTTGGGATGTGTACATCTCAGCATATGGGTGTAAATACATTATTTTTACATGTACATTTTTTGAGCTTAAATTGCATCCAATTTGCATTAAACTAAGCATCAGGTACTATACAATTACTGTGCTTTTGGGGGAGATTTATCTAAGCCTGCAAAATGACAGAAGCTGATTGGTTAGTATTTTATTTCTCTCCAAGCTTAGATAAACTTCCCCCTTTGTCAGAAATGGCCAATGTCTACGTGGCCTGTTAAGTTCATACAGCATGTTATATTACAGATCACTTTACACACAAGCTTTTGTGTTTGCTAATTTCTGCTGCAAATGATGCAATGGAACTTGCAACAATAAACAATAAACTTTGCATGACTTGCATCATTACTACACTCTCCTCCTTTCCTGACCAGTACTTCCCCTGATCATGCAGTCATTCTGTCTTAAGTGGAACTGCCCTGCACAATCCATTACTGGCTAGATCATGTTCCTCATGTTTTACCACCCCCATCTGACTAATGGAGCATACACACAGGGCGATTTTTGCCTATTTTCTTTCTGAGTGATTTGTCTAGAGAACTGACACTCCGTGTGTACACCCCATAACGATGGCGATGCGCGTACCTGTGTGTCGCCATTGTCCGCTCAGATCTTTAACACATGCAGGCAAGATCTAGTTAGATCGCCTAGCATCAGGAGCGGTTCTTGGTGCGGGCAAGCAGTGCCTGTGCCCGGGGCACTGCGGCATGGGGGCACGGCCGCAGTCACCGCCGCCTACCCGCATTCCGCTCCAGTGACAGACACTAGAGGTCATTACTGACCTCTAGTGTCTGTGCGGCGCTGCTATGGGAAAGACGTCATGACGTCTCTCCCATAGAGAGGAGCCGCGGGAGGTCAGACGGAGCAGCAGCAGCAGCGGTCGGGAAGTAGGTGCGGGGCAGTGGTAAGTTTTTATTTTTTTTATTTTTGTGTGTGTTTGTAAGCAGCTACTAAGGGGCACAGCGACAGGGGGCACGACTACTGGAGGCAAAGCAACAGGTGGCACAGCAACAGAGGGCACAACTACTGGGGGCAAAGCAACAGGGGGCACAATTACTGGGGCAAATCTACTGGGGGCATAGCTACAGGAGGCACAACTACTGGGGGCACAGCAACAGGGGGCACAGCAACAGAGGGCACAACTACTGGGGGCAAAGCTACAGGGGGCACAACTACTGGGGCACAGCAACAGAGGGCACAATTACTGGGGGCAAAGCAACAGGGGGCACAGCGACAGGGCACAAGTACTGGGGCAAATCTACTGGGGGCATAGCTACAGGGGGCACAACTACTGGGGCAAATCTACTGGGGGCATAGCTACAGGGGGCACAACTACAGGGGGCAAATCTACTGGGGGCAAATCAACTGGGGGGCACAATTACTTGGGGCAAATCTGGGGGCACAGCTACTGGGGGCATAACTGTGGCCATGCCCCTCCCCTATGAAGCCATGCCCCTATTTTTTGCGCACTAACTGTTTTGCCGTGGGGGGGGATGCCAGTGGAAATTTCGCACTGGGCGCCACAAGGTGAAGAACTGGCCCTGCCTAGCATGTACACAGAGAGCACTGGTTAGCATAGATCGCTCAGCACACTTCGCTGTGTGTATAGCTATGTGTAGCGATGTATGCTAATCTAGATCGCTTAGCACACCACACAGCACAAATCTCAACGTGTGCATGCCCCATTACACACATCAGTTTTTCTCTTTCTCACTCAGTTAAAAGAGTTGTCAACTTCCGCTTGCCATAACTGCCACTGTCGCACTCTGTACACCCCTGTCACCTGGGGCGGGCAGCAGGACCTCACAGCAGCTCACAAATTTCCACTGCAACAGCCCTGCAGCTCTAACAGGTAACATTCCATTCATTGCTCTACAATGGAATTCTGTAGACGAGCCAGGGACTGGCTGTATTCAGGTTCAATGGGCTGCAGCAGACTCCATACTTCAGGTAAAGGGTCCTATAGGCTATACAAGGAGCAGTTTACCAAGCTGATATCTTCTGACAATTTTACGGAAGGAATGGGAAGCTGTACAATGTGATATCATTTATTCATGTTCCCACTGGAGTTCATACACACTGTTCTTATTCATGAGCTAGTGGTACCACTTGCTTGATATTTCCTATCACATGGTGAATATGGCATAAAGAGGACTTCATCACTGAGATAGGATCCACAAAATACATAAGCATTTGTGCAAGAATTACTGCATACGGTGACCGTGGCTCAGCTAACATCTATTGGCTAAATTCAATTAGCTGCAAAATCGTTTTTGCGGTAACAAACATGAATTTACGGCAAATTACGGTAAATTTGGGGAAAAGGAATTTCCGGTAATTTTACAGCAAATTTCAATTCACCAACTCTGAGCAGGTGTTAAATTTTTAAGTTAAAAAATGTCAGGATTTGGTTCTGAACCCCTGGGACAAACCCCTGAATGACTACTTAGAGACTTAGGAGTTTTTAATTATTTTTAATTGGACAATAATGACATGTCATTTTTGGGGTGAAAAAGTGCAGAAATGGAAATTGAGGTACAAGGTATGGGACAGGTGCTGTACATTGGGGGTGCTTTCTGAGTGGGACACATTTGCAGGTGGAAGTAATCGTTCTGTTTCCACTTTTTTAAAAGTCCTCTAAAATTACGCAAATATAAACTTTTACTGATTTTTATGTACCAAAAATTAAATTTTAGCACTTATTTTGCTGAAAAAATAATAGCTTTCTATCATTTTTTTATATTTAAAAAAAAAATGCATATAACAGCCATTTGACCCAAATGAAGTACTAACAATATTTTTATTATGAGCAATAATAAACATTTATCCAATGTTATCCAATGTTAGTTTAGCTTTTTTAGGAGGTGCAGGCAAAGTTATTTTTTTCACTTTTCAGTACCAGTTACAATTTTCGCAGTAATCCCATTTTTGCAAATTTGTGGCTGAATAGGTGAATTGCAGGAGTGTGCATACTGTACCTGCAAAAATCCTGTTTTCACTGCAAAAAAAGCAGCAAAAGCTGTGAAAATGGTAATTGCTGTAAATTACCACGATTTCATGGCTAATTGAATTCGTCCCGTTGTGCTTGTATAGAATGAACTTATTCCATTGGGTTTATGACTCCTGATTACTGTTAATGCTCCATTTCCCAGGCAGTACGTAGAGATAATGGGGGTAATTCAGAGTTGATCGCAGCAGCAAATTTGTTAGCAGTTGGGCAAAACCATGTGCACTGCAGGGGAGGGTGGATGTAATGTGCAGAGAGAGTTAGATTTGGGTGGGGTGTGTTTAAACTTAAATCTAAATTGCAGTGTAAAAATAATGCAGCCAGTATTTACTAGAGATGAGCGGGTTCGGTTTCTCTGAATCCGAACCCGCCCGAACTTCATGTTTTTTTTCACGGGTCCGAGCGACTCGGATCTTCCCGCCTTGCTCGGTTAACCCGAGCGCGCCCGAACGTCATCATGACGCTGTCGGATTCTCGCGAGGCTCGGATTCTATCGCGAGACTCGGATTCTATATAAGGAGCCGCGCGTCGCCGCCATTTTCACACGTGCATTGAGATTGATAGGGAGAGGACGTGGCTGGCGTCCTCTCCATTTAGATTATAAGAGAGAGAGATTTACTGGAGCTTAGGACTAGGAGGAGTACTGTAGAAGTGTAGAGAGTGCAGAGAGTTTACTAGTGAGTGACCACCAGACAGTGCAGTTTATTTAATATATCCGTTCTCTGCCTGAAAAAAGCGATACACACAGTGACTCAGTCACATACCATATCTGTGTGCACTGCTCAGGCTCAGCCCAGTGTGCTGCATCATCTATATATATTATATATCTGTCTGACTGCTCAGCTCACACAGCTTATAATTATGGGGGAGACTGGGGAGCACTGCAGTGCCAGTTATAGGTTATAGCAGGAGCCAGGAGTACATAATATTATATAGTGAGTGACCACCAGACAGTGCAGTTTATTTAATATATCCGTTCTCTGCCTGAAAAAAGCGATACACACAGTGACTCAGTCACATACCATATCTGTGTGCACTGCTCAGGCTCAGCCCAGTGTGCTGCATCATCTATATATATTATATATCTGTCTGACTGCTCAGCTCACACAGCTTATAATTGTGGGGGAGACTGGGGAGCACTGCAGTGCCAGTTATAGGTTATAGCAGGAGCCAGGAGTACATAATATTATATAGTGAGTGACCACCAGACAGTGCAGTTTATTTAATATATCCGTTCTCTGCCTGAAAAAAGCGATACACACAGTGACTCAGTCACATACCATATCTGTGTGCACTGCTCAGGCTCAGCCCAGTGTGCTGCATCATCTATATATATTATATATCTGTCTGACTGCTCAGCTCACACAGCTTATAATTGTGGGGGAGACTGGGGAGCACTGCAGTGCCAGTTATAGGTTATAGCAGGAGCCAGGAGTACATAATATTATATAGTGAGTGACCACCAGACAGTGCAGTTTATTTAATATATCCGTTCTCTGCCTGAAAAAAGCGATACACACAGTGACTCAGTCACATACCATATCTGTGTGCACTGCTCAGGCTCAGCCCAGTGTGCTGCATCATCTATATATATTATATATCTGTCTGACTGCTCAGCTCACACAGCTTATAATTGTGGGGGAGACTGGGGAGCACTGCAGTGCCAGTTATAGGTTATAGCAGGAGCCAGGAGTACATAATATTATATTAAAATTAAACAGTGCACACTTTTGCTGCAGGAGTGCCACTGCCTGTGTGACTGACCAGTGACCTGACCACACTGACCACCAGTATAGTTAGTAGTATACTTATATTGTGATTGCCTGAAAAAGTTAAACACTCGTCGTGTGACTTCACTTGTGTGTTGTTGTTTTTTTTATTCTATAAAAATAAAACTCATTCTGCTGACAGACAGTGTCCAGCAGGTCCGTCATTATATAATATATAATATATACTTGTCCGGCTGCAGTAGTGATATATATATATTTTTTATATCATTTATCATCCAGTTCACGGCTGTGGCTACCTCTGTGTCTGCACTCGGCAGGCAGTCCGTCCATAATTGTATACCACCTAACCGTGGTTTTTTTTTCTTTCTTCTTTATACATACATAGTTACATAGACATCTCTTTATCAACCAGTCTATATTAGCAGCAGACACAGTACAGAACGGTAGTTCACGGCTGTGGCTACCTCTGTGTCTGCACTCGGCAGGCAGTCCGTCCATAATTGTATACCACCTAACCGTGTTTTTTTTTTCTTTCTTCTTTATACATACATAGTTACATAGACATCTCTTTATCAACCAGTCTATATTAGCAGCAGACACAGTACAGTACGGTAGTTCACGGCTGTGGCTACCTCTGTGTCTGCACTCGGCAGGCAGTCCGTCCATAATTGTATACCACCTAACCGTGGTTTTTTTTTCTTTCTTCTTTATACATACATACTACTACGACATCTCTTTATCAACCAGTCTATATTATTAGCAGCAGACACAGTACAGTACGGTAGTTCACGGCTGTGGCTACCTCTGTGTCTGCACTCGGCAGGCAGTCCGTCCATAATTGTATACCACCTAACCGTGGTTTTTTTTTTCTTTCTTCTTTATACATACATAGTTACATAGACATCTCTTTATCAACCAGTCTATATTAGCAGCAGACACAGTACAGTACGGTAGTTCACGGCTGTGGCTACCTCTGTGTCTGCACTCGGCAGGCAGTCCATAATTGTATACTAGTATCCATCTCCATTGTTTACCTGAGGTGCCTTTTAGTTGTGCCTATTAAAATATGGAGAACAAAAATGTTGAGGTTCCAAAATTAGGGAAAGATCAAGATCCACTTCCACCTCGTGCTGAAGCTGCTGCCACTAGTCATGGCCGAGACGATGAAATGCCAGCAACGTCGTCTGCCAAGGCCGATGCCCAATGTCATAGTACAGAGCATGTCAAATCCAAAACACCAAATATCAGTAAAAAAAGGACTCCAAAACCTAAAATAAAATTGTCGGAGGAGAAGCGTAAACTTGCCAATATGCCATTTACCACACGGAGTGGCAAGGAACGGCTGAGGCCCTGGCCTATGTTCATGGCTAGTGGTTCAGCTTCACATGAGGATGGAAGCACTCAGCCTCTCGCTAGAAAACTGAAAAGACTCAAGCTGGCAAAAGCACCGCAAAGAACTGTGCGTTCTTCGAAATCCCAAATCCACAAGGAGAGTCCAATTGTGTCGGTTGCGATGCCTGACCTTCCCAACACTGGACGTGAAGAGCATGCGCCTTCCACCATTTGCACGCCCCCTGCAAGTGCTGGAAGGAGCACCCGCAGTCCAGTTCCTGATAGTCAGATTGAAGATGAAGATGTTGAAGTACACCAGGATGAGGAGGATATGGGTGTTGCTGGCGCTGGGGAGGAAATTGACCAGGAGGATTCTGATGGTGAGGTGGTTTGTTTAAGTCAGGCACCCGGGGAGACACCTGTTGTCCGTGGGAGGAATATGGCCGTTGACATGCCTGGTGAAAATACCAAAAAAATCAGCTCTTCAGTGTGGAGGTATTTCAACAGAAAAGCGGACAACAGGTGTCAAGCCGTGTGTTGCCTTTGTCAAGCTGTAATAAGTAGGGGTAAGGACGTTAACCACCTCGGAACATCCTCCCTTATACGTCACCTGCAGCGCATTCATAATAAGTCAGTGACAAGTTCAAAAACTTTGGGCGACAGCGGAAGCAGTCCACTGACCAGTAAATCCCTTCCTCTTGTAACCAAGCTCACGCAAACCACCCCACCAACTCCCTCAGTGTCAATTTCCTCCTTCCCCAGGAATGCCAATAGTCCTGCAGGCCATGTCACTGGCAATTCTGACGAGTCCTCTCCTGCCTGGGATTCCTCCAATGCATCCTTGCGTGTAACGCCTACTGCTGCTGGCGCTGCTGTTGTTGCTGCTGGGAGTCGATGGTCATCCCAGAGGGGAAGTCGTAAGCCCACTTGTACTACTTCCAGTAAGCAATTGACTGTCCAACAGTCCTTTGCGAGGAAGATGAAATATCACAGCAGTCATCCTGCTGCAAAGCGGATAACTGAGGCCTTGACAACTATGTTGGTGTTAGACGTGCGTCCGGTATCCGCCGTTAGTTCACAGGGAACTAGACAATTTATTGAGGCAGTGTGCCCCCGTTACCAAATACCATCTAGGTTCCACTTCTGTAGGCAGGCGATACCGAGAATGCACACGGACGTCAGAAAAAGACTCACCAGTGTCCTAAAAAATGCAGTTGTACCCAATGTCCACTTAACCACGGACATGTGGACAAGTGGAGCAGGGCAGGGTCAGGACTATATGACTGTGACAGCCCACTGGGTAGATGTATGGACTCCCGCCGCAAGAACAGCAGCGGCGGCACCAGTAGCAGCATCTCGCAAACGCCAACTCTTTCCTAGGCAGGCTACGCTTTGTATCACCGCTTTCCAGAATACGCACACAGCTGAAAACCTCTTACGGCAACTGAGGAAGATCATCGCGGAATGGCTTACCCCAATTGGACTCTCCTGTGGATTTGTGGCATCGGACAACGCCAGCAATATTGTGTGTGCATTAAATATGGGCAAATTCCAGCACGTCCCATGTTTTGCACATACCTTGAATTTGGTGGTGCAGAATTTTTTAAAAAACGACAGGGGCGTGCAAGAGATGCTGTCGGTGGCCAGAAGAATTGCGGGACACTTTCGGCGTACAGGCACCACGTACAGAAGACTGGAGCACCACCAAAAACTACTGAACCTGCCCTGCCATCATCTGAAGCAAGAAGTGGTAACGAGGTGGAATTCAACCCTCTATATGCTTCAGAGGTTGGAGGAGCAGCAAAAGGCCATTCAAGCCTATACAATTGAGCACGATATAGTAGGTGGAATGCACCTGTCTCAAGCGCAGTGGAGAATGATTTCAACGTTGTGCAAGGTTCTGATGCCCTTTGAACTTGCCACACGTGAAGTCAGTTCAGACACTGCCAGCCTGAGTCAGGTCATTCCCCTCATCAGGCTTTTGCAGAAGAAGCTGGAGACATTGAAGGAGGAGCTAACACGGAGCGATTCCGCTAGGCATGTGGGACTTGTGGATGGAGCCCTTAATTCGCTTAACAAGGATTCACGGGTGGTCAATCTGTTGAAATCAGAGCACTACATTTTGGCCACCGTGCTCGATCCTAGATTTAAAGCCTACCTTGGATCTCTCTTTCCGGCAGACACAAGTCTGCTGGGGTTGAAAGACCTGCTGGTGACAAAATTGTCAAGTCAAGCGGAACGCGACCTGTCAACATCTCCTCCTTCACATTCTCCCGCAACTGGGGGTGCGAGGAAAAGGCTCAGAATTCCGAGCCCACCCGCTGGCGGTGATGCAGGGCAGTCTGGAGCGACTGCTGATGCTGACATCTGGTCCGGACTGAAGGACCTGACAACGATTACGGACATGTCGTCTACTGTCACTGCATATGATTCTCTCAACATTGATAGAATGGTGGAGGATTATATGAGTGACCGCATCCAAGTAGGCACGTCACACAGTCCGTACTTATACTGGCAGGAAAAAGAGGCAATTTGGAGGCCCTTGCACAAACTGGCTTTATTCTACCTAAGTTGCCCTCCCACAAGTGTGTACTCCGAAAGAGTGTTTAGTGCCGCCGCTCACCTTGTCAGCAATCGGCGTACGAGGTTACATCCAGAAAATGTGGAGAAGATGATGTTCATTAAAATGAATTATAATCAATTCCTCCGCGGAGACATTGACCAGCAGCAATTGCCTCCACAAAGTACACAGGGAGCTGAGATGGTGGATTCCAGTGGGGACGAATTGATAATCTGTGAGGAGGGGGATGTACACGGTGATATATCGGAGGGTGATGATGAGGTGGACATCTTGCCTCTGTAGAGCCAGTTTGTGCAAGGAGAGATTAATTGCTTCTTTTTTGGGGGGGGTCCAAACCAACCCGTCATATCAGTCACAGTCGTGTGGCAGACCCTGTCACTGAAATGATGGGTTGGTTAAAGTGTGCATGTCCTGTTTTGTTTATACAACATAAGGGTGGGTGGGAGGGCCCAAGGACAATTCCATCTTGCACCTCTTTTTTCTTTTCTTTTTCTTTGCATCATGTGCTGATTGGGGAGGGTTTTTTGGAAGGGACATCCTGCGTGACACTGCAGTGCCACTCCTAAATGGGCCCGGTGTTTGTGTCGGCCACTAGGGTCGCTAATCTTACTCACACAGTCAGCTACCTCATTGCGCCTCTTTTTTTCTTTGCGTCATGTGCTGTTTGGGGAGGGTTTTTTGGAAGGGACATCCTGCGTGACACTGCAGTGCCACTCCTAGATGGGCCCGGTGTTTGTGTCGGCCACTAGGGTCGCTAATCTTACTCACACAGCTACCTCATTGCGCCTCTTTTTTTCTTTGCGTCATGTGCTGTTTGGGGAGGGTTTTTTGGAAGGGCCATCCTGCGTGACACTGCAGTGCCACTCCTAGATGGGCCCGGTGTTTGTGTCGGCCACTAGGGTCGCTAATCTTACTCACACAGCTATCTCATTGCGCCTCTTTTTTTCTTTGCGTCATGTGCTGTTTGGGGAGGGTTTTTTGGAAGGGACATCCTGCGTGACACTGCAGTGCCACTCCTAGATGGGCCCGGTGTTTGTGTCGGCCACTAGGGTCGCTTATCTTACTCACACAGCGACCTCGGTGCAAATTTTAGGACTAAAAATAATATTGTGAGGTGTGAGGTATTCAGAATAGACTGAAAATGAGTGGAAATTATGGTTATTGAGGTTAATAATACTATGGGATCAAAATGACCCCCAAATTCTATGATTTAAGCTGTTTTTTAGGGTTTTTTGAAAAAAACACCCGAATCCAAAACACACCCGAATCCGACAAAAAAAATTCGGTGAGGTTTTGCCAAAACGCGTTCGAACCCAAAACACGGCCGCGGAACCGAACCCAAAACCAAAACACAAAACCCGAAAAATTTCAGGCGCTCATCTCTAGTATTTACCCTGCACAGAAACAATATACCCCACCCAAATCTAACTCTCTCTGCAAATGTTTTATCTGCCCCATCTGCACTGCACATGGTTTTGCCCAATTGCTAACAAATTGCTGCAGCGATCAACTTTGAATTAACTCTGAATTACCCCCAATGTGCAGTGTACCAAGGCAGCAGGATTGGGAGCCTAGCACATCTTAAAGATTTTTTGATTTTGTTTTAATGGTTTATTTTTGCTTTAGTTTCATAGTCAATCACGAACATCATTTACCTTTCACAGCTCCACCAACTCACTGGCTATGAAACAACAGCGTACGACTCTACCTGTGCAAAGTGTAAAAGCGGGCTCTGCCAGCGCAATGTGTAAAAGGGGCACTACCTGGCATAATGTGTAAAAAGGGAATCTATCAGCACAATGTGTAAAAGGGAGCTCTACCTGGTGCATTGTGTAACAGGGGTTCTACCTGGCATTGTACAAGGGGACTCTGCCTGGAATAATGTATGACAGGGACTCTACTTGGAGTATTGTGTAAAAAGGGGACTCTACTGTACCTAGCACAATGTGTATAAGGGGCTCTATCTGGTATAATATGTATAAGGGGATCTATCTGGCGTTGTAAAATGGGACTCTACCTGGCGCCATGTGTAAAAGGGGGCTCTACCTGTGCAATGTGTAAAAGGGGGCTCTACCTGGTACAGTGTGTTAAAAGCGACTCTACCGGCTCAATGTGTAAAAGTAGCTCTATCTGGCATTGTAAAAGGGGCTCTACCTGAAGCAATGTGTAAAAAGTCTACCTGGCGCAATATGTAAAAGGGTGCTTTACCTGGAATAACGTGTGAAGAGCCCTACCTGGAGTATGTTTAAAAGGGGGCTCTACCTGGCGCAATGTGTAAAAGGGGCTCTACCTGGCATAATGTGTAAAAGGGGGCTCTATCTGGAATAATATGTGACAGGGGCTCTACTTGGCATTTTTTAAAAGGGGGCACTTCTTGATGCAATGTGTAAAAGGGGGCTCTACCTGAAGCAATGTGTATAAGGAGCTCTACCTGGCAAAACTGTGTGGCATAATTTGAATAATGCAGACTACTGTGTGGCGTAAAGTGAATTGTTATTATTTTGTGGCCACAACCCTTCCCTTTGAAGCCACAACTCTATATTTTTTATGCACGCTTAAGGCGCACCCTATCCTTATTTTAAATTGGGGGGGCACCAATCTTCTTAGTGGATTGAAAGCCCTGCACGGGTCACTATGACCTGTGCAGGATTTGCATTATGATTTAGGATTGAAAGGGTTAATATATATATATATTTTTTTTTCTTAAAGCATGGGGTTTCCCCAACTTTCCAATAACCAGCACTTGGCTAAACCAGCCAGAAGATAACACTACAGCAGGGAGACAGTGTGGGCTCCCCAGCTATACCATTAACCAGTCCCAAACTGGTCAGCCCAAAGCTTGAATCCCTAGGGATGTTGGAACTGGTTCAGCTTAGCATTGGTTATTGGAAGGAAACCCCATGCCATGTTTTTCCCCCTATTTTCCAGTTGCAGCCTATGCTGGAGCTGGTTGTTGGGCTTTGACCACACTCATTGTTTTTTTATTGTTTTATTTAAACATTTACTTAGTGTTTAACCTAATTAAGCCTGCACAGATCATAGTGACCGATGGTGTGTGTTGGCCAAACTCACCTGCAACGGGCAGTCTATTATTTCTGACGGTTTTCAATTATTTAACTGTGATTTTTTCTTCTTCATTAAACCGAACACTAGTAAATCTGTGGCTCCTATACTGTACTTAATTTAGACTTATAATTTATAGTCGTCTGATGGCCTATTGCCATCTAAAGTTGGGGATTTTCTGTGAATTTCTGTTGAATTTGCCTTTAGAAAACCCCAAAATCAATACTTGGTAAATTCAACCCTTGATGCTTATTCTGCGCTGGAGACACACACACACACACACACACACACACACACACACACACACACACACACACACACACTGCAACATTTTTTATTACAAAGAATGTACTGTATATACTTATGTACTGTTTACGTGTAGAGAAAATATGTAAATATAGCTTAGCTGAGATGTCTAACTGGTTTGCAGTGGCGTCTGTCACCCCCAAGCAGAGTCAGACATACAGCAGTAACTCCCAGTTATAATTCAGGTATGACATATTTAAGAAAACAAACACATAACATAAAATGCATTTCCACTTACCCTGTTATGATTATGCTGAATCGCGGCAACATGACCATGCCCAATGCTTTGCAATGCCGGTAATCTCAGCATTGTAGAGCGGGGGAGGCGCCATGATGAAACAATTGCTCCAACACCCCCCACCCCCCCGCTGTGCCGTCCTGGCTGCCCCCGTCCGTGGTTTTGTGCTACATGCATAAGCATATATTATTAGCAAAAAAGAAAAAGAAATGGAGGTAGCATTGTGGTGCACATAGTCAAAAAGTAGCTGTTTATTGGTAAATTAAAACGTAACTTTTATTATAGTATTTTAAATAAACTCCCCACCTATCTAAAAAGCGAAATTTAAAAAAAAAATATAGAGGATAGTAAGAAATGAAGTATTAAAATCTGGCGCTGGGGCACCTGATATAGCTCCTATTAATGCTCAATAATCAATCCAAATATCAATATTAATATTGTGTAGTGGTATGTAAATTGTCACCACTGTATATATTATATAGTGGTCCACTGATTAACACCAACAGAAACAGAAACGAAAAACACTCCTCATGTATTTAATCCATATTATCATATAATTAGGGAGTGATTCATAAATGGGGATAGGTTTTAAAGTATATATTTATCACTGAATGGTGAAATAGGATACTATGTCTCCCCCCAGCACTGTTGCAAAAAATGTATCCTGCTGGATTCTCCGCTATCAGGGAGTAACAGACCAGATCACTGTAACAATAATGTAACAAATAAGCTGTGCATTCTTTTACCTATAAACTGCTGTGGTGCAGAACATAATCTGCAATTGTGATTGTTCACAATATCTGGATATATATACCTATTAAACGTCTTACAAAGTGAACTAATGTAGGATTCCGGTGATTATGTTCATAGAATGTAAAAGTGACAGAATGATTAGTTGAAATAATGGTAGCTTAACTGATTATGTTTTCCTCTCTGTACTGCTTGAATCTATAATAAGATTACAGAGTGAATACTCTACACATCTCACTGAAGTCTTAATAGTTCTCTTCCAAATGGATGCAAGGGATTATCATCCCATTCATGTGTTACCCATAAGGTTATATTAATTGTAAATGTTATTAATTAATCAGGTATAATTGATTGCTCTTCAGGGTGTGCGATGGACCGTCTGATTTGGTCACCATTTAAACATGATTATATTTCTGACGTGTTGTATAACTTACACACGTCAATCATTAAGCTGTATGAACAATAATCAGTCACCAATATCTCCTTATGTTTTAAACTAGCAAAAATCTATTAGGTTCACATTGATTATGTTAAATAAAAGTGCTCGTCTGCACAATATTATAAGCAGTTATTATTTTCTGACAGTCAGCAAGATTAAGATTGATGTGTATCTCGTATTGGGAGCAATATTATATTGCATAAACATTTGCACTCGCCATTAAACAGTGTTTCTTTGTGTATTGAATTAACAACAGTCTGCTGAGTTCACGTTAGCCATACTAAATGAAACGGCATAAAGCAATCCTGGTCTGCACGATGTTACAGACAGTTATAAGTCTCTCACAATAAAAGAGACTGAAGATATCATATGTCTCGTGTTCAGGGGGGCAGTGTTGTGTTTCATTAACACTTGCACCCTCGGTTGGATCACTTTTAATTACACTAACACATATTATTTACACAATATCATTAGGAACATATCTAGGGCCGTCAGCGCCTCACTCCAATGCGCATTTCGTTCGTAGCTTAATCATGGAGCTCCAAGATATGTTCCTAATGATATTGTGTAAATAATATGTGTTAGTGTAATTAAAAGTGATCCAACCAAGGGTGCAAGTGTTAATGAAACACAACACTGCCCCCCTGAACACGAGACATATGATATCTTCAGTCTCTTTTATTGTGAGAGACTTATAACTGTCTGTAACATCGTGCAGACCAGGATTGCTTTATGCCGTTTCATTTAGTATGGCTAACGTGAACTCAGCAGACTGTTGTTAATTCAATACACAAAGAAACACTGTTTAATGGCGAGTGCAAATGTTTATGCAATATAATATTGCTCCCAATACGAGATACACATCAATCTTAATCTTGCTGACTGTCAGAAAATAATAACTGCTTATAATATTGGTCAGACGAGCACTTTTATTTAACATAATCAATGTGAACCTAATAGATTATTGCTAGTTTAAAACATAAGGAGATATTGGTGACTGATTATTGTTCATACAGCTTAATGATTGACGTGTGTAAGTTATACAACACGTCAGAAATATAATCATGTTTAACAGTGGCGTAAGTTCGCCCCAGTCGCCCGGAGGCATGATAAGTGTTGGTGCCCCCCCCCCCCCCCCCCTACATGCTGTATACACACACACCCTTCATATGTAGCTATCCGGCACTCATGTTGAACAGTAGTAGCATGCTCAGGTGCCTTTCCCAATAGTAATATAGATACACATACAAAGTGGACGCACTCCAAGTCAGTCATCACAATAAAATAGACACCAGCATACCTTTATAGCAAACCTACAGTACTCCCTCACCCACCAGCGTGTCACAATGTAGATGCTTTGGCGCAGTGGTGTGCCGATATACAGTATATATATATATCAAAAACACACAAACGCCACTTTCAAGAACAATACAACAGGGGATTAAGTCCGACTGCCCTGGCTCAGTAAATCCTATTATAGGGATTGATGAGGAGGGCTCCATCTGTAGGCTACACAACAGCTCTTCTTCCTATTTTAACACCTTAAGTACCTGTGTAGCAGCCTATAAAGTGGGTGGATGGGCTCCGCAGCAGAATGACAGAAGACGCAGAAATAACTCTGACATCCCGCTCAGTATAGGGGACACAACGTCCAGTGACTGCTCTCTACACTCTCACATACAGCAGGCAGGGTGTCATGCAGGGTGGCGGACATGGAGAGGTAAGCAGATGTTCATCACAAGGCTTTCTCTCCTAGCGTTATTCCTGATCACAGTTCAGGGACAAATCATAGGGAAGTGTGGAGGTGGCAGGTCACACTGGAGAAGGAGGAGGTGGATAGCAGCTCCCAGGACTCTAGTCTCACTCCTTCTCCCCGGCCGGAGGCGAGAACCAGGCAGCTGTACTATTGCGAGACCTGTCACATAGAATTTGATGGCAGATAAGAAATACTTGGCCTATGTAGTCTGCCCCTGTACACTCATGCACTAGGGTTAATTTTTGTTGGGAGCCAAATAACCTACCTATCCAGAGCACCTGGTGGAAATCCACGCCAGCAATGGGAGAATATACAAACTCTACACAGTTAGGGCCATGGTGGGAACAGAACCCATGACCTCAGTGCTGTGATGCATAATGATAACCATTACACCGTCCACACTAAAGGGAGTATGCAAGTCACTTTATTCCATGGACAGTAACATACCGCGCACTGATACAGTTAATGATAATACTATATATATATATATATATATATATACAGATGCAGTCCACTGGTGTAGAATAACCAAATAATTCCCCCAGACAGGGACCAGGCGGCACTCCACGGATTTTTGAAAACAGCAGCTTATTTATTTAAAGTGCAAAAAAGTGCATCATAGTGAGCATAATACCGACGTTTCAACACCCATAGGCGTTTTTTTCAAGGTGCTCAGACTAGTGTAGTAAACACAAAACAAACACAAAACCACCAGTGTACTTACCTAAATAGACTCCACGTGTAAGGTCTCCCTCGGTCAGCTTCCGGACGCCTGCGGTGTGCGGTGCGCGCGCTCCCAAGCTCTGTCATCGGCTTCTACTGATGACGTCGCATCGTTGCTAGGCAACCGGACGCGGCCGTTACTACCACCGCGGCTCACGGTAGCCGCTCAAGAGCAGACTGAAAAAGACAAATAAACACAAGTGTAAAAGGTGCTCCCGAGGAAGCGTGTACGTTAAAGGAGATTAAAAGCATTAAAAGCAAGAACACCCAGGAGAATGGTGCAATAACAATGCAGATCGGAAGATCCCTACCAGTGACATAATAATGATATAGCAATATAAACAGAGACCTTAATTCCCCACACCCCTGTCCAAAACAAGGGGGACAGTTCACCTCACCCGACATCACATAAGAGTGAGGTACTAAAGACTAATTCAGTGGATGACACATAGCAGCTGATAACATAAAAAAGCAATTGGGCAATCAAACTATGAATCAATTGATATAATCGGAAGGGCATCATTATCGTAAGGAATCATGCGTTACATAATAATATAGTATGATTATAAGAAGACATTCCACGGCATTTGCTCATTAAGGCCACTCGGCGCTAGAGAGTTCAATTTATAGATCCATCTTGCTTCTTTTTGGGCCAGGACCTTTGCTCTATCACCCCCTCGTGGTAGTATCGGAACGTGGTCTAAAATCTTATATTTAAGGTCAGATAGGGAATGTTTGGCCAATTTAAAGTGGCGTGCCACTGGTTGGTCACTTCTCCTTCCTCCCTCAATCGCCCCCCTTATAGCAGAGCGATGTAACGCCATACGTACCTGCCATGCTTTAAAAATAAAACAATTATGCCTAGCTATAAGAGGGGCAGAATTTAAATATAAGATTTTAGACCACGTTCCGATACTACCACGAGGGGGTGATAGAGCAAAGGTTCTGGCCCAAAAAGAAGCAAGATGGATCTATAAATTGAACTCTCTAGCGCCGAGTGGCCTTAATGAACAAATGCAGTGGAATGTCTTCTTATAATCATACTATATTATTATGTAACGCATGATTCCTTACGATAATGATGCCATTCCGATTATATCAATTGATTCATAGTTTGATTACCCAATTGCTTTTTTATGTTATCAGCTGCTATGTGTCATCCACTGAATTAGTCTTTAGTACCTCACTCTTATGTGATGTCGGGTGAGGTGAACTGTCCCCCTTGTTTTGGACAGGGGTGTGGGGAATTAAGGTCTCTGTTTATATTGCTATATCATTATTATGTCACTGGTAGGGATCTTCCGATCTGCATTGTTATTGCACCATTCTCCTGGGTGTTCTTGCTTTTAATGCTTTTAATCTCCTTTAACGTACACGCTTCCTCGGGAGCACCTTTTACACTTGTGTTTATTTGTCTTTTTCAGTCTGCTCTTGAGCGGCGACCGTGAGCCGCGGTGGTAGTAACGGCCGTGTCCGGTTGCCTAGCAACGATGCGACGTCATCAGTAGAAGCCGGTGACAGAGCTTGGGAGCGCGCGCACCGCACACCGCAGGCGTCCGGAAGCTGACCGAGGGAGCCCTTACACGTGGAGTCTATTTAGGTAAGTACACTGGTGGTTTTGTGTTTGTTTTGTGTTTACTACACTAGTCTGAGCACCTTGAAAAAAACGCCTATGGGCGTTGAAACGTCGGTATTATGCTCACTATGATGCACTTTTTTGCACTTTAAATAAATAAGCTGCTGTTTTCAAAAATCCGTGGAGTGCCGCCTGGTCCCTGTCTGGGGGAATTATTTGGTTATTCTACACCAGTGGACTGCATCTGTATATACATTCATGGGATGGCACCCCGGTGGCTGCTATATTAGTGAGTGCCTGCTACATCCTTCTTGCTATATATATATTTTTTTTCTTTTCCCATCTTGGGGTTCAGTATTCACTATTGTAAATGCAGTTGCCTGGGTGCCCTTGCTGATAATGATGTATATAAGTGTGGCGTCCATTCCTTAGATGCTCCCAACACCAGGTGAGAGATACTGCATGGCACTCCAGGACTTCTTTAAATCAATAAACTTTTACCACAATATATCAACGATTCTGGGTTACTAGAGACCCGTCATCAGGATCTGAGCAACAGAAACGTTGATATATTGCAGTAAAATGTAATTGATTCAAAGAAGTCCTGGAGTGCCATGCAGTATCTCTTACCTGGTGCTGGGAGCATCTAGGGATGTCACACATTGCCTATATATATACCCTCAAAGGAGTGCCAGGCTCATAGTCCTATAAAATATATAAATATATATATATATATATATATTATAGGACTGTGAGTCTGGCACTCCTTTGAGGGTACAATGAATTCTTGCTGTGGTGCCCTCCTTAGGTCAAAGCAATGGTCTCATATAGATGTGGAATTCAGTGGCACTCCACAGACTTGTATATATACTCCATACTTTATTTAATTCATGGATTAATTAGTATTAATATATTCAAGTCTGTGGAGTGCCACTGAATTCCACATCTCTCTCTCTCTCTCTCTCTATATATATATATACACATTTACTTATTCTTGTGCCCCCACAAGAAGTTCTAATATATTGCTGGGAGGTGCTGCACTTAGGATCCTTTCAATAATGACACACAGCAGCACCATTATATAATCAAAATTTCAATCTGGTACTATAGATTGTCATCAGGTATGGTATCCTGGTGACAATCTATACCAGATTGAAATATTGATTATGTAATGGTGCTGCTGTGTGTCATTATTGAAGGGATCCTAAGTGCAGCACCTCCCAGCAATGTATACAATGAGGAGACCCCCCGCGTGCGCGCGCCAAATCACCGGCATTCGGCACGATAATGTGACCGTCACAAGGATGGGTAAGTGAGGCTACCCTGGACCTCCACTTACCAGCAGAGCCGGAGCCCACAGCGGCTGGCCGGTGGGATTTTCCCTCGGAACGCTGAGGGTGCGCATGCTGCTACGAGCTCCTCCTCCTCCGGTGACAGGCTCCAGGCTGCAAGTAGCTCCTCCAGTCCTCCTCCTGATCTGCGGGCTCCCCCTGACACTGACACGAAAGCTCCTCTTCAGGAGTCAGGCAGCGGAAGACAGTGTGGAGGAGATGTGCCCCCTTGAGGTCAGGAGCCCGGCGGCAGCCGACTCCGCTGCCTCCCAGAGTTCCGCTCCAGATGTTTAAATGGTGACCAAATCAGACGGTCCATCGCACACCCTGAAGAGCAATCAATTATACCTGATTAATTAATAACATTTACAATTAATATAACCTTATGGGTAACACATGAATGGGATGATAATCCCTTGCATCCATTTGGAAGAGAACTATTAAGACTTCAGTGAGATGTGTAGAGTATTCACTCTGTAATCTTATTATAGATTCAAGCAGTACAGAGAGGAAAACATAATCAGTTAAGATACCATTATTTCAACTAATCATTCTGTCACTTTTACACTCTATGAACATAATCACCGGAATCCTACATTAGTTCACTTTGTAAGACGTTTAATAGGTATATATATCCAGATATTGTGAACAATCACAATTGCAGATTATGTTCTGCACTACAGCAGTTTATAGGTAAAAGAATGCACAGCTTATTTGTTACATTATTGTTACAGTGATCTGGTCTGTTACTCCCTGATAGCGGAGAATCCAGCAGGATACATTTTTTGCAACAGTGCTGGGGGGAGACATAGTATTCTATTTCACCATTCAGTGATAAATATATACTTTAAAACCTATCCCCATTTATGAATCACTCCCTAATTATATGATAATATGGATTAAATACATGAGGAATGTTTTTCGTTTCTGTTTCTGTTGGTGTTAATCAGTGGACCACTATATAATATATACAGTGGTGACAATCTACATACCACTACACAATATTAATATTGATATTTGGATCGATTATTGAGCATTAATAGGAGCTATATCAGGTGCCCCAGCGCCAGATTTTAATACTTCATTTCTTACTATCCTCTATATTTTTTTTTTAATATTTCGCTTTTTAGATAGGTGGGGAGTTTATTTAAAATACTATAATAAAAGTTACGTTTTAATTTACCAATAAACAGCTACTTTTTGACTGTGCACCACAATGCTACCTCCTTTTCTTTTTCTTTTTTGCTAATAGGTTTCCTAGGTAGCAGGTAGCACGTCCCCTTAGAAATATACACAGACTTTAAAGTTAATATGTTATACGGGGATTAAGTCATATACCGGTGCGGAAACACCTGTCTTTGTCTGTACATGCATAAGCAGGCAACAATTTTCCTGCATGCGTAAAGAAGTTTCAGTTAAATATCATATTATTAAATTTCAAGCTATTACCATATACTTTACTGAATAAACCCGCAGGCCTTATAAATGTATGTTATTATATAATAACCCCATAATCTTATCTCATAATTCTCCAGACTAGTCACACACCAAACACCTCACTTACGGTTAGAAGATTCCCCATTGATAATATTATATCACACAAAACTATAGGGGGACATTTACTAAGCAGTGATAAGAGCGGAGAAGTGAGCCAGTGGAGAAGTTGTCCATGGCTGCCAATCAGCACTGAAGTAACATCTATAATTTGCATACTATAAAATGATACAGAGCTGCTGATTGGTTGATGGGGCAACTTCTCCACTGGCTCACTTCTCCACTCTTATCATTGCTTAGTAAATGTCCCCCAGATATTTGCCAAGAAATTCGACTGGGCCTTTTTTATACATAACTATCAGTCACCTCTACTATGAGGCACATAGCCTAAGGCCAGGATTAAATATTTAATGTATATCCCCACTCCATAGACAACACAGACAACATAGACAATATAGACGCTTTATGCAAAACCAGCCTTATAACTGATTGTTGTTTTATATTTAGCTGCAAACTCTCAGCAATACCGCCATCTTGGAACCTATTACATACACTATATCTCAAAGTTTATTTATTTGAGTGTGCCACAGAATGGCATGTTGGGTGATCTTTGGCAAGAGTCTTAGATTTATTTTATGTACTGACTCATGTAGCCTTACAGTAGACAATTATATGGCTCAGAGTGGGTACTGTTATCATGCAGTGTAGTCACCTCCACTATCAGAGAAGCCTTGACGTTGGCCTGGAGGCTTACCATATTTTTGCAAATATATGTAACTAAGATCTCTGAATTATCTACTGCCAAGTGATTTTTCATATCTTATTGCTAATGCCACTTGGTGCATTATTGGAAAAATCTGTTTTGTGTATCTTTCTAGAAGTTTTCATGAATTCACATTTGAAATCCTCTTGAGATAGTTGAGCAGTTCCCCTCAACTACAAACATCTGGGACAGGACTGAGTATCGTGGGCAGGTTTTGTCTGTCATGACAGCTTTGCCCTGATAGTATAGTAGTTGAGTGAAAATAAGAAAGACCTACATTGGGACCATAAAGGTAGTGTGCTGTACCTGAGAAAAGTTAGCATGAGATCAAAGAAAGGGAGTCTGCGATTGCCAGTGAGGGCGAAGCAGGGCTTAGAAGAAACCAGAAGTGCTAGTTGGCATTGTGGGACGGATAGCGCTGAGCGCAGCTCTGACCAAGATGGCAGGAAATCTCTGTCTTCTGACAGAGATCCTGGCCTCGGCATTCCCCTGAAATGGAAGCAACACACCTCCGTTTTGGGAAACGACTGCTGTCACCATTTTCGGGTTTTGTGTTTTGGTTTTGTATTCGGTTCCGCAGCCGTGTTTTGGATTTGGACGCGTTTTGGCAAAACCTCCCTGAATTTTTTTTGTCTGATTCGGGTGTGTTTTGGATTCAGGTGTTTTTTTTTAAAAAAACCTCAAAAACAGCTTAAATCATAGAATTTGGGGGTAATTTTGATCCTATAATATTATTAACCTCAATAACCACAATTTCCACTCATTTTTAGTCTATTCTGAACACCTCACACCTCACAATACTATTTTTAGTCCTAAAATTTGCACCAAGGTCGCTGGATGACTAAGCAAAGCGACCCAAGAGGGCGGCACAAACACCTGGCCCATCTAGGAGTGGCACTGCAGTGTCAGACAGGATGGCACTTTAAAAAATTGGCCCCAATCAGCACATGATGCAAAGAAAAGAGAAAAAGAGGTCGCTGGACGACTAAGCTAAGCGACACAAACACCTCAATATCACTGGAATTATTCGTTCTAATCAATGGTATTATTGGTCCAAATCACTGGAAGAAAATGGAATGGATGGATACTTGCAGTGACACAGAGCTGCAAGATACAGCAATGGCCTACTGTACAACTATATACTGTTAGTCACCAAAATGCTGCACTGTAATATTAGAAGCTATAGAAAAGTATATATAATATTACTGTATATCAGTACAGAGCGGTGTAACTGTGACCCATGTGTCCTGACAAGCAGTATAGAAGCTATAGAAAATAAGAAAAGTATTTATATATTATTGTATATATCAGTACAGACAGAGCGGTGTAACTGTGACCCATGTGTCCTGACAAGCAGTATATAAGCTATAGAAAACTATTTATAATATTACTGTATATCAGTACAGTACGGTGTAACTGTGATACATGTGTCCTGACAAGCAGTATAGAAGCTATAGAAAATAAGAAAAGTATATATATATTATTGTATATATCAGTACAGACAGAGCGGTGTAACTGTGACCCATGTGTCCTGACAAGCAGTATAGAAGCTATAGAAAAGTATATATTATATACTGGTGGTCCCCAGTCCCCACAATGCAGCACACTGATCAGATATTTGCAGCACACTGAGCACAGATATGGAGCGTTTTCAGGCAGAGAACGTAGATATTTTCAGCACACTGAGCACAGATTATTTGCTGCACACTGAGCACAGATATTTTCAGCACACTGAGCACAGATTACGGAGCTTTTCAGGGAGAGAACGCTGCCACGTCCTCTCCGTTCAATCTCCAAAGCACGAGTGAAAATGGCGGCGACGCGCGGCTCCTTATATAGAATACGAATCTCGCGAGAATCCGACAGCGGGATGATGACGTTCGGGCGCGTTCTGGTCAACCGAGCAAGGCGGGAAGATCCGAGGCTGCCTCGGAACCGTGTAAAATGGGTGAAGTTCGGGGGGGTTCGGATCCCGAGGAACCGAACCCGCTCATCTCTAGTCCTATCCAAGGAGGGCACAGAGCAAGGGGTAGATACATAAGAGAGAGGCATCTAGGGGCCTAATTCAGACCTAATTGTAGCAGCAACCTTGTCAGCAGATGGGCAAGACCATGTGCACTCCAGGGGGGGCAGATATAACATGTGCAGAGAGAGTTAGAGAGTTAGATTTGGGTGGGTTATATTGTTTCTGTGCAGGGCAAATACTGGCTGCTTCATATTTACACTGCAATTTAGATTTCAGTTTGAATACACCACACCCAAACCTAACTCTCTCTGCACATGGTATATATGCCCCCCCCCCCCCTCCAGCTGCAGTGCACATGGTTTTGCCCATCTGCTAACAAAGTTGCTGCTACGATCAGGGAACAAAGAATGGCCTCTGCGCTAGGATGAGTAGTGTTAATTACAATTCTGTATATCGGCAGCCACCCAGAGCTGGAGTATGCCAACCCCAAATAGAAGCATGCAACAACAACAAAAATATTCTAGGTGGCGCTTAAGTGCCACCTAGAATATTTATTTTTGTTGCTGCTATGATCAGGTCTAAATTAGGCCCTATGTTACTTTGCCGCGTAAAATGGGCTACAAAAGTGATTAACATCACTGTGGAGACTGCACAATTTGAGCCAATCAGGATGGTTTCACTCGAAGACTGCTGACAGAAAAAAGGTCAGGGCAGGCAAATCAGGATCAAAATCAGAACCCCGTCCAAGGTTTGGGATAGGCAGCACAGATGTAAATGGGAAAAGCAAGGCAAAGGATGCTGCCCACTGGTATTGACACTCAGACCAGGTACAGAAACTGCTGTTCAGGCACATTTGAATGCAAACAAAAGGGCTTATAGCTGCCGAACGCGCCCCCTAATTGGTTATGAGAGAACTGCAGGTGGAAATGATGAGAGAACTGTAGGTGGAAATGATATACAGGTTCTGTGAAACAAAGAAAAAGAGAATAGAAGGAAAGTCAGACTGTGGCCTATAATCTGGGGTCTTGTGGTTCAATGTCTGGGCCTTAAGTGCCCCATACATTAGGACAATAATGCCCGATTTCATCCGATTTCAGGCATTCGGCCCGATATATCGGATGAAATCGGGCATTTTGGGGGCGTTTCCGATCCGATCCATTGCGCGTTCCCGTGAGCATCGGATCGGATCCTCCAGATTGAATGTGCTGCACATTCAATCTGGTCCGACCCCGCAGGAATGGCTGGGATCGCCCAGGATCACCCAGGATACATTGTATGCAAAAGGACAGCGTACGATATATCTTTGGCGATCCTACCCCCAGGAGGCTGCTGGGGGTGATCGCCCGCGACATGTCAGTGTATGGGGCCCTTTACAGCTAAGAATCTGTACAGTATAGAGAACCAGCGGTGTATAAATAAAATAAAGGTGAGAGAAATAATCAGAGGACGACACAAGAAGCGATCAGCAACATTGATACCGTGAAACTGACACAACACGCCCAGCTACAAGAACCACGGTTAGGCACATTACAAAGAAAATAGGAAGTTGGGTGTGAAAACACGATTGGATGCAAATCTATGTCTGTGCATACTGTAGGTCACCATGCATGACTTGGCCTGAGTCACATTATGAACAATATGTATATGCAGGTACAGTAAGTGGGAAAATATCATGTACACAAATGTAGCTGGTGTATTTACATTTTCTCACATGAATTGTCCCAGTAGATAATGGAGGTCTATTTATTATTTATCGTGTTTTAGACCTGATAATTATAATTTCTTGTAGCCGCTTATCACGGCAATAAGAAATTATGTATTGCTGAAATGTATTCAAATACACATGTAGGGGGAGCCTGTACCTGCGATGTGTAAAAGTAAAGTGATCACTATGGCACCGAGTCAGCAAGTTCCTGGAGCAGCTGTTCCATGTCCGGAGCTTTTATACCTTGATGCTACTGTAATTACGATGTTGTTGTTATTAGTGGTGATAGCAGACATTAAGTAACACCAATTTAAAGTAATTATTGATACATATGCCCCAATCTGCTTAACATTTCATTGTAAAATCATGGTGCCCTCTACATGATTAATATAATAATATTGTTAGCATGGAATTCATCTTTGTCCATTGTGGTGAGAGAGCTTGTGTCTCACCACAATTGCCCACATTTCTGCGGGCTCAGCTCCCCCTAAGGGAGAGGAAAACAATACCTGCACATTCTGCACCTGCAGTATTACTCTGGAACTCCGGGCTTTCTGGGCTGTACAGTTCAAAGTGGGAAAAATAGTATTCTGAGTTTTCCAGCTCACCCAGAGGCAGCAGAAAGTCAGAAACAAGAGTAGTTTAATATTCCCATAAACCCATAGTTATGGGCACTGAGGCCTGTTAGAGGACAGCAAGTAGGCTGCAGTTTTATAGTACCAAGGACTGTGGACATTGGCTGAGCCAGTAGAGCATGGTGGATGGCGGCTGCAGGTCGTTGCAGCAGAATGACTGTTGAGCACGTGGAGTGCTAAGACATTTACTTTTTATTAGTTTATTTTATGTTATGTACCTGTGTCATCAGGCTCAAGCCTGTATTTGCTATGTCCAGTGTCTGGTGCCAATAAAGACACTGAGTTTCACCACAAAAAACCTTCCTAAGAGCTTATTTCCAGTACACCTTTTACACCATTTGTGATCTGCTTTTATTTATCAAAAATGCTTCTTTATGCAAAGGACCAGACATCTGAGAGACTGTGGTACTATCTAGACATTATGCAAAGCTTCATTTTCCTTCTAGCCCTTTAGCTCTAATAGAGATCTCCCATCCGCAAAGATATTTGCATAATCTATTTGCATTCTCTGTACAGTATGTCATGTTTTCCAGCATAGAGATGAATGCAAAACACGAGTACTGCTGTCAGCTTAAGGGGTCAGATCAGAGCGCCCAAATATGTTTACTCCATATGTTTCCAATTTTAACATGTCATAGCCTTACAATGTGATAAAGGGATGGAGTAGCACTTATTTCTCCTATATAAGTACTGTAGGAATGTAGTTATGTGACCAGTGGTCAGGAGACCGCCGGTCACTTCCCCTCCCCCTACATTCCGCCCACTGAGAATCCCGACGGTCGGCATGCTGACTAGCAGGGACTATTCCCACTCATGGGTGTCCACAACACCCATAGAGTGGGAATAGAACCTGTGGCGACGGAGCCCGCAGCCAGGTGAGCGCAGCAAACCTTCAAGACACTTGTTGCGGTAATGTGGTGATAGGTTGAATAAACAGAGTGAAGCAAAGAATAAACACTATCACTGCAATAACTGATTTATCACACTGACAGGGCGTGATAAATAGGCCCAAATCCTATAACTATCAAATTCTGACTAAATTTTCTTGTTAAAAAGACATTTTGTACAGTCATAAATGATAAAAGCGATGTTTCTCCTATTCAGCACTATGCTACATAGCTTAGCAGTAGTGTATGGGTGACCATGACAATGAGCAGGTGTTGGGATGAGAGGTTCTTAAAGGGCATCCTAGAGCTTCTAGAGTGCTGGCCACACCGGCGGGATGCACCCATGTTCATACCTTGATGTGGCCATGACCCCTGTCCCAATTATTTGTTCTGAAATGTTGTTTCTGCTTAATTGTAACACAAGCCTTGTGCTCAAGGGTATAGCTACAATAGGTGCAGGGGGTGAGGCCACTACTACTGGGCCTGGGCTGCCTCCCGGGCCCAGCCTTCCTCTGCACCCAGCTCTACAGTGTACTACTAAGTGCGTGAGAGTGCTCACCTCGTGAGCCACTGTGGGCGGCGATTTCTTTCTTTGCAATGTGCTGATGCAAGCACATCTTTTGTCCATCTCTCCTGTCCTCACTGATGCTGGGAGGAGGCATGGCCGTGGTTCAGGGATGTCCTACTCCCAACAGGCTTATCATGGCTATGCCTCCTCCCAACATTAGTGAGGACTGGTGAAGCGGAGGAGGCCACCTGGAACAACAGATGTCCCTCAAAGAAAGAAGCTGCTCTCACGGGGCTCAGGAGGTCAGCGTCCAACCCACACTTAGTAGTCCACGGTACGGGTGGCCCCATGAAAATTTTGCTATGGAGCTCAACTAGGTCTAGTCACGCCTCTAAGTAAGGCTTTGGTGTGTTCTAATGCTGGTGCGAGCTGCACACTGATGATGGTGATAAGTGCGTTTGATTGGTCGCACACATTTAAACTGCATCAATTTCTACAAACACAGGAATATTGCAGCAACTGTGTTTTAAAAGATACTTTATACTGCACTGAGCTCTTGATTTACACCAACAAAGCATGCTTTACAGTTCCGTAACTAGACATTTTGGTGCCAAGTGCCAGAGAGAGAACTGGTGCCCCCCCATCCCTTCCATATTCAAGGCAGGGGTACTGGGGCATGACATTGAGGGGAAGGGGTGTGGCCACAGAATAGTATCAATTTACATTATGTCACACAGTAGTATCCGTTATTCACATTACCCCGCACAGTATTTCCCTTATACACGTTTCCAAATGAGAGAGTGTCTGAAACATTCGGCGGGATGTAATCGAGTCCGAGATCGCTGGAGGTGCAGGTTGCCGGACGATCTCGGGTGTTTTTTGAAAGGGGCAATCACTTATAATGCCTTGTAAGTGATTGACCCGTTTAAAAAAGTCTAATATTGACCAGCACCCCGCACCTCCGGCAATCTCGGACTCCATGACAGTGTTGGATGTCAAGATCCAGCTGTAATATTTGCTGTTCAATTACAGTGAATTCCATAACTGAATCAGGTACATGGCTGCATTTTATACATATTACTCATCATTGTTATTGGCAAATAAGCTCTGTTTACAAAAAAAAAACACGTAAGCAAAGCAGTCCTTGATTTCACAACTGGCTCATTATGTACAGTTTGTGTTTTCCAAATATTCAACTTACCCAACCAAATCATTTAGTACTGCATGTAGTACATTATATGCTCTCCATACTGTATATCTGTTTTTCATCAAACATGTAAAAGAAACTGTACAGTATATCATAAATGAGCATATACCAGAATGCTGAAAATTTCACAGGTGTATATCATGCACGCTAACATATAGACGGGGCAGGTGTTCATAATGCGCCCAGTATCTGAAGTGCCTCAGGGTCTCAGACTGTGTCCAGTAGATAGGGTGAGGATGTCTAGTACACATGAATTTGCTGAATAGATAAACATCTCGCTAAAGTGAATGATGTTGTTATACATGTGGTCATGGTACTTGGAATATTGAGAATTCTCCAACTATATAACTTTTCTGGTCCGTATAGATTTTGCGTGTGCCACTTGTGTAAATGGATAAATGGTGCTTCTGCTGTGGGGTAGGTCCCCTCAGGATGTCGGTGTGAGTGTTACCACTAAGGGAGTAATAGTGTGGAGCCATACCAGTATCGTTTCTGCTATTGCTCCTTAGCCTGAACTCCAGAGTGTACAAGCAACACTGCTGGAGACCAGGAAGTTGGGAATGGGGCAGAACACAGGGACGAGCAACTGCAGCGTTTCCCACCGTGATGTATGTAGTGGTTCGCCTGGCGGGTGGATATGGCAGTTCTCCAACCACAGGGCATATGTGCTGTGTGCTCAGCACCATCCGCATCACCCTAGTTACGGCCATGATTCTTTATACTCAGATGAGAAGGGAAAGCCTGCACATATATTTTAATTTGTGTCATAAATTTTATTTGCATGTGCTTCGATTTGCATTTCATATGCTTCAAGGCATTTTGCTGTTTATTATATAGTGCAGGGAAGGGCTTTCAGCCCAGTGCAAGTTGGCTCTTAAGAGGGAGAGACATTTTATTAGGGAGGGGGTACCCAATTTTCTGAGGGATTCCAGCCTTGTCTTGAGGGATGGTTAATGGTATGGCAGGAGGACCCCACACTTTGTTGGCCTGATTCGGATGTGTATGCAAACCCAATGGTTTATGTACAAATCTGATGTTTGGGAATCTGCGCATGTGCAGAATGGATCCTGCGATATCTCTGAGTCCCTCATTACTCGCAGCATTGGCAGGGTCCATTTTCTGTAGGCATGCCGGGTCCAGGGTCTGCATTGTTGGACTCAGACTTACTGGACCTGGCTAACCGAATCCAATGGCCAGTCTGCGTAAGCTTTGGCTTATGAAGACTGGCCAAGTGCTGCAATGGTGATCTGATCATGCGTCTTTGGACGCAGTGCTGGGATCACAATTTCATGGAGGAGGCGTCTATCTCCTGCAGACAGACACTTGCTGCATTTGAATTTCATTTATACGGTATTGCACAGCCGCTTCCCTGTGTCTGTGCAATACCTTACTAATCGGAATCAGCCCAGTGTCTCCCTGCTATCATGTTATTCCCCCAGCTGGTTCAGCATAGTGCTGTATTGTGCAAAATAGGGGGAACCCCACACTGTTTTTTCCTCCATTTGAGAGGTCTGGGACTGGTTATTGAATGGAGGTAGGGGGGCACACATACTGTATATTTGTCCAAATATGCCTGCCACTGAGAGGTCTATTTGTTCCGTAGTTATTCTGCCGCTTAAAATTTCTGATGGATTTGCCTTTAGTAAATCTCGGAAGTGCAAACAGAAAATTGTAATAGAGCCCCAAATTGATGCTTAGTAAATTCAACCATAAGACATATGGCTGTCTGTACTTTAACCCATCCCTTCAACTTATAATGTTCATTTTCTGTGCTATGAATTAACAGGCTTAATTCATGTTGCTGTGCTTTTGAGAAATAGATGCCTACAGTAGATGGAGGATTCCTTATTCTATAGCTCGTTTTTGTGGCTGTAGTCAATGTGTAGAATTTAATATTTGCTATAAGGAACCTAAACTTCAGATGTATAATTTCACTGTAAATGTAAAACATGAGAATATTGTTTAAAGAGACATACTGTTACCATATTATGGTTAGGAAAATAAATACTATTATCATTAATGTATCTAACTCCAGCACACTGTATTTAGCAGTGCTTTAAACGTAATAATTCCACAGGGCTGTAACTAGTTGTGTGCTAGCGGTGCCTTGCCCACAGCGTATATTCATTGTGGGCACAGGTCCGCCATAGAACCCACACGGCCGTGCTGTTCGTCAGTCAGTTGTTACAGAGGGCGGCAACACTGCAGCTTCTTGTACCGATCCGCCCCTCCCGAGTCCTGACTCCTGACATCCACTTTTGTGTCGAAAGTCTCATAAGGAGAGAGACACGTGTAAAATAGGCCGGCCACCGCCTACTTCAGAGCCAAATGTATCACTCACATATACACACAAGGCACAGTTTGTAAAAGAAGGCACTACCTAGTGCAATGTGTAAAAGGGGGCACTACCTTGTGCAATGTGTAAAGGGAACTCTACCTTGTGCAATGTGTAAAGGGAACTCTACCTGGCACAATGTGTAAAACAGCACTCTACCTGGCGCAATGTGTAAAAGGGAACTCTACCTGGCGCAATGTGTAAAAGGGAACTCTACCTGGTGCAATGTGTTAAAGGGGACTCTACCTGGTGCAATGTGTAAAAGGGGGTGCCACCTGGTGCAATGTGTAAAAGGAGCTTTAGTTGGTGCAATGTATAAAAGGGAGCTCTACCCGGCATTGTAAATGGAGACACTGCCTTGAGCAATGTGTATACATCAGTATTCACCAGTGAAGAACTGATGGTGGTAGTAGAGCATAACAATTGTGAGAGTAATGACTCATGGTTAAATACTTGTTTAAGCGAAGAAGTAGTCTGGGAGAGACTAAGCAAAATTAAGATTAATAAATCACCTGGTCCTGATGGACTTCACCCGAGGGTTCTTATGGAGCTTAGTTCACAACTAGCACGACCCCTATACTTGATTTTCAATAGTTCAATTAGATCAGGCATGGTACCGAAGGATTGGCGTATAGCTGAGGTAGTGCCATTATTTAAAAAGGGATCCAAAAATCTTCCGGGACACTACAGACCAGTTAGTTTAACATCTATAGTGGGGAAAATATTGGAAGGAACTCTAAGGGACGGCATACAGGAGTATCTACAGTCCGCTAGGATTATTAGCAAGAACCAGCATGGATTTGTGAGGAACAGGTCATGTCAGACTAACTTAATTAGCTTCTACGAGGAAGTGAGCAATAATCTTGATCAAGGAAAAGCAGTGGATGTGGTCTTCCTAGATTTTGCAAAAGCCTTCGATACAGTTCCTCACAGGAGACTGATGATCAAATTAAAGGAGCTTGGCCTAGGAAAAACTATTTGCACATGGATAAGCAGCTGGGTGGATAGCAGGGTACAGCGAGTAGTGGTCAACGGGAAGTCCTCAACCTGGTCTCCAGTAGTCAGCAGAATACCACAAGGGTCCGTACTCGGACCACTACAGTTCAACATATTTATCAATGACCTAGAAATAGGCCTGGAAAGCACAGTGTCAATCTTTGCAGATGATACTAAACTGTGTAAGGTAATCAATTCAGAATTGGATGTGGAGACCTTGCAGAATGATCTATCTAAACTTGAACTCTGGGTGTCCAAATGGAAAATGAGGTTCAATACAGACAAATGCAAGGTTATGCATTTTGGGACTAAAAACAAACTTGCATCCTACATATTAAATGGGGAACACCTAGGGGAAACAGAGTTGGAAAAAGATTTGGGGGTATTCATTGATAATAGGCTTAATAACCATACACAATGTCAAAACGTAGTAAAGAAGGCAAGTAAGGTGCTAGCGTGCATAAAAAGGGGAATTGAGACAAGGGACTCGGATGTAATCATGCCGCTGTATAAGGCATTGGTACGTCCGCACCTGGAATATATGTTCAGTTTTGGGCACCATTGTATAAAAAAGACATCAGTGAACTCGAAAGTGTTCAAAGATGAGCTACTAAATTGATTAAAGGCCTAGAAGGACTGAACTATAAGGAAAGACTTACTAAGCTGAATATGTATACACTAGAAAAGAGGTGCCTAAGAGGAGATATTATTAATATCTTCAAATATGTAAAGGGACATCACAAAGAGTTATCAGAGGAATTATTTATTAAAAGAACACAGTTTAGGACACGTGGGCACTCGCTGCGACTGGAGGAGAGAAAGTTCCGAACGCAACGGAGGAAAGGATTCTTCACTGTTAGTGCAATCAGGATGTGGAATTCCCTGCCAGGGAAGGGGGTAATGGCGGACTCTGTAATTGGATTTAAAAAAGGAATGGATACATTTCTGAATGAAAGAGCTATCCAAGGTTATAATACTTAAAATATCAACGTGGTTAATCCGGGGGTAACATGAGTTATAGTAGCTAACTAGTCATAAAACATTATTCAGCAAGTATGTAGAATCATCACAACTATTCAGCCTCAAATACTATGTTACTATGTTACTATGTAAAGGGAACTCTACCTGGCACAATGTATAAAAGGAAGCTCTACTTGGCGCAATGTGTAAAAGGGTGCTCTACCTGGCGCAATGTATGAAAGGGAACCCTACCTGGAGCAATATGTTAAAGGGGACTCTACCTGGTGCAATGTGTAAAAGGGGGCTCTACCTGGTGCAATTTGTAAAAGGGGCTCCACTTGGCATTGTAAAAGGGGCTCTAGCTGGTGCAATGTGTAAAAGGGGCTCTACCTGGCATTGTAAAAGGGGTTCTAGCTGGTGCAGTGTGTAAAAGGGGGCTCTACCTGGAAGAATGTGTGACAGGGGCTCTACCTGGCATAATGTGTAAAACGGTCTCTAGCTGGTGCAATGTGTAAAAGGGGGCTCTACCTAGTATGAAGTGTGATGGGGCTCTACCTGGCGTAATGATTTAAAAGGGGGCTCTACCTGGTACAATGTATAAAAGGGGGCTCTATCTGGTGTAATGTATATAAGGGGCTCTACCTAGTATAATGTGTATAAGTGGCATTACTGTGTGGCGTAATCTGAATAATGGAGACTGTGTGGTGTAATATGAATTGGTATTATTTTGTGACCGTGTCCCTTCCCTATGTTGCTCACCTTCGGCGTACACTGTACCTATTTTAAATATGGGGGGGACGGGACGGACCAATTCTCTTTCTTGCACAGGGCACCAAAATGTCTAGTTACGGCTCTGCTATTCCAGCAGTATAATATTAATGGGTTATAACAAATGACAAAAAGGTAAGAGTGCCATGCTAACAAACTGAAAAGATACATTGAAATAATAATAATGGATGTGTTTGGCATCTCGACGGTCATGTGACTGAAGCCGGAATGCTGACACCACTCAGGAGACACCAAAAGGGGTGACACCAAAATGCCAGCTCCTGCTCAGTGACAGGAGCCGGGTGCTGCATTGTACCATTATGTGTAGCACTCGGCTCCTGTCATTGTGTAGGAGCAGGCACTGCAGCCACAGTAATCTCTGGGGGCAGCCCGCATCTCCCAAATATCCGGACGGGACGTGAAGCTCTCATGAAGTACCGCCTCTTTCATGAATCCTCACCCCCTTTACGTGGTACTGCACCGGTTGTCACTGCAGTAAGTGACACCTCTGGCCATAGCCGCCACCCTTCCTGAGGATTAGGGTAGGGGAGTGGGGAGGGTGAAAATACCTCCCCTGTCCGGTGTCAGGATCTTCAGTGTCGGGATGCCGCTGTCAGTCATGTGACCGCTGGCATCCCGACCAAGAATGATTACTAATAATAACAGGAATGATTACTAATAATACATACTGTGCCCAAGAATGATTACTAATAATAACCAGCATTCACACATTCAAATCACTATCAATGTGCCAATATCACAAAAAATTGAATTACTCCAAAAGAAGTCTAACCGCACACCCCAGGGCATAATTAATTATATGATACCCCAAATATTTGAGCCAAATGCTATAATGATATTTAACCTATAATAATAAGAGAAAGAAACATTACTAATATAAAACAACACGGGGGTAATTCTGACCTGGGGCCTAATTCAGATCTGTTCGCTCGCTAGCATTTTTCACTGCGCAGCGATCAGGTAACTACTGCACATGCATATGCACCGCAATGCGCAGGCGCGCCGTACGGTTACAAAGCAGATCGTTGTTGTGCACTGGTTCTAGCGAAGAAACCATTCGCACAGCCATTCGCAAGGAGATTGACAGGAAGAGGGCGTTTGTGGGTGGCAACTGACCATTTTCTGGGAGTGGTTGGAAAAACTCAGGCGTGTCAGAGCATTTGCAGGGCGGGTGTCTGACATCAATTGTGGGCTCGAATAGGCTGAAATGATCGCAGCGGCTGAGTAAGGTCAGAGCTACTCAGAAACTGCACAAGCTGTTTTTGTACAGGGTGGCTGCACACACGTTCGCACACTTGCAAAGCTAAAATACACTCCCCTATAGGCGGCGTCTATCTGTTCGGAACGCTGCATAAAATAGCTAGCGAGCGAACAGATCTGAATTAGGCCCCTGATCATAGCAGCAAATTTGTTAGCAGTTGGGCAAAACCATGTGCACTGCAGGGGAGGCAGATATAACATGTGCAGAGAGAGGTAGATTTGGGTGTGGTGTGTTCAAACTGAAATCTAAATTGCAGTGTAAAAATAAAGCAGCCAGTATTTACCCTGCACAGAAACAATATAACCCACCCAAATCTAACTCTCTCTGCAAATGTTATATCTGCCTCACCTGCAGTGCACATGGCCCTCATTCTGAGTTGTTCGCAGCAGTTCATCGCATCGCAAACGGCGACACTCCGCAAACTGTGCATGCGCGAATGCTGAACTGCGCGTGCGCAAAGGGAGCGATACGATGCTTGTGCAAACTTACTAACTGAAAATCTGATCGTACTTCACCACCGAAAACAGGGAGTGACGGAGGCGTGACAGAGGCACGGCTTCACTGTCTAACGAAATGGGCGTGAAAGTGGGCAGCTAGTGTAGGAGTATGCAACCAGCAGTAGGCGTGTTTTTAGCAGAAATGCGTATCCGATGGTAAAATGTCCACAACAAATGTTCGCTATCTTGTCGCAGCCGAGGAGTAAGTCTGCAGCTACTATGCACTTGCGAAGTACTGTTACAAGTGTGTTTGCCCTAATTAGCAATTCATTTGCAAATGAATTCACCTGTTGACCAATTACTTGGCAAACACTGCTCTGACAAAATGCTACAAACAGCAATTGTCTGGACACATAACATTTTTATTGTTAGCACCTATAAATCTGACACGGTACCAAATAATGCATTTTTAATTTAAATTTCAAAATAAACTTTGATGTTAAATGCATGTTGTAATTATTTCTTTAATACTAGCAAATGTAATCAAGTGTGAATAAACCAACTTATAAACTACATCAGCTAAATCTTCTCGACATAGACATATTTCTTTGTACATACCAAATAACAGGAACAACATAATGCAGCCTACACTTAATGTTACTTAATACAATTTTTTATACATTTGGTGGGAATATGTGTCCATATCGATTATTATGCCATGTTGCCCCTAGTAACCCGAGGTCCTATTTTTTTTTATTATATATATATATATGCCCAGTTAAGTGTTGTGCAAGGCATACATGTTTTAAATTATAATATGCAATGTTTGTATGAATATTCTGATTGTTCCCTTGTTCCACAAATGTCTATATGCCATGTTAAAGTTTACAGGGCTCAGTTTTCCATAGTGCATAACCTTTAATAAAACACACAAACAATTTTGTAATCAATATTTTTTAACTTAAAAAAATATAATAAATCAGAAACACAACATGGCTACAGATGAGCATCACATACAAAGATGGACATAGCAACTATCACTGACCTGGTTTGGAAGTGTTGTGGACTCGGGGTTTCTTCCGGTGACCGGGAAGAGGAACCGCCACTGGGTCGCAGTAGAGATGGCCGAATGTAGGTTTTCCTCATGCAGGATTAGGACGGTAGGCAGAAGGCACGGGTGGACGCTTGAAGGTCTCCTGAAAGACAAGACTTGCAAAGGTGCTGATGAATTGGTGAAGAATATCATAATCTCACTGATAGCGATGCTGAAGTGCTAGAGGCACTGAGGTGCTAGAGGCACTGAGGTGCTTGGAGGCACGGAGGTGCTGGAGGCATGGAGGTGCTTGGAGGCACGGAGGTGCTGGAGGCACGGAGGTGCTTGGAAGCACGGAGGTGCTGGAGGCACGGAGGTGCTGGAGGCACGGAGGTGATGGAGGCACAGAGGTGCTTGGAGGCATGGAGGTGCTGGACGCACAGAGGTGCTTGGAGGCACAGAGGTGCTTGGAGGCACAGAGGTGCTGGAGGCACGGAGGTGCTTGGAGGTTCGTCTGGAAGCGCTGACGCCACAGGGAAACGGGAGCTCTGGAGATCACAACTACAGCAGCAGTAACGATGATACTCAGGCGTCGGAGCTCTGCCCGGCGTCTGAATTTGTACTACCCGCCAGCACCTGATTGGGGAAGCGACGATGACGTCACCCGTCCCCCAGTGGACGCCGGGCGCACCCGCGACGTCCACACTATGAGCGCCGGACGGAGCGCCGGGTGCCGGAGACCGCCAGAGAGGACGGCCGCCCGGAGAGCCAGCACCCCCGGAGAGGCAAGTACGGCGGCCGCGACGGCGGCATGACAGCAACAAGCAGATGGCAGTGCAAAAATTCACATAGCAGAACCCAGTACTATGGTAACACCATCTTCTGACAAAATATGATGTTTAAAATTTAATAAGTATATGTTGTGAACCCCCAGCCAGACGAAACTTTTAGGGGAACTGAGGTCGATTCTGGAAAGAACACACAAACACAACCATACACAGCACGCTATGAAGAGGAAGATGGCTCAGGTGTAGACGAAAATAACTCACAGGCTACAATTTAACTAAACACAAATATACCCTTTCACTTTGAGGGAGTTGTACATTCTGGCCACACAAGCCAAAAAAAAAAACCATTGAGGCAACATGTAAAACATGGGTGCTGCCCATCTGGAGAGACATCACTTTCTCTTATTTTTACCCGCCTGATGTAGTTCTTCACGGCTCAGTCTGCGAAGCGACCTTCGAGGGCCCTGCCCAGTGGGATGCTCTTCCTGGGCAGAGGGAGGGGAGGGAGCAGATGTGCCTGGATCTCTGCCACTGTGGGCAAGGGAGACAGCGATGTCCTGGAGCCCTTGCAGAATGGAATTTGCAATTTGTTGGAAGGAGGAGGTGAGTTGCTCTTGGCCCTGCCTGATCTCTGCCAGACCTTGGCAGAGTTGAGCTACACCTTGCTCCACACTGGTTCTGTGCTCAGTGAGCCGGACAGGTATCTGGCTTACCTCCCGGATCATCCTGTCTTGAAAAGCATTGAGGCTCTCACCATACCTTGCAATTTAAGACAGGATGTCCGGGATAGCAGAGGGTTGGGTGGGGGGGCCGTTGGATTCTGGACGGATGGAATTTGTGGTCCCACAGTGCCAGAGACACTAGGTCCCCCCACCTCAGCCTCAGCCACATAACCCTCCTCTGACTATACCTGCTCACCCACCTGTGCTGTGTTATCTTCAAATCAAAAATAAGAATGAGTGGAAAAAGAGTAGAAAAAAACAGCATGAGACTTTTTGAACCACTAAATTAGTTGTTTAGGAATATGTGTGTAAACTTACCTGGCCAGTCATGTGCCATCAGTATTTCAGGCATGTCCGTGTCCATATGAGACACCCCAACCCCCTCCTCGTAACTCACACAGTCCATCGCCATCTCCTCAAGATCTGTGTACTCCACAGTGGCAGCTGGACCTCCCCCTGTTGCCCTCGAGGCATTCCACTCCGCAGACCTCTTGCCCTTCAGGCGGGATTTGAAGTCGGCCCAACTACATATGTGATGAAAAATAGGGACAAGGTACAGAAAAGTTATGAATACCAGCTTTAATTGATAGTACACATGTTAGGTATTTAGTTGCTATAGGCAACGTCACATCTAGCTAAGTTTTTAATAATACTTGGGTCAGAAAATGGTGTGTCAATATACACTAACCGTCTTCTAACTTCCTGTGATGTGCGGACTATTGAGCCGACTTCATTAACAGAATCAGTGATGTTCCTCCAGATTCGCTCTTTGGATGCAGCACCCATGTTTTTGGGTCCTCGATTAATTTTTTCCATGGCCTGTGTGACCAAAACAGGTAACTCCCTCTTAGTGAAGGCGGGCTGTCTTTTTTTTTTCTGGATGTAGCCTGTGAGCTATCGTCCTGGCCCTCCTCACCATCTTCCTCTGCAGTAGCTGCTTGTGTACTTTGTGTTTGAGATGGTATTCCGGAATCTCCCTCAGTTTCCACAGTATCTATGTCTGGCAGGGGATTCACTCCTAACTCCTGGGTATCAGAAGATGGAGTTTGTACAGTACTGGGTCCTGCTATTTCAAAATCCAAACTTGCAGCTTCCAACATCTGCCTCCGCAGCGCTAGGCGCCTATGTGTCAAAGCGGACATCTGCTGCTGCACCCGGTTCATCTCTGCTGCCATCTGCTCACGAGTAGCCATGTTGCTGGTGGCATGTGTGTTTGCACAGGTGTCTAGCGATTTATAGCCGCGTGTGGTTTCCAGTTCGCACAGGTGTCAATTATGCTAATACTTCCATTAATTGTACAGCCTATTTAAAAGCCTGGAGTGCAGCCTGTGTGAGTGGGTGTATGATGCCAAATGCTGTTTGGACGTGTTTCATGCAAGGTGGTCGTGTTTGCTCACACATTTCTGAGTGAGTTTTTATTGCAGTATATTGCAGAAAAATGTGCGTTTGTTTGCTTGCAAATGTTTTACTGTTGTGTTGCGGAGTGCTTATTTTCTGCTAATTTTTGTTTAAAAATATAATTAAATTTGGATATTAGCAAACCAAGTATGTATGGGTGTGCAATGGTCCTTTGTAGTATTTTAAACAGGGTATTAGCAGTTTGGTGGTTAATGTTTTTGCCTATAAATTTTTAATATCATGTACTATCTAATAGTTTTGTCATCCTGTAATTTACAGTGTGTCCGTTCTATTGTTGAGAGTGTATATTTGATTTCTTATAGTCCATTTCTCTCTCTTGTAGGTGTCTCTTTTCTGCAGTTTTGTCAGAAATTTATTTTGTGCCCAAGTAGGCCTCATTTTCTGATTTTTTTTCTGCAATAGTTGTTAGTTTATTTTTTGAGCAGGTAAGTTGCCTGTCCCTGGGTGTCATGGTGTGTGTTTGTTGCAAGTGCGTACAGTATCTGTTTTCTTATAGTCCATTTCTCTCTCTTGTAGGTGTCTCTTTTCTGCAGTTTTTTCAGAAATTTATTTTGTGCCCAAGTAGGCCTCATTTTCTGAGTTTTTTTTTGCAAAAGTTGCTAGTTTATTTTTTGAGCAGGTAAGTTGCCTGTCCCTGGGTGTCATGGTGTGTGTTTGTTGCAAGTGTGTATCTGTTTTCTTATAGTCCATTTCTCTCTTGTAGGTGTCTCTTTTCTTTTTGTTTACAAAGCATTTACTTTTGACAAAGTAGGCCAGATTTTTGCTCTATTTGCTACTAAAGGAGCCCCGTTTATTTTTGGATCTGTGGTTTTTTTTCCCTGGTTTTTTTATTTTATAAAATAATACAGACTTAGTATTTTAGAAATATATTGTTGCAGTAATTCTATGGGTATGTTTTAAATATCAAAAACTTTGTGATTTGTGATGTTAACCTATGTTGGAGGTAATTAGCTAAAAAAATTTTTTTTTTAAATGATGTGTTTTGGACCCGTATTTTCATCTTGAAGAAATGGAGTACGCTCCTGCAGTAAGTGAACATCCATACACTTTGACTTAGATTTTGGTTGACACTGTGTGTTGTTAATTGTTTGTGTTTTTTAATGATTCTTACCTTCATTTTAAGTTGGTGATGTCCATTCATGTGGCAGCTGAAGCCCTCCCACCACAACCCACGGAAACAACTCCCACCCCAACCGCCGCAAGCCCTCCAACTACAACCGGCTCCTCATCCTCCAAGGCAACGGAGGCGTGCTAGGCCACCAATTTTCCGTACCCGTGTCCTCCTTTTTGGTATGCCTGATGATGTAGTGTTGCGCAGATACAGACTGCCACCTCATCTAATCCTAGACACTTTCTCCATAATAGAGAGTGATCTAGAACAATCCATTAGGTATCCTACAGCAATACCAGCATTGACACAATTCCTTGCTGTGTTACATTTTGTGGCCACTGGTTCATATCAGCATGTGGTCGGAGATCTGGTTGGCATGTCGCAGGGCCAGTTCAGTAAGGTCCTGCGGCGTGTCAGCCATGCTTTCATAAAGAGAGTAAAGCAATTTATAGCAATGCCTTTGGATGTTGGTGCCCTGGATGTGGTGAAGCGGCAATTTCAGGAAGGTGGTAGTCGCTTCCCACACGTTATTGGGGTTGTGGATGGAACACATGTAGCTATTGTGGCACCAAGACATAATGAAGAAATTTATAGAAACAGGAAACTGTTTCATTCTGTGAATGTAATGGTTGTTTGTGGGCCATCCCTCCAGATCCTGTCCCTGAATGCTAAGTTCCCTGGGAACTCCCATGATGCACATGTCATTAGACAATCAGGGCTATGGCAGAGATTAAGAACGATGGAAGGCCCAGACGTGGTTATTGGGGGAGTTTTTTTCTAATGTTTTGAACAGTCATATTTTTGTTATTACATTATGTTTTGACCAATTTTACTTTTGCTATTTTCATCTTATCAAACAGGAGACCGTGGATATCCTTGCACCCCCTGGCTCATGACTCCTTACAGTAAACCCAGGCCAGGACCACAGACGGCATTTAACTCTGCGCTTTCTGCCACTAGACAGCTGGTGGAGCGCACAATTGGTGTCCTTAAAGGGCGTTTTTGTGTGCTCCACCGCACTGGTGGCGACATCATGTATTCGCCAGAGATGGTAAGTAAAATTGTGGCCCTGTGCGCTATCCTACATAACATCACTGTAAGGAGTCGCGTAGAGCTTCCTCAAATGGAGGAATTGCCTGATGAGGAGCCAGGGGTTGGCCGGACATTCGGTGGGGGGAGTGTGTCCCGGCGGGGGAATGAAGTAAGGGCAAGAATTGTCCGTGATTATTTCAGGTACTTTTTTATTTTCCTTTCTTTATTTTGGTTTTCCAAAGCTCTCTGTATTTTTATTGTAATTTTGGCCTGATGTCATTTAGGTTGCTTGGTAAAGTTCATAGTGTGTTGGTGTTGTTTTGTGAGTCTATATATTTTTTGAGTTGTAATGTTCTCCTTATCATGTTTTTTTTATTAATATTGTTGTTGACAATTTTTTTATTTATTTATAATTAATTTTATTTTGGTTTATTGTGTTAATTACCATTTTTTTCCTTTTTGTTTTATTTTATGTTTGGATTGTGCATCTGTTTACATTACAAATGTCAAAACATATGATCCTAAATGTCGTAACCTTTATGACTTTGTGTAGCTGATTGTTCCCGCAAAATGTGGTGAGTAACCAGTTTATATTTTTTGTTTTTTTGTTGTGTTTTCTCGCTTTCTCTCTCTCTCATTCTCACTCTCTCTCTCTCTCTCTCTCTCTCTCTCTATATATATATATATATATATATATATATATACAATTTTTTAAAGTTAAATATATATATATAATGTTGTTTTTTTGTAAAACACACACATATATATATATATATATATATATATATATATATTTATAGAGAGAGAGACGTATATGTTTATGATTATCAAACCAAAAAAACAGGTATATGTGTGTGTATGTATATATATATATAACGCTATAGAGGCATATTTATAAACCTATTTGGTTTTTAAATTTATCTTTTATCATACAAATCTACAATGCTAGTAATTTATAATCCTGTATGTGGACACCAAATTTGCACCAAGAAGTGTGTGTGTATGTGAGTGTGTAAGTGTGATTGAGTTTGTGTGCGAATGTTTTATTTTGTATTATTTTTTTTAACCCACAAATTTACGCAAATGCGAATTTCCGCTGATGCAAAATGAACACACTGTCCTGAACATTAATGTACACATATCAATAAAGTTTAATACAGATGACACCATCCCATTTCAACCAATCAAAATGCACTCCACACACTATAAATATATGTCCATGTATGGAAAACGCCATAGGCACCATGCGCGCAGCTGCCTTCTCACGCCAGGAGCTGCATGTGCTTGTAGCCGTATTGGACCACCACGTAGGCCGCGCAGGGCCCATTATCCCTAATAGGGATAAGCGCGAGGCCTACGCGGAGGTCTGCCGCATACTGCGGAGAAACACACGCACTCGCCGCAGTATTATACAGTTGGAAAGGCGGTGGAGCGACCTCTGCCGTCGCACGCCGGAGCTGTTGGTGGAGCTACGCCAACAAATACGCTTACGGCTTAGACGCAGTAAGTTGAACACTACATAAAATTTGATTACACTGAGATTATTTGCTGCACTTTTAAATTGTCTATAAATCACATTTTCACTAAGAGGACCTATACTTATAAATTTTGCAGACTGTGTAATGACACTATTGTAGCTCAAACCTTACACAAGTTTCTACATTGTGTGTGTTTATGGTTTGCAGTACTGAGTGTGTAGCAAAGTGCTTGTGAAACTGTTAATGGCGTTGTACTGAGTTGGTACACATGCTATCGGCTCTACCAAATACGTTTATATGTGTATTTAACATGGTAACTAACAATGTTTTTGAAACATGATGTTTTGTAAACATTAAAAGCCACAACCTAATTACAGGTTGAGTATCCCATATCCAAATATTCCGAAATACGGAATATTCCGAAATACAGACTTTTTTGAGTGAGAGTGAGATAGTGAAACCTTTGTTTTTTGATGGATCAATGTACACAAACTTTGTTTAATACACAGTTATTAAAAATATTGTATTAAATGACCTTCAGGCTGTGTATATAAGGTGTATGTGAAACATAAATGAATTGTGTGAATGTACACACACTTTGTTTAATGCAAAGTTATAAAAAATATTGGCTAAAATTACCTTCAGGCTGTGTGTACAAGGTGTATATGTAATATAAATGCCTTCTGTGCTTAGATTTAGGTAACATCACCATGATATCTCATTATTGTATGCATTTATTCCAAAATACGGAAAACTCCGGTATCCGAAATACCTCTGGTCCCAAGCATTTTGGATAAGGGATACTCAACCTGTATTACATATGTCATTCTAGGGCAAGCACAATGGCGAGCAGTGGCTTTAAGAAGAAAAGGTCCAGCCCAAGCCCCTTCTCCAGAAACCTCCCCCTCTCCGGCCCACTCCCCCTCTCCGGCCACCTCCCCCTCTCCGGCCCACTCCCCCTCTCCGGCAACCTCCCCCTCTCCGGCAACCTCCCCCTCTCTCCGGCCCAATCCCCCTCTCTTTCCCATTCCCCCTCTCCGGCCCAATCCCACTCTCTTTCCCAATCCCCTTCTCTGGCCCAATCCCACTCTCCGGCCCAATCCCCCTCTCCGGCCCAATCCCACTCTCTTTCCCAATCCCACTCTCTTTCCCAATCCCACTCTCTTTCCCAATCCCACTCTCCAGCCCAATACCCCTTTCCGGCCCAATCCCACTCTCCGGCCCGATACCCCTCTCTTTCCCAATTCCCCTCTCTGCCCCCCTCCCCCTCTGTGTCCCAAACCACCTCTCCACCACCCTCACCATATCATTCTCAACCCCCCTCTGTAAGGTCCTCCCCCTTCCATCCTCTTTCACAAATCGACCCTCCTTCCCCCATCCTGCCTCCTTCCCCCATTCAGCCCCCATCCCCCATCCAGCCAACCTCACCCATCCAGTCTCCATCCCCCAGCCAGCCAACTTCGCCCCCATCAGAATGGGCAGCAGAGGCCCCGGAGCCACTTGAGGGAGGTGGGCAAGTGGCAGAGGAGAGTAAGTTCACACACATTGTTACTTTTTTTAAAAATTTATTTTACAACACATTCCAATAAATGCAGTGTTGTACTGTGGCCAATCTTTTGTCAAGGTTAAATGCTTGTCTTCTTCATCATGGTATCGATGATGCATTTACATTTGTGTGAGGAACATTATATGTACAGTGTCTACATCTGTGTCGACAGGTTTGCCTGCACAACAGGGTTTGTATGTGAAACATTATATGCCAAACATTTAGACCTGAGTGGTACTTTTTGTGGGTTTTACTTTTACAATTGTGCCTGGTTATTGCAATATTTGCACATTAAAGTCGCAGGAGTCACTTTGTTTGGCAGGCTAAGGACACAGTGATTTGTGTTGTGAAAGTTACACTCCTACTATTTAGGCATTTCCTTTTTGTAAGCTGTTCGACCTTATGTTGTAAGGCAGGCTTTCATGGAGGGTGGGCATGCTAGGATATGTGGTCCTTCTGAAGATGTGGATATGCAGTGTGATGATGCAGGACCAAAAACAACAAAGAAAAGACTGCTTCACTCCAGATGTGAATGAATCATTGCATGAGGCTACATTTACTAAGATGGTATTACTATTTAAGTTGGGATGTTGCCCATAGCAACCAAGCAGATCATACTTTTCATTTATTTTGCACCTTCGACAAGATAATATGTTGAATTTGATTGGTTGCTATGGGTAACGTCCTATCTAAAATATAACTCCCATATTACTGTATGTACCCCATGGTGTCGTACACTTTGTTTTTTTATAAAAAAAAAAACCTTCCTGAGCAGGCTTGTGTGTTGTTCTGCTAATGTTTTCTCATTAAAACATCCATGATGTAGTAACCTGGCCATTAAAGCAGGCCTGCACAAACTGCGGACCTCCAGCTGTTGAGAAACTACACATCCCAGCATGGCCAGACACAGCTTCTGCATTCTCTGACAGCAAAACTGGGTCAAGGCATGCTGGTATATGTATTTTCCAGACAGCTGGAGGGCCGCAGTTTGGACATGCCTGCATTAAAGTGTGCTTTGTGCCTTGTTTGAATAATAGGTAATGTGATGAAGTTAGTAATGTTAATTTCCATCTTAATTTCAGATGTTGCGGTTGGAGATCCCCCAAGTTTGGCAGGAATTCTGGCAAACATGCGCCAGCAACTCATAAATCTGCTGTAAAATGTTGATTTGTTGCAAAAATTTGTTTAAATCCAAAAATTAGTTCTATTATTATTTAAAAAAAAATGTATTTTAAAAAAATCAAATAAATAATTTTGGTTCAAGTTAATCGGGTGTTGTTTTTATTTATGCAATAAAGGAACTGCAAATTGGCTAGCAGAAATAGTTTAGCTTAAACATTTCAGACATGTAACTTAAGAATGTGAATTTGAAATTAAAACAGAAAATAATAAAAAAAAATAGGAGCTTATTGAATAAAAAAACATGTTAACACATTTATTCAGACACTACACCTCTACACAAAAAAAAAAAAAAAAAATAACATTTACCACACCTACATATTAAATTACTTATTTTTAATGTGGATGGCCAATTATGCATACAAAGTGTTCGTCAGGTATTATTTGAAGACTTAATTGGTCATGACCATTACCAATCATTACACTAATTAGATTCGTAATTGAGGAAGGCTTGTGGAGCCTTATTTAACTTAAAAGAGAAAAAAACCATTGGGGGTCATTCCGAGTTGTTCGCTCGCAAGCTGCTTTTAGCAGCTTTGCACACGCTAAGCCGCCACCTACTGGGAGTGAATCTTAGCATATTAAAATTGCGAACGAAAGATTCGCAATATTGCGATAAGACATCTCTGTGCAGTTTCTGAGTAACTCGAGACTTACTCGGCATCTGCGATCAGTTCAGTGCTTGTCGTTCCTGGTTTGACGTCACAAACACACCCAGCGTTCGCCCAGACACTCCTCCATTTCTCCAGCCACTCCCGCGTTTTTCCCAGAAACGGTAGCGTTTTTTCACACACACCCATAAAACGTCCAGTTTCCGCCCAGAAACACCCACTTCCTGTCAATCACATTACGATCACCAGAACGAGGAAAAAACCGTGAGTAAAATTCCAAACTGCATAGCAAATTTACTTGGCGCAGTCGCAGTGCGGACATTGCGCATGCGCACTAAGCGGAAAATCGCTGCGATGCGAAGAAATTTACCGAGCGAACAACTCGGAATGACCCCCATTGCTGTGCGTTTTTTTAGCAAAAGCGTGTGCAAGTTTAAGAGGAATGTGTAAATCTAAGAGGTTAGGATTTTTACGATGAGGTTTGTGGTATTGCGATGGGTCCGCATTAGTGCAATGTCATTTGTCATACGCCTACTTTGTGTACTACTGCGTACGAAATGGCAAAAATGCGTTGGGGGCGGATATTCGCTATTGTGCAATGTATTCGCAATTTTGCGTATATGTTGTGTGAATGAAAAAAATAGCGATCAACTCGGAATCACCCCCATGGTTTTGCCCAACTGCTAACAAATTTGCTGCTACGATCAGGTCTGAATTACCCTCACAGAGTAAAGCCCAAAGCTTTTTCAAATACACATTTACTTTCTCACTTTTTCATTTATTTTCTTTGTTAAAAAAAAATCTAACAATTTCTGTACAGGTCTTGTAGTAATACTGAGACAAATAATAAAGTTTCCTGATTGTATTAATGAATTCAAGAGTGTCATAGATAAACCAGTGACTTTCCACAAGACCTCTGCTAGATTGCTTAGACCTTTAGATGCTGTGACCTAATATGAATTATACATTACAGTACAGCATTGGGCAAAGAAGAAATAATGCCTGTGTTTGCTGTTGATGGGTGCAACCCAACAGAACTTCAAACACGGACATGGTAAACATACGCGTCTTTTCTACGATGAGTGTTTTCGTTTTTGATGTGACACCATCTTTTGTTATGTATAGTACAGTACACAATATACCACAATGTTTGTTAACTGACCAGCATCCAGCATGATGGTATGTAAGAAGAAATATGTATCATGCGTCTCCTTTTTGTCATTGATTATTGAGTTCCAGGAACAACACAGGTCCATAGGAATCTCTTAGGTTTTAATAGCAGTGAACAGTAAAAGTAGCAATCCTCTTTCTGTGCATAATACATGCACTTCCCAGAACTGGCTTCTATCCTATGATAATATGTAATTGTGCTCTACCTAAAGGTATATAGAAATATGCCCAGTGATCAAGGGGGTTATTCAGAGTCGGTCGCAGATTTTGCTATTTTAACAAAATCCGTGACTACTAAAATCACATTCTGGGGGCCGCAATTCAATTGCGATCGCATCGCTAAAACCTTAAACATGCTGCATAGGCAGAGGCACCACCGACATATTTCAAATCGCAGGAAACGCAGGCGACGGTCGGCTCTTAAAACAGCCGTGACAAGCCTGTGTTTCCTGCTGCCCTCCCCCTCAACGCCACATCGCCACTCCCAGACATTCGCCGCCTGTCAATCATGATGCTATCACATCCTTCCGGGGTGTGATTGCATAATGATTGATCGCGCATGCGCACTGTAGCCGCTGCACATGCGCAGATGTCAGGAAAGTGGCCATGTGTGCGAGCGCCGCGATTGCATTCATCTCTGATTAAGACCCGGGGACAAATGTAATAGAGTGAGAGTTTCAGAAAGTGAGAGATTTGGTAAGGTTTTTCAGTTTTTTTTTAAAGTGGCAATCATTTACACTGCAAAACCAGGTTGATATTGCTGTGTAAATGATTGCCACTTTAAAAAAAACCCAGCAAAACCTTACCAAATCTCTCACTTTCTGAAACTCTCACTCTATTACATTTGGCCCCCAATGTCATACTGGAATTATAGTGTCCTCGATAATCCTGGACTCTGCTAAAACTTTTGCACCTGCAAAGTGCCCCTAAACATGGTACAGGTTGAGTATCCCATATCCAAATATTCCGAAATACGGAATTTTTTGAGTGAGAGTGAGATAGTGAAACCTTTGTTTTCTGATGCTCAATGTACACAAACTTTGTTTAATACACAAAGTTACTAAAAATATTGTCCCTCATTCCGAGTTGATCGCTAGCTGCTTTCGGTTGCAGCACGGCGATTAGTTCAAAAAGCGGCATTTCTGCGCATGCGCTTGGTGCGCAGTGCGCACGCGCGACGTACTTTCACACAAAACTATGCAGTTTTACACAAGGTCTAGCGACGCTTTTCAGTCGCACTGCTGATCATTGAGTGATTGAAAGGAAGTGGGTGTTTCTGGGCGGAAACTGACCGTTTTCAGGGAGTGTGTGTAAAAATGCAGGCGTGACCGATAAAAACGCAGGAGTGGCTGGGGAAATGGGAGAGTGGCTGGCCGAACGCAGGGCGTGTTTGTGACGTCAAAACAGGAACTAAACTGTCTGCAGTGATCGCAAGGAAGGAGTAGGTTTGGAGCTACTCTGAAACTGCATGAAAATATTTAATAGCAGAACTGCTAACCTTTCGTTCGCACTTCTGCTAAGCTAAGATACACTCCCAGAGGGTGGCGGCTTAGCGTTTGCACTGCTGCTAAAAGCAGCTAACGAGCGATCAACTCGGAATGAGGGCCATTGTATTAAATGTCCTTCAGGCTATGTGTATAAGGTGTATATGAAACATAAATGATTTGTGTGAATGTACACACATTTTGTTTAATGCACAAAGTTATTAAAAATATTGGCTAAAATCACCTTCAGGCTGTGTGTATAAGCTGTATATGAAACAAATGCATTCTGTGCTTAGACTGAGGTCCCATCACCATGATATCTCATTATGGTATGCAATTATTCCAAAATACGGAAAAATCCCATATCCAAAATACTTCTGGTCCCAAGCATCTTGGATAAGGGATACTCAACCTGTACTTGAAAGCTGGTTTTAAAAAAGCCAGACATGCTGTAATATTGCATATGAAAAGCAACCTTGATGCCTGAAAATATTTGTACTAAAATAATTTGATAACACCAGCACCCTTATTGGACATGGTGGAATGCGCAGTTAAAAGATGACCATTGACATAGTTATCTTCCAACCCCTTCGGCAGACCTCAGTGATAATTTATGTTGTCCGTCTGCTTAACCTCAGAGACAAACATCAGAAAATTACTCAATATGACCAACCACGTGAGTGGCCGTATTGGGTCGCTAGTCTCTCAGTTGCAGTGCCAGGACTGCTACAGTATGTATGGCCAGGAGTGCCGAGAGATGAGGAGTCAGCAATCTCCCCCACTTGTAACACTTTTCCTCTCTTCCCACTACCACGGCGGCCGTGTCTGTATAGCAGCGCAGCGGCACATCGGGCAGTGAGAGAGAAAGGAGTCTGCTGCGGCTGAGCAGCACCAGGGATTCATTTATCAACAAGTGATAAAACCCGTTGTGGATAATAAAACTTGTTGCGTATGATAAATGGTGCTCCAGCCAATCAGCTCTCAACTGTCACATATTCTGCTCCTAACTGTCATGTGTTTGCAAAATGACAGTTGGGAGCCGACTGGCTGGGGCACCATTTATCATATGCAAATAGTTTTATCACTCATTGATAAATGGGCCCCTGGCCAGTCTCCTTTCTCTCACTACCCAATGTGCCACTGCAGCTATGGTGCGATACAGACACGGCCGAGAGAAGTGGGCCCCCGGACTTCCCCTGTTCTGAGTTTGCGGCACTGCAGATACTACTTTGTTTTTTGGGAGAGCAGTACCAGGACCCGTTAGTGCTCTCGACAGCCCATGTGTGCGGCCACCTTAAGGCAACTCACCAGCTGGCACCCATTCAGAGATACAAGGAACCAAGAAGAAAAATATTGGAAAATAGACTCTTTTGTGGGAGCACTCTAATTCAGAGGATAAAGTATAATATATATAATACCGATAAGAACATTTTATTTAAGTAAATATTAAAATTAAGTTCTAGGAGTGACTATATGTGAACAAAGTAGCTTCGCGAAAATATAGATAAGTTATATATTATTAGTGATCTCAAATATCACAATCTGCAAGTTGCCGGAAGTTGAAATCTGTGGTGCTTTTGTCACCATACTCTTGCACAATATCTCTTCTGTGATGTATGACCATCATTTATTCTGCTAATATCCATTTCAGATCATTATAGACGCAGAGAATGAAATCATTGGTCACATAAATCCAAGTGCCAAATAGCATAAAAATGAGTAACACTGTATCCGGTAGCCAATTTATTGCAGTACCAGGGTGTTCAGAGGTGGTCTCCCATCCTTGTACTAACCCGGCCTTTCACTGCTTAGCTTCCAAGGTCAGAAGAGATTGGGCATCTCCAGTGAGGTATGACCGCAATTATTAGGCTCACCTCTTTGGTCACTCCAAATATATGCCGTGTGGCCACTATATGTTGAGGATAAAGAGCATGTATAACATAAATGTTACAGACATAAGAGATTGCATGCAGTCATCTGGCTACTCAGCATGTGACTCGGCGGCCACAGAAAAAGATGTATAAATACATCAATGGGTTAAGTACAATTTATGTAGAAAAATTCATATAAGCCACATACCATCTACAGATGGGCTTGCCTTATACCGATAGCATGTATAACACAAATGTTGCAAACTTAAGAAATTACGTGCAATCACCTGATTAATCAGCATGTGACACGGCGGTCACAGAAAAAATACATCAATAGGTTAAGGACAATATGTGTGGAAAAATTCATATGAACCACGTACCATCTACAGATGGACTTGCCTTATACCTAAACATAGAACTTAGGAGCACCAGTACGGACGTGCTGGAGTATACTATGCCTTAATGCCAAATATAGTGTATAGTTATAGCACAATAACAGGCAAAGACATATATCGAAAAGCCACAAGCTCAGACTGAATAACCCCTCTGAACCACAGAAAAAAGGGGATTGTATCTCAGCATTGGAGGAGAACCACTGCATGGAGCTCATCAGCAAATCACTATGAAAAATTAGCTTAACCAATTGGTTTTAGGGCTAAAGATGCACATCCAGTGATTTGATGGTATATCTATAAGCCACAGTGATCAGAGTCCCAGCATTGAGCACATTTTAAATAATGATCCTTATTGTATAGCTGACTAAAGGTTAATTGCTATAGAAGGCACTTAATAATTACTAGGTAGCGGCAATATGACTAAACCTATGTGCAGTGTCTCTAATGCTCCGAGTTCTGTGTACAGATAATTGGAAAAATAATGTCAGATGACTGTTGGACAGTAAATGAGCAGTCTTTCAGTCACATGAAAGTAATGCTGGATAAGTGTGGTGTAGGTTAGTTTCAAAGTGGTGCGGGGTGTATACAATACCAGTAACCGGTATTGGTGCTGCCAGTCCCGCTTTCAGCCATGCAGAGGCTCCGGGGATTCCAGCGGCGTGTGTCCGTAGTCTCGCTCCAAGTGAGCGGTGGCTTGGGGCCGTTGCCTGGTGACCGTCTATGAGTTCCTGCTAGCGGTCCTGTGATCAAGCTTACCCTGCGAAACGTACGTCAGGACACTGCGATCACGTGATGCGCACACGTGACCTCGCTAGCCGGAACTCATAGACGGTCACCAGAATATGTGACAGTTGAGAGCTGATTGGCTGGAGCACCATTTATCATACGCAACTAGTTTTATTATCCACAATGGGTTTTATCACTTGTTGATAAATGAGCCCCTGGTGCTGCTCAGCCGCAGCAGACTCCTTTCTCTCTCACTGCCCGATGTGCCTCTGCGCTGCTATACAGACACGGCCGCCGTGGTAGTGGGAAGAGAGGAAAAGTGTTACAAGTGGGGGAGAGTCTATTTTCCAATATTTTTCTTCTTGGTTCCTTGTATTTGATACTTTTTGACTCTAGGGAGCACCACTGAAAGCAACGATGTCACGATCCGGGTATCTGGACGCCATTTCTTACCCATCAGATGCCTCCTAAGGCTGGCTCAGCGCTCCAGGACCGGATCCCATCTGTTATCCTAATGTTCACATTCCTGCATCCTCTCCTGTCTCTCTGAGACGCTGTCACAGTAACGCCTTATTACATCTGGCATGGCGTCTCCCGCGGCCTCCGCCGCCGTCCCTGAGCTTCTGCATGCAGAGTGTCAGAGTGGCGATTACGTCAGCCGCGGCCTCCGCTGTGTCCGCGTGGTTGGATGTGCACTTGTCAGCCTGGCGTCTCCTGTCTCCAGTGGCCGGCGCCGCCATTACTGTTTTCATTACCACATGGATTACAAACCAAACTTCCCTCCAAGTGTCTGCATGGGCGCAGCCATCTTGGATTCTGTCAGCTGATCATTTCCTCCAATCTGTTGTCAGTATTGTTAATCTGCATAATTGCCTAGCCAATCCCTTCCTTGCTGCAGGTATAAATACACTGTGCCTGAGCAAGGAAGGCGTCAGTGCTTTGGTTGTCAAACCTAGTTCCTGTTTGTCTCTCTCCTGTGATTGTCTTCCAGGTTCCAGCTCCTGTCTCAAGACTTCCACCATAGAGACCCGCACCAGCATTCCACCTGCGGTGTAGCCTGACTCTCCAATCCATTGTGGATTCATCTGTTTCCAGCTACAACATTACCTGCTTCCAGCTCAGCTTCCAGCAGAGTACAGCTTCCCTTAAAGGGCCGGTGTCCTTTCTACACTTTACCACTCTCCACCGGTATTATTATTTCTCCGCTCTCAAGTTCTACATTTCAGTTCATATTTCATCGCTCCCAAGTTCATTTATTATTTAACTGGTTCCAGCCAGTATCCACTCCGTGCTAACAACAGTCTGGTTCCAGCCAGTATCCACAGCAGCTGTTTTACCTTCAGCAACCCAGCTTTTCCTGGAACACCAGCTGGCACAATCCTGGGTTATCTCCATTACTACAGTCGGGCCTGGTAAGGACTTTCCATCTAGAAGATCATAAGAACTATCTCACACTACCAGTGCCCTGTGGCTCCTGCCATCCTGTAGTACCCAGGAACTGTATTTATTATTTGCTGACTTTTACGTTTTCTTTTACTGCTGCTGTGTTGCGGAGTTGTCATAATAAACATCATTGACTTTTATCCAAGTTGTCGTGGTCACGCCTTCGGGCAGTTATTATTCATGTTACTTACATGTCCAGGGGTCTGATACAACCTCCCAGGTTCCGGTACATCTCAGCCCCTACAACTGAGGCTGCCTCCCGTCAGCTCAGGCCCTCAGTTGTGACAGTAAGCAGTGACCTAATGAATCCAGCCGGAGACCAGGATCAAGCGGCCAGGCCGATGCAAGAACTGGCAGCCCGACTAGAACATCAGGAGGCTGCACAGGGCCACATCATCCGCTGTCTCCAGGATCTCTCTACTCGGCTGGATGGGATTCAGACAACTCTCCGTGGATCAGGCGCATCTGGTGCGTCAACCACAGTGACTCCAGCTATAACCCCACCCACCTTACCCATTTCTGCTCCACGTCTTCATCTTCCAACGCCAGCAAAATTTGACGGATCTCCAAGATTCTGCAGGGGATTTCTCAACCAGTGTGAGATTCAGTTTGAGCTACAACCTGGCAATTTTCCCAGTGACCGTACAAAAATTGCCTACATCATCTCTCTTCTCAGTGGCTCCGCCCTTGACTGGGCATCACCGTTATGGGAGAGGTCCGACACCCTGCTATCTTCTTACACTGCATTCGTGTCAACATTCAGGCGCATCTTCGACGAGCCAGGCCGGGTAACCTCAGCTTCATCCGAGATTCTCCGTTTACGCCAGGGGTCACGTACTGTAGGACAATATCTGATACAGTTCCAGATCCTGGCATCCGAACTGGCATGGAACGACGAGGCCCTGTATGCTGCATTCTGGCATGGCTTATCTGAGCTTATTAAAGATGAGTTAGCTACCAGAGACTTACCTTCTAAGTTAGATGAGCTAATCTCACTCTGCACGAAAGTTGATTTACGTTTCAGAGAGAGAGAGCAACTGAGCGTGGAAGATCATCTGCTCCAAAATCTTCTGCTCCTCCTCCTCGTCAACTGTCACCATCTAAAGATGAGCCCATGCAAATTGGCCGTTCCCGTTTAACTCCTGCTGAGCGCCGAAGACGTCTCTCTGAGTCTCTTTGTCTTTACTGTGCAGCTCCGTCTCACACCATCAATGCCTGTCCCGAACGTCCGGGAAAACTCCAAACCCTAGCTCGCCCAGGAGAGGGCCGGCTAGGAGTAATGATCTCCTCTCCATCTCCTCATGATTGTAATCTCCCAGTCTCGCTTCAAGTTGCTCAACGTTATCGGAACGTCATTGCTCTCCTTGATTCCGGAGCAGCTGGGAACTTTATTACTGAAGCCTATGTTAAACGGTGGTCCCTACCCACCGAGAGACTTCCTTCCTCCTTTTCCTTAACTGCCGTGGATGGCAGTAAAATTTTTGATACTGTTATTGCTCTAAGGACTCTACCAGTTCGTCTGAGAGTGGGAGTTCTTCATTCCGAACTTATTTCACTTTTAGTGATTCCAAGAGCCACACATCCTGTGGTCCTGGGCCTTCCATGGCTCCGTCTTCACAATCCTACAATTGATTGGACGACTACGCAAATCCTGGCCTGGGGTTCCTCCTGTGCAGAGACATGTTTGTTTAAAGTATTGCCTGTCTGTTCTTCCTCCCCCAGGTCGTCTGATGTTCCACCTCCTCCATATCAAGATTTCACGGATGTGTTCAGTAAAGCTTCTGCTGATATCCTTCCTCCTCATAGAGAATTGGACTGCCCGATTGATCTCGTTCCAGGGAAGGTTCCACCTCGAGGCCGAACTTATCCGTTGTCTCTGCCTGAGACGCATTCTATGGAGGAATACATTAAAGAGAACCTAGCAAAGGGGTTCATTCGACCTTCTTCTTCCCCAGCCGGCGCAGGCTTCTTTTTTGTAAAAAAGAAAGATGGTGGTCTGCGGCCGTGCATCGACTACAGAGGTTTGAACGACATTACCATCAAGAACCGTTATCCTTTACCCCTGATTACTGAGCTCTTTGACAGAGTTAGCGGAGCTACCATCTTTACAAAGCTGGACTTGCGAGGTGCATACAATCTCATCCGGATCCGTGAGGGTGACGAGTGGAAGACCGCCTTTAACACCCGTGACGGACATTATGAGTACCTCGTCATGCCCTTCGGATTGAGCAATGCTCCAGCTGTCTTCCAGCATTTTGTCAATGAGATTTTCAGAGACATTCTATACCGTCATGTCGTGGTCTATCTAGACGATATCCTCATTTTTGCCAACGATTTAGAGGAACATCGTTTTTGGGTTAAAGAGGTTCTGTCCCGTCTCCGTGTCATGCATCTCTATTGCAAATTAGAAAAATGCGTCTTTGAAGTCAAGTCCATTCCGTTTCTAGGGTACATTGTGTCCGGTTCCGGACTAGAGATGGATCCTGAGAAACTACAAGCAATTCAGAATTGGCCGGTACCCTTAACCCTCAAAGGGGTCCAGAGGTTCTTAGGGTTCGCCAATTATTACCGAAAGTTTATACGAGACTTTTCCACCATTGTGGCGCCTATTACTGCTTTCACCAAGAAGGGTGCTAACCCGTCCAAGTGGTCTGAAGAAGCCATGCAAGCTTTTCATCTTTTAAAACAGAGGTTCATCTCTGCGCCTGTCCTGAAACAGCCTGACATCGACTCTCCTTTCATCCTAGAGGTGGATGCCTCCTCCATTGGAGTAGGAGCGGTGTTATCTCAGAGGGCTAAAGATGGCCATTTACATCCTTGCAGTTTCTTCTCCCGGAAGTTCTCCCCAGCTGAGCGCAACTATGCCATTGGCGACCAGGAGTTGCTAGCCATCAAGCTCGCTCTAGAAGAGTGGAGGTATCTGTTGGAGGGAGCTTCTCATTTAATCACCATACTTACAGACCACAAGAACCTTTTATACCTGAAGGGCGCACAATGTCTCAACCCTCGTCAGGCCAGATGGGCACTTTTCTTTTCCAGGTTCGACTTTAAACTCCAGTTCTGTCCGGGCTCTCAGAATCGCAAGGCCGATGCCCTTTCCCGCTCATGGGAGCAAGAAAATGAGTCAGAGTCTTCAGACAAGCATCCTATTATAAATCCGTTGGCATTCTCCACGGTAGGGATGGACTCTACGCCCCCATCAGGGAAAAGTTTTGTGAAGCCGATGCTAAGGAAGAAGCTCATGCATTGGGCCCATGCTTCCCGTTTTGCCGGACATACAGGTATCCAAAAAACCCTGGAGTTTATCTCTAGGTCCTATTGGTGGCCAACTCTGAAAAAGGACGTCTTGGAGTTTATTGCATCTTGCCCAAAGTGTGCCCAACATAAAGTATCCCGCCAGTCGCCTGCGGGGCAACTGGTTCCACTATCCGTTCCCCGTCGACCATGGACCCACTTGTCGATGGATTTCATTACAGACTTACCCATGTGCAACAAGTTCAATACCATCTGGGTGGTAGTTGACCGGTTCACCAAGATGGCACACTTCATTCCTCTCACCGGTCTTCCGTCAGCTTCCAAGTTGGCTCAAGTATTCATACAAGAGATCTTCCGACTCCACGGTCTTCCTGAAGAAATTATCTCAGATCGAGGAGTTCAATTCACAGCCAAATTCTGGCGAAGTTTATGTCAAGTCCTCCAAGTCAAGCTAAAGTTTTCCACGGCTTACCATCCTCAGACCAATGGTCAAACCGAGAGGGTGAATCAGGACTTGGAGGCCTTCCTCCGCATCTATGTGTCCTCCTCTCAAGATGACTGGGTTCAATTACTTCCCTGGGCCGAGTTCTGTCATAACAACCAGTATCATTCTTCATCTGCTTCAACACCATTCTTCACTAACTTTGGATTCCACCCTAAAGTTCCTGAGTTCCAACCGCTTCCAGCAACTTCTGTTCCCGCAGTGGATATCACCTTGCATCAGTTTGCCAATATCTGGAAGAGCGTACGATCAGCTCTGCTCAAGGCATCGTTCAGGTACAAGAAGTTTGCGGATAAGAAGCGTCGAGCAGTTCCTGCTCTCAAGGTGGGTGATCGGGTATGGTTATCCACGAAGAATTTGAGGTTAAGAGTTCCCAGTATGAAGTTTGCACCTCGCTATATCGGTCCTTTCAAGATTGAACAAGTCATCAATCCTGTTGCTTACAGACTCCAGTTGCCTCCCTTCTTAAAAATACCCAGGACATTCCATGTTTCCCTGTTGAAACCGCTGATCTTGAATCGGTTTCATTCCTCACTTCCTCCAACTCCGAAAGTCCAAACTCAACGAGGCGTTGAGTATGAAGTGGCCAAGATCCTGGACTCACGTCACCGTTACGGTCAACTACAATATCTTATTGACTGGAAGGGTTATGGTCCTGAGGAACGTTCATGGACCAATGCTTCTGATGTCCATGCTCCTGCCTTGGTCCGGAGATTCCATTCCAAGTTTCCTCAAAAGCCAAAGAAGTGTCCTGGGGCCACTCCTAAAGGGGGGGGTGCTGTCACGATCCGGGTATCTGGACGCCATTTCTTACCCATCAGATGCCTCCTAAGGCTGGCTCAGCGCTCCAGGACCGGATCCCATCTGTTATCCTAATGTTCACATTCCTGCATCCTCTCCTGTCTCTCTGAGACGCTGTCACAGTAACGCCTTATTACATCTGGCATGGCGTCTCCCGCGGCCTCCGCCGCCGTCCCTGAGCTTCTGCATGCAGAGTGTCAGAGTGGCGATTACGTCAGCCGCGGCCTCCGCTGTGTCCGCGTGGTTGGATGTGCACTTGTCAGCCTGGCGTCTCCTGTCTCCAGTGGCCGGTGCCGCCATTACTGTTTTCATTACCACATGGATTACAAACCAAACTTCCCTCCAAGTGTCTGCATGGGCGCAGCCATCTTGGATTCTGTCAGCTGATCATTTCCTCCAATCTGTTGTCAGTATTGTTAATCTGCATAATTGCCTAGCCAATCCCTTCCTTGCTGCAGGTATAAATACACTGTGCCTGAGCAAGGAAGGCGTCAGTGCTTTGGTTGTCAAACCTAGTTCCTGTTTGTCTCTCTCCTGTGATTGTCTTCCAGGTTCCAGCTCCTGTCTCAAGACTTCCACCATAGAGACCCGCACCAGCATTCCACCTGCGGTGTAGCCTGACTCTCCAATCCATTGTGGATTCATCTGTTTCCAGCTACAACATTACCTGCTTCCAGCTCAGCTTCCAGCAGAGTACAGCTTCCCTTAAAGGGCCGGTGTCCTTTCTACACTTTACCACTCTCCACCGGTATTATTATTTCTCCGCTCTCAAGTTCTACATTTCAGTTCATATTTCATCGCTCCCAAGTTCATTTATTATTTAACTGGTTCCAGCCAGTATCCACTCCGTGCTAACAACAGTCTGGTTCCAGCCAGTATCCACAGCAGCTGTTTTACCTTCAGCAACCCAGCTTTTCCTGGAACACCAGCTGGCACAATCCTGGGTTATCTCCATTACTACAGTCGGGCCTGGTAAGGACTTTCCATCTAGAAGATCATAAGAACTATCTCACACTACCAGTGCCCTGTGGCTCCTGCCATCCTGTAGTACCCAGGAACTGTATTTATTATTTGCTGACTTTTACGTTTTCTTTTACTGCTGCTGTGTTGCGGAGTTGTCATAATAAACATCATTGACTTTTATCCAAGTTGTCGTGGTCACGCCTTCGGGCAGTTATTATTCATGTTACTTACATGTCCAGGGGTCTGATACAACCTCCCAGGTTCCGGTACATCTCAGCCCCTACAACTGAGGCTGCCTCCCGTCAGCTCAGGCCCTCAGTTGTGACAAACGAACATTGATATCAGGATAGGTTATCTTCATATCTACGGTTGCCATATACAGAAGCAATTCAGTGTAAATTCAGTTTTTCAGAGGCTATTAATTGTTTGATGTTTGGACTAGTGCGGTTCCCTCCCAAACCCCTTTTTTCCTAAACACATTCAGAGATCTAAGAAACATGGGATATGCTTCTGCAGCTTATAAAAGGTCTACTAGCATGCATAATAGGTTATACTCTGCTATGTTCATGATGTCTGCACATGCAGTGTCGGACTGGAGCATGAAGGGCCCACCGGGGGTATGCTGTGGTAGGGGCTCATGATTAGAGGTGTGGCCAGCCTCCAAAGGGGGTGTGGCCAGCCACCAAAGAGGTTTGGCTAACCATTATAGAGTACCTGGTCTGGACTCCTTGATAATTTATATAGTAATTAATTCTAGTGCATGCATGATAATGTGCCAGATTAACGACAGCAATGTACTGTAGAGAATACATCATAATCCTGTGCAGTATAAGGTAACATATGTATAATATATAATTCAAGTGCACAGTCTAGAACCTGATTCCTAGAGGAGGAGGGCCCACCAGGCAGTGGGGCCTACCGGTGGTTTCCCCTGTACCCCTGTGTGCCAGTCCGAGCATGTGCACATGATCAGATCTGCAGTATGGTTTGTTGTCATCAGTAATTCATCTATCTGTGTAAGGTTCCATTAATGTGCAAAATGTTAAACAAACTAGCAGCCTATACTGGCGTCACCCCTAAATCTCCCATATTGGATAATCCACAAGCTTCCATCAAATAAACATTCTACTTGTTTTACTAGGGGAATGCACAGTTCTGCTGTGTGCACAGCTTGTATCAGTCATGAAAGTGTGGACACATAGGCACAGTCTGTATTGCAGGTGCTAATGTTATGTGTGTGATATACAGTATTTCATTACATTCCTTGCAGTGATTCCTTAAATGGATTTCACTGCCGAAAAGCAATAATCAAACACAAATGGGCCTCATTACATGTACAGAATGAAAACTGTGGCTCAGTGCGAACATATCTTGCATCATATTGCACTGGAACCAAGACTAAACACAAGTGTGGAAGATGCAGAGTTGTAAGCATTTCAGTCACTCTTCACTTGTGACTGAAGTGGTGCGAGGCTGAAATAGGGTGTTCTCATATTGGCAAAGTTCAGAGGGTTAGAGTTAGAGGGTTAGAGTTAGAAGATAGAAGGCAGAATACCTGTCAACAGCATACCTGTTGAAATTTAATCTACTAGGCTGTGCCAGAATACATGTTGATGGGGGGGAGGGGGGGGGGGGCTGGCAGTTGGCGCCCATGTAGGATTTCAGTTATTGGTGATGGGCAGTAGATAGCCTCCATCTAGGCTTGGAGTTGTTGGTGATGGGCAGTAGCTTCCATCTAAGTTTTGAGTTGTTGGTGACGGACAGAAGATAGTCTCGATCTAAGTTTTGAGTTGTTGGTGATGGACAGAAGATAGTCTCAATCTAAGTTTTGAGTTGTTGATGATGGACAGAAGATAGTCTCAATCTAAGTTTTGAGTTGTTGATGATGGGCTGCCAGTTGTCCCCTTTCCACACCTTTTATTTGATTATTTGGGCAGGGTGTTGATTCTGTGCGTAGGCCATTCTTATTTTACTACTATACCTTCTCTTTCGTGTCTGTATTATAAATGTTTTTTCTCCTGTATAATGTAGGCCAATGTAGCCAATAAAATGTATAGTGCATATGTGTAATTGCTCCTATTATCAGGCATATTTGATCTACCAATGGTAGCACTGTTGCAAGTGAACAATGATAATAATCATGGATATCAAACCAAGCAAGCTGATTAAAGGTGAATGACTGGCACACATGCGTATACTTCTGCAAATGGCACATTTCTCCATGAACTGAAAGTGGGAGTATCTGCAGTTGAGTTGTGTTCAATAATACATCAGATCCTTAGCATTTCTGAGCTTAGAGCAAATCTCTAGTGGAGTGCAAATGACAATGCATCCATCTGCACAACAAGGAAGGTTCCTCAATATGCTTCTTTTTCCCGTTCTCTTACTTCAGTAATCTCTCTCACTGAAGTGAAATCTCATTTCCAGAAAAGTTATCACACCAGTGCACCTGATTATTGCTTTACTAGAAACACCTTCACTCAAGCAAACTATTCCCCTTCTACCTGTGCAAACTTCTGGTTCTCTGCTATACTGATTCAGCTTATTAGGTCGGCAGTCACTATGTCAACATTCACATTGATGACATGAGAATGTGGACATGGTGAAAATGCAGCATGTTGACATGATGATGAAATGTCGATATGGTCACAATGTTGACAAGCCAGTTTAAAGTATCCCTAATATAATCCTTAACCCAAATGATAACCCATAACCCTAACCCTAACAAATAAACCTTACTTTAATCCTAACCCTAATGCTAACCCATAACCTTAACTCTACTGCTAACCCTAATACTAACCCATAACCCTTACACTAATGCTAACCCATAACCAGTGCCGTATGTAGCAGCGGGTGAGCCATACGATCGCATTTAAATGCTGCTATTACTGGCTCCTCCTTTACTCAGCCATAGTACTCTGCTTGCTGGGCGGATATTCAAGAAATGACACCGTTGCGTCGTGACAACAACGCAACCGCGTCATTTCTCAAATCTCCGTCCAGCAAGAGTTTCGCCAAAAGGGCGTCTTATTCACAACGCAATGCAACTAGGACACACCAGGAGACAGTGCTGATTAATTTAATATATGTTTCTTGTACAGTATTTCTCTGTGTGCGACTGAGTCTCTGAATCTGCATACAAAGTAGAGATGTGCGCCGGACACTTTTCAGGTTTTGTGTTTTGGTTTTGGATCTGGATCTCTGTTCGTGTTTTGGATCTGGATTGGTTTTGCAAAAACCACCCTTTCAGGTTTTGGTTTTAGATCTGGATTTTTTTTTTTTTTTTAACATAAAAACAGCTAAAATCACATAATTTTTTTTGTTTTGTTCCTACGGTATTATTAACCTCAACAACATTATTTTCCACTCATTTCCAGTCTATTCTGAACACCTCACACCTCACAATATTGTTTTTAGGCCAAAAGGTTACACCGAGGTACAGGGGCGGATTGGGATCGAACTCCAGCCCGGGAAATTTATGGAAGCAGCCCTAATGTGGGCGGTGTTTGAGGGGGAGGGGTCTGTTAAGGGGGCGGGGTCACTCCTCAGAGGTCCTGATTCTGAGATAGACACAGTTGGGGCCTCCTTTGCTTTACGTTATGCTAATGTTTACCTGCAACTTTATGCATATGCTGCTACAATGCCCTTCCCTGATGTATATCTGTACATCTGAATATACAAGGACTGATATGCCCACTTTCAATTTCTACTGACACTGCTGTCATGCCTTTAATCTACTTCTGATTTTAATGATTTTTCATTCTACAAGCCCCTTTTTTTTTAACTTTATATGTTTCAAAGTACAGGGAGGGAGAGCACACACTACATACAGCACAGTACAGGAAGGGGGAGCACACACTATATACAGCACAGTACAGGGAGGGGGAGCACACACTACATACAGCACAGTACAGGGAGGGGGAGTACACACTACATACAGCACAGTACAGGGAGGGGGAGCATACACTACATACAGCACAGTACAGGGAGGGAGCACACACTACATACAGCACAGTACAGGAAGGGGGAGCATACACTACATACAGCACAGTACAGGGAGGGGGAGCACACACTACATACAGCACAGTACAGGGAGGGGGAGCACACACTACATACAGCACAGTACAGGGAGGGAGCACACACTACATACAGCACAGTACAGGGAGGGAGCACACACTACATACAGCACAGTACAGGGAGGGGGAGCACACACTACATACAGCACAGTACAGGGAGGGGGAGCACACACTACATACAGCACAGTACAGGGAGGGGGAGCATACACTACATACAGCACAGTACAGGGAGGGAGCACACACTACATACAGCACAGTACAGGGAGGGGGAGCACACACTACATACAGCACAGTACAGGGAGAGAGCACACACTACATACAGCATAGGGAGGGGGAGCACACACTACATACAGCACAGTACAGGGAGGAAGCACACACGACATAAAGCACAGTACAGGGAGGGGGAGCACACACACTACATACAGCACAGTACAGGGAGGGGGAGCACACACTACATACAGCACAGTACAGGGAGAGAGCACACACTACATACAGCACAGGGAGGGGTAGCACACACTACATACAGCACAGTACAGGGAGAGAGCACACACTACATACAGCACAGGGAGGGGTAGCACACACTACATACAGCACAGTACAGGGAGGGAGCACACACTACATACAGCACCGTACAGAGAGGGGTAGCAAACACTACATGCAGCACAGTACAGGGAGGGGGAGCACACACTACATACAGCACAGTACAGGGAGGGGGAGCACACACTACATACAGCACAGTACAGGGAGAGAGCACACACTACATACAGCACAGGAAGGGTGAGCACACACTACATACAGCACAGTACAGGGAGGGGGAGCACATACTACATACAGAACAGTACAGGGAGGGAGTACACACTACATACAGCACAGTACAGGGAGGGAGCACACACTACATACAGCACAGTACAGGGAGGGAACACACACTACATACAGCACAGTACAGGGAGGAGCGCACACTACATACAGCACAGTACAGGGAGGGAGCACACACTATACACAGCACAGTACAGGAAGGGGGAGCACACACTGCATACAGCACAGTACAGGGAGGGGGAGCACACACTACATACAGCACAGTACAGGGAGGGAGCACACACTACATACAGCACAGTACAGGGAGAGAGCACACACTACATACAGCACAGTACAGGGAGGGGTAGCACACACTACATACAGAACAGTACAGGGAGGGAGCACACACTACATACAGCACAGTACAGGGAGGGGGAGCACACACTACATACAGCACAGTACAGGGAGGGGGAGCACACACTACATACAGCACAGTACAGGGAGGGGGAGCACACACTACATACAGCACAGTACAGGGAGGGAGCACACACTACATACAGCACAGTACAGGGAGAGAGCACACACTACATACAGCACAGTACAGGGAGGGGTAGCACACACTACATACAGAACAGTACAGGGAGGGAGCACACACTACATACAGCACAGTACAGGGAGGGGGAGCACACACTACATACAGCACAGTACAGGGAGGGGGAGCACACACTACATACAGCACAGTACAGGGAGGGGGAGCACACACTACATACAGCACAGTACAGGGAGGGGGAGCACACACTACATACAGCACAGTACAGGGAGAGAGCACACACTACATACAGCACAGTACAGGGAGAGAGCACACACTACATACAGCACAGGAAGGGTGAGCACACACTACATACAGCACAGTACAGGGAGGGAGCACACACTACATACAGAACAGTACAGGGAGGGAGTACACACTACATACAGCACAGTACAGGGAGGGAACACACACTACTTACAGCACAGTACAGGGAGGAGCGCACACTACATACAGCACAGTACAGAGAGGGAGCACACACTACACACAGCACAGTACAGGAAGGGGGAGCACACACTGCATACAGCACAGTACAGGGAGGGGGAGCACACACTACATACAGCACAGTACAGGGAGGGAGCACACTCTAAATACAGCACAGTACAGGGAGGGAGCACATACTACATACAGCACAGTACAGGGAGGGGGAGCACACACTACATACAGCACAGTACAGGGAGGGAGCACACACTACATACAGCACAGTACAGGGAGGGGGAGCATACACTACATACAGCACAGTTCAGGGAGGGAGCACATACCACATACAGCACAGTACAGGGAGGGAGCACACACTATATACAGCACAGTACAGGGAGGGAGCACATACCACATACAGCACAGTACAGGGAGGGGGAGCACACACTACATACAGCACCGTACAGGGAGGAGTAGCACACACTACATACAGCACAGTACAGGGAGGGGGAGCACACACTACATACAGTACAGTACAGTACAGGGAGGGGGAGCACACACTACATACAGCACAGTAAAGGGAGGGGGAGCACACATTACATACAGCACAATACAGGGAGAGAGCACACACTACATACAGCACAGAAAGGGTGAGCACACACTACATACAGAACAGTACAGGGAGGGAGTACACACTACATACAGCACAGCAGGGACGTGCAGTCAGGGGAGGCAGTGCCTCCCCTGTCATAATAATTAAAATAATAAAAAGAAGATATTTATAACAGAGTCTGTGATAAATATCTTCTTTTATTATTTTAATAATCTCCCCCCGTGAAAATGTTGGGCTGGGAGGCAGCGGGAGAGGTGCCTCCCGCACCTAACATTAAAGTCCGGGCAGCGGGGGGCGGGCAGGGGGCGGGGCGCTGCAATGGGCTGTGAAAGCCCATTGAGAAAGGACAGGGGCGTGCATTTAGCCCCGACGAATGCACGCCCCTGTCACTGCCCCAGATGTGATTGGCCCAGCGGATCCAGTGCTGGATCCGCTGTCCAATCACTAGCGAACCCCCTTCCCGGCTGCAGCAGGCGCCGTGGGCTGTGTGGGCGCCCGCTGCAGCCGGCGCCGCTGACTGACAACAGGGGTCATAATTGACCCCTAGTGTCTGAGCGGCGCTACAGTGGGAGAGACGTCATGAGTCATGACGTCTCCCCCATAGTACAGCAGAGACGAGCCGGCGGCCGGAGACGGAGGACGGCACTGCAGGAGCGGTAAGTATGTGTTTTTTTTAATATATGTGTGTGTTTGAGGCGCAGCTACGAGGGCACAACTACCAGGGGCGCAGCTACGGGGGCACAACTACCAGGGGCGCAGCTACGGGGGCACAACTACCGGGGGTGCAGCTACGGGGGCGCAGCTACGGGGGCACAACTACAAGGGGCGCAGCTACGGGGGCACAACTACCAGGGGCGCAGCTACGGGGGCACAACTACAAGGGGCACAGCTACAGGGGCACAACTACAAGGGGCGCAGCTACGGGGGCACAACTACCAGAGGCACAGCTACGAGGGCACAACTACAAGGGGTGCAGCTACGGGGGCACAACTACAAGGGGCGCAGCTATGGGGGCACAATTACAAAGGGGGCAGCTACAGGGGCACAACTACAAGGGGCGCAACTACAGGGGCACAACTACAAGAGGCACAGCTACAGGTGGCACAGCAACTGGGGACACAGCTACAAGGGGCACAGCAACTGGGGGCACAACTACAAGTGGCACAGCTACAGGGGGCACAGCAACTGGGGACATAGCTACAAGGGGCACAGCAACTGGGGGCACAACTACAAGGGGCACAGCTACAGGGGGCACAGCAACTGGGGGCACAGCTACAAGGGGCACAATTACAGGGGGCACAGCCACAAGGGGCACAGCCACAAGGGGCACAACTACTGGGGGCAATGCTACAGGGGGCACAGCGACTGGGGGCACAACTACAGGGGGCACAGCTACAGGGGGCACAACTACTCAGGGCACTGCTACAAGGGGCACAGCTACAGGGGGCACTGCTACAGGGGGCACAACTACTGGGGGCACAGCCACAAGGGGCACAGCTACTGGGGGCAAAGCTACAGGGAGCACAGCTACAAGGGGCACAGCGACTGGGGGCACAACTACAGGAGTCACAACTACTCGGGGCACTGCTACAGGGGGCGCTGCAACAGTGGGGAAAGCTACTGGGGGCACAGCTAGAGGGATCACAACTACTAGGGGGCACAGCTACTGGGCTCATAACTATTGGGGGCGCCTGCTCCATCCTGCCAGCCGGCAGCAGCAACTGGGGGCACAACTACAAGGGGCACAGCTACAGGGAGCACAGCAACTGGGGACACAGCTACAAGGGGCACAGCAACTGGGGGCACAACCACAAGGGGCACAGCTACAGGGGGCACAGCAACTGGGGGCACAGCCACAAGGGGCACAGCTACTGGGGGCAAAGCTACAGGCCAGCCGGCAGCAGCACTCTCCCCTGTCTGTGCTAACGTCTTCCCGCATCAGCGAGTACATAATATTCACTAATTTCTCTCTCTCTCTCTCTCTCTCTCTCTCTCTCTCTCTCTCTCTCTCTCCTCCTGTGGATTACCTCGTTTGTAAGTATAATTTTCATTTTTCCAGGTACCCCTATTGGATTCTACTGGACAAGTGGACGTGACCGGCGTGGGATGTAGGTAAGTAATCTCTCTCTCATTTTTACAGGAACCACCTATTGGATTCTACTGGACAAGTGGACGTGACCGGCGTGGGATGTAGGTAAGTATGTGTAAGTGTGTTTTAATAAATTTTTACTTTCACGGTGTGTGTGTTGTGTTTTTATTTGGCTATTTTTGTTATTGTAGAACTACAGGTACCAGTGGGCCCGTTATTTCCCCACATGCTGGTACTTGAGGTTCTCCAAGTACCAGCAAGCGGGGGAGGCTTGCTGGGCCTTGTAGCTCCACAACAAAAAACAATATTATTTTTTTTACACACTTATGGCTATCAGCCCGGCACCCACCGCCCAGGGGTGCTGTGGACAGCCTCGGGCTTCACCCCTAGCCCTTGGGTGCCTGGAGGGGGGGAGACCCCTTGATTTAAGGGGTCCCCACTCCTCCAGGGAACTCCGGCCAGGGGTGACTAGTTGGGGGGGTAATGCCACGGCCGCAGGGACCTACATAAATGTGTCCCCCGGCTGTGGCATTATGTCCCTGGCTAGTGGAGCCCAGTGCTGGTTTTAAAAATACGGGGGACCCCTACATCTTTTGTCCCCCGTATTTTTGGAACCAGGACCGGTCTAAGAGCCCGGTGCTGGTAGTCTAAATACGGGGAACCCCTGTCCAATTTTTTCCCAGTATTTAAACAACCAGGACCGGCTCAAAGAGCCCGAGGCTGGTTATGCTTAGGAGAGGGGACCTCACACATTTTTTTTTTTACATTTTTTAATCCATTCAGACCCTTCTCCATTAAGTTAATGGAAGCCCTGGACAACAAAATTGCATTCATGTCCTCCTCCCACTCCCTTCCCAAACACTAATTTTTATTTATTTTTCTATAAAAATGTACAATATATCACAAGTATGATGAGCAGGCAGGCAGCGGGCATTGGCGGCATCGGACTGAGATGCAAATTAGTGGCGGAGGGCTGGGTCAGTTGATGGTAGGCAAGTTTGTAAGCCATTGGCGGTGGCAGCAGACATTGGCTCAGAGGCAGTAGTGGGCATTGGCTCGGCGGCGGTAGAGGTCATCGACAGGATCTGGCAGACATTATGGCTGTAGTGCCTCACCAGCCACTGACCTCACCGCACACCACTGCAGCACAGTATGTAAGAGGTGCGGCTGCGGTGTAGTGGTACCTGCTGCTGTGCAGGTGTATTTTCAGTACTCACCAGGCGCCGCTCTCTCTCACCTTCAGGTACCGGAACCTTCAACGGACCTGGCAACTCTTCCGTCGGATCCGGACACGGCGATTCCCTCTCGGAGCTGACCGACGACCGAGCTGAGGAGAGAATAGTTTACCTTAAAGGGGGTATCAACCCTTCTTCCACGGGAAAAGGGTATACCCCAGGGGTGACCGCGACCTTCACCGGTTGGGTGAAAGGTCATCACTGGCACAAAGCCTCAGCCACCCAGCATTCACACACTCGCACTCACGCCCGTAGTGTGATGAAGGGGATTCTCACGTCCGTGAGCAATCCCTATTCCGGCGTTTGGGGACAGACAAAGGGACAAACGTACACGGATGCTACTCACCGTCACAAGTCTTGCACTCCGATCTTCTCCACTTACAGGTCCCTGTAAGGAGGCAAACAAACAAACAGCCGTGCAGGGCCAAGAACTACCCTAGTGTGCGTCCGCTACACTAGCTACATAAACAGAGCCCTCAAACTAGCTCGTGTGAGTGGTGCAACACAACTATGCACAACTTAAACAGACACTTTGCCCTGCACGGTAACAACATACATCACAATATCGGAATACAAGATCCCACGGTGCTGTCCCTTTAAATCCCTACCTCTGGAAAGGGGGTGGGCGCCGCACGGCCTGCCCACCTCCTGTACACGACCTTCTATGAGGCTCAGGTCCCGTGGACCTGACTACCTAAACACCTCAGGGTGGCCTGGGCCTAGTGCCCAGTGCCACCTTTACTCACCTCAGGGGGGCACTTATTCCCTGGGCCTAGCGCCCCCTAACTGCACACAGGTCGGAGGCCTGACTTCACCCACGGGCCTAGCGCCCGCCTAACTTGTCACCCTTTGGGTGACCTGGGCCTTGTGCCCAGGGTCACCTTATATATACCTACTGCCCAGAATACACTAGGGCCTAACGCCCTCTAATGCCCAACAGGCCTATTGCCTGATCTGCCCCTCGGGCCTAATGCCCGCCTACGGCGCCGTCGAGGTGGCTTGGGCCTAACGCCCAAACCACCGACTATGAAGATGACCCCCAACCTCCTATCTGCGCAACAGGCCTAGTGCCTGAATTGTGCCCCCGGGCCTAATGCCCGTCCCTGGTGGTCGAGGGAGGAAAAGGGAGGGGGTGAAAGTTGCCTCACTGAGGCCTCACCTGCTCCAGGGATCTCCAGCGCCCTCTTCTGCCGCTGACCCGTCCTGGCCAGCGGCGTCGCCTCCGCTGCTCCGCGTCCAGCCGCCGCTGGACATCTTCCTTCAGGAGCCCGACGTCTTCTGGCCTCTTCAGCGGCCACCGGAGCTCTTCTCCCCACAGCCGTCGTCTTCTTCTCCGCGCGGGACTCTCTTCTCCACTCCGGCGCGCCGACCCTCTTCTCCAGGACCCGGCTGCTTTCTCCTTCGCGCTCTTCCACGCGCGCGGTGTCTTCGGCTCCCACCCGGCGTCTGATGTCAGACGCCGGGGGCGGGGCCTATGACGCGGCGAGCGCCGATTGGCTCGCCGCGCCCCTCTCCGATTGGCTGCCGCTCCGGGAGCCGCGATTGGCTCCCGGAGGGCGCCAACATTCAAATGCCCCCGCAGCCTCTGGTCCGGTGCAGGGAAAAGGGTAATCCCTGCACCGGACACCCGCCGCCACACACTGACAGGCGCTGGGGACAGACAAGCTGTCCCAGCGCTGTCAGCGACGTTGTCCCGCAGGGGACACAGGCTCCCTGGCTGCTGCAGCTGGAATGTGTCCTGTAAAACAGGACACATTCCCACACAGTACAGGGAGGGAACACACACTACTTACAGCACAGTACAGGGAGGAGCGCACACTATATACAGCACAGTACAGGGAGGGAGCACACACTACACACAGCACAGAACAGGAAGGGGGAGCACACACTGCATACAGCACAGTACAGGGAGGGAGCACACACTACATACAGCATAGTACAGGGAGGGGGAGCACACACTACATACAGCACAGTACAGGGAGGGAGCACACACTACATACAGCACAGTACAGGGAGGGAGCACATACTACATACAGCACAGTACAGGGAGGGGGAGCACACACTACATACAGCACAGTACAGGGAGGGAGCACATACTACATACAGCACAGTACAGAGAGGGAGCACACACTACATACAGCAATGTACAGGGAGGGAGCACACACTACATACAGTACAGGGAGGGAGCACACACTACATACAGCACAGTACAGGGAGGGGGAGCACACACTACATACAGCACAGTACAGGGAGGGGGCACACACTACATACAGCACAGTACAGGGAGGGAGCACACACTACATACAGCACAGTACAGAGAGGGAGCACACACTACATACAGCAATGTACAGGGAGGGAGCACACACTACATACAGTACAGGGAGGGAGCACACACTACATACAGCACAGTACAGGGAGGGGGAGCACACACTACATACAGCACAGTACAGGGAGGGGGCACACACTATATACAGCACAGTACAGGGAGCGGGAGCACACACTACATACAGCACAGTACAGGGAGGGAGCACATACCACATACAGCACAGTACAGGGAGGGAGCACACACTATATACAGCACAGTACAGGGAGGGAGCACACACTATATACAGCACAGTACAGGGAGGGGGAGCACACACTACATACAGCACAGTACAGGGAGCACACACTACATACAGCACAGTACAGGGTGGGAGCACATACTACATACAGCACAGTACAGGGAGGGGGAGCACACACTATATACAGCACAGTACAGGGAGGGAGCACACACTATATACAGCACAGTACAAGAAAGGGAGCACACACTATATACAGCACAGTACAGGGAGGGGGAGCACACACTACATACAGCACAGTACAGGGAGGGGGAGCACACACTACATACAGCACAGTACAGAGAGGGAGCACACACTACATACAGCACAGTACAGAGAGGGAGCACACACTACATACAGCACAGTACAGGGAGGGGGAGCACACACTACATACAGCAAAGTACAGGGAGGGAGAGCACACACTACATACAGCACAGGGAGGGGGAGCACACACTACATACAGAACAGTACAGGGAGGAAGCAAACACTACAAACAGCACAGTACAGGGAGAGAGCACACACTACATACAGCACATGAAGGGGGAGCACACACTACATACAGAACAGTACAGGGAGGGAGTACACACTACATACAGCACAGTACAGGGAGGGAGCACACACTACTTACAGCACAGTACAGGGAGGAGCGCACACTACATACAGCACAGTACAGGGAGGGAGCACACACTACATACAGCACAGTACAGGGAGGGGGAGCACACACTACATACAGCACAGTACAGGGAGGGGGAGCACACACTACATACAGCACAGTACAAGGAGGGGGAGCACACACTACATACAGCACAGTACAGGGAGAGAGCACACACTACATACAGCACAGGAAGGGGGAGCACACACTACATACAGAACATTACAGGGAGGGAGTACACACTACATACAGCACAGTACAGGGAGGGAGCACACACTACTTACAGCACAGTACAGGGAGGAGTGCACACTACATACAGCACAGTACAAGGAGGGAGCACACACTACATACAGCACAGTACAGTGAGGGGGAACACACACTACATACAGCACAGTACAGGGAGGAAGCACACACTACATACAGCACAGTACAGGGAGGGAGCACACACTACATACAGCACAGTACAGGGAGGGAGCACACACTACATACAGCACAGTACAGGGAGGGAGCACACACTACATACAGCACAGTACAGGGAGGGAGCACACACTACATACAGCACAGTACAGGAAGGGAGCACACACTACATACAGCACAGTACAGGGAGGGAGCACACACTACATACAGCACAGTACAGGGAGGGAGCACACACTACATACAGCACAGTACAGAGAGGGAGCACACACTACATACAGCACAGTACAGAGAGGGAGCACACACTACATACAGCACAGTACAGGGAGGTAGCACACATTACATACAGCACAGTACAGGGAGGGAGCACACACTACATACAGCACAGTACAGGGAGGGAGCACACACTACATACAGCACAGTACAGGGAGGGAGCACACACTACATACAGCACAGTACAGGGAGGGGGAGCACACACTACATACAGCAAAGTACAGGGAGGGGGAGCACACACTACATACAGCACACTACAGGGAGGGAGCACACACTACATACAGCACAGTACAGGGAGAGAGCACACACTACATACAGAAAATTACAGGGAGGGAGTACACACTACATACAGCAAAGTACAGGGAGGGGGAGCACACACTACATACAGCACACTACAGGGAGGGAGCACACACTACATACAGCACAGTACAGGGAGGGAGCACACACTACATACAGCACAGTACAGGGAGGGGGAGCACACACTACATACAGCACAGTACAGGGAGGGGGAGCACACACTACATACAGCACACTACAGGGAGGGAGCACACACAAGTAGTGAAACACAGATACAGGAGACCAGCGAAGCAGAATCTGTCCCAGTGGCCAATCCGCCCCTGAATTCATACATAGCCACCACATTGTTACATGAATAGCACCGCATTACATGTATAGCACAGCACTACATGTATAGCACTGCATTACACAAATATCATCACATTACAAGTATAGCTCCGCACTAGACGTATAGCACCACATTATGCTACTAGCACACATTACACGTATAGCACCTCATTACACAAATAGCACTACATACAGCACAGTACAGGGAGGGGGAGCACACACTACATACAGCACAGTACAGGGAGGGGGCACACACTACATACAGCACAGTACAGGGAGGGAGCACACACTACATACAGCACAGTACAGAGAGGGAGCACACACTACATACAGCAATGTACAGGGAGGGAGCACACACTACATACAGTACAGGGAGGGAGCACACACTACATACAGCACAGTACAGGGAGGGGGAGCACACACTACATACAGCACAGTACAGGGAGGGGGCACACACTACATACAGCACAGTACAGGGAGCGGGAGCACACACTACATACAGCACAGTACAGGGAGGGAGCACATACCACATACAGCACAGTACAGGGAGGGAGCACACACTATATACAGCACAGTACAGGGAGGGAGCACACACTATATACAGCACAGTACAGGGAGGGGGAGCACACACTACATACAGCACAGTACAGGGAGCACACACTACATACAGCACAGTACAGGGTGGGAGCACATACTACATACAGCACAGTACAGGGAGGGGGAGCACACACTATATACAGCACAGTACAGGGAGGGAGCACACACTATATACAGCACAGTACAAGAAAGGGAGCACACACTATATACAGCACAGTACAGGGAGGGGGAGCACACACTACATACAGCACAGTACAGGGAGGGGGAGCACACACTACATACAGCACAGTACAGAGAGGGAGCACACACTACATACAGCACAGTACAGAGAGGGAGCACACACTACATACAGCACAGTACAGGGAGGGGGAGCACACACTACATACAGCAAAGTACAGGGAGGGAGAGCACACACTACATACAGCACAGGGAGGGGGAGCACACACTACATACAGCACAGTACAGGGAGGAAGCAAACACTACAAACAGCACAGTACAGGGAGAGAGCACACACTACATACAGCACATGAAGGGGGAGCACACACTACATACAGAACAGTACAGGGAGGGAGTACACACTACATACAGCACAGTACAGGGAGGGAGCACACACTACTTACAGCACAGTACAGGGAGGAGCGCACACTACATACAGCACAGTACAGGGAGGGAGCACACACTACATACAGCACAGTACAGGGAGGGGGAGCACACACTACATACAGCACAGTACAGGGAGGGGGAGCACACACTACATACAGCACAGTACAAGGAGGGGGAGCACACACTACATACAGCACAGTACAGGGAGAGAGCACACACTACATACAGCACAGGAAGGGGGAGCACACACTACATACAGAACATTACAGGGAGGGAGTACACACTACATACAGCACAGTACAGGGAGGGAGCACACACTACTTACAGCACAGTACAGGGAGGAGTGCACACTACATACAGCACAGTACAAGGAGGGAGCACACACTACATACAGCACAGTACAGTGAGGGGGAACACACACTACATACAGCACAGTACAGGGATGAAGCACACACTACATACAGCACAGTACAGGGAGGGAGCACACACTACATACAGCACAGTACAGGGAGGGAGCACACACTACATACAGCACAGTACAGGGAGGGAGCACACACTACATACAGCACAGTACAGGAAGGGAGCACACACTACATACAGCACAGTACAGGGAGGGAGCACACACTACATACAGCACAGTACAGGGAGGGAGCACACACTACATACAGCACAGTACAGAGAGGGAGCACACACTACATACAGCACAGTACAGAGAGGGAGCACACACTACATACAGCACAGTACAGGGAGGTAGCACACATTACATACAGCACAGTACAGGGAGGGAGCACACACTACATACAGCACAGTACAGGGAGGGAGCACACACTACATACAGCACAGTACAGGGAGAGAGCACACACTACATACAGCACAGTACAGGGAGGGGGAGCACACACTACATACAGCAAAGTACAGGGAGGGGGAGCACACACTACATACAGCACACTACAGGGAGGGAGCACACACTACATACAGCACAGTACAGGGAGAGAGCACACACTACATACAGAACATTACAGGGAGGGAGTACACACTACATACAGCAAAGTACAGGGAGGGGGAGCACACACTACATACAGCACACTACAGGGAGGGAGCACACACTACATACAGCACAGTACAGGGAGAGAGCACACACTACATACAGAACATTACAGGGAGGGAGTACACACTACATACAGCAAAGTACAGGGAGGGGGAGCACACACTACATACAGCACACTACAGGGAGGGAGCACACACTACATACAGCACACTACAGGGAGGGAGCACACACTACATACAGCACAGTACAGGGAGGGAGCACACACTACATACAGCACAGTACAGGGAGGGGGAGCACACACTACATACAGCACAGTACAGGGAGGGGGAGCACACACTACATACAGCACACTACAGGGAGGGAGCACACACAAGTAGTGAAACACAGATACAGGAGACCAGCGAAGCAGAATCTGTCCCAGTGGCCAATCCACCCCTGAATTCATACATAGCCACCACATTGTTACATGAATAGCACCGCATTACATGTATAGCACAGCACTACATGTATAGCACTGCATTACACAAATATCATCACATTACAAGTATAGCTCCGCACTAGACGTATAGCACCACATTATGCTACTAGCACACATTACACGTATAGCACCTCATTACACAAATAGCACCACATTACATACATAGCCACCGCATTACATATGTAGCCACCGCCTTACATACGTAGCCACCACATTACATAAATAGGCCCATCATCATGGACAGACATTGGGCAGGTCTGAAGGACGTTGCATTAGAGATTGTCCCAGGGCTGGCTATGAGTGCAGCCTGATCAGCTGACATCCTGAAAACAAGGTACATCCTGCTCCTGTCCAGTCCCCAAACCATACATGACTGGGGACGCCCTAACCCTTACACCATCAAGATAATGCAAATAATGTAATTAAAAATAACCTCTCTGCCGGTCCCCTTCAGTGCTCAGTTGCCGCTCTGTCCAGTTCAGTGAGAGTGCGGGAGCTAGGGTGGTGGCAGATGTAGTGAACCCGGCTCCAACCATCACTATACTGCTGCTCCTGGGCCGGGTTCGTTGAAGAGACCTTTGGCCGGGGTCAGAGAGAGGATGCTGCTAGGCTGGTTAACTTTCTCCAGGGCCCCCATTGGTAGAACAGCTTCAACACTTTTCAGGCTAGTGGCACCTGGAAGTTTTTTCTAGCCTAACTTTCGTATTGTGTTCCAATAAACTGCAAGTACTGGAAGCAGTGTGAGCCAGCCCAGCCTGAGTGTGAATCGGCCTGGTTGAGGGGGATATGGGACTGGCCCATCGGAATCTGTCATGGTGTCCTGGTGGGCCAATCCGCCCCTGCCGAGGTAGCTGGATGACTAAGCTAAGCGACACAAGTGGGCAGCACAAGCACAAACACCTGGCCCATCTAGGAGTGGCACTGCAGTGGCAGACAGGATGGCAGTTTTAAAAACTCAGCCACAAAGAGCACATAATGCAAAGAATAAAACAGATGTGCAAGATGGAATTGCCCTTGGGCCCTCCCACCCAACCTTATGTTGTATAAACAGGACATGCACACTTTAACAAACCAATAATTTCAGCGACAGGGTCTGCTACACGACTGTGGCTGAAATGATTGGTTTGTTTGGACCCCAACTAAAAAAGAAGCAATCTCTCCTTGCACAAACTGGCTCTACAGAGGCAAGATGTCGTCCTCGTCCTTATCCTCCAATTCCTCACCCCTTGCAGTGTTTACATCCTCACAGAGTATTAATTCGTCCCCACTGGAATCCACCATCACAGATCCCTGTGTACTTTCTGGAGGCAATTGCTGGTAAAGGTATTCCTGGAGGAATTTATAATTCATTTTGATGAACATCATCTTCTCCACATTTTGTGGAAGTAACCTCCTACGAAGATCGCTGACAAGGTTACCGGCTGCACTAAACACTATTTCGGAGTACACACTGGATGGGGGCAACTTAGGTAAAATAAAGCCAGTTTGTGCAAGGACATCCAAATTGCCTCTTTTTCCTGCTAGTATACATATGGACTGTCTGACATGGGTGTGGTTCATTTTATCGACGGTAGATCGTTAAGTATGAAAAAATCCCCCCCCCAAAAAAAAATGTGAAAAACTCATGTCGACCTTTAGATCTGTCGACCTAGCACATGTCGACCTAGAAACCCTAACGAATGGTCGACCTTCCATTCATGTCGACCTAGTGACTGTCGACCTATAGTGGTCGACCTAAACATTGTCGACCTAGACACTGTCGATCTTCAGACCGGATCCCGTCTGACATGCCTACTTGGATGCTGTCACCGATATAATCCTCCACCAGTCTTTCAATGGTGACAGCATCATATGCAGTGACAGTAGACATGTCAGTAATTGTTGGCAGCTCCTTAAGTCCGACCAAATGTCAACACTGGGTGGCACTTGATATACCGGCTGTCAGGATCCCGGGGCTCACCATACGAATGCCGGAATCCCGAACGCCGGTATACCGACAAGTATTCTCCCTCTTGGTGTGTCCATGACACCCCTGGATGGAGAAAATAAAATGTGGCGTGCGTGGTGCGCATAGTGCACCACTGTGCTTGCAGCATGGCGAGTGCAGTGAGCCCGCAAGGGCTCTTTTGTGCTCAACCTGCTGCTGGCATTCCGGTCGGTAGGATCCCGGCGCCGGTATGCTGGGCACCGGGATCCCAAGCGCCAGGAAAACATACCACACCCGTCAAAACTTGCTCCTGACTGCCCTGCATCACTGCCAGTGGGTTCGCTAGGAAATGTTATTCTTTTCCTCGCAACCCCAGTTGCGGGAGAAAATGAAGGAGCAGCTGTTGATGGGTCACGTTCTGCTTAGGCTGACAATTTTCTCACTGACAATTAGACTTGTGTCCACCGGAAAAAGAGATACAACGTAGTCTTTAAACCTAGGATCGAGCACGGTGGCCAAAATGTAGTTCTCTGATTTCAACAGACTGACCACCCTTGAATCCTGGCAAAGCGAATGAAGGGCTCCATCCACAAGTCCCACATACTTAGCAGAATCGCTCCGTCATAGCTCCTCCTTCAATTTCTCCAGCTGCTTCTGCAAAAGCCTGATGAGAATGACCAGACTCAAGGTGGCAGTGTCTGAACTGACTTCACGTTTGGCAAGTTTGAAGGGTTGAAGAACCTTGCACAACACAGAAATCATTCTCCACTGCGCTTGAGTCAGGTGCATTACCCCTCCTTTGCTTATATCATAGGTGGATGTATAGGCTTGAATGGCCTTTTGCTGCTCCTCCATCCTCTGAAGCATATAAAGGGTTGATTTTCGACCTCATTACTACCTCTTGCTTCAGGTGATGGCAGGGCAGGTTCTAGAGTGTTTTCTGGTGCTACAGTCTTCAGCACACAGTCGCTGAATGTCGACAGTGGCCCGCAATTTTTCAGGCCACCAACAGCATATTCTGCATGCCCCTGTAATTTAAAAAAAAATTCTGCACCACCAAATTAAATGTATGGGCAAAACATGGGACGTGCTGGAATTTGCCCAGATGTAATGCACGCACAATGGGGGTCATTCCGAGTTGTTCGCTCGCAAGCTGCTTTTAGCAGCTTTGCACACGCTAAGCCGCCACCTACTGGGAGTGAATCTTAGCATATTAAAATTGCGAACGAAAGATTCGCAATATTGCGAAAAGACTTCTCTGTGCAGTTTCTGAGTAGCTCGAGACTTACTCTGCCAGTGCGATCAGTTCAGTGCTTGTCGTTCCTGGTTTGAAGTCACAAACACACCCAGCGTTCGCCCAGACACTCCTCCGTTTCTCCAGCCACTCCCGCGTTTTTCCCAGAAACGGTAGCGTTTTTTAGCACACTCCCATAAAACGGCCAGTTTCCGCCCAGAAACACCCACTTCCTGTCAATCACATTACAATCACCAGAACGAAGAAAAAACCTTGTAATGCCATGAGTAAAATTCCTAACTGCATAGCAAATTTACTTGGCGCAGTCGCACTGCGGACATTGCGCATGCGCATTAGCGACTAATCGCTCCGTTGCGGAAAAAAAAATAACGAGCGAGCAACTCGGAATGACCCCCAATATTGGTGGTGTTGTCAGATATCACAATTCCCCAGGAGAGTCTAAGTGGGGTAAGCCATTGTGCGATGATGTCCCTCAGTTTCTGTAAGAGGTTCTCAGCACTGTGCCTCTTACGGAAACCGGTGATATACAGCGTTGCCTGCCTAGGAATGAGTAGGTGTTTGTGAGATGCTGCTACTGGTGCCGCTGCTATTGTTGCCGCGGGAGGCAATACATCTACTCAGTGGGCGGTCACAGTCATGTAGTACTTAGTTTGCCCTGCTCCACTTGTCCACATGTCTGTGGTTAAGTTGACAGTGGGTACTACGGCATTTTTGAGGACACTGAGGACACTTTTCTCAATGTCCCAGAATCGCTTGCCTAGTGAAGTGGTATCTAGATGGGATTTGGTACCTGGGACATAGTACGTCCATCAACTGTCTAAATCCCACTGCACTAATGGGTATCGGGACTCTAGGTCGACACTGTCTAGGTTGACAAACATTAGGTCGACACCTATTGGTCGACATTGAATAGGTTGACACAGGAAATAGGTTGACATGAACAAGGTCGACATGGAAAAAGGTCAACATGATTTTTTCCACTTTTTTATTTTTTGTTCTTTTTCATACTTTACAATCCACGTGGACTACAATTGGGAACGGTAACCTGTGCCAAGCGCAGTGGTAGCGGATCGAGGCACCTTTGCCCGAAGCTTGCGAGCCATGCAAGGGGACACGTCACACTAATTGCGGTTCCCCATCACTTTATGAAGAAAACAACACCAAAAAAAAGTCAACCTTTTTCCATGTCGACCTAATGGCCGTGTTGACCCATTTCCTGTGTTGACCTAGTCACTGTCGACCACTAGGTGTCGACCTAATGTGTGTCGACCTAGACACTGCCAACCCTGAGTCCCATACCCGCACTAATGGTGGATACTGGACGCACGTCTAACACCAGCATACTGTAGTTGTTATGGCCTCAGTAATCCGCTTTGCAACAGGGTGACTGCTGTCATACTGTATTTCATCTTCCTCGCAAAGGACTGTTGGACAGTCAATTGTTTAGTTAAAGTAGTACAAGTGGTCTTCCGACTTCCTCTCTTGCATGACAATCGACTCCCAGCAGCAACAACAGCAGCGGCAGCAGTAACATAGTTACATAGTAACATAGTATCTGAGGTTGAAAAAAGACAATTGTCCATCGAGTTCAACCTATTTGTGGTCTCCTATGCATGATGATTTGACTAAAATTTCTGACTGATGCTGCTGTCAGCCGTTGCATTTTATCCCTATTTATAGTAACTATAATGCATGACTATGCACCATACCCCTGGATATCCTTATCCATTAGGAATTTATCTAACCCATTCTTAAAGGTGTTGACAGATTCCGCCATTACAACTCCCTCGGGCAGGGAATTCCAAACACGTATTGTCCTTACCGTGAAAAAGCCTTTACGCCGTATAGTGCGGAATCTCCTCTCCTCTAACCTGAGCGAGTGTCCACGAGTCCTCTGTGTTGATCTAACCAAAAACAGGTCCCGCGCAAGTTCTATGTATTGTCCCCTTATATATTTGTAGATGTTGATCATATCCCCTCTTAGTCTCCGCTTTTCCAATGTAAACATGCCTAGTCTTTCAAGCCTTTCCTTGTATTCCATCGTCTCCATGCCCTTAATTAGTTTGGTCGCCCTCCTCTGTACCTTTTCTAGCTCCAGGATATCCTTTTTGTAGTACGGTGCCCAGAATTGTACACAGTATTCAAGGTGTGGCCTCACTAGTGATTTATATAACGGGAGTATAATACTCTCGTCCCTAGCATCAATACCCCATTTTATGCATGCTAATATCTTATTAGCCTTCTTTGCTGCAGTCCTACTTTGGGTACTACTGCTTAGCTTGCTATCTATGAGGACACCTAAGTCCTTTTCCAGTACAGAATCCCCTAATTTTACCCCATTTAGTAGGTAGGTGTAACTTTTGTTCTTGTTACCACAGTGCATTACCTTACACTTGTCTGTGTTGAAGCGCATTCTCCATTTGGCTGCCCATGCTTCTAATTTAACTAAGTCGTTCTGAAGAGACTCGGCATCCTCCTCTGTATTTATAGCCTTACACAATTTGGTATCATCTGCGAAAATTGACACCATGCTCTCTAGACCTTCTGTTAGGTCGTTAATGAAAATATTAAACAATAGCGGTCCTAATACTGAGCCTTGCAGCACACCACTTAGCACTTCAGTCCAAGTTGAAAAAGATCCATTAACCACAACGCGCTGCTCCCTATTATCTAACCAGTTTTTGAAACAAGTGCATATTGTGCTTCCTAGCCCTGATTCTTGTAGCTTGTAGATAAGTCTCATGTGTGGTACAGTATCGAACGCTTTGGCAAAGTCTAAAAAGATTACGGGGGTAATTCCAAGTTGATCGCAGCAGGATTTTTGTTAGCAATTGGGCAAAACCATGTGCACTGCAGGGGAGGCAGATATAACATGTGCAGAGAGAGTTAGATTTGGGTGGGGTGTGTTCAATCTGCAATCTAATTTGCAGTGTAAAAATAAAGCAGCCAGTATTTACCCTGCACAGAAACAAAATAACCCACCCAAATCTAACTCTTTCTGCACATGTTATATCTGCCTCCCCTGCAGTGCACATGGTTTTGCCCAATTGCTAACAAAAATCCTGCTGCGATCAACTTGGAATTACCCCCTACATCCACGTCTTTACCCTGATCTAGGTTTGCGCTTACTGTTTTATAAAAGCCAAGTAAGTTGGTTTGAAAGGATCTGTCCTTCATAAACCCATGTTGATTCCTTTTAATGACCTTATTGACTTCAAGGAACTTCTGAATACTATCTCTTAGAATACCTTCCAATACTTTCCCCACTATAGATGTAAGACTAACTGGTCTATAATTACCTGGTTCAGCTTTACTTCCCTTTTTGAATATAGGCACTACTTCCGCTATACGCCAGTCTTTGGGAACCATACCTGATATAACTGAATCCTTAAAGATCAAAGATAGCGGTTTTGCCAGTTCAGAGTGAAGCTCCATTAGAACCCTTGGGTGAATACCATCGGGCCATGGTGATTTATTAATCTTTAAATGTTTTAATCGGTCACAGACTACTTCCTCGCTTAAATAAGTACCTATCAGTGGGATATTCTCATTATTGGCGTACCACTCAAGGAATCTCCGGAGGAATCCCGGATAGGAGAGTACTCGTCAGTCATGCCAGTGACATGGCCTGCAGGACTACTTCCGTTCCTGACTGAGGAGGAAATTGATGTTGAGGGAATTGGTGGTGTAGATTGCAGGAGCTTGGATACAACAGAAAGAAGGGATTTAGGTGTCAGTGGATTGCTTACGCTATTACTAGTGATGAGCACCGGAAATTTTTCGGGTTTTGTGTTTTGGTTTTGGGTTCGGTTCCGCGGCCGTGTTTTGGGTTCGAACGCGTTTTGGCAAAACCTCACCGAATTTTTTTTGTCGGATTCGGGTGTGTTTTGGATTCAGGTGTTTTTTTCAAAAACCCCTAAAAAACAGCTTAAATCATAGAATTTGGGGGTCATTTTGATCCCAAAGTATTATTAACCTCAATAACCATAATTTCCACTCATTTTCAGTCTATTCTGAACACCTCACACCTCACAATATTATTTTTAGTCCTAAAATTTGCACCGAGGTCGCTGGATGGCTAAGCTAAGCGACCCAAGTGGCCGACACAAACACCTGGCCCATCTAGGAGTGGCACTGCAGTGTCACGCAGGATGGCCCTTCCAAAAAACACTCCCCAAACAGCACATGACACAAAGAAAAAAAGAGGCGCAATGAGGTAGCTGTGTGAGTAAGCTAAGCGACCCTAGTGGCCGACACAAACACCTGGCCCATCTAGGAGTGGCACTGCAGTGTCACGCAGGATGGCCCTTCCAAAAAACACTCCCCAAACAGCACATGACGCAAAGAAAAATGAAAGAAAAAAGAGGTGCAAGATGGAATTGTCCTTGGGCCCTCCCACCCACCCTTATGTTGTATAAACAGGACATGCACACTTTAACCAACCCATCATTTCAGTGACAGGGTCTGCCACACGACTGTGACTGAAATGACGGGTTGGTTTGGACCCCCACCAAAAAAGAAGCAATTAATCTCTCCTTGCACAAACTGGCTCTACAGAGGCAAGATGTCCACCTCATCATCATCCTCCGATATATCACCATGTACATCCTCCTCCTCACAGATTATCAATTCGTCCCCACTGGAATCCACCATCTCAGCTCCCTGTGTACTACTTTGTGGAGGCAATTGCTGCTGGTCAATGTCTCCACGGAGGAATTGATTATAATTCATTTTAATGAACATCATCTTCTCCACATTTTCTGGATGTAACCTCGTACGCCGATTGCTGACAAGGTGAGCGTCGGCACTAAACACTCTTTCGGAGTACACACTTGTGGGAGGGCAACTTAGGTAGAATAAAGCCAGTTTGTGCAAGGGCCTCCAAATTGCCTCTTTTTCCTGCCAGTATAAGTACGGACTGTCTGACGTGCCTACTTGGATGCGGTCACTTATATAATCCTCCACCATTCTTTCAATGGGGAGAGAATCATATGCAGTGACAGTAGACGACTTGTCCGTAATCGTTGTCAGGTCCTTCAGTCCGGACCAGATGTCAGCATCAGCAGTCGCTCCAGACTGCCCTGCATCACCGCCAGCGGGTGGGCTCGGAATTCTGAGCCTTTTCCTCGCACCCCCAGTTGCGGGAGAATGTGAAGGAGGAGATGTTGACAGGTCGCGTTCCGCTTGACTTGACAATTTTGTCACCAGCAGTTCTTTGAACCCCAGCAGACTTGTGTCTGCCGGAAAGAGAGATCCAAGGTAGGTTTTAAATCTAGGATCGAGCACGGTGGCCAAAATGTAGTGCTCTGATTTCAACAGATTGACCACCCGTGAATCCTTGTTAAGCGAATTAAGGGCTCCATCCACAAGTCCCACATGCCTAGCGGAATCGCTCTGTGTTAGCTCCTCCTTCAATGTCTCCAGCTTCTTCTGCAAAAGCCTGATGAGGGGAATGACCTGACTCAGGCTGGCAGTGTCTGAACTGACTTCACGTGTGGCAAGTTCAAAAGGTTGCAGAACCTTGCACAACGTTGAAATCATTCTCCACTGCGCTTGAGACAGGTGCATTCCACCTCCTATATCGTGCTCAGTTGTATAGGCTTGAATGGCCTTTTGCTGCTCCTCCAACCTCTGAAGCATATAGAGGGTTGAAATCCACCTCGTTACCACTTCTTGCTTCAGATGATGGCAGGGCAGGTTCAGGCGTTTTTGGTGGTGCTCCAGTCTTCTGTACGTGGTGCCTGTACGCCGAAAGTGTCCCGCAATTCTTCTGGCCACCGACAGCATCTCTTGCACGCCCCTCTCGTTTTTTAAATAATTCTGCACCACCAAATTCAAGGTATGTGCAAAACATGGGACGTGCTGGAATTTGCCCAGATTTAATGCACACACAATATTGCTGGCGTTGTCCGATGCCACAAATCCACAGGAGAGTCCAATTGGGGTAAGCCATTCTGCGATGATCTTCCTCAGTTGCCGTAAGAGGTTTTTAGCTGTGTGCGTATTCTGGAAAGCGGTGATACAAAGCGTAGCCTGCCTAGGAAAGAGTTGGCGTTTGCGAGATGCTGCTACTGGTGCCGCCGCTGCTGTTCTTGCGGCGGGAGTCCATACATCTACCCAGTGGGCTGTCACAGTCATATAGTCCTGAGCCTTCCCTGCTCCACTTGTCCACATGTCCGTGGTTAAGTGGACATTGGGTACAACTGCATTTTTTAGGACACTGGTGAGTCTTTTTCTGAGGTCTGTGTACATTTTCGGTATCGCCTGCCTAGAGAAATGGATCCTAGATGGTATTTGGTACCGGGGACACAGTACCTCCAACAAGTCTCTAGTTGCCTCTGCAGTAATGATGGATACCGGAACCACGTTTCTCACCGCCCAGGATGCCAAGGCCTCAGTTATCCGCTTTGCAGCAGGATGACTGCTGTGATATTTCATCTTCCTCGCAAAGGACTGTTGGACAGTCAATTGCTTGGTGGAAGTAGTAAAAGTGGGCTTACGAGTACGACTTCCCCTCTGGGATGACCATCGACTCCCAGCAGCAACAACAGCAGCGCCAGCAGCAGTAGGCGTTACACGCAAGGATGCATCGGAGGAATCCCAGGCAGGAGAGGATTGGTCAGAATTGCCAGTGACATGGCCTGCAGGACTATTGGCATTCCTGGGGAAGGAGGAAATTGACACTGAGGGAGTTGGTGGGGTGGTTTGCGTGAGCTTGGTTACAAGAGGAAGGGATTTACTGGTCAGTGGACTGCTTCCGCTGTCGCCCAAAGTTTTTGAACTTGTCACTGACTTATGATGAATGCGCTGCAGGTGACGTATAAAGGAGGATGTTCCGAGGTGGTTAACGTCCTTACCCCTACTTATTACAGCTTGACAAAGGCAACACACGGCTTGACAAATGTTGTCCGCATTTCTGTTGAAATACTTCCACACCGAAGAGCTGATTTTTTTGGTATTTTCACCAGGCATGTCAATTGCCCTATTCCTCCCACGGACAACAGGTGTCTCCCCGGGTGCCTGACTTAAACAAACCACCTCACCATCAGAATCCTCCTGGTCAATTTCCTCCCCAGCGCCAGCAACACCCATATCCTCCTCATCCTGGTGTACTTCAACACTGACATGAATCTGACTATCAGGAACTGGACTGCGGGTGCTCCTTCCAGCACTTGCAGGGGGCGTGCAAATGGTGGAAGGCGCATGCTCTTCACGTCCAGTGTTGGGAAGGTCAGGCATCGCAAACGACACAATTGGACTCTCCTTGTGGATTTGTGATTTCGAAGAACGCACAGTTCTTTGCTGTGCTTTTGCCAGCTTGAGTCTTTTCATTTTTCTAGCGAGAGGCTGAGTGCTTCCATCCTCATGTGAAGCTGAACCACTAGCCATGAACATAGGCCAGGGCCTCAGCCGTTCCTTGCCACTCCGTGTGGTAAATGGCATATTGGCAAGTTTACGCTTCTCCTCCGACAATTTTATTTTAGATTTTTGAGTCCTTTTTTTACTGATATTTGGTGTTTTGGATTTTACATGCTCTGTACTATGACATTGGGCATCGGCCTTGGCAGACGACGTTGCTGGCATTTCATTGTCTCGGCCATGACTAGTGGCAGCAGCTTCAGCACGAGGTGGAAGTCGATCTTGATCTTTCCCTATTTTTGGAACCTCAACATTTTTGTTCTCCATATTTTAATAGGCACAACTAAAAGGCACCTCAGGTAAACAATGGAGATGGATGGATACTAATATACTTATGGATTGACGAGTGACTGCCGACACAGAGGTAGCTACAGCCGTGGACTACCGTACTGCGTCTGCTGCTAATATAGACTGGATGATAATGATATAAAAAATATATATATATATCACTACTGCAGCCGGACAAGTATATATTATATAATGACGGACCTGCTGGACACTGTCAGCTCAGCACTGCAGACTCCTAAAGTAAGCTACTAGTAGTATCAAGAAGATAGAAAAAAAAAAAAACACCACAGGTAGGTGGTATACAATTATGGATGGACTAGCGACTGCCGACACAGAGGTAGCTACAGCCGTGGACTACCGTACTGCGTCTGCTGCTAATATAGACAGGATGATAATGATATAATATATATATATATATATATCACTACTGCAGCCGGACAGGTATATATTATATAATGACGGACCTGCTGGACACTGTCAGCTCAGCACTGCAGACTCCTAAAGTAAGCTACTAGTAGTATCAAGAAGATAGAAAAAAAAAAAACACCACAGGTAGGTGGTATACAATTATGGATGGACTAGCGACTGCCGACACAGAGGTAGCTACAGCCGTGGACTACCGTACTGCGTCTGCTGATAATATAGACTGGATGATAATGATGTAAAATATATATATATATATCACTACTGCAGCCGGACAGGTATATATTATATAATGACGGACCTGCTGGACACTGTCAGCTCAGCACTGCAGACTCCTAAAGTAAGCTACTAGTATCAAGAAGATAGAAAGGAAAAAAAAACACCACGGGTAGGTGGTATACAATTATGGATGGACGAGCGACTGCCGACACAGAGGTAGCTACAGCCGTGGACTACCGTACTGCGTCTGCTGCTAATATAGACTGGATGATAATGATATAAAAAATATATATATATATCACTACTGCAGCCGGACAGGTATATATTATATAATGACGGACCTGCTGGACACTGTCAGCTCAGCACTGCAGACTCCTAAAGTAAGCTACTAGTAGTATCAAGAAGATAGAAAAAAAAAAAAACACCACAGGTAGGTGGTATACAATTATGGATGGACTAGCGACTGCCGACACAGAGGTAGCTACAGCCGTGGACTACCGTACTGCGTCTGCTGCTAATATAGACTGGATGATAATGATATAAAATATATATATATATATATATATATATATATATCACTACTGCAGCCGGACAGGTATATATTATATAATGACGGACCTGCTGGACACTGTCAGCTCAGCACTGCAGACTCCTAAAGTAAGCTACTAGTATCAAGAAGATAGAAAAAAAAAAAAAACACCACGGGTAGGTGGTATACAATTATGGATGGACGAGCGACTGCCGACACAGAGGTAGCTACAGCCGTGGACTACCTTACTGCGTCTGCTGCTAATATAGACTGGATGATAATGATATAAAATATATATATATATATCACTACTGCAGCCGGACAGGTATATATTATATAATGACGGACCTGCTGGACACTGTCAGCAGAATGCGTTTATAGAATAAAAACACCACACGGCGAGTGTTTAACTTTTTCAGGCAGACAATCACAATATACTGGTGGTCAGTGGTCACTGGTCAGTCACACTGGCACTGGCAGTGGCACTCTGGCAGCAAAAGTGTGCACTGTTAAAATATGTACTTCTGCTATAACTGCTCCCCTGTCTCCCCCACAATTAAGCTGTGTGAGCAGTGAGCACTCAGCACAGTCAGATATACAGTATTACATAGATGATGCAGCACACTGAGGGCACACTGAGGCTGAGCACAGATATGGTATGTGACGGTGTCACACTGTGTATCGTTTTTTTTCAGGCAGAGAACGGATTAATTAAACTGGTGGTCACTGGTCACACTATCAGCAAGTAGTAGTGGTCACTGGTCAGTCACACTGGCACTGGCAGTGGCACTCTGGCAGCAAAAGTGTGCACTGTTAAAATATGTACTCCTGCTATAACTGCTCCCCAGTCTCCCCCACAATTAAGCTGTGTGAGCAGTGAGCACTCAGCACAGTCAGATATACAGTATTACATAGATGATGCAGCACACTGAGGGCACACTGAGGCTGAGCACAGATATGGTATGTGACTGTGTCACACTGTGTATCGTTTTTTTTCAGGCAGAGAACGGATTAATTAAACTGGTGGTCACTGGTCACACTATCAGCAAGTAGTACTCCGTCCTAATATGCTCCCCAAAATTAGCAAATCAAGTGTCTCTACTCTCTACTCTCTAGTCTACAGTCTAAACGGAGAGGACGCCAGCCACGTCCTCTCCCTATCAATCTCAATGCACGTGTGAAAATGGCGGCGACGCGCGGCTCCTTATATAGAATCCGAGTCTCGCGATAGAATACGAGCCTCGCGAGAATCCGACAGCGGGATGATGACGTTCGGGCGCGCTCGGGTTAGCCGAGCAAGGCGGGAAGATCCGAGTCTGCCTCGGACCCGTGTAAAAAGGCTGAAGTTCGGGGGGGTTCGGTTTCCGAGAAACCGAACCCGCTCATCTCTAGCTATTACCCAAAGTTTCTAAACTTGACAATGACTTATGATGAATGCGCTGCAGGTGACATATAAGGGAGGATGTTCCTAGGTGGTTAACATCCTTACCCCTACTTATTATGGCTTGACGAAGGCAACAGATGGCTTGAAACCTGTTGTACTCCCTAAAGAGGTGACTTTTTTAGTATTTTGCCCAGGCATGACAATGCGCTTTCTCATCCCATGGCCAAAAACTCTTCACTTGTGCCTTTATTCAAACAAACCACCTCACCATCAGAATCCTCATCGTCAACTTCCTCCTCAGTGCCAGCTACACCAATATCCTCCTCATCCTGGTGTACTTCTACAGTGACACCCTCAATCTCAATATCAGCAACTGGACTGGCGGTGCTCCTCCCAGCACTTTCAGAGGGCATGCAAATGGTGGTAGGAGCCTACTCTTCCCATACAGTCTTGGGAAGGTCAGGCCTAGACATCGCAACCACGGACACACTTGGACTCTCCTTGGGGATTTGTGATGTCTCTGAACACACAGTTATTTTTCCCTGTGCTTTAACGTGTTTATTTTTTTACATTTTTTGAGAGGGAGGAGGGCTTCCATCTTTATGAGAAGCTGAACCACCAGTCATGAACATATGCCAAGGCCTTAGGCTTTCTTTGCCACTTTGTGTCGTGAATGGCATGTTGCCAATTTTACGTTTCTCATCAGATAATTTTATTTATTTTTTTTGGTTATCAATTTTTGCTTCTTGGATTTTACATGCCCTCTATGACAATGGGTATTGGCCTTAGCAGACGACATTAATAGAATTGCATCATCAATGTCATGACTGGTGGCAGCAGTAACTTCAGCACTAGTACTAGGAATTGGAAGGGGTTCCTGATCTTTCACTATTTTTTCCTCCAAATTTTTATTCTCCATTTCAAAGGACAGCACCCCTTTATTATTATAGCACACGGAACAGCGGCCCTTTATTTTCACAGTACTTCTGTAATTTTACAGCATAGAGGACAGGGCCAGTGTACCTTTATTTCACAGCACCTCTATATTTTTACGGCATACAAGACAGGGCCATTGTACCTTTAACCAACAGCACCCCTGTATTTTTACAGCAACCAAGACAGGGCCAGTGTACCTTTATTTTAACAACAGCGCCCCTGTATTTTTACAGCATACAAGACAGGGCCAGTGTACATTTATTTTCACAACACCCCTGCCATTTTACAGCATACAGGACAGGACCAGTGTACCTTTACAATACCCCTGTATTTTTTACAGCATACAGGACAGAACCAGCACCCATGTATTTTCACAGCATCCCTGTAATTTGACAGCATACAGGACAGGGCCAGCACCCCTGTATTTTAACAACACTCCTGTAATTTGACAGCATACAAAACAGGGCCAATGTACCTTTATTTTAACAACAGCATCCCTGTAATTTTACAGCATACAGGACAGAGCCAGCACCCCTGTATTTTCACAGCACCCCTGTATTTTTACAGCATACAGGACAGAGCCAACACCCCTATGTTTTAACAACACCCCTGTATTTTACAGCATACAAGACAGGGCCAGTGTACCTTTAATTTAACAACTGCACCACTGTAATTTTACAGCATACAGGACAGAACCAGCACCCCTGTATTTTCACAGCACCCCTGTATTTTTACAGCATACAATACAGGGCCAGTGTACCTTTATTTTCATAGCACCGCTGTATTTTTACAACATACAAGATAGGGCCAGTGTACATTTATTTTCACAGCACCCCCTGTCATTTTACAGCATTCAAGACAGTACCAGTGTACCTTTACAACAACCCTGTATTTTTTACAGCATACAGGACAGAACCAGCACCCCTGTATTTTTACAGCATACAGGATTGAGCCAGCACCCCTGTATTTTTAAAGCATACAAGACAGGGACAGTGTACCTTTATTTTCACAGCACCCCTGTATTTTTACAGCATGCAAGACAGGGCCAGTGTACATTTATTTTCACAACACCCCTGTAATTTTACAGCATACAAGACAAGGCCAATGTACATTTATTTTCACAGCACCCCTGTAATTTTACAGCATACAAGATAGGGCCAGTGTACTTTTACAACACGCCTGTATTTTTTTACAGCATACAGGACAGAAGCAGCACCTCTGTATTTTCACAGCTCCCCAGTACTTTTACTAGAGATGAGCGGGTTCGGTTCTCAGAGAACCGAACCCCCTCCCCCCCCCCCCCCCCCGGACTTCACGTCACGAGCCCAGATCCGAATCAGGCTCGGGGTTTTCCGCCTGACTCAGAAACCAGAATGAGGCAAAACGTCATCAACCTGCTGTCGGATTCTCGCGGGGCTTGGATTCCATAAAAGGAGCTGAGCGTCCTCGCCATTTTCATTCTGGCATTGGAGAGTGTAGAGAGAGGACGTGTCTCCGTCCTCAGTGTCCTCAGTGGTAGTGTCTTGTGCTGCATCTGCACAGTCACAGTGGTTGTGTCCTCTGCAGCCATATGTCCAGTGCTGCTGTATAAGTCCAGTCAAGTGGTTCTGTGTTGTGCTGCATCAGTCCAGTGATGGTATGTTGTGCTGCATCAGTCCAGTCACAGTGGTGGTGACCTCTGCTGCCATATGTCCAGTGCTGCTGTATAAGTCCAGTCCAGTGGTACTGTGTTGTGCTGCATCAGTCCAGTGGTGGTGTGTTGTGCTACATCAGTCCAGTCACAGTGGTGGTGTCCTCTGCTGCCATATGTCCAGTGCTGCTGTATAAGTCCACTCCATTGCAGTGGTGCTGTGTTGTCCTGCATCAGTCCAGTGGTGGTGTCCCTGTGCCACCGTATATGTCCAGTGGTACTGCCATATATGTCCAGTAATACTGCCGTATATGTCCAGTGATACTGCCGTATATATGTCCATTGATACTGCCGTATATGTCCAGCGGTACTGCTGTATATGTCCAGCGGTACTGCCGTATAAATCCAGTGATCCTGATGTATAAGTCCAGTGGTACTGGCGTATAAGTCCAGTCCAGTGATCCTGCCGTATATGTCCAGTGGTACTGCCATATAATTCCAGTGATACTGACGTATATATATATATATATATATATATATATATACATACAATGTTGCAAAGCGGATTACTGAGGCCATGACAACTATGCTGGTGTTAGACGTGCGTCCGGTATCCGCCATTAGTGCAGTGGGACTGCAGTGCCAACCCTAGATGGGCCAGGTGTTTGTGCCGCACACTTGTGTCGCTTAGCTTAGTCATACAGCTACCTCATTGCCCTCTTTTACTTCTAGGCATGAAGTGTTGTTTGGGTGCTATTTTTTTTTAAGTGCCATCCTGTCTGACACTGCAATGCCACTCCTAGATGGGACAATTGTTTGTGTCGCTGAACTTATTCATACATCCACCTCGGTGCAACCTTTTACCCTAAAAACAATATTGTGAGGTGGGAATGAATGTTATTGAAGTTAATAATACAGTAGGATCAAAATTACCCCCAAATTCTGGGATTTTACCCATTTTCATGTTTTTTTTAAAAATCATCCAGATCCAAAACCAACACACGAAAGCGTGGTTTTGGCAAAACCGATCCAAATCCAAAACACGAGCGGGTAATTAGAACTAAAACCAAAACACAAAACACAAAAAGTGCCCACCGCACATCTCTATAATTGTTTACAGCATGCAGGACAGAGCCAGCACCCCTGTATTTTAACAACACCCCTGTAATTTTACAGCACACATGACAGGGAAATTGTACCTTTACAACACCCCTGTATTTTTTTTTACAGCATACAGGACAGTGACCCTGTACAGCACAGTGACAGGACAGCAACACCCATGTACAGCTGCAGCACCCGTAACAGCATAGGACACCACAGTGACAGGACAGCATCCCTAGCAGCACACAAGACAGCACCACAAGGGAGCACACACTGACACCACCCGACGCCTCCACATACAGAGAGACAGAGGTCTGCCTCCCTCACTCTCCAAGGGGTATATTTACTAAGATTCGGTAGTATGGTAGTATGAATTTGCAACTTTTTATTACGACTCATTTACTAAGCTGTTGTATTCTGCATTTTCGTTTTTTCCGATGCTGATGTCATTTGTAACGTTTGGCAGTGTTTTACGGGAGTGATTAGTAAAACACTGCCGGACTTAACACAATTAATCCCGGCCGGATCTGTGAGATCCGTGCAGGGCTTCATTGGGTATATATATATATATATATATATATATATATATGTATGTATGTATGTATGTATGTTTAGCACCCCTTCCCAATGATAAACATGCATGGATCTCACTGATCCGTGCATGCCTATCAGAATACGGTAAAAAAAAGCAGGTCTATTTGAAAACTGCTTTTTTTTACGATTTGTACTTTTTCACGGCAGTGTTTGGCTATTGCCGGAAGTGATTGTGAATACGAATTTTTAGTAAATTACCGAGTTGTATAAAATAACAGGCGTTATCACTGCCGAGATTTGAGTTTAGTAAATTCCCGAGATGACACTTTGAAAAAAAACCCACCAAATTGGTCAAAATCGGGAGCTTAATAAATATACCCCCAAGTCCGGAGTGAAAATGTCGGCGACATGTGGCTCTTTATATGGAATCCAAAACCTGCAAGAATCCGACAGCGGGATGATGACATTTTGCTTCATTCTGGGATCCGAGTCTGGCAGGATGTCCCGAGCCGGACTCGGTTCCCTGCTTGGATCGTGAAGTTCGGGGTGGTTTGGATCTCAGAGATCAGAACCAGCTCATCTGCAATACAAAGTGTTACAATGTACCAGCCGCAGCTTTTTTCCATACCAAGTTTTGTTGTGCTTCATATACAGACTCAGTCGCACACACATACAACTGTCAAGGGTGTAGTATGGTATGCCAGCGGCCGGGCTCCCGGTGGCCAGCATACCGGCACTGGAATCCCAACCGCCGGCATACCAACAGCTGCGCGAGCACAAATGAGCCCCTTGCGGGCTCACTGCGCTTGCCACGCTGCGGGCACGGTGGCGTGCTATGTGCACCATGCTATCTATTCTCCCTCCAGGGGGTAGTGGACCCCCAAGAGGGAGAAAAGGTGTCGGTATGCCGGGTGTCGGGATTCCGGCGCCGGTATACTGTGCGCTGGGATCCCGACAGCCGGCAAATTGAAGACCACCCACTGTCACATATCAAATTAATCAGCACAGTCTCCGTTACGATGCGATTTAGATGCAATGTCAGCATAAAAAGATGCCCAACACTAGCGGAGACCTGGCAGCTCACTCATGCTGCATTATGTATTAATGCTAGATGTATGTGGACATATCTGCACACATTAAGGGATCTATTTACAGCATAAAGCATATATTTACTAAGGTGCGGGTTTAAAGAAGTGGAGAGGTTGCCCATGTCAACCAATTATATTCTAGCTATTATATTCTAAAGGTGCTAGATAAATGATAAGTAGAATCTGATTGGTTTTTATGAGCAACATCTCCATTTCTGCAACCCACACTTTTGTAATTTACCTGTATACCCCTTGGAGAGAGATAAAGTGGTGAGAGATAAATTACCAGCCAATCAGCTCCTAACTGCCATGTCACAGGCTGTGTTTGAAAAATGACCGTTACATACCTCCCAACTTTCTTGAGGACGGAATTGGGACTCTGGAAAAAGGGGCATGGCCTCAGTAAAGGTAGCGTGGCTTTGCACCATTTTCCATCACTGTGGGGGCATGGCTCTATGCAGTGTCGGACTGGGGCATGTAGGGCCCACCGTGGGAATGCAGTGGTAGGGACCCATGTTTAGGGTGTGGCCAGTCTGCAGAGGGGGTGTGGCCTACCACCTCATTGGTTTGACTAACCATTAGAAAGTGCAACGTCTGGGCCCCTTCATCAATATATACAGTAAATTCAGCTGCTGCATGCATGATAATGTAACAAAGAATAACCAGCGCTACTGTATGAATAATGGTGTATAAAAAATATAGTTGCTAGTTGGTGTACATAAAAATTAAACAGCTTTTAATTAATAATATTAATTGGAATAAAAATAGGTATGCAGGTATCAATTATTAATAACTTTTCATTGCATATCTGACTCCAGAGTATATTCACCGTACGGACTTAGGACCTTTCTCCAGATTCCTCCTATAGGCACAAGGGTGGCTGGCGTTGCCCAATGTGATGCAGTCCCCAATATGTATGTAGCAAAGTCCAGATGGAAGATTGCCCTAGGGGTGTCCACAGTCTGTGCAGAAATTAATGGGAGCTTTCTGTTGGAGAGAGAATATTGTCCATTTGGTTGTCCTTCAGGTGCTGATGTGGAGTCCGCAATAAAAATGTTCAGGATACTTCTTAGCTCAACGCGTTTCCCTGGGTTGTTGTACCCCAGCTTCCTCAGGAGCATATGATTGTGTTGTTCCTAAACCTGCTTTATATACCTATTAGGTAATAATGTGAATGCATACACCTGTGTGTTTTTACATTGAATCTAAAAAACCGTCTAGCAAAATCAACAGATATTCTATGGAGGCAATACTATGTTTATCACCACTCTAAATATCATTGTATAAAATAACTTCGATAAAAAACCCAAAGATTAAGGTATTCCTTGATATAGAGTATCATTAGTATTCCTTAATCTGTTTGGTCACATGATCATTCTCAATCAACATGATCTTAAGAGAGAGCACATATTGGCTATTTCTAGTCACGTGATTGGACCCAAGGATACTTTAACATTGGAAATTTCCACTAATTAAATATGTAACCTTTTGTAATAACTATATTTGGGTGAAGGCATAGTATATAGCTATATTTTAAAGATCACCTGGTATAGCATGTTTGACTTCTTGCCACAATATACTATTTCTTTTTCGTTGCCATGGGAACGAAGCGCCGGGAGACAGGTTCAGGACCTGTAACACGGGGTAAGGACCAATAAACTTTGGGGCGAACTTCATAGTGGGCACCTTTAACCGGAGGTTGCGGGTGGAAAGCCATACCCTGTCACCAACCTTGTATTGGGGAGCTGCTCGACGCTTCCTATCCGCAAAGAACTTATAGCGGCCAGAAACTCTCTTGAGATTAGCATGAACTCGATTCCAAATTTGGCTGAAGTGCCGAAGAGTGGAGGCTGCAGCATGAACATCCTCCGGAGGACAAATGGGTAATTCAGGAACTTGAGGATGGAACCCATAATTAATGAAAAATGGGGACTCACCAGTCGAAGAGTGGTATAGATGATTATGGGCAAACTCGGCCCATGGCAACAGTTCCACCCAATTATCTTGCGAGGGAGAAAGATAAACACGGAGAAAAGTCTCTAAATCTTGATTGACGCGTTCAGTCTGCCCATTGGTTTGTGGATGGTAAGCGGATGAAAACTTGAGTTTTATTTGTAAGGCCGTACAGAGAGCTCTCCAGAATCTTGCAGTGAATTGTACCCCCCGGTCAGAGATGATTTCCTGAGGTAAGCCGTGCAGGCGGAAATGTTCTCGGATAAATAACAAAGCCAACTTAGGAGCTGATGGTAACCCGGTCAAAGGTACAAAATGTGCCATCTTAGAGAAACGGTCGATAATTACCCAGACAGTATTGTGACCCTTGGAGAGGGGCAATTCGGTGACAAAGTCCATAGAGATATGGGTCCAAGGCCTCTGAGGAATGGACAGTGGATGCAACAACCCCGCAGGAGGCAAACGAAGAATTTTGTGCTGAGCACACTGAGGACATGAGTTGACATAATCTTGAATATCCTTCTTCATAGTGTCCCACCAGTAAGACCTTCGTAGAAACTCCCACATCTTTTGAACTCCGGGATGACCGGAAAACTTGGAAATATGAGCCCACTGCAACAACCTTGGTCGAAATTTAGCTGGCACAGACATTCTCCCTGGAGGAGGACCCAGAGCGGTGGGAGCCGCTGACATAGAAACTGGACTGAGAATCAAAGCCTTCTCAACGGAATTCTCCTCATCCGAAGCTGTTAAGGAATGGGATAAAGCATCAGCCTTGGTGTTAAAAGTCCCAGCCCGGTACTTAATAACAAACGAAAACCGAGAAAAGTAGAGTGCCCATCTAGCTTGACGGGGATTCAAGCACTGGGCCGTCTTGAGGTACAGCAAATTCTTATGAACAGTGAAAATTGTAATTAGGTGTTTAGCACCTTCCAAAAGATATCTCCATTCCTCCAAGGCAGATTTTATTGCCAAAAGCTCTTTGTCTCCAATGGTGTAATTCTGTTCCACAGGAGAGAATTTGCGAGAATGGAAACCACATGGATGTAACTTCCCATCTGGAGCGTACTGCGAAAGCACGGTACCTATGCCTACCGTGGAAGCATCAACCTCCAGAAGAATGGTTTTGAAATATTTGGTTGTTGAAGTACTGGAGCGGACATAAAGGCTGCCTTTAACTGAGCGAACGCTGCTACAGCTTCGGAGGACCAATGACTTGGGTCAGAACCCTTCTTGGTTAGGGCAGTAATAGGTGCCACGATGGTTGAGAATCCCTTTATGAATTTCCGGTAGTAATTTGCAAAACCCAGAAATCGTTGTACCGCTTTCAAGGAAAGAGGCTGAGTCCAGTCCCGGATGGCAGCGAGTTTCTCTGGATCCATACGAAGCTCCGTGCCCGAAAGGATGTAACCAAGAAATGGAATAGAAGGAACCTCAAAAGTACATTTGGAAATTTTGCCATAAAGATGATTCTTTCGCAATCGAAGAAGTACCTCTTTGACCTGTATTCTGTGCTCAGTGAGATTTTTAGAAAATATCAGAATGTCATCCAAATATACCACTACACTTAGGTATAGCATATCCCGAAAGACTTCGTTAATGAATCCCTGGAAGACGGCAGGGGCGTTGCTGAGGCCAAACGGCATTACCAGATACTCGTAATGCCCGTCCCTGGTATTGAAGGCCGTCTTCCATTCGTCCCCCTGTCGGATACGTATCAAATTATAAGCTCCCCTTAAATCAAGTTTGGTGAAAACTCGGGCTCCGCGAACTCTATCAAAAAGCTCCGTAATGAGCGGCAAAGGATACTTATTCTTAATGGTGACATCATTTAGACCACGATAGTCAATACATGGTCTCAGCCCTCCGTCCTTCTTCTTCACAAAAAGAAACCCGCCCCCGCTGGGGAGGTAGAGGGGCGGATGAATTCCTTCTGCAGATTAGACTTGATATAGTCCGACATAGCTTGGGTCTCGGGCAGTGATAAGGGATAAGTGCGACCCCGAGGTGGCATTTTCCCCGGAATGAGCTCAATGGGGCAGTCCCAGGGTCTATGCGGTGGTAGCTGATCGGCCGCTTGCTCCGAGAACATGTCAGAAAACTCCCGATAGACCTCTGGAATGAGCCCTTCATCTGACTTGGAAGATACACGAAGCGGATAGACAGGGATGAGACAATTTGAATGACAAAAAGAACTCCAAGATGTTATTTGTGTTGTACTCCAGTCGACGTGAGGGTTGTGAAGTTTAAGCCAAAGAAGGCCAAGAACCAGATCGTGGGGCATCTCACGAATCACTAGAAACTCCAGGTGTTCTTGATGCAGAGCTCCCACTTGCAGTTTGATTGGTACTGTGCTACTTGAAATCAGACCGTTAGAAATTTGGGTACCATTGATAGCAGTCAACGTAATAGGTCGTTCGACCGACCGTAGCTGAAAACCCAGATCCTGGGCACAGGAAAGGGAAATAAAATTCCCTGCAGCCCCTGAGTCCAGCAGAGCCTTAACGGGTTTGGCTATTGACTCGGAGAACAGAGACACGGAGAGTAAACAGTCCACTGGCGGAGAAGGTTTAGAAGAAACCCCTAGCTCGACTCCTCCGGAACAAGCTAGGACTGCCCGTTTCCCAGGAGAGACTTGCAAAACTTGAGAAAGTGATCCGCGGCTCCACAGTAGAGGCAGAGTCTACCCTCACGACGACGCTGACGTTCTTCTGGGGACAGCCGAAATCGATTAATCTGCATAGGTTCATCAGGACTTGGAATAACCGTTTGCTTAGACGGAAGAGATCAAACCCTTGATCGATCTGACCGACTACGTTCACCACCTCGTTCCTGCATGCGAAGATCCACCTTTACACAGAGCGAGATCAACTGTTCTAAAGAATCCGGCAAATCTCTAGTGACCAACTCGTCCTTTAGACGATCGGAGAGCCCGTTCCAAAAGGCAGCCCGAAGGGCATCATTATTCCAGCGCAGTTCTGAGGCTATGGTCTGAAAATTAATCACATACTGTCCTACTGAACGAAAGCCTTGTCGGACACGAAGCAAGTCTGCACAGGCAGCGGTCGTCCTGCCGGGCTCATCAAAGATCCTCCGGAATGACGTGATGAAATTGGTGTAACTAGAATCCAATGGATCAGATCGCTCCCATAACGGAGACACCCAATCCAACGCTGAACCCTCGAGCAAAGAAATAATGTATGCCACCTTGGACCGATCAGTAGGGAAGTTATGTGAAAGCAGTTCAAAATGTACCTCACACTGATTAAGAAAACCACGGCAATTCTTTGGATTCCCATTATAGCGAGAAGGAGTTGGGAGCTGAAGGCGTGACCTGGTTCCAGAAGAGGATGGAATATTACTAGAGACAACCACTGGAGCGGGTACTGGAGCTGGGGCCGGTACTACTGAAGCCAGAGAAGTCTGAATTTGATCCAGCCGGCCAGATAATTCCTGGAGATAATGCATCACCTGGCCCTGTGCTGCTTCCTGACTTTGTACTCGAGAAATCAAGTCCTGGATGGTACTTGCCTCTGGGCTCCGATCCCCCGGGTCCTTGTGGCCTGAGTATACTGTCACTGACCTAGGTTGGGGGTGTTGTGAACTCGGGGGTTCTCCCGATGGTAGGGGAGAGGAACCACAGTTGGGTCGGAACAGGGATGGCTTGATATAGGTCTTCCTCATACAGGACTCTGACAGTAAAGCTTGGTGAAAATATTAAAGGACTTTATTGCAGGAAGAGAGCAACACAATGTCACGTAACAGAGAAGGAGCGTATGGAGAAATGTCCGGGAAGTACTTGTGAGTGATGGTAACAGATACTGGTGACTGAAGAACTTGAGAGCGGTGGTTAAGACTCTGATAATTTGAAGAACTTGAGAGCGGTGGTTAAAGACACTGATGATTTGAAGAACTTGAGAGCGGTGGTTAAAGACACTGATGATTTGAAGAACTTGAGAGCAGTGGTTAAAGACACTGATGATTTGAAGAACTTGAGAGCGGTGGTTAAAGGCACTGATGATTTGAAGAACTTGTGAGCGGTGGTTAAAGACACTGATGATTTGAAGAACTTGAGAGCGGTGGTTAAAGACACTGAGGACTTGTATAACTTGAGAGCGGTGGTTAAAGGCACTGATGATTTGAAGAACTTGTGAGCGGTGGTTAAAGACACTGAGGATTTGTGTAACTGGAGAGCGATGGTTAAAGACACTGAGGACTTGTATAACTTGAGAGCGAGGGCCAAAGACACCGAGGACTTGTATAACTTGAGAGCGAGGGTTAAAGACACTGAAGACTTGTATAACTTGAGAGCGAGGGTTAAAGACACTGAAGACTTGTATAACTTGAGAGCGACGTTTAACCTGCAGCCCACGCTGACTCCAAGAAGCACTGGTGACTAGAGCGCAGTGGAACCCAGCAGCGGCTGGGAGCGCTGGAAGCTGTGCAACAACTGACACCTGGAAATGCCGGAGACACTGGGGTATGCTGCAGAGAGATCCGCCGAGAACAGAAGCACTGGCATTCACTTCAGGGGAAAAGACGATACTCAGGCGCAGAGGCGCTGCCCGGCATCTGCCTTTGAATCTCCCGCCTCCACTGGATTGGCGGAACAGTCTGATGACGTCACCTGCTCCCCGCCCACGTGATGCCGGGTGTCATGGCGGCGCCCCTGCCCCGGGGAACCGCCGGGAGCCGCGCCTGCCAGGCGCCGGAGCCCGTGGACCAACGAAGGCGGAGACCGCAACAAAGACCAGCAGGCACGCAGGGGTAAGCGCGGTGAACGCCGCCTATGGCGTGTGACATGTATGCATTCACATTATTACCTAACAGGTATATAAAGCAGGTTTAGGAACAACACAATCATATGCTCCTGAGGAAGCTGGGGTACAACAACCCAGGGAAACGCGTTGAGCTAAGAAGTATCCTGAACATTTTTATTGCGGACTCCACATCAGCACCTGAAGGACAACCAAATGGACAATATTCTCTCTCCAACAGAAAGCTCCCATTAATTTCTGCACAGACTGTGGACACCCCTAGGGCAATCTTCCATCTGGACTTTGCTACATACATATTGGGGACTGCATCACATTGGGCAACGCCAGCCACCCTTGTGCCTATAGGAGGAATCTGGAGAAAGGTCCTAAGTCCGTACGGTGAATATACTCTGGAGTCAGATATGCAATGAAAAGTTATTAATAATTGATACCTGCATACCTATTTTTATTCCAATTTATATTATTAATTAAAAGCTGTTTAATTTTTATGTACACCGTCTAGCAACTATATTTTTTTTATTAACCATTATTCCTATAGTAGCGCTGGTTATTCTTTGTTGTATTGTTTTACGTACTTATTGTACTAAACAGGGGCCTCACAAACCCCTGATCTTTTCCAGCTGCTTTAAATAGATAGTAAGCACACACACACACACACACACACACACACACACACACACACACACACACACACACACACACACACACACACAACTTTTCTTCTTTTTTACTCATGCACAGTGCCAGATTAAGGACTGCATGGGCCTGGAGCTGAAAATTATGAAGGGCCTATAATATACTGTCGCAGAGGGTGTGACCAGCAACAGCAGGGTTGTGACTATGGGCAGAGCCCCTTATACACAATACGCCATGTAGAGCCCCTTTTATTCACGTTATGCCAGGTAGAGACCCTTTCTTTTATTGACGTTATGCCAGGTGGAGCCCCTTTTATACATGTATCGCCAGGTAGAGCCTGTTATACAAAGTACAAACTGCACCAGGTAGCACCTTATACACATAGCAACAGGTAGCCCATTATACAAATTGCAATAGCTAGCCGTCACTCACTATTCGGCGCCTGTGGTCCCCCGGCTCTATGTACTTGTCATACTCCCGCGATGGGGTGCAGGCAGCGTGAAGTGGCCAGGATGGGGGGCGGCCGGACGGAGCAGGAAGTGGTGGGGAGCACTGTGGTGCAGGCAGCAGACGAGTGCTGATGGCACTGGCGGGGGCCTCAGGCCGCAGTGACCCGGGTGCCCGCCCTGCTAGCCCGCACATAAAACCGCCACTGCTAGGATCCCCTGAGCTGGACGAGCAGCGACCCTCCCAACACTCCAACGCTGCTCCACCCAGTGCACATAGTGCATCCGAATGCACATGGACTGAGCGTGCATAGACGTGCAGATCACCCGCCTGAGCATAGCCTCCAATGTGAGCAACCCAGAGTCTGTGCACGCAACCACCCCCACCAACATGCCCATGTCACCACACACACACACACAGTCTGTTCCCCCACCCACTCCCTACACACACAATCTGTTTACCCAGTCCTCACACACACACACACACACACACACACACACACACACACACACACACACACACACACACACACACACACACACACAGCCTGTTCCCCAGTCCCTACATATATACACTAGAGATGAGCGGGTTCGGTTCCTCGGAATCCGAACCCGCCCGAACTTCAGCCTTTTTTGCACGGGTCCGAGCAGACTCGGATCCTCCCGCCTTGCTCGGTTAACCCGAGCGCACCCGAACGTCATCATCCCGCTGTCGGATTCTCGCGAGACTCGGATTCTATATAAGGAGCCGCGCGTCGCCGCCATTTTCACACGTGCATTGAGATTGATAGGGAGAGGACGTGGCTGGCGTCCTCTCCGTTTAGAATAGATTAGAGAGACACTTGATTTACTAATTTTGGGGAGCATTAGGAGTACTCAGTACAGTGCAGAGTTTTGCTGATAGTGACCACCAGTTTTATTTATAATCCGTTCTCTGCCTGAAAAAAAAACGATACACAGTCACATACCATATCTGTGCTCAGCCTCAGTGTGCTGCATGATATATCATCTATGTATATCTGACTGTGCTGAGTGCTCACTGCTCACACAGCTGAATTGTGGGGGAGACTGGGGTGCAGTTATAGCAGGAGTACAGTGCACACTTTTGCTGCCAGTGACCACCAGTATATTGTCTGCCTGAAAAAGTTAAACACTCCTGTGGTGGTTTTTTTTTTTTATTCTATAGTATAAACGCATTCTCCTGACAGTGTCCAACAGGTCCGTCATTCATTATATTATATAAATATTTACCTACAGTAGTGTTATTTTTTTTTTTTTCATCTCTATCATCTTTATCATCTCTATATTAGCAGACGCAGTACGGTAGTCCACGGCTGTGGCTATCTCTGTGTCGTCAGTGCTCGTCCATAATTGTATACCTACCTACCTGTGGTGGGTTTTTTTTTTCTATCTTCTTCATACTAGTAGTTTAGAAGTCTGCTGACAGTGTCCACCAGGTCCGTCATTATAATCCTACAGTAGTAATATATTTAGTATATTATCTATACTAGCAGACGCAGTACGGTAGTCCACGGCTGTGGCTATCTCTGTGTCGTCAGTGCTCGTCCATAATTGTATACCTACCTACCTGTGGTGGGTTTTTTTTTTCTATCTTCTTCATACTAGTAGTTTAGGAGTCTGCTGACAGTGTCCACCAGGTCCGTCATTATAATCCTACAGTAGTAATATATTTAGTATATTATCTATACTAGCAGACGCAGTACGGTAGTCCACGGCTGTGGCTATCTCTGTGTCATCAGTGCTCGTCCATAATTGTATACCTACCTGTGGTGGTTTTTTTTTTTTCTATCTTCTTCATACCAGTAGTTTAGGAGTCTGCTGACAGTGTCCACCAGGTCCGTCATTATATTATATACCTACAGTAGTAATATATTTAGTATATTATCTATACTAGCAGACGCAGTACGGTAGGCCACGGCTGTACCTACCTCTGTGTCGTCACTCGTCCATAATTGTATACCTACCTACCTGTGGTAGTTTTTTTTTTCTATCTTCTTCATACTAGTAGTTTAGCAGTCTGCTGACAGTGTCCACCAGGTCCGTCATTATATTATATATACCTACAGTAGTTATATATATATATTTTTTATATCATTAATTATCATCTCTATACTAGCAGACGCAGTACGGTAGTCCACGGCTGTAGCTACCTCTGTGTCGTCAGTCACTCGTCATCCATAAGTATACTAGTATCCATCCATCTCCATTGTTTACCTGAGGTGCCTTTTAGTTGTGCCTATTAAAATATGGAGAACAAAAATGTTGAGGTTCCAAAAATAGGGAAAGATCAAGATCCACTTCCACCTCGTGCTGAAGCTGCTGCCACTAGTCATGGCCGAGAAGATGAAATTCCATCAACGTCGTCTGCCAAGGCCGATGCCCAACGTCATAGTACAGAGCATGTAAAATCCAAAACACAAAAGATCAGTAAAAAAAGGACTCATAAATCTAAATTAAAATCGTCAGAGGAGAAGCGTAAACTTGCCAATATGCCATTTACCACACGGAGTGGCAAGGAACGGCTGAGGCCCTGGCCTATGTTCATGGCTAGTGGTTCAGCTTCACATGAGGATGGAAGCACTCAGCCTCTCACTAGAAAAATGAAAAGACTTAAGCTGGCAAAAGCACAGCAAAGAACTGTGCGTTCTTCGAAATCACAAATCCACAAGGAGAGTCCAATTGTGTCGGTTGCGATGCCTGACCTTCCCAACACTGGACGTGAAGAGCATGCGCCTTCCACCATTTGCACGCCCCCTGCAAGTGCTGGAAGGAGCACCCGCAGTCCAGTTCCTGATAGTCAGATTGAAGATGTCAGTGTTGAAGTACACCAGGATGAGGAGGATATGGGTGTTGCTGGCGCTGGGGAGGAAATTGACAAGGAGGATTCTGATGGTGAGGTGGTTTGTTTAAGTCAGGCACCCGGGGAGACACCTGTTGTCCGTGGGAGGAATATGGCCATTGACATGCCTGGTGAAAATACCAAAAAAATCAGCTCTTCGGTGTGGAAGTATTTCAACAGAAATGCGGACAACAGGTGTCAAGCCGTGTGTTGCCTTTGTCAAGCTGTAATAAGTAGGGGTAAGGACGTTAACCACCTCGGAACATCCTCCCTTATACGTCACCTGCAGCGCATTCATCATAAGTCAGTGACAAGTTCAAAAACTTTGGGCGACAGCGGAAGCAGTCCACTGACCAGTAAATCCCTTCCTCTTGTAACCAAGCTCACGCAAACCACCCCACCAACTCCCTCAGTGTCAATTTCCTCCTTCCCCAGGAATGCCAATAGTCCTGCAGGCCATGTCACTGGCAATTCTGACGAGTCCTCTCCTGCCTGGGATTCCTCCGATGCATCCTTGAGTGTAACGCCTACTGCTGCTGGCGCTGCTGTTGTTGCTGCTGGGAATCGATGGTCATCCCAGAGGGGAAGTCGTAAGACCACTTTTACTACTTCCACCAAGCAATTGACTGTCCAACAGTCCTTTGCGAGGAAGATGAAATATCACAGCAGTCATCCTGCTGCAAAGTGGATAACTGAGGCCTTGGCATCCTGGGCGGTGAGAAACGTGGTTCCGGTATCCATCATTACTTCAGAGCCAACTATAGACTTGATTGAGGTACTGTGTCCCAGGTACCAAATACCACCTAGGTTCCATTTCTCTAGGCAGGCGATACCGAAAATGTACACAGACCTCAGAAAAAGACTCACCAGTGTCCTAAAAAATGCAGTTGTACCCAATGTCCACTTAACCACGGACATGTGGACAAGTGGAGCAGGGCAGACTCAGGACTATATGACTGTGACAGCCCACTGGGTAGATGTATGGACTCCCGCCGCAAGAACAGCAGCGGCGGCACCAGTAGCAGCATCTCGCAAACGCCAACTCTTTCCTAGGCAGGCTACGCTTTGTATCACCGCTTTCCAGAATACGCACACAGCTGAAAACCTCTTACGGCAACTGAGGAAGATCATCGCGGAATGGCTTACTCCAATTGGACTCTCCTGTGGATTTGTGGCATCGGACAACGCCAGCAATATTGTGCGTGCATTATATCTGGGCAAATTCCAGCACGTCCCATGTTTTGCACATACCTTGAATTTGGTGGTGCAGAATTATTTAAAAAACGAGAGGGGCGTGCAAGAGATGCTGTCGGTGGCCAGAAGAATTGCGGGACACTTTCGGCGTACAGGCACCACGTACAGAAGACTGGAGCAACACCAAAAACGCCTGAACCTGCCCTACCATCATCTGAAGCAAGAAGTGGTAACTGTCACGATCCGGGTATCTGGACGCCATTTCTTACCCATCAGATGCCTCCTAAGGCTGGCTCAGCGCTCCAGGACCGGATCCCATCTGTTATCCTGATGTGTACATTCCTGTATCCTCTCCTGTCACTCTGGGACGCTGTCACAGTAAACGCCATATTACACCTGGCATGGCGTCTCCCGCGGCCTCCGCCGCCGTCCCTGAACTTCTGCATGCAGAGTGTCTGAGTGGCGATTACGTCAGCCGCGGCCTCCGCTGTGTCCGCGTGGTTGGATGTGCATCTGTCAGCCTGGCGCCTCCTGTCTCCGGTGGCCGGCGCCGCCATTACTGTTTTCATTACCACATGGATTACAAACCAAACTTCCCTCCAAGTGTCTGCATGGGCGCAGCCATCTTGGATTCTGTCAGCTGATCATTTCCACCAATCTGTTGTCAGTATTGATAATCTGCATAATTGCCTAGCCAATCCCTTCCTTGCTGCAGGTATAAATACACTGTGCCTGAGCAAGGAAGGCGTCAGTGCTTTGGTTGTCAAACCTAGTTCCTGTTTGTCTCTCTCCTGTGATTGTCTTCCAGGTTCCAGCTCCTGTCTCAAGACTTCCACCATAGAGACCCGCACCAGCATTCCACCTGCGGTGTAGCCTGACTCTCCAATCCATTGTGGATTCATCTGTTTCCAGCTACAACATTACCTGCTTCCAGCTCAGCTTCCAGCAGAGTACAGCTTCCCTTAAAGGGCCGGTGTCCTTTCTACACTTTACCACTCTCCACCGGTATTATTATTTCTCCGCTCTCAAGTTTTACATTTCAGTTCATATTTCATCGCTCCCAAGTTCATTTATTATTTAACTGGTTCCAGCCAGTATCCACTCCGTGCTAACAACAGTCTGGTTCCAGCCAGTATCCACAGCAGCTGTTTTATCTTCAGCAACCCAGCTTTTCCTGGAACACCGGCTGGCACAATCCTGGGTTATCTCCATTGCTACAGTCGGGCCTGGTAAGGACTTTCCATCTAGAAGATCATAAGAACTATCTCACACTACCAGTGCCCTGTGGCTCCTGCCATCCTGTAGTACCCAGGAACTGTATTTATTCTTTGCTGACTTTTACGTTTTCTTTTACTGCTGCTGTGTTGCGGAGTTGTCATAATAAACATCATTGACTTTTATCCAAGTTGTCGTGGTCACGCCTTCGGGCAGTTATTATTTATGTTACTTACATGTCCAGGGGTCTGATACAACCTCCCAGGTTCCGGTACATCTCAGCCCCTACAACTGAGGCTGCCTCCCGTCAGCTCAGGCCCTCAGTTGTGACAGTAAGCACTGACCTAATGAATCCAGCCGGAGACCAGGATCAAGCGGCCAGGCCGATGCAAGAACTGGCAGCCCGACTAGAACATCAGGAGGCTGCACAGGGCCACATCATCCGCTGTCTCCAGGATCTCTCTACTCGGCTGGATGGGATTCAGACAACTCTCCGTGGATCAGGCGCGTCTGGTGCGTCAACCACAGTGACTCCAGCTATAACCCCACCCACCTTACCCATTTCTGCTCCATGTCTTCATCTTCCAACGCCAGCAAAATTTGACGGATCTCCAAGATTCTGCAGGGGATTTCTCAACCAGTGTGAGATTCAGTTTGAGCTACAACCTGGCAATTTTCCCAGTGACCGTACAAAAATTGCCTACATTATTTCTCTTCTCAGTGGCTCAGCCCTTGATTGGGCATCACCGTTATGGGAGAGGTCCGACACCCTGCTATCTTCCTACACTGCCTTCGTGTCAACATTCAGGCGCATCTTCGACGAGCCAGGCCGGGTAACCTCAGCTTCATCCGAGATTCTCCGTTTACGCCAGGGGTCACGTACTGTAGGACAATATCTGATACAGTTCCAGATCCTGGCGTCCGAACTGGCATGGAACGACGAGGCCCTGTATGCTGCATTCTGGCATGGCTTATCTGAGCGTATTAAAGATGAGTTAGCTACCAGAGACTTACCTTCTAAGTTAGATGAGCTAATCTCACTCTGCACGAAAGTTGATTTACGTTTCAGAGAGAGAGCAACTGAGCGTGGAAGATCATCTGCTCCAAAATCTTCTGCTCCTCCTCCTCGTCAACTGTCACCATCTAAAGATGAGCCCATGCAACTTGGCCGTTCCCGTTTAACTCCTGCTGAGCGCCGAAGACGTCTCTCCGAGTTTCTCTGTCTCTATTGTGCAGCTCCGTCTCACACCATTAATGCCTGTCCCAAACGTCCGGGAAACTCCAAATCCTAGCTCGCCAAGGAGAGGGCCGGCTAGGAGTAATGATCTCCTCTCCATCTTCTCAAGATTGTAATCTCCCAGTCTCGCTTCAAGTTGCTCAACGTTATCGGAACGTCATTGCCCTCCTTGATTCCGGAGCAGCTGGGAACTTTATTACCGAAGCCTATGTTAAACGGTGGTCCCTACCCACCGAGAGACTTCCTTCGTCCATTTCTTTAACTGCCGTGGAAGGCAGCAAAATTTTTGATGCAGTTATTTCTTTAAGGACTCTACCAGTTCGTCTGAGAGTGGGAGTTCTTCATTCCGAACTTATTTCTTTTTTAGTGATTCCAAGAGCCACACATCCTGTGGTCCTGGGCCTTCCATGGCTCCGTCTTCACAATCCTACAATTGATTGGACGACTACGCAAATCCTGGCATGGGGTTCCTCCTGTGCTGAGACATGTTTGTTTAAAGTATTGCCTGTCTGTTCTTCCTCCCCCAGGTCGTCTGATGTTCCACCTCCTCCATATCAAGATTTCACGGATGTGTTCAGTAAAGCTTCTGCTGATATCCTTCCTCCTCATAGAGAATGGGACTGTCCGATTGATCTCGTTCCAGGGAAGGTTCCACCTCGAGGCCGAACTTATCCGTTGTCTCTGCCTGAGACGCATTCTATGGAGGAATATATTAAAGAGAACCTAGCAAAGGGGTTCATTCGACCTTCTTCTTCTCCAGCCGGCGCAGGCTTCTTTTTTGTAAAAAAGAAAGATGGTGGTCTGCGGCCGTGCATCGACTACAGAGGTTTGAACGACATTACCATCAAGAACCGTTATCCTTTACCCCTGATTACTGAGCTCTTTGACAGAGTTAGCGGAGCTACCATCTTTACAAAGCTGGACTTGCGAGGTGCATACAATCTCATCCGGATCCGTGAGGGTGACGAGTGGAAGACCGCATTTAACACCCGTGACGGACATTATGAGTACCTCGTCATGCCCTTCGGATTGAGCAATGCTCCAGCTGTCTTCCAGCATTTCGTCAATGAGATCTTCAGAGACATTCTATACCGTCATGTCGTGGTCTATCTAGACGATATCCTCATTTTTGCCAACGATTTAGAGGAACATCGTTTTTGGGTTAAAGAGGTTCTGTCCCGTCTCCGTGTCAATCATCTCTATTGCAAATTAGAGAAATGCGTCTTTGAAGTCAAGTCCATTCCGTTTCTAGGGTACATTGTGTCCGGTTCCGGACTAGAGATGGATCCTGAGAAACTACAAGCAATTCAGAATTGGCCGGTACCCTTAACCCTCAAAGGGGTCCAGAGGTTCTTAGGGTTCGCCAATTATTACCGAAAGTTTATACGAGACTTTTCCACCATTGTGGCGCCTATTACTGCTTTCACCAAGAAGGGTGCTAACCCGTCCAAGTGGTCTGAAGAAGCCATGCAAGCTTTTCATCTTTTAAAACAGAGGTTCATCTCTGCGCCTGTCCTGAAACAGCCTGACATCGACTCTCCTTTCATCCTAGAGGTGGATGCCTCCTCCGTTGGAGTAGGAGCGGTGTTATCTCAGAGGGCTAAAGATGGCCATTTACATCCTTGCAGTTTCTTCTCACGGAAGTTCTCCCCAGCGGAGCGCAACTATGCCATTGGCGACCAGGAGTTGCTAGCCATCAAGCTCGCTCTAGAGGAGTGGAGATATCTGTTGGAGGGAGCTTCTCATTCAATCACCATCCTTACAGACCACAAGAACCTTCTATATTTGAAAGGCGCACAATGTCTCAACCCTCGTCAGGCCAGATGGGCACTTTTCTTTTCCAGGTTCGACTTTAAACTCCAGTTCTGTCCGGGCTCTCAGAATCGCAAGGCCGATGCCCTTTCCCGCTCATGGGAGCAAGAAAATGAGTCAGAGTCTTCAGACAAGCATCCTATTATAAGTCCGTTGGCATTCTCCACGGTAGGGATGGACTCTACGCCCCCATCAGGGAAAAGTTTTGTGAAGCCGATGCTAAGGAAGAAGCTCATGCATTGGGCCCATGCTTCCCGTTTTGCCGGACATACAGGTATCCAAAAAACCCTGGAGTTTATCTCTAGGTCCTATTGGTGGCCAACTCTGAAAAAGGACGTCTTGGAGTTTATTGCATCTTGCCCAAAGTGTGCCCAACATAAAGTATCCCGCCAGTCGCCTGCGGGGCAACTGGTTCCACTATCCGTTCCCCGTCGACCATGGACCCACTTGTCGATGGATTTCATTACAGACTTACCCATGTGCAACAAGTTCAATACCATCTGGGTGGTAGTTGACCGGTTCACCAAGATGGCACACTTCATTCCTCTCACCGGTCTTCCGTCAGCTTCCAAGTTGGCTCAAGTATTCATACAAGAGATCTTCCGACTCCACGGTCTTCCTGAAGAAATTATCTCTGATCGAGGAGTTCAATTCACAGCCAAATTCTGGCGAAGTTTATGTCAAGTCCTCCAAGTCAAGCTAAAGTTTTCCACGGCTTACCATCCTCAGACCAATGGTCAAACCGAGAGGGTGAATCAGGACTTGGAGGCCTTCCTCCGCATCTATGTGTCCTCCTCTCAAGATGACTGGGTTCAATTTCTTCCCTGGGCCGAGTTCTGTCATAACAACCAGTATCATTCTTCATCTGCTTCAACACCATTCTTCACTAACTTTGGATTCCACCCTAAAGTCCCTGAGTTCCAACCGCTTCCAGCAACTTCTGTTCCCGCAGTGGATATCACCTTGCATCAGTTTGCCAATATCTGGAAGAGCGTACGATCAGCTCTGCTCAAGGCATCGTTCAGGTACAAGAAGTTTGCGGATAAGAAGCGTCGAGCAGTTCCTGCTCTCAAGGTGGGTGATCGGGTATGGTTATCCACGAAGAATTTGAGGTTAAGAGTTCCCAGTATGAAGTTTGCACCTCGCTATATCGGTCCTTTCAAGATTGAACAAGTCATCAATCCTGTTGCTTACAGACTCCAGTTGCCTCCCTTCTTAAAAATACCCAGGACATTCCATGTTTCCCTGTTGAAACCGCTGATCTTGAATCGGTTTCATTCCTCACTTCCTCCAACTCCGAAAGTCCAAACTCAACGAGGCGTTGAGTATGAAGTGGCCAAGATCCTGGACTCACGTCACCGTTACGGTCAACTACAATATCTTATTGACTGGAAGGGTTATGGTCCTGAGGAACGTTCATGGACCAATGCTTCTGATGTCCATGCTCCTGCCTTGGTCCGGAGATTCCATTCCAAGTTTCCTCAAAAGCCAAAGAAGTGTCCTGGGGCCACTCCTAAAGGGGGGGGGGTGCTGTCACGATCCGGGTATCTGGACGCCATTTCTTACCCATCAGATGCCTCCTAAGGCTGGCTCAGCGCTCCAGGACCGGATCCCATCTGTTATCCTGATGTGTACATTCCTGTATCCTCTCCTGTCACTCTGGGACGCTGTCACAGTAAACGCCATATTACACCTGGCATGGCGTCTCCCGCGGCCTCCGCCGCCGTCCCTGAACTTCTGCATGCAGAGTGTCTGAGTGGCGATTACGTCAGCCGCGGCCTCCGCTGTGTCCGCGTGGTTGGATGTGCATCTGTCAGCCTGGCGCCTCCTGTCTCCGGTGGCCGGCGCCGCCATTACTGTTTTCATTACCACATGGATTACAAACCAAACTTCCCTCCAAGTGTCTGCTTGGGCGCAGCCATCTTGGATTCTGTCAGCTGATCATTTCCACCAATCTGTTGTCAGTATTGATAATCTGCATAATTGCCTAGCCAATCCCTTCCTTGCTGCAGGTATAAATACACTGTGCCTGAGCAAGGAAGGCGTCAGTGCTTTGGTTGTCAAACCTAGTTCCTGTTTGTCTCTCTCCTGTGATTGTCTTCCAGGTTCCAGCTCCTGTCTCAAGACTTCCACCATAGAGACCCGCACCAGCATTCCACCTGCGGTGTAGCCTGACTCTCCAATCCATTGTGGATTCATCTGTTTCCAGCTACAACATTACCTGCTTCCAGCTCAGCTTCCAGCAGAGTACAGCTTCCCTTAAAGGGCCGGTGTCCTTTCTACACTTTACCACTCTCCACCGGTATTATTATTTCTCCGCTCTCAAGTTCTACATTTCAGTTCATATTTCATCGCTCCCAAGTTCATTTATTATTTAACTGGTTCCAGCCAGTATCCACTCCGTGCTAACAACAGTCTGGTTCCAGCCAGTATCCACAGCAGCTGTTTTATCTTCAGCAACCCAGCTTTTCCTGGAACACCAGCTGGCACAATCCTGGGTTATCTCCATTGCTACAGTCGGGCCTGGTAAGGACTTTCCATCTAGAAGATCATAGAACTATCTCACACTACCAGTGCCCTGTGGCTCCTGCCATCCTGTAGTACCCAGGAACTGTATTTATTCTTTGCTGACTTTTACGTTTTCTTTTACTGCTGCTGTGTTGCGGAGTTGTCATAATAAACATCATTGACTTTTATCCAAGTTGTCGTGGTCACGCCTTCGGGCAGTTATTATTTATGTTACTTACATGTCCAGGGGTCTGATACAACCTCCCAGGTTCCGGTACATCTCAGCCCCTACAACTGAGGCTGCCTCCCGTCAGCTCAGGCCCTCAGTTGTGACAGTAACGAGGTGGAATTCAACACTCTATATGCTTCAGAGGATGGAGGAGCAGCAAAAGGCCATTCAAGCCTATACATCTGGCCACGATATAGGCAAAGGAGGTGGAATGCACCTGTCTCAAGCGCAGTGGAGAATGATTTCAACGTTGTGCAAGGTTCTGCAACCTTTTGAACTTGCCACACGTGAAGTCAGTTCAGACACTGCCAGCCTGAGTCAGGTCATTCCCCTCATCAGGCTTTTGCAGAAGAAGCTGGAGACATTGATGGAGGAGCTAAGACATAGCGATTCCGCTAGGCATGTGGGACTTGTGGATGGAGCCCTTCATTCGCTTAACCAGGATTCACGGGTGGTCAATCTGTTGAAATCAGAGCACTACATTTTGGCCACCGTGCTCGATCCTAGATTTAAAACCTACGTTGGATCTCTCTTTCCGGCAGACACAAGTCTGCAGGGGTTCAAAGACCTGCTGGTGGGAAAATTATCAAGTCAAGTGGAACTTGATCGGTCAACAGCTCCTCCTTCACATTCTCCCGCAATTGGGGGTGCGAGGAAAAGGCTCAGAATTCCGAGCCCACCCGCTGGCGGTGATGCAGGACAGTCTGGAGCGACTGCTGATGCTGACATCTGGTCCGGACTGAAGGACCTGCCAACGATTACGGACATGTCGTCTACTTGCACTGCATATGATTCTCTCTCCATTGAAAGAATGGTGGAGGATTATATGAGTGACCGCATCCAAGTAGGCACGTCAGACAGTCCGTACGTATACTGGCAGGAAAAAGAGGCAATTTGGAGGCCCTTGCAGAAACTGGCTTTATTCTACCTAAGTTGCCCTCCCACAAGTGTGTACTCCGAAAGAGTGTTTAGTGCCGCCGCTCACCTTGTCAGCAATCGGCGTACGAGGTTACTTCCAGAAAATGTGGAGAAGATGATGTTCATTAAAATTAATTAGAATCAATTCCTCCGTGGAGACATTGACCAGCAGCAATTGCCTCCACAAAGTACACAGGGAGCTGAGATGGTAGATTCCAGTGGGGACGAATTGATAATCTGTGAGGAAGGGGATGTACACGGTGATGAATCGGAGGATGATGATGAGGTGGACATCTTGCCTCTGTAGAGCCAGTTTGTGCAAGGAGAGATTAATTGCTTCTTTTTTGGTGGGGGTCCAAACCAACCCGTCATTTCAGTCACAGTCGTGTGGCAAACCCTGTCACTGAAATGATGGGTTGGTTAAAGTGTGCATGTCCTGTTTATACAACATAAGGGTGGGTGGGAGGGCCCAAGGACAATTCCATCTTGCACCTCTTTTTTCTTTAATTTTCTTTGCGTCATGTGCTGTTTGGGGAGTGTTTTTTGGAAGGGCCATCCTGCGTGACACTGCAGTGCCACTCCTAGATGGGCCAGGTGTTTGTGTCGGCCACTAGGGTCGCTTAGCCTACTCACACAGCTACCTCATTGCGCCTCTTTTTTTTCTTCTTTGCGTCATGTGCTGTTTGGGGAGTATTTTTTGGAAGGGCCATCCTGCGTGACACTGCAGTGCCACTCCTAGATGGGCCAGGTGTTTGTGTCGGCCACTTGGGTCGCTGAGCTTAGTCACACAGCTACCTCATTGCGCCTCTTTTTTTTCTTCTTTGCGTCATGTGCTGTTTGGGGAGTGTTTTTTGGAAGGGCCATCCTGCGTGACACTGCAGTGCCACTCCTAGATGGGCCAGGTGTTTGTGTCGGCCACTAGGGTCGCTTAGCTTACTCACACAGCTACCTCATTGCGCCTCTTTTTTTTCTTCTTTGCGTCATGTGCTGTTTGGGGAGTATTTTTTGGAAGGGCCATCCTGCGTGATACTGCAGTGCCACTCCTAGATGGGCCAGGTGTTTGTGTCGGCCACTTGGGTCGCTTAGCTTAGCCATCCAGCGACCTCGGTGCAAATTTTAGGACTAAAAATAATATTGTGAGGTGTGAGGTGTTCAGAATAGACTGAAAATGAGTGGAAATTATGGTTATTGAGGTTAATAATACTTTGGGATCAAAATGACCCCCAAATTCTATGATTTAAGCTGTTTTTTAGGGTTTTTAAAAAAAAAACACCCGAATCCAAAACACACCCGAATCCGACAAAAAAAATTCGGTGAGGTTTTGCCAAAACGCGTTCGAACCCAAAACACGGCCGCGGAACCGAACCCAAAACCAAAACACAAAACCCGAAAAATTGCCGGTGCACATCTCTAATATACACACACATGTCACACACACACAAAAGGGTATGTTCAATTAGCAGCGATAACGGACTTTTCGCGCGAAAAACCGGACTTTTCCCGCGAAACGCAATTACAGCCTATTCAATTTTCCTGGAAAATTTATCGGTGATCATTTTTTCACTAATTTCACTTCACCTACTCTGAAGCAGGTGAAAAGTTGGGAAAAGTCACTATTTTAAGGTAAAAATGTTTGGATATGGTACAGAACTCCTGGGACACCCCCCTTAATGACTAATTAGGCACGTTGAGGTTTTTATTTATTTTATTTGACCAATAATGACATGTCATTTTTGGGGTGAAAAAGTACAAAGTGATGGAAATTGGGGTTCAAGGTATGGGACAGGTATATTGGGGTGCTTTATGAGTGGGACAGGTGTTTTTAGGCTTGCAGATTGCAGTAATCGGCCTGTTTCCACTTTTTTTTTTAAAGTACCCTAAAATGACCCAAATATATACTTATACCCATTTTCATGTACCCCAAATTTAATGAAAGCATTTATTTTGCTCAAAAAAACTTGCTTTCTATCATTTTTTTGCATTTTTTAAAAAAATGCATATAACAGCCATTTCACACAATTTAAGTCCCCCAAAACTCTCTAATGAGATCTCTAATACACTTCTCTTCTGTTTTCCTATGTTAGTTTAGCATTTTTTGAGGTACAGGATGATTTCCCCATTTTCACCTGCACTTTTCACTACAAGAATTTTCAGGTGAAACCCGCTTGGAATTAAATACACGCACCTCCCGCCTGTCCCTTCCAACACACATACCCTGTTCCCAACAGCCCTCTCACTCTCCCCCGTTTCCCCCAGTCACTGAGCTATGCAGACAGAGCAGGAGCAGACAGACCAACCAGGAAAAGTCAGGGGCGTGGCCTAATCACGGACCCGTGGCCACGCCCTCTTGGGGGGGGGGGACCCTACCATTTAGCAAGCACCACTAGCCGGGACGGCAGAGGGGTCACAGGACTGGACCAGCGGCTAAGTCACTGTTACCCTGCGTCCCGGCAGGCAAGTACACCGATGGCTGCTGCTGTTGTACCCAGTGGAGGGGAGGCACGGTGCCTGTGTGAGATCATGGTGCAGGGGAGGAGCAGAGAAATCTTTCCAAGCAGGGAGGACTTCTGAGGCTGTTTAGTGCTGCTGACGTGCTGTAATAGGAAAAACATTTTTTCCTGTTACCAGCAGCAGGGATCCTGTGGGCCTATTTTGATGGGGAGGCCTGGAGCTGCAGCTCCATCCGCCCCATTGTTAATCCGGCCCTGCTCATGCATGATAATGTACCAGATTAATAGCAGCAATGCACTGTCGAAAATACACCATAGTCCTGTTTAAGATAACATATGTATAATGTATAATTCAAGTGCACAGTCTGGAACCTAATCCTTAGAGTAGGAGGTGGGGCTCCCAGCCAGTGGGGACCGCCGGTGGTTTCCCCTGTACCCCTGTGGGCCAGTCCAAGCCTGGCTCTATGAGCTGCTGGCCATGCCCCCAGTCCCTCTTGTCTATTCACCGCTGCTCTGCTAAGCAGAGCAGCGAGTGTTAGGAGCCTCCCAATTGCCCCCTCCACCATGTGACACTGCGGCCCGCGGGTGGGACAGCGGGACAATCCCTAAAAAATGGGACTGTCCCGCGAAAATTGGGACAGTTGGAAGGTATGCAGTTGGGAGCTGGTTGGTTGGTACTTTAAATGCTTTATTCAAGCTATAATGGTACTTGTGAACGAGCTACATATGATGAAAATGTTGTTGTTTTTTATAGTTTTTTACTTTCCTATTTCAAGTATACATTTTTATATGGTTGAGCGCATGTGCTGATAGCGAGTGATGGTCCCCTCACACTGATGTTTATGATGTTTTGTGTGGTACAGTATTTAAGTAGAACACACATACAATCAGGGGCGTAGCCAGAACTTTGTGGGCCCCATAGCAACATTTTCAAAGGGCCCCTGTCGCAATGCTTCCAGAGAGACACTTCTCTGCAGCAGTTGTTAATTTTATGCCCAATAATAGCGGCACAGTTCATTTTCTGAACCATAGTAGAGCCTTATTTAATGTTATGCCCCATAGTAGTGCCCTAGTTTCTTTTATGAATCATAGTAGTGCTTAAGTTCACCCTACTGTCATAGGCGTGCGCAGCTAATTTTATTAGGGGGTGCACCACCCAGGGACATGCTAGCACTATTTTACATTCTCTCAGTAAAGTCACATGGCTTAATCTAATTTCTCCCTAGTTATTAATTATACAAGTAGATATAATACACAGCAGAGAAATAAAATGAAACATAATTGTGCGACCACCGGCCAGTACTGACTGTCCGCTACAGATTAACCCTGAGTCCTAGCTGCCGCAGCACCCTACCGCTGCTTACACTTACTCAACCTATCCCTGACCCAGTGGCGGAACCAGACAGTGGCGGGCCTGGGTGCATATACATTCCACCCCCCTTCCCCACCATCACCAACCCCTGCACCCCCCCAGCACCTACACCCTGATTTTGAGTGGGCCATCCTAAAAAGTACAGGAGATTTACGGGGCCAAATGTTTGAGTTTTAACATAACACAAGTAACGTTTAAAATGTACACGTGTGCCATAAGAGCCACATCTGCCACATCAGACCCCTCCTCCTCTGTAGGATACCAGCATTTGTCACATATGTCCCCATGCTCACCAGCTACTGACATTAGTGCCCCTTATTCACATTACGCCACACAATATGAGCCAAAATTCACATTATGCCACACAGTATGAGCCGAAATTCACATTACACCACACGGTATGAGACGAAATTCATATTACGCCACACAGTAGGAGCCGAAATTCATATTACGTCACACAGTATGAGCCAAAAATCATATTACGCCACACAGTCAGAGCCGAAAATCATATTACGTCACATAGTATGAGGCGAAAATCATATTACGCCACACAGTAAGAGCCAAAAATCATATTACGCCACACAGTATGAGCCGAAATTAATATTACGCCACATAGTATGAGGCGAAAATCATATTACGCCATACAGTAAGAGACAAAATTCATATTACGCCACACAGTAAGAGCCGAAATTCATATTACGCCACACAGTATGAGCCGAAATTCATATTACGCCACACAGTATGAGCCAAAATTCACGTGATGCCACACAGTATGAGCCGAAATTCACATTACACCACACGGTATGAGACGAAAATCATATTACGTCACATAGTATGAGGCGAAAATCATATTACGCCACACAGTAAGAGCCAAAAATCATATTACGCCACACAGTATGAGCCGAAATTAATATTACGCCACATAGTATGAGGCGAAAATCATATTACGCCATACAGTAAGAGACAAAATTCATATTACGCCACACAGTCAGAGCCGAAAATCATATTACGTCACATAGTATGAGGCGAAAATCATATTACGCCACACAGTAAGAGCCAAAAATCATATTACGCCACACAGTATGAGCCGAAATTAATATTACACCACATAGTATGAGGCGAAAATCATATTACGCCATACAGTAAGAGACAAAATTCATATTACGCCACACAGTAAGAGCCGAAATTCATATTACGCCACACAGTATGAGCCGAAATTCATATTACGCCACACTGTATGAGCCAAAATTCACGTGATGCCACACAGTATGAGCCGAAATTCACATTACACCACACGGTATGAGACGAAAATCATATTACGTCACATAGTATGAGGCGAAAATCATATTACGCCACACAGTAAGAGCCAAAAATCATATTACGCCACACAGTATGAGCCGAAATTAATATTACGCCACATAGTATGAGGCGAAAATCATATTACGCCATACAGTAAGAGACAAAATTCATATTACGCCACACAGTCAGAGCCGAAAATCATATTACGTCACATAGTATGAGGCGAAAATCATATTACGCCACACAGTAAGAGCCAAAAATCATATTACGCCACACAGTATGAGCCGAAATTAATATTACGCCACATAGTATGAGGCGAAAATCATATTACGCCATACAGTAAGAGACAAAATTCATATTACGCCACACAGTAAGAGCCGAAATTCATATTACGCCACACAGTATGAGCCGAAATTCATATTACGCCACACTGTATGAGCCAAAATTCACGTGATGCCACACAGTATGAGCCGAAATTCACATTACACCACACGGTATGAGACGAAATTCATATTACGCCACACAGTAGCCACACAGTAGGAGCCGAAATTCATATTACGTCACACAGTATGAGCCAAAAATCATATTACGCCACACAGTCAGAGCCGAAAATCATATTACGTCACATAGTATGAGGCGAAAATCATATTACGCCACACAGTAAGAGCCAAAAATCATATTACGCCACACAGTATGAGCCGAAATTAATATTACGCCACATAGTATGAGGCGATAATCATATTACGCCATACAGTAAGAGACAAAATTCATATTACGCCACACAGTAAGAGTCGAAATTCATATTACGCCACACAGTATGAGCCGAAAATCATATTACGCCACAAAGTAAGAGCCGAAATTCATATTACGCCACACAGTATGAGGCGAAAATCATCTAACGCCCTACAGTAAGAGCCGAAAATCATATTACGCCACACAGTATGAGCCGAAAATCATATTACGCCACACAGTAAGAGCCGAAAATCATATTACGCCACACATTAAGAGCCGAAATTCATATTATGCCACACAGTATGAGGCGAAAATCATATTACGCCACACAGTATGAGGCGAAATTCATATTGCGCCACACAGTATGAGGCGAAAATCATATTACGCCACACAGTAAGAGCCAAAATTCATATTACGCCACACAGTAAGAGCCAAAATTCATATTACGCCACACAGCACGTGCCTTGGGTAACCTCTGGCAAATTCACCACTGGTAGCATAAGTATGGCTGCAAGAAAAATATGATACTTCAAATACTGATGTCACATTCATATTATATTATTTATTATCTTTGCATATTTTTTTTCAGAGGATCTCTAATACTTGTATGTATGATGATTGGGAGGATATTGATAAATTAGGCTATATTACTGTGGCTATTGGTACCCAAGATATCAGAAACAGTGACTTACTGTCCGTCTCAGTGACAGAGTCTCTGCTGAACTGCCCCAGCAGAATGTGTCCTCCAGCGGCGGCTCCGAGTACCCATGAGAGGAACGCTGGCTGTGGCTTGGCTGCACACTAGGATTGTGACTGAGCGCATGCAGGAGGAGAGCGCGACGTCCGGGGAGGAGAGCATGGGCGGACGCACGCTGTCATATAATCACAGATGACTTAAGTCCGCCCCTGGGAGGCCGCCGGCACGTAAAGTACACTGTCAGCATTTATTAGCGGGCGCCGGGCGCAGCGGTAGGGGGAGGCACAGCAATGGGCTGCATGCTTGGCTATCACTGTGCTGTAGCAGGCAGCGTGCGAGGTGCCGGACATTAGGGGGTGCCTGTGCGCACCAGGCACCCCCCGTGCGCACGCCTATGCCTACTGTATGTCACATTTCAGAGCTGCCAGTACCAGGGACGTGCAGTCAGGGGAGGCAGGGGAGGCTGTGTCTCCCCTGTCATTACTGATTAAAATAATATAAAGAAGATACTTATGACACATATTCTGTGTCATAAGTATTTGCTTTATATTATCCTAATCACTACTCAGAGTCCTGTGTAAAATGTGTTTGGGAGGCACCGATCGTGGTGCCTCCCTGTCAGATAGGGAAAGGTATGGGGAGCGGGGGGGCGGGCACGGGCGGGGCCTAGCAATGGGCATTAAAAGCCCATTGAAAAATCATGGGAAAGCGGCACCATTAGTGGTGCCGCTTTCACACAGGGACGTGCTTTCAACCTATAAAAGCACGCCCCTGTCAGTGAGGCCACAGTGATTGGCCAGCGGATCCGTCACTGGATCCGATGTCAATCACTGTTGTGGGCGTCGGCGGAGGTGCGGGCGTCGGCGGAGGTGCTGGCGTCGTGGGTGCAGGCGGCGGGGGTGCGGGCGGCGTGGGTGCGGCGGTGCGGGCGGCGTGGGTGCAGGCGGCGTGGGAGCGGGCGGCGGTGCAGAGTTTGAGCAGCGGAGCGGTACCAATTTCAAAAATGGCGCCTCAGCGTAATTTTTTAAATTCAAGATGGCCGCCGCGAGCCAATCACGGCTCGCAGCGTCATCGCCCCGCCCCCTCCGGCTGACTTATATAAGTCAGCGCGAGGGAGCGGCTGTCAGTCCGACGGCGGAGGAGGAGCAGAGAAGAGCTCCTGAATGCAGAAGACGCCGTGGAAGTCCTGGATGGGCGGCGGCTATGCAAAGGAGCTTAGCAGCCGCCGCCCACCAGGTGAAGACGCTGGAAGCCCTGGGGAAGGCGGCGGCCATGCAAAAGAGCTTTAAGGCCGCCGCCTCCCAGGAGAAGACGTCAGAGGAAGACGCTGGAAGCCCTGGGGAGGTGGCGCCCCCCCAGGTGAAGACGCCTGAAGCCCTGGGGAAGCGGCGGCCATGCAAAAGAGCTTAAAGGCCGCCGCCCCCAGGTGAAGACCCTGTGCAATAAAACTTATTTTTAAGACTGTGTGGTGTTTTTATTTTAATATTTTCTTTACAGGTGGACAATAGGTGCCAGCAGGCCATTTATGTCCGGGCATGCTGGCACTTGTGGTTCTCCAAGTGCCAGCATGCTGGGGCAGGCTGGCTGGGACCTGTAGGCCACCTGTAAAGAACAATATTACTATTCTTTACAGGTGGACCACAGGTGCCAGCGGGCCATTTATGTCCGGGCATGCTGGCACTTGTGGTTCTCCAAGTGCCAGCATGCTGGGGCAGGCTTGCTGGGATCTGTAGGCCACCTGTAAAGAACAATTTTAACAATGAACCCCGCACCCACCGCCACCAGGGGTGCGGGGCATACCCAGTGCTTGTTATTGCTCGGGAGGGGGACCCCATTTTTATTTTTTGGCGTCCCCATTTCTGAGGAATTCCAGCCCTGGGCTGACTAGTTTGGGGGGGTAGATTAATGCTATGGCAGGGGGACCCCATACCGAGTGTATCCCCTGCTATGGCATTACCCCCCCTGGCTGGTTCTGCCTGGTGCTGGTTTTACAAATATAGGGGGGGGGGGCTACACTTTCTTTTTTCTATGGGGGGGGGGGGGATGTCAGCTGCTTGTGCCTCCCCAGCCACTGACCTCATCGCACGCCACTGGCCAGTACACATTATGCCGCACGGTACCCCCAATTCACATTATGATATATAGTGCTTCCTGTTCATATTGTGCCTATTTACAGAGCCCCAGTTCATATTATATAAAATTAAAATACCCTCTAGTTCATTTTATACCACACTACACTGAGCAGGTCCAGGGGCATACCTAGATATAATGCAGATCCACAAGGAAAAAAGTTTGAAAGGACCCCTACGTACCACCCAATGGCTAAAAATGTATATAACACATGTAGCTTTAAAAGGGAAGGTGGGCCCCTTTCAGCTTTAGGCCCCATAGCAGCTGCACTGCCTGCACCTATAGTAGCTATGCCCTTGCATACTATCTATCTATCTATCTATCTATCTATCTATCTATCTATCTATCTATCTATCTATCTATCTATCTATCTATCTATCTATCTATCTATCTATCTATCCAGAGACGGCCCTAACCAATATGATGCCCTAGGCAAGATTTTGGCTGGTGCCCCTTTGCACAGATGCTAGTTCCACCTTTGACCCTGCACCCCTTTCCCAGCACCATCTCCCCTCACCCATAGCAGTCCTCATTTTGGTGTTCCTATCCCCTATATTTTAAATAGGAACAGTGTGCTCATTCGGTGCACAGCCCAAATAGGGCATATTCTTGATGGGAAGGGGCATAGCCACACAATAATACCCCCAGATGAAATTACGCAGCACAGTACTGCAACTTTATTCACATTATATCATGCAATAGTGTCTCTTATTCACGTTACTCCTCACAGTAGTGACCCTTATTTACATTATACCACACCATATTGCTCTTTATTCACATTAGACCATACAGCAGTGCCCTTTCTATACGTTATGCCACAACGTACTGTAGTACACCTTATACACATAATGCCGCACATTAGTAATGCATTTCGTATGCAGATAGAGCCGCAGTCACACACAGTATATAGGCATGCTGCATATCATTTTAATCAGCAGAAGCTGCTTGTGCTCCTAGGCCAGCGGTGGGGAACCTCCGGCCCGCAGGCCGTATAAGGCCCGCAAAGCCGTTTGCTCCGGCCCAGCCGCTTGTGTCAGTGAGACACGCCGCCGCTCAGTCCGGCGACAGCGTGTCTCAGCTGTCAGGACAGGGAGGAGAGCGCGGCTTTGTCGGGCAGCGGCGGCGTGTAGGACTTGGTTCGTGAGCCAATCAGAGCTCGCGGACCGGCAGCCAATCAGGAGCCGCCGCTGCCGGTCCGCGAGCTCTGATTGGCTCACAAACCAGCGGCTGGTTTGAAGTCCTACACACCGCCACCCGACATAGCCGCACTCTCCTCCCAGCGGTATGCAGCACAGTGGGGTGGGGGGCACTGTGGGGGCATTTGTGGATCTGGCACTGTGGGGGCATTTGTATACCTGGCACTGTGGGGGGCATTTGTATACCTGGCACTGTGGGGAGCATTTGTATACCTGACACTGTGGGGGGCATTTGTATACCTGACACTGTGGGGGCATTTGTGGATTTGGCACTGTGGGGGCATTTGTGGATCTGGCACTGTGGGGGCATTTGTATACCTGGCACTGTGGGGGCAATTGTGGATCTGACACTGCACTATTGGGGGCATATGTGTATCACGTCCCATTTTAATTGGCAACACCCATTTTTTGGGCGCGCGTGCACAGTACCTCTAAGGGGCAGACCTACTGGGGGGCAGGGTAATTTTTTAAGTTGAGAATTTTTGTACGGCCCCCGGAGGATTTTATAAATATCCAAATGGCCCTTGGTAGAAAAAAGGTTCCCCACCCCTGTCCTAGGCATTCCAATTTGCCTAGTTTGGCTATACCAGGGGCCGTCTCTCTCTCTCTCTCTCTCTCTCTCTCTCTCTATCTATCTATCTACAGTATCTATCTATCTTACATATATATATACATTAATCTGTAAATGAGACAGCAAATTGTTTCTACTGTATTACAGAAATTGTACTACAGTATAGTTGTTTTCTAGGTGCTTAATATCAGACTTACAGATAAAATGTTTAAAAACATGGGCGAAACCACATTATTTAATGGTTGCTTGGAATGTAATAATACTTGTATATTCAGTTTGTTGTTTGCTCTATTCTGGTTGCCAGAGGGAATCGGAAATGTATAATTCCCATGCAAAGTGCGAGAAGGCTTATGAAAATAAACAAGAATTCCTGAACCTTCTCAGCAATTTGCTTAAATCATATGTATTCAGACTTGCTGTGTCACAAATGCTCTCATGTCCCTGCCTGAGGGGAATATAGATCTTATACAACACTTACAGACAGGAATGTCTTGAAAATGCTTTGGCCGTTCCTGTGCAGTGATGGGAAGGTGGCTTAGCCAATGCACAGAGATGGGCAATCCTATGGGCATGTTATGGGAGTGACGTGGGCGTGTTGTTCAACCTCTCACAAAGGAGACCATTTTTGTACTGAGAAACTGTACCTGCCGGGGACACCACAACATTTTTAGGTTGGGGAGGCCAAGATATAATTTACTTTTGGCAACCGTAAATTGTTGAATGGACTTACCCGCCACCACCACCTACCTGACATCTTTAAATAGCCATAGGACTGTCCTTACAAAGAACTAAGGATCAAATAGGCCTGAGGTTACCTAAAGGATAAAAAAAGGGTCAGACTAGATGGGCCAAGTGCTTCTTATCTGCCGTCAAATTCTATTTTTTATGTAATGTGTATAAGGAGTATTACAGTGTGGCATAATGTGTATAAGGGGTACTACTGTGTGGTGTAATGTGTATAAGGGTTACTACGGTGTGGTGTATGTGTATAAGGTGTACATTATGTCACATGGTAGTACTCCCTATACACATTACACCACACAGTATTGCCCCTATACACATTACGCCACACAGTAGTACTCCTTATACACATTACGCCACACGGTAATATGCCTTTTATACATTATGCCACAAAGTAGTACTGCTCATACACATTGCATCACACAATAGTACTCCTTATACACATTACTGTACATCACACAATCGTACTCCTTATATATGCCACACAGTAGTACTTCTTATATATGTTTCACCACACAGTAGAGCCCCTTATTCACATTATGCCACACAGTAGTAGTGTTCTTTACACATTATACCTACACAGTAGTGGTGCCCCTTATGTGATACCCTCTAAGGACCCTCTACAAAGACATACCAGGGGTATCACACCTTAACAAAAAGGGGCTTATATTTAAACTATACTGTGTATTCAGACCTATGCTTTTCAGAAGTGTCTCTCTAGAAGCAACGGCTGCATATGCAGGGATGTACGTCCAACTCTGAATAAGGTCCTAGGTCACTACTATGGGACATAAATTAATCAGGGCACTATTACTGTATGTCGACAGAAGTGACTGTACACTCTCAGCAAATTAATCAACTAGATTTTATTGCAGTCAGTACTTTATAGGGCCACAACGTGTAGTGATTATTGCAGAACCCTTCTTGGCAAACTGTCCACAAGTTTCTGGACAACAGCAAGCGATATGTTTTGCAATTGCGCCTTAAGTACTGTAACTAACTGTGACACTAAAGAAAGCCGAGTCGCTCTTGAACGCACCCGTCGCTCCTATTCGTCCCAGAGTTTCTCAAAGGGGTTAAGATCTGGATTCTGAGCTGGCCAGTCCATCTGGGTTATTGAAACTTCTGTATACCAGTCCAGCGTCGCCCTGGAATCATGACATTGCGCAGCCAATTTCAAAATCCTTTTCAAAATCGGTTAGCTCCTTCCAGCAAGCCATTTCATTTGCAAATGATCTAATCAGTGCCCATCTACCCATTTTATACATTCACGAACATGTGTCTTCTACAGGAGCACACCATTTCGCTTGCGTGTGCCATAGAATGTAGCATCAAATTATCTAATATTATGGGCAATAAAATGAACAACCGCTGCAGAGAGAGGTGTCTCTCTAGAGGCAATGGGGAAGAGCCCCGTCGAAATGTTGCTGTGGGGCCCACAAAGTTTTAGTTTTGCCCCTGACTGAAGAACTAATTTATTCACCTGTTCTCAAGCACAGATATTATTAGGGACAGGGGGGTAAAGACCAGAGATGGAAATACTACAGAGCAAAAAAAGTGAGCTGTAAATAAATGAAAGTAAAACATATGTGGCCTTTACTTAAATGGGGAGGCAGTCAATTGACCACCGGATGGGATCCTGGCGACATTGCTCTGACCGCAGGTATTTCATACTGATCCCCTTAAATGAGGCTAAAAATACAACTTCATGTAAAGTGTCACCTTGCCTGTCTACAGTGAAAGCGACATAGGGCCTTTTTCAGAGATGGACACAGGCACTGCATTCGCCTGCAGCGGCCGTGTACATAGGGTCTGCGCTTGCACAGCAGCCATAGTGCGCGTGTGCGACCCTTCACCATGCAATTGCATCCTGAAGGAATGCAATTGCAAGGTGATTGACAGGCGTCGGGCATCTGGGGGTGGCGATGCTGCATTGGGATGGATGAGATCAGAAACGCAGGCGTGTCATGGCCATTTTCAGGGCCGGCCTTTGAGGCCGCCTGCATTTCTGCATATGGAAACATGGCGGCGGCGCCCCTGCCTACGCAACCAGGCTGCGCAGGCAGAGCTCGACCTCTATTCTATGCATTCACAACTAAATTGCGAACACATCGTGGGACCGCGCCACCCATGCGGGGTGGCTTTGTTCTGTGCTGGGCGGCCCCCAGTGTATGAGTTTATGGATGCAGATTTTGCTGTGGACTCAAGAGCTGCGTCCATCTCTGAATAACCCCCTATGGTTTTGGGCTGAACATATATTAATGAGAATTAATTCCTTTTGATCAACTAGTGACTTCAGTGAGGTACTGTATGAGGAATTTTGTGTATCAGCCCCATGCCTCAGGGATGTCACTGGTTCATACTGTACCTCCCAACATGACTCTCTCCAGGAGGGACAGAATGCTCTGCTCCTGGACCTCCCTCTTAATGTACAGTATGATTGCCCTCACCTGTGCTGTAACACCTTTCTTATCCATTAACCTGTTCAACACAGGTGATGGCAATCACAAATTAAGAGACAAGTCCAGGAGCAGAGCTATGGGAGGTATGCTAGTTCCTAGTGACCTGAAAGGACCCCATTCTCATTTATGTTGATTTGATCTCAAAGCACAATATTTCTGACAACACTATGCATGTTGAATATACAGTATTTTTTGCAGTTGTTGATTTATTTCCCATTGCCCACTATAAAAAAAAAGTAGTTAAAAAAAAGTGAAACTCTTTTGAAATTGGAAGTATTAGAGCAGGGCTCATGTGGCCAAAGATTCTGCACCTGGAGCACTGAACACACAAGATGCCTGTCAGCTGGTTTCATCTAGATATTTTGCATAGGTGTGTGGAAGGCTGGGCCTCTGTCTATGGTTATTGTGCGAGTGAGCACGTCACAGAAGCATTTGCAATCAGCTTTACATCTAATAGTTTTCAGGGAAAAGCAGAGATTGTCCATGGGACTGCACAATAGACAAAACCAATAGAATTTAGTGCAACCACAGATTTATTTTTGAATGAAGCATGAATGGTCAATGAAACTGCAACGCTAACAAAATCTAAAAACAATAGACATACCGGACAGAAGGGATTGAAGGAGCTAAAGAAAGAACATTCACTTGTCCTAAACAATTGATTCCACTGCAAGAAGTATATTTTCACTCTGTATATTTGAAAAATCAAGGAAGCCACAAGAAGAAACTTGAATTTTTTTAAGTTTGCTGAAGAAGTAAAAAAGCCTAAAAATGGATAAGTTCCGTATGATCTTCCAGTTTCTGCAAGCCAACCAGGAATCGTTCATGAATGGAATATGTGGTATTATGGCGCTGGCCAGTGCCCAGCTGTATACAACGTTTGATTTCAACTGTCCCTGTCTCCCAAGCTACAATCTGTCGTATGCCATGGGTGTTATGTGCGTACCACCTATTGTGTTATTTTTGCTGGGCTTTGTAATGAACAATAACGTGTCCATGCTGGCAGAGGAATGGAAGAGACCCACTGGCATGAGGCAGAAGGACTCGGCGGTCTTGCGCTATATGTTCTGTTCTATGACACAGCGGGCATTAATTGCGCCAGCTGTATGGATATCAGTGACGTTATTACATGGCGAGTGCTTTATATGTGCCTTTTGCACATCAGTGCCTGTGGATAAACTGGGAAACATGACTGGTGTAAACTTGTCCGAAAAGGAAATTAAAAGAATTCTTGCCAGGATACCCTGTAAAGACATCTATGATGGGCATGACATAATACAACAAGAAGTGGCATCAAGGTACCTACGCAGTATCTCTCAGGTAAGTCATTAATCTTATACTAATTTTTTTAATACTCTTATACTGCAATAAATATTTTAGAACTATAAATCTTAGCTGTTAGCAAACATTATTTATATATATATATATATATATATATATGTGTGTATATATAGATATAGTATGATATGCCGGCAGCCAGGATCCTGGCGGCCAGCATACCGGCGCTGGGATCCCGACCGCCGGCATACCGATAGCTGGGCGAGCTCAAATGAACCCCTTGCAGGCACTCTACACGCGCCACTATATTTATTGTCCCCCCAGGGGGGTCGTGGAGCCCCAAGAGAGAGAATAGTTGTGGTATGCCGGGTGTCGGGTTTCCGGCGCCGGTATACTGAGCGCCGGGATTCCAACAGCTGGCATACTGAATACTATATATATATATATATATAAAATCTATCATTGTACTAAAAAGAAAAATATTCATACAAAGTAACCCTACTTATGTATATTGCAATGTCGAACAACATATGTGACCTACAGAAAAGGGGTACAGTGTCAATAGAAATAGGCATCTGGGCAAAGTCATGACATACAGTATTGGAGAGGGACCTTATTCCTTAAGATTTCCCAGTGAGGAATGTAGCATTGTAGGATTGGGGCATGATCATTAAACAATCCACACAGAAAAAAGAGAAAATGCAGCTGCACATTCTAAACACTATGAACTCTGGTAATCAGAACAATTATAATAAACTCTGAAATGTAATATAGAGTAAAATTGAAGTTCAGTATTAGGAATGGGTTCAGAGCGTGGGCCCACCTGGGTTGGTGTGGTCAGACTGCTTCGGGGCATAATAATTGTAAGACTTAATCTAATGGGCCCTACAGACATGCCGATCCGCCACCGAGGTTCCCGACGGCCGATACGGCCGACCCGGCGGCGGGGGGGGGGGGGCAGTGACGGGGGGAGTGAAGTTTCTTCACTCCCCCCGTCACGCGGCTCCATTGAAGTGCAGGCAAATATGGACGAGATCGTCCATATTGGCCTGCATGCACAGCCGACGGGGGACCAGCGATGAACGAGCGCGGGGCTGCGCATCGTTCATCGCTGGAGCCTCCACACTGAAAGATATGAACGAGATCGTTCATATCTTTCAAACAAATCGGCATGTGTGTAGGGCCTATAACACTTTTTAAGCACATAAACTGCTTTTTACTAATGTAACACTTTTTAAAACCTTAATTACTGCTTCTCACCTATATAACACTTTTAGCACTGAACTGTTACTTCTTATCAATGAAACACCCTTTAACACTTAAACTGCTACTTCTCACTAGTGTGATGCCTTGGGGCAGTTTGGTTGTGCTGGCCCTGGGGGACCCGTATTGTGGACTTGTGGACTTGAACCTTAGGAATGTTAGGGTCCCACCCGATGAGGTCACCTGGCCGTGGTAAGTGGGCCCATGTTTTTTGGCCAAAAATTATGCTAAGAACCTCAATTTTACTCCATGTTAAATTGCAGAGTTTATTGTATTTGTTCTGATTATTAAAGATCTTAGTGTTTAGAGTGTGCACCTGCATGTTATCTTTTTTTCTGTGTAGCGCGGTAGCACCTCTTATTATGTGTAGAATTGGGGTGTGCAGTTACTCCCCCCCCCCCTTTATATTCTATATTGTGTACCTCTGTGTGCTGAATCAGGGGAGAGGGGCAGCGCTGCCGCTAGAAGGGGAGTCACACTGCCGGTGCTAAGGAAAAGGTACGCATCTCCCACTCTCGGCAAGTGCCTGGGTGTGTGTACTGTATATGTGACTTTCCCAGAGTGCGGAGGGTGGTGGGTACAGCACCTGTTTGTAGGGTCAGTTACAGGGGACCTGACAGGAGAAGAAAAAGGTGTTCTGGTGCTGTTGTGCTGCTCACGCTGCGAAGTCACTCGCAGAGACCCCGCAGCGATGATCTCTGCGAAGAAGTGCCTGCCCGGCTCCTTCCACTCAGGTGATCAGCGACCAGTCCCCTCTTCTTCTGCCGCAGACCTGCCCGGAGTCTTTTAATATCAGTGCAGTTGTACAAAAGTTCCACAACACCGGTAAAGGAGGGGGTGGGGGTCAAGATGAGTTCATACTTGCTGGCACAGAGTTTCCCCAGACCCAGTACTAGTCTTTATTTTTTTCTATATATTTTTTTCAGATTAAAACATGTTTAAACACTAACCTGACCATCTGCCTCTCCCTGCCACCATTGCCTCCTACTGTCACCATCAGCCTCTCCTTGTCACCCACTGCCTTTCCCTCTCACTCTCTGCCATCCTGCCACCATTGCCTCCTGCTGTCACCCACTGCCTCACCTTGTCACCCACTGCCTTTCCCTCTCACTCTCTGCCATCCTGCCACCATTGCCTCCTGCTGTCACACACTGCCTTTCCCTCTAACTCTCTGCCATCCTTTGCCTCTCCCTGCAACCACTGCCTCCTGCTGTCAGCCACTGCCTCGCCCTGTGACTCTCTGCCTCCTGCTTTCACCCACTGCCTCCCCCTCTGACCCACTGCCTTTCCCTCTCACTCTCTACCACCCTCTGCCATCCATGTCACCCATTGCCTCCTGCTGTCACCTACTGCCTCTCCTTGTTACCCACTGCCTTTCCTTCTCACACTCTGCCCCCTCTGCCACTCCCAGTCACCAATCGCCTCCTGCTGTCACCTACTGCCTTTCCTTCTGTCACTATATGTCCTCCTGCTGTCACCTTCTGCCTCCTCCTGCCAAACACTGCCCCTGCTGTCACCGACTGCATATCCCTGTCACATTCTGCTTTCCACTGCCTCCCTTGTCACCCAGCAGACATGCACTATTCTCCCTATTGCAAAAATGTATTCAATTAATTAAAAACACTCTAGCCCTCATTTATTATTCGCACTGGTTATGCAGCACATTAGCCTTGTTTTTTTCTGTTTTTATTTTTCCATTTTATTGGCTGTTTACATTTTTATTCCTGTGAATGGATGGGTAGAGACCCAACTGCATTGCTTTGCCCAGGGGCCTACACTGCTGTTAAGTCGGCCCTGCCAAAGTGGACTGTGTGATGCTCCCGCTGGCTGTTTACTGAGTGCTGACAATAGTTGGGTCCTGCAGCAGTGAGCTATACACGCTGGGAGTACACACTATCCCAGCATTTCAACCATAGTGGTTATTTTATCTACATGATTCAATTACACACATTCACAGAGTGCCGCTAATAACCATGCTCCCAGTAGTGAGCTATAGACACTTGGAGTACACAATGTCACAGCGTTTAACTACAGTGGCTATATTGCACCCACGCAGATACATTGCCTTATAGATGTATTCAATCACTAGATCTTGGGATTAATGATATCCTCTGGTACCTTACTTGTACTAATAACATATACAGAAAAACATCTGTGGGAAATTATTTGAATAATAAAGATGAAGTATATATTTGGGTAATACAATAGTAATAGCAGTATACGGAGGATTGCGTTTCCCTATGACAGAATAGTATTTCTATGACTACTGTAAATGTGATATATACTTCAAAATGTATGGGAAAATTATCCCATGATATGAATAAAATACTGTATATTTTACATGGTACAGATTATTCTGATAATAAAAGTGAATCTTATTGAAGCTATCATGAAATCTCATTCCATAACTTTACGACTCAGAGAAACCAGAAACACTAGAGAGTTGAATGTTTTAAACTGTACATATTGACAATTTACATACAGTAGAAACAATTTTTATCCGTCTGATAAATTGTAACTAAAGAGCAGTTTACTAGTTGTGTTAAAATATAGTGCTGTGGATTGTTTGAGGGAGGGGGCCCCAAACTGGTATTTACCTAGGGCCCCATGAGGTCTAAATACAGCTCTGCTGCCTGTATCCTGATACTCCGTCTCACCTCCATGTTGTAAGTGAGTGAGCTATTGTATACATGACACACTTCAGCAGAAGTAAAAGGTGACACAGGTCCAAAAGAGAGGACATAAATTATTTCCGAGTGCAGTTTTCTTGGAGTTGAGCAGCCCCCAGATGTACTGTTAAAGGGGTGTAGTATTTGTTGACGGAGGTTGGGCTCCCGACCACCGGCATACCGACAGCTGGGCGAGCGCAAATGCGCCCCTTGCTGTGCGTCTATTCATCACTGCTCTGCTAAGCAGGGCAGCGATGACAGGAGCCCCCCATCTGCTCCCATCGCAGTTGAAACAGCGGGACAGTCCCCAAAAAATGGGACTGTCCCACAAAAATCGGGACAGTTGGGAGGTATGTATTCATGCAGGGTATATCATACTACTACATACGTAATATGCCATGAGTCCCTGTATGGCTTTTCTCCCACAGTGTAACCTGCCTCGTCTGGTACTTTTTGTGGGTGGAATATGCAGTATAACCCATGGAATTTATTACCCAAAATATCTGCACCATCCAATATTATGCTTATTGTGCTCTCTCTAGTTTTAATTCTGTATGGTTTTCTACTTGCAATAATAGAAAAGCCTTTGTATTATGTATTTGATATCTGTAAAGTGACTTTGAGTCCTGCCAGAGTAAAGTGCTACATAAATAAAATTATTATTATTATTATTATTATTATTATTATTATTATTTTTTATTTTTTTTAAAAAGCCTGTAAAATGACAATTAGAAGCTGATTGGTTGACACTTTATCTCTCTTCACTTTATCTTCCTCCCTGATACATTTATGTATCTCAGTTCAAACAATCAGTGGGATGTAATGCAGTCAGAGATCGCCAGAGGTGCAGGATGTTGGCCAATCTCAGACATTTTTTTAAAGGGGCAATCACTTACAGTGCATGGTTTTGCCTTCTGTTTGCGCCTTTAAAAAAAAAATGTCCAAGATCGGATGGCATCCCACACGTCCGGCGATCTCAGACTCCATTACATTGCGCAGAATATTATGCAATATTGTGCTATTAGTACAAGCAGTGCTAGAACACCATAACACGTGAATGAATCACATTGAGCTATGCAATGTGCAGTCAGATTTGGGTAGATGGTCATCACATCGTATACAAAAGAACTTTACAAAGACAAAATAAACAAAGTGCTTATTCTGTGTGGAGGGCTCTTCCTTGCATGACAACATCTTCTACTCAGACTTACCTACATTTTGGCTGCTCTCTGCGGGAGAGAGCAGCCAGGTCAGCTCAGAGGGCGGGCAGGGGAGGCTGTGACATCGTGGAGGGGGTGGGGCGGAGCGGGGGCGGAGCAAGGGCGGGGTCATGACGATGCCTCTTTCAAACCACGCCCCCGCTCTGTAATGCCGCGATCACCGGCATTACACTGCAGGGGGCGTGGCTATGATGACGCGATTCAGCAAGAATCGCGTCATCAACTGCCCAGACCGCCCACTTCACACACTAAGTGGGCGGACGGGCAGGGGGGTCCCCACGAATCGGGAGACTTGCCTGCTCTTCCGGGGGGCCGGGAGGGTCACACGATTTTCGGGAGCCTCCCGGCCATTCCGGGAGAGTAGGCAAGTATGCTTCTACTAGCCATCAATCAAGCATACCCAGAAAATGTATATTTCAGGCAGGCTTATCAAATTCCAGAACAACCCATTTAATCTCCTAAACTATTTTACAAAATGACCGCCCTCCTACACAGTTCATGTAAAAGTTACTTCTATTCTCTTTCTATACCCCCAAGCAACCCTTTGACCCAACCTAACATTGCTGTGCAATTGGATCATATACTGAATTCCACTAAGTACTTTTTGCCCTACAATCTGTCTGGAGCAATATACAGTACAGTGTGTTGCATTTGTCTTCATCTCTTGTATTAAGGGGGTCATTCCGAGTTGTTCGCTCGTTGCCGATTTTCGCTATGCTGCAATTTGTTGCTAACTGCGCATGGTACGCAGAGTGCATGCGCTTAGTTATTTTACTAAAAACTTAGCAGTTTTGCTGTGGCTTCAGCAGCGCTTTTCAGTCGCACTGCTGAACGGTGTGTGATTGACAGGAAAGGGGCGTTTCTGGGTGGCAACTCAGCGTTTTCCCGGCGTTTACAAAAAACGCAGGCGTGTCAGGAAAAAACGCAGGAGTGGCTGGGGAAATGGGGGAGTGGCTGGCCGAATGCAGGGCGTGTTTGTGACGTCAAACCAGGAACTAAACGGACTGAGCTGATGGCAATCTGTGAGTAATTCCGGAGCTACTCAGAAACTGCAAAGAATTATTTAGTAGCAGTTTTGCTACTCTTTCGTTCGCTATTCTGCTAAGCTAAAATACACTCCCAGAGGGCGGCGGCCTAGCGTGTGCAATGCTGCTAAAAGCAGCTAGCGAGCGAGCAACTCGGAATGAGGGCCTAAACTCTTAATATTCTATAGAAGGTAAACTTGTGAGCAGGGCCCTCTGTCTATCTGTTATTACCCACTCTTCTGTATTACTGTGTTGCTAATTGTAAAGAGCAATGAAATATGCTTACACTGTTTCATCCCTTTCACATTTTTTTGTCTTGTTGCACCTAGGATTTTGTACACGGGTCCTTACCGGATGTGAGCTGGCGTAGCCCCTTTCAGACTGGTGGCTTGACCTGGCTTATTGTTGATTATGTCACTGCTGACACAGCCTGTTTGAGATGAGATTATCTCCAAGTGGTGACTCTAATTTCAACATGGTGCTTTCACACTGCACAATATATCGGGTTGCTGCACGTCCACGTGCAATAACCCAGAATATGTATGGCATGTGAAAGGTATAAATGGTACTTAATAAATAAGTAAATAAATAGATAGTATGCTAATCCACCCTACAGAAAGCTAACCTAGGTTTCTGCCTACAATGTACATACATCTCTAGCTGACAGCAAATGACTGATAAAAATAACCCAACCAGTAACTTCTTCTTTCTTCTAGGCATTTGGATGGACCTTTGTCTTACTCATGACTTTCCTGGCCTTTCTTGTCAGAGCCATCCGACCCTGCTTTACACAAGCAGCTTTTCTGAAGAGCAAATACTGGTCCCACTATATTGACATAGAGCGTAAGCTCTTCGACGAGACCTGCACTGAGCACGCAAAAAGCTTTGCAAAACTCTGTATTCAGCAGTTCTTCGAGACCATCAACAAAGATATGAACTTAGAACATTCCCGCATATTAGAGAAAGCAGCAGAACAGGAAGAAGGTGACAAACTCCTAGGGATTACAAGTCAAGGATCAATGAACATGCTACTGAAGAACTGGCATAAATGCAAACCCCCCCTCAACTTAAATACTTATGAACACCAAAATGGGAATGGATATATTAAAGAAAATGAAACCTTCAATAACCTAAATGTACCCAAGAAAGAATCTATAGCTTATTATAGTAAGGTTTAAAAGGACTAAACGTTGACTAGAGGATTGCTAAAAAGAAAGCTGGAGGAGGCACATTGATGGAGTCAGATCATACATTCTAGAAGCAACATGTCCATCTCTTGACCAGCTGTACCACATCTTATGATTTATCAAGAGCATATTTATATACTGTAGTAGATAATGTTTCTTTCATAAGAAAAGTATAATGATGGGGTCAAGGGATACACTGATAGTCTAGGGTGGACGGTGAAGTGGCAAAGTGGTGAGAAATTTCAGAGAGGTTCTGCAGCGAATGGGATGCTACTGAAGATGATAGGTGATTTTCAATGTTCATTCTGACAATTTTTTGGACCTCTACAGGACCAAGGTTTAGGAAATTTATGGTGATTAAAGTGTCAGCATATGCCCCCAAGAGTTCCACATAGGAGCTGTCATTTTTGGGGTGTCACCTAGCCTGCTGATGAGTGACCAGAAGATAGACATTTGTTTACAAGCCACACCAGTCATACTTGCCAACTTTTTCTGTAAAAGACTAAAGTAAAGTTCAGTACTGTATACAGTACTGGAGCAGCTCTAAAGTAAATATACTGATTAGTGCAATTATAAGTGGCAGAAAGCTTTCCAGTGGAAAGGTGTTCAAATATATATTATAATCAGCTGTATTCTACAGTATTATATAGAACATTGATAAAAGTCTGTTTGACTTGTGACCTATGATGTTTTTATATTTTTTGTGTATTTTTTATTCATTGTTGAACTCTGAGCTATTGTGTTAATTTAACTCAAAGACATCAAAGACTTTTCGATATGAAATATAATGTACTGTAACTAAAGTAAGTCAATAAAAGATGTCAGTTTTATAGTTATAAAGGAATAACAATGGCATTTATTTCCAAGGTAGACAGCGTTTGCAAAAGGTGTACATATATGCCTGGATCATAGTCATCAGACGGTTTTACTATGTACATTGGCACTGGGAGGACTTTACTAAAGCTGGATAAACACTGGGCAATATAGCCACCCGCGGGTGACTGCACAAGATTAGGTTGTTCTACAGGATCTAAGGAACTGGATCTCTTCCAGGTCACACCAGGGTCTTTAAGTGGGTTGAGTATGATATGTTGACAGTCATAATGTCGGCATCCCTCATATTTACATGAAAATGGTGACGTGGACATTGACCAGTGATGAAATGTCAACATGTTAGAATGTGTACATATCGTCCTGGTAAATTACCTGATGTTCCGCAGTGGCTCCAGCGTGGATTCCATGTCTCGGTGGTCATGTGATTGTCACTTCCATGTGAGAGCTGTGATCTTATGGTGTTCCAGTGAGTATTTGTCCCATATCTCTACTCATAACCCTTCCTCTAGTGCCTACCCTAACCCTTCCACCCACAGCCATTATAGTCTGATCTGAATACACTACAAGTCCCATGAGCCCTTGAAGCCATTACTCCTGGACTTCCGGTTTTTACTGATGCATAAAGTACACATTTTTATTCAATTATATTGATTTATTTTGCTTCTTTTTATGCATATTGGAAACTGATGTAATAAATTAGATTACCTATACTGACATATCAATAAAATTGATTTTATATTTCTCAGTGGTGCAGCTGGTTCTAACTTGATAGAGTTCTACAGGAGTGTTGAATTTGTTATCATGTTGGGTATAAATATCAGGCTAGTGTCTGAACTGCTCATATTGCTTCTGAAGAAGCTGGAGGGAGATTGCCCCAGCGAAACAAGTTAAGCAGCTACACAACCTTTTAAAAGCTCATTTGCACCTCCCACTGATGCTACATTGATTCCTCCAGACCCTAACAATTGGGACTGCATTTTGCCCAGGCACACCAGCACTGGCCATCTGCCATCTCTCCAGCCACAAATCCACAGCCAAAACAACTGCATTTTGCTTAAGGACTATCTGTACATAAATATCCAAGGACTGGTAAATATCCCTAATGGAAAACGGCCAATCTAGACTGTCACCAGTGGCAGAACTAGCGACGGTGCAGCCAGTGCATTGCACTGAGGCCTTCCACACTGAAGTAGCCCACAGCTGCCGGCATTGCAATATGTCACACTTAGTCATTGTATGCCGCTGCCGCCAGTCCGAATCAAACTGGGGCGTGTTGGGGGCATGATCACAGCAGCTGCGTGATGTCACACGCAGCCGCTGCAATCGGGAAGATGGCAGTGGACCTCCGAATGTGGCTCCGAATCAGGGCCACATATTCTATAAAAGCAAAAGAGTCTCCAGACTCCTATTAGAGCGGTTCTGTCTTCCTGACAGATGAACAAACATGAATTTAGGGGTTCCAAGTTGAATCGAGTCCTAGTTTGGAATCACTCTGGAGTCCCAGCTCGGGTCTGTTGTCAGTTTGGAACTCGGATTTAAAAACTGAACTCAGGTTTTGGGTTTCCTGTACACAGGTCCAAAGTACATGATTTTAGCTGGTTTCATCGATTTTTATCAATGTTTTTTGCTTATGCTTATAGATTTTTATCTATTTTAAAGGAGTCCAAACTCAAAACAAAGACCGTATCCGTACCAATTCGTACGTATCTGTATCAAAACACTTGAGGGTGGTTTTGCCAAAATGATTAATTAGAACCAAAACACGGGAGTTTGTGCAAATTTCAATTCTTATGAATATTTGTATAGACACAGACCCTGTCATAAGTGAATTTTCATTTCATGGACAGTTCAATGCTAAAAATGAATGAAATAAAATAATAATACATAAATAGAATGACAGCAACACACTATAAATAGTAAATCTATTTCTACTATAGAACACAAAATTTAGAGATGTGCGGCGGTAACTTTTTCGTGTGTTGTGTTTTGGTTTTGGATCTGGATTCTCGCTCGTGTTTTGGATCTGGATTAGTTCTGCCAAAACCACCCTTTCGGGTTTTGGTTTTGGATCTGGATGATTTTTGGAAAAAAAACACAAAAACAGCTAAAATCACAGAATTTGGCGGTATTTTTGATCCTACAGTATTATTAACCTCAATAACATTAATTTCCACTCAGTTCCAGCCTATTCTGAACACCTCACACCTCACAATATTGTTTTTAGGCCAAAAGGTTGCACAGAGGTAGCTGGATGACTTTGCTAAGCGACACAAGTGTGCAGCACAAACACCTGGCCAATTTAGGAGTGGCACTGCAATGTCAGACAGGATGGTAGATTTAAAAAATAGGCCCCAAACAGCACATCATGCAAAGAAAAAAAGAGGTGCAATGAGGTAGCTGGATGGCTAAGCTAAGCTAAGCGACACAAGTGTGCGGCACAAACACCTGGCCCATCTATCAGTGGCACTGCAGTGGCAGACAGGATGGCACTATTAAAAACTAGGCACCAAACATCACATCATGCAAATAAGAAAAAGAGGTGCAATGAGGTAGCTGAATGGCTAAGCTAAGCGACACAAGTGTGCGGAACAAACACCTGGCCCATCTAGGAGTGGCACGCAGTGGCTGAATGTCAACAGTGGCCCGCAATTTTTTTGACCACCGACAGCATCTCCTGCACGCCCCTGTCATTTAAAAAAAAAATTCTGCACCACCAAAATAATTGTATGTGCAAAACATGGGACGTGCTGGAATTTGCCCAGATGTAATGCACGCACAATATTGGTGGACTTATACGGCAGTACCCCATAGCTTATACTGCAGTACCCCTGGACTTATACAGCAGTACCCCTGGACTTATACGGCTGCACCACTGACTTACACTGGACTTATACGGCAGAACCCCATGACTTATGCGGCTGCTCCACTGGACTGGACTTATATGGCAGTACCCCTGGACTTATATGGCAGTACTGCTGGAATTATACGGCAGTACCACTCGTCTTATACGGCAGTACCCCTGGACTTATACGGATGCACCACTGGACTGGACTTATACAGCAGTACCCCTGTACTTATACGGCAGTACCACTGGACTTATACAGCAGTACCACTGGACTTAAACGGCAGTACCACTGGACTTATATGGCAGAACCCCTGGACTTATACAGCAGTACCCCTGGACTTATACAGCAGTACCTCTGAACTTATACGGCAGTACCCCTGGACTTATACAGCTGCACCACTGACTTATACGGCAGTTCCACTGGACTTATACAGCAGAACCCCATGACTTATACGGATGCAATACTAGACTGGACTTATATGGCAGTACCCCTGGACTTATATGGTAGTACCGCTGGACTTATACGGCAGTACCACTCGGCTTATACGGCAGTACCCCCGGACGTATATGGATGCAACACTGGACTTGACTTATACGGCAGTACCCCTGGACTTATACAGCAGTACCCCTGGACTTATACAGCAGTACCACTGGACTTATACAGCAGTACCACTGGACTTATACGGCAGCACCCCTGGACTTATATGGATGCACCACTGGACTGGACTTATACGGCAGTATCCCTGGACTTATACAGCAGTACCACTGGACTTATACGGCAGTACCCCTGGACTTATACGGCAGTAACCCTGGAATTATACGGCCTCACCACTGGACTGGACTTATACAGCAGCACCACTGGATTTATACAGCAGTACCCTTGGACTTATACGGCAGTACCCTTGGACTTATACGGCAGTACCATTGGACTTATACGGCAGTACCCCTGGACTTATACGGCAGTACCCCTGGACTTATATGACAGTAATACTGGACTTATACAGCAGTACCCCTGGACTTAGACAGCAGTACCCCTAGAGTTATACTGCTGCAGCACTGGAATGGACTTATACAGCAGTACCCATGGACTTATACAGCAGTTCCACTGGACTTATACAGCAGTACCCCTGAACTTATATGGCTGTACCCCTGAACTTATACAGCAGTACCACTGGGCTTATACGGCAGTACCCCTGGACTTATACAGATGAACCACTGGACTGGACTTATACATCAGTACCCCTGGACTTATACGGCAGTACCACTGGACTTATACGGCAGCACCCCTGGACTTATACAGCAGTACCCCTGGACTTATACGGCAGTACCACTGGACTTATACGGCATTACCCCTGGAATTATATGGCTGCACCACTGGACTGAACTTATACAACAGTACCCCTGGACTTATACAGCAGTTCCACTGGACTTATACGGTAGTACCCCTGGATTTATACTGCAGTACCCCTGGACTTATACGGCAGTACCACTGGACTTAAACGGCAGTACCACTGGACTTATATGGCAGTACCCCTGGACTTATACGGCAGTACCCCTGGACTTATACAGCAGTACCTCTGAACTTATACGGCAGTACCCCTGGACTTATACAGCTGCACCACTGACTTATACGGCAGTTCCACTGGACTTATACAGCAGAACCCCATGACTTATACTGCTGCACTACTAGACTGGACTTATATGGCAGTACCCCTGGACTTATATGGCAGTACCGCTAGACTTATACGTCAGCACCACTCGGCTTATACGGCAGTACCCCTGGACTTATATGGATGCAACACTGGACTTGACTTATACGGCAGTACCCCTGGACTTATACAGCAGTACCACTGGACTTTTACGGAAGAACTCCTGGACTTATACGGCAGTATCCCTGGACTTATACGGCAGTACCACTGGACTTATATGGCAGTACCCCTGGACTTATACGGCAGTACCCCTGGAATTATACGGCTGCACCACTGGACTGGACTTATACAGCAGTACCCCTGGACTTATACAGCAGTACCCTTGGACTTATACGGCAGTATCCTTGGACTTATACGGCCGTACCCATGGACTTATACGGCAGTACCATTGGACTTATACGGCAGTACCGCATGACTTATACGGCAGTACCCCTGGACTTATACGGCAGTACCACTGGACTTATACGGCAGTACCACTGGACTTAGACAGCAGTACCCCTAGAGTTATACTGCTGCAGCACAAGAATGGACTTATATAGGCAGTACCCATGGACTTATACAGCAGTTCCACTGGACTTATACGGCAGTACCCCATAACTTATATGGCTGTACCCCTGAACTTATACAGCAGTACCACTGGGCTTATACAGCAGTACCCCTGGACTTATACAGATGAACCACTGGACTGGACTTATACGGCAGTACCACTGGACTTATACGGCAGCACCCCTGGACTTATACGGCAGTACCCCTGGACTTATACGGCAGTACCACTGGACTTATACGGCAATACGCTTGGAATTATATGGCTGCACCACTGGACTGAACTTATACAACAGTACCACTGGACTTATACAGCAGTTCCACTGGACTTATACGGTAGTACCCCCGGACTTATACTGCAGTACCCCTGGACTTATACGGCATTACCACTGGACTAATACGGCAATACCCCTGGATTTATATGGCTGCACCACTGGACTGGACTTATACGGCAGTACCCCTGGACTTATACGGCAGTACCCCTGGAATTATACAGCTGCACCACTGGACTGGACTTATACAGCAGCACCCCTGGACTTATACAGCAGTACCCTTGGACTTATACGGCAGTACCCTTGGACTTATACGGCAGTATCATTGGACTTATACGGCAGTACCCCTGGACTTATACGGCAGTACCCCTGGACTTATTTGACAGTAATACTGGACTTATACAGCAGTACCCCTGGACATAGACAGCAGTACCCCTAGAGTTATACTGCTGCAGCACTGGAATGGACTTATACAGCAGTACCCATGGACTTATATGGCTGTACCCCTGAACTTATACAGCAGTACCACTGGGCTTATACGGGAGTACCCCTGGACTTATACAGATGAACCACTGTACTAGACTTATACATCAGTACCCCTGAACTTATACGGCAGTACCAATGGACTTATACGGCAGCACCCCTGGACTTATACGGCAGTACCACTGGACTAATACGGCATTACCCCTGGAATTATATGGCTGCACCACTGGAATGAACTTAAACAACAGTACCCCTGGACTTATACAGCAGTTCCACTGGACTTATACGGTAGTACCCCTGGACTTATACTGCAGTATCCCTGGACTTATACGGCAGTACCACTGGACTTAAACGGCAGTACCACTGGACTTATATGGCAGAACCCCATGACTTATACGGCAGTACCCCTGGACTTATACAGCAGTACCTCTGAACTTATACGGCAGTACCCCTGGACTTATACAGCTGCACCACTGACTTATACGGCAGTTCCACTGGACTTATACAGCAGAACCCCATGACTTATACGGCTGCACTACTAGACTGGACTTATATGGCAGTACCCCTGGACTTATATGGCAGTACCGCTAGACTTATACGTCAGTACCACTCTGCTTATACGGCAGTACCCCTGGACTTATATGGATGCAACACTGGACTTGACTTATACGGCAGTACCCCTGGACTTATACAGCAGTACCCCTGGACTTATACAGCAGTACCACTGGACTTATACAGAAGAACTCCTGGACTTATACAGCAGTACCCCTGGACTTATATGGATGCACCACTGGACTGGACTTATACGGCAGTACCACTGGACTTATACAGCAGTACCTCTGAACTTATACGGCAGTACCCCTGGACTTATACAGCTGCACCACTGACTTATACGGCAGTTCCACTGGACTTATACAGCAGAACCCCATGACTTATACGGCTGCACTACTAGACTGGACTTATATGGCAGTACCCCTGGACTTATATGGCAGTACCACTGGACTTATACGGCAGTACCCCTGGACTTAGACAGCAGTACCCCTAGAGTTATACTACTGCAGCACTAGAATGGACTTATACAGCAGTACCCATGGACTTATACAGCAGTTCCACTAGACTTATACGGCAGTACACCTGAACTTATATGGCTGTACCCCTGAACTTATACAGCAGTACCACTGGACTTATACAGAAGAACTCCTGGACTTATACAGCAGTACCCCTGGACTTATATGGATGCACCACTGGACTGGACTTATACGGCAGTACCACTGGACTTATACAGCAGTACCTCTGAACTTATACGGCAGTACCCCTGGACTTATACAGCTGCACCACTGACTTATACGGCAGTTCCACTGGACTTATACAGCAGAACCCCATGACTTATACGGCTGCACTACTAGACTGGACTTATATGGCAGTACCCCTGGACTTATATGGCAGTACCGCTAGACTTATACGTCAGTACCACTCGGCTTATACGGCAGTACCCCTGGACTTATATGGATGCAACACTGGACTTGACTTATACGGCAGAACCCCTGGACTTATACAGCAGTACCCCTGGACTTATACAGCAGTACCACTGGACTTATACGGAAGAACTCTTGGACTTATACGGCAGTACCCTTGGACTTATATGGATGCACCACTGGACTGGACTTATACGGCAGTACCACTGGACTTATACGGCAGTACCCCTGGAATTATACGGCTGCACCACTGGACTGGACTTATACAGCAGTACCCCTGGACTTATACGGCAGTACCACTGGACTTATACGGCAGTACCCCTGGACTTAGACAGCAGTACCCCTAGAGTTATACTACTGCAGCACTAGAATGGACTTATACAGCAGTACCCATGGACTTATACAGCAGTTCCACTAGACTTATACGGCAGTACACCTGAACTTATATGGCTGTACCCCTGAACTTATACAGCAGTACCACTGGGCTTATACGGCAGTACCCCTGGACTTATACAGATGAACCACTGGACTGGACTTATACATCAGTACCCCTGGACTTATACGGCAGTACCACTGGACTTATACGGCAGCACCCCTGGACTTATATGGCAGTACCACTGGACTTATACGGCAATACCCCTGGAATTATATGGCTGCACCACTGGACTGAACTTATACAACAGTACCCCTGGACTTATACAGCAGTTCCACTGGACTTATACGGTAGTACCCCTGGACTTATACTGCAGTACCCCTGGACTTATACGGCAGTACCCCTGGACTTATACGGCAATACCCCTTGATTTATATGGCTGCACCACTGGACTGGACTTATACGGCAGTACCCCTGGACTTATACGGCAGTTCCACTGGACTTATACGGCAGTACCCCTGGACTTATACAGCAGTTCCACTGGACTTATACGGCAGTATCCCTGGACTTATACGGCAGTATCCCTGGACTTATACGTCAGTACCCCTGTACTTATACAGCAGTACCACTGGACTTATACGGCAGTACCACTGGACTTATACGGCAGTACCCCTGGACTTATACGGCAGTATCACTGGCCTTATACGGCAGTACCCCATGACTTATACAGCAGTACCCCTGAACTTATACGGCAGTACCCCTGAACTTATACGGCAGTACCCCTGAACTTATACAGCAGTACTCCTGGGCTTATATGGCAGTACTTCTGGACTTATACAGATGAACCACTGGACTGGACATATACAGAAGTACCCCTGGACTTATACAGCAGTACCCCTGGAGTTATACGGCTGAACCACTGGAATGGACTTATACAGCAGTACCCCTGGACTTATACAGCAGTTCCACTGGACTTATACAGCAGTACCCCTGGACTTATATGGCAGTACCCCTGGACTTATACGGCAGTACTCCTGGACTTATACAGCAGTACCACTGGTTTTATATGGCAGTACCCCTAAACTTATACGGCTGTATCCCTGAACTTATACAGCAGTACCACTGGGCTTATACAGCAGTACTCCTGAACTTATACATATGAACCACTGGACTGTACTTGTACGGTAGTACCCCTGGACTTATACAGCAGTTCCACTGGACTTATACGGCAGTACCCCTGGACTTATACGGCAGTACCACTGGACTTATACAGCAGCACCCCTGTACTTATACGGCAATACGCTTGGAATTATATGGCTGCACCACTGGACTGGACTTATACAGCAGTACCCCTGGACTTATACAGCAGTTCCATTGGACTTATACGGCAGTACCCCTGGACTGGACTTATACGGCAGTACCCCTGGACTTATACGGCAGTTCCACTGGACTTATACGGCAGTACCACTGGACTTATAAGGAAGTACTCCTGAACTTATTTGGTAGTACCCTATGACTTATACGGCAGTACCCCTTGACTTATATGGCAGTACCCTTGGATTTATTTGACAGTACCCCTGGACTTATACGGCAGTACCCCTGGACTTATACGGCAATACCCCTGGACTTATACGGCAATACCCCTGAACTTATATGGCAGTATCCCTAGACTTATACGACTGCACCACTTGACTGGACTTATACGGAAGTACCCCTGGATTTATGCGGCAGTACCCCTGGACTTATAAGGCAGCACCACTGGACTTATGGCAGCACAGGACACCACCACTGGACTTATGGCAGCACAGGACACCCCCACTGGACTGATGCAGCACAAGACAGCACCACTGCACTAGACTTATACAGCAGCACCACTGGATTTATGGCAGAACAGGACACCACCACTGTGACTGGGCTGATGCATCACAAGGCACCACTACTGGACTGATGTAGCACAAGACAGCACTGGAATGACACATAAGAGCAGGTCGCCACCCCACGTGCCACACCACTTTCCCGCACAGACACTGAGGAGACATGTCCTCTCGCTACACTCTCCAATTCTGGAGTGAAAATGGTGGCGACGCGCGGCTCCTTATATGGAATCCAAAACCCGCGAGAATCCGACAGCGGGATGATGACGTTTTGCCTCGTTCTGGTTTCTGAGCCTGGTGAGAAGTCCCGAGCCGGGCTCGGATCCGGGCTCGGGACGTGATGTTCGGGTGGGTTCGGTTCTCAGGGAATCGAACCCGTTCATCCCTACCACAAATAATAATAAAAATACAAACATAAAGCTAAATGGTTCTGCGTGGGTCACGCAAAGTTGCCTTGTAACCATTGCCGAGTGTTTCTGAGACATACTGTAGCTCACATTTCAGTGTTAGTAACCTGCATTTGCCATGGCTGAGTCATCTCTGCAGAAAGGGTATCTAGTGTGAGTTTCCACACATCAATGAGTGTTCTTTAAAAGGAATGTCATTACTGACAACTGAGATAACAAGAATGCAGCATTTCTGGGTGCCAGTGGTCCACAAACCCACACTTTGTGCTAGCAGGCACATACCTGGCGTCTCATCTTAGGCGTAACTAGTTTCCAATAAATGCAATAGAAATGCTACTTCTGCAAATGCAATGTTAAACAGAATACATTCTATCTCTATATTAATCAACATTTATCTTATTTAGGTTTCGTAAAATACAGTGGTATACATTATTGCAAATAGAGAATCATAAATTATCTGTATGCTTACTTTTATGGTAATACTATTAACAAATATCTAAGATCCACTTTGACAAAGTTATAGGTTACTTACATACTGTACACAGGGTCGAACTGTCCCACAGGAGTACAGGGGAGACCCCCGGAGGCAGTAGCGGATCATGCCACGGGCAAGCAGGACTTTTGCCCGTGGCGCCGCCTTCCGGAGGGCGCCGCACCGTGGCAAGATCCGCTACTGTGCCCCCCCCGCCGCTGTGCCCCCCGCTGTCACCCCCGCCGCTGTGCCCCCCGCTGGTCCCCAGCTCTGAAGGGAACCAGACGCTACGCGTCTAGTTTCCCTTCGTGGAGGGGACCTTTGCTGTGCAGTGCGCGATGATGTCATCGCACACCGCACAGCATTGTGGCACAGACGCTAGGGGTCATAATTGACCTCTAGTGTCTATGCTGATGGAGGAGAGGAGCGGCGCCAGCGGCTGTCTGCAGCGGTCTGGATCAGGAACGGGGATAGCAAGTATACTTTTTTTATTTTTATTCCAGCGGCGCTACAGGGGGCACAAATGGGGACGTTACTGACCACGCCCCCGTGTGAAGCCACGCCCCTATAGTTTTGCCCGGGGCACAACCACAGGCAGAACCGACCCTGCCCGGAGGGCCCCACTTCCTGAGGGCCCTCCCCTTCCTCTAAGGATTAGGTTCCAGACTGTGCACTTGAATTATACATTATACATATATTACATTACTGTATACTGCACAGGACTATGATATACTGTATCTTCTACCGTGCATTAATCTGGTACATGATCATGCATGAACTATATTTATTAAGAGGGCCAAACTCTCTAATGGTTAGCCAAACATCTGCGTTGGCTGGCCACACCCACTCTGGAGGCTGACCACACCTCTGAGCATGGGCTTTACTACTGCAGTTTCCCAGTGGGCCGTTTATGTCCCAATTGAACAATGTTATACCAGTTCTTTCCCAATGGCGGTGTGCTAATTTGTTTCCCAGTAAGAAAGGATATGTGTTTAAGGTGCATTTTCATTGTTAAAACCCATTGACCTCTCACATTCCTCCCCTCCATTAATTAGGCGGTTGGTACCAAAAGACTGGCGCAATTCAGTATTGCTCCATTACAGGGACAGCCGCTCCTAAAAGCAGCTGTCCCCACAAGCTCCATCACTAGAGCTTTAGAGCTCTTAACCTCTAACGTTTAGCTAAGTGTTACTATTCAGTTCATGCATACTTATGGAGAATACTGGAAGAGGCTGCTGTAACCCTCTACGCAACCTTAATATCTTTTCCAACAGCTTCAGTTGCCAGAATGAGGGATCCAGCTCAGAAAAGTCTACATTTTTGGAGCTTGATGAATGAAGGAACCCATACTAGTGTAGGGGGGATGGTGTGCCAAATCAGAACTGTGATGAGTGCAGGAGATACATATCAGTGATATCGTCTGTGTTACAGTAATGCAGAATGGGTCTGTTTCCACAAGTACCATGAACCTATACAGCTTGATAAATAGGCATTATTTAAAACATTTTTGGGTGAAATCTGTAGAAAGTAACAATTTTATATGATTTACTTGCAAAAATTATGCATCCTCAGGTTGTATAATATCTGTTGCAGTCCCTCCATTTTCGATCACAAAACTAGGTTTCTAGGGGGCTATTAAAGTGTGAAAATTGACAGGCTTGGCCATGGTAGCTAATTCCATATTTAGATGTCATTGTTCCATAGTAGTGTATGGGCTACTGTAATGCATCTGCCAATACTTAACTTCAGGACACTGTACCCGAACCCTGGGAAATAAGGGGCCTGCTGCTACTGGCACGATTCCAGGTGCGGCTATTCTCAATATACGTCAATCTGAGAATGCTGCCCCTGACACCTTACTGATTATCTCAGTGCATGTGGTTAATCAACGTGGTAACTGCCACGAGCAGAAGTACCTTTTGGGTCAAGCCCATGGTGAGCACCTGATCTCACCTCAAACACAATTAGTAATACGTAAAAATTAGGTGACATGAGCGTCTTGGGGTTTGGGTGTGAAAACACAGAATCCAGAACTAAGATTAAGATTTTTAATCCAAGTCAAAACTTCAAAGTTTATAGTTACAGAAAAAGAAAAGTTACAAGAATATTATAGTTTAAATAGTCATAAGTAATTACAATTTCAAGAAATAAAATAGGGAAACAAACAACGTCCTAGTCACCTGTAGTACAGAACACTGGTTGAGTGAGGCCTCTCTGCATCTACTGGAACATTATAGGGTCCACCACTCACTGGAACCACCTCATGATAATGACAAATTCTCAGAGTCAGTTTCCCATATTTAAAGCTACTTCATGTTGCAGCTTCCCCGCACCTATTTTGGATTCCTTTAACCCTCCCAAAACCAGAGTGGAGTGAATCTCAGCTTACACTCTTGGGGTTTCTGATCCACTCTGGCAGGGGTGGATTCCCTTATCTTTTGTTTGAAGCTGGCTGAACTGGAACTATGTACACAGGCTCTTAGCAGTTCTAGGAAGATTTCACACCTTGATAGATATACAGTAGTGCCAGGAAAAAAAAATTGCGTCCCCCCCCATATAGCCAGAAAAAAGCATGCGCGCGCCGAAGGCGCGCGCGCTCCCGACAAGGCTGTGTGGCCTGATTAAAATGGGCGTGGTCTCATTACAGTGGGCGTGGCCTCGTCTGATATCACACCCACCACAGGGGGAAAAAATAAAAATAAAAAAGTCCCCTTTTTACACATTACACCAGGCAAGTGTCCCCATATTACACAGCGCGGCAGGCAGGTGTCCCCATTTACAAAGTGCGGCAGGCAGGTGTCCCCATTTTACAAAGTGCGGCAGGCAGATATCCCCATTTTACACAGTACGCAGGCAGGTGTCCCCATTTTACACAGTACGCAGGCAGATATCCCCATTTTACACAGTACGCAGGCAGGTGTCCCCATTTTACACAGTACGCAGGCAGGTGTCCCCATTTTACACAGTACGCAGGCAGGTGTCCCCATTTTACACAGTACGCAGGCAGGTATCCCCATTTTACACAGTGCGGCAGGTGTCCCCATTTTACACAGTGCGGCAGGTGCCCCCATTTTACACAGTGCGGCAGGTGTCCCCATTTTACACAGTGCGGCAAGTGTCCCCATTTTACACAGTACGGCAGGTATCCCCATTTTACACAGTGCGGCAGGTGTCAAGTGGGAGGAGAGAGAGAGAGAGAGAGAATACTTACAACTTGCCGCTCTTCGGGTCCCGCGCGCCGGCCGCCTCCTCCGTCGATGGTTATCTCCAGTCCTCTCCTCCCTCTCTCTTCCACCCGAGCGCTCCTGCTCGGGGGGCGGGGCTTCGCGGAATGACGCAAACGCGTCATTCCGCGAAGGCCCCCCCCCCCGAGCAGGAGCGCTCGGGGGGAGAGAGAGGGAGGAGAGGAGTAGTCACAAAGTGCCGCGGCGGGCGCCCCGTGCGGTTGCACGGCTCGCCCGCCGCTAGAAACGGCACTGAGTAGTGCCTTTACTTGGTTTGCTGGGTGGATTGCTTGTGTGTTATACACAAACTGCAACCTCTAATTACTGTCCCATACAGGATCCTAGGGCTATTAACAGCTCGTCTCTGAAGTTCTGTGGCTATAAAGATATATGCCTGGGCACTACAGTTGCCCAGACCAGAAATGTGTTTCCACTGGCCCGATCATTTGGATCAGTTGTTAGACTGACCCAGCAAGGAGTCGAGTGATCCTTTCACTGGAAAGACCTTCTGACATTTTCCTGTTGCTTTGTGACATTACCTCATAGGGTAGCGAGCACTTTTGAGCAAATAGGGATTTGATTTGGGCTGTCGTTGCCAAAGCATACATGTTGTGGCAACATCAATTCTCCCCCTTTGCCTACAATTGAATCCCCCCATCTTTCTCTCTCTCTCTTTATATATATATATATATATATATATTTATGATGGTCGAGTCACAGTATTATGACCACCAGCTAATAGCCAGAGTAACTGCCGTGTGCAATACGGACAGCAGCTAGTCAGGCTGAACTGTCTAGCTGCTGTCATAGACAGCAGCTAGACCGGCTGAGCTACTCTACTGTAGCATGTCGGTCAGCCCTCACGCACCTTTGTAACCGATGTTCACCTCTCACATCAATGGCACGTGGTGCTCTTCAGTTTTCATAACGTTATTCGCAATGGTGCCATTGTCCAGTCACGATACACCTTCACCACAGCAGCACGAAAACAGTTCACAAACTGCTCTGTGTCAGAAATACTGCCACCCTTGGACCAAATGCCAATAATCATGCCTTTTTGCAACTCGGATAAATCGCCCCTTAAACCCATGACAGAAACAAGTGATATGTGAGCAGATAGCTTATCGCACATGCAAATACTAGATTACACCTGGTGCTAATTGGTAGCTAATTACCTGTATCTTTCAATGGGGTTTACCAAACCCTGAATATGTAACAAGTAAAAAATAAAAATAAAGCAATATATACAGGAAAAAGACTTGGCCTGCACAACTAATAATTAATCAAAATTTTTATTATTCTATATGTATAAGGGGATTATCCTCAATGAACAATGATGCGTTTCTCTGCTTCTATCTCATATCAGCGGCTTCATCATATGATGTTGAAATCCTTATGGTCAGATTGCTGATAGTGGCGTACCTATGGTCAGAATTATGACGGTAAGTACTGGGGTTAGGGTTCGGCACTAGAGGGAGTGTTAGGCTGCAGGTGGGGAGGGGGGTTCATTTTAGTTAGAGTTAGGCTGCAGGAAGGGTGGGATAGGATTAGGGTTAAAATACTCATTGGGATCCATCAGGATTTTAAATGTCAGAACTCTGACTGCCAGGATTTCAACCACTGGACTAACAATACTATCCCACACAGACACAGGAGGATGTGCTGCTGACAAAAATAGATATACTTGCCAACAGCTATGCAATGTTCTATAATAATTTTTTTTTTTTAAATCATCCATGGCAGCTTCTGCATGTCCATTGGGGGAGATTTTATGTGCCTGCCTCATCATGCATCAGATGACCACATCTAGTACACACTTTCTTTTAACCCTTGCATTCCCTTTACTAATACCTACTTGTGGACTCTACTGAGATCATCTGCATACTTCTCACAGTAAGGTGACCCAAACTGTAGCCCATATTCAAGAAGTGGTCCAACTAGTGACTATACACTGGCAATACTACACACAGTATTACATCCTCTGCATGTAAGCCAGTATTTATGCACCTTTGTTACCACTGGGTGAGACTGTGCTTCTACTCATCAGCTAGTATTCTTACAGGAAGTCCTTTTCAATCTGTTTTTATGAAATATATTTCATTTTAAGTTATTGTTACCATGACCTATTGTAGGGTGACCAGACTATTCCTTTAACCTGGGACACAAGCCGGCATTTCATCTGGTTTTAAGCAGCCACAGAACCTGTGTAATTCATGAGTGTCCCAGATTAAAGGGATAGTCTGGTCACCCTTCCTATCGTAGCTATATAACTAGGCTTACTATATTATCCCTTTAAACTGGGACACTCATGAATTACAGAGGTTCTGTGGCTGATTAAAACCAGGTGAAATGCAGGCTTGAATTAAGACAGGCACATAATCTGTGTAATTTATGTGTCCCAGTTTAAAGATATAGTAGGGTAAGCCTATACATAACCCTATGTGTATCTGCATTCATTTTGCATCTGCTATGCAACAGTCCGGACTGGCATTTTGTATCTATGTATTTTTGTGGCAAGTTATTATCCTCCACAGTATTTTTGTCAGTAACTTGGCTGCAGATGTACCCACTTTACCTGTAGAGTTGTACTGCACATTTTTGCAGGGGTATTATGGAATGTACTGTACATCTATCGGTACATAATCTTATGGGTCCTCTTCTGCCTGGCAGTGGTGGATCCAGGGGAAAGCGTGCAACCGCGTCTCCATCACTCTTCTGTCCATGGCACAGGACACACTACTCTGCTGTGAAAAGTTGCATGTGGCATTGGGAGCAATTATCCTGAGCCCCCTCCCGGATCTGCCACAGCTATAACTCTGTATGTAAATGCAGCAGGAGGCGTGTATTTCAATCACTTGTCTCCTGCGTAGGGATCCGAGCTGCGTCAGTGAAAGGAAAAACTAACAGCAGGGAGGATTTCTCGATGTGGAAAATGTGTGATGTTATAAAGTCTTGGTTTATGCACCCATGAGATGGGAATATAAAAGCTGTGGAGCAGGATCATTTGACAGGATGGTGCAAACAGGCAGAAAATAACTCCAAAAATGCAGTAACAGCCACTCATAGAGCTGAATTAAGATTTGTGAGTCCCCAGGGCAGCTACATTGTGGGGTACCAGACAATAATACTGACTGCAGTCAGGAGGGCTGCGCATGTGGGGGCATTTGTGTATCTGGCATTGTGGGCCAATGTGTATCTGACACTGTGGGGACATTTGTATATCTGGCACGGTGGGGCAATGTGTATCTGGCACTGTGGGGGCATTTATGTATCTGGCACTGTGATGCAATGTATATCTGGCACTGTGGGGGCATTTATGTATCTGGCACTGTGGGGGCATTTGTATATCTGGCACTGTGGGGCAATGTATGTCTGACACTGGGGCAATGCGTATCTGACACTTGGGCATTTGTGTATCTGGCACTGTGGGGCAATGTGTATCTGGCACTCTGGAGCAATGTGTATCTGGCACTGTGGGGGCATTTATGTATCTGGCAGTCTTGGGCAATGTGTATCTGGCACTCTGGGGCAATGTATTTCTGGCACTGTGGGGCAATGTATATCTAGCACTGTTGGGCAACGTGTATCTGGCACTATTGGGGTCATTTGTGTATCTGGCCCCCCATAAGTGTATCACGCCCCCATTTTCATTGGCCACGCCCGATGTAGCATTTGGCCACACCCATTATTTGGCACGTGTGCCGAAGGCATGTGCACATAGTATCTATAGGACATTTTTTCTAATTGCACCACTGAGTCCACCTGTGGTAAATTCAGTTGATTGGACATGATTTGGAAAGGCACACACCTGTCTATATAAGGTCCCACAGTGTATGTCTGAGCACAAACCAAACATTAAGTCAAAGGAATTGTCGGTAGACCTCCGAGACAAGATTGTCTCGAGGCACAAATCTGGGAAAGGGTACAGAAAAATATCTGCTGCTGTGAAGGTCCCAATGAGCACAGTGGCCTCCATCATCTGTAAATGGAATAAGTTCAGAACTACCAGGACTCCTCCTAGAGCTGGCCGGCCATCTAAAATGAGTGATCGGGGGAGAAGGGCCCTAGTCAGGGAGGTGACCAAAAACCCAACAGTCACTCTGTCAGGGCAACAGCTTTCCTCTGTGGAGAGAGGAGAACCTTCAAGAAGGACAACCTTCTCTGCAGCAATCCACCAATCAGGTTTATAAGGTAGAGTGGCCAGACGGAAGACACTCCATGGTAAAAAGCGCATAGCAGCCCACCTGGAGATTGCCAAATTGCACCTGAAGGACTCTCAGACCATCAGAAACAAAATTCTCTGGTCTGATGAGACAAAGATTGAACTTTTTGGCGTGAATGCTAGGTGTCATGTTTGGAGGAAACCAGGCACCGCACATCACCAGGCCAATACCACCCCTACAGTGAAGCATTGTGGTGTCAGCATCATTCTGTGGGGTTGTTTTTCAGCTTCAGGAACTGGGAGACTAGTCAGGATAGAGAGAAAGATGAATGCAGCAATGTAGAGAGACATCCTGTATGAAAACCTGCTCCAGAGCTCTTGACCTCAGACTGGGGCGACGGTTCATCTTTCAGCAGGACAACGACCCTAAGCACACAGCCAAGATATGAAATGAGTGGCTTCAGGACAACTCTGTGAATGTCCTTGAGTGGTCCAGCCAGAGCCCAGACTTGAATCCGATTGAACATCTCTGGAGAGATCTGAAAATGGTTGTGTACCGATGCTTCCCATCCAAACTGATGGAGCTTGAGAGGTGCTGCAAAAAGGAATGGATGAAACTGCCCAAAGATAGGTGTGCCAAGCTTGTGGCATCATATTCAAAATGTCTTTAGGCCGTAATTGCTGCCAAAGGTACATCAACAAAGTATTGAGCAAAGGCTGTGAATACTTATGTACATGTGATTTCTTAGATTTTTATTTTTAATAAATTTGCAACAATCTCAAAAATACTTTTTTCACATTGTCATTATGAGGTATTGTGTGTAGAATTTTGATGAAAAAAAATAATTTATTCCAGTTTGGAATAAGGCTGTGACATAACAAAATGTGGAAAAAGTGAAGTGTTGTGAATACTTTCCGTGTGCACTATATATACTGTAAAAGGGCTTTTTATATATCAAAGGAAAATTAGGGACAGGGTTGTAGAACCAGCTGACTCAGCTCTCTGAATACACTGCAGACCACACTGCAGCACCGGGTCAAGTAAGTGGGAAGAATACATGTGGCCCTTTTAATGTTGGGAGGCTTGACGCGTTTCATGATATATTGCTAGTTATTTCTTAGGTTTGTTTTTACTACTGGTAAATGTTTATGTTTTTTAAGCACTTTTTGATTTCCACAAAGACAGGACAGCTGATAGTGATTTTACAGCAACTGCAAAAATTACAGGTGTAAAAATAGGATTTTGATAACCTACCGGTAAATCCTATTTTCTCATACGTCCTAGAGGATGCTGGGGACGACATCAAGACCATGGGGTGTATACCAAAGCTCCAGTACGGGCGGGAGAGTGCGGATGACCCTGCAGCACCGATTGACCAAACTTTAGGTCCTCATCGGCCAAGGTGTCAAACTTGTTGAACTTAGCAAATGTGTTTGACCCACAAGTAGCTGCTCGGCAAAGTTGTAATGCCAAGACCCCCCGGGCAGCCGTCCAGGATGAGCCCACCTTCCTAGTGGAGTGGGCCTTTACCGACGTCGGTAACGGCAATCCAGCCGTAGTATGAGCTTGCTGAATCGTATTCCTAATCCAATGTGCAATAGTCTGCTTGGAAGCAGGACAGCCAATCTTGTTGTGATCATACAGGACAAACAGAGCCTCTATTTTCCGTATACGAGCTGTTCTAGCAACATAGATTTTCAAAGCTCTAACCACATCTAGAGACTTTGAATCAGTGAATGTGTCAGTAACTACTGGCACCACAATAAGTTGGTTTATGTGAAAAGCAGAAACCACCTTTGGAAGAAAATGTTGGAGAGTTCGCAACTCTGCCCTATCTTCATGGAAAATCAGGTAAGGGCTCTTGTGAGACAATGCCCCCAATTCCGACACCCGCCTTGCGGATGCCAATGCCAAAAGCATCACCACTTTCCAAGTGAGAAACTTCAACTCTATCTTTTGTAGAGGCTCAAACCAATCCGATTGTAGGAACTGCAATACCACGTTAAGGTCCCATGGTGCCACTGGAGGCACGAATGGAGGCTGGATGTGCAGAACCTCTTTCACGAAGGTCTGAGCCTCTGGAAGAGAGGCCAATTGTTTTTGGAAGAACACTGACAAGGCCGAAATCTGGACCTTGATTGATCCCAATCGTAGGCCCGTCTCCACACCATCCTGCAAAAAATGGAGAAAACGTCCTAAGTGAACTCTTCCGTAGGAGCTTTCTTGGATTCACACCAAGACACATATTTTCTCCAAATACGGTGGTAATGTTTTGACGTTACTCCCTTTCTGGCCTGAATAAGGGTGGGGATGACCTCCTTAGGAATACCCTTCCTGGCTAGGATACGGTGCTCAACAGTCATGCCGTCAAACGTAGCCGCAGTAAGTATTGGTACACACACGGCCCCTGTTGATCTCCTATGAGTAACTGCTGAAGATCTGGGTACCAAGCCCTTCTTGGCCAGACAGAGATAAGTTCCAGGTGGCCAAAAAAACTGCGGGATCTGGGCAGTTGAGGACTATTAAAGTAAGAAAAGTATAAGCACATGAGGGAAGAGGGCCCTACTCGTGAGAGCTTACATTCTAAGGGGAGGGGGAGACAGACAGGGGTGACACAGATGGGGTACATAGAGAGCGTGGAACAGAGGGTTTTAGATGAGATTTGGCTGGGTTTGGTAAAGAAAATAAGATTTTAAACCTACCGGTAAATCTATTTCTCCTAGTTCGTAGAGGATGCTGGGGACTCCGTAAGGACCATGGGGTATAGACAGGCTCCGCAGGAGATAGGGCACCTAAAAAGAACTTTGACTATGGGTGTGCACTGGCTCCTCCCTCTATGCCCCTCCCCCAGACCTCAGTTAGAGAACTTTGCCCAGAGGAGATGGACAATACAAGGCAGGATTTAGCAATCCAAGGGCAAGATTCATACTAGCCCACACCAATCATACCATGTAACCTGGAACATACATAACCAGTTAACAGTATGAACAAACGACAGTAACGGTCCAAGACCGATGTCAACTGTAACATAACCCTTATGTAAGCAACAACTATATACAAGTCTTGCAGAGTTTCCGCACTGGGACGGGCGCCCAGCATCCTCTACGGACTAGGAGAAATAGATTTACCGGTAGGTTTAAAATCTTATTTTCTCTTACGTCCTAGAGGATGCTGGGGACTCCGTAAGGACCATGGGGTTTATACCAAAGCATCCAATCGGGCGGGAGAGTGCGTATGACTCTGCAGCACCGACTGAGCAAACGCTAGGTCCTCATCAACCAGGGTATCAAACTTGTAGAATTTAGCAAAAGTGTTTGACCCCGACCAAGTCGCCGCTCGGCAAAGTTGTAATGCCGAGACGCCTCGGTCAGCCGCCCAAGAAGAGCCCACCTTCCTAGTGGAATGGGCCTTAACCGAATTTGGTACCGGCAATCCAGCCGTAGAGCGAGCCTGCTGAATCGTATTACAGATCCAGCGAGCAATAGTCTGCTTCGAAGCAGGAGCACCAATCTTATTGGCCGCATACAGGACAAACAGAGCCTCTGTTTTCCTAATTCTAGCCGTCCTGGCTACATAAATTTTTAAGGCCCTGACTACGTCCAGGGATCTGGAATCCTCCAGGTCACTTGTAGCCACAGAGACCACAATAGGTTGATTCATATGGAACGAAGAAACCACTTTAGGCAAAAATTGCAGACGTGTCCTCAATTCAGCTCTATCCACATGAAAAATCAAGTAGGGGCTCTTGTGTGACAAAGCTGCCAATTCTGACACTCGCCTTGCTGATGCTAAGGCCCAGTGGCGTCACAAGGCGGGTGCGGGGGGTGCGGCCCGCACCCGGGTGTGACACCTGGAGGGGGTGACACCAAATGTCAGCTCCTCCGCAGTGACAGGAGCCAGGTGCTGCAGTGTGAAATTCCGTTACAGCACCCGGCTCCTGTCATAGCAGAGGAGCCGACAGCACACTGGGACCGTCTCTGGGGGAAGCCCAGCATCTCCGGAGATGCTGGGCACGCCCCCAGAGTGACGATCCCGGTATCCCCGCGAAGCCACGCCCCTAGCTGTAAGGCCACGCCCCTTTTTTGCCGCGATCGCGGCAGTACATCAGGGGTGCGCACCGGGTGTCACCACACCTGGTGACGCCTCTGCTAAGGCCAACAACATGACCACCTTCCAGGTAAGAAATTTCAACTCAACCTTGTTAAGCGGTACAAACCAGTGTGATTTTAGGAACTGCAACACCACGTTCAGGTCCCATGGTGCCACTGGAGGCACAAAAGGGGGCTGGATGTGCAGCACTCCCTTTACAAACGTCTGGACTTCTGGAAGTGAAGCCAATTCCTTCTGAAAGAAAATCGAGAGGGCCGAAATCTGTACCTTAACAGAGCCTAATTTCAGGCCCATATCCACTCCTGTCTGTAGGAAGTGGAGAAGACGACCCAGATGAAAATCTTCCGTAGGTGCATTCTTGGTCTCACACCCAGACACATACTTTCGCCAGATACGGTGATAATATTTTATCGTCACCTCCTTCCTAGCCTTTATTAAAGTAGGGATGACCTCTTCCGGAATCCCCTTTTTCGCTAGGATTCGGCGTTCAACCGCCATGCCATCAAACGCAACCGCGGTAAGTCTTGAAATACACAGGGCCCCTGCTGCAACAGGTCTTCCCTCAGAGGAAGAGGCCAGGGATCTCCTGTGAGCATCTCTTGTAGATCCGAGTACCTGGCCCTTCGAGGCCAGTCTGGGACAAAGAGTATCGTCTGTACTCTTCTTCGTCTTATGATCCTCAACACTTTTGTGATGAGAGGAAGAGGAGGAAACACGTAGACCGATTTGAACACCCACGGTGTTACTAGAGCGTCTACTGCTACTGCCTGAGGGTCCCGAGACCTGGCGCAATACCTCCGAAGTTTTTTGTTGAGGTGTGACGCCATCATGTCTATTTGAGGAGTTCCCCAAAGACGTGTTACGTCTGCAAAGACTTCTTGGTGGAGGCCCCACTCTCCTCGATGGAGATCGTGTCTGCTGAGGAAGTCTGCTTCCCAGTTGTCTACTCCCGGAATGAATATTGCCGACAGAGCTTGTAGATGTTTTTCTGCCCAGCGGAGGATTTTTGTCGCCTCTGCCATTGCCGCTCTGCTTTTCGTTCCGCCCTGCCTGTTTATGTATGCAACTGCTGTTACATTGTCCGCCTGGATCTGCACGGGACGGTCTTGAAGAAGATGTACCGCTTGTTGAAGGCCATTGTAAATGGCTCTTAGCTCTAGAACGTTTATGTGAAGGCAGGCTTCCTGTTGTGACCAACGTCCCTGGAAGTTTTCTCCCTGAGAGACTGCTCCCCAGCCTTGGAGACTTGCATCCGTGGTTACTAGGACCCAGTCCTGAATCCCGAACCTGCGTCCCTCTAGCAGGTGAGAGCTGTGCAACCACCACAGGAGCGAAATCCTGGTTTTTGACGACAGGATTATCTTTCTGTGCATGTGTAGGTGTGACCCCGACCACTTGTCCAACAGGTCCCATTGGAATACTCTGGCATGAAACCTGCCAAACTGTATGGCCTCGTAGGCCGCCACCATCTTCCCCAACAACCAAATGCACTGATGGTGCGACACACTTGATGCTTTAAATATCTGTTTTACCATTTTCTGGATTTCCAGAGCCTTTTCCAGTGGAAGAAATACTCTCTGAACTTCTGTGTCCAGAATCATCCCGAGGAAAGACAACCTTGTCGTCGGTTCCAACTGTGACTTTGGGTAATTTATGATCCACCCGTGTTGTTGGAGTATTGACAGGGAGAAGGATATGTTTTGTAATAACTGCTCCCTGGATCTCGCCTTTATCAGGAGGTCGTCCAGATAAGGGATTATATTGACTCCTTTCTGACGAAGGAGGACCATCATCTCCGCCATCACCTTGGTGAATACCCTCGGCGCCGTGGATAGACCCGAAAGGTAACGTCTGGAATTGGTAATGGCAATCCTGAATCGCGAATCTCCGATAAGCCTGGTGATGAGGATAAATGGGCACATGCAGGTAAGCATCCTTTAAGTCCACCGACACTAAGTAGTCCCCCTCCTCCAGACTGGCAATCACCGCCCGAAGTGATTCCATCTTGAACTTGAACATTTTCAGGAAGAAATTCAGATCTTTTAGATTTAGGATCGGTCTGACCGAGCCGTCCGGCTTTGGAACAACAAAGAGACTTGAATAAAAACTCCGCCCTTGTTGTGACAACGGTACCAGGACTATAACCTGGTCTTGACATAATTTTTGGATTGCCGCTGTTACTGCTTCTCTCTCTGGCGGAGAAGCTGGCAAGGTCGATTTGAAAAATCGGCATGGGGGAACATCTTGAAACTCTAGTTTGTATGCCTGGGATACTATTTGCAACACCCAGGGATCCAGGCCAGACAGAATCCAATCCTGGCTGAAGAGTTTGAGACGTGCCCACACCCGAGCGGTCTCCCGCAAGGGAGATCCAGCGTCATGCTGGGGATTTTGCAGAATTAGGGGTAGACTTCTGCTCTTGGGAACCTGGAGCCGGTGTGGGCTTCTGCAAAGAAGGGGGAACCTCACGCCTTTTTGTATTTATTGGGCCGAAAGGACTGCATTTGCGGGTGATAGGTCTTTTTTTGCCAGTGCAGGCACAGAGGGCAAAAAAGTTGACTTACCTGCGGTAGCCGCCGAGACTAACGCATTCAGGCCATCGCCAAATAAGGCCTCACCTTTATATGGGAGAGCCTCTATGTTTCTTTTGGAATCTGCATCCGCGTTCCACTGGCGAATCCATAACGCCCGCCTAGCCGATACTGCCATGGTAGCGACTTGTGAACTCAAGAGTCCAATATCCTTCATTGCTTCCAGCATGTAGGCGGCAGCGTCCTTGATATTCCCTAACTTAAGGAGTATCTCATCTTTATCAGTCGTGTCAATTTCTGATGACACGCTTTCTGACCATTTTTCAATAGCGCGACTCACCCATGCTCAGGCAATAGTGGGCCTGAGCAGTGTACCATTGCTAACATAAATGGATTTCAATGTCGTTTCCATTTTGCGGTCTGCCAGCTCTTTAAGAGAAGCCGTGCCAGGAGCAGGGAGAATTACCTTCTTTGTCAACCTGGAAAGTGCACTGTCTAACACAGGGGGTGACTCACATTTTTTCCTGTCTTCAACCAGGAAAGGATAAGCTATGTGAATCCTTTTGGGAATACGAAATTTGTTACCAGGATTCACCCACATCCCTTCAAACAGAGCATTTAGTTTGTGTGAAGGAGGGAACGTGACTTTGGATTTCTTTTCCTTACATAAATTAGCTTTCTCCTGAGGTACAGGAGTGCTTTCTGTAACCTCCAACACGTCCCTTATATCCACAATCATATATTGTATACTTTTTGCCAATTTATGATCTATCTCTCTGGATTCACTATTGTCGACACAAGAATCAGAATCCGTGTCGGTATCAGTGTTTACATTTGCAAATGGTCTCTTATGTGACCCAGAGGGGCCGCCCACATAAGGAATTACAGCATCCTGAAAAATCACATCTTACACAGATTTTCTCCAGCATGCATCCCTTAGATTCAGACTTATCCAATCTACAGTTAATCAGATGCATACTGTCACGTAGCTCTTTCACCCATGCAGGCTCTTGGTGTGCCGGTAGCGCCACCACATTACAACTCTGTGTCCCTAAAATGGCTTCCTCCGGGGAGGAACTCCCTGCCTCAGACATGCCTCACACGTGTACACCACACTCACAGACACACTGGGACTTATTTTGGGGACAGACCCACAGTAAAATCTGTCAGAGGGACACAGGATAGGAGCAGCCAGTTCACAAACCCAGCGCCAGTATTGCCTGTGAACACAGTATGTCAACAGCCCAAAAGCTTTTTTAAATAGTAATATACACTCAGGGTCGGACTGGCCCACAGGGGTACCAGGGAAACCACCGGTAGGCCCCACTGCCTGAGGGCCCACTCCTTCTTCTAGGGATCAAGTTCCAGACTGTTCACTTGTATTATACATGGTAGATATGTTGCATTACACTGCACTAAACTATTGTGTATTTCAAGTCTCTGTGGAGGCTGGCCACACCCCTTTATAGGCTGGCCACACCCCTAGTATGGGCCCCTATAACTGCATTCCCCCGGTGGGCCCTTCATGCCCCAGTCCGACACTGTATACACTATCAAATGCACCACAATCGCTTTGTGCCCCCCCTTTATAGCACCCTGTACTTGTCAGAAGTGGAGGAGAGGACCAGCGTGTGCTCTGCAGCCTGAGGCGAGAAAATGGCGCTGAGTAGTGTGCTGGCTGCCTGAGGAAGAAGCTCCGCCCCCACAATGGCGCGTCCTTACACTCAGTATATTGACTTATTATTTATACTGGCGGGGGTAGGGCTGTGCCAGCGGCATCTTATGCCCCCTTTTAGCCAGTTTGAGGTATTTTTCCTGCTGCCCAGGGCGCCCCCAGCTCCAGGTAAGTGGGTGTCTGGGGCAGCCTCACTTGCCCATCATACAGCAGGTCACCTCATTGTGCCCATGAACAGGGCACCATATACACAAAATATGTTTACAGTGTAAATGGCTGTATTGCAGCAGAGTGTTGGATCTATGGACATTATAGTGTGTGTGTATATATATATATATATATATATATATATATATAAATACACATATACAAACACTTTTTTTTTATTCTCCCATATTTAATCTACATTTTCCTATATATAATGCCCCTATGTGCTGTCAGTCTCCAACTTAGTGCTCGAAGTGGGCCGGTATTCAATGGTATGGCATACCGGCACTTCTTCGAGCACTGAGTCTGAAGACGCCTGCCGCCGTATCGAGCTCTCGCTCCTAAAATGGCTGCGCTACTATTTCAAATCTGCCGCGGACTGGCAGCCAATCAGGAGCAGCTGCTCCTGATTGGCTGCCGGTCCGTGGCAGATTTGAAATAGTAGCGCCACGCTCATAGGAGCCACAGCCTCCTCCTACTTGCACTGCCGCCGCCCTCTGCCTCCTCCTCTGCTACACCGCCGCCACCCTCAGCCGCACCGCCGCCCTCCTCAGTCCATCTCTGCACCTCCGCACCATGTCGACCACAGCCTCCTTGTCCACCACACCGCAGACCACAGCATCCTCAGCACCGCTGCTGCTAAATAGGTAATCTTACCCTGCTGCCTATCTCTCTCCCTGTCCCTATGTCCCTGCTGTCACTTTCCCTGTTCCTCTGTCACTCTCCCTGTCCCTACTGTATGTCCCTGCTGTCACTTTCCTATCCCCCTGTCACTCTCCCTGAATTTCGGTTCATTCCATGTGGTATAATGTGAATTTCGGCTCACTCAGTGTGCTGTAATGTGAATGTCGGCTCATTCTGTGTGCTATAATATGAATTTCGGCTCATTCAGTGTGGTATAATGTGAATTTCGGCTCATTCTGTGTGCTATAATATGAATTTCGGCTCATTCAGTGTGGTATAATGTGAATTTCGGCTCATTCTGTGTGCTATAATGTGAATTTCGGCTCATTCTGTGTGCTCTAATGTGAATTTCTGCTCATTCTGTGTGCTCTAATGTGAATTTCAGCTCATTCTGTGTGCTATAATGTGAATTTCTGCTCATTCTGTGTGCTATAATGTGAATTTCTGCTCATTCTGTGTGCGCTAATGTGAAAGGGGCACCAGTACTAGATAGTATAAGGGGTCCTACTATTCTGGTGCATAATGTGTATAAGGGGTATATGGTGTGGTAAACTACACTTAAGTACATGCCACCTTTTGAGTAGCCACGCCCCCTTTTCTGAAGCGCTATGGATTGTTTGAGGAAGGGGGCCCCAAATCGGTATCTTGCTTAGGGCCCCATGAAGTCTAAATCCGCCTCTGCCTCACACTCTCCCCCTTTCCTACTCCAGTTCCACACATGAAGGTTTTTTAATTTTATTCACTAAAATTCACTATATTTGACTGCTCATCACGTTTGATGAGCAGGCACCCTTTGCGGCGCAGAACCCAGCATCAGGGGCTATGGGCAGTAATGGGCAGTTGTAGTGGGCAGCAGTTGTGGGACTTAAGCGGCGGCGGGTATCAACGGCCGGACTCAGCGGGCAGTTTGGCTGCAGGTCATTAGGCCTAATAATGGCCTGCAGTCATTAGGGCACCACAGTTTGAAGGCATTACCAATTTCAAAAATGGCGCTGCAGAGCCATTTTTTAAATCCAAGATGGCCGCCGTGAGCCAATGAAGGCTCACTGCGTCATCGCCCCACCCCCTCTGGCTGACTTATAGGAGTCAGCACGAGGTGCGGCTGTCAGTACGACGGTGGAGGAGGAGCAGTGAAGAGCTCCTGAAGAACGAAGACACCGTGGAAGTCCTGGATGGGCGGCGGCCATGATAAAGAGCTTAAAGGCCGCCGCCCCTCAGGTGAAGTCCCAGTATAATAAAACTTTTTTTTTTTTTTAAACGTGTTTTGTATGTATTTTAATATTTTCTTCACAGGAGGACTAGAGGTGCCAGCGGGCCCTTATTGTCCGGGCATGCAGGCACTCGTGGTTCTCCAAGTGCCTGCATGCTGGGGCAGGCTTGCTGGGACCCGTAGGTCTCCTGTAAAGAACAATATTATCGGTCCATAAACCCTGCACCCACCGCCACCAGGGGTGCGGGGCATAGCTTGTTGTTGCTTGGGAGGGGGGACCCTATTTTTTCTATTTTGGGGTCCCCACTTTCTGAGGATTTCCAGCCCTGGGCTGACTGGTTTGGGGGTGTTTAATGCGATGGCAGGGGGACCCAGCCCCAAGCGTCTCCCCTGCTATGGCATTATCCCCCTGGCTGGTTCAGCCTGGTGCTGGTTTTAGTTGAGGAAGGGGGACTCTACACTTTTTTTGGGGGGAGGTGGTGGTTTTGTTATCAGCCAGTGCCTCACCAGCCACGTATCTCACCGCACGTCACTGTAAGATACAATCCCAGAGGGCGGCGGCTTAGCATGTGCAATGCTGCTAAAAGCAGCTAGCGAGCGAACAACTCAGAATGAGGACCTTTATGAGCTACATAGCTGTTCCAATTCAGTCGCATCTAATTGCAGGGTGTAGTACGGTCTGCCGGCGGTGGAGCTCCCGGCGACCAGCATACCGGCACCGGGAGCCCGAGCGCCGGCTTACTGACAGTGTGGCGAGCACAAATGAGCCCCTTGCGGGCTCGCTGCGCTTGCCACGCTGCAGGCACGGTGGCGCGCTACGCGCGCCACACTATTTTTTTCTCCCTCCAGGGGGGTCGTGGACCCCCACGAGGGAGAATAAGTGTCGGTATGCCAGCTGTCGGGATTCCGGCGCCGGGATCCCGACAGCCGGCATACTGAAGACCACCCCTAATTGCACATGCTCTGGAGACCTTTGCCTATGCTATATTTTGTATCTGTCATTTTTATGATGTCAGCTGCACTTTGACTCATAGATTTATTTTATCTACAAAATAATAAATAAAATAAAAAGAAACACAGTCACTAATTGCTCTTCATTGTAAAACTGGTAACAAAGCACTGGCGTATCTATAATGGGTGCAGTGTGTGCGGTGCACACGGGCCCCTGGGTCCATAGGGGGCCCACACCGCACACACTGCACCCATTTCTTCTATACTTACCATTCCGGCGTCCATCGGTGACTGTGTGTGTAGGCCCCCTCCTCTCCCATAGCCGTCACCGCCGGTGATAGCGCACTGAGTGCTAGAGACTCTGGCACAGTGCCAGAGTCTACAGCACATGCGCAGGACTCCGGAAAAATGGTGCGGCGGCCATTTTTCAGAGTCCTGCGCATGCGCTGTAGACTCTGGTACTGTGCCAGAGTCTCAGCGCTGAGAGCGCTAGCAGCATCGCTGATGGCTACGGGAGAGGATGGGGCCCACACACGGAGTCTGCACACAGGTCCCCTCCTCTCTAGAAACGCCGCTGTAACAAAGTCTCGATATTAAGCAGATAGACTAAATGCATGAATCTTTTCCCATGGGGTAACTCCTATGCAGTTATGGCCTCAAACAGTGACGGGATACATAAAATAGAAGAAAAAACAACAATAGTGTAATACGTTCCAGCATCAATCATATACACCTCAGTTATGTCTTTCAACTGAAAATTGGTAGCCACTAGTGACTGTGTCCTCCACCCAGAGGCAGAACTCTGGGAGGCAACGGAGTCAGCTGCCGCCGGGATCCTGCTTTGAAGGGGGGCACCTCTCCTCCTGTTACATGTGTTCAGCGACATTAATCAATTAAGTTAAATGACAGCAGCCGGTATCTCTTCCGTAGTCGACTTCCCCACTAGTCACTACACCTTACAAATCACACCCTCTTTATTATAGATACACTGGAAGCAGATACCTTACTGATGAAGCTATTTGCCCCTATAAAGGAAGCATGAGAATTCTAACTATAAAGTTTTTTCTCGGACAATTACAAGTAACTTCATATACTGTAGTTAGAATTCTCATACTTCCTATGCATGAGCAGATACAGATGGGTCCACGTTTATCTTGACCTTTAATAGGATCAACTGAGCCAGAGAAGTCGGACTTAATCCCCTGCTGTAATGACTTAATCCCCTGCTGTATTGTTCTCTGTATTGTATTGCAGCTGAGAACAATAGATGAAGGGTTTATGCTAATAACTCATGTTGTGCCTAGGTGCAGAAAACTAGTCAAGATAACCATGGACCCATCTGTATGTCCATCAGTAAGGTGCATGTTTCCATTGTAATAGGTTGTGGGTTCTAATCCTGGCTATGTCACTTGCAAATTAATTGTCAGAGAAATAATCAGCATTGTGAGTGACTGAGCAGATCTATGTAGTGTGTGGCTGGACCCCTACATAGTTCTGCCTAGTTGCAACAGTTTTGTAGTAGCTTCATACACGCTAAGCCGCCGCCTACTGGGAGTGAATCTTAGCTTCTTAAAATTGCGAACGAAAGATTCTCTAAATTGCGACCACACACCTCTTAGCAGTTTCTGAGTAGCTCCAGACTTACTCGGCATCTGCGATCAGTTCAGTGCTTGTCGTTCCTGGTTTGACGTCACAAACACACCCAGCGTTCGCCCAGACACTCCTCCGTTTCTCCAGCCACTCCCGCGTTTTTCCCAGAAACGGTAGCGTTTTTTCGCACACACCCATAAAACGGCCTGTTTCCGCCCAGAAACACCCACTTCCTGTCAATCACATTACGATCACCAGAACAAAGAAAAAACCTCGTAATGCCGTGAGTAAAATTCCTAACTGCATAGCAAATTTACTTGGCGCAGTCGCACTGCGGACATTGCGCATGCGCTCCGTTGCGAGAAAAAAATACAGAGCGAACAACTCGGAATGACCCCCATAGTTAGAATCTGCAGGCTTGCTATACAGGAGCAAATATGGGTGTGTATATATGTATATATATATATATATATATATATATATATATATATATGGGGCACCAATATTTTTCTTGCCTCCGGGCAACTGGGACAAACTTACGCCACTGCCTCCACCTCTCTATATAAAGTATGGGGTGGCAAACCATACTCATACAGTAGTACTGCGCAAATGGGCCATAAAGGTTTCTATATAACTGACATTGGTTTCCAAATACACACCTTATAAGGAGCAAAACACCCAACAGTGCGGATAAAGAGATGGATGTATTCCACTTACAGCAGCACACATGGGATGACTCTCATAAACAGTGCAGTTTTCTAGCAGAAGGTGAGCCCACCGCTAGAGATGAGCGCCTGAAATTTTTCGGGTTTTGTGTTTTGGTTTTGGGTTCGGTTCCGCGGCCGTGTTTTGGGTTCGAACGCGTTTTGGCAAAACCTCACCGAATTTTTTTTGTCGGATTCGGGTGTGTTTTGGATTCGGGTGTTTTTTTCAAAAAACACTAAAAAACAGCTTAAATCATAGAATTTGGGGGTCATTTTGATCCCAAAGTATTATTAACCTCAAAAACCATAATTTACACTCATTTTCAGTCTATTCTGAATACCTCACACCTCACAATATTATTTTTAGTCCTAAAATTTGCACCGAGGTCGCTGTGTGAGTAAGATAAGCGACCCTAGTGGCCGACACAAACACCGGGCCCATCTAGGAGTGGCACTGCAGTGTCACGCAGGATGTCCCTTCCAAAAAACCCTCCCCAAACAGCACATGACGCAAAGAAAAAAAAGAGGCGCAATGAGGTAGCTGTGTGAGTAAGATTAGCGACCCTAGTGGCCGACACAAACACCGGGCCCATCTAGGAGTGGCACTGCAGTGTCACGCAGGATGGCCCTTCCAAAAAACCCTCCCCAAACAGCACATGACGCAAAGAAAAAAAGAGGCGCAATGAGGTAGCTGTGTGAGTAAGATTAGCGACCCTAGTGGCCGACACAAACACCGGGCCCATCTAGGAGTGGCACTGCAGTGTCACGCAGGATGTCCCTTCCAAAAAACCCTCCCCAAACAGCACATGACGCAAAGAAAAAAAGAGGCGCAATGAGGTAGCTGACTGTGTGAGTAAGATTAGCGACCCTAGTGGCCGACACAAACACCGGGCCCATTTAGGAGTGGCACTGCAGTGTCACGCAGGATGTCCCTTCCAAAAAACCCTCCCCAATCAGCACATGATGCAAAGAAAAAGGTTAGGTGGTATACAATTATGGACGGACTGCCTGCCGAGTGCAGACACAGAGGTAGCCACAGCCGTGAACTACCGTACTGTACTGTGTCTGCTGCTAATATAGACTGGTTGATAAAGAGATGTCGTAGTAGTATGTATGTATAAAGAAGAAAAAAAAACCACGGTTAGGTGGTATACAATTATGGACGGACTGCCTGCCGAGTGCAGACACAGAGGTAGCCACAGCCGTGAACTACCGTACTGTGTCTGCTGCGACTGGATGATAAATGATATAAAAAATATATATATATCACTACTGCAGCCGGACAGGTATATATTATATATTATATAATGACGGACCTGCTGGACACTGTCTGTCAGCAGAATGAGTTTTATTTTTATAGAATAAAAAAAACAACAACACACAAGTGAAGTCACACGACGAGTGTTTAACTTTTTCAGGCAATCACAATATAAGTATACTACTAACTATACTGGTGGTCAGTGTGGTCAGGTCACTGGTCAGTCACACTGGCAGTGGCACTCCTGCAGCAAAAGTGTGCACTGTTTAATTTTAATATAATATTATGTACTCCTGGCTCCTGCTATAACCTATAACTGGCACTGCAGTGCTCCCCAGTCTCCCCCACAATTATAAGCTGTGTGAGCTGAGCAGTCAGACAGATATATAATATATATTAAATAAACTGCACTGTCTGGTGGTCACTCACTAGTAAACTCTCTGCACTCTCTACACTTCTACAGTACTCCTCCTAGTCCTAAGCTCCAGTAAATCTCTCTCTCTTATAATCTAAATGGAGAGGACGCCAGCCACGTCCTCTCACTATCAATCTCAATGCACGTGTGAAAATGGCGGCGACGCGCGGCTCCTTATATAGAATCCGAGTCTCGCGATAGAATCCGAGCCTCGCGAGAATCCGACAGCGTCATGATGACGTTCGGGCGCGCTCGGGTTAACCGAGCAAGGCGGGAGGATCCGAGTCTGCTCGGACCCGTGAAAAAAACCATGAAGTTCGGGCGGGTTCGGATTCAGAGAAACCGAACCCGCTCATCTCTACCCACCGCGGCACTTGGTGGCTCCTATCCTGCTCCTCCTCCTCCCTCCCAAGGTACTCCGCTCGAGGGGCAGAGTTTCGTGAAATGACACGGTTGCGTTGTGACGTCACTACGCAACCTCATCATTTTGTGAAACTCTGCCCCTTGAATGGAGTACTATGGGTGGGAGGAGGGGGAGCAGGATATTTAGCACACGCCAGCGGCTCAATCAGTGTATTGGGGATTTCCCTTCACTATCCCGCGAGACACTGACTGAGTCGCCGGCATGAGCTGCTGTCACCGGCCAGGCTGAGGCGCATCCAGGGTGAGTGTGTGTTGCTAGGGGGGTAATCTGTGGCAGCAATTGATGTGTGTGTGTGTATACGCGCTGGTGGGGGGCATTGTGTTTATCCACGGGGGGGGGGGGGTGTCTCCCAGCAATTTTAGCAGTGGGGGCCCCCAAGCGTTTGTTGCCCGGGTCCCACCTGCCTTAATCCAGCCCTGGCTATGCTACACATGCGTTCGCACACTTGCACAGCTAAAATACACTCCCCCTGTAGGCGGCAACTATCTGATCGCAGCAGTGCAAAAATCGCTTACTAGCGATCAGGTCTGAACTAAGTCCTATGTTGCACTGCAGGGCGGGCAGATGTAGCATGTGGAGACAGATTTAGATTTGGGTGGGGTGTGTTCAAACTGAAATCTAAATTGCTGTGTAAAAATAAAGCATCCTGTATTTACCATACACAAAAAGAATATAACCCACCCAAATTGAAATCACTCTGCACATGTTACATCTGCCCCACTTGCAGTGCAACATGGTTTTGCTCATTAGTGTGCTTTTTTGGTTTGCTAACAAACCTGAATAAACCCCCTTTATTACCAGTTTGTTATGCGCAGTTAGTGACTGTGGGGTCTATGTACTAAGGGGGACATTCAGATCTGATCGCTGCTGTGCGTTTTCGCCCAGCAGGCGATCAAATCCGAACTGCGCATGCGTCTGACCTGCAATGATAACCTTCGGATGTCCCAAAACAGTTGTAATAGGGAGGGAATGCTCCTAAGCTCAAAAGAGGACATTGCGGCCAAAGGTTGCATCCTGAGAGGCAAACATATCAAAGGCATAGAACCTAAGAAATGTGTGGGCAGAAGCAGAGCCGGCCATAGGCATAGGCAAACTAGGCAATTGCCTAGGGCATTTGATATGCCTAGGGGCATCAGCAGCTTCTGCTGATTAAAATTATATGCAGCATGCCTATATTCTGTGTGTAGTATTTCATATGGAGATGCAGCCACAGTCTCAGACAGTATATAGGCATGCTGCATATCAGTGTAATCAGCTGACGCTGCTTGTGCATCATAGCCACATAGCAAAGCAAATAAGATGCATTTTCATAAAAATAAAATAAAAAAATAAAAAAGGTGTGCCTGACGTTAGCATTGAGGCAAAATTTATGAGGACACATCTGTAGCCAAGCAGGAGCAGAGGTCACAGTGTTAGTGGCAGTGTGAGTGCTGTGTGCATATGAGTGGGTTGGTTGTGCAGTAGTGTTCAGAATATGTGTAAGGAGCATTATGTGTGTCATGTAAAAATGCATTAATAATGTGCAACATATGTTTAAGGGGCACTATGTGTGTCATTATGTGTATAAGAGCATTAATAATGTGCGGCATATGTGTAACAGGGTACTACTGTAGGTGTGTCATTATGTGTATAGGGGCACTAATAATGTGCAGCAAATGTGTAGGGGCACTATGTGTCATTATGTGTATAAGGGCATTAATGTGCGGCATATGTGAAAGGGACATTATGTGTAAAAGGGCATTAACAAAGGTTATCCTAATGTGTAAGGCGCATTATGTTTATAAGGACAGTAATAAGGTGTCTCATATGTGTAAGGGGCATTACTGTGTGGAATGTGTATAAATGCATTACTAATGTGTGGCATTATGTGTATAAGGTGCTCAGGTGCTCTACTATGTGGCGTTGCATATAGAAAGTGCACTACTGTGTCATCTAATGCGAATAAAGAGCAATAGGGTGTGGTGTAATGTGAATAAGGAGCAATTCAGTGTGATGTAATGTGAATAAGGGGCTCTACTGTGAGGAGTAACATTTATAAGGTAAAGTGATACTACTGTGGGAAGTAATATGAATTATAGACACTATCGCATGATCAAATGTGAATAAAGTTGCAGTACTGTGTGGCGTAATTGGAATTGGGGTTATTGTGTAGCCATGCCCCTTGCCAGCAAACACCCCCCTTTTTGGGCTGTGCGCCAAATGTGCAAACTGTTCCTATTTAAAATATAGGGGGTACAAACACCAAAATAAGGACTGCTATGGGTGAGGGGTGATGGTACTGGGAAAGAGGTGCAAGGTCAGAGGCGGAACCAGCGGTGGTGCTAGGAGGCACCAGCCAAAATCCTGCCTAGGGCATCATATTGGTTAGGGCGGCTCTGGGCAGAAGACCATGTAGCAGCCTTGCAGAGTTGTTTAGCAGATGGTCCACGGCGTGCTGCCCACAAAGGACTCACAGGGGGTCATTCCGGGTTGTTTGCTCGTTGCCGATTTTCACTATGCTGCGATTTGTTGCTAATTGCGCATGTGCAAGGCACGCAGGGCGCATGCGCTTAGTTATTTAACTAAAAACTTAGCAGTTTTGCTGTGGATCCTGCGGGGCTTTTCAGTTGCACTGCTGTTCGGTGAATGATTGACAGGAAAGAGGCGTTTCTGGGTGGTAACTGAGCATTTTCCAGGAGTGTGCTAAAAAACGCAGGCGTGTCAGGGAAAACACGGGAGTGTCTGGAGAAATGGGGGAGTGGCTGGCCGAACGCAGGGCGTGTTTGTGACGTCAAACCAGGAACTAAATGGACTGAGCTGATCGCAATCTGTGAGTAGGTCTGGAGCTACTCAGAAACTGTATTTAGTAGCAGTTCTGCTAATCTTTAGTTTGCTATTCTGCTAAGCTAAGATACACTCCCAGAGGGCGGCAGCCTAGCGTGTGCAATGCTGCTAAAAGCAGCTAGCGAGCGAACAACTCAGAATGAGGGCCACAGAGCGAGTAAAGTGAGCAGAGACTGTACTTGGAATAGGAAGATCAGCCTGCTTGTAAGCCTGTAAAATGGTCATGTTGAGCCAACATGCCAACGTTTAGGAGGCCAGCCCTGCTTGGGGAATCCATAAAGGATGAATAAGAAATCTATTTTCCGAACGGAAACTAGTACGTCCCACGTAGATCCTGAGACCATGGACCACATCCAACAAGGCTTCCTCTTGTGAAGGACCAGGCTCCTGGAAGGCCAGTACTACAATTGGTTTGTTGATGTGGAATTTATACACTACTTTAGGTAGGTATCCACGTTTCATCCGAAGGACCGCCCGGTCTTAGTGAAATATCAAAAAGGGGGCGTGACAGGAGAGAGCTCCCAAGTCAGAGACTCTTGGGGCTGAAGCTATGGCCAGTAGAAAGAGAGACTTGAGGTCCACCTTTTCCAATAGTTCAAAAGGACTCCATTGTAAGGCCTGAAGTATCAAGAAGAGATCCCACAGGAGAAACCAGAGGGACGAATGGAGGCTGTATCCAGAGTATCCCGTAGAGGAAGTCGTGCACATCTGGTAAGGGAGCCAGTCTCTGCTGGAACCAGACCGACAAAGCTGAGACCTGGACCATCAGAGACGCCAGGTGTAGACCTATGGTTAAGCCCACCTGTAAGAAGTCTAACAGCCGAGGGATCCTAAGAACTTTAGGATTGTAGTTGCGATGGACACTCCCATTAAACTAATACCGCTTTCAGATCATAATGCCGGGTCGCACCTGGAATTAGGAAACAGGTCCTTCCCGGGTGTGACCTGGCATTGAATCCTTTCACACTGGCTTCCTGACTCAGCAACATACCGAGTCAGGTTGCCATCAGGGGTGGGGGCGGGGATGGAGGCGGCATCGGGGGCATATGCAGCGCTGGGAGATAAGATCATTTCCACACCACTTCTGCCTATACTGTGAATGGGTCCCGGGTCACATCCACCCGGCAACCCATTCACACTGCACCTGACCCGGTAATAACCCGGAAATAACCCTTCTTTATTCCCGGGTTGAAGTACCGTGTCAGGCGACCTGCATTGACCCGGCAATATACCGGGTTGATATTAAGTTATTTGTGCAGTGTGAAAGGGGTATAGGAGTGTCAGATACGGTAATATTATATGTGTGCTGAGGCTGGTTTCTGAGCCTGAAGCATAGGTTGAACCACTGCCCCCTTGAAAAGCCTTTGTGCATTGCCCGAAGTTCCAGGATGTAGTTTGTGAGTTCTCTTTCTGTCAGAGACCAGCGACCCTTAAAGGAGTTACTGCCCAATACAGCTTCCCACTCCTGGAGACTGGCGTCCGTGGTGAGAAGCGTCCAATGAGGAATCCAGAATGGTCGCCCCTTGTCCAGGTTGTATGTCTTTAGCCACCATGAGAATGACTCCCAAAAATCCAGCTGCAGACTGAGATTTGATCCGTTGTGATAGACCATTCCATCTGGAGAGTATCAGGTGCTGTAGAGGCCTGGAATGAAATTGGGCGTATTCCACCACGTTGAAGATGGATACCATGGAACCTAGGGTCTGCACTGCCAAATGGATCAAGACCCTTTGCCTGTGAAGTATACTGCAGATGCGCAACTGTACTGCTGCCACCTTGTCGAGAGGAAGGAAGATGCATTGTATGTGGGCATCAAGTCGTGCACCTAGGTGAAGCATCCTCTGAGACAGGATAAGCGAGGATTTGGCCCAATTGATCAGCCATCCGTGACTCTGCAGAAATGACATTGTCACCTGTAGGTGATGGAACAGTTCCTCTGGAGACAGCACCAGAAGGAGGAGGTCATCTAAGTAAGGGAGTATTTGGGGGAGGGGCTTTGAGCGGCATGGAGTAGCAGCATTTGGGCTGCAGCTCCCGAAAGAAGCCCTGATAAAATATCCTGCCTCCCTGGTGGATACACCTGGAGTACCTTAATGGAGGACTGCTGATAAGCTCTCATACTGGCTGGGTTGGCTATCGGATGCCGCAGTGTCTCTCCAATACGAACTGTTGAGTGGAGCGGCTGGCTTCCCGAAGGTGCATGTTTCTCCACCGAGATATGTGACCGCCGAGTAAAGTCTGAGCTTTTTCTGCCCGGGCGGGGTTTGTGACTCGTGTAGTGGCTCAGTGCTCTGGGAGGGGCGGCCGCTGCCCCTTGCGGCGGTCCTCAGTTTATCTGAGTCCTGTGCCCTGAAGCCATACTAGGGCTGCTGTGCTTACTGGGACCCAGAGAGGAGGAGGTGCAGGCTCCAGCTTCAGTGTTGGAGAGAGATGGTGAGAAGCTGAAAGACGCTTCCTGCAGGAGCCATATGAGAGGGGCTGAGATGTGGATGGGGTTGCATTCCCCCCATATCAGACCTGCTGTCTACTAAAAGACTCTGGTATGAGTCGGCCATCAGCGGTACAGTTAAGTTGCATAGACTGGACAAGATTCCAGTTGCAAGAGCAGGAGGATATACTCCAATACACCTTGCTGCATACTGGTGAGAGGGGAGCTGCAGTCCAATGGTGCTGTTGCCTGAGGATATCCCAAGCCTCAATATTGCTATCGGCTGTTCAAGGATACATTAAGTCCGGACACAGACAAGGGGCCGTTGTACAGTGCAAGAATCAGTGAAGAGGTAGCTGTGGGCTCCAGAGCTGTAAGGTATACCTCGGGATGGAAAAGAGATGCTGTAAATCCAGATTTTAACTTTGATTCCAGTCTGTGTACTATGAAAATGGGAATATCTGGTAATATTTGCTATATTAGACTTTATACTTGAACTAACCTTGCTGTTATATCGTGGAGACAAACAAATTATAACAAGGCGGATACTCTTCCAGCTGTGTGACCCAGTGTAATTACTGGCAAGCCAATTCATAGATATATATTGTTCTACATGCCCAGTCTCATCTGATCTTGGAAAGTTAATTCAGTGTGGAATTCATCAAGGTCCCATAGTTGAAACCAAGGGGTTTTTGTGGGTTTTTTCTTCTTTAGGCTCTTTCCTGAGAAGGGGAAATTCTGGAGGTCTAGAGCTGCAGACATAATATAAGCAGAAGTGCAGAGAAGTATATATGGTAAATAATAGAATGGGGAATAGACACTGCAGCAAAGGCAACAGCTAAGCTGGAAAAATATGCACGAACATCATAAATATCACATGCTGCATCAAATCCCCCTTCCCCCTCAAAGTCAGAACAAGGGGCGTATGGTAGTAGTTATGCTGATTTCACTCAACAAATCCTTAATGCCATAGTGCCTCAGAACAGATGGTCACAGAAAAAAATTGGCAAGTATAAGCAGATGTATCCTTGCTTCATCAGTACTTACAAAACATGAGGGAGAGAGTTGGTAAAATGGAAAACAGAATATCAGACCTGGAGGATAAGTCAGTGCCCATTTGTCACACACCAGAGGCGGCGTTCGCCGCACTTACCCCTGCGTGTCTGCTGGTCGGTGTTGCGGCCTCTGCTTTCGGTTGGCCACGGGCTCCCGCGTCTGGTTGGCGCGGCTACCGGCGGTTCTCCGGGGCATGGGCGCCGCCATGACACCCGGCATCACGTGGACGGGGGGCAGGTGACGTCATCAGACTGCTCCGCCAATCCAGTGCTGGCGGGAGATTCAAAGTCAGATGCCGGACAGAGCTTCAGTGCCTGAGTATCGTCTTTCCCTGACGTAGATGCCAGTGCTCTTGTTCCCGGCAAGGATCTCTGCAGTTGAACTCCAGTGTCTCCGGCATTTCCAGCTGCCAGTTCGCTACACCGGCTCCAGTGTATTCAGCGGCCGGTAAATCTCTCTGCGTACCAGTCATCCGTGTTCCTAGTAATCAGCGTCTCAAGTCTCCGTTCTCAAGTTCCACAAATCCAACAGCGTCTCAGTCTCCGTTCTCAAGTACTACAAATCCATAGCGTCTAAAACCCCTGCACTTCAATTCCTCACATCATCAGCGTCTCAGTCTCCGTTCTCAAGTACTACAAATCCACAGCCTCTAAAACCCCTGCACTTCAATTCCTCACATCATCAGCGTCTCAGTCTCCGTTCTCAAGTACTACAAATCCACAGCGTCTAAAACCCCTGCACTTCAATTCCTCACATCATCAGCGTCTCAGTCTCCGTTCTCAAGTACTACAAATCCACAGCGTCTAAAACCCCTGCACTTCAGTTTCTCACATCATCAGCGTTTCTGTCACCACTCACAAGTTCTTCAACCATCTGTGCTATTAATCATCTTTCATAAGCTCCATAAGTTATCAGTGACTTTCAAACATCACCCACAGTTTCTTCAATTACCAGCATCCCCAATACTGCTCACTAAACCCTTCAGTGGGTCTGGACATTTCCTCATTTATTCCTTTTTTGCATTTGACTTTAAGTTGTTTTCCATTGCAATAAAGCTCTTTAATATTTCATCAAACTCCACTGTCAGCATCCTGTATGAGGAGATCCTATATCAGGCCTTCCCTTTTCCAGCTCAATTGTGGTTCCTCTTCCCAACCATCGGAAGAATCCCAGAGTTCACAACACCCTCAGTCTAGGCCAGTGACACCATTAATAATAAAGTAGAGGAATTATCAAACCAAGTGGCAGCTATAAAGACCAAATTATCCGATATGGAGGGACGGCTTATACGTAACAACACACAACTGGTAGGATTGCCCGAAAGGGTGGAAGGGACGGCACCTAAATAATTCATTTTGGAGTGGCTAATTAGAATATTTACCATGGAAGATTTTAGCCCCCAATTCTCAATGGAATAAGCCCATAGGGTACCTACTAGGCCTCCTATTCCTGGGGCTCCCGCCAGGACTTTTATTGCTCAAATTCTGCATTTTAGAGATAGAGATACTATTCCTTGGTTAGTACGGAACACTGGTACAGTTCAGTTTGAGAACAACATAGTCTCATTCTATCCGGATTTTGCTCAAAATGTACTGAAAAGTCAACATCAATTTCTACAAATCAAGCGTAAGATGCGGGAGAGGAATATACAATACCCCATGTTCTATCCAGCTCGCTTGAGAACAGTGTACAACAATTCTACACATTTCTTTACTTCTTCTAAAGAAGCAGGGGAAAGGCAATCGAAGGATGCTTAAAAAGAAATGTTAGATATGATTAATTCTTTGCAGAGTTTTAGATTTGCTGACGACATAATGATGAATTTTCTAACAGGATAATGGTTAATGGATAAAGTAATAGTAAACCATTGAAAATCAGCATTGATGGCTAATAATTCCAGGTATTTATTTACTAGGGAATTAATCCTTGGTTTGGGAGTATTTACTTCATGTTGTATATAGCTATAAGGTTTGTCCCCTATATCCCCCTTGTTGAGTGGAGGAAGTGGAAAGAGGTTGAGAGGGGTGGAATGGGGTTTAGGTATTCCACAAGGGTAGTGGATATACAAAGTGGGTTACGGAGGGCAAGGGAGGGTAAAGTAAGTTTGAGATGTTTTTTAGGAGTGGGTAAAACATGTTTGTACTGTTCAGCATATTTGCTTTTTTTTCTCTCTCCCCCTCTACCTCTTTTTGTGCATCCCAGAGGCAGCTTAATGAAATGTTTTGAATCAGAGTTGATATTGGTCCTAGCATGTATAAAGGTAAAGGTTAAGAATATTGGGCTGGAATTTTAGAGGGATCAATTATAAAATTAAAAGGTCAGATTAAAAAATATAAAGCTGATATAATTTGTTTATCTGAGACACACTTACAGTAAGTGGCAGTAAACAGCTATCTCTTAAAAAGCCCTGGATAGGACACATGTATCACTCAACCTTTTCAAATAATGCTAGGAGAGTCTCAGTCCTTATACAAAAAAGTCAGTAAGGTTTGATTTGGAGTCCAGTCTCATAGCTCCAAGCGGGATGTTTGTTTTTTTAAGAGCCATGATCAATCAAAATTTTATGCATTTACTAGCAACCTATAGTCCCCCTCCATTCAGTAATGAAGTACTGCGGCAAGCGGCATTATTTATCAATCAATCACCAGATACCCCAGTAATAAGTATTGGGGATTATAATAATGTTATGGATAATAGTTTGGATAGGTGGTGGGAAAAGCCTGTCATAGGTACATCGTTTTCCTCTAAAACTCCATTTGCAAGACTCATAGACGAACTTGGTTGGATAGATATTTGGCGGATACGTAATCCAACAGTCGCTAAATATCTATGTCAATCTGCAATTTACAATACTTCATCTCGTATAGATTTGGCCTCGGTTTCTATTTGCCTTGGTCCAAAGGTTAGTGAAGTTGGGTACTTGTCTGGGGGCATATCTGACCACTCCCCTGTGTATTTAAACATAGAGTTAGCAAAAAATAATGGGGCATCCTTTTGGATGCTAAATCCATATTAGGTGACTCAACTAGAGATGAGCGCCTGAAATTTTTCGGGTTTTGTGTTTTGGTTTTGGGTTCGGTTCCGCGGCCGTGTTTTGGGTTCGAACGCGTTTTGGCAAAACCTCACCGAATTTTTTTTGTCGGATTCGGGTGTGTTTTGGATTCGGGTGTTTTTTTCAAAAAACACTAAAAAACAGCTTAAATCATAGAATTTGGGGGTCATTTTGATCCCAAAGTATTATTAACCTCAAAAACCATAATTTACACTCATTTTCAGTCTATTCTGAATACCTCACACCTCACAATATTATTTTTAGTCCTAAAATTTGCACCGAGGTCGCTGTGTGAGTAAGATAAGCGACCCTAGTGGCCGACACAAACACCGGGCCCATCTAGGAGTGGCACTGCAGTGTCACGCAGGATGTCCCTTCCAAAAAACCCTCCCCAAACAGCACATGACGCAAAGAAAAAAAGAGGCGCAATGAGGTAGCTGTGTGAGTAAGATTAGCGACCCTAGTGGCCGACACAAACACCGGGCCCATCTAGGAGTGGCACTGCAGTGTCACGCAGGATGGCCCTTCCAAAAAACCCTCCCCAAACAGCACATGACGCAAAGAAAAAAAGAGGCGCAATGAGGTAGCTGTGTGAGTAAGATTAGCGACCCTAGTGGCCGACACAAACACCGGGCCCATCTAGGAGTGGCACTGCAGTGTCACGCAGGATGTCCCTTCCAAAAAACCCTCCCCAAACAGCACATGACGCAAAGAAAAAAAGAGGCTTTTTACTGATATTTGGTGTTTTGGATTTGACATGCTCTGTACTATGACATTGGGCATCGGCCTTGGCAGACGACGTTGCTGGCATTTCATCGTCTCGGCCATGACTAGTGGCAGCAGCTTCAGCACGAGGTGGAAGTGGATCTTGATCTTTCCCTAATTTTGGAACCTCAACATTTTTGTTCTCCATATTTTAATAGGCACAACTAAAAGGCACCTCAGGTAAACAATGGAGATGGATGGATTGGATACTAGTATACAATTATGGACGGGCTGCCGAGTGCCGACACAGAGGTAGCCACAGCCGTGAACTACCGCACTGTACTGTGTCTGCTGCTAATATATAGACTGGTTGATAAAGAGATAGTATACTCGTAACTAGTATGTATGTATAAAGAAAGAAAAAAAAACCACGGTTAGGTGGTATATACAATTATGGACGGGCTGCCGAGTGCCGACACAGAGGTAGCCACAGCCGTGAACTACCGCACTGTACTGTGTCTGCTGCTAATATATAGACTGGTTGATAAAGAGATAGTATACTCGTAACTAGTATGTATGTATAAAGAAAGAAAAAAAAACCACGGTTAGGTGGTATATACAATTATGGACGGGCTGCCGAGTGCCGACACAGAGGTAGCCACAGCCGTGAACTACCGCACTGTACTGTGTCTGCTGCTAATATATAGACTGGTTGATAAAGAGATAGTATACTCGTAACTAGTATGTATGTATAAAGAAAGAAAAAAAAACCACGGTTAGGTGGTATATACAATTATGGACGGGCTGCCGAGTGCCGACACAGAGGTAGCCACAGCCGTGAACTAACACACTGTACTGTGTCTGCTGCTAATATAGACTGGTTGATAAAGAGATAGTATACTACTAATATTATATATACTGGTGGTCAGGTCACTGGTCACTAGTCACCAGAGGCGGATTGGCCATAGGGTCTACAGGGAAGATTCCCGGTGGGCCGGCACACCCGCGAGGCCTGTTTTGTTTGAGGACATGTGGTCCTATTTATAGACATAATGAATAAGATGCCAAACAATTTGCATATATGAAAATGACTTTGCTACTTAGCCTGTGATTGCAGATGATCTAGTGTATGCTCTATCTGCCTGCTTGGCTGACATATAAGATTGAGTGAATAGTGACTGGGATACGGTTGGTGTAATAAGCAAGAAAATATATCTTTCTAAAGAATGATATAGTTTCCTAAATTCTGAAGATGTATCATATAATGTGCTCATAATATTTAATTTTATTTCTTTTTAACTTCCCCTTGATGCTAGACATGCCCACTATCTGGAAAGTCTTGGGGGGAGGGTGCTGCTGCCATGGCCCATGGCTAGACCTTACACCTCTGGTGCTGCCCATGTCGGGCCACTAGTACAAATTTTTCCAGGGCCGTTTGTTGTTCCCAATCCGCCCCTGCTAGTCACACTGGCAGTGGCACTCCTGCAGCAAAAGTGTGCACTGTTTTAATATAATATTATGTACTCCTGGCTCCTGCTATAACCTATAACTGGCACTGCAGTAGTGCTCCCCAGTCTCCCCCACAATTATAAGCTGTGTGAGCTGAGCAGTCAGACAGATATATAATATATATAGATGATGCAGCATACTGGCCTGAGCCTGAGCAGTGCACACAGATATGGTATGTGACTGACTGAGTCACTGTGTGTATCGCTTTTTTCAGGCAGAGAACGGATATATTAAATAAACTGCACTGTGTGTCTGGTGGTCACTCACTATATAATATATTATGTACTCCTGGCTCCTGCTATAACCTATAACTGGCACTGCAGTAGTGCTCCCCAGTCTCCCCCACAATTATAAGCTGTGTGAGCTGAGCAGTCAGACAGATATATATAATATTATATATAGATAATAGATGATGCAGCACACTGGCCTGAGCCTGAGCAGTGCACACAGATATGGTATGTGACTGAGTCACTGTGTGCTGTGTATCGCTTTTTTCAGGCAGAGAACGGATTATAAATAAAACTGGTGGTCACTATCAGCAAAACTCTGCACTGTACTGAGTACTCCTAATGCTCCCCAAAATTAGTAAATCAAGTGTCTCTCTAATCTATTCTAAACGGAGAGGACGCCAGCCACGTCCTCTCCCTATCAATCTCAATGCACGTGTGAAAATGGCGGCGACGCGCGGCTCCTTATATAGAATCCGAGTCTCGCGATAGAATCCGAGCCTCGCGAGAATCCGACAGCGTCATGATGACGTTCGGGCGCGCTCGGGTTAACCGAGCAAGGCGGGAAGATCCGAGTCGCTCGGACCCGTGAAAAAAAACATGAAGTTCGTGCGGGTTCGGATTCAGAGAAACCGAACCCGCTCATCTCTAGACTCAACTGGGGGAAAGTTTGGACCTGGTGGCGGAGTGGGAGCGTTTTAGAGAGGAGAATTTATCCCATACAGATCCTGCTATCGAACACGATGCCTTTAAGGCATATATGCGTGGAACTAAGAGATAGCTAGGATCAAGATGGGAAGTAGGAAAGAGGAAAATCAATTGGAAGAAAGATGTCAACAGCTGGAGATTCAATATGTAGTCTCGGCTCTACCAAGCATCAGGGAGGAGTAGTTGGATGCGCAGAAGGAGTGGTCGGATTGCCTCCATCATAAAGCAAAGTGAAGGGTGCTGTTTAATACGCATACACAATACTTTCAAGCTAAAGTAGGAGGAAGATATTTGACCTTTTTGGCAAAAGAGAAAAGTGATGATGGTGCGATTCAGTGTGTTCGTAACCGCCATGGGCAGGAGTGCCTCACAAATTTGGAAATAGCTGATGCATTTAAGGTGTATTATCTTTCGTTATATTCAACTAGGGCCACATATACAGTAATCTGGAACAATTATATAGTTACCTAGATAAGATAAAGTTGCCGAAGCTGTCAGGGAAGATGGTTGAAGCTCTTGAGGCCCCTTTTACGCTGGAGGAGATTGAGACTGCGGTCTCTTCTCTCCCATGATCTAGAGCTCTGGGCTCTGATGGAATTCCGGCAGAAGTCTATAAAAAATTTAGAGAATTTTCTCTTCCATACCTATTAGAATTATTCAACTCATTATATGAGTGGGACTCGATATCTCCCTCTATGACAGAGGCAATTATTATGGTGCTGCCAAAGCCAGGGAAGGATCCCTTTTGCTTAGAGTCCTATAGACCTATATACACACAACAAAGAGGAAGGCTGCACTCTATTTGAGTAATAAAGTTAACAATGTTTCTCTGACGTCCTAGTGGATGCTGGGAACTCCGTAAGGACCATGGGGAATAGACGGGCTCCGCAGGAGACTGGGCACTCTAAAGGAAAGATTAGGTACTGGTGTGCACTGGCTCCTCCCTCTATGCCCCTCCTCCAGACCTCAGTTAGAATCTGTGCCCGGCCAGAGCTGGGTGCTCCTAGTGGGCTCTCCTGAGCTTGCTAGAAAAGAAAGTATTTGTTAGGTTTTTTATTTTCAGTGAGATCTGCTGGCAACAGACTCACTGCTACGTGGGACTGAGGGGAGAGAAGCAAACCTACCTGCTTGCAGCTAGCTTGTGCTTCTTAGGCTACTGGACACCATTAGCTCCAGAGGGTTCGAACACAGGGCCTGACCTCGATCGTCCGTTCCCGGAGCCGCGCCGCCGTCCCCCTTGCAGAGCCAGAAGACAGAAGAGAAGCGATGAAATCGGCGGCAGAAGACTCCTGTCTTCATTAAGGTAGCGCACAGCACCGCAGCTGTGCGCCATTGCTCCCACAGCACACCACACACTCCGGTCACTGTAGGGTGCAGGGCGCTGGGGGGGCGCCCTGGGCAGCAATTATAATACCTTTTGGCACTTAAAATACACATAATACAGTCTGAAAACTGTATATGTGTAAAAGACCCCGCCATTAAGTTACAAAAACGCGGGACAGAAGCCCGCCGCTGAGGGGGCGGGGCCTTCTTCCTCAGCACACCAGCGCCATTTTCCCTTCACAGCACCGCTGGAAGCAGCTCCCCAGGCTCTCCCCTGCAGTATCCTGATACAAGAAGGGTAAAAAAGAGAGGGGGGGGCACATAAATTTAGGCGCAAATAAGATATTTAAGCAGCTATTGGGTAAATCACTTTTTATAGTGTAAATCCCTGTGTTATATAGCGCTGTGGTGTGTGCTGGCATACTCTCTCTCTGTCTCCCCAAAGGACTTTGTGGGGTCCTGTCCTCAGTCTGAGCATTCCCTGTGTGTGTGCGGTGTGTCGGTACGGCTGTGTCGACATGTTTGATGAGGAGGGTTACGTGGAGGCGGAGCAGGGGCAGATAAGTGTGGTGTCGCCCCCGACGGGGCCGACACCTGATTGGATGGATATGTGGAAGGTCTTAACCGACAGTGTCAACTCCTTACATAAAAGGTTCGATGACGCAGCAGCCTTGGGACAGCCGGGGTCTCAGCCCGCGCCTGCCCAGGCGTCTCAGAAGCCGTCAGGGGCTCATAAACGCCCGCTAGCTCAGATGGTAGACACAGACGTCGACACGGAGTCTGACTCCAGTGTAGATGAGGATGAGACAAATGTACAGTCTACAAAAGCCATCCGATGCATGATTACTGCAATGAAAGATGTATTGCACATTTCTGATATTAACCCGGTTACCACCAAGAGGGGTATTATGTTTGGGGAGAAAAAGCAGCCAGTGACTTTTCCCCCATCTGATGAATTAAATGATTTGTGTGAAGAAGCGTGGAGTTCCCCTGATAAGAAACTAGTGATTTCTAAGAGGTTACTGATGGCGTACCCTTTCCCGCCAACGGATAGGTTACGTTGGGAAACATCCCCTAGGGTGGACAAGGCGCTGACACGCTTATCTAAAAGGGTGGCACTGCCGTCTCAGGATACGGCCGCCCTAAAGGAGCCTGCGGATAGAAAGCAGGAAGCTATCCTGAAGTCTGTGTATACACACTCTGGTACTCTACTGAGACCTGCTATTGCTTCAGCCTGGATGTGTAGTGCTGCAGCAGCATGGACTGATACCCTGTCAGACAACATTGATTCCCTCGACAGGGATACTGTTTTGCTAACCATCGAACATATAAAAGACGTCGTCTTATATATGCGGGATGCCCAGAGGGACATTTGCCTGCTGGCATCTAGAATTAATGCAATGTCCATTTCTGCCAGGAGAGTATTATGGACTCGGCAGTGGACAGGTGATGCTGATTCTAAAAAACACATGGAGGTTTTGACTTATAAGGATGAGGAATTGTTTGGGGACGGTCTCTCGGACCTCGTATCCACAGCAACTGCTGGGAAGTCGACTTTTTTACCTCAGGTTCCCTCACAGCCTAAGAAAGCACCGTATTATCAAATGCAGTCCTTTCGGCCTCAGAAAGGCAAGCGGGTCAGAGGAGCATCCTTTCTGGCCAGAGGCAAGGGTAGAGGAAAGAAGCTGCACCAGGCAGCCAGTTCCCAGGAACAGAAATCCTCCCCTGCTTCCACTAAGTCCACCGCATGACGTTGGGGCTCCACAGGCGGAGCCAGGTGCGGTGGGGGCGCGTCTCCGGAACTGCAGCAACCAGTGGGTTCGCTCACAAGTGGATCTCTGGGCTGTACAAATTGTATCTCAGGGATACAAGCTGGAGTTCGAGGCGACTCCCCCTCGCCGTTACCTCAAATCAGCCTTGCCAGCTGCTCCCAGGGAAAGGGAGGTAGTACTGGCGGCAATTCACAAGCTGTACCTCCAGCAGGTGATAATCGAGGTCCTCCTCCTTCAACAGGGCAGGGGTCACTATTCCACAATGTTTGTGGTACCGAAACCGGACGGTTTGGTGAGACCCATTCTGAATTTAAAATCTTTGAACACTTATATAAAGAAGTTCAAGTTCAAAATGGAATCGCTCAGGGCGGTTATTGCAAGCCTGGAAGAGGAGGATTTTATGGTGTCACTGGACATCAAGGATGCTTACTTGCATGTCCCCATTTGCCCACCTCACCAGGAATACCTCAGGATTGTGGTACAGGACTGTCATTACCAATTCCAGACGTTGCCGTTTGGTCTCTCCACGGCACCGAGAATATTTACCAAGGTAATGGCCGAAATGATGATACTCCTTTGGAAGAAGGGAGTTATAATTATCCCGTACTTGGACGATCTCCTCATAAAGGCGAGGTCCAGAGAGCAGTTGTTGGTCAGCGTAGCACTCTCTCAGGAAGTGTTGCAACAGCACGGCTGGATTCTGAATATCCCAAAGTCGCAGCTGATCCCTACGACGCGTCTGCTTTTCCTGGGAATGATTCTGGACACAGAACAGAAGAAGGTGTTTCTCCCAGTGGAGAAGGCCCAGGAATTGTCATCTCTGGTCAGGGACCTCCTGAAACCAAAACAGGTGTCGGTGCATCACTGCACGCGAGTCCTGGGAAAGATGGTGGCTTCTTACGAAGCAATTCCCTTCGGCAGGTTCCATGCAAGGATCTTTCAGTGGGATCTGTTGGACAAATGGTCCGGATCGCATCTTCAGATGCATCTGTTGATCACCCTGTCCCCAAGGGCCAGGGTGTCTCTGCTGTGGTGGCTGTAGAGTGCTCATCTTCTCGAGGGCCGCAGGTTCGGAATACAGAACTGGGTCCTGGTGACAACGGATGCAAGCCTCCGAGGATGGGGGGCAGTCACTCAGGGAAGAAACTTCCAAGGACAGTGGTCAAGTCTGGAGACTTCACTACACATAAATATACTGGAACTAAGGGCCATTTACAACGCCCTGAGTCAAGCAGAGCCCCTGCTTCAAAACCACCTAGTACTGATTCAGTCAGACAACATCACGGCGGTCGCCCATGTAAACCGCCAGGGCGGCACGAGAAGCAGGATGACAATGGCAGAAGCCTCAAGGATTCTTCGATGGGCGGAGAATCACGTGCTAGCACTGTCAGCAGTGTTCATTCCGGGAGTGGACAACTGGGAAGCAGACTTCCTCAGCAGGCACGACCTCCACCCGGGAGAGTGGGGACTTCATCAAGAAGTCTTCACACAGATTGTAAATCGCTGGGAACTGCCACGGGTGGACATGATGGCATCCCGCCTCAACAAAAAGCTAAAAAAATATTGCGCCAGGTCAAGGGACCCTCAGGCGATAGCTGTGGACGCACTAGTGACACCGTGGGTGTACCAGTCGGTTTATGTGTTCCCTCCTCTTCCTCTCATACCCAAGGTACTGAGGATAGTAAGAAAGAGAGGAGTAATTCATCGTTCCGGATTGGCCAAGAAGAACTTGGTACCCAGAACTACAAGAAATGATCTCAGAGGACCCATGGCCTCTGCCTCTCAGACAGGACCTGTTACAGCAGGGGCCCTGTGTGTTCCAAGACTTACCGCGGCTGCGTTTGACGGCATGGCGGTTGAATGCCGGATCCTAACGGAAAAGGGCATTTCAGATGAAGTGATTCCTACGCTGATAAAAGCTAGGAAGGATGTGACAGCAAAGCATTATCACCGCATATGGCGGAAATATGTCGCTTGGTGTGAGGCCAGGAAGGCCCCAACAGAGGAATTCCAGCTGGGTCGATTTCTGCACTTCCTACAGTGTCAGTCAGGGGTGACTATGGGCCTAAAATTGGGGTCCATAAAGGTCTAGATTTCGGCCCTATCTATTTTCTTTCAAAAAGAACTGGCTTCACTGCCTGAAGTTCAGACGTTTGTAAAGGGAGTGCTGCATATTCAGCCCCCTTTTGTGCCTCCAGTGGCACCTTGGGATCTTAACGTTGTGTTGGATTTCCTGAAATCACACTGGTTTGAGCCACTTAGGACCGTGGAGCTAAAGTATCTCACGTGGAAGGTGGTCATGCTGTTGGCCTTAGCTTCAGCTAGGCGTGTGTCAGAATTGGCGGCTTTGTCATGTAAAAGCCCGTATCTGATCTTCCATATGGACAGGGCAGAATTGAGGACTCGTCCCCAATTTCTCCCAAAGGTAGTATCAGCGTTTCATTTAAACCAACCTATTGTGGTGCCTGCGGCTACTCGGGACTTGGAGGATTCCTAGTTGCTGGACGTAGTCCGGGCTTTGAAAATTTATGTTTCCAGGACGGCTGGAGTCAGGAAAACTGACTCGCTATTTATCCTGCATGCACCCAACAAGCTCGGTGCTCCTGCTTCAAAGCAAACTATTGCTCACTGGACCTGTTGCACGATTCAGCTGGCACATTCTGCGGATGGACTGCCGCATCCTAAATCAGTGAAAGCCCATTCCACAAGGAAGGTGGGCTCTTCTTGAGCGGCTGCCCGAGGCGTCTCGGCTTTACAACTTTGTCGAGCTGCTACTTGGTCGGGTTCAAACACATTTGCTAAATTCTACAAGTTTGATACCCTGGCTGAGGAGGACCTTGAGTTTGCTCATTCGGTGCTGCAGAGTCATCCGCACTCTCCCGCCCGTTTGGGAGCTTTGGTATAATCCCCATGGTCCTTACGGAGTTCCCAGCATCCACTAGGACATCAGGGAAAATAAGAATTTACTCACCGGTAATTCTATTTCTCGTAGTCCGTAGTGGATGCTGGGCGCCCGTCCCAAGTGCGGACTCTCTGCAATACATGTATATAGTTATTGCTTCACTAAAGGGTTATTGTTATGAGCCATCCGTAAAAGGAGGCTCAGTTGTTGTTCATACTGTTAACTGGGTATGGTTATCACAAGTTGTACAGTGTGATTGGTGTGGCTGGTATGAGTCTTACCCTGGATTCTAAATCCTTTCCTTGTTGTGTCAGCTCTTCCGGGCACAGTTTCCCTAACTGAGGTCTGGAGGAGGGGCATAGAGGGAGGAGCCAGTGCACACCAGATAGTACCTAATCTTTCTTTTAGAGTGCCCAGTCTCCTGCGGAGCCTGTCTATTCCCCATGGTCCTTACGGAGTTCCCAGCATCCACTACGGACTACGAGAAATAGAATTACCGGTGAGTAAATTCTTATTTTACATTTTACAGTTGTGCCTCGTCACATTCTTCATCCTCGGTCAGTTCTGAAGTTGCCCCATATTCTGCGTTTGTGTTCTGATTCAACCCCAGTATGTCCATCAAGGTTTCTTTAAATTCGGGGAAGGTATAATCGGGTTTCTGATGTAACATAGTAACATAGTAACTAAGGTTTAAAAGCCTTGCAAGCCTTTCCTTGTATTCCAGCGTCTCAATGCCCTTGATTAGTTTAGTCGCCCGCCTCTGAACCTTTTCGTCTCCACATCCTTAGCTGGGCCCTTGATGTCTCGCTTCTGGCCCTTCGATAAACAGGTCCGTCAATGTTTCATCGACATGTTCCACTTCTCTCGGAGCTCTAGCTTGGATTGCCCACATCACATCCTGTAATTCCAGGGCAAAATCTCGCAAGGATTCTCGCGGTTGTTGTTTTTGGGTGTATAGTCGCCCCTTCAATTCTGCAATGGTCTGGGAGTTGAAGATGCTGACCAGTTTCTTCAGGATCCCTTCGGCTGATTTTCAGTCTGCGTCTGACCATGATCGTGCCTCCCGTAGTGCGGACCCCTTTAGCTGGCCGATGACAATATCCGCCTGTTGTTCCTCGCTCAGCGTGTATAACAGGAACATTGATTGTAACTTGTCTTTCAATTCCCTGAAGGAGCTTGTCCTCTGTGAATGGGTGTCACCCGAATATGTAGGAAGCCAAGGGGCCCTGAAGTAATAGGGCATGGTGATTGGTGCCGTAGGTATTACTGCCACTGGGGGTGCTGAGTTGGGTGCCTCAGGCGCTTTTCTGCGGCTCGGTAAGAAATGGTTTGGCATTTAATTTACACAATCGTCTAGACTGTCCACATGGTGGTGCTATACGCCAAGCAATAACATTCAGTTCCCACCCAGTGGTCTCCGGGTAATATAAGTGTCTCAGATTTAATAAAGCCTGCACTGCAAGGGTATTTTTCGTGAGATGGAGTCAGCGGACGACTGTTAAGTATTTGCGGAAAGGTGTGCAGGATGGGTGAGTTGGAAGGTAACACGACCACAAAGACTAACAATACCAAAGGTATTTCTATCCATGAAAAGGTAAGTCGGTTAGCAAAATTACACACCTTTAGGTTTCTAAGGGCACTTGTATCCACGGAAAGGTAAGTCAATTTAAATACACAACTTCATAGGGTAAACTAGTAGGTCACTGCAGTTCTGGCTGACAGAGTGAGGCACTTTTAACTGGGAGCCTTGGACTCAAATATTTGGGTCAGGGGCATCCCCCTTATTATTTAGAGAACACAGCTTATGAGGAACTCCACGGTAATAATATATCTCTGTGGGAGAGGAGGTGCAAAATATTAACAAATAGCTGGAGGGAGGTATGTAAGTGTACCTGCAGTGCCTGTATTATTCTGCCTCTACTGGATGCTGACCAGGCAAGAAGTCTTTTGACTCAGTTAGCGTGGAAAGGCAGGGAGGCGAGGGATTAACTGTCCAGGAGTGTGTGTTACATTGCGTGTCCCTTGAGGCTTATCCTTAGTCTTAGGCAGGTGAGCAGCTGTACACAGCTCCAGGCTTCTGGCGCTGCGGTGGCTGGCTACTCAGGGCTCCCTTATCTTCAGGGCTGTGGCTAGCGGTACTCTCCTAGGGGTGACAGGCGGTTGGCAGCGGTCAGGTCCCAGCTCTCTCTGTGAGGCTGGCAGGCAGATGGCAGCCGATGGGTCCCGGCTCCCTCTTCAGTGTGGCTGTGTCTCTCTTCCACTCTCTGCAGCGGCGTCTCCACTCTCTACACCCACGGCGCATCTCTGCTCCCGCGCGCCGGAGGCCCGGGTTCCGACTGTGGCTGTCACTCCGTTCCGGCATGGCACTCTCCGACCTCTTCACACGCGGCTCAGCACACCCGCGCGCGCTGCTACTCTCCTTTTTAAAACAGCACCTCCTCTTTTTGTAGTGTCTCGCTCCACAATCAGGGCGGCTTCTGGGCTTCCCGCTCTGTAGGGACACAGATCACTTGTCCCTGGGTCCCAAAGCTATCCGGGTTCCTTTCCCTCTGTACTGCAGTTGCCTAGCAACCAGGGAGGGAGTTTTAACCCCCGCAGTCTCTGTATGGCAAGGCTTCACAGACAGCCTTGGCTGTGATATTCTGTCCAGGCCCACACAAAGGGGCATCACCTGAGCCAGGGCATCACAATTACACTGGCCCTGTATGTTGTAAAAATTCAGAGGCGCAGTTGTTAAAAATGAAAAGCACACTGCTGTATGCTGTAAAATATAGGGGTGCTGCGGACCTGTATGTTGTAAACAGTCAGAGGTGCAGTTGTTAAAAATTAAAAGCACACAGCTGTATGCTGTAAAATATAGGGGTGCTGCTGGCCCTGTATGTTGTAAAAAGTCAGAGGTGCAGTTGTTAAACATTAAAAGCACACTGCTGTATGCTGTAAAATATAGGGGTGCTGCTGCTGTTCAAATAACATTACACTGTCCCTGTATGCTGTAAGTATACAGGGGTACTGTGAAAATAAAGGGGCACTGTTCTGTGTGCTGTAATAATAAAGGGGTGCTGTCCTGTGAAATGGAGAACAACAATTTGGAGGAAAAAATAGTGGAAGATCAGTTCCTAGTACTAGTGCTGAAGCTGCTGCTGCCACCAGTCATGACATTGACGATGCAATTCCATCAACGTCGTCTGCTAAGGCCGATGCCCAATGTCATAGAGGGCTTGTAAAATCCAAGATGCAATAATTAATTATCAGAAAAAAAAGAAATTATCTGACGAGAAATGTACAATTGGCAATATGCCATTCACGACACGAAGTGGCAAGGAAAGGCTAAGGTATTGGCCTATGTTCATGACTGGCGGCTCAGCTTCTCATGAGGATGGAAGTCCTCCTCCCTCTTGAAAATGTTTCAAAATTAAGCTTGTTAAAGCACAGGAAAATACAACTGTGCGTTCAGAGATATCACAAATCCCCAAGGAGAGTCCAAGTGTGTCTGCAGTTGCAATGTCTAGGTCTGACCTTCCCAAGACTGTTTGGAAAGAGGAGTCTCCTACCACCATTTGCACGCCCCCTGCAAGTGCTGGGAAGAGCACCGCCAGTCCAGTTCTGGTATTAAGATTGAGGATGTCATTGTAGAGTACAATGTAGACGTACACCAGGATGAGGAGAATATAGGTGTAGCTGCCGCTGAGGAGGAAGTTGACGATGAGGATTCTGATGGTGATGTGGTTTGTTTCAATAAGGCAGCAGTGAAGACAGTTTATGTCCGTGAGATGAGAAAGCCCATTGTCATGCCTGGGAAAAATACCAAAAAAGCCACCTCTTCGGTGTGGAATTATTTCTCCACAAATCCGGACAACAGGTGTCAAGCCGTGTGTTGCCTTTGTCAATCTGTAATAAGTAGGGGTAAGGACGTTAACCACCTAGGAACATCCTCCCTTATACGTCACCTGCAGCGCATTCATCATCATGTCAAGTTCAGAAACTTTGGGTAAGAGCGTAAGCAGTCCACTGACACCTAAATCCCTTCTTCCTCTTGTACCCAAGCTCCTGCAAGCCACAACACCAACTCCCTCAACGTCAATTTCCTCCTCAGTCAGGAACGTAAGTAGTCCTGCAGGCCATCTCAATGGCATGACTGACGAATCCTGTCCTAACCGGGATTCCTCAGAAGGATCCTTGAGTGGTACGCCTACTGCTGCTGCCGCTGCTGTTGTTGCTGCTGGGAGTCGATCATCATCTGAGAGGGGAAGTCGGAAGACCACTTGTTCTACTTCAACTAAGCAACTGACTGACCAACAATCCTTTGCGAGAAAGATGAAATATGACAGCAGTCACTCTGTTGCAAAGCGGATTACTGAGGCCATAACAACTATGCTGGTGTTAGACGTGTGTCCGGTATCCGCCATTAGTGCAGTGGGATTTAGACAGTTGATGTACGTACTGTGTCCCCGGTACCAAATCCCGTCTAGATTCCACTTCACTAGGAAAGCGATTCCCGGACTGTACAGGGACATTAAGAAAAGTGTCCTCAGTGTCCTGAAAAATGCAGTTGTACCCACTGACCACTTAGCCACAGACATCTGGACAAGTGGAACAGCACAAACCAAGGAATACATGACTGTGACAGCCCAATGGGTAGATGTATTGCTTCCCGCAGCAACAACAGCAGCAGCACCAGTAGCAGCATCTCACAAATGCCAGCTCGTTCCTAGGCAGGCTACGCTGTGTATCACCGGTTTCCGTAAGAGGCACACTGCTGATAACCTCTTACAAAAACTGAGGGACATCATCGTACAATGGCTTACCCCACTTAGACTCTCCTGGGGATTTGTGATATCGGACAACACCACCAATATTGTGCATGCATTACATCTGGGAAAATTCCAGCACGTTGACAGGGGCGTGCAGGAGATGATGTAGGTGGCCAAAAAAATTGTGGCCCACTTTCAACATTCAGCCACTGCGTGCCGAAGACTGGAGCACCAGCAAACACTCCTGAACCTGCCCTGCCATCACCTGAAGCAAGAGTTGGTAATGAGGTGGAACTCAACACTCCATATGCTTCAGAGGATGGAGGAGCAGCAAAAGGCCATTCAAGCCTATACATCTGCCTACGATATAGGCAAAGGAGGGGGAATGCACCTGACTCAAGCACAGTGGAGAATGATTTCCATCTTGTGCAAGGTTCTCCAACCCTTCCAACTTGCCACATGTGAAGTCAGTTCAGACACTGCCAACTTGAGTCAGGTCATTCCGCTCATCAGGTTTTTGCAGAAGCAGCTGGAGAAATTGAAGGAGGAGCTTAGACAGAGCGATTCCGCTAAGTATGTGCTCGATCCTAGGTTTAAAGCCTACATTGTATCTCTCTTTCCAGCAGACACAAGTCTGCAGAGGTGCAAAGACCAGCTGGTGAGAAAATTGGCAACTCAAGCGGAATGTGACCCATCAACAGCTCCTCCATAATTTTCTCCCGCAACTGGGGCTGCGAGGAAAAGGATCAAATTTCCTAGCCCACCCACTGGCGGTAATGCAGGGTAGTCAGGAGCAAGTGTTGACATCTGGTCCAGACTGAAGGACCTGCAACGATTACTGACATGTCTACTGTCACTGCATATGATGCTGTCACCATTGAAAGAATGGTGGAGGATTATATCAGTGACAGCATCCAAGTAGGCATGTCAGACAGTCCATATGTATACTGGCAGGATAAAGAGGCAATTTGGAGGCCCTTGCACAAACTGGCTTTATTTTACCTAAGTTGCCTCCTCCTTCAGTGTGTACTCCGAAAGAGTGTTTAGTGCAGCCGGTAATCTTGTCAGCGATCGGCATAGGAGGTTACTTCCACAAAACGTGGAGAAGATAATGTTCATCAAAATGAATTATACAGTAAATTCCTCCAGGAAGACATTTACCAGCAATTACCTCCAGAAAGTACACAGGGACTTGTGATGGTCGTTTCCAGTGGGGATGAATTAGTACTCTGTGAGGAGGAAGATGTACACACTGAAAAGGGTGAGGAATCAGAGGATGAGGACGGCATCTTGCCTCTGTAGTGCCAGTTTGTGCAAGGAGAGATGAATTGCTTCTTTTTTGGTGGAGGGGATTAATTGCTTCTTTTTTTGTGGGGGCCCAAAAAAACCAGTCATTTCAGCCACAGCCGTGTGGCAGACCCTGTTGCTGAAATTATTGATTTGTTAAAGTGTGCATGTCCTGTTTATACAACATAAGGGTGGGTGGGAGGGCCCAAGGACAATTCCATCTTGCACCTTTTTTTTATTCTTTGCATTATGTGCTCTTTGGGGCCTAGTTTTTAAAGTGCCATCCTGTCTGACACTGCAGTGCCACTCCTAGATGGAGTCGCAAGAAAATCACCATTTGAGTCCATGAGCGCTCATGAAAGAAAAGAAAAAAAGAACATACATAGTGTATACCATCTTCTTATTAAGCATTTCACTGTTAGAAAAATTTCAAATCTCCCGTACCAGAATGATTGGTCTACCTTAAATTGGTAGACAGACACACTTTTTGTAGAACTGAGGTATAGCCCGTCAGAATTTCTCCTTGTCAGGTCTCCTCATCAGCGTGGTACACCCAGAAAGAGAAATCAAACTCCAATAGTGTAACACCGTTTTATTCAACATTAAAAAACATGCAAATGGAAGATATAGATGGTCTCTCACCAATAGAATTGGTCCACCATACGGCAGACAAAACAGCAAGGTTAAAGATGATATGCACAGGCGTCCCTGGAACCCGTAGTACAAATCCAATGGTGAAATCACAAATATTCCCCAAAGCCAATTCTCCTGCCAACGCGTTTCGACTTTCGACACGTCCTGTGTCTTTTTCAAGGCCTTTCCATTTTTGAGACCAGAGGGCAGCCATTTTGGTGCACGGTATATTATTCAAATATTCTTACTCCTAGATGGGCCAGGTGTTTTTTCCGCCCACTTGTGTCGCATAGCTTAGTCATCCAGTGACCTCGTTGCACCACTTTTTCTTCTTTGCATTATGTGCTCTTTTGGAGCCTAGTTTTTAAAAGTGCCATTCTGTCTGACACTGCAGTGCCACTCCTAGATGGGCCAGGTGTTGTGCCGCCCACTTTGGTCGCTTAGCTTAGTCATCCAGCTACCTCATTGCACCTCTTTATTTCTTTGCATTATGTGCTCTTTGGGGCCTAGTTTTTAAAAGTGCCATCCTGTCTGACCAATCCAGATCCAAAATATGAGCGGGGATCCAGATCCGAAACCAAAACATGAAAAGTGCCCGCCGCACATCTCTAATATTTTTACATGGCAAATGCATCTTATTCACAAAGGGAAAGGACCCTCAAGCAGATCCTGCTGATACACTATAACATAAGTTAGTATGCAGATACAGCTGCTATTGGGGGTCGAAACTGTGAATGCACAGGCGCCGCAGTGCTGCGAAAAAAGGCAGCGTGCAAACGGATCTGAATGACCCACATGGTTTTAATCAACAGGATTTGCTTGTGCAGCCTATTGCATACCTTTCTGAATAAGGTGCATTTTCTGGGAAAAATGCATCTTGCGTCTGTTTAGCAAAGATGTAGGAGACACATTTATACATGTACTGTATGTGTAAATGAACTTTACAATAAGACATATTAGGTCAAATATTCCCACTAAATCCTGTTCTTACATGTGTTTTAATACCAAATCCCCTTAATGTACCCCTTAAATAGTGTATATACTTAAATATACAATTAAAACACATTAGCCCTAAATAAAGGTTAGACTTTCAAATTAACTTATGTTTTATAAACACACCACAAACACATTTTTGGGCAAACCACTTTTTCTTTTTTCTTTTTTAAAGTGGGCAAACCACTTTAATTGTATGGGTCAATTCCCACAGGTGACTCTTTATATCGCTGGCCATCCGGGTGTTAGTGACCTGTACCACCGCTGCATTAGCCCAATACAGTCCAGATGGCTGATCTGCTGATCCATGAAGCTGGTGCTCCCAAAAATGGTGAAGGGACACGGAGAGTTCCTCCATACTCGGTACAGCGGCCTATGTGCTGGGTGGTGGTAGTTACAGCTGCTCTGGCAGTGGTACATGCAACAAAAGCTCCACAGGAGTGAGGATGATAGTGGTGTCCTCTTCCTCCTCCTTGCCCTGGAAGTGGCAGGGCCAAAAGCACTAGTGACGGGGGGGACAGTGGTTCTGACAGCACATGAGAAGGACCTGCAAAGGAAAAAAAAACAAAAAAAAACACTTGTAATCAGGGGTGACTGTTTTGTGGTTAGGGGGTGGAAAACATTTTTTTGGGCGCTCCCTAAATGATTGGCGCTCCCCCAACAATTACCACCCCCTCCATCAGTGCAGGGAGCATTTACCGCTGGACTACCGCAGAGACTCCAGTCCTACTTTAAAAAGTCACACGCCACAGCGTGCTGCCCCATGTCCTGTCCTGGCGGGCTCTTCACACGGATGCATTACTGGGAGGAGGCGTGGACATGCTGAGCCTGCTGGGACATCCCCACCTCCTCCCAGTAATGCATCTGTGTGAATAGCTGGCTAGGACAGAACCTGGGGCAGCACGCTGCGGCTGCAAACTTTATAAAGTAGTACTGAAGTCTCTGCGGTGATCCGGGGGTAAGCACTCCCCCTCCCCAGCTCCTGCATTTCTGGTTTGTTTTGGGGGGGAGAGGCATGCTGCCCCCAATGCCTCTGCTTGTAATGAAGGATGAATACAACCTACACTAATTTGGAACACCTACCAATCCATCTACTCATATGCTGGGGGCCGCACAGGAAAGGGCAAGGCCGCCCAGCATTGCGAACGCATCGATTTGAGGTTTACCCCTGCCTGCGCAGCCTGACTGCGCTGGCAGGTGGTCCAGCAACATTTTTTTTCTCAAAGCGGCTGCGTGTGACATAGAGCCACCCCAAAAATGCCCCAGACACGTCCCCATTTTGCTCACCATGCCCCCGCAATGCTGTGTCGCAGGCGCAGATGTCAATTATGTTGCAGCCGCATTCCTCGGGATGCGGCTGCATAGAGAAAGGTTGCACATGCGCACTGCGACCAGTGCACCTGCACAGACCCTCTGGATGCAGCCGCTACATCCAGGTCTGAATAAGACCCATAGCACACATTACAAAATGACCGATACTTACTCTGCTCAGGTCATATAGTCATACTTTATATAGTCATACTTTAATAAACATAACATTTACAATAATTACATACACAAACTCGTAGCCTCTACAGAGATAGTGCCTCTTATTTACAAAATGCAAACATTTGTGCATACTTTATATGATAATAAAATGTTTGTTAATTTTATTGAAACTAAACAAATTCTGTAAAATATATAAATTTATCTGAAAAAAAGCCTTAAAAAAATCACACTTACTACTGGGTTAGGTTGTTACAAGGGAACATTTTTTCATTTACTGACCAAGACGAGGTTTGGACACTGGTCGGTCCATGTTCACTACATGGACTCCCGGGAACACCTCCGGAGGAATTGTCTGCTTCAACTACTCCTTAAACTCTATGTAGTGGACCAGTGCAGCTCATCCTCCTCCTGTCCTGTGACCCTCATGATGCTCCTCAGCCACCTTCCTCATTTGATGTCACCGTACTTCTTCTTAATGTTTCTGAGATCCTGACAGCAGGAGCTGACCGTGTTTACTGCACCCAGGACAGACTTCCACATGGCCTTCTTCTGTGACACAGGGATCCTGTACGCCTGGGCACCCAGCAGGTGTGGGATCACCTGAACCATGGTATAAACCAGAATGCAGTTTTCTTAATAAAACCTCACATTGAGCCATGACCTGGTCTTGCCAGGTGTGGATGCAGCAGCCTCCTTATCACTATCCTCCACACTACTCTCCAGCAGCTCTTCCTCCTCACACTCTTCTTGCTCTGTGTCAGACACAGGCTGCGTCTGGGACATAGTCTTCTCCTCTTCCTCCTCCTCCTCCTCCTCCACCAACCTCCTCCTCTCTCTGCCCACTCTCCAGAATGACATACCTCCTCCAACTCTCTGGTACAACTCTCCAAACAATACACCAACTGCTTGGAGAGTGTTACAATTGAAGAAAAGTACCAGCCAATCAGCTCCAAACTGCCATGTCACAGGATGTGTTTGAAAAATGACAGTTAGGAGCTGATTGGCTGGTACTTTATCTCTCTCCATTTTATCACTCTCCAAGCGATGAAGCATAGGGTGTGTGATGTTTCAATCATGGGACTTTGGGTGCCAATTAGGGTGGCCAATCCTGGTATCGGGGGGATCCTGGGATTTAGGCCAAAAATCGGCCGAGTTTCAATCCCGGGATTGGAAGCTTCAATCCCGGGGATTGAGGGATCATTCGGCCCTTTGTGTTTTTAAAGCCAGGCAGCGTTGAGCATCCTCAGGACGCTCAGACACTGCCCGGCTCCTTCCTCCGGGCTCCCCCTGCGCAGTGTGACATGCAGTCACAGGTCATGCTGCACAGTCAGCCATCCGCCATCACCCGCCGCCAAGCCCTGCCGAGCCCGAAGAATGTGGCCCACCCTCTCGCCCCCGTCGTATGGTGAGTTATGTGTGTGGGGCGAGAGGGGCGGACACATAGGAAAAAGCCAATCTTGGGAATCCTGGGATTGACCATTTTTCAATCCTGATACCCGGGATTGAAAAAATGGCCCGGGATTGGCCACCCTGGCCACACTGTGCAACTGTTGTACTAAAAGACGCATTCTAGTTGGTCTGAAAAAATCGTACGCTTCCTAGGCTAAATCTCGCGAGAAGTCTGATCTAATTTGCATTGGGAGCGTAAAAGAGGTACCCCAATACATTGGCCGAGTTCCGGGAAAAAGTTGCACATTATAATGTCCAAGTTTTCCCCAGAAGCAAAACTCGGCTCCCATTACATCCTGGCCTATAAGTGGTTTGTTTCTATTTTACAGCAGATTCTCACCTACTGTATGACTGTTTATACTAGTTAGTAGTCATGGTGACCACGCTGTATGGTAAATTATTTGTTTAGGAAAAGTAACCAGTAATAGCAAGATAAGAGTCAAATATACATGCTGTAAGTGCGCTGAGTCACAGTGCTGTAAGGAAAAAATGGACATATACAGTATATTTTCATATTTATGTTAACTATAGAGTCTATTTAATAAAATGAGGCAATACAAATATAGAATACAATACAGAATAGATTATAGATGCAATCTGCAGATTTGGAATAGCGCTATATGGCATCTATATGCATATAACCGGAGATTGAAAAATTGTGAGATAAAACAACTCTTAACACATAGATAATAATTTTGGCAAGTTTACGCTTCTCCTCAGACGCTTTTAATTTAGATTTTTGGGTCATTTTACTGAACTTTTGTTTTTTTGATTTTACATGCTCTCTACTATGACATTGGGCATCGGCCTTGGCAGACGACGTTGATGGCATTTCATCATCTCGGCCATGACTAGTGGCAGCAGCTTCAGCACGAGGTAAAAGTGGATCTTAATCTTTCCCTATTTTACCCTCCACATTTTTGTTCTCCATCTTTTAATGTGTGGAATTATATGCCAGTAATATATCGATAGCAATGGCCTACTGTACCGTACTGCTATATATATATATATATATATATACTGGTGGTCAGCAAAATTCTGCACTGTCCTCCTACTATATACTGAGCACAACTACAATGCAGCACAGATATGGATAGTATACTTGATGACACAGAGGTAGAGCAATGGACTACTGTACCGTACTGCTATATATATATATATATATATATATATACTGGTGGTCAGCAAAATTCTGCACTGTCCTCCTACTATAATACTGCACACAACTACAATGCAGCACAGATATAGATAGTATACTTGACGACACAGAGGTAGAGCAATGGACTACTGTACCGTACTGCTATATATATACTGGTGGTCAGCAAAATTCTGCACTGTCCTCTTACTATATACTACAATGCAGCACAGATATGTAGCGTTTTTCAGGCAGAGAACGTAGATATTTGCGGCACACTGAGCACAGATATTTGCAGCACACTGAGCATAGAAACTGAGAAAACGCAGCCACGTCCTCTCGCTATCATCTCCAATGCACGAGTGAAAAATAAGAATTTACTTACCGATAATTCTATTTCTCGGAGTCCGTAGTGGATGCTGGGGTTCCTGAAAGGACCATGGGGAATAGCGGCTCCGCAGGAGACAGGGCACAAAAAGTAAAGCTTTACGATCAGGTGGTGTGTACTGGCTCCTCCCCCTATGACCCTCCTCCAAGCCTCAGTTAGGTACTGTGCCCGGACGAGCGTACACAATAAGGAAGGATTTATGAATCCCGGGTAAGACTCATACCAGCCACACCAATCACACCGTACAACCTGTGATCTAAACCCAGTTAACAGTATGATAACAGCGGAGCCTCTGAAAAGATGGCTCACAACAATAATAACCCGATTTTTGTAACTATGTACAAGTAATGCAGATAATCCGCACTTGGGATGGGCGCCCAGCATCCACTACGGACTCCGAGAAATAGAATTATCGGTAAGTAAATTCTTATTTTCTCTATCGTCCTAGTGGATGCTGGGGTTCCTGAAAGGACCATGGGGATTATACCAAAGCTCCCAAACGGGCGGGAGAGTGCGGATGACTCTGCAGCACCGAATGAGAGAACTCCAGGTCCTCCTTAGCCAGGGTATCAAATTTGTAGAATTTTACAAACGTGTTCTCCCCCGACCACGTAGCCGCTCGGCAGAGTTGTAATGCCGAGACCCCTCGGGCAGCCGCCCAAGAAGAACCCATCTTCCTTGTGGAGTGGGCTTTTACCGATTTTGGCTGTGGCAGGCCTGCCACAGAATGTGCAAGCTGAATCGTACTACAAATCCAGCGAGCAATAGTCTGCTTAGACGCAGGAGCGCCCAACTTGTTGGGAGCATATAGTATAAACAGCGAGTCAGATTTCCTGACTCCAGCTGTCCTTGAAATGTATATTTTTAAAGCTCTGACAACGTCCAACAACTTGGAGTCCTCCAAGTCGCTTGTAGCCGCAGGCACTACAATAGGTTGGTTCAGATGAAATGCTGACACCACCTTAGGGAGAAAATGCGGACGAGTCCGCAGTTCTGCCCTGTCCGAATGGAAAATCAGATATGGGCTTTTGTAAGATAAAGCTGCCAGTTCTGACACTCTCCTGGCCGAAGCCAGGGCTAGTAGCATGGTCACTTTCCATGTGAGATATTTCAAATCCACAGTTTTTAGTGGTTCAAACCAATGAGATTTGAGAAAGTCCAAAACAACATTGAGATCCCACGGTGCCACTGGAGGCACCACAGGGGGCTGTATATGCAGCACTCCCTTAACAAAAGTCTGGACTTCAGGAACTGAAGCCAATTCTTTTTGGAAGAAAATCGACAGGGCCGAAATTTGAACCTTAATAGATCCCAATTTGAGACCCATAGACAATCCTGATTGCAGGAAATGTAGGAATCGACCCAGTTGAAATTCCTCCGTCGGAGCATCCGATCCTCGCACCACGCAACATATTTTCGCCAAATGCGGTGATAATGTTGCGCGGTTACTTCCTTCCTTGCTTTAATCAAAGTAGGAATGACTTCTTCCGGCATGCCTTTTTCCTTTAGGATCCGGCGTTCAACCGCCATGCCGTCAAACGCAGCCGCGGTAAGTCTTGAAACAGACAGGGACCCTGCTGAAGCAAGTCCCTTCTCAGAGGTAGAGGCCACGGATCTTCCGTGATCATCTCTTGAAGTTCCGGGTACCAAGTCCTTCTTGGCCAATCCGGAACCACTAGTATCGTTCTTACGCCTCTTTGCCGTATAATTCTCAATACTTTTGGTATGAGAGGCAGAGGAGGAAACACATACACCGACTGGTACACCCAAGGCGTTACCAGCGCGTCCACAGCTATTGCCTGCGGATCTCTTGACCTGGCGCAATACCTGTCCAGTTTTTTGTTGAGGCGAGACGCCATCATGTCCACCATTGGTCTTTCCCAACGGGTTACCAGCATGTGGAAAACTTCTGGATGAAGTCCCCACTCTCCCGGGTGAAGGTCGTGTCTGCTGAGGAAGTCTGCTTCCCAGTTGTCCACTCCCGGGATGAACACTGCTGACAGTGCTATCACATGATTCTCTGCCCAGCGAAGAATCCTTGCAGCTTCTGCCATTGCACTCCTGCTTCTTGTGCCGCCCTGTCTGTTCACATGGGCGACTGCCGTGATGTTGTCCGACTGGATCAACACCGGTTTTCCTTGAAGCAGAGGTTCTGCCTGGCTTAGAGCATTGTAGATTGCTCTTAGTTCCAGAATGTTTATGTGAAGAGACGTTTCCAGGCTCGACCACACGCCCTGGAAGTTTCTTCCTTGTGTGACTGCTCCCCAGCCTCTCAGGCTGGCGTCCGTGGTCACCAGGATCCAATCCTGTATGCCGAATCTGCGGCCCTCCAATAGATGAGCACTCTGCAACCACCACAGAAGAGATACCCTTGTCCTTGGAGACAGGGTTATCCGCTGGTGCATCTGAAGATGCGACCCTGACCATTTGTCCAACAGATCCCTCTGGAAAATTCTTGCGTGGAATCTGCCGAATGGAATTGCTTCGTAAGAAGCCACCATTTTTCCCAGGACTCTTGTGCATTGATGTACAGACACCTTTCCTGGTTTTAGGAGGTTCCTGACAAGCTCGGATAACTCCTTGGCTTTTTCCTCCGGGAGAAAAACCTTTTTCTGAACCGTGTCCAGAATCATCCCTAGGAACAGCAGACGTGTTGTCGGAATTAACTGGGATTTTGGAATATTCAGAATCCACCCGTGCTGTTTTAGCACTTCTTGAGACAGTGCTAATCCCATCTCTAGCTGTTCTCTGGACCTTGCCCTTATTAGGAGATCGTCCAAGTATGGGATAATTAATACGCCTTTTCTTCGAAGAAGAATCATCATCTCGGCCATTACCTTGGTAAAGACCCGAGGTGCCGTGGACAATCCGAACGGCAGCGTCTGAAACTGATAGTGACAGTTCTGTACGACGAACCTGAGGTACCCCTGGTGTGAGGGGTAAATTGGAACGTGGAGATACGCATCCTTGATGTCCAAGGATACCATAAAGTCCCCTTCTTCCAGGTTCGCTATCACTGCTCTGAGTGACTCCATCTTGAACTTGAACTTCTTTATGTACAGGTTCAAGGATTTCAGATTTAGAATAGGTCTTACCGAGCCATCCGGCTTCGGTACCACAAATAGAGTGGAATAATACCCCTTTCCTTGTTGTAAAAGGGGTACCTTGACTATCACCTGCTGAGAGTACAGCTTGTGAATGGCTTCCAAGACCGTCACCCTGTCGGAGGGGGACGTTGGTAAAGCAGACTTCAGGAAACGGCGAGGTGGATCCGTCTCTAGTTCCAACCTGTACCCCTGAGATATTATCTGCAGGATCCAGGGATCTACCTGCGAGTGAGCCCACTGCGCGCTGAAATTCTTGAGACGACCCCCCACCGCCCCCGAGTCCGCTTGAGAAGCCCCAGCGTCATGCTGAGGCTTTTGTAGAAGCGGGGGAGGGCTTCTGTTCCTGGGAAGGAGCTGCCTGTTGCTGTCTCTTCCCCCTTCCTCTGCCTCGTGGCAGATATGAATATCCCTTTGCTCTCTTGTTTTTAAAGGAACGAAAGGGCTGCGGTTGAAAAGTCGGTGTCTTTTTCTGTTGGGGAGTGACTTGAGGTAAAAAGGTGGATTTCCCGGCTGTAGCCGTGGCCACCAAATCCGATAGACCGACACCAAATAACTCCTCCCCTTTATACGGCAAAACTTCCATATGCCGTTTTGAGTCCGCATCGCCTGACCACTGTCGCGTCCATAAACTTCTTCTGGCCGAAATGGACATAGCACTTACCCGTGATGCCAGTGTGCAGATATCCCTCTGTGCATCACGCATATAAAGAAATGCATCCTTTATTTGCTCTAAAGACAGTAAAACATTGTCCCTATCCAGGGTATCAATATTTTCAATCAGGGACTCTGACCAAGCTACCCCAGCACTGCACATCCAGGCTGTCGCTATAGCTGGTCGTAGTATAACACCTGTATGTGTGTATATACTTTTTTGGATATTTTCCATCCTCCTATCTGCTGGATCTTTAAGTGCGGCCGTCTCAGGAGAGGGTAACGCCACTTGTTTTGATAAGCGTGTGAGCGCCTTGTCCACCCTAGGAGGTGTTTCCCAGCGCGCCCTAACCTCTGGCGGGAAAGGGTATAAAGCCAATAACTTCTTTGAAATTAGCATTTTTTTATCGGGGGCAACCCACGCTTCATCACACACCTCATTTAATTCATCTGATTCAGGAAAAACTATAGGTAGTTTTTTCACACCCCACATGATACCCTGTTTTGTGGTACCTGTAGTATCAGCAATATGTAACGCCTCCTTCATTGCCAAAATCATATAACGTGTGGCCCTACTGGAAAATACGGTTGATTCGTCACCGTCGCCACTGGAATCAGTGCCTGTGTCTGGGTCTGTGTCGACCGACTGAGGCAAAGGGCGTTTTACAGCCCCTGACGGTGTTTGAGGCGCCTGGACAGGCACTAATTGATTGTCCGGCCGTCTCATGTCGTCAAACGACTGCTTTAGCGTGATGACACTATCCCGTAATTCCATAAATAAAGGCATCCATTCTGGTGTCGACCCCCTAGGAGGTGACATCCCCATATTTGGCAATTGCTCCGCCTCCACACCAATATCGTCCTCATACATGTCGACACACACGTACCGACACACAGCAGACACACAGGGAATGCTCTTAACGAAGACAGGACCCCACTAGCCCTTTGGGGAGACAGAGGGAGAGTTTGCCAGCACACACCAAAAGCGCTATATATGACAGGGATAGCCTTATAATAAGTGCTCCCTGTATAGCTGCTTTAATAATATAGTTTTGCCACAATTTTGCCCCCCCTCTCTTGTTTTACCCTGTTTCTGTAGTGCAGTGCAGGGGAGAGCCTGGGAGCCTTCCTGACCAGCGGAGCTGTGTGAGGAAAATGGCGCTGTGTGCTGAGCAGATAGGCCCCGCCCCTTTTTCGGCGGGCTCGTCTCCCGCTCTTTAGTGGATTCTGGCAGGGGTTAAATATCTCCATATAGCCCCCGGAGGCTATATGTGAGGTATTTTTAGCCAAAAAAGGTTTTCATTTGCCTCCCAGGGCGCCCCCCTCCCAGCGCCCTGCACTCTCAGTGACTGCCGTGTGAAGTGTGCTGAGAGGAAAATGGCGCACAGCTGCAGTGCTGTGCGCTACCTTAAGAAGACTGAGGAGTCTTCTGCCGCCGATTCTGGACCTCTTCTCGTTTCAGCATCTGCAAGGGGGCCGGCGGCGAGGCTCCGGTGACCATCCAGGCTGTACCTGTGATCGTCCCTCTGGAGCTAATGTCCAGTAGCCAAGAAGCCAATCCATCCTGCACGCAGGTGAGTTCACTTCTTCTCCCCTAAGTCCCTCGTTGCAGTGATCCTGTTGCCAGCAGGACTCACTGTAAAATAAAAAACCTAAGCTAAACTTTTCTAAGCAGCTCTTTAGGAGAGCCACCTAGATTGCACCCTTCTCGGCCGGGCACAAAAATCTAACTGGGGCTTGGAGGAGGGTCATAGGGGGAAGAGCCAGTACACACCACCTGATCGTAAAGCTTTACTTTTTGTGCCCTGTCTCCTGCGGAGCCGCTATTCCCCATGGTCCTTTCAGGAACCCCAGCATCCACTAGGACGATAGAGAAATGGCGGCGACGCGCGGCTCCTTATATAGAATACGAATCTCCCGAGAATCCGACAGCGGAATGATGACGTTCGGGCGCGCTCGGGTTAACTGAGCAAGGCGGGAAGATCCGAGGCTTCCTTGGAACTGTGTAAAATAAGTGAAGTTCGGGGTGGTTTGTATCTTGACGAACCGAACCTGCTCATCTCTAATTATAATCAATTCCTCCGTGGAGACATTCACCAGCAATTGCCTCCAGAAAGTACACAGGGACCTGAGATGGTGGATTCCAGTGGGGACGAATTAATACTCTGTGAGGAGGGGGATGTACACAGTGAAAAGGGTGATGAATCGGAGGATGAGGAGGAGGTGGACGTCTTGCCACTGTAGAGCCAGTTTGTGCAAGGAGAGATTGATTGCTTCTTTTTTGGTGGGGGCCCAAACCAACCAGTCATTTCAGCCACAGTCGTGTGGCAGACCCTGTCGCTGAAATGATGGGTTTGTTAAAGTGTGCATGTCCTGTTTATACAACACAAGGGTGGGTGGGGGGGCCCAAGGACAATTCCATCTTGCACCTCTCTTTTTTTAATTTATCTTTGCATCATGTGATGTTTGGGGCTAATTTTTTTAAGTGCTATCCTGTCTGACACTGCAGTGCCACTCCTAGATGGGCCAGGTGTTTGTGCCGGCCACTTGGGTCGCTTAGCTTAGCCATCCAGCGACCTTGGTGCAAATTTTAGGACTAAAAATAATATTGTGAGGTGTGAGGTGTTCAGAATAGACTGGAAATGAGTGGAAATTGTGGTTATTGAGGTTAATAATACTATGGGATCAAAATGACCCCCAAATTCTATGATTTAAGCTGTTTTTGAGGGTTTTTTGTAAAAAAAACACACCCAAATCCGACAAAAAAATTTCAGGGAGGTTTTGCCAAAACGCGTCCGAATCCAAAACACGGCCGCGGAACCGAATCCAAAACCAAAACACAAAACCCGAAAATACACTCACATGTGACATTAATGTGGAGTCTAAAGGGAAGCCCAGACATAAAAAATAAAAAAATAAAAAAACACCCAAAAAAAACCATATGCACTCAGCAGTAGTGATGAGCGGGTTCGGTTTCCGAGAAACCGAACCCCCCCCGAACTTCACCCTTTTTAGACGGGTCCGAGCCATACTCGGATTCTCCCGTATGGCTCGGTTAACCCGAGCGCGCCCGAACGTCATCATCCCGCTGTCGGATTCTCGCGAGATTCGGATTCTATATAAGCAGCCGCACGTCGCCGCCATTTTCACACGTGCATTGAGATTGATAGGGAGAGGACGTGGCTGGCGTCCTCTCCGTTTATATAGTTACACAGTTGATCTGATTGCTTAGCTTATTGTGGGGAGGATTGGGGAGCAGCTGTTAGGAGGAGTACAGTGCAGAGTTTTGCTAATAGTGACCACCAGTTTTTTATCCGTTCTCTGCCTGAAAAAAAGGCTCCATACCATATCTGTGCTCAGTGTGCTGCATGATATATCTGTGCTGAGTGCTCACACTGCTTAATTGTGGGGACTGGGGAGCAACTATAGCAGGAGTACAGTGCACAGTTTTGCTGACAGTGACCACCAGTATACGTTTGTCTGCCTGAAAAACACTCCTGTGGTGTCTTTTTTTTTATACTATAAACGCAGTCTGCTGACAGTGTCCACCAGGTCCATTATACTGTATATAGCAGTACGGTAGGCCACTGCTCTACCTACCTCTGTGTCGTCACTCGTCGTCCATAAGTATACTATCCATCCATCTACATTGTATACCTGTGGTGTCTTTTTTTTTTATACTATAAACGCAGTCTGCTGACAGTGTCCACCAGGTCCATTATACTGTATATAGCAGTACGGTAGGCCACTGCTGTACCTACCTCTGTGTCGTCACTCGTCGTCCATAAGTATACTAAGTATCCATCCATCTACATTGTATACCTGTGGTGTCTTTTTTTCTTTATACTATAAACGCAGTCTGCTGACAGTGTCCATCAGGTCCATTATACTGTATATAGCAGTACGGTAGGCCACTGCTGTACCTACCTCTGTGTCATCACTCGTCGTCCATAAGTATACTAAGTATCCATCCATCTACATTGTATACCTGTGGTGTCTTTTTTTCTTTATACTATAAACGCAGTCTGCTGACAGTGTCCATCAGGTCCATTATACTGTATATAGCAGTACGGTAGGCCACTGCTGTACCTACCTCTGTGTCGTCACTCGTCGTCCATAAGTATACTAAGTATCCATCCATCTACATTGTATACCTGTGGTGTCTTTTTTTCTTTATACTATAAACGCAGTCTGCTGACAGTGTCCACCAGGTCCATTATACTGTATATAGCAGTACGGTAGGCCACTGCTGTACCTACCTCTGTGTCGTCACTCGTCGTCCATAAGTATACTAAGTATCCATCCATCTACATTGTATACCTGTGGTGTCTTTTTTTCTTTATACTATAAACGCAGTCTGCTGACAGTGTCCACCAGGTCCATTATACTGTATATAGCAGTACGGTAGGCCACTGCTCTACCTACCTCTGTGTCGTCACTCGTCGTCCATAAGTATACTATCCATCCATCTACATTGTATACCTGTGGTGTCTTTTTTTTTTTATACTATAAACGCAGTCTGCTGACAGTGTCCACCAGGTCCATTATACTGTATATAGCAGTACGGTAGGCCACTGCTGTACCTACCTCTGTGTCGTCACTCATCGTCCATAAGTATACTAAGTATCCATCCATCTACATTGTATACCTGTGGTGTCTTTTTTTTATACTATAAACGCAGTCTGCTGACAGTGTCCACCAGGTTCATTATACTGTATATAGCAGTACAGTAGGCCACTGCTGTACCTACCTCTGTGTCGTCACTCGTCGTCCATAAGTATACTAAGTATCCATCCATCTACATTGTATACCTGTGGTGTCTTTTTTTTATACTATAAACGCAGTCTGCTGACAGTGTCCACCAGGTCCATTATACTGTATATAGCAGTACGGTAGGCCACTGCTGTACCTACCTCTGTGTCGTCACTCGTCGTCCATAAGTATACTATCCATCCATCTACATTGTATACCTGTGGTGTCTTTTTTTTTATACTATAAACGCAGTCTGCTGACAGTGTCCACCAGGTCCATTATACTGTATATAGCAGTACGGTAGGCCACTGCTGTACCTACCTCTGTGTCGTCACTCGTCGTCCATAAGTATACTAAGTATCCATCCATCTACATTGTATACCTGTGGTGTCTTTTTTTCTTTATACTATAAACGCAGTCTGCTGACAGTGTCCATCAGGTCCATTATACTGTATATAGCAGTACGGTAGGCCACTGCTGTACCTACCTCTGTGTCGTCACTCGTCGTCCATAAGTATACTAAGTATCCATCCATCTACATTGTATACCTGTGGTGTCTTTTTTTTTATACTATAAACGCAGTCTGCTGACAGTGTCCACCAGGTCCATTATACTGTATATAGCAGTACAGTAGGCCACTGCTGTACCTACCTCTGTGTCATCACTCGTCGTCCATAAGTATACTAAGTATCCATCCATCTACATTGTATACCTGTGGTGTCTTTTTTTTATACTATAAACGCAGTCTGCTGACAGTGTCCACCAGGTCCATTATACTGTATATAGCAGTACGGTAGGCCACTGCTGTACCTACCTCTGTGTCGTCACTCGTCGTCCATAAGTATACTATCCATCCATCTACATTGTATACCTGTGGTGTCTTTTTTTTTAATACTATAAACGCAGTCTGCTGACAGTGTCCACCAGGTCCATTATACTGTATATAGCAGTACGGTAGGCCACTGCTGTACCTACCTCTGTGTCGTCACTCGTCGTCCATAAGTATACTATCCATCCATCTACATTGTATACCTGTGGTGTCTTTTTTTCTTTATACTATAAACGCAGTCTGCTGACAGTGTCCACCAGGTCCATTATACTGTATATAGCAGTACGGTAGGCCACTGCTGTACCTACCTCTGTGTCGTCACTCGTCGTCCATAAGTATACTAAGTATCCATCCATCTACATTGTATACCTGTGGTGTCTTTTTTTTATACTATAAACGCAGTCTGCTGACAGTGTCCACCAGGTCCATTATACTGTATATAGCAGTACGGTAGGCCACTGCTGTACCTACCTCTGTGTCGTCACTCGTCGTCCATAAGTATACTATCCATCCATCTACATTGTATACCTGTGGTGTCTTTTTTTTTATACTATAAACGCAGTCTGCTGACAGTGTCCACCAGGTCCATTATACTGTATATAGCAGTACGGTAGGCCACTGCTGTACCTACCTCTGTGTCGTCACTCGTCGTCCATAAGTATACTAAGTATCCATCCATCTACATTGTATACCTGTGGTGTCTTTTTTTCTTTATACTATAAACGCAGTCTGCTGACAGTGTCCATCAGGTCCATTATACTGTATATAGCAGTACGGTAGGCCACTGCTGTACCTACCTCTGTGTCGTCACTCGTCATCCATAAGTATACTAAGTATCCATCCATCTACATTGTATACCTGTGGTGTCTTTTTTTCTTTATACTATAAACGCAGTCTGCTGACAGTGTCCACCAGGTCCATTATACTGTATATAGCAGTACGGTAGGCCACTGCTGTACCTACCTCTGTGTCGTCACTCGTCGTCCATAAGTATACTAAGTATCCATCCATCTACATTGTATACCTGTGGTGTCTTTTTTTCTTTATACTATAAACGCAGTCTGCTGACAGTGTCCACAGGTCCATTATACTGTATATAGCAGTACGGTAGGCCACTGCTCTACCTACCTCTGTGTCGTCACTCGTCGTCCATAAGTATACTATCCATCCATCTACATTGTATACCTGTGGTGTCTTTTTTTTTTTATACTTTAAACGCAGTCTGCTGACAGTGTCCACCAGGTCCATTATACTGTATATAGCAGTACGGTAGGCCACTGCTGTACCTACCTCTGTGTCGTCACTCGTCGTCCATAAGTATACTAAGTATCCATCCATCTACATTGTATACCTGTGGTGTCTTTTTTTTATACTATAAACGCAGTCTGCTGACAGTGTCCACCAGGTCCATTATACTGTATATAGCAGTACAGTAGGCCACTGCTGTACCTACCTCTGTGTCGTCACTCGTCGTCCATAAGTATACTAAGTATCCATCCATCTACATTGTATACCTGTGGTGTCTTTTTTTTTTATACTATAAACGCAGTCTGCTGACAGTGTCCACCAGGTCCATTATACTGTATATAGCAGTACGGTAGGCCACTGCTGTACCTACCTCTGTGTCGTCACTCGTCGTCCATAAGTATACTATCCATCCATCTACATTGTATACCTGTGGTGTCTTTTTTTCTTTATACTATAAACGCAGTCTGCTGACAGTGTCCACCAGGTCCATTATACTGTATATAGCAGTACGGTAGGCCACTGCTGTACCTACCTCTGTGTCGTCACTCGTCGTCCATAAGTATACTAAGTATCCATCCATCTACATTGTATACCTGTGGTGTCTTTTTTTTATACTATAAACGCAGTCTGCTGACAGTGTCCACCAGGTCCATTATACTGTATATAGCAGTACGGTAGGCCACTGCTGTACCTACCTCTGTGTCGTCACTCGTCGTCCATAAGTATACTATCCATCCATCTACATTGTATACCTGTGGTGTCTTTTTTTTTTATACTATAAACGCAGTCTGCTGACAGTGTCCACCAGGTCCATTATACTGTATATAGCAGTACGGTAGGCCACTGCTGTACCTACCTCTGTGTCGTCACTCGTCGTCCATAAGTATACTAAGTATCCATCCATCTACATTGTATACCTGTGGTGTCTTTTTTTCTTTATACTATAAACGCAGTCTGCTGACAGTGTCCATCAGGTCCATTATACTGTATATAGCAGTATGGTAGGCCACTGCTGTACCTACCTCTGTTTCATCACTCGTCGTCCATAAGTATACTAAGTATCCATCCATCTACATTGTATACCTGTGGTGTCTTTTTTTCTTTATACTATAAACGCAGTCTGCTGACAGTGTCCATCAGGTCCATTATACTGTATATAGCAGTACGGTAGGCCACTGCTGTACCTACCTCTGTGTCGTCACTCGTCGTCCATAAGTATACTAAGTATCCATCCATCTACATTGTATACCTGTGGTGTCTTTTTTTCTTTATACTATAAACGCAGTCTGCTGACAGTGTCCACCAGGTCCATTATACTGTATATAGCAGTACGGTAGGCCACTGCTGTACCTACCTCTGTGTCGTCACTCGTCGTCCATAAGTATACTAAGTATCCATCCATCTACATTGTATACCTGTGGTGTCTTTTTTTCTTTATACTATAAACGCAGTCTGCTGACAGTGTCCACCAGGTCCATTATACTGTATATAGCAGTACGGTAGGCCACTGCTCTACCTACCTCTGTGTCGTCACTCGTCGTCCATAAGTATACTATCCATCCATCTACATTGTATACCTGTGGTGTCTTTTTTTTTTATACTATAAACGCAGTCTGCTGACAGTGTCCACCAGGTCCATTATACTGTATATAGCAGTACGGTAGGCCACTGCTGTACCTACCTCTGTGTCGTCACTCATCGTCCATAAGTATACTAAGTATCCATCCATCTACATTGTATACCTGTGGTGTCTTTTTTTTATACTATAAACGCAGTCTGCTGACAGTGTCCACCAGGTTCATTATACTGTATATAGCAGTACAGTAGGCCACTGCTGTACCTACCTCTGTGTCGTCACTCGTCGTCCATAAGTATACTAAGTATCCATCCATCTACATTGTATACCTGTGGTGTCTTTTTTTTATACTATAAACGCAGTCTGCTGACAGTGTCCACCAGGTCCATTATACTGTATATAGCAGTACAGTAGGCCACTGCTGTACCTACCTCTGTGTCGTCACTCGTCGTCCATAAGTATACTAAGTATCCATCCATCTACATTGTATACCTGTGGTGTCTTTTTTTTTTATACTATAAACGCAGTCTGCTGACAGTGTCCACCAGGTCCATTATACTGTATATAGCAGTACGGTAGGCCACTGCTGTACCTACCTCTGTGTCGTCACTCGTCGTCCATAAGTATACTATCCATCCATCTACATTGTATACCTGTGGTGTCTTTTTTTCTTTATACTATAAACGCAGTCTGCTGACAGTGTCCACCAGGTCCATTATACTGTATATAGCAGTACGGTAGGCCACTGCTGTACCTACCTCTGTGTCGTCACTCGTCGTCCATAAGTATACTAAGTATCCATCCATCTACATTGTATACCTGTGGTGTCTTTTTTTTATACTATAAACGCAGTCTGCTGACAGTGTCCACCAGGTCCATTATACTGTATATAGCAGTACGGTAGGCCACTGCTGTACCTACCTCTGTGTCGTCACTCGTCGTCCATAAGTATACTATCCATCCATCTACATTGTATACCTGTGGTGTCTTTTTTTTTTATACTATAAACGCAGTCTGCTGACAGTGTCCACCAGGTCCATTATACTGTATATAGCAGTACGGTAGGCCACTGCTGTACCTACCTCTGTGTCGTCACTCGTCGTCCATAAGTATACTAAGTATCCATCCATCTACATTGTATACCTGTGGTGTCTTTTTTTCTTTATACTATAAACGCAGTCTGCTGACAGTGTCCATCAGGTCCATTATACTGTATATAGCAGTACGGTAGGCCACTGCTGTACCTACCTCTGTGTCATCACTCGTCGTCCATAAGTATACTAAGTATCCATCCATCTACATTGTATACCTGTGGTGTCTTTTTTTCTTTATACTATAAACGCAGTCTGCTGACAGTGTCCATCAGGTCCATTATACTGTATATAGCAGTACGGTAGGCCACTGCTGTACCTACCTCTGTGTCGTCACTCGTCGTCCATAAGTATACTAAGTATCCATCCATCTACATTGTATACCTGTGGTGTCTTTTTTTCTTTATACTATAAACGCAGTCTGCTGACAGTGTCCACCAGGTCCATTATACTGTATATAGCAGTACGGTAGGCCACTGCTGTACCTACCTCTGTGTCGTCACTCGTCGTCCATAAGTATACTAAGTATCCATCCATCTACATTGTATACCTGTGGTGTCTTTTTTTCTTTATACTATAAACGCAGTCTGCTGACAGTGTCCACCAGGTCCATTATACTGTATATAGCAGTACGGTAGGCCACTGCTCTACCTACCTCTGTGTCGTCACTCGTCGTCCATAAGTATACTATCCATCCATCTACATTGTATACCTGTGGTGTCTTTTTTTTTTATACTATAAACGCAGTCTGCTGACAGTGTCCACCAGGTCCATTATACTGTATATAGCAGTACGGTAGGCCACTGCTGTACCTACCTCTGTGTCGTCACTCATCGTCCATAAGTATACTAAGTATCCATCCATCTACATTGTATACCTGTGGTGTCTTTTTTTTATACTATAAACGCAGTCTGCTGACAGTGTCCACCAGGTTCATTATACTGTATATAGCAGTACAGTAGGCCACTGCTGTACCTACCTCTGTGTCGTCACTCGTCGTCCATAAGTATACTAAGTATCCATCCATCTACATTGTATACCTGTGGTGTCTTTTTTTTATACTATAAACGCAGTCTGCTGACAGTGTCCACCAGGTCCATTATACTGTATATAGCAGTACGGTAGGCCACTGCTGTACCTACCTCTGTGTCGTCACTCGTCGTCCATACGTATACTATCCATCCATCTACATTGTATACCTGTGGTGTCTTTTTTTTTATACTATAAACGCAGTCTGCTGACAGTGTCCACCAGGTCCATTATACTGTATATAGCAGTACGGTAGGCCACTGCTGTACCTACCTCTGTGTCGTCACTCGTCGTCCATAAGTATACTAAGTATCCATCCATCTACATTGTATACCTGTGGTGTCTTTTTTTCTTTATACTATAAACGCAGTCTGCTGACAGTGTCCATCAGGTCCATTATACTGTATATAGCAGTACGGTAGGCCACTGCTGTACCTACCTCTGTGTCGTCACTCGTCGTCCATAAGTATACTAAGTATCCATCCATCTACATTGTATACCTGTGGTGTCTTTTTTTTTATACTATAAACGCAGTCTGCTGACAGTGTCCACCAGGTCCATTATACTGTATATAGCAGTACAGTAGGCCACTGCTGTACCTACCTCTGTGTCATCACTCGTCGTCCATAAGTATACTAAGTATCCATCCATCTACATTGTATACCTGTGGTGTCTTTTTTTTATACTATAAACGCAGTCTGCTGACAGTGTCCACCAGGTCCATTATACTGTATATAGCAGTACGGTAGGCCACTGCTGTACCTACCTCTGTGTCGTCACTCGTCGTCCATAAGTATACTATCCATCCATCTACATTGTATACCTGTGGTGTCTTTTTTTTTAATACTATAAACGCAGTCTGCTGACAGTGTCCACCAGGTCCATTATACTGTATATAGCAGTACGGTAGGCCACTGCTGTACCTACCTCTGTGTCGTCACTCGTCGTCCATAAGTATACTATCCATCCATCTACATTGTATACCTGTGGTGTCTTTTTTTCTTTATACTATAAACGCAGTCTGCTGACAGTGTCCACCAGGTCCATTATACTGTATATAGCAGTACGGTAGGCCACTGCTGTACCTACCTCTGTGTCGTCACTCGTCGTCCATAAGTATACTAAGTATCCATCCATCTACATTGTATACCTGTGGTGTCTTTTTTTATACTATAAACGCAGTCTGCTGACAGTGTCCACCAGGTCCATTATACTGTATATAGCAGTACGGTAGGCCACTGCTGTACCTACCTCTGTGTCGTCACTCGTCATCCATAAGTATACTAAGTATCCATCCATCTACATTGTATACCTGTGGTGTTTTTTTTCTTTATACTATAAACGCAGTCTGCTGACAGTGTCCACCAGGTCCATTATACTGTATATAGCAGTACGGTAGGCCACTGCTGTACCTACCTCTGTGTCGTCACTCGTCGTCCATAAGTATACTAAGTATCCATCCATCTACATTGTATACCTCTGGTGTCTTTTTTTCTTTATACTATAAACGCAGTCTGCTGACAGTGTCCACAGGTCCATTATACTGTATATAGCAGTACGGTAGGCCACTGCTCTACCTACCTCTGTGTCGTCACTCGTCGTCCATAAGTATACTATCCATCCATCTACATTGTATACCTGTGGTGTCTTTTTTTTTTTATACTTTAAACGCAGTCTGCTGACAGTGTCCACCAGGTCCATTATACTGTATATAGCAGTACGGTAGGCCACTGCTGTACCTACCTCTGTGTCGTCACTCGTCGTCCATAAGTATACTAAGTATCCATCCATCTACATTGTATACCTGTGGTGTCTATTTTTTTATACTATAAACGCAGTCTGCTGACAGTGTCCACCAGGTCCATTATACTGTATATAGCAGTACAGTAGGCCACTGCTGTACCTACCTCTGTGTCGTCACTCGTCGTCCATAAGTATACTAAGTATCCATCCATCTACATTGTATACCTGTGGTGTCTTTTTTTTTTATACTATAAACGCAGTCTGCTGACAGTGTCCACCAGGTCCATTATACTGTATATAGCAGTACGGTAGGCCACTGCTGTACCTACCTCTGTGTCGTCACTCGTCGTCCATAAGTATACTATCCATCCATCTACATTGTATACCTGTGGTGTCTTTTTTTCTTTATACTATAAACGCAGTCTGCTGACAGTGTCCACCAGGTCCATTATACTGTATATAGCAGTACGGTAGGCCACTGCTGTACCTACCTCTGTGTCGTCACTCGTCGTCCATAAGTATACTAAGTATCCATCCATCTACATTGTATACCTGTGGTGTCTTTTTTTTATACTATAAACGCAGTCTGCTGACAGTGTCCACCAGGTCCATTATACTGTATATAGCAGTACGGTAGGCCACTGCTGTACCTACCTCTGTGTCGTCACTCGTCGTCCATAAGTATACTATCCATCCATCTACATTGTATACCTGTGGTGTCTTTTTTTTTATACTATAAACGCAGTCTGCTGACAGTGTCCACCAGGTCCATTATACTGTATATAGCAGTACGGTAGGCCACTGCTGTACCTACCTCTGTGTCGTCACTCGTCGTCCATAAGTATACTAAGTATCCATCCATCTACATTGTATACCTGTGGTGTCTTTTTTTCTTTATACTATAAACGCAGTCTGCTGACAGTGTCCATCAGGTCCATTATACTGTATATAGCAGTACGGTAGGCCACTGCTGTACCTACCTCTGTGTCGTCACTCGTCGTCCATAAGTATACTAAGTATCCATCCATCTACATTGTATACCTGTGGTGTCTTTTTTTCTTTATACTATAAACGCAGTCTGCTGACAGTGTCCACCAGGTCCATTATACTGTATATAGCAGTACGGTAGGCCACTGCTGTACCTACCTCTGTGTCGTCACTCGTCGTCCATAAGTATACTAAGTATCCATCCATCTACATTGTATACCTGTGGTGTCTTTTTTTCTTTATACTATAAACGCAGTCTGCTGACAGTGTCCACAGGTCCATTATACTGTATATAGCAGTACGGTAGGCCACTGCTCTACCTACCTCTGTGTCGTCACTCGTCGTCCATAAGTATACTATCCATCCATCTACATTGTATACCTGTGGTGTCTTTTTTTTTTTATACTTTAAACGCAGTCTGCTGACAGTGTCCACCAGGTCCATTATACTGTATATAGCAGTACGGTAGGCCACTGCTGTACCTACCTCTGTGTCGTCACTCGTCGTCCATAAGTATACTAAGTATCCATCCATCTACATTGTATACCTGTGGTGTCTTTTTTTCTTTATACTATAAACGCAGTCTGCTGACAGTGTCCATCAGGTCCATTATACTGTATATAGCGGTACGGTAGGCCACTGCTGTACCTACCTCTGTGTCGTCACTCGTCGTCCATAAGTATACTAAGTATCCATCCATCTACATTGTATACCTGTGGTGTCTTTTTTTCTTTATACTATAAACGCAGTCTGCTGACAGTGTCCACCAGGTCCATTATACTGTATATAGCAGTACGGTAGGCCACTGCTGTACCTACCTCTGTGTCGTCACTCGTCGTCCATAAGTATACTAAGTATCCATCCATCTACATTGTATACCTGTGGTGTCTTTTTTTCTTTATACTATAAACGCAGTCTGCTGACAGTGTCCACAGGTCCATTATACTGTATATAGCAGTACGGTAGGCCACTGCTCTACCTACCTCTGTGTCGTCACTCGTCGTCCATAAGTATACTATCCATCCATCTACATTGTATACCTGTGGTGTCTTTTTTTTTTATACTTTAAACGCAGTCTGCTGACAGTGTCCACCAGGTCCATTATACTGTATATAGCAGTACGGTAGGCCACTGCTGTACCTACCTCTGTGTCGTCACTCGTCGTCCATAAGTATACTAAGTATCCATCCATCTACATTGTATACCTGTGGTGTCTTTTTTTTTATACTATAAACGCAGTCTGCTGACAGTGTCCACCAGGTCCATTATACTGTATATAGCAGTACAGTAGGCCACTGCTGTACCTACCTCTGTGTCGTCACTCGTCGTCCATAAGTATACTAAGTATCCATCCATCTACATTGTATACCTGTGGTGTCTTTTTTTTTATACTATAAACGCAGTCTGCTGACAGTGTCCACCAGGTCCATTATACTGTATATAGCAGTACGGTAGGCCACTGCTGTACCTACCTCTGTGTCGTCACTCGTCGTCCATAAGTATACTATCCATCCATCTACATTGTATACCTGTGGTGTCTTTTTTTCTTTATACTATAAACGCTGTCTGCTGACAGTGTCCACCAGGTCCATTATACTGTATATAGCAGTACGGTAGGCCACTGCTGTACCTACCTCTGTGTCGTCACTCGTCGTCCATAAGTATACTAAGTATCCATCCATCTACATTGTATACCTGTGGTGTCTTTTTTTTATACTATAAACGCAGTCTGCTGACAGTGTCCACCAGGTCCATTATACTGTATATAGCAGTACGGTAGGCCACTGCTGTACCTACCTCTGTGTCGTCACTCGTCGTCCATAAGTATACTATCCATCCATCTACATTGTATACCTGTGGTGTCTTTTTTTTTTATACTATAAACGCAGTCTGCTGACAGTGTCCACCAGGTCCATTATACTGTATATAGCAGTACGGTAGGCCACTGCTGTACCTACCTCTGTGTCGTCACTCGTCGTCCATAAGTATACTATCCATCCATCTACATTGTATACCTGTGGTGTCTTTTTTTCTTTATACTATAAACGCAGTCTGCTGACAGTGTCCACCAGGTCCATTATACTGTATATAGCAGTACGGTAGGCCACTGCTGTACCTACCTCTGTGTCATCACTCGTCGTCCATAAGTATACTAAGTATCCATCCATCTACATTGTATACCTGTGGTGTCTTTTTTTCTTTATACTATAAACGCAGTCTGCTGACAGTGTCCATCAGGTCCATTATACTGTATATAGCAGTACGGTAGGCCACTGCTGTACCTACCTCTGTGTCATCACTCGTCGTCCATAAGTATACTAAGTATCCATCTATCTACATTGTATACCTGTGGTGTCTTTTTTTCTTTATACTATAAACGCAGTCTGCTGACAGTGTCCACCAGGTCCATTATACTGTATATAGCAGTACGGTAGGCCACTGCTGTACCTACCTCTGTGTCATCACTCGTCGTCCATAAGTATACTATCCATCCATCTACATTGTATACCTGTGGTGTCTTTTTTTCTTTATACTATAAACGCAGTCTGCTGACAGTGTCCACCAGGTCCATTATACTGTATATAGCAGTACGGTAGGCCACTGCTGTACCTACCTCTGTGTCGTCACTCGTCGTCCATAAGTATACTAAGTATCCATCCATCTACATTGTATACCTGTGGTGTCTTTTTTTTATACTATAAACGCAGTCTGCTGACAGTGTCCACCAGGTCCATTATACTGTATATAGCAGTACGGTAGGCCACTGCTGTACCTACCTCTGTGTCGTCACTCGTCATCCATAAGTATACTATCCATCCATCTACATTGTATACCTGTGGTGTCTTTTTTTTTTATACTATAAACGCAGTCTGCTGACAGTGTCCACCAGGTCCATTATACTGTATATAGCAGTACGGTAGGCCACTGCTGTACCTACCTCTGTGTCGTCACTCGTCGTCCATAAGTATACTATCCATCCATCTACATTGTATACCTGTGGTGTCTTTTTTTCTTTATACTATAAACGCAGTCTGCTGACAGTGTCCACCAGGTCCATTATACTGTATATAGCAGTACGGTAGGCCACTGCTGTACCTACCTCTGTGTCGTCACTCGTCGTCCATAAGTATACTAAGTATCCATCCATCTACATTGTATACCTGTGGTGTCTTTTTTTCTTTATACTATAAACGCAGTCTGCTGACAGTGTCCATCAGGTCCATTATACTGTATATAGCAGTACGGTAGGCCACTGCTGTACCTACCTCTGTGTCGTCACTCGTCGTCCATAAGTATACTAAGTATCCATCCATCTACATTGTATACCTGTGGTGTCTTTTTTTTATACTATAAACGCAGTCTGCTGACAGTGTCCACCAGGTCCATTATACTGTATATAGCAGTACAGTAGGCCACTGCTGTACCTACCTCTGTGTCGTCACTCGTCGTCCATAAGTATACTAAGTATCCATCCATCTACATTGTATACCTGTGGTGTCTTTTTTTTATACTATAAATGCAGTCTGCTGACAGTGTCCACCAGGTCCATTATACTGTATATAGCAGTACGGTAGGCCACTGCTGTACCTACCTCTGTGTCGTCACTCGTCGTCCATAAGTATACTATCCATCCATCTACATTGTATACCTGTGGTGTCTTTTTTTTTATACTATAAACGCAGTCTGCTGACAGTGTCCACCATGTCCATTATACTGTATATAGCAGTACGGTAGGCCACTGCTCTACCTACCTCTGTGTCGTCACTCGTCGTCCATAAGTATACTATCCATCCATCTACATTGTATACCTGTGGTGTCTTTTTTTTTTTATACTATAAACGCAGTCTGCTGACAGTGTCCACCAGGTCCATTATACTGTATATAGCAGTACGGTAGGCCACTGCTGTACCTACCTCTGTGTCGTCACTCGTCGTCCATAAGTATACTAAGTATCCATCCATCTACATTGTATACCTGTGGTGTCTTTTTTTCTTTATACTATAAACGCAGTCTGCTGACAGTGTCCACCAGGTCCATTATACTGTATATAGCAGTACGGTAGGCCACTGCTGTACCTACCTCTGTGTCATCACTCGTCGTCCATAAGTATACTAAGTATCCATCCATCTACATTGTATACCTGTGGTGTCTTTTTTTCTTTATACTATAAACGCAGTCTGCTGACAGTGTCCATCAGGTCCATTATACTGTATATAGCAGTACGGTAGGCCACTGCTGTACCTACCTCTGTGTCGTCACTCGTCGTCCATAAGTATACTAAGTATCCATCCATCTACATTGTATACCTGTGGTGTCTTTTTTTCTTTATACTATAAACGCAGTCTGCTGACAGTGTCCACCAGGTCCATTATACTGTATATAGCAGTACGGTAGGCCACTGCTGTACCTACCTCTGTGTCATCACTCGTCGTCCATAAGTATACTAAGTATCCATCTATCTACATTGTATACCTGTGGTGTCTTTTTTTCTTTATACTATAAACGCAGTCTGCTGACAGTGTCCACCAGGTCCATTATACTGTATATAGCAGTACAGTAGGCCACTGCTGTACCTACCTCTGTGTCGTCACTCGTCGTCCATAAGTATACTATCCATCCATCTACATTGTATACCTGTGGTGTCTTTTTTTCTTTATACTATAAACGCAGTCTGCTGACAGTGTCCACCAGGTCCATTATACTGTATATAGCAGTACGGTAGGCCACTGCTGTACCTACCTCTGTGTCATCACTCGTCGTCCATAAGTATACTAAGTATCCATCTATCTACATTGTATACCTGTGGTGTCTTTTTTTCTTTATACTATAAACGCAGTCTGCTGACAGTGTCCACCAGGTCCATTATACTGTATATAGCAGTACGGTAGGCCACTGCTGTACCTACCTCTGTGTCGTCACTCGTCGTCCATAAGTATACTATCCATCCATCTACATTGTATACCTGTGGTGTCTTTTTTTCTTTATACTATAAACGCAGTCTGCTGACAGTGTCCACCAGGTCCATTATACTGTATATAGCAGTACGGTAGGCCACTGCTGTACCTACCTCTGTGTCGTCACTCGTCGTCCATAAGTATACTAAGTATCCATCCATCTACATTGTATACCTGTGGTGTCTTTTTTTTATACTATAAACGCAGTCTGCTGACAGTGTCCACCAGGTCCATTATACTGTATATAGCAGTACGGTAGGCCACTGCTGTACCTACCTCTGTGTCGTCACTCGTCATCCATAAGTATACTATCCATCCATCTACATTGTATACCTGTGGTGTCTTTTTTTTTTTATACTATAAACGCAGTCTGCTGACAGTGTCCACCAGGTCCATTATACTGTATATAGCAGTACGGTAGGCCACTGCTGTACCTACCTCTGTGTCGTCACTCGTCGTCCATAAGTATACTAAGTATCCATCCATCTACATTGTATACCTGTGGTGTCTTTTTTTCTTTATACTATAAACGCAGTCTGCTGACAGTGTCCATCAGGTCCATTATACTGTATATAGCAGTACGGTAGGCCACTGCTGTACCTACCTCTGTGTCGTCACTCGTCGTCCATAAGTATACTAAGTATCCATCCATCTACATTGTATACCTGTGGTGTCTTTTTTTTTATACTATAAACGCAGTCTGCTGACAGTGTCCACCAGGTCCATTATACTGTATATAGCAGTACAGTAGGCCACTGCTGTACCTACCTCTGTGTCGTCACTCGTCGTTCATAAGTATACTATCCATCCATCTACATTGTATACCTGTGGTGTCTTTTTTTTTATACTATAAACGCAGTCTGCTGACAGTGTCCACCAGGTCCATTATACTGTTTATAGCAGTACGGTAGGCCACTGCTGTACCTACCTCTGTGTCGTCACTCGTCGTCCATAAGTATACTAAGTATCCATCCATCTACATTGTATACCTGTGGTGTCTTTTTTTCTTTATACTATAAACGCAGTCTGCTGACAGTGTCCACCAGGTCCATTATACTGTATATAGCAGTACGGTAGGCCACTGCTGTACCTACCTCTGTGTCATCACTCGTCGTCCATAAGTATACTAAGTATCCATCTATCTACATTGTATACCTGTGGTGTCTTTTTTTCTTTATACTATAAACGCAGTCTGCTGACAGTGTCCACCAGGTCCATTATACTGTATATAGCAGTACGGTAGGCCACTGCTGTACCTACCTCTGTGTCGTCACTCGTCGTCCATAAGTATACTAAGTATCCATCCATCTACATTGTATACCTGTGGTGTCTTTTTTTATATACTATAAACGCAGTCTGCTGACAGTGTCCACCAGGTCCATTATACTGTATATAGCAGTACGGTAGGCCACTGCTGTACCTACCTCTGTGTCGTCACTCGTCGTCCATAAGTATACTATCCATCCATCTACATTGTATACCTGTGGTGTCTTTTTTTCTTTATACTATAAACGCAGTCTGCTGACAGTGTCCACCAGGTCCATTATACTGTATATAGCAGTACGGTAGGCCACTGCTGTACCTACCTCTGTGTCGTCACTCGTCGTCCATAAGTATACTAAGTATCCATCCATCTACATTGTATACCTGTGGTGTCTTTTTTTTTTATACTATAAACGCAGTCTGCTGACAGTGTCCACCAGGTCCATTATACTGTATATAGCAGTACGGTAGGCCACTGCTGTACCTACCTCTGTGTCGTCACTCGTCGTCCATAAGTATACTATCCATCCATCTACATTGTATACCTGTGGTGTCTTTTTTTTTATACTATAAACGCAGTCTGCTGACAGTGTCCACCAGGTCCATTATAAAGTACGGTAGGCCACTGCTGTATCTACCTCTGTGTCGTCACTCATCGTCCATAAGTATACTAAGTATCCATCCATCTACATTGTATACCTGTGGTGTCTTTTTTTTTTTATACTATAAACGCAGTCTGCTGACAGTGTCCACCAGGTCCATTATACTGTATATAGCAGTACGGTAGGCCACTGCTGTACCTACCTCTGTGTCGTCACTCGTCGTCCATAAGTATACTATCCATCCATCTACATTGTATACCTATGGTGTCTTTTTTTCTTTATACTATAAACGCAGTCTGCTGACAGTGTCCACCAGGTCCATTTTAAAGTACGGTAGGCCACTGCTGTATCTACCTCTGTGTCGTCACTCATCGTCCATAAGTATACTAAGTATCCATCCATCTACATTGTATACCTGTGGTGTCTTTTTTTTTTATACTATAAACGCAGTCTGCTGACAGTGTCCACCAGGTCCATTATACTGTATATAGTACGGTAGGCCACTGCTGTACCTACCTCTGTGTCGTCACTCGTCGTCCATAAGTATACTATCCATCCATCTACATTGTATACCTGTGGTGCCTTTTAGTTGTGCGCATTAAAATATGGAGAACAAAAATGTGGAGGTTAAAAAAATAGGGAAAGATCAAGATCCACTTCCACCTCGTGCTAAAGCTGCTGCCACTAGTCATGGCCGAGACGATGAAATGCCATCAACGTCGTCTGCCAAGGCGATGCCCAATGTCATAGTACAGAGCATGTAAAATCCAAAACACAAAAGATCAGTAAAATGACCCAAAAATCTAAATTAAAAGCGTCTGAGGAGAAGCGTAAACTTGCCAATATGCCATTTACGACACGGAGTGGCAAGGAACGGCTGAGGCCCTGGCCTATGTTCATGGCTAGTGGTTCAGCTTTACATGAGGATGGAAGCACTCATCCTCTCGCTAGAAAAAAGAAAAGACTTAAGCTGGCAAAAGCACAGCAAAGAACTGTGCGTTCTTCGAAATCACAAATCCCCAAGGAGAGTCCAATTGTGTCGGTTGCGATGCCTGACCTTCCTCTTTTTTCTTTCATTTTTCTTTGCATCATGTGCTGTTTGGGGAGTATTTTTTTGAAGGGCCATCCTGCGTGACACTGCAGTGCCACTCCTAGATGGGCCAGATGTTTGTGTCGGCCACTTGGGTCGCTTATCTTAGTCACACAGCTACCTCATTGCGCCTCTTTTTTTCTTTGCATCATGTGCTGTTTGGGGACAATTTTTTTGAAGGGCCATCCTGTCTGACACTGCAGTGCCACTCCTAGATGGGCCAGGTGTTTGTGTCGGCCACTTGGGTCGCTTAGCTTAGCCATCCAGCGACCTCGGTGCAAATTTTAGGACTAAAAATAATATTGTGAGATGTGAGGTGTTCAGAATAGACTGAAAATGAGTGGAAATTATGGTTATTGAGGTTAATAATACTATGGGATCAAAATGACCCCCAAATTCTATGATTTAAGCTGTTTTTTAGGGTTTTTTGAAAAAAACACCCGAATCCAAAACACACCCGAATCCGACAAAAAAATTTCGGTGAGGTTTTGTCAAAACGCGTCCGAACCCAAAACACGGCCGCGGAACCGAACCCAAAACCAAAACACAAAACCCAAAAAATTTCCGGTGCACATCACTACTCAGCAGACATCAACAAATAAAGTACTAGCACTTATAGAGGCTTCCATACTCTGTCTGCAAGTCCTTATTTTAGTGATTCTGAAATTATTTCACCAATTTTTTCTTGTTTCTGGAACTAGTTTTAAGCAGTGGTGGATTATATCTAACTGCTGTAGGGCTGCAGACCCCCATTAAAATCCACCACTCACATGGACCCCTGCAGGGACTAGTGGTAGCAGTGACCTCCCATTGGAAGCACTCCCTGCTAATCACAGCTGAACATGCAGTCCCAGGGGAGGTGTTTTCTTCCCATGGGACTGCCAGTCCAGACTGCAATAGCAGAGTGTGCTCTCCATGGGAAGCCACTGCCCTGCCATTACGGCAGCCTTAGGAGCTGCAGCTGATGCCAGATTGCTCATTTGCGTGCATGCACAGGACTGTGAGTCCGCACATGCCCCCAATTACAAACCAGACAGAGGGCGCACAACATGGGGAGAGGAAAAGGGGGTAGCTGATGGGTTGCTGCCAGGAGTCCACATCAGGGGGGAATGGGGTGAGGGGAGATAGCTGGTAGGTTGATGCTGGAAGCACACACCACAGGTGGAAGATGGGGTAGAGGTAGTTGGTGTGTGACTGCCAGGAGCTCAGCGAGCACATCAAGGGGAAGGAGGAGTTACTTGAAGACTGTCCATGTAACAGGCTGTGGGTAGCACCATCAGAGCTCTTGCAGGCGGAGCTGGCTGCCCGGTTAATTGCTGCCCGGGGATCTCACCTCTGATCGCATCCCAGATACTTACTGGTTGTCATGGGGGTATGTTGGTTGCCGTGCCCAGTGGTAAACAGAGGCACCATTGAGGATCCGGAGCGTGCTTTAAGTGTAGCAGATGCTGCTTGTGGGGTGGCTGCTCCACGGGCAATAAATAGCCCTGCCAGCCTGTCTTGATCCGCAAAGTCCCGGTGATCCACACCCTGTGCCGGCCACTGCCCGGAAACTGCGGTGACTATTAAAGGAATATAAATGTCTTAACGGTGCAGGGTGTTGCTTGCTGGGCTGTTGGGGCAAGCACGTCCCCTGCACCCTCTAGTTACGCCACAGGCCTACAATAAATAGATTGTGTTCTGACTATTTGGTAGACACAGAATATCAGGGATTTTCCCAGGGACAAATCTAAATTTTTTAAACTGCTGTATACATTAACAGGATGATTCTTAACATCATAACAGGACCAACTTAGACAATGGAATCAGTATTTGTCGCTGCCTGACTACTGTGAGATAGTTATGCTATTAATTACATATCAGATAGAGCAGATATTTGCCAGTCATATTTAAGTGACACTGTTTCTGGTTGATCATTAGTTGGTAGGGGTGGGGTCTGATACAGGCAGAGTTACTTATATAGGTTGAGGGAAGCTGGCTTTAAGCATATAGCCCTCCCCTGGTATATCAGGCTAGGTAATATATACAGGGAACTGCTGTGTTATAAGCCTTTTATTGTAGCTCAGGATCCTTAGTTGGTGGCAGTAACAGTCTCCAGAAATGAGCGGATCACAGAGGAGTTTGGGGAAGGGTAAGTGTGTGTTAGGGCTGTGGGGCTGAGCTTGTGTGTATGAATAGACCTTCATATAGGAACATATTTATTAAACCCAAAATTGCTGTAAATCCTTTAAACACGGCTGTCCTCAGAATGATTGCTATGTTTTTGATCATCAGGGGTTTTTAATAAGTTGGTAATGTTGCAGATTTTGGAGATAGCTGCCCAGTTCCTCATCTCTGTGATTGCAAATACAGTCCCCACAGCAGTTAGGTATAATCCACCACTGCTGATGTTCATAAATATCAATAAATTGGCCCCGTAAAATGGAATCAGGATATGGCGAATGGAGATCCAGGGACATTGGTATGATATGAAGCATGACGCAGAAAGTCACTGTCTTTATGAGGTTTATGGGTAGCTTCAAGGACACTAAATATGCAATCTCACACTGACTTTAACTATTACACAGCACACCTGTCTCTCTGCGCTAACTCTCTGTGCTTTTTTTTAATAAATGCATAGAAACTCTACAACAGAATTGTGTGACCATGATAGTCGTAATTTGTTTTATTTATATACTACAGAATTTTTATGAAAAAGCAAACATAGGTCCAGAACCTTTTTAGTAACCAGAAGTTAATGTATGAAATGAATTGTAAACAAGATGCTGATGTTTTCACAGCTAAATAATTATCTTCTCTGATCACTTATATAATAGCAATAAAGTCATTACTGTAAAGCATTTGCTCTTTATATTCTCTTTTGGGGCAATGAGAGGAAATCTAATACACTTCAGAGGCCACATTGGTAACTTTCTGACCTTCAAATGGGGCGCACATTATCCTACATTTAATCGAGAGAAAGTAATACCTATCTGTAGTAACATATCAGCATGCATTATAAACTCGTGTTACAAGTTATAACAAAACAATCTGATTATAAATAGAGATGAGCGGGTTCGGTTTCTCTGAAACCGAACCCGCACGAACTTCATGTTTTTTTTACGGGTCCGAGCAGACTCGGATCCTCCCGCCTTGCTCGGTTAACCCGAGCGCGCCCGAACGTCATCATGACGCTGTCGGATTCTCGCGAGACTCGGATTCTATATAAGGAGCCGCGCGTCGCCGCCATTTTCACACGTGCATTGAGATTGATAGGGAGAGGACGTGGCTGGCGTCCTCTCCATTAGAAATTAGATTAGAAGAGAGAGAGAGATTGTGCAGAGTCAGACAGAGTTTACCACAGTGACCAGTGCAGTTGTTGTTAGTTAACTTTTATTTATTTTAATATAATATATCCGTTCTCTGCTATATCCGTTCTCTGCCTGAAAAAAAACGATACACAGCAGCAGCCAGTCACACAGTGTGACTCAGTCTGTGTGCACTCAGCTCAGCCCAGTGTGCTGCACATCAATGTATAAAAGGCAAAGCTTATAATAATTGTGGGGGAGACTGGGGAGCACTGCAGGTTGTTATAGCAGGAGCCCCCAGGAGTACATAATATTATATTAATTTAAAATTAAACAGTGCACACTTTTGCTGCAGGAGTGCCACTGCCAGTGTGACTAGTGGTGACCAGTGCCTGACCACCAGTATAGTAGTATATTGTTGTATGTATTGTATACTATCTCTTTATCAACCAGTCTATATTAGCAGCAGACACAGTACAGTGCGGTAGTTCACGGCTGTGGCTACCTCTGTGTCGGCAGTCGGAACTCGGCAGGCAGTCCGTCCATCCATAATTGTATTACAATATATACCACCTAACCGTGGTATTTTTTTTTCTTTCTTTATACCGTCGTCATAGTGTCATACTAGTTGTTACGAGTATACTACTATCTCTTTATCAACCAGTGTACAGTGCGGTAGTTCACGGCTGTGGCTACCTCTGTGTCGGCAGTCGGCAGGCAGTCCGTCCATCCATAATTGTATTATTATTATAATATATACCACCTAACCGTGGTTTTTTTTTCATTCTTTATACCGTCATAGTGTCATACTAGTTGTTACGAGTATACTACTATCTCTTTATCAACCAGTGTACAGTGCGGTAGTTCACGGCTGTGGCTACCTCTGTGTCGGCAGTCGGCAGGCAGTCCGTCCATCCATAATTGTATTATTATTATAATATATACCACCTAACCGTGGTTTTTTTTTCATTCTTTATACCGTCGTCATAGTGTCATACTAGTTGTTACGAGTATACTACTATCTCTTTATCAACCAGTGTACAGTGCGGTAGTTCACGGCTGTGGCTACCTCTGTGTCGGCAGTCGGCAGGCAGTCCGTCCATCCATAATTGTATTATTATTATAATATATACCACCTAACTGTGGTATTTTTTTTTCTTTCTTTATACCGTCGTCATAGTGTCATACTAGTTGTTACGAGTATACTACTATCTCTTTATCAACCAGTGTACAGTGCGGTAGTTCACGGCTGTGGCTACCTCTGTGTCGGCAGTCGGCAGGCAGTCCGTCCATCCATAATTGTATTATTATTATAATATATACCACCTAACTGTGGTATTTTTTTTTCTTTCTTTATACCGTCGTCATAGTGTCATACTAGTTGTTACGAGTATACTACTATCTCTTTATCAACCAGTGTACAGTGCGGTAGTTCACGGCTGTGGCTACCTCTGTGTCGGCAGTCGGCAGGCAGTCCGTCCATCCATAATTGTATTATTATTATAATATATACCACCTAACCGTGGTTTTTTTTTCATTCTTTATACCGTCGTCATAGTGTCATACTAGTTGTTACGAGTATACTACTATCTCTTTATCAACCAGTGTACAGTGCGGTAGTTCACGGCTGTGGCTACCTCTGTGTCGGCAGTCGGCAGGCAGTCCGTCCATCCATAATTGTATTATTATTATAATATATACCACCTAACTGTGGTATTTTTTTTTCTTTCTTTATACCGTCGTCATAGTGTCATACTAGTTGTTACGAGTATACTACTATCTCTTTATCAACCAGTGTACAGTGCGGTAGTTCACGGCTGTGGCTACCTCTGTGTCGGCAGTCGGCAGGCAGTCCGTCCATCCATAATTGTATTATTATTATAATATATACCACCTAACCGTGGTTTTTTTTTCATTCTTTATACCGTCATAGTGTCATACTAGTTGTTACGAGTATACTACTATCTCTTTATCAACCAGTGTACAGTGCGGTAGTTCACGGCTGTGGCTACCTCTGTGTCGGCAGTCGGCAGGCAGTCCGTCCATCCATAATTGTATTATTATTATAATATATACCACCTAACTGTGGTATTTTTTTTTCTTTCTTTATACCGTCGTCATAGTGTCATACTAGTTGTTACGAGTATACTACTATCTCTTTATCAACCAGTGTACAGTGCGGTAGTTCACGGCTGTGGCTACCTCTGTGTCGGCAGTCGGCAGGCAGTCCGTCCATCCATAATTGTATTATTATTATAATATATACCACCTAACCGTGGTTTTTTTTTCATTCTTTATACCGTCATAGTGTCATACTAGTTGTTACGAGTATACTACTATCTCTTTATCAACCAGTGTACAGTGCGGTAGTTCACGGCTGTGGCTACCTCTGTGTCGGCACTCGGCAGGCAGTCCGTCCATCCATAATTGTATTATTATTATAATATATACCACCTAACCGTGGTTTTTTTTTCATTCTTTATACCGTCGTCATAGTGTCATACTAGTTGTTACGAGTATACTACTATCTCTTTATCAACCAGTGTACAGTGCGGTAGTTCACGGCTGTGGCTACCTCTGTGTCGGCAGTCGGCAGGCAGTCCGTCCATCCATAATTGTATTATTATTATAATATATACCACCTAACCGTGGTTTTTTTATACCACCTAACCGTGGCAGTCCGTCCATAATTGTATACTAGTATCCAATCCATCCATCTCCATTGTTTACCTGAGGTGCCTTTTAGTTCTGCCTATAAAATATGGAGAACAAAAAAGTTGAGGTTCCAAAATTAGGGAAAGATCAAGATCCACTTCCACCTCGTGCTGAAGCTGCTGCCACTAGTCATGGCCGAGACGATGAAATGCCAGCAACGTCGTCTGCCAAGGCCGATGCCCAATGTCATAGTACAGAGCATGTCAAATCCAAAACACCAAATATCAGAAAAAAAAGGACTCCAAAACCTAAAATAAAATTGTCGGAGGAGAAGCGTAAACTTGCCAATATGCCATTTACCACACGGAGTGGCAAGGAACGGCTGAGGCCCTGGCCTATGTTCATGGCTAGTGGTTCAGCTTCACATGAGGATGGAAGCACTCAGCCTCTCGCTAGAAAACTGAAAAGACTCAAGCTGGCAAAAGCACCGCAAAGAACTGTGCGTTCTTTGAAATCCCAAATCCACAAGGAGAGTCCAATTGTGTCGTTTGCGATGCCTGACCTTCCCAACACTGGACGTGAAGAGCATGCGCCTTCCACTATTTGCATGCCCCCTGCAAGTGCTGGAAGGAGCACCCGCAGTCCAGTTCCTGATAGTCAGATTGAAGATGTCAGTGTTGAAGTACACCAGGATGAGGAGGATATGGGTGTTGCTGGCGCTGGGGAGGAAATTGACCAGGAGGATTCTGATGGTGAGGTGGTTTGTTTAAGTCAGGCACCCGGGGAGACACCTGTTGTCCGTGGGAGGAATATGGCCGTTGACATGCCAGGTGAAAATACCAAAAAAATCAGCTCTTCGGTGTGGAGGTATTTCACCAGAAATGCGGACAACAGGTGTCAAGCCGTGTGTTCCCTTTGTCAAGCTGTAATAAGTAGGGGTAAGGACGTTAACCACCTCGGAACATCCTCCCTTATACGTCACCTGCAGCGCATTCATAATAAGTCAGTGACAAGTTCAAAAACTTTGGGTGACAGCGGAAGCAGTCCACTGACCAGTAAATCCCTTCCTCTTGTAACCAAGCTCACGCAAACCACCCCACCAACTCCCTCAGTGTCAATTTCCTCCTTCCCCAGGAATGCCAATAGTCCTGCAGGCCATGTCACTGGCAAGTCTGACGAGTCCTCTCCTGCCTGTGATTCCTCCGATGCATCCTTGCGTGTAACGCCTACTGCTGCTGGCGCTGCTGTTGTTGCCGCTGGGAGTCGATGGTCATCCCAGAGGGGAAGTCGTAAGCCCACTTGTACTACTTCCAGTAAGCAATTGACTGTTCAACAGTCCTTTGCGAGGAAGATGAAATATCACAGCAGTCATCCTACTGCAAAGCGGATAACTGAGTCCTTGACAACTATGTTGGTGTTAGACGTGCGTCCGGTATCCGCCGTTAGTTCACAGGGAACTAGACAATTTATTGAGGCAGTGTGCCCCCGTTACCAAATACCATCTAGGTTCCACTTCTCTAGGCAGGCGATACCGAGAATGTACACGGACGTCAGAAAAAGACTCACCAGTGTCCTAAAAAATGCAGTTGTACCCAATGTCCACTTAACCACGGACATGTGGACAAGTGGAGCAGGGCAGGGTCAGGACTATATGACTGTGACAGCCCACTGGGTAGATGTATGGACTCCCGCCGCAAGAACAGCAGCGGCGGCACCAGTAGCAGCATCTCGCAAACGCCAACTCTTTCCTAGGCAGGCTACGCTTTGTATCACCGCTTTCCAGAATACGCACACAGCTGAAAACCTCTTACGGCAACTGAGGAAGATCATCGCGGAATGGCTTACCCCAATTGGACTCTCCTGTGGATTTGTGGCATCGGACAACGCCAGCAATATTGTGTGTGCATTAAATATGGGCAAATTCCAGCACGTCCCATGTTTTGCACATACCTTGAATTTGGTGGTGCAGAATTTTTTAAAAAACGACAGGGGCGTGCAAGAGATGCTGTCGGTGGCCAGAAAAATTGCGGGACACTTTCGGCGTACAGGCACCACGTACAGAAGACTGGAGCACCACCAAAAACTACTGAACCTGCCCTGCCATCATCTGAAGCAAGAAGTGGTAACGAGGTGGAATTCAACCCTCTATATGCTTCAGAGGTTGGAGGAGCAGCAAAAGGCCATTCAAGCCTATACAATTGAGCACGATATAGGAGATGAAATGCACCTGTCTCAAGTGCAGTGGAGAATGATTTCAACGTTGTGCAAGGTTCTGATGCCCTTTGAACTTGCCACACGTGAAGTCAGTTCAGACACTGCCAGCCTGAGTCAGGTCATTCCCCTCATCAGGCTTTTGCAGAAGAAGCTGGAGGCATTGAAGAAGGAGCTAACACGGAGCGATTCCGCTAGGCATGTGGGACTTGTGGATGCAGCCCTTAATTCGCTTAACAAGGATTCACGGGTGGTCAATCTGTTGAAATCAGAGCACTACATTTTGGCCACCGTGCTCGATCCTAGATTTAAAGCCTACCTTGGATCTCTCTTTCCGGCAGACACAGGTCTGCTGGGGTTGAAAGACCTGCTGGTGACAAAATTGTCAAGTCAAGCGGAACGCGACCTGTCAACATCTCCTCCTTCACATTCTCCCGCAACTGGGGGTGCGAGGAAAAGGCTCAGAATTCCGAGCCCACCCGCTGGCGGTGATGCAGGGCAGTCTGGAGCGACTGCTGATGCTGACATCTGGTCCGGACTGAAGGACCTGACAACGATTACGGACATGTCGTCTACTGTCACTGCATATGATTCTCTCAACATTGATAGAATGGTGGAGGATTATATGAGTGACCGCATCCAAGTAGGCACGTCACACAGTCCGTACTTATACTGGCAGGAAAAAGAGGCAATTTGGAGGCCCTTGCACAAACTGGCTTTATTCTACCTAAGTTGCCCTCCCACAAGTGTGTACTCCGAAAGAGTGTTTAGTGCCGCCGCTCACCTTGTCAGCAATCGGCGTACGAGGTTACATCCAGAAAATGTGGAGAAGATGATGTTCATTAAAATGAATTATAATCAATTCCTCCGCGGAGACATTGACCAGCAGCAATTGCCTCCACAAAGTACACAGGGAGCTGAGATGGTGGATTCCAGTGGGGACGAATTGATAATCTGTGAGGAGGGGGATGTACACGGTGATATATCGGAGGGTGAAGATGAGGTGGACATCTTGCCTCTGTAGAGCCAGTTTGTGCAAGGAGAGATTAATTGCTTCTTTTTTGGGGGGGGTCCAAACCAACCCGTCATATCAGTCACAGTCGTGTGGCAGACCCTGTCACTGAAATGATGGGTTGGTTAAAGTGTGCATGTCCTGTTTTGTTTATACAACATAAGGGTGGGTGGGAGGGCCCAAGGATAATTCCATCTTGCACCTCTTTTTTCTTTTCTTTTTCTTTGCATCATGTGCTGATTGGGGAGGGTTTTTTGGAAGGGACATCCTGCGTGACACTGCAGTGCCACTCCTAGATGGGCCCGGTGTTTGTGTCGGCCACTAGGGTCGCTTATCTTTCTCACACAGTCAGCTACCTCATTGCGCCTCTTTTTTTCTTTGCGTCATGTGCTGTTTGGGGAGGGTTTTTTGGAAGGGACATCCTGCGTGACACTGCAGTGCCACTCCTAGATGGGCCCGGTGTTTGTGTCGGCCACTAGGGTCGCTTATCTTACTCACACAGCGACCTCGGTGCAAATTTTAGGACTAAAAATAATATTGTGAGGTGTGATGTGTTCAGAATAGGCTGAAAATGAGTGTAAATTATGTTTTTTGAGGTTAATAATACTTTGGGATCAAAATTACCCCCAAATTCTATGATTTAAGCTGTTTTTTAGGGTTTTTTGAAAAAAACACCCGAATCCAAAACACACCCGAATCCGACAAAAAAAATTCGGTGAGGTTTTGCCAAAACGCGGTCGAACCCAAAACACGGCCGCGGAACCGAACCCAAAACCAAAACACAAAACCCGAAAAATTTCAGGCGCTCATCTCTAATTATAAAGTGAGAAAGCGCTGGGGGCTCGGATTCCAGCCTCCTGTCTATCACAGCTCTAGGATGACAACTTGTCTGCTTGACTTTTTGACAAGCCTTTTGTGTAGGATGAGGTTGCAAAGACCAGTGGTTCTCTTTCATAATATTGGAAACCATTTCGGTGTTTGGCTACAGTGCCCAGCAATTTCTAGCTATTCATATGGTGAGAGGTTTACAGTATACAGCACAAATCTTCATCAGACAACTATAACTGCTCAATCATATGACACCATGCTTGTGGACCACCTAAAAAAATGGAGCTAATACTGCAGCTACTACTTGTCCATAGCAACAAAACAGATTCTAGTTTTCATTTATAGAATGTACTTGACAAATGCTACCTCAAAGCTGATAGGTTGTTGTAGGTAACGTCTTCACTGGTCCACTTCTCCACTCTTTACACTGCTTCTACTTGCTTTAATAGCGATTTTAGTCTCAGCATGACCTGGAATTGAAATAGGTATTAAGACCTTTTACTGCAGGTAAATGTGACCTCTGCTATGTGCGAGTAATATGCATACTGAATGAAAGTAATTTATTTCAGGCAGTGATGCCATGGGACCAGTACCAGAAGGGGTCATTCGACTTTACAGCATGAGATTCTGCCCCTATGCCCAGAGAGTCAGGATTGCCCTCATTGCCAAGGGAATCAAGTAAGCCATAAACTACCTATCTTTTCCAGGGTACCCTCAAATAGTATGTCTACATGTTTTCACCTTTACATTTTCTAGAAGCAATTGTAATCTTGCAACATGATAGTGAAAGCTGAAAGATGGGAAATCTACAAATGCCATTGTTGGATAAGAGTTTCAGTTAGATATGGGCGTTTCAGTTTTTTAAAAAATCCAAATTTTGCCAATCCGAATCGAGCCAAGTTCAGGTTCGGATCTTCCTGCGTTTCGGAATTTTTGATTTTAAATCCGAATTTTGGGGCTTTGGGTTGCAAAAATTACAGGATTTTTTAAGTTTTTATCCTTTTTCAAGAAATTAAAAACCCAAGATTTGGATTTTAAATCCGAATTCTGAAACAAAACACTTGAGGGTGGTTTTGCAAAACAAAAACCGAAACCAAAACACGGCAATGAAATTAGAACCAAAGACAAGACTCAGTGCATATCTCTAGTTTCAGTGCAGCTGGTATCTCGCTGGTTCTGAGATTGTCAGGCCCATCAAGTGTTGGAGGGTGCGTGGGGGAGACAGGTACACAGCCCCAGGATCCATACATATCTGTGGGGCTTCCGAGCCTGCCTAAGAGGTGTATCCACATCCCATGATGATTTGGCCATGCCCTCTTTAGTGGAGCATCATTTGTAGATAGGGCCCTGAAAGTCTTGGGAGATGTTCTAAACCTTGCATAGTGGAAAAATGGAGAAAGATGAAGTACCAGCCAATCAGCTTCTAACTGCCATGTTACAGGCTGTTAAAAAAATAATTGACAGTTAGAAGCCGATTGACTGGTAGTTTATCTCTCTTAATTTTATCTTTCTCCAAAGCTGCCCTAAATGTGGATTACAAGGGGCTGGCATTCTAATTGCAGCCCTGGCAGTTGAACAGTTAGCTGTCAGATGCAGTGACTTCCCTCCTGACATTTTTTTGCATTTCTCCCCACCAGGGGTGTATTAAGAGAGGAGGGTGCCCATCTGCAGTGTTCATATGGGCCTTCTCCTCTCTAGCAGGTAGTGGCAGTGACACTGAGCACTAGGTGGTGCACTGGTCTCCATTTTCCCTACTGCGCATGCGCAAAACGCCAGGAAAATTGCCATTTTCCTGGAGCCCTGAACACCACATAGTGCTCAGAGTCACTGTCACTGCCGTGGGACTCAGAAGAGTAAAGTATTGAAAAAATGAGTGCAGGGTGTTCGGTGTGGCCCCTCTGGACCTAAGGGCCCATGTGCACTGGACCATTATAGATACGTCACTGCTCTTCACTCTGTCTATGATACATTGTCCTCAAGTATCTTGAGCACTGAGCTGTTGGGGGGAAGTTACCAACACCAATGAAAAGGAGCGGTTCATAGGATGGATCACCACATTTCCAGGAATTTATGGGTTGGGTCAAGATCATCTGTAATGTTAAGGGGGGAACACACGGGGAGATGTGTGCTGAGCGATCTAGCACAAACCTCTCGGCACACATCTCTCCCCCCGCTCAGCATGATGTGAGCTGAGCGAGGGATGGGACGGAGGGGGGGGGAAGCTCACTTCACACAGCGGTGAAGTGAGCGATGTACTAGATTGTGCCAATCTAGTACCGGTGATGGCGACGCGCTGAGCCGCACATTGCTATCACTATGGGGCATACACACGGAGAGATCCGTGCTTCATTTCTAAGAAATCTAGTTAGATTGCTTAGAATTTAAGCACTGATCTCTCCGTGCACCTCGTTCACGAAGTCCAAGATTATTATTTATAAATAAAGCTTTAGCAATCACGGTTTTACTTTACCCTGTGTTTATTTTAAACAGTCTTATTTATAACCTGTGTGGTAATATATTATGGGCTGACCATTGCGGACTAAAGGGCAGTGCACACGGGGAGAGATGTGTGCTGAGCGATCTATCGCAGACCGTTCAGTACACATCTCTCCCCCCGCTCAGCACAGTGCGACGTGTGCTGAGCGAGGTGTGTGGGGGGGTGGAGGGGAGGGGTGCTCATTTCACACAGCGGTGAAATGAGTGATGTGCTAGATTGTGCGGGGCCGCGCATCGCTATTGCTGTGGGGCATACGCACAGAGAGATCCATGCTTAAAATCTAAGCAATCTAGTCAGATTGCTTAGAATTTAAACACGGATCTCTCTGTGTGTACCCCCCTTTAGAGCTTAGGAAGGAGTTAGCTGCAAATACAGTAGGCTTTAGATGAAAGCAATGAGTTTATGAATCCATATGTTTGTACTTCAGAAAACTTCACAGGTCCTTTATCTCTACTGTTCAAATTCTTATCCATTATGTGTCCCATGTATAGTAAATAGACCAACCCTCTTCCACCTGACTCCTGTTATCTGTACCTGAGAGCTGACTCCTCAGTGTTTGCACACACTGCAAGCCACCTATAACCTTGCTTTCACTATAAACATTCTAGATCCTTTAACACAGAGAGACGGGTCTCAATGTCGGATATGATTGGGCGCTCTACAAGTGAGACACAATTACGCTACAAATATGTATCCCTCTAATATACATTATTCTGTTCCAGCTATGGAAGTATTGTACAGAGTGCTCTACTGGAGGTCTAAAACATACTGTAAAATCAAGAAAGCGCGTATCCCACACCACTTTGGTACACATTTAAGCAGTCTCTCGCTTGGGTTTCACCTCCTAATGGAACATGTTTTTATGAAATTATCAATATCATTTACAAATACATTATTATTATATCACCCCGTGAATCTATTGTATATGTTATAGTAGAAGTGGACATTAAATACAGCTATATGGGATCAGAGCAGCACAGAAGCTTCTGTACATTGGCATGAAAACCCTGATTTACTTCTGTTTCTATTTATTTTAGGCACGAAATCGTGAACATTAATACAAAGAATAAGCCTGACTGGTTTTTTGAGAAAAGCCCTCTGGGTCTGGTCCCTGCTCTCGAAATGTCTGATGGAAACATAATGGCCCTCATTCCGAGTTGTTCGCTCGTTGCCGATTTTCTCTATATTGCGATTAGTCGCTTACTGCGCATGCGCAATGTTCGCAGAGCGCATGCGCTTAGTTATTTTACTCAAAAGTTAGGTATTTTACTCACGGCATTACGAGGATTTTTCTTCGTTCTGGTGATCGGAGTGTGATTGACAGGAAGTGGGTGTTTCTGGGCGGAAACTGGCCGTTTTATGGGTGTGTGTGAAAAAACGCTGCCGTTTCTGGGAAAACGCGGGAGTGGCTGGAGAAACGAGGGAGTGCCTGGGCGAACGCTGGGTGTGTTTGTGACGTCAAACCAGGAACGAAACTGACTGAACTGATCGCAGTGGCAGAGTAAGTGTCGAGCTACTCAGAAACTGCTAAGAAATTTCTATTCGCAATTTTGCGAATCTTTCGTTTGCAATTCTGCTAAGCTAAGATACACTCCCAGAGGGCGACGGCTTAGCGTGTGCAAAGCTGCTAAAAGCAGCTAGCGAGCAAACAACTCGGAATGAGGGCCAATATACGAATCACCCATTGTGTGTGACTACCTGGATGAAGCCTTTCCTGGGATTAAGCTGACTCCTGCAGACCCTTATACAAAAGCATAAACATCCTAGTGATATTTGGTGGACCCCCTTTATTGAAGTAAACCTTAGTTACCTTTTATACCAGTAAATAAAGACACGGAGACATGGAGATTTTGGCAGAAAAATTGCTAGCTATTTATTTGACCCTAACCATAGCAAAACCTGTAATTGGGAAAAGTTTGTTAAGATGCCGAATCAGCCGGCATAATGGTGGCAGAAAAAAGAACGGCTCTATTAAACTATTGGTAAACTTAAATTGGTAAACTGACCGAAACCGTCCAGCACCCTATCAAAACCGGTAATAGGTGTCAACACAACCCCCACAGTGACTTCCCACCGCTCCTGGGTGCCCTGCCGCTGCCTCCCGGATGGGTGGTCGAGCGGCCATTAAGTCGATGGAGGTGAGTGCACCTAAACCATATAACACTGAAACTTACTACCTATAAAAAACCATACAACTACAAACTGCCGTTCTTTTCCGCCAAAAGCGAAGGACTCCATCCCAGAGTCCTCGCACCGCCATCATAAACTACCCTAACTCCTGCAACACTAGGAAAAGATCCTCCAGGAAAAACATCATCCCCTCATTGGATAGATGCACACCATCCGGCCGAAAAAGGTGTTTGTCTCGGAACCGAATCCTAGGGTGGCGAACCACTTTACCTCCGTGGGCCAAGACCCACTTCGCCACCGCCCCATTCACCTTTATCCTGGCCTCATCTATTACGCGTCCGTCCTCCACACCTCGCCAACTCAACCTTGGCACCATCAGGGAAAATACCAATATACAATTGGTCCATGCTGCGGCCACCCTTGCCAGATCTTGTATCATGGCCCACCGTAGCTCCAAGGAAGTCCTCTTCCCTAGGTCGTTGCCACCTAAGTGGACAACCAAAACCTTGGGAACTCCATGCTTCCTGGCCTGACTGACCAGTCTACTCAATAGATCTGTCCACATCATACCTCGCCAACCAAGCCATCTGATTCCCTGACCTCTAGGAAACCTCTGAGAAGTATCAGAGGCCAAAAACCTTGCTGCCCAGAAGACATACGAGTGGCCGACCACCCAAACGGACAAGCCATCAGCGAAACAACCTGAATGGAAGGAAAAAAGGGGTAAAATGTGTTACTATAATTCTACTCCATAGCATGTAATTATGTTAACCTGAAGGATCTGCCAAAAGAAAAATTGTTATTGCTTCCTAAAGTCGCAGCAGTCACGGCCTAGCCGATCTCCCGAGCTTCTAGCCAATTTGAAGTAAAAGCATTAAGACATTAAGGGAAAGGCAAAAGAAACAAAACGAAATTAAACAGGGGGGGGGGGGGGGTATAAAAAAGAGGGTAAAACATGAAATAACTCAGCTGGAGGTGAAAGCATAAAAACCTGCTGAGGGACTTTGATAAGAACAGATTAGCCGAATTAATGATTAGAATTCAGTCCGTCAAGTCAGGCAAAAATCGCAAAATAACTCCAGACCCCCGCTGCCGGCTCACGCCCGCAGCGGCAAGTGGCTAATCCCTGAGTAGGATCACACACGGGTAAACGAACCAACATACAACGAACATAACATATGCATAAACACCAAGCAAACATTATCTTACTCTAACTTATTGATGCAAGCTACGCTTAAGCAAAGTATCTCAGGCGACGGGGCGAATGTACCGCTTATAACAGGACGACTTCCATCGTCCCACCGCCTGGATCTGGGCTCCCGAAAAACCCGCGGCCGCTGCCGCCGTAGCAGCCCCAATGCGGAAGGAGTGTGTACCGAAGTGGGAGGGGGAAAGGCCCAAGCTCGTCAGACAGCGACCCATCATCCACCGAAATTGGAACTTCGTTACTGGCAGCCCGTCATAGTGCAGCAACCACGACCCCCGACAGTCGGGCCTCACTGCCTCATACTGTACTGCCAACCGTACTGGGCATATGCTCTCCTCAAGTGCCGGAACCAGGGTGACCCATCGGCCCTTCCCCACCTGGTCCGTCTTAGAGCGTCGCAATCTGCACAGCAAGGACCTCCCACTCACCACTACGTCCTCTACCAGCATGCGCGAATCAGTTTGCTTAGAAGGCGCTACCAACTCCGATATCCTAAAGGCGCCGTGGTAAGCCATAGAGAACGCCAATCTAAAAAGCAGCGATTCGAACATAGATGTGTTATGCACACCAGTGCCTGCAGGAAAGTACTGGTGTCAGAACTGTTATGCACTCCAGTGTCTGCAGGAATGTACTGGTGTTTGAACTGTTATGCAAAACAAATGGACTCACAGACAAACTGGGGAATATGACATAACGTACACAGAAGGTGATAGGGTAACAAAATACACACAAAGTGAACAGAGAAGCCCAGAGGCTAAGGAACTGGGTATCTCCCTTGTATTAGAACTGCTAAGATGGAAAAAGCAAGATGTTGTGTTTTAATACATAGAGAACCCGAAATGCTGTTGCTAAGGGCAACAGCAAAACCCTAAAGGGTTACCAACGGGTGTGGCAGTAAACTCCTTGGTCAGAGATGGAATGATAGACACAAGGAGAGTCCCCACAATCCTAATTCTCACTTGCAGTGCACAGGTTTTAGCTTACAGCCACTAAACTGGCCCCTGACACCTAGCACAGTGAGACAGGATTAGACAGGCAAGTCTTAGAATACAGCCGCAAACTTGCTAAGTTCACAGAGTAGTAACAGAACCCCAGCAAGCTAAACCACTGACTCCAGTCTTACTGCTAGGTCTGGATTGGCAGAGTGTAATACCAAATCCCCAGGCCTATTTGCAGTAAGCAACAAACAAATACAAAGCTACACAGTACTGGCTAACTTTCATGAACTGACTAACCAACAAAGATTCAGCAGCATCTGCTTACCCTGAAAAGAGGCCTTATAAAGCAGGTGCTGTCCACGCCCCACTCAGACCTCACAGACTGTGAGCACAAAAACCAGCACCGGATCCCCTGCCGTGCACAGAGCCTATAACCACTGCACAGCAAAAGACCCGAACCGGAGTATCAGCTGCGCTCAGGTTACTCCACTAGCACTTGTCTCCCGGTTGCCATGACGACGTGGCAGCACAGGGCAGGAGACCCTAACAAGATGATGCGATGGCTCCAACCGACCCAATGATGCCTGGCAGCAACGCCGCATCAATGGGCCGCCTTCTGTCAGGCGGCGTAGGTGCTACTCGCGCCCATCCTTTCATAGCCTTAAGCAGAATCCCACTTTTCGTCAAATCGGGAACCCCTTTAATTCTGCAGAAGAACGCAACGCCAGCCAAGTACCGGGACACCACCGCTCTAGACCTACCTGAAACATAAAGCTGCCAAATAAAAGAAAGCATCATCCGATGCCCGCTCTTACCTCGTTGCTTCCGTCCTCTAGCAAATTCTTCCCATTCGCTCCAGGCCTGCTTGTAAGCCTTAAGCGTGGATGGCGCGACCGAACGCAGTGCTAGACCTTCCAGTCCGGCTTGATGACCTGCCAGACATAACCGGGACAATGAAAACCTTGTTCCTGGGCCTCGGGAGCCAACCAGTAAAACCTCTCCCATTGCCCTCGCGATAGCGCGTCAGCGACCCCATTTTCTAGACCCGGTACGTGTTGTGCCCGAAACCACACATTCCTGCGCAGGCAAGTAAGCAGCAACTGCCCTAGCACCCGAAGCACTACCAGCGATTTTGCCCTCTGGTTGTTAATAGCGTGCACCACGCCCAGATTGTCGCATCTGAACAGGATGCTGCGATGCGCTAACCGCTCGCCCCAGATTTCCAGCGCAACCATGATGGGAAAGAGTTCCAGGAGCAGAAGGTCCTTAGTGAAACCCGCCTGGTGCCAGTCTGCTGGCCACGATGCCGCGCACCAAGATCCCTCAAGATAGCAACCAAAACCGGAGGCTCCTGCCGCGTCGGTGAAAAGCTGCAATCTGGCGCTGTCGACCGTTGGTGCCTGCCATATTCGCACACCGTTGAAATCCTCCAGGAACGAGGCCCAAACTGCCAGATCTCTTTTTATCTCAGCGGGCAAGCGTACAAAGTGGTGCGGCCTGGCACACCCCGCGGTCGCTCTTTCCAGCTTTCGGCAGAAAACCCTGCCCATCGGGATGACCCGACAAGCAAAGTTAAACATGCCCAGCAAGGATTGCGCCTGCCGCAGCTTAACCTTACGCGAACCCATGAATTGGCCAATGGCTTCGCGAAGCTTAGCCACTTTGTCCAAAGGAAGGCGACACTCGCCTGACACCGTGTCGATCTCGATTCCCAGAAATGACAGGCAAGAGATCGGTCCCTCCGTTTTGTCCTCGGCCACTGGCACTCCGAAATGACAAAACAATGCTCGTATACTGAAAAGCAGGTTGCCGCACCGCGGCGAACCCGCCGGCCCCGTACAAAGGAAATCATCGAGGTAGTGGGCAACCCCGTGCCCACCCGATGAAGACTCCACGCACCAATGCAGGAAGGTGCTAAAACGTTCAAAATACGAGCATGAAACGGAACACCCCATCGGCAAACATTTGTCAATGAAATATTCCGGTCCAATCCGGAAACCCATAAAACGGAATGAGTCCGGATGGAGGGGTAGCAACCTAAAAGCGGATTCGACGACAATCTTTGCCATGAGGGCCCCAGCGCCGTAGCTGCGGACCAAATTAAGCGCCTCGTCAAACGACTGATACACTACCGAGCAATGACCCGGAGGTATAGCGTCGTTGACCGAGGACCCCGCTGGGTAGGAAAGGTGTTGGATCAGTCGGAAGGACCCGGGTGTTTTCTTGGGTACCACCGGGGAGATGACGAGATCCGCCACTGGGGGTGTTGCAAACGGCCCCTCCATCCTGCCCAGCCTGACCTCCTTATCGACTTTTTCCCGCAACACTAAAGGCAAGGCCCGAGCAGACTGGAGGTTCCTCTGCGCCCGAACTGTAACATCGCTCGCAACAGGCAAGCGGAAACCAAAACTAAAACCTTCGTATAAAAACCTGGCATCCTCCTTATTCGGATACCAATCCAACCATTTACGCATAGCCTTTAACCTAATTGGAGCGCCCTCGCCGGGTGCCCCTCTCGAGTAGGATTGCTTAGAACGGGGACCCTGCCGAGTATTCTTGAAGCAGGAGGAGGCAGGGTGGGCACCCCCGCAATGGAGGCAAGCGTGACGGAACCGACACTGCTTGCCGTAGGAACATGCAGCGTTGTTAAACGCGAAACATAATCCTTTCGTTGCGGGCTGTTTCCCAGCCCGGACGGCCGACCTACCTGGCTTGGCCGACCCGCCGTCCGCGCCGGGCGCATGGGCGGACGGCCCAGCACGGTGTCCGTCCGCCCCTGCGCTCCGGGGCTCCTTGGCCTGCTGCGAGGCCCTGGTGACCCTAAGCCATACCTCCACGTCCTTGAAACCGAAGTCCATAACGTACAACCCGTCCTGCTTCTCTCTGAATTCCTCATCATACCTACGCCATTCGTTACCCGCCGACGTGCGTTGCATATCGTGTACGAGATGCAGGTACCGAATGACATTCATATGTTCGTCTGGCCTGTCTTCAAGGTAACAAGCCGCGAAAACCCAAAACCCCGCCAGCCAGTTATCAAACGTGCGGAACGCCTCGGCCCCTATGCCCTTCTTAGCGGTTGCTGCCTTGAACTCTTTTTTAGAGTCTTTAGTCAAGACGAAAACATCTACGTAGTCCCCCCTGCGAATCCTTCTGCTGCAGCTATCCCTAAGCCCCCGCATGACAGCGGTATATTCGCAGCGGACCACGCCCGGCAAGTCGCGTCGCTTCCTGGCCTTGCGAGATTCTTTGCTAAGCCGCCTTCGCCTCTTGCGCCTCTCCTGCTGCCCAGCCGCCTTCCTGGCGTATTTAGTCGCCCTTTTCTTCGCCTTCGTCGTGCTACTGACGTCGGACGCAGCCGAAGAAAGGGAGGAGGAGGAAGAAGAGGAAGAAGAGGATGAAGGGGACGAGCTGCGCGAACTCGAGGGCGTACTTGAAACCGACCCCGACTGCTCCGCCTCACCTGAAGCCGTAGATTGGTCAGATCCAGATTCATCAGGCGCGACGTACGTAACGTCCTCAGCTTCCGATTCCGGTTCCTCCGTATCCGCTTGAACAACTGCGGGCAGAAAAGGGGGAGAGGACCCAGACACAAACAGTGGCGTGCGCCTAGCCCGTCTAGGCGTGGGCGTGCCAGGTGAATGCACATTCTCGTCTCGCCGCGGCTGCTGCTGCAGCTGAGCCGCGGCCGCACCAAGCTCGCGGCACGCACGTGCTACCCTCTGTGCGGCTGAAACCGCACCGGCGCCCGATCCGCTCGGCATCCCCCCGGACCCACCATCGAGCTCCGGGGCCACTGCGAGCGGACCCAACGCCGCCACCACCGTGGCGAGGGCCGACGCGAACGCGCCTTGCGTTTCATTGTGACCCCGTGACGTTGGAACGTCGTCTGCTGGCTGTCGTGAGGGAGGAACGCGCCGAGTGGACCCGCCGCTGGGCATAGGAAGCCATGACCCATCCGCACCGCGGCCTGGTCGGCCCTGTGGGGAAGGGTCCGCAATGCCAGGGCACCTCACCCCGGAAATCCACCCCTCCATAATTCCTGTGCCGACCCGCCCAGGTCCCCTGGGAGTGCTGCCCGCCTCTCGCGCTGTCCCTTCACTGGGGCTAGCCTGCCGCCTGACTGAGCCAGCTCGCTCAGCCTGGTAGCCCCCGATCGGTGTGACTGTTGATGCCCGCGGTGCTGTGCCTTCAGCACCGCTGGGCAGATTCCCCCAAAAACCTGGTTGATCTCCACCAGGCCTGCTCCCCCCCCTCGCCCCGCCGGAAACTATCCGCAGCGAGGAGGGCTGAGGGGACACGGAGCGCTGCAGCGTCGCTGCGCGCACACGTGCGCGAGAGACGCCGCCGGAGCCGCGCGTGGGCGCGCGCGCACGCCGTGCGCGCGCCCCACCGCTTCCTGTCCGGGCGCCCCCCGCTGATATCTCAGCCTGTGCGCCCGACGATCCCGCGCTGGGCCCAGCGACGGGCCCGGGCCGGATCGCCTCTGACACCCGCCCAGCTCTCCCCCCCCGCGTGGGGCCTCTAAGCGGCCCCGGCAAGCGGGAGTGAGCGGGTGTCGTTGCAGCGGGTGCCGAGCGGCGCCCGGCGAGGCGCGCCAGCGTGCGCCCGCGGGTTCCTGCAGTCCCGACACCCCTGACCGACCCCGGAGGCGAGGGCTGTTGGTCGCCTCTCTCCGGGAGGTCAGTCCTCCGAACCGCCCCAGGCCGCCGACCGCGCTCGCCAGCCGATGCACCCGCGACCACAGGGTCGCCGGAGGAGCGCGTCCTGCGCCCCGGAACCCCTGCCCCTTGAGAAGCCCCAGGTGCAGTAACGGCCTCCTCAGCGCCGGACATCCCTGCCCCGGGACCGGCCTCGCCGGACTGGTACCGGGCTGGTGCACCCGCGGATCGGCGTGGGCGGCTGGAGGCCATACTATAATTAGGTAAACTTTAACAAGTGGAATAAACTTATAAGGGTGAAAAATCTGCCAGGCAGAACTCACCCAAGAAAATTCAGCAGGCAAAGAGACCTAAAATGGCCACTCCAGCCTATATATACCCTAACCCTCCCCCTTTCCTAAGGCTGTACTACCTCACAGCTAGGTCCACCCCTCACAGGATGTTTAACCCATTCCTCTCCTATGTAGTCAATTCTCTCTCCAAACAAAAGATACTATTGGAGTATTTTTCCATGGTGGGAGTGATTGGGAGCTTTGTTTATATTTGTTGGGGTGATGACGCTTCCTACCACTTATTACATGCTACAGATACACTGTTGAGGATCTTTCATACAGGAACGCTGACAAGTGTTCTGACTGTTATATTGTATAGACCACTTGCATTACACAGGCATTGCAGCTGTCTGTCTGGTCATTGATGCCTATTAAAGTCATTGATCTTAATCAAACAACTTGATACATTATAGGCCAATGGGTTGATGATACTGTACATTGTGTCCACAATATTTGTTGTAATAAAAAAAAATTGCAATTGCAGATTATACTGTACATATAACATATTATATGATCACAGTACTATTAGAATAGCATTATGGGTAAACTGGATAGAATAACAACCTCCCTCCTCTTGGAATGTGTGTGTGTGTGGTATCTTGTTTAACCAGAAGTGTAGGTGCAGACTGATTTGTGAATTAAAAATAATTGTTGCTTTAAATCTCATGCCTAAATCGCTGAGACATTGGCAAATTCTGCAACCAGCAGGTTTTTACATTTGGGTCGCTGTGTCAGAAATATATAGAGCGTATATACACTTTTATATAATGTAATTATTTCATAAGCATTTTCACGGCCTGCTGTGCTGTGTAAACGGGAAGCCGGGTCGATGCAACACGTTTCCCATTAAACTCTGTGTGGACGGGCGAAGCTTGGAGATCATGTGATCTCTAAGCGCTGCCCCCTCCGCGTCACCGGTGACGTCACCAACTCGGCAATATGCTGGGTAGGAAACAGCAGCGGCAAGGGGCCTGGGGTGGGTCGCAGCCGGGAAGCACCTGTGTCAGTCTCCCAGGTGCGACCTGCCTCAGTTTGTATAAAAGGGGTATTAATGGTTGCCGCTTTAAAAAAATGTCCGAGTTCGGCTGGCAACCCGCACCTCCGGACAACTCGGACAGCAATATATATTTTGAATATATTACATAATTTGAATCTTCAATTTCCCCTGGAGTTCCACATACTGTACATACTGTAGATACTATATATATGTTATTTAATTATATATTTCTTATATACGGTTTTACAGGTATTGCCTGATTTAACATGATTTTAAATCTGCATTTTGTATTTATTGGCTCCTTAATGTTACTCAGCAAGTACTTCACTGCATTGTCTTCTCCTTATCATACGTAGTCTGTTTATAGGGGGTCATTCCGAGTTGATAGCTAGCTAGCAGTTTTTAGCAGTCGTGCAAACGCTAAGCCGCCACCTTCTGGGAGTGTATTTTAGCTTAGCAGAAGTGCGAACGAAAGGATCGCAGAGCGGCTACAAAAAAAATTGTGCAGTTTAGAGTAGTTCCAGACCTACTCAGCGCTTGCGATCACTTCAGACTGTTCAGTTCCGGATTTGACGTCACAAACACACAAACACGCCCTGCGTTCTCCCAGCCACGCCTGCGTTTTTCCTGGCACGCCTGCGTTTTTCCGAACACTCCCTGAAAACGGTCAGTTGACACCCAGAATTGCACCTTTCCTGTCAATCACTCTGCGGTTGGCATTGAGACTGAAAAGCTTCGCTAGATCTTGTGTAAAAATACTTCGCCCGTTGTGAAAGTATGTTGCGTGTGCGCACTGTGTCGCATACGCATGCGCAGAAGTGCCGCTTTTTCACTTAATCGCTGCGCTGCGAACATTTTTAACTAGCGATCAATTCGGACTGACCCCCATAAAGCCTAATATAAAACCATCAATAGCCATCGCCAAAGGTTTTATGCAACCTCCTAAAACAGTACATTGCTTTTATACAGATGACAGCTGTGTTGTACAAGATTCTGTTTGCAAGGAAGAATAATGAAAACACAACTGAACTGAAGGCACAGTTTGCAGAGAAGTTCACAGAACTTGAAGAGGTAACAAGAATTTTATCATTTTTAAAAACAATTTCAGAATGGATGACTTGTGTACAGGGGCAGCTCTAGAGGTGGGGCTGCAGCTCAGTTCAAATTTCAAATAGGGCAACCACACTAACTGCCAGTGAGTCAATTTGAAATGGCAGTTGGTGTTGCTGCCCCATTTGAAATTTGAACTGACCTGTAGCCCCTCCTCTGGAGCCACCACTGCTTTTGTATATATTGTGTGGAGGCAGCAACTTTCAGGTCCGTACGATAGGCCTAATTCATGTTTGTACAAACATGCATATGCAGCTGCGATTTTTCAGGCTACGGACTTGGTAATCATTGCAAGTGAAGCTGCCTCCCAGAAAATAATAGAGGCGCTCACGGGAGCCATCACAAAATCCTCAGCAACTCTGTACACATACGCAGCACCGACACAGAAACGAGGAATATCGACTCTCAAGTGAGTCTATGGTCATGTAGACTGGCCACGACAGTACCAACACTGTTGCCATGTTTCTCTATGTACATGATCACATCTGAAAGCAGAAAATAGTTGCCTGCGTTTTTCCAATACTGCCCATTATTACCCCTCCCCCACTGGTCCCTTCCTGTCAACCACTCTGCATTTAAATCCTCACTGTGAGCGGCATCACAAAACCTACCTTGGCGCATGCGCAGTCTACCGATAAATACTCACTTGCGTGAACATCGGCACTGTATACAAATCAGAATCAGGCCCTATTTACCAATATTAGTGCGAATCTTGCTACATTATGCCTTGGTGATGCCTTAGTTCTATGTGAATTAATAAGCTAAATTGTTATAAGCATTGCTTTCTCCCCCATCTGGGTGTACTGCATGCCTTCAGCATGTGAACAATTAATGTAATGTAGGGGTCTATTGAAAAAAATGTTTTCACCAGAGAAATAGCATTTGCTGGAGAGGCTTTACAAGACCACCTTTGACTCAAAATTCAATGCACAAAAGGTGCACCAGATTGCTAAATAGTGGCGCAACTAAAATCTATACTGCTGTGAGCGCAAGGTCTACAAAAATAGACCCATAGCTATGGACAAATTGCTAAGCTGTTTATTATGATTGTGTTATGGGCACACACAGTGATTAATATTTTTTATTAAACTAAGTGATGTTTAAATGGGACATGTACCCATGAGAATTTCGTGGAACTGTATTTTCTGCTATATTTTTGTAGGGCTAAAATACAGTAGGTAGATGAAGAGCTAATATATATGGTATCATCATTATCAGAGCCCCCCGTCCCTGTGTGTGTGTACAATGATACATGCCGGCGCTAGTTAATTTCTTATTGCCGTGAATAGTGGTGATAAGAAATTATAATTATTGGGTCAAAAACCCAATAATTAGAAAAATGGACCTCTAAGGATTAGGGCGATACTAACTATAAAACTCCATTATGCCCCTTCATATTGGTGAATCTTTCTTACCTTTTCTTATCATTCATTGGACCCACACAAACTATGGGCTACTGAGCATGTCCAAGTCATTCTATACTGAATCAGGGCTGGACTGGCCATCTGGCACTTCTGGCAAATGCCAGAGAGGCCGATGGTCGCATGGGCCAGTCTGGGCCCCCCATACAGAGCGTGGGGCTGGCCGAGCAACACATGCTCCCTGTCATGATCCAGGCTACTTCAAGTAGGAATAGCCCTGTTAATATCAATGTATGTGATATCAAGATATCTGATTGCTGTATCAATGTATTTTATATTGAGAAATATGTCTGTGGATGGAACCTGGGGCGAGAGTTAATTGCCTTGTAGTGTTTACTCAGACACATCAGGGGTCCAGAAATAGTAAACAATTCAAAGCTTGTGCTATGTGGAAAGGTGGCAAGCTTCAATGCTCTTCCTGAGCTTATCTCATACTTGCCTACTTTTGAAAACTACTTTCAGGGAGATTATAGTTAGAATGCGCCGAGTGAAGCGCGGTGCGCAGCTGAGGGGGAGTGTCATGCTCCACATGTCTAGCTCCACCTATGGACATATCTATTGGCAACTAGGAATTTCTCGTAGAGTGCAGAAAGACTATTTTCAAAAAGATTAGAAATAAGACAAGGCTTCAGCTAACTGCGGCAGAACTACAAGTCCCAGAAAGTCAGAGCAGTCACCATATACATATTGGGGTTCTTAATGGTACCAAGAGTTGCATAACCACTAGATGCTGGCTCCTCTGTATATAGGCATCAGACTATTCAATTACATGTGTCAGTCACTCAGCCATCTATCTAGATGTTCTGCAACAGGTCTCCACTGAGTATGAGGGGCAAAAGGTGTGCATCTAAAAGGGGCACAATCCAGAAACCTTTAGGCAATAAATTAATATTTAATAAAGGAACCCATATATTATGTCATTAGAACAAAGAAGTAAAATAAAAAAATTAAAATTTGTCGAACAATATTGCATACGAGATTCATAGGAGAAAATACAGTATTTGACCATTCACATCAGTCCCTGCCGCAGCGGAGCTCACAATCTACATTCCCTACCACTTGTTACCACACACACCTGCACCAGTGGAGCTTACAATGTATATTACCAAACACATGTACACACACACATACATTCATGCTAGGGTTCATTTTGTTGGGAGCCAATTAACCTACCAGTATATTTTGGGTTGTTGGAGGAAACCGGAGAACCTGGAGGAAACCCACGCAAGTACAGGGAGAATATACAAACTCCACACAGTTAGGGCCATGGCGAAAATCAAACCGATGATCTCAGCTCTGTGCGGCAATATTGCTAACCATTATGCTGTCTGTGCTACAGTATTACAAGTGCATTATCTAAAACAATAGTAGGAATCAATAATAATAAATATTAACTGCACATACAAATATCAGCGCTTATTAAAAAGATATGTACCTTTATTAATTTAAAAAATATTTTTCAATAATAATTAATAACAAAACTCATCGTACGTGCCGGTCAGTCCTGCAAAGCATATAATAAAGTGCAATTTTAATTCCAAGCCGTATTATTAATGGTTAGTACGCAAGCTTTTCCAATTCAACTGATTAGTTAGTCTCTTGACTTTTTATAATTAGAACGAGTTAGCAGAGCAGTGATTAGTGTCACTATTAGTGGCTGACTATTTGCAACAGCCGTCAGAGGTAGTGTTAGTGATTAGTACAGCATGCTGTTTCTAGTATTTTGGTTTGAAAACAGTAACAGTGATCCTCACTGATATATAGATGAAAAAACCTGCTTAATCCTTTAGTCCCATGTAATGGTGTCTCCCGGCTCCTGGTGCTTTAATTATCCCATTGTAGGTGCCATATCTGGAGCGTCCAAACAGAGGTGAAGGTGCTTGCAGGAAGTTGGAAATTCAGACTGGTACCGGACGAGTGGTGATATCCTCTTACACGTTTCTCCGCCTTTAGCAAGTTCAGCGGCTTCCTCAGAGAAGTGAGGAAGCCGCTGAACTTGCTAAAGGCGGAGAAACGCGTAAGAGGATATCACCACTCGTCCGGTACCGGTCTGAATTTCCAACTTCCTGCAAGCACCTTCACCTCTGTTTGGACGCTCCAGATATGGCACCTACAATGGGATAATTAAAGCACCAGGAGCCGGGAGACACCATTACATGGGACTAAAGGATTAAGCAGGTTTTTTCATCTATATATCAGTGAGGATCACTGTTACTGTTTTCAAACCAAAATACTAGAAACAGCATGCTGTACTAATCACTAACACTACCTCTGACGGCTGTTGCAAATAGTCAGCCACTAATAGTGACACTAATCACTGCTCTGCTAACTCGTTCTAATTATAAAAAGTCAAGAGACTAACTAATCAGTTGAATTGGAAAAGCTTGAGTACTAACCATTAATAATACGGCTTGGAATTAAAATTGCACTTTATTATATGCTTTGATGAGTTTTGTTATTAATTATTATTGAAAAATATTTTTTAAATTAATAAAGGTACATATCTTTTTAATAAGCGCTGATATTTGTGTGTGCAGTTTGTGTTTTGAGGGTAGAGTACTCTCCCTTGGTAACAGCTGCTATTAATTAGTGTGTTCCTTTATGGTAATTTATGTGCACCTCCTATACCTAGCAAGTAGCGCCAAGACATGTTTTTTGTTTAAATAATACATATTAATATAAGGTATTAAGTGCTTTGAATGGCCTCTGAGCAGGGGTGGGCAATTATTTCAGCTCGGGGCCGTTTGGCAGGTTTTGAAGTATGGAGGGCAGTGCATGGTGAACCGGACCTGACCGCCTGGACAGTCACGCGTGTGTGTGTGTACAACTACAATATATGTTATTCCCAGATATAAATGCATGCTCCCTATAAAAGTGATCAAACAAGATACTGTACAACCCCCTGCCCCTTTAGCAGTACCAGTTTAGAATAGATTGCAGCTCTTTCCCCTATATAACTGAGGCAGTTAAATTAGGCTGAAAGGTGTATAAACTGGGTATACTGTATGACTGGGGATGAAGCTGTTGTGCAGTAAACTGAACCCTATATGGAGTAAATAGGACTGCAAGTAGTGCAAATGAGGCTGCTTTGGGCTTTATGCATTGGCTGTGTTTTATACAGTATGCATAGGGTGTACTTTTTTGCTATACAAAGCAACATAAGTGAACTTTATCACCAAGCATGTATATTTATTTTTTAATTCTGCTATGAGTGGCACACCTTATGCAGCCTTTGTTCTGTATCTCAAATGTATATTTCCTTAATACTGTGTGCCCCACACTGCCTGGCCCTCCATCATGCATGTTTTCAATTTTGCTTGCATGCTACTGTACCTGTCCCCGCTCCTGCAGTGCTGAGCACTGCTGGATCAAGATCTCTCTTTTATCAGGAGCTGAATCCCCTGCTCCGGACCTTCTGTCTCAGGACTGCTACTGCCGGAGGGTGGCTCCGCCCCCTGTGCACTGAGCTCAGCTCCCAAGCAGCAAGGGCTGTCTCCTCGCCTGCAGTTTACTTCTGTCAGCCAGCAACAGTAGAGAACAGCGCAGGGGCTGCATCAAACGGGCTGGACCCAAATGCACAGTATTTTGCCCACCTGCCTTAACCATGGGGTCTTGTGTAAACACACCGGCTACATTTTGATGCTGAAAGTGGATGTGATGGGGCACCTCAGTTCTCTCCGAAGACTGGTTGTACTGCAGCTCAACCTCCGGGGGTGTCACTTAGCAGTGTAGTGGGATCGTTCCGGAGGGAACAGGACACAGAGATCAGTTGCTGGGCTAGCTCCTCTCATCTGCTTCCTGGTCATATGGTGCCGTGACAGGAGTCAGTAGGGGAAGCAGTGAGCTCGGGTTTACAGCTAGTGCAAGTGTGAGGTCCTGGGGCATGTGACATACTCTCGTCATGCCCCTCCCCCGTCACTGCCCGACGAGACAGTGGGAAATCCGTGGGGTTTGTTAAATTGTCCGTGGCAGCGGGAGACGCCACTTAAAATCGGGACTCTCCTGCAGAATGCGGGAGGGTAGGTAACTATGGCTTATCTGTATATTGTGGCAATTTACATTGCAAAGGAACAGCATTTCAGAGGCCAGGGTCAGGCATGGCTTGTGTCATTTCAAACAAGTTGTTCCTTCCCCAACAGGGGGTGCATCCTTATGGGTTAGCAAAGACGTTTTGGCTACAACAGGTGATAAATGTCCCCTTAGCCAGTTGTAAAAACTGACCCAGTATAATGGCTAAGCCTGCTTCATACCTTCAAACAAAATGAGATGGGTAATTAAATAATCCCTGCTCATTTGACCAAGAGGGCCGGAACCAACTCTTTAAGTATCAAACAAACAATTGAAAGATAAGGCCATCCACCCCTGTTAGTATAGATAAGAGACCCCACAGTATAAGCTAAGAACCATTCACACTGGCTTTGGAAGGGTTAAACAAACTCTCCAGAGGGAGGTGAGCCAGTGAGTGCAGCCTGAGTTTTAAATATGAGGAACACAGGCTGGAAGGTGTTCATTCTGCATGAGGCTATCAAAGGATACAGATGTTCCAATAAGTCAATCAAGGATAGGCCTCAATACGCAAGCCTAACTTCAGGTGAAGCTGAGTTTATTCCTATTTTTTTTATTTTATTTGAAATTGTATTTACGTGTATGACTATTTACAACTATTATATTCTTGTAACTTTTTTTTCTGTAACACTAAGCTTTGAAGTTTATACTTGGATTAAAAAAATTCTTAATTTTATTTCCGTTACCTGTGTTTTTTAAACCCAAAGCCTCGACCAAGGTCAGCTTACCTACCTTTTTACGTATTAATAACTTTGTGTGCGGGTGAGAGCAGAAGTTCACCCCGGGCGTGGTCCCTCAAAGTTGCTTAGCCTGGCAGAAGCAGCAACTGGTACTCCTGCTGGTGGCAGTTTACCGCTTGGATTTACCACATGCTGAGGAAATTAGTAAAGGTGTCACGGGGCAGCGTTCTCAGATTGGTATATCTGGAGGATCGCAGCGCGGAGAATCGTGACACTCCCGGCTGTCTGCTTGGCGGCGCTTTTGCCCTCCCTCTGCCTCAACCACAGCTGGTATAAGGATAGATGGGGCATGCTGCGAGGCCAGGCCCCCCCAACTTGTGGCACGCCAATGGCCGCACCCCTCCTTTTTGCACATGCACAGTGACATGTCCAGGCTGCTTCACAGCCCCAGTACATCTCTATACTGAAGTATGCAAATAGACTGTATTGTTTAACACTCTGACACTTTTTGCTATAATGTAGTTATTGTTCATTGTTAATATTGTTGTATTGCTAACACTGATTTTTTTGCTTAAACATCTTTGTATTATTTAATGGTTACCTACTGTAAAGTATGAAAACCCAACTTCTGTATCTGATATCTTTCTTCTCAGCGGTTTGCTCAGCTGAAGACCCCTTACTTCAGTGGGAAATCTGTGTCTATGATTGATTACATGATCTGGACCTGGTTTGAGCGGTTCAACATTTTTGATGTTAAAGAGTAAGTGGACATATAATCATATAATCTTTCTAATTATCACAGCTGGTTTTTAATTATTTGCATTTTCTCAATTCACGGTGTAATAAGATGTACTGTATAGGTTGTGTACCAAGCCTGTTTTTACTTAAGTCATGCAGAAACGCTATGCACCAACCCGGGTTTGTCAATAAAAAGAAAGTGGCTGCCTTAAATCTTGCGTCACCCCCAATAAAAACATTTGCATATTTGCAAATTCTTACCCTATTTGCTCCCTTTGTTTTTAATATGAAGCCTTCAAATCTCTTGCCTATAACATGCTAATTAATTAATTAATGATTGCCTGTTTTCCTATAGCAAACCTAGAACAAGTACAGATCTTAACACTATCAATCACACACAAAAAAATATATTAATGAAAAAAACAAAACACTTCCATATTTCTTGCTCTGCTTTGATCATACTTATCTCATGGGTCAGTAAATCAAACCAAAATAGTGGCAATCACTGCAAATTACTTTTTTAATTTCCTTTCCTCTGTAGATACTTGGAGAAGACCCCACACATCAATGCCTGGATCAATCTCATGTTGCAGGACCCAGCCGTGAAGGCGACATTTACTGAACCAGATGTTCTCACAGCCTTCTTCAACCTCTACTCTCAGGATAACTTGGAAGCTGTTGATTATGGCCTTGATTCATTTTATAAAAAAATATGATCAATATACTTTCCTGCCGTTTTGTATCAGAATACTTTAAATGCAATAAAGTTTTAAAGCCATCCACAGCGCATATTTGCTGAAGGGTGTAATGTAATGCAGTGGTTCTCTACCTCGGTCCGCAAGTACTCCCAACAGTTCATGTTTTCCAGGTCTCCTCGCAGGATTGCAAGTGAAATAACTTGCTCCACCTGTGGGTCATTTATAATGTGTCAGTGAGTAATGAATACACCTGTTCAACTGCTAGGTGACCTGGAAAACATGAACTGTTAGGGCTACTTGAGGACTGAGGTTGAGAACCACTGATGTAATGAATATTTTTTCCCCCAGTACTTATGCATGTATAGGCCATAATATCCCTTTAATACAGGACACCCATGATTTACACAGGTTCTGTTTATGATATTTAAAACCAGGCGAAATGCAGGCTTGAATTTAGCCAGCCACAGAACCTGTGTAAATCTATGCATGTAGGTGTTAAGGGTCTCAAATCAAATTATTGTGGGCTGGACGTATATTTCAGAGTGCAGCCTATCAATTCACTAGGAACCAGTGACCTTACTGCGGCATGAGGTATTCTCAGAATCTATCTCTCACTATTTTTCCTTCTGTGAAAGCTCTACCCTTGTGTGAGATCACTTTGGATGTACTCTACACAGTGGCAGGCTGAGTAGGGGGGGCAGGGTGACATCGGCCCCCTGGGCCAGCAGAAAATTGCTGCTTAGGGCCGCAGGCAAGCTGCGCCTGCGCATAGATTGCAGGTTGGGAGACGTGCACAGAGTTTACATGCAGAGATTACAGGACACATGCAGCATCAGCATGACCACAGGGGGTAGAGCCATCCGGTTCAGTAGTGTACTGTAATTCTATACTTACTTCATACCTCCCAACATGACCCTCTCCAGGAGGGACACAATGCTCTGCTTCTGGACTTCCCTCTTAATGTATGATTGCCATCACCTGTGTTGAACAGGTTTATGGATAAGAAAGGTGTTTCAGCACAGGTGATGGCAATCATACATTAAGAGGGAAGTCCAGAAGCAGAGCATTCTGTCCCTCCTGGAGAGGGTCATGTTGGGAGGTATGTTACTTTGTTGAAGGAGGGGACAGTTATGTGACACAGGGCCTAATTCAGACCTGTTTGCAGCAGCAAATTTGTTAGCAGATGGGCAAAACCATGTGCACTGCAGGGGGGACAAATGTAACATGTGCAGAGAGAGTTAGATTTGGGTGGGGTGTGTTCAAACTGAAATCTAAATTGCAGTGTAAAAATAAAGCAGCCAGTATTTACCCTGCACAGAAACAAAATAACCCACCCAAATCTAACTCTAAATGCCGGGACGCTCGACCCGGGATATTCTTTCAGTACCCTTTCACACTGAACAAATTCCCGGGTAAGTTGTTGTTTTTTTGCCAGGTTATTATAACTGAACTCCTTCATAGTTACCAAGGCATCTTTAGCACAACAGGCTCTCACTGTGGAACCGAGGTGCTGCAGTGTTGTAGAAAACTGTCACTGTATGGAAGTTATCTTCTTTGTTATTTGGCACAACTTCCAGAAGCATGCAGTAAATCATGAAATTACTCCCGACTCATGTATTTCCCTAGAATTAGGAGCCAAATGTGGCATATACTGCCTAGTTTCTGTGCTTTCAATATAGTTAACTAAGGACCTTATTCTGAGCTGGTCGCAATCCTTGCAATGGATTGTCTGCATGCTCATGATCTTTAGTCAACCCTCAAAACGCCTGCCTTCTCATGTGCACTTGTAACCGTAATGCTTATGTACTAAGGTTAGTTACAATGGAATACGTACTGATTACCGGCAGATGGGATCCCGGCTTTCATGATCCCAACAGCAGTATGCTGGCAGCAGGGTTTGCACTGGAAAGACCCTTGTGGGCTCGCTGCGCTCGACACCCTAAGGGCACGGTGGCTTGCTGCGCTCGCCACAGGTTTTATTGTCCCTCTATGGGTGTCGTGGACGCCCACAGAGGGAGAATAGCCTCTGTTGCCGGTATTCCGGTGGTGGCATTCCATTGCCTGTTGGGATTCCGGCGTCAGCTTTGTGATTGCCGGGATCCCGACTGGCGGTATCGTGATTGCTTCCCACTTCAATTCAGTCTTTATTATCATTGGACAAAACATATACAGGAAATGAGAACAAAAATACATCCATGAGTCATCTCGGGTAACAATAAAACAGGTAATCATTAGTGATGAGCGGGTTCGGTTCCTCGGAATCCGAACCCGCCCGAACTTCACCTTTTTTTTTACACGGGTCCGAGCGACTCGGATCCTCCCGCCTTGCTCGGTTAACCCGAGCGCGCCCGAACGTCATCATCCCGCTGTCGGATTCTCGCGAGACTCGGATTCTATATAAGGAGCCGCGCGTCGCCGCCATTTTCACACGTGCATTGAGATTGATAGGGAGAGGACGTGGCTGGCGTCCTCTCCGTAATAGAAAAGACTAAGAGTGACATTGCTATAATTGTGGGGAGGATTGGGGACGGGGAGCAGCTGTTAGGGAGTACAGTGCAGGGTTTTGATTATACCACCAGTGAGTTTAATCCTTTGTTTCTCTGCCTGAAAAAAACGCTCCGACCACCATATCTGTGCTCACTCAGTGTGCTGCACTGGTGCATAATATATCTGTGCTGAGTGCACTGCTCACACTGCCTAATTGTGGGGACTGGGGAGCAGTTATAGCAGGAGTACAGTGCACAGTTTTGCTGACAGTGACCACCAGTCCAGTATACGTTTGTCTGCCTGAAAAACACTCCTGTGTATTTTTTTTTTCTTCATACTAGTTTGTTTAGCAGTCTGCTGACAGTGTCCACCAGGTCCGTTATACAGTATATTATATAAGCAGCAGTACGGTAGGCCACGGCTGTACCTACCTCTGTGTCGTCAGTGCACTCGTCGTCCATAAGTAATATAATACTATACTATCCATCCATCTACATTGTATACCTGTGGTGTTTTTTTTTTCTTTCTTCATACTAGTTTAGCAGTCTGCTGACAGTGTCCAACAAGCAAAGGAAAGCTACCAGCGCTGGCTGATCATGTAAAAAATAATAATAAACAATCTAATATCCAAAAGGCTTAGTAGATAAAATATCACATTTATTATTAAATGTGCCTGAATTATTACAAAGTCCACATTAGGCGAATCATTGACACTCAGAGGGACCAAAATCACTGGAGATGTCCATCACTAATCGGTTATTTGTGCATAAACCGAAAGATTGCAGATGTGAGGTATTTACCAGTGATCCTAGAAGCAGATTGTGTCCACCTCCAACTTCCAGGGGGGGTGATAGATTCAAGAGACTGTGTAGCCGTGAAGTATATTGGATGCTGAAATTTAACTCTCTACATCCTGTAGGTTTAAACAAAACTATGGAACTAAATTCTGTCATCTAATTCAATTATTTATTTATTTAATCTTTATAAATATTATTTTCTCTTCTTTTTCTTTTTTCTTTAATTAAATTTACTGTATATATAAAATAACAAAAAACTGTATCAATAGATTTGATGTTTTTCCACTACTGTATATCTGTTATATGGTCTCTCCGAAAGATATGATTACTTGTTTATATTGCTCTTTGTTATTACCCTTTATTCTCTCCCTTTCCTCTGTCACGCATGTTATCATTGTTGTTACTGGTAAACTCCCCCTATTGGTGTACGGGTTGCCATGGTAACCATAACCTTTCATAGAGTTCATTCTTCTCTCTATATAAACTCTTCTCTGTTTCTCCCGGTCATGTGACCGGAAAAAGGAGACTGGACACGTCATGCCGTCCGTCAGCCATCATTTGTTAGCGTAGGAACGGCCGGGACACGCCAGATACGGAGCTGTTGATCCGATCACGTGACACTTCACGTCACGATACCGGACATAATTCCGTTTGGAATTGTCACCTAGCAACCTATCTCTGCTTAGGTCATCTGACATATCACATGACACGGATAATATATTTTCATTGGATGTGACGCAGATCACGTGATACTACCAGTCACGTGATTTGGGTCTTTTGTACTTATGTGCACTTTTTTTAAAATGCATATATCTCCTCAGTGCAAACTCGTTTTGACAGTATATCATGATATTTAGTATGTGGGACCAATAGGTTTTTTAGCATATATATTATTAGTATATTTTTCCAAAAGGCTTTTATATTATTATATTGTTATTATATGTGAATCACATGTGTAATCAATTATTGCCACTCACATCAGTATAAAAGGGCCTCATGACAGCCACTATTTCACTTGCTCCTGAGGAAGCTGGATTATCTAAACCAGCGAAACGCGTTGAGCTATTTCTTTGTTCTGACATTTCAACAGTACCACAGGCTTTCCTGACACTCTGTGACACTACAATAGGGACCTTTTTTCCAGCAGCATCCACCATTCTGGACGTATTCCTCCATGCTAAAGAGGACAACCGACCCAGTTACATCACAGGTGGACAAAATCTGCTTTTAGGATCACTGCAGCATCCACCATTCTGGACGTATTCCTCCATGCTAAAGAGGACAACCGACCCGGGTACATCACAGGTGGACACAATCTGCTTCTAGGATCACTGGTAAATACCTCACATCTGCAATCTTTCGGTTTATGCACAAATAACCGATTAGTGATGGACATCTCCAGTGATTTTGGTTCCTCTGAGTGTCAATGATTCGCCTAATGTGGACTTTTTAATAATTCAGGCACCTTGTGGCATTTACCATTGAAGTTTTTATTTATTATTTTAAAACCTTTTTTTTATTATTTTTCATTCTATATCTGCACATGTGAAATAAATGTGATATTTTATCTACTAAGCCTTTTGGATATTAGATTGTTTATTATTATTTTTTACATGATCAGCCAGCGCTGGTAGCTTTCCTTTGCTTGTTGTCCATTTTTATCTAGGGGACTTACCATCCCCATATCAGCTGCTATTGGTAGCGCACCTTCTTGTTCTTTTTTTTATATGCTGACAGTGTCCACCAGGTCCGTTATACAGTATATTATATAAGCACTTAAGCAGCAGTACGGTAGGCCACAACTGTACCTACCTCTGTGTCGTCAGTGCACTCGTCGTCCATAAGTAATATAATACTATACTATCCATCAATCTACATTGTATACCTGTGGTGTGTTTTTTTTCTTTCTTCATACTAGTTTAGCAGTCTGCTGACAGTGTCCACCAGGTCCGTTATACAGTATATTATATATACATAAGCAGCAGTACGGTAGGCCACGGCTGTACCTACCTCTGTGTCGTCAGTGCACTCGTCGTCCATAAGTAATATAATACTATACTATCCATCCATCTACATTGTATACCTGTGGTGTTTTTTTTTTTCTTTCTTCATACTAGTTTAGCAGTCTGCTGACAGTGTCCACCAGGTCCGTTATACAGTATATTATATATATATATATAAGCAGTACGGTAGGCCACGGCTGTACCTACCTCTGTGTCGTCACTCGTCGTCCATAAGTATAAGTAATACTATACTATCCATCCATCTACATTGTATACCTGTGGTGTTTTTTCTTTCTTCATACTAGTTTAGCAGTCTGCTGACAGTATCCACCAGGTCCGTTATACAGTATATTATATATATATAAGCAGCAGTATGGTAGGCCACGGCTGTACCTACCTCTGTGTCGTCACTCGTCGTCCATAAGTATAAGTAATAATAGTATACTATCCACCCATCTACATTGTATACCTGTGGTGTTTTTTTTTTCTTTCTTCATACTAGTTTAGCAGTCTGCTGACAGTGTCCACCAGGTCCGTTATACAGTATATTATATATATATAAGCAGCAGTACGGTAGGCCACGGCTGTACCTACCTATGTGTCGTCAGTGCACTCGTCGTCCATAAGTAATATAATACTATACTATCCATCCATCTACACTGTATACCTGTGGTGTTTTTTCTTTCTTCATACTAGTTTAGCAGTCTGCTGACAGTGTCCACCAGGTCCGTTATACAGTATATTATATATATATATATAAGCAGCAGTACGGTAGGCCACGGCTGTACCTACCTCTGTGTCGTCACTCGTCGTCCATAAGTATAAGTAATAATAGTGTACTATCCACCCATCTACATTGTATACCTGTGGTGTTTTTTTGTTCTTTCTTCATACTAGTTTAGCAGTCTGCTGACAGTGTCCACCAGGTCCGTTATACAGTATATTATATAAGCAGCAGTACGGTAGGCCACGGCTGTACCTACCTCTGTGTCGTCACTCGTCGTCCATAAGTATAAGTAATAATAGTATACTATCCACCCATCTACATTGTATACCTGTGGTGTTTTTTTTTTCTTTCTTCATACTAGTTTAGCAGTTTGCTGACAGTGTCCACCAGGTCCGTTATACAGTATATTATATAAGCAGCAGTACGGTATGCCACGGCTGTACCTACCTCTGTGTCGTCACTCGTCGTCCATAAGTATAAGTAATAATAGTATACTATCCACCCATCTACATTGTATACCTGTGGTGGCTTTTAGTTGTGCGCAAAATATGGAGAACAAAAATGTGGAGGTTAAAAAAATAGGGAAAGATCAAGATCCACTTCCACCTCGTGCTGAAGCTGCCGCCACTAGTCATGGCCGAGACGATGAAATGCCATCAACGTCGTCTGCCAAGGCCGATGCCCAATGTCATAGTACAGAGCATGTAAAATCCAAAACACAAAAGATCAGTAAAAAAATGACCCAAAAATCAAAATTAAAAGCGTCTGAGGAGAAGCGTAAACTTGCCAATATGCCATTTACGACACGGAGTGGCAAGGAACGGCTGAGGCCCTGGCCTATGTTCATGGCTAGTGGTTCAGATTCACATGAGGATGGAAGCACTCATCCTCTCGCTAGAAAAAAGAAAAGACTTGCGGCAAAAGCACAGCAAAGAACTGTGCGTTCTTCGAAATCACAAATCCCAAAGGAGAGTCCAATTGTGTCGGTTGCGATGCCTGACCTTCCCAACACTGGACGGGAAGAGCTTGCGCCTTCCACCATTTGCACGCCCCCTGCAAGTGTTAAAAGGAGCACCCGCAGTCCAGTTCCTGATAGTGAAATTGAAGATGTCAGTGTTGAAGTACACCAGGATGAGGATATGGGTGTTGCTTGGGCTGGGGAGGAAATTGACAAGGAGGATTCTGATGGTGAGGTGGTTTGTTTAAGTCAGGCACCCGGGGAGACACCTGTTGTCCGTGGGAGGAATATGGCCATTGACATGCCTGGTGAAAATACCAAAAAAATCAGCTCTTCAGTGTGGAAGTATTTCAACAGAAATGCGGACAACAGGTGTCAAGCCGTGTGTTGCCTTTGTCAAGCTGTAATAAGTAGGGGTAAGGACGTTAACCACCTCGGAACATCCTCCCTTATACGTCACCTGCAGCGCATTCATAATAAGTCAGTGACAAGTTCAAAAACTTTGGGCGACAGCGGAAGCAGTCCACTGACCAGTAAATCCCTTCCTCTTGTAACCAAGCTCGCGCAAACCACACCACCAACTCCCTCAGTGTCAATTTCCTCCTTACCCAGGAAAGCCAATAGTCCTGCAGGCCATGTCACTGGCAAGTCTGACGAGTCCTCTCCTGCCTGGGATTCCTCCGATGCATCCTTGAGTGTAACGCCTACTGCTGCTGGCGCTGCTGTTGTTGCTGCTGGGAGTCGATCGTCATCCCAGAGGGGAAGTCGGAAGACCACTTGTACTACTTCCAGTAAGCAATTGACTGTCCAACAGTACTTTGCGAGGAAGATGAAATATCACAGCAGTCATCCTGTTGCAAAGCGGATAACTGAGGCCTTGACAACTATGTTGGTGTTAGACGTGCGTCCGGTATCCGCCGTTAGTTCACAGGGAACTAGACAATTTCTTGAGGTAGTGTGCCCCCGTTACCAAATACCATCTAGGTTCCACTTCTCTAGGCAGGCGATACCAAGAATGCACACGGACGTCAGAAAAAGACTCACCAGTGTCCTAAAAAATGCAGTTGTACCCAATGTCCACTTAACCACGGACATGTGGACAAGTGGAGCAGGGCAGACTCAGGACTACATGACTGTGACAGCCCACTGGGTAGATGTATTGCCTCCCGCTGCAAGAACAGCAGCGGCGGCACCAGTAGCAGCATCTCGCAAACGCCAACTCGTTCCTAGGCAGGCTACGCTTTGTATCACCGCTTTCCAGAATACGCACACAGCTGACAACCTCTTACGGCAACTGAGGAAGATCATCGCAGAATGGCTTACCCCAATTGGACTCTCCTGGGGATTTGTGGCATCGGACAACGCCAGCAATATTGTGCGTGCATTACATCTGGGCAAATTCCAGCACGTCCCATGTTTTGCACATACCTTGAATTTGGTGGTGCAGAATTATTTAAAAAACGACAGGGGCGTGCAAGAGATGCTGTCGGTGGCCAGAAGAATTGCGGGCCACTTTCGGCGTACAGGCACCGCGTACAGAAGACTGGAGCACCACCAAAAAAACCTGAACCTGCCCTGCCATCATCTGAAGCAAGAGGTGGTAACGAGGTGGAATTCAACCCTCTATATGCTTCAGAGGATGGAGGAGCAGCAAAAGGCCATTCAAGCCTATACATCTGCCCACGATATAGGCAAAGGAGGTGGAATGCACCTGTCTCAAGCGCAGTGGAGAATGATTTCAACGTTGTGCAAGGTTCTGCTGCCCTTTGAACTTGCCACACGTGAAGTCAGTTCAGACACTGCCAGCCTGAGTCAGGTCATTCGCCTCATCAGGCTTTTGCAGAAGAAGCTGGAGGCATTGAAGGAGGAGCTAAAACAGAGCGATTCCGCTAGGCATGTGGGACTTGTGGATGGAGCCCTTCATTCGCTTAACCAGGATTCACGTGTGGTCAATCTGTTGAAATCAGAGCACTACATTTTGGCCACCGTGCTCGATCCTAGATTTAAAACCTACAATGGATCTCTCTTTCCGGCAGACACAAGTCTGCAGGGGTTCAAAGAACTGCTGGTGAGAAAATTGTCAAGTCAAGCGGAACGCGACCTGTCAACATCTCCTCCTTCACATTCTCCCGCAACTGGGGGTGCGAGGAAAAGGCTACGAATTCCGAGCCCACCCGCTGGCGGTGATGCAGGGCAGTCTGGAGCGACTGCTGATGCTGACATCTGGTCCGGACTGAAGGACCTGCCAACGATTACTGACATGTCGTCTACTGTCACTGCATATGATTCTCTCACCATTGAAAGAATGGTGGAGGATTATATGAGTGACCGCATCCAAGTAGGCACGTCAGACAGTCCGTACGTATACTGGCAGGAAAAAGAGGCAATTTGGAGGCCCTTGCACAAACTGGCTTTATTCTACCTAAGTTGCCCTCCCTCCAGTGTGTACTCCGAAAGAGTGTTTAGTGCCGCCGCTCACCTTGTCAGCAATCGACGTACGAGGTTAATTCCAGAAAATGTGGAGAAGATGATGTTCATTAAAATGAATTATAATCAATTCCTCCATGGAGACATTCACTAGCAGCAATTGCCTCCAGAAAGTACACGGGGATCTGAGATGGTGGATTCCAGTGGGGATGAATTAATAATCTGTGAGGAGGGGGATGTACACAGTGAAAGGGGTGATGAATCGGACGATGATGATGAGGTGGACATCTTGCCTCCGTAGAGCCAGTTTGTGCAAGGAGAGATTGATTGCTTCTTTTTTGGTGGGGGCCCAAACCAACCAGTCATTTCAGTCAGTCGTGTGGCAGACCCTGTCACTGAAATGATGGGTTCGTTAAAGTGTGCATGTCCTGTTTATACAACATAAGGGTGGGTGGGAGGGCCCAAGGACAATTCCATCTTGCACCTCTTTTTTTCTTTCATTTTTATTTGCGTCATGTGCTGTTTGGGGAGTATTTTTTGGAAGGGCCATCCTGCTTGACACTGCAGTGCCACTCCTAGATGGGCCAGGTGTTTGTGTCGGCCACTAGGGTCGCTTAGCTTACTCACACAGCTACCTCATTGCGCCTCTTTTTTTCTTTGCGCCATGTGCTGTTTGGGGAGGGGAGTATTTTTTGGAAGGGCCATCCTGCGTGACACTGCAGTGCCACTCCTAGATGGGCCAGGTGTTTGTGTCGGCCACTAGGGTCGCTTAGCTTACTCACACAGCTACCTCATTGCGCCTCTTTTTTTCTTTGCGTCATGTGCTGTTTGGGGAGGGGAGTATTTTTTGGAAGGGCCATCCTGCGTGACACTGCAGTGCCACTCCTAGATGGGCCAGGTGTTTGTGTCGGCCACTTGGGTCGCTTAGCTTACTCACACAGCTACCTCATTGCTCCTCTTTTTTTCTTTGCGTCATGTGCTGTTTGGGGAGTATTTTTTGGAAGGGCCATCCTGCGTGACACTGCAGTGCCACTCCTAGATGGGCCAGGTGTTTGTGTCGGCCACTAGGGTCGCTTAGCTTACTCACACAGCTACCTCATTGCGCCTCTTTTTTTCTTTGCGTCATGTGCTGTTTGGGGAGGGGAGTATTTTTTGGAAGGGCCATCCTGCGTGACACTGCAGTGCCACTCCTAGATGGGCCAGGTGTTTGTGTCGGCCACTAGGGTCGCTTAGCTTACTCACACAGCTACCTCATTGTGCCTCTTTTTTTCTTTGCGTCATGTGCTGTTTGGGGAGTATTTTTTGGAAGGGCCATCCTGCGTGACACTGCAGTGCCACTCCTAGATGGGCCAGGTGTTTGTGTCGGCCACTAGGGTCGCTTAGCTTACTCACACAGCTACCTCATTGCGCCTCTTTTTTTCTTTGCGTCATGTGCTGTTTGGGGAGTATTTTTTGGAAGGGCCATCCTGCCTGACACTGCAGTGCCACTCCTAGATGGGCCAGGTGTTTGTGTCGGCCACTAGGGTCGCTTAGCTTACTCACACAGCTACCTCATTGCGCCTCTTTTTTTCTTTGCATCATGTGCTGTTTGGGGAGGGGAGTATTTTTTGGAAGGGCCATCCTGCGTGACACTGCAGTGCCACTCCTAGATGGGCCAGGTGTTTGTGTCGGCCACTTGGGTCGCTTAGCTTAGCCATCCAGCGACCTCGGTGCAAATTTTAGGACTAAAAATAATATTGTGAGGTGTGAGGTGTTCAGAATAGACTGAAAATGAGTGTAAATTATGGTTATTGAGGTTAATAATACTATGGGATCAAAATGACCCCCAAATTCAATGATTTAAGCTGTTTTTTAGGGTTTTTTGAAAAAAAACACCCGAATCCAAAACACACCCGAATCCGACAAGAAAAATTCGGTGAGGTTTTGCCAAAACGCGTTCGAACCCAAAACACGGCGGCGGAACCGAACCCAAAACCAAAACACAAAACCCGAAAAATGTCCGGTGCACATCACTAGTAATCATACATAAAATAGAACCAAGAGTGTTTAATTTAAAATTCATGTTAACAATAGCTGTAATAAAAGAACATTTTTTTGAAACCTGTAGTGCGACACATAATGGTCCTATAGTGCCTTCTAGATGGCAGTGGGTTACACCAAAAATAATTAAGGTGGCAGTTGTCATTCACAATGCGCCAACTTTCCTTAGAACCCATGTCATGATTTCTTTAGATCTCCTGAACAGAAGGCAGTAGCTGCCCAATCGCATATTCAGATCATTAACCACTTTCTCTACTGCTCTGCTATTGCCACACCACACACAGGGAGGGATACCATCCAGCCATACATCGCGGCAACACTAATCGCATATGCACTAACATATGTGACTAGTGTTGCGAAGGACAGCTCTTACGATCAGAGCTGTCCGTCACAATGTGCTCCTGGATTTCCAGGTATCAGCCCCAGGAGTCCATCTGCGCATGCACAGAGGGATGCGGCAGCCTTGGGGGCAGACTGTGAGGGATCCAATCGGACCCCTCACACAGCACGGCGTGGAAAGGAGCACATAGGCTTCTATAAGGTAACACCAGCAAAAGCTGGCGTTACCCTCCGCGTTGGAGTACATTTGAAAAAAGGTCAACAGTAACAAAAGGTTGATAGGTAAAAGGTAGACAGTGGGTAAGGTCGACGGGTACTAAAGATAGACAGCATCAAAAGGTCAAAATTACAGGGTCGACTGTAAGGAAATGAGGTCTGTGACAATTAATATAGCTATGCCTCATTTCCTGTGTCAAATATGTACTTTTTATACCCATATCCATATAAATCCAATTCGTCTGTTTGTTCATTCTCCATAACATGTCCATTGCTGCTCACCCAATACTGTGTTTAAATCAACCTTAATATTGTTAATATATGCAATTGTGTTATGTTATCTGTTACCCTTTAGATAATGTTATTATTTTAGACCTCGTTTCCTATTGTTTTCATTGTTGCTCACCAAGCTTCTGGGGGTATAAGCAGAGCTTCCCAGAGAGCTGAAGAGAGATTCTTTGACCCCAGGCTGAGAAGTAATGTTCTGCCAGGGATCTGCAGTGGGACCCATTGTATTGGATTTATCTGGGACTCTGTTGCTGGAAGAGATTCTCTCCTCCAAGACTAAGAAGTAATGTTCTGTCAGGAGTTTGTGGTGGGAATTGTCGTGTGGAATTGGATTACAGAAGTGTGCTGAGCTGTTTACAACCCATTCTGTTCAATAAACCACTGTTGGTTTTTCATCTACCACCGTGCCTGAGTGATTTGGAATCTGGTTTCTTCACATTTGCTGGCAAGCAGAGGGATCACTCAGGTTACAAGCATGGATGCAAGATATTACAGCAGAATGGAGGCAGCAGTACAATATTACAAAGACAACAAGAAGAGAGTCCTGCAAGAACTGTGTCATGTAAGAAAAATTGTAATCAATGCAGTGGATACCAAGGGGTTCCTAAGCGCCTTGTGTCCTATTGGAGAAAGAGCGCTATATAAATAAAATTATTATTATTATTAATTGTAAAATTGGCTCAGTGGGACTTGGAGCACCCTTGTGATAAGGAGGAAGAGGAGGATATGGTCCAGGACCCAGCGGAGGGGACCAGTAATAGAACCAGAGCAGTGGAGCTTGTGGATGGAAGTTTGTCAGCATATCGGCAGGCTGGGAAGCCGGATATGTTATTTATATTTACCAAGATGCAGTACATTTGGGAGTACTGGAATGAAGCTCAGTGGGTAATCAGCAGGTGGAGAGTATCCAGCATACAGGACAATTTGTGTCATCTGGGGAATGTGTTCATGCACTGCAGAAGTGAAGCAGCCACATGGAATCTGCTGGGGGAGCCGCAGTTTGTGGATTTCAGGGAGGAAGTGATCGCCACAGTGGGCCAAATGACACAAAGAATACAATATACAGAGACGGAAGGGGAAGTCCAGGGTAAATTGTCTTTCTGGACAGAGCCAGAGGAAGTGGCATTGGATCGGGGGTTCCTGGATACCCCAGCATGGCGAGACCAGTGTCGCAGAGTTGATGCTGAAAGGCACCATCTGCAACAGCTTCTCCCATACCCAAGGGAAGAAGCTACCCAGTGTTCTATATGGAAGGAAGCACGCGTTGAAGTGAAGAAAGCAGTGCCCATAATCCAGGCACCCAAGGAGGAACTGCACTACAACTTCCCTTTTGCTGAGATTGAAGATGAGTGAGAGAGTGCCAAGAACTGTCTGCCAAGTATGTTACACTGGGGAAGCTGACCTTGACCAAGTGGATGCAATGAAGCACTGCTTGCAACCCCATATCTCCTCCCTGGGGGAATGTCGCAGTGAAACACTCTGTGATCAGCAAGAGCTATGTTACAACTGGCCCTTTGCAGGCTTGGAGGATATAGAAACCATCGCAGAGTGCCAGCAAGACATTGAGGAAGAAGTTGCCATGGTCACCCTACCACCACTCAAGCAACAGAGCCTCCAAGGGAATCCTACAGGTGAGCACCAACCAGTAATGGCTACTGAGCCATTCACAGTGTTGTATTTGGGGGAAAGGGAATTGGCTTTTGAGGGAGAAGACCTGGAAAGGGATCGGTCAATCCTGTCATCTTCTCTGCAGCTACATGGGGAATTACCTGAGGGAATAGTGGAAGTGGTTTTTGAGGGGGAAGAGTTAAGAGAGAAATTGTCAGATTTTGCTACTTCCTTGCAGCCTAAGTTAAATTTGCCTTTGGCAATAGGGCAGGAGCCCCAACATGTTGCTGCCATTGGGCAGATTTTGGGCATGCATTCTGGGGAGGAAGGAGGAAAGCCCCACAGTGTATCTGGAGCCATGGCCGAGCGCCAGCATGTACCCGTCCTTATGCAACTGACAAATTTATGTTTGGGACACATGGATAAAATACCCACTCCTGAAGTACCAGAGGCGAGGGATGTAATACACCACCAGGAGGGAAACTGCTCTCAGCTAGCATCCTACTTTGCTTGTTCTCGGGTGGGAGACCACGGAATGAGTGGGAGAGATACAGGCATTTACAAGTATATTTTGGGATCAGAGTTATTTGCTACCAGGGACATATAATTGTGAATCTGGTGAAGAACTGAACAATTGTGGATTGCTAATCATATTTCCACCAGACCCAAAAGGCTGGTCATTAGACTCTTCAGGAAACATGGCCCTCAGTCTTTTTGACCCAAGTGGGGTTAAAGTGCCAGCTAGTTTGTACTGCCCAGGCACAAGGCTTAAAAGTGGTGGAGGAACTTCTGAACTGCTAATCACCCTCTCACCAAACCTAAGAAAAGACTTACTGGATTGTCCCAACAGCCTCGCTTGGACATTGAGGACTTTACCTACAACTTGCCAGTACATTGGGTCTAAAAAGTGGGAGTGGAATGTGAGGAAATAAGGTCTGTGACAATTAATATAGCTATGCCTCATTTCCTGTGTCAAATATGTACTTTTTATACCCATATCCATATAAATCCAATTTGTCTGTTTATTCAATCTCCATAACATGTCCATTGCTGCTCACCCAATACTGTGTTTAAATCAACCTTAATATTGTTAATATATGCAATTGTGTTGTTATCTGTTACCCTTTAGATAGTGTTATTATTTTAGACCTCGTTTCCTATTGTTTTCATACACCACAGTGGACACTCAAAGGTTGAGTCATATAAGGTACCATTGTCCCTTTTTGTTTACTCCCTATTGTCCAAAAGTGAGCTGACCAGACAGGGTGGCTCTCTGGCTGATCTAATCACCTTGATTAGAGTATGTATTGTATTCCAATGCTGTAAGATCCTAAGACAAACAGGTCACACACACCCCTGCAATATGAAGCTTTGGGGGTATAAGTAGAGCTACCCAGAGAGCTGAAGGGAGATTCTTTGACCCTAGGCTAAGTAATGTTCTGCCAGGAATCTGCAGTGGGACCCATTATATTGGATTTATCTGGGACTCTGTGTTGCTGGATTTATCTGGGACTCTGTGTTATCTGGGACTCTGTGTTGCTGTATGCTCCTTGACTAAGAAGTGATGTTCTGTCAGGAATTTGTGTTGGGAATTATCGTGTGGAATTGGATTACAGAAGTGTGCTGAGCTGTTTACAACCCATTCTGTTAAATAAACCACTGTTGGTTTTTCATCTACCACCGTGCCTGAGTGATTTGGAACCCGGTTTCTTCATAATCGACACAAAAATCAACACTTCAACACTTTTTCCCCCCAGTTTTTTGTTTGTCATTTTGTATGTTTCATTATACGTGACCACAATCAGGGCTGTTTCTAGACAATTTGGCTCCCAGTGCAGCAAAAAAAAAATGTGCCCCCCATAGACATTCTAAAATGTAAATATTAGCGCTTACCCCAAAAGGGGTGTGGCCTTGCTACAGTGGGTGGTGCGTTACTGCAATGGGTGTGGCCTTGTAGGAAAAGACTACCTTATGCTCCAGTTTTTTACTCTGAACCCTAGACAATGGCTACCACAGTAAAAAAAAAAAACTATCATATTATGCCCCATACAGCAATGCACTTTGCACCATATGCACCACACAGCAATGGCCATACGCGCACGCAGGGGGGGGTTCCGAGTACCTAGAAACCCCCCCTGCCCTCCGATCCATCGCCGCTGCTTACCGATGTTTATTTATTTATTTTTAACTGATCCCCACGCTGTGCGGCGGCCGGAAGCTGTCCTCTATCACACTGACTGAGGACTCGGAGACAGGCTGTGGCTGTGCGGCTGGCTCTGGCTGAGTGTGTAGGAGGAGCTGCTATAGCTGCAGAGGCAGTGTGTGCAGCTCCTCCCAGGCAGTTCTTCCGTCCCATGTGACTTCTGGCCAGAGTCGGGTGAGGCAGAGAGTTATGCCCTGCAGCAAACAGGTGTGTGTGTACATATACTGGGGCTTAGTTATGCTGGGCCGGTGAGGCACTCAGGCACCCACTGTCCTGATGTTTGAGGGGGAGGGGGACATGATATGTGTGTATATGCTGTATGTATGTGTGTATATGCTGTATGTATGTATGTATGCATGCATGCATGTGCTATGTGTGTGTATATGCTGGCTGTATGTATGTATGTATGTATGTATGTATGAATGTGCTGTGTGTGTATATGCTGTATGTATGTATGTATGTATGTATGTATGTATGTGCTGTGTGTGTATATGCTGTATGTATGTATATGCTGTATGTATGTATGTATGTATGTATGTGCTATGTGTGTATATGCTGTATGAACATGCTATGTGTGTGTATAGTGTATGTACAGTATGTGCTATGTGTATATTATGTATGTATACATGTTATGTGTGTATATGCTGTACGTGTGTGTATATGCTGTATGTATATGCTATTTGTGTATATGCTATATGTGTGTATATATGCTGTATGTATATGCTATGTGTGTGTATGTGCTGTATATATGCTATGTGTGTGTGTGTATATACTGTGTGTATATATGCTATGATAAAGCTAACTTGTATCTTATAACATTCACTATAAATGGGTAAAAGACTCAGTACGCAATTGGCGTATGGGGTACCGTAAGGGTACGCACTTAGCGTAGCAGACGCTTAGCCGTGGTCGAGACACACTTGCGACACGCTCGCTCACAACTTAACGCGTGGTGTCGAGCACGCTATAGGCGGCCGACTACCGTAATGCTACGCTACTAGCGTAGCGTACGCTCGTGACCACGAGGAGAACACGAGCGGCGCAGACGCTCACGGGATGACACTCAGTAAACCTTGTATGCAACACAGTGAAAGATTGAGTTTGTACTGTAAACCTTGGTTTTGTAATGTGAGCACAATGCAATGCTAATTAACCTCTATTGTATGAAAGCCTCTTGAGCGATTGAGACACTCTGAATACTCTCAGCAATGTAATAAACACACAATACCTTGCTAAGGTTCCAACACCTTTACTAACAATATCTAGCTATGTAAAAGTTAATAAAAACAGTTAACAGTTCATACACTACAGGCTAACATCAATATCTAAGCAGAAAAACTACACATAAATATACAATATCGTCACAATCTTATACAATAACAGAGAGAGAGAATATGGCAAATACAAACAGAGATTTAGAATGGTTACAGAGAATAACTTACACACACTGGGGAATGATCGCTGCGCAGCTCTGGTACCAGCTCCGAGTTAGTCAAGATGAAAACCGTTTGTGGAGAGAAGCTGAGCTGGTCAGGCTGGCTGTCCTTATATACACTGCGTACAGTATACTACAAAGGGACCTACAATCTCATTGTTCATTGGACACAGGAATGTCTCCTCGCATCATAACAAAAGGTCATAGGTTAGTTTGAACAGGTGGGCTGTGACTATATCAAACTGCTCAGGTGGGAGGGAATCTGAGAATTCCCGCCGCATGGATAATGAACCGCAAATATAGAAAATGTCCAGAAACTACTAATAGACATAACTATACGCAGGAGCGATTAATCTTTACCTAACCAGCACCGGATTGTTTCTAATAAAATGTTCTTTAGTTAGGTACCAAACACCACTGCTCAAACCCTGTCTGACCCTTCATATCATGCAAAGAGGAATTTCTCTGTCCAGCGACCAGTTATATTAAACAAACTTACAGTCATTATTAAGGGGAACATTATCTATAAAACATACTATTTGGTTTTATTATTTAACGATTGAGTCGCCAGCTAGACGCACACAAACTCTACCGTAAATGCACATACCACGCGCTCGAGCGCATGGCCGAGGAGGCGCCATCACGCAGCTGCGAGTATCCGCACGCACGGGAGAGAATGTGCATGTGCAGCAGGCACGCGCATGGGGTGGATATATGGCAACGTGTAGCATGATATTTTTCCGACTTTGACAGTCCACCCTTTGGCAGTCATTAATAACTGCCACTTCCTAAAACAGTTCAAAAAAGAAAAATATATATGTCATAATGTAAATACAATTTTATGATTGGGTAAAGGGAGGAGAGGAGCAGGTGGGAAAAAGGTATGACCTAGTGAGATAGTAGAAGCATGTGTGTATGAATCCATGTTTGAGGGGTCATGTATCATCATGCCGTACGTGTTTTAAATCAAGCTTCGAGGTATTGCGAAGTATACATTTGAATTCCTTCTTATCCCGTATTACGGGTCTGTGGATGGGCTGTCAAACTTTACCGAGCTCTTTTCGGCTTTTGGTTGCAACAAATGGGGGAGCACATTTAGTTGATGATACATGAATGGGGGGATATGTGAGTGCTGATATCTGTATCTATATTCCCTATCGACTATGTGTGTCATTACCTGAAGGTTGTAGAGGTGAAGATAAGAAGCAATTATTATAAATGCAGTCATAAACTATGTGAGTTTAATATGCATTCGCCGATTGAAGTCTTGTCTGAAGTCTTGTCTTGATGTACATGTTGTCTGATGTCTCTCGGTGCTTTTGCTATAAATAACGAGCAAAAGTTGTTCCATTGTCCATAAAGTTACAGTCTCTAAAGTGTTGGGCTATCGTAAAAGTTAAAGTCACTAGGGAAATTGGGGGCTTGTAGCATAGTTCATCAATGGTCTGTATAAAAGAGGTTGTCAAATTCTTCTTCCAAGCGGATGTCTTTGTACCTTGGAGGAAAACAAAGGAGAAACAGGTGAAAGAAACGGACCGTGGAATCACATTTTCATCACAACATTGTCTCTATCGTTGGGTCATAAATCAAATTAGTTGTTGTTAGTACAGTGTCCTCGCTCCTTAGACTCATCACCCTGGTATTACTTTTACACTTCGCTAAAACCTGAACGCATCTAAATATCAGGCCAACCAATATGACGACTCCTAGAATACACAAAAGAAATTTCCCTACATCCATAATAATACCTTGGGCCCATTCTCCTAAGCCCGAGAACCAATTTCGTGGGTTCAACCATGACACCCAACTGGTCAGCTCATTACCCACAGCAGCGAGTGTGAGATTGTGTTTCCTTCGAAACTCCCACTTTAATTGTAAAATGTCATCCATCTTTTGGTCTATGACCTCGGCCGGGTCCTCGGTGCTGTTTGTAATGTACGTGCAGCATTTTATTCCATATTGAGTTGCTAGGGTAACACAATACCCGCCTGTCACAGCTGTGAGGTAATTGAGAATCATCCTATGCTGAACCAGTTCTGTTTTGTAGGCTTGTAACTCTTTCCCAGTGTACCCGAATGTGTCGTCATACATTTGGTGATATTGTCTAACAAATTTGCAAGCGCAGATATATATTTATAATTTATCACTCCTCTGGCGGTACGAGTGATATCTAACGCGAGTAGGAATTGAATCCCGGTGGATTCATGGATCAGATCAGAGGCTGAATGCTCTGTCCTCTCTATCAGGTGCCGTTTAACGATGTGCTCGTAATGAGTGTGAGTATAAGGAGCTTGGGCACTGCGGTGAATATCTTTCATTTTGTTATGGGTTACAGTCATTACTTCAGGCAGTACTTTTCCAATATAGCACAATCCCTCTGAGTTTGGGGCAAGCCACTTATACGCCTTCCTCCCGCATATGAAATATGCATCATCGGGGAGAACATATGGGACTGAGTATGACATAACCATGTTACAAACTTTCCATGTGAACTCTCCTAACCCTAACTCTCCCATCTGTCTAGTACACGTTTCAGGTTGTACGATATGTGCACAGTATCCTGGTGATACTTCTCCAACTCGCATGGTCCTACTTCCTAGAGTATACCTATACCGGAAATATTTTCCATGGTCGGCTATCTGGCGTATAAGTTCTGTGTCTATGGGCATTCTCTCGGCTCTATATGAAAATGTCATGGTTTTATTACTCCATGACACTTCCCAATTTCCCGGCTTTCGGGGATTGGAAATGTTAAAGCATACTAAGAACCTATCCACATGATATTGATGGAGCTTCAAACTAGGAGGACTAGAGATATTAAACCTCTTGTCCACTGGCCTCCCACCACTTAGCTCAAGTACCTCTCCTATAGTTAAAGGGAATGGTACTAGTCCTGATTTGCTATGACCTTGAGGTACTTGAGAGCATACCCAACAGTCTGTCTGGTTTAACACTTTACCCACTAAGGAGTGATAGTCACTCAATGGATGCCGGTCCATGTGGATATTAAAACTGGACTGACATTTCTTGATGCACCCATCCTCAACTATATTGTCACAATGCCTACAGATGCAGTTCTCTTTAGCTAACAATCCTTCACAATGTCTACAAATAACATGGCTGCTAGATCGTTTTCTGGTACTCGCCTTTGCTTGGTGATTGTGTTGCTATTGGAAATTTACGCCTCCGTCTCAGTCATCAGAAACCCATTCCGGATCCTTTCTCGACCTCACTGGTACTCTCACCGAAACAGACTGCTCTGGTCAACATCATGGTCAACAGGAAAACACGGACTGCAGTCTCTTGGGGCGAGTCCATCTTACAGGAGGAGAAAGAGAAATTTGTAATGGGGGTACAAAAAATACTTTGAGGGGAAAGAAAAATGTTACGATGTCTTATGTCCTCTAGTCTTGTTGTTCTTCTTGCTCTGCTGTCATCTCAAAGGTGCTGTCCTCAGTCTTCCAAACGAACACTCGGGTGATACAATATTCCTTCCAAATCAGCGATCTCTCTGTAAGGAGCAAAAATCTTGCATTACCATTTGTCTAACTGATGTGTGACATACCATCTTTAAAACATGAGAACATGAGAGAGAAGAGAGGGAAAAAAAACAAACGAGAGAGAGAACAATTCATCACATTTTACATTAAACAACAAACAAAAAAACATTGTCAGATCTTCCGTTCACCATCAGGCTGTCACACCAACACATCCATTGGTATCTTTGCGCAGTCCCCTCCCCACCAGTATTTCCACACTTCACCCTTTTGTGCCTGGCCAGGACACACCGATGTTGGTAGGTCACACTGGGGTTAGGTAGACTTCTGCAAAGACCAAGTAGCTATGGTATGTTTGAGTTCTGCCGATGAACGTCAGAGATGGGGAAAAATAAACATTTACAAATAAATTACAATGTTTACCCGGCCGTTCCTGTGTCTACAAGGAACTGACCTCCCAATATCATTAACTTTAACCTCAGGTTTACTATCAGTCCTAATGATCACCTTTCCTGATTGCATATTACAGGTGCGGCCCAAACTTCTTCCTATATGATCCCTGATTACAATTTTGTGTGTCATGACTCTTGTTCGTGTTCTTGTCTAGGGGGTCTGACTTTATGTGGGCTGTTACAGTTGCTGGCATAATGCCCTTCTCTTTTACAAAGATAACAAACCCTGGGCTTCCTCCAAGTGCCAGTGACCTGAGGTCTAGGTTGATTTGATGCCTCCTCAAATGCTTGGATGCTCATCACCATCAACCGCTTTCCCTGTACTTCCCTGATTCCTTGGATACCATGGTTATGTTGTTGTCTAGGGGGTTGATATACCTTCTGTAAATTTCTTGATCTACAATCTCTTGCATAATGACCTTCCTTCTGGCAATTATAACACCTTATCACCTTTGACTTACCCACAGGGATCTGAGGCTCCTTACTTCTCTGTGTTTCCCTGTGCTTGCTGATGTTTTGCTCATGCCCAACAGCGGACTTTCTTAATGCAGCCACCGAGATATTTCTCCAGTTTGGGTTGGTGGTCTGTACCCTTGTCCTCAATACCTCCCTCAAACCATTCATTAACACAAATACTGCTACTTCTATGTGCGGTGCACTTGTTTCGATGTTTTCTATACCTGTATACCTAGTCATGTCCTGCAATGCCCAATGGAAATAATTAGAAGTACTTTCCCCTTCGTTTTGTCTTATGGAGAAGATTTCGTTCCACTCGACAACGGCTGGGAAATATACTCCTAACTGTCGGTTGATCTGCTTAATACATTCCTGATTGTTTTCCTCCGTTTGAGGTACTTCCGTGTCTAATTGACAATCAGTAATAAATTTCGCAGGGTCAACACTGGAGGGCAAACATGCCCTCAGCACTGTCCGCCAATCTTTGTTGGTGGGTTCTGTGGAGTTTCCTAGGTCTTTAATGAACCTTTGACATGCAACTAGATCTTTCCTAGGATCAGGAAATTCAGACATAATTGACCTCAATTCCATCCGGGACCAGGGACGGCGCATTGCACTGTCCCTGACGGGAATGGTTCCCTGTGCGTCAGTCTTCCCATTGGGGACTGTGATCACCCTGACAGGATTAAACTCAATTACATCATCTTGTGTTGGTTCTACAATATGAGGTACATTTGTTTGTGCGTGATATATAACACCGTACATACCTGTGGACACGACCTCACCTGACCCTCCGTTAGGGGGTTTGATTATTGCCTTTATCGAATTGGTCGCGTCCACCTGGATGTCTTGTGTGATGGCTGCTGGAAAAGGTGCCGACATCGTGCTGGGCTCACTTTCTTGCTGGTAATCCTGAGGGAAGTTTAACATGGAGTGCAACTTGCACGGGTTAACAGTTGTACATTTAACAGTTTTACTTTTATCATTGTTACATTTGTTACACTTATCCTTATCATCTATAATACAGTTGCTAAGTGCATTTTTATCATACACCAGTGTGCCACTCTCTGTAACCACCTTCTCTCTTGTTGCCATATTTTTCTTACCACAGTGAGAGTCAGCTGTGTAAGCTAATTCTCCTTTTATTTCACCTTCCTGTTGCCATAACTGTAAATAATCATAATGTTTGATCCGTCTCTTTGCAGATTTAATGAGACATATCCTTCTCCTTAGATTTTGTAACACCTCGGGACCAAAACTGCCTACTTGTGGGAACTTTTCCCCATCATGCACAGTCATTCTTTCCCATTCATTGACCTTTGCGTGTGATCCATTTCGGACTTCCCGGTCTGTATCACACGTTATCCTTGCCGACTCTATTGGCCAGTTTACTAAGTCAACCCGAACCGAGGTTGATCGCCCCCTACCTGAACAACTGGCCCCCATCTTTGCAGGTGTTGCTTTCACTACCTCTGACCTTCAAATCAGGGTCTTCAGCGAACCCTTACAAAAACCAAGATGTCCGGGGTAGGCCGGCGGCGGAAGTTTACCGAGTACCTCCACTCACTCGCCCACGTCGACCAATACGCCCACACACTGCCCTAGCGCTGGCGTACTCGACCTAGGGCCCCTGCGACCTGAACCTCTATTTACTGGAACATGTGGGTGTGATCCGAAGAGCACTTAACCCTTCCCAGTAACTATTGGTTGTTAGAGAATTCCCGAGTGACCAGCGAACCTCCCTTAAAATAAAAAAAATTACACAAATCACGTTAGAATGTACAAATAGCGTTTATGACCCCTCTAGCATACGCAAATGGTACTGGGTCAAGTTACTAACTAATGCACACAATTACGTGCGGTACAATCGTTCTGCACATAAGCAACTAATCTTATGTGCGGAGCGACCAGTGGAATCGAAAATTGTGGCTGCGAATTCCTTCAGCCAGAGCTTAATGGCCTATATGGGTACCGCACCAACCCTTTCTGGTGTTGTGCTCCTTTATTCTTTATCTATAGCGGACTTCTTAGTCTGCTGTACCTAGACCTCCTGGTCTGTCTGGACCTCCTGGTCTGTGCTACAGTAGACCTCCTGGTCTGCTATACTCTAATGCTCTTATTAATATGTTTAACAAGGGATGCCTCCCAAGCCACCGTGCCGTCACTTACACGTATGTACCTCACGAGAACTCGATGATTTCCTGTGGTTCAATCCCAAAAATTAGAAACTTATATATATGTATACACACTCTTTCACCTCATATACTCTTTACTTTCGTTTCTGCGCAGAAAGCCCTTTCATTCAGTATTGCAGGCTAATCCCGAGGAGTTGCAACTAGAGAAGGATCTGCTAGCTTAAAATTTTGGACACTGAGATTGGTTTGCGCTATTATCGCCTTGCCTCCTTATCGCCTAACTAAAACAATACTATTGTGTGATTTGCATTATGTGGGCGTACCCAGACGCTCCGTTGCGTAATATACGCTCCGTGCGTCGGCCCTTGCGTCGTGTACGCTAGTCCCACCCTTTGTTAGAGACACATGTACGCAAGCCAGGAATATCCACAGAAATACAATTAACACGTTTATATCAATGTAGATGATCTTTAACTGTAATCATTTACTGAACACCACACAGAACTTCCTTGTATCTTAGGCAAGCCATGTGCGTGTTTTACAAATTACTCCTTAACGTATTAATATTACTTTTAACTACCAATAGCAACAAATCTTTCTCAGCACGTTATCAATTGTGAAATGGCAAACAGGAAAGTGAGGTGTGAAAATACACAAATGGAAAAAGAAATACAGGTGTGTGCGTGCGTGCGTGTGTACGCAAAACAGAAATAAACAGTTTTAAAAGACAATAGCGTACTGTTCTTACCTTCCGGTTCCGGATTCCACCAGCATTCCTACAGCGTAGCGAAACAGACGCTTATCTAGCCAGCACTACTGTATCCCGATACGAAGGGATACTGCCTTCCCGCCCTTGCTGACAGATAAAGTCTGTGTTTGCTGGTGCGGATATGTGGAGGACGGACGAGCCACCAATTGATAAAGCTAACTTGTATCTTATAACATTCACTATAAATGGGTAAAAGACTCAGTACGCAATTGGCGTATGGGGTACCGTAAGGGTACGCACTTAGCGTAGCAGACGCTTAGCCGTGGTCGAGACGCACATGCGACACGCTCGCTCACAACTTAACGCGTGGTGTCGAGCACGCTATAGGCGGCCGACTACCGTAATGCTACGCTACTAGCGTAGCGTACGCTCATGACCACGAGGAGAACCCGAGCGGCGCAGACGCTCACGGGATGACACTCAGTAAACCTTGTATGCAACACAGTGAAAGATTGAGTTTGTACTGTAAACCTTGGTTTTGTAATGTGAGCCATCCGGAGGGCGCCGCACCGTGGCAAGATCCGCCACTGCTGCCTGCTGTGTCCCCCGTCCGCCTCCGCTGCCCGCTGCCGTCCCCGTCCTCGGCGCCTCCTGTGAAGGGAACTAGACGCTATGCGTCTAGTTTCCCTTCGTGGAGAGTAACTGCTGAGCGGTGCGCGATGACGTCATCGCGCACCGCACAGCAAAGGTCCTCTCCACGAAGGGAACTAGACGCATAGCGTCTAGTTTCTCTTCGTGGAGAGGACCTTTTGCTGTGCGGTGCGCGATGACGTCATCGCGCATCGCTCAGCATTCAAGCGGCACTTTCAATGTACAGGGGGCGTGACTCACCACGCCCCCTGTATTAGGCCACGCCCCTTTCCTGCCCGGGGCGCTCTGCGCCCTTGAACCGGCCCTGTAATTAACCTCTATTGTATGAAAGCCTCTTGAGCGATTGAGACACTCTGAATACTCTCAGCAATGTAATAAACACACAATACCTTGCTAAGGTTCCAACACCTTTACTAACAATATCTAGCTATGTAAAAGTTAATAAAAACAGTTAACAGTTCATACACTACAGGCTAACATCAATATCTAAGCAGAAAAACTACACATAAATATACAATATCGTCACAATCTTATACAATAACAGAGAGAGAGAATATGGCAAATACAAACAGAGATTTAGAATGGTTACAGAGAATAACTTACACACACTGGGGAATGATCGCTGCGCAGCTCTGGTACCAGCTCCGAGTTAGTCAAGATGAAAACCGTTTGTGGAGAGAAGCTGAGCTGGCCAGGTTGGCTGTCCTTATATACACTGCGTACAGTATACTACAAAGGGACCTACAATCTCATTGTTCATTGGACACAGGAATGTCTCCTCGCATCATAACAAAAGGTCATAGGTTAGTTTGAACAGGTGGGCTGTGACTATATCAAACTGCTCAGGTGGGAGGGAATCTGAGAATTCCCGCCGCATGGATAATGAACCGCAAATATAGAAAATGTCCAGAAACTACTAATAGACATAACTATACGCAGGAGCGATTAATCTTTACCTAACCAGCACCGGATTGTTTCTAATAAAATGTTCTTTAGTTAGGTACCAAACACCACTGCTCAAACCCTGTCTGACCCTTTATATCATGCAAAGAGGAATTTCTCTGTCCAGCGACCAGTTATATTAAACAAACTTACAGTCATTATTAAGGGGAACATTATCTATAAAACATACTATTTGGTTTTATTATTTAACGATTGAGTCGCCCGCTAGACGCACACAAACTCTACCATAAATGCACATACCACGCGCTCGAGCGCATGGCCGAGGAGGCGCCATCACGCAGCTGCGAGTATCCGCACGCACAGGAGAGAATGTGCATGTGCAGCAGGCACGCGCATGGGGTGGATATATGGCAACGAGTAGCATGATATTTTTCCGACTGTGACAGCTATGTGTGTGTATATGCTGTATGTATGGTTGTGTGTGTGTATATATATATATACTGTATGTGTGTGTTTATATGCTGTATGTATGTGCCGTGTGTGTGTATATGCTGTATGTATGGTATGTGTGTACTGTATATGCATGTATGTATGTGTGCTGTGTCTGTGTATATGCTGTGTGTTTGCAGTATGCATGTATATTGTGTGTGTATGTATGCTCTGTGTGTGTGTGTCTGCTGTGTGTATATGTGTTTTTGTAAGTGCCATGTGTGTCTGCTGTGTGTGTTTATGCTAAGTGTGTATGTATTTACAGTATGCATGCTGTGTGTATGTATATATTACACATACATACATACATGTACGGAAACCACCCCATGAAAATCCTGCGTTTGCCCCTGGGCCCTTACACCATATTATGCCCTTATTCCCTTTGCACTATAGTATGCCCCACAGTTATGCCCTGCCCTGACACCATAATATATGACTCACATAATAATACCCCACTACTACCTACTTGTTGTCAGGGTATCCATGACACCACATTCCTCTAGCTGCTGCTGGGATTTGTAAATTCCCCCCCCCCCCACACACACACACACCACCCCGTTTCAGTAGTCCTGCCACATACATGGATCGCTGTTAACACCTGCCTCTAGTAAATGATGCCTCATCTAGCATCCTTCACAACTGTCTCCTCTGATGCAGCGGTCATTTTGGGTGGAACATTTTCAACAGTATTCCATGTGGACGGCCAGACAGCATAGACTACTGTGCAGACACTGCCCACTGGCACCGCGAGCAATTGCATGGCCCCGCCTGGACCTAAAAACTGCCCTATCAGAGTTGCTGCAGACATTTAACTTCTGTGCTTTTTCCCGGCCCCATACATAATACAGCGTGACTGAGCAATTTGTACCTTGGAGCAGGTAAAGGGTTAAGGTCATATTCTGTGCTGTATCTGGCAGGTGATGGGACAGTTAACAGCTGGGTGCTGAGACCGTTAGCACTGTTTCCGGTGACGAGGGTTAGTAAAACAGCAACTGGAGAACAGTCTGAGACTCCATGAGCCCACCTACAGTGTCCGGTGGCAGCAGCTGGTAAGTAATGGACAGGGGCGGAGACCCCATTGCTGGAACCGGCCCAGAGAGTATGGTGATGCAGTTCCCCACACGCAGCATAGGCAGGTAGAGGTGGGCTGTGAGATGGATTTTCCACCCTGCAAGGCAAGTAAAACTCCAACTCACACTGAAGACAGAAAGAGAGCAGTTAGAGGGGAAGGAGTGCTTGGTTATTGAGAGACCCCTCTTTCAAGTGAACCTGAAAGTACTCTGTGTAAAAGTGACGGTCCACCAGCCACCATCCCAGCCATATATATTATACGTACTACTGTTGGGAGACTATTGTTAAAGTTGTGAAGCTGGAGAGATACTTACCTAACAGAGCAGGAGCAGCTTAAGCTAAACCCTGTTGTGGACTATGATAGATAGAGGGGTATATTAAATTCCTGTAGGAAACTGCCATCTTGTTTTAGGTCGGAAGGGGTTCCGCACTATTCAATGCCGGCTCTTTCTTTCAAACAAGTTGGGAATTCCTGACTTGTCAGAAAACACGTATCTTGTTGGAAGCGCAACCAAATCGACAGGTTTTAGCCCCTTTTACGACAATCTCAATCTGACTTTTTTTTCAAATACTGACCGACGGAAAAGATCCAACAGGAATTCATAGCAATAAACTACCACTGCATAACCCTGTACCAGAGGCGTCACTGCCCTGTACTATTAAGTACCATCATTACCATCAAGGCCATCTCATGTAGTGACAAGAATTCCTTTAATGTAGAAAGAACAGGATTAGCTGCTAAATAAGGACCTCTGCAAACAGTAATCTTGAGGGATAGCATACAGCTATAGCGGATTACTGCTTGAAACCTTAATGTCATGCAGCGAGTTCTTACAGCCGCGGGTCCCGGGATTCAGTCTCTTCCAGTGCGACGGCCTGTGGTGCTTGGTGGCCGCATGGAGATGCAGCGCGGTCGGCGGCGGGAGTGATGGCTTCCTGGAGCCGGAGGGGAGGACCTAGTGGCCGCAGCTTCCTGGTATGTCTGCAATGCAGGGTGCGGCCATGTTGGAGACCAGGAGCAGCACCAATTAGCAAGATGGGTAAGTACAGCCAATCCTGTGTCCCTGCTGCCTATAAATAGGCTGGGACTGTTGCATTCTGTGCCAGTGCTTTGTTGCAGTTTTTCAGTACAGTACCCTAGCTCTGTGCTCCCGCAGATTAGTCTGTGCGTCTCTTGGTATTGGTCCCACCTTACTCTCCGAGTTCTCAGCCAGCTCTCGCTGCATTACGCTCGCCAGCTCCCCTGTGCGTGGTCACAGTTAACCGCTCCTCCTCTGGTGTCCACGAATTCTGCAGGATTCCCGTGGTGGTTCCTCAGCTGCAGCCCGTACCTTTTCATTCACGTCTTCGTATCATCCAGCAAACAGTCTTCACAGTTCTTCATTCACGTCTTCGTATCACCCAGTAAACAGTCTTCGCAGTTCTTCATTCACGTCTTCGCATCATCCATCAGTTTTCATTTCTTCATTCACGTCTTCGCATCATCCAGCAAACAGTCTTCACAGTTCTTCATTCACGTCTTCACGTCATCCAGCAAATAGTCTTCACAGTTCTTCATTCACATCATCACATCATCCAGCTAACAGTCCTCACAGTTCTTCTGCCACATCTTCATACCATCTAAAGCTTAGTCCCCACAATACTCCTGTTTTGGCCTCGTATCACTCCGTGGACATTCTCTACCTTTTTCCAACCCAGAACTAGTCAGTCCCCGTATACCTACAGTCTAGGTCTGCTCTGTTACCATTAATAAATATATGAAAAGGAACTAACTTCATCGTCCTTGTTACCTGCATTCTGGAGCTCTTGCTCCTTCGGTTGGTCTGAGTCCAACGGATTCACAAAAACAGCTTGGCGTGACACTTAATCTACTACCAGGGGCATTTTAACAGAGGAGGGGACCCGTGTGCACCTCCGGATGGTCCCCCTCCTCTGTACGTCGAAGTAGTCTCTGTCATTGTTCCGGAGTCTACTACGCATGTGCAGGTCTCTGGAAACGTGGTGCCCGCCATGTTCTGGAGACCAATTTGACTGCTGCGCATGTGCGGCGGCCATTCTGGCTGCGATTTTCGCGCAACTGCAGTGCCCGACGCTGTACTCTTGAAAGGTAAGTATGTGTGCAGTGTGTGCGGTGTGGGCCCCCCTGGACCCAGGGGCCCGTGTGTACCACACGCATTGCACCGATTATAGAAACGCCTATGTCTACAACGCTACCTGCCACTCTGCTCTTCGTTACGCCCTGTCGTTTTATGTAGGACACTGTCGTCACATTGTCTGACTGAACCTGAATGGCCTGATCTTGCAGAAGATGTGCTGCTTGTAGAAGGCCATTGTATACGGCCCTTAGTTCCAGAATGTTTATCGGAAGGATGGATTCCATCTTGACCACTTTCCTTGGGTGACTGCTCCCCAACCTCTGAGACTTCCATCCGTGGTTAGAAGGATCCAACTCTGAATCCTGAACCTGCGGCCCTCGAGTAGGTGAGAAGTTTGCAGCCACCAGAGGAGTGAAATTCTGACTTTCGGTTACAGGCGTATCCGCTGGTGCATGAGAAGATGTGACCCTGACCATTTGTCCAGGATATCCAGTTGGAAAGACCTTGCATGGAATCTTCCGTACTAAAGAGCCTCGTAGGAGGCTACCATCTTCCCCAGAAGGCGAATGCACTGATAAACCGATACCCGGTCTGGCTTCAGGACATCCGTTACCATTGATTGGATCAACAACGCTTTCTCCACCGGTAGAAATAGTCTCTGCACTTCTGTGTCGAGTATCATCCCCAGGAAGGGCAGTCTCCTTGTTGGTTCCAAATGTGACATTAGGAGGTTCAGGATCCACCCATGATCATGGAAGATGCTTTTATCAGGAGATCGTCAAGATATGGAATTATGTTTACTCCCTGCCTTCGGCGGAGTAGCATCATCTCTGCCATGACCTTGGTGAACACCCTCGGTGCTGTGGAGAGGCCAAACGGCAGTGCTTGGAACTGATAGTGACAATCCAATAGCGCAAATCTGAGATAAGCCTGGTGAGGCGGCCATATCGGAATATGAAGGTATGCATCCTTGATATCCAGGGATATCTCAAATGAATACCATGATTGTATAGTTTAGGTACGATTTGTGGAACTACACATACCAGCAAGTTGTACTGCACCTGCTGATTATCTCAAATGAATACCATGACTGCATAGTTTAGGTACATTGAAAAAAGTTTTTTTCTTCCCCTTTGTAAAGATTTAGATGGCTGCCTTATTGGTATGTAATGCCTGTTTGTGTAAGCTAATTTATTGCCTTGGCTTGAAGTAGGATTGTATCGGGAGGAGTTTGCAATCATTGCATTCACATGGAAATTGTTCCTATTTAATGTCTAGTTTAAGGCTGGATGCCGTCGGCTGGGAGTGCTTCCATAGAAGTGCTGACATAAAAGTGTTATTATAAAATTAGTGTTATACCTGCGTTAAACCAAAGGAAAACAGAAGGGAAACATCAACACACCAACATTACCACAAATGGACTGCCTTAATGCCTCAAAAGTATGTTGTTCATCTTATGCATATTATCTGTTTTTTTAACCTATGCAAAAGCATCCCCAATCTGCTCACTACAGTTCTCTCTTATACAAACTCATATATATTTTTTTTTGATGTAATGATTTTCTTGTAATTGTCATTACATGTGTGGGGAAGTTGCTCGGTGAAACAGCTTATTATTGCATGCTGACTGGTGTTTACCTCCTTGAACATTTGGCCATTGTGGTCAGGTGTACTATATCTTTATATTTAGTGAGGTGTAGTCGTGGTGTAAAGCACAGAGAATGATTACTGATTAGTAAAAGAAAACAAATAACAAACACTGAGCAACATCACCAAACAAGTAATTTCAACTTTAAACTTGTCATTGTCACTGACCTGGATTCGGAGTGTTGAGAACTCGGGGGTTCTTCCGATGATCGGAAAGAGGAACCACAGCTGGGCCGGAGCAGGGATGGCCGGATGTAGGTTTTCCTCATGCAGAACTAGCCGTAGTAACTGGCGTATAATGCTGAAGAATTAAATGATGATTTGAGAACGATGGTGAAGCACACAGAAGAATGAAGAACTTTTGAGCGATGCTGAAGAAATGAATGAGGATTTGAGAACGATGGTGAAGCACACTGAAGAATGAAGAATTTGTGAGCGATGTTTGAAGAATGAGAAGCTTGTGAGCGATGTTGAAGAATGAGAAGCTTGTGAGCGATGTTGAAGAATGAGAAGCTTGTGAGCGATGTTGAAGAAATGAATGAGGATTTAAGATTCAGTGTAACTCTGGAAGTATGGAATGCATTCCACTTGGAGATATCATGTAATACAGGAAACACAGGAGGTGTCCCCCTAAGAGAAACACTGTAACTCAGAGAATGTCCCACTGAGTGATACACTGTAACGCTGGTAGCACAGTGAATGTTCCACGGAGTGATACACTGTAACGCTGGTAGCACAGTGAATGTTCCACTGAGTGATACACTGTAACGCAGCTAGCACAGTGATTGTTCCACTGAGTGATACACTGTAACGCTGGTAGCACAGTGAATGTTCCACTAGGTGATACACTGCAAACTCTGGAAGCACAAGGAATGTTCCACTGAGAGATACTCTGCAAACGCTGGAAGCACAAGGAATGTTCCACTGAGAGATACTCTGCAAACGCTGGAAGCACAAGGAATGTTCCACTGAGAGATACTCTGCAAACGCTGGTACACAGGAGACGTTCAGTTAAAGAACTCACTGAACGCTGCTAGCACTGGTGATCATAGAAGAGACGATACTCAGGCGCCGGAGCTCTGCACGGCGTCTTCCTTTGAACTTCCCGCTCTCTCCCAATTGGCGGAAGGGGACGATGACGTCACTCGCCCACCACGCTCCCGTGAACGCCAGGCACAATGGCGGCGCCCACACCCCGGGAACCCGCCGGAGGCAGCGCCAGCAAGATGCAACAACCCGGAGCCCACCGGGGGCAGCGACCGCCAGGAGACCCAGCGCACTCGGAGCAGTAAGCGTGGCAGCCGCAGCGCCGCGAGTGTGACAGTACCCCCTCCTCTAGGACTGGCCCCTGGACACTTTCCTGGTTTCGTGGGATGCTTAGAATGAAAGATCCGGACTAGTCGGGGAGCAGTGACTTCAGAAGCTTTGACCCAGCTCCTCTCCTCAGGACCATAACCTTTCCATTCTACTAGATACTGTAAATTCTTGTGAAGATAACGAGAGTCAAGAATAGCTTTGATTTCAAATTCTGTTTCAGCTTCAGTCTCTACCGAGGTCGGCCTAGGGGACTCTGAATGGAACCAATTTAAGATGAGGGGACGAAGAAGAGAAACATGGAACGAATTTGGTACCTGAAAGTGGGAAGGCAACCCCAATTTGCAGACAACCGGGTTCAGGACTTGCAAAACAGGGTAAGGACAGATGAACTTTGGAGCAAACTTCATAGCGGGCACTCTTAAACGAAGATTGCGGGTAGAGAGCCATACCCTGTCACCAACTTTGTATTGAGGAGCCGCTTGCCGTTTTCTATCCGCAAAGAATTTGTAGCGGCCAGAGATTTTTTTGAGATTAGCATGAACCTTACTCCAGATTTGACTGAAGTGCTGGAGAGTAGAAGCTGCAGCAGGAACATCCTCCGAAGGAGAGATGGGTAATTCTGGGACTCGTGGATGGAATCCATAATTAATTAAGAATGGAGACTCACCAGTGGAAGAGTGATACAGATGGTTATGGGCAAATTCGGCCCAGGGTAACAGTTCAACCCAATCGTCCTGCGAAGGAGAAAGATAAACGCGGAGAAAAGTCTCTAAATCTTGATTGACGCGTTCAGTTTGCCCATTGGTTTGTGGATGGTAAGCAGATGAGAACTTGAGTTTTATTTGTAAAGCTGAACAGAGGGCCCTCCAGAATCTAGCAGTGAACTGTACCCCTCGATCAGAGACTATCTCCCGAGGTAACCCGTGCAGGCGGAAGTGTTCACGAATAAATAGTAAAGCCAACTTGGGAGCCGTTGGTAACCCGGACAACGGAACAAAATGTGCCATTTTAGAAAAGCGGTCAATAATCACCCAGATGGTATTGTAACCCTTGGAGAGGGGTAATTCGGTAACAAAGTCCATGGAAATATGGGTCCAGGGTTTCTTAAGAATGGACAGTGGACAAAGCAACCCCGTAGGAGGCAGACGAAGAGTTTTGTGCTGAGCACATTGAGGACAAGAGTTGACATAATCTTGTATATCCTTCTTCATGGTGTCCCACCAATATGACCTTCGTAGAAATTCACACATTGTTTGAACACCAGGATGACCGGAAAACTTGGAGATATGAGCCCACTGCAGCAACTTTGGACGAAATTCAACTGGTACAGACATTCTCCCAGGAGGAGGACCCAGAGTAGTGGGAGCTGCTGAAATAGAGACTGGACTGAGAATCAAACTCTTTTCAAAGGAATTCTCCTCATCCGAGGCCGTTAAAGAACGAGACAGAGCATCAGCCTTAGCATTGAGAGTCCCGGCCCGGTACTTAATAACGAACGAGAATCGAGTGAAAAAGAGCACCCATCTAGCTTGACAGGAATTCAAGCACTGGGCCGTCTTGATATACAACAAGTTCTTGTGATCAGTATAGATCGTAATTAGGTGTTTAGCACCTTCCAATAAGTACCTCCATTCTTCTAGGGCAGATTTTATTGCTAAAAGCTCCTGATCTCCAATGGTGTAGTTTCGTTCAGCAGGAGAGAACTTACGAGAATGGAAACCACATGGATGTAACTTCCCATTAGAGGAGTACTGTGAAAGAACGTCACCGATGCCTACTGAAGAAGCATCGACTTCCAAGAAGAATGGTTTAGAAAAATTTGGTTGTTGGAGTACCAGGAGAATTCAAAGGAATGAACAGAACAGGACACCTGCCCCTAACTGTTATTCTTCCGGCGCTGATATTAATTGAAATTAATTAAAGTGTATCAAAAGCAGCTGAGTAAGACAACTAGCTAGGTTGCCAACTATATAAAGCAGAGAAAAAGTATATACTCCGCGCTATATGTACACTGTATCAAGTTAAACTAAAGTGTGCAGTCTATCATATAGAATAATTGACTCAGTAGAACTAAAAAGATACGTATCAATAAATTCTTTATCCAATATCGTTAAAAATGACACATTTTGAACAAAACAAGCAGCATAAACTTAGCAACAATTAATTAGTAATAATCAGAATTAATATAGCATACAATATAGTAAGAATTCTTTGTTATAATGCCATATAAAAATGAATACACTGGCGTCCCAGTGTTTAATAAAATGTCCCGCAAGGAATAATCACAGCCTTGTTAATGATGAACTTTTATATATGATGATGTATATTTACCCATGTGCTGGTTCCTGAGAATTTGAAAGAACAGGGTCCGTTTAGATATCTGTGCACATATGCGGGTATAAATTGCTTAAGCTAATTAAAGCTGGTTTGAAAAATGCCGTGTAGCACGGCTGCACTCCGGATAAATAGGATTCTTGACAACCTGTGTACAGGGCTCCAAAGAACTCACTTCCTCGCCACGGGTGTTAGACCTCACTGCGGAGGCCAGCAGCAGTCACTCAGTGCGGGTGAGCGGAGTACCGGACGTCTGCAGCGCAGCACGGAGATCGATGTCAGGGCTCCTGCTGAAAGCCGCCGGCTGAAGCGCCCGGCGTTTAACCAGACCGTAGTAGATTGTGGCTGTGAGAAGCCGTTAGCAGGGTCAATCAGCGGGTATTGCCGAACAGCTGGACTTTAGAAAGTGGGCGTCAATGCGTTTCGTCTCCTTGGCAACCGGAGACTTCCTCAAGACGGATACCTCCTCTCTATTCGATCACATATTTATACTCTTTCTAATGGGATTACTTGTAACAGCTGAATCTGTTTAATGGGCTAAAATATTTAAATGGTATGCTGCACATATTAAAAGGTTATTCTTTGTAATTAGAGCTATTATTACAACGTAATTAGTACTGTATCAACCATCTACTGAGTCAATCTAACAGAATTTATACATTAGTGAGTATATTCTTAATTTGAACTAAATTACCATCATTTCTGTCTATTAGTCAAACATCAAATTCAGACGTGCATTTCTATGTTATGTATACTATTGACTAAACGACTTTCTCTTATTTGTAAACAAAAATCCCCAAACATTATATACTCCCAAACAGAATAATCAATATTTAGATCTTATCAATATTCATTGATTTGTGTACAAATAATATACTAATAATAATGATATACAATTAATACATATATAGAAAAAAGTTATAGATTTTTATCCTGAATTAATTCATTATTTCAACATAACTATAATAAAACTCCGTATTGATAAGCAAATTCAGATAGAGGATAACAACGAGTGGAATAACTTTAAATTTCATTTTTTGTTTTTGCCAGTTTTCAATGAATAATAAGTGTATGAACTTATCACCACTTAAAAATAATTGCTATTATCGTGATCATAATTACTTTCTGTTCTAATTCAGACATCGATCATAGTATTTGGATCTTATAAAGAATTATCTTAATATATCGCTGAGGACACATTCTAAAAGGAGAAGACTAGGATGAAAAATTTAAATAATTCAAAAAAAGGGGAAATCTCAAAAGGAAAGGGGAGGAAGTAAAAGGGAAGGAAGGGGAGGATGTAGAACACATCCAACCCAACCCATCTTTTTTATATATATGATTATAAGAAGGGGAAAAGATTAATCTAAACAAGAATAATCCAAGGCTTCATTAAGGCCATTAGGGTGTAGAGTGTCTAACTTGAAGATCCATGAGGATTCTCCAATGCACAATTTTCTAAACCTATCACCCCCTCTTTTTGTGCAGGAGAATTGTTCCAAACCAACAATGCTGAGAAGGGATGGATCACCATTATGTACCTTAGAAAAATGACGAGATACACTATGAGTCTGTAGTTTCTTAATGATATTTAGTCTGTGTTCCCTGAACCTAGACTTCAAGGGCCTTATAGTTCTCCCTACATATTGAAGGGAGCAGGGACACTGTAATAGATATACACAATATTCTGTATCACAATTAATGAATTGTTTAATTGTAAAAGTATTACCATTAGTTGTAGATCTGACATTTGTGGTTTTATTTAGCATGTATTTACATGTCAAACAGACTTGTTTGTTACATCTAAAGCTACCCGGTGGTCTTTTTGGTAACCATGACGAATTTACAGTGGAGTCAAGAGGTTTTAGGTAGCTGGGAGCCAGCATCTCTTTTAAATTCCTATTTCTCCTAAAGATAACCCTCGGTTTATCTGTTAAACATTTTTTTAGAATAGAGTCTTGTTTAATCAACTCGAAATTATCGAGAACAATCTTTTTTATGTCTTTAGATTTATTATTAAACTTGGAAATAAACTTCAACGAGTCTACTATGGGTGTGTCTTTGATTATAGTCTTAGATTCTTTTTTTGCTATTGTAACTGAGGAAACTTTATTAGTTGACTCTACATCTAAATTGTTTCTCATAAGTGAGTTGGCAAACCTTTTAGACTCCTCTAAGATATGCGGTGGATAACCCCTCTCATTAAATTGATGTAAGAGGATTTCAACTTGTGATTGGAAGGCTAAATCTTCTGAACAATTGCGTCTTATTCTAATAATTTGATTCTTTGGGATGTTTCTTATCCATGGTTTATAATGACCACTTGAGTAATGAAGGTAATTTCCTGCCCCTACTGGTTTAACATAATTTGTTGAAATGATTTTATTATTATTAATTGATAATGTGATATCTAGAAAGTGAGTCGTGTATAAATCAAAATTGTGAGTGAACTTCAAATTATAATTATTATTATTTAGAAATGTAACAAATTCTTGTGCTAATTGTGCCCCTCCACTCCAAATAATAAATAAGTCGTCTATGTAACGGCCATAGAGGACCAGGTTCTCTCCAAATGGGCCGCCCCAGATGTACTCTTCTTCGAAGCGGCCCATATAGAGGTTGGCAAAACTTGGTGCAAACCTGGTCCCCATGGCCGTTCCAAGACGCTGTAAATAATAACAATCTTCAAACAAAAAATAATTATGTGTCAAAATATAAAGAATAGCTTCCAAAACAAAATCACGTCGGCCAGAATTCATAACGGGATCTTTATCTAAATAATATTTGACAGAATCGATCCCTTTTGCATGTGGTATGTTAGTGTAGAGGGATTGGACATCTAGGGTTAAAAACCCCCAACCTTCAGTCCAATCCCTCCCTACCGTTTGTTGTAATATATGTTGAGTATCTTTGATATGAGATTTTAAGGTGGCCACGTGACCCTGTAAATGAAAGTCTACAAAGTGGGATAAATTAGAAGAAAGTGAATCCACTCCCGAAATAATAGGTCTCCCTGGTGGATGTGACAAATCTTTATGTATTTTGGGTAAGTGATAAAAAATTGGAGTGATGGGATGTGTGGGCAACAAAAAATAAAACTCATCTTCTGATATCACAGCTTCATCTTTAGCTATTTGTAGTATACTTTTTAGTTCTGACAGAAAAGGTTTGCTGGGATTATTTTTTAGAAGTGTATAATAGTCTATATCTTTTAGTTGTCTATGAGCTTCTGCTACATAGTCATCCCTAGATTGTATAACTATCCCTCCCCCTTTATCTGCCTGTTTGATTACCAGTAAGGGGTCATCCTTCAAAACTTTGATAGCTTCTCTCTCTTTTTTATTTAGATTTTGCATATGATAAACCGTAGACCTTCTCTTGTTTCTATCTGTTTTTGTACATAATGACTTAAAATCTTTCAATGTTTTATTGTAAACAACACTAATAGCAGCACTTTTCTGATTCAAAGAAAAAAAGTTAGATTTCCTTTTAAATTTTGGACATGATAATTTTGAATTTAGATTAGAAACATCAAATAACATCAATTCTGTATTATCAGCATCATTGTTCTCTTGAAGCAATTCCTCTAATGTAAGAAGACTGGATTTATCCGATTCGTCTAAAACAATGGGGGACCACTCCCCATTTGGATGTATTTTTTCTAATTTTTTGATAGCAAAATATCTCTTCCTACAAAGATCTCTCGTGAATTTATTTAAATCGACAAATAACTCAAAAATATTGGGTTCTTTACTTGGAACAAAACTTAAACCTTTTTTTAACAGTAGTATCTGATCATTAGTTAAACTTTTTGATGTAAGATTATAGATTCCTTTACTATCTATCTGTACTTCGTTTTTCTGAGATCTCTTTCCTCCACCTCTGCATCCTCGTTTTCTCTGGCCCTTTTTGGTGTGTGATTTGATAGTGTTTTGTACGGATTTGGATGGTGATATGTGTTCTGCCTGGGAAAATCCCCTGGAGGAGCACCTGAAATTCCCTCCGATACATGTCTATCCTGATAATCTCCACGATATCTATTTCCTGATCTGAAAGTGTTATGTTGTTTATACGACAAGTTTCTTTTTGGTGAATATGTATCTATTTCTGATTTTGATTGTGTTCTAGTCCATATAGGTCTAGATTAGGGGTGGGCAAAATACGGCCCGCGGGACGGATGCGGCCCGCAAACCGATCCTGCCCGGCCCACTGCCTCCCACCAGCGAGCAATGACAAGCGGCCCGACCAGCTGAGCTGCTTGTCATTGCTCTGCACTGCAGTACCTCCAAGCTGCCAGCGGCGCCTCTCTCCCCTGCTGCTCCTGCTGCTGCGTTGTAGCAGCCTCCTCCAGAGTCCCCAGTGACAACGGCTGTGTTCAGCCGAGAAGGGGGCGGGGCTAGGTGCCGATGAGGGGGCGGGCTACACGGGACCTCAGGGGGCGGAGCTACACGGGACAAGAGCCAGACTGCTACAGATCCATCCTTCCTGCCACTGCCAGCCAGATCAGTAAGTTAATGGGAAAAGTAAAAGAAAGTGTGTGTGTGTGTGTGTGTGTGTGATAGTGTGCATATAATTGTGTGTGCGGGCAGTGGCGTCAGACTGTTTTTAGGTTTGGGGGAGAGATCTTTAGCTCTCGCTGTACCAACCCCTCCCGTGTTCTATCACCATGTCACCCCCATGTTCTGTCACTATGTCACCCCCCCGTGTTCTGTCACTATGTCACCCCCCCCGTGTTCTGTCACTGTGTCACCCCCCCCCCGTGTTCTGTCACTGTCACCCCCCCGTGTTCTGTCACTATGTCACACCCCCCGTGTTCTGTCACTATGTCACACCCCCCGTGTTCTGTCACTGTGTCACCTCCCCGTGTTCTGTCACTGTGTCACCTCCCCGTGTTCTGTCACTGTCACCCCCATGTGTTCTGTCACTATGTCACACCCCCCGTGTTCTGTCACTGTGTCACCTCCCCGTGTTCTGTCACTGTGTCACCTCCCCGTGTTCTGTCGCTGTCAACCCCACCATGTTCTGTCACCATGTCACACCCCCGTGTTCTGTCACTGTCACCCCCACTGTGTTCTGTCACCCCCCCTCCCCGTGTTCTTTCACTGTGTCACCCCCCCGTGTTCTGTCACTGTGTCACACATCCGTGTTTTGTCACTGTCACCCCACCGTGTTCTGTCACTGTGTCACCCCCCCGTGTTCTGTCACTGTTACCCCCCTCCCCGTGTTCTGTCACTGTCACCCCCCTCCCCGTGTTCTGTCACCGTGTCACCCCCACCATGTTCTGTCACTGTCACCCCCCCCTCCCCATGTTCTTTCACTGTGTCACACCCCTCGTGTTCTGTCACCGTGTCACACATCCGTGTTCTGTCACTGTCACCCCCCCTCCCCGTGTTCTGTCACTGTGTTACCCCCACCGTTTTCTGTCACTGTGTCACACACCCGTGTTCTGTCACTGTCACCCCCTCCCCGTGTTCTGTCACCGTGTCACCCCCACCGTGTTTTGTCACCGTGTCACACACCCGTGTTCTGTCACTGTCACACCCCCTCCCCGTGTTCTGTCACTGTGTCACCCCCCCCATGTTCTGTCACCGTGTCACCCCCACCGTGTTCTGTCACTGTGTCACACCCCCCGTGTTCTGTCACCCCCACCGTGTTCTGTCACCGTGTCACCCCCACCGTGTTCTGTCACTGTGTCACCCCCACCGTGTTCTGTCACCGTGTCACACCTTTCCCCAGGGGCCATAAGACACTGGATAATTTGCTTGCTGCACAATAATTATCCTAAATAAAATGTTAATGTGTAAAAAGGCTCTCTACCTGCCGTAATGTGTGTAAAATTGGCTCTACCTGGTGTAATGTGTGTAAGTGGCGCTGTGTGGCGCAATTTGAATAATGGAGACTATTGTGCAGCCTAATAGGAATCTGTATTATTTTTTGCCCACACCTCTTCCACATGAAGCCACGTCCCTATATTTTTGGCAAGTGGGGCGAGCTGCTATTTTGTATGTGGCCCTCGGATACTGACAGGAAATGTCAAGTGGCCCCTCAGCTGAAATAATTGCCCACCCCTGGTCTAGATACATGTTCACTATAATGATTGGTAACAAATCTCTCTGGCTTAGTTTTCTGTTTATTATATGTTCTGATTTTATTCATTTTGTAGTCATCTTGATCTCTAAACCATTTCTTTTTCTTAGTATACAAGAGATCTTTCTCAATTTTTTCTACTCTATCATTTATTTGCTCATCTCTTTCTTTAAAAATAGGTTTTTCTTTGAATCTAAGCAAATCATCCTTAACTTTTTCAATTTTACTCACTGTATTATCAACTCTTTCATTTCTATAATTGACAAGGAGTTTCATTAATGAGAGGGAACATTGGTCCAAGATTTCATCCCATTGTTTTTGTTGGGTAGGGTTATCATTAATTGATAAATGCTTGAAGACCCTCAAACCTCTTGGGACGATCTTGGCATCAATGTATCTCTGTAATGACACACTGTCCCACCAATTACGCATCTCCTCTTTTAGAAGATCCTCTAATTGGTAGAAGAGTTTGTTCATATCAGGATCTGTTTGAGTATTTTCTTTATCTGCTTCATATGAAAAGGTAGACAAATATAAATCCCGCCTCCCTTTTCTATCATGATAACTTCTAAATTCTGCCATGTCAGACTGCACACACTAGAATCCAAATAATATATATAATATATATGATAAATTTTAAAGTTGTAATATATGTATTAAACTTATAGCAGCCAGGAATTAGCAATATACAAAGAGAATTCCAAGGAATTAACAGAACAGGACACCTGCCCCTAACTGTTATTCTTCCGGCGCTGATATTAATTGAAATTAATTAAAGTATATCAAAAGCAGCTGAGTAAGACAACTAGCTCGGTTGCCAACTATATAAAGCAGAGAAAAAGTATATACTCCGCGCTATATGTACACTGTATCAAGTTAAACTAAAGTGTGCAGTCTGTCATATAGAATAATTGACTCAGTAGAACTAAAAAGATACGTATCAATAAATTCTTTATCCAATATCGTTAAAAATGACACATTTTGAACAAAACAAGCAGCATATACTTAGCAACAATTAATTAGTAATAATCAGAATTAATATAGCATACAATATAGTAAGAATTCTTTGTTATAATGCCATATAAAAATGAATACACTGGCGTCCCAGTGTTTAATAAAATGTCCCGCAAGGAATAATCACAGCCTTGTTAATGATGAACTTTTATATATGATGATGTATATTTACCCATGTGCTGGTTCCTGAGAATTTGAAAGAACAGGGTCCGTTTAGATATCTGTGCACATATGCGGGTATAAATTGCTTAAGCTAATTGAAGCTGGTTTGAAAAATGCCGTGTAGCACGGCTGCACTCCGGATAAATAGGATTCTTGACAACCTGTGTACAGGGCTCCAAAGAACTCACTTCCTCGCCACGGGTGTTAGACCTCACTGCGGAGGCCAGCAGCAGTCACTCAGTGCGGGTGAGCGGAGTACCGGACGTCTGCAGCGCAGCACGGAGATCGATGTCAGGGCTCCTGCTGAAAGCCGCCGGCTGAAGCGCCCGGCGTTTAACCAGACCGTAGTAGATTGTGGCTGTGAGAAGCCGTTAGCAGGGTCAATCAGCGGGTATTGCCGAACAGCTGGACTTTAGAAAGTGGGCGTCAACGCGTTTCGTCTCCTTGGCAACCGGAGACTTCCTCAAGACGGATACCTCCTCTCTATTCGATCACATATTTATACTCTTTCTAATGGGATTACTTGTAACAGCTGAATCTGTTTAATGGGCTAAAATATTTAAATTGTATGCTGCACATATTAAAAAGTTATTCTTTGTAATTAGAGCTATTATTACAATGTAATTAGTACTGTATCAACCATCTACTGAGTCAATCTAACAGAATTTATACATTAGTGAGTATATTCTTAATTTGAACTAAATTACCATCATTTCTGTCTATTAGTCAAACATCAAATTCAGACGTGCATTTCTATGTTATGTATACTATTGACTAAACGACATTCTCTTATTTGTAAACAAAAATCCCCAAACATTATATACTCCCAAACAGAATAATCAATATTTAGATCTTATCAATATTCATTGATTTGTGTACAAATAATATACTAATAATAATTATATACAATTAATACATATATAGAAAAAAGTTATAGATTTTTATCCTGAATTAATTCATTATTTCAACATAACTATAATAAAACTCCGTATTGATAAGCAAATTCAGATAGAGGATAACAACGAGTGGAATAACTTTAAATTTCATTTTTTGTATTTTGCCAGTTTTCAATGAATAATAAGTGTATGAACTTATCACCACTTAAAAATAATTGCTATTATCGTGATCATAATTACATTCTGTTCTAATTCAGACATTGATCATAGTATTTGGATCTTATAAAGAATTATCTTAATAAATCGCTGAGGACACATTCTAAAAGGAGAAGACTAGGATGAAAAATTTAAATAATTCGAAAAAAGGGGAAATCTCAAAAGGAAAGGGGAGGAAGTAAAAGGGAAGGAAGGGGAGGATGTAGAACACATCCAACCCAACCCATCTTTTTTTATATATATGATTATAAGAAGGGGAAAAGATTAATCTAAACAAGAATAATCCAAGGCTTCATTAAGGCCATTAGGGTGTAGAGTGTCTAACTTGAAGATCCATGAGGATTCTCCAATGCACAATTTTCTAAACCTATCACCCCCTCTTTTTGTGCAGGAGAATTGTTCCAAACCAACAATGCTGAGAAGGGATGGATCACCATTATGTACCTTAGAAAAATGACGAGATACACTATGAGTCTGTAGTTTCTTAATGATATTTAGTCTGTGTTCCCTGAACCTAGACTTCAAGGGCCTTATAGTTCTCCCTACATATTGAAGGGAGCAGGGACACTGTAATAGATATACACAATATTCTGTATCACAATTAATGAATTGTTTAATTGTAAAAGTATTACCATTAGTTGTAGATCTGACATTTGTGGTTTTATTTAGCATGTATTTACATGTCAAACAGACTTGTTTGTTACATCTAAAGCTACCCGGTGGTCTTTTTGGTAACCATGACGAATTTACAGTGGAGTCAAGAGGTTTTAGGTAGCTTGGGGCCAGCATCTCTTTTAAATTCCTATTTCTCCTAAAGATAACCCTCGGTTTATCTGTTAAACATTTATTTAGAATAGAGTCTTGTTTAATCAACTCGAAATTATCGAGAACAATCTTTTTTATGTCTTTAGATTTATTATTAAACTTGGAAATAAACTTCAATGAGTCTACTATGGGTGTGTCTTTGATTATAGTCTTAGATTCTTTTTTTGCTATTGTAACTGAGGAAACTTTATTAGTTGACTCTACATCTAAATTGTTTCTCATAAGTGAGTTGGCAAACCTTTTAGACTCCTCTAAGATATGCGGTGGATAACCCCTCTCATTAAATTGATGTAAGAGGATTTCAACTTGTGATTGGAAGGCTAAATCTTCCGAACAATTGCGTCTTATTCTAATAATTTGATTCTTTGGGATGTTTCTTATCCATGGTTTATAATGACCACTTGAGTAATGAAGGTAATTTCCTGCCCCTACTGGTTTAACATAATTTGTTGAAATGATTTTATTATTATTAATTGATAATGTGATATCTAGAAAGTGAGTCGTGTATAAATCAAAATTGTGAGTGAACTTCAAATTATAATTATTATTATTTAGAAATGTAACAAATTCTTGTGCTAATTGTGCCCCTCCACTCCAAATAATAAATAAGTAATCTATGTAACGGCCATAGAGGACCAGGTTCTCTCCAAATGGGCCGCCCCAGATGTACTCTTCTTCGAAGCGGCCCATATAGAGGTTGGCAAAACTTGGTGCAAACCTGGTCCCCATGGCCGTTCCAAGACGCTGTAAATAATAACAATCTTCAAACAAAAAATAATTATGTGTCAAAATATAAAGAATAGCTTCCAAAACAAAATCACGTCGGCCAGAATTCATAACGGGATCTTTATCTAAATAATATTTGACAGAATCGATCCCTTTTGCATGTGGTATGTTAGTGTAGAGGGATTGGACATCTAGGGTTAAAAACCCCCAACCTTCAGTCCAATCCCTCCCTACCGTTTGTTGTAATATATGTTGAGTATCTTTGATATGAGATTTTAAGGTGGCCACGTGACCCTGTAAATGAAAGTCTACAAAGTGGGATAAATTAGAAGAAAGTGAATCCACTCCCGAAATAATAGGTCTCCCTGGTGGATGTGACAAATCTTTATGTATTTTGGGTAAGTGATAAAAAATTGGAGTGATGAGATGTGTGGGCAACAAAAAATAAAACTCATCTTCTGATATCACAGCTTCATCTTTAGCTAATTGTAGTATACTTTTTAGTTCTGACAGAAAAGGTTTGCTGGGATTATTTTTTAGAAGTGTATAATAGTCTATATCTTTTAGTTGTCTATGAGCTTCTGCTACATAGTCATCCCTAGATTGTATAACTATCCCTCCCCCTTTATCTGCCTGTTTGATTACCAGTAAGGGGTCACCCTTCAAAACTTTGATAGCTTCTCTCTCTTTTTTATTTAGATTTTGCATATGATAAACCGTAGACCTTCTCTTGTTTCTATCTGTTTTTGTACATAATGACTTAAAATCTTTCAATGTTTTATTGTAAAAAAAACACTAATAGCAGCACTTTTCTGATTCAAAGGAAAAAAGTTAGATTTCCTTTTAAATTTTGGACATGATAATTTTGAATTTTGATTAGAAACATCAAATAACATCAATTCTGTATTATCAGCATCATTGTTCTCTTGAAGCAATTCCTCTAATGTAAGAAGAATGGATTTATCCGATTCGTCTAAAACAATGGGGGACCACTCCCCATTTGGATGTATTTTTTCTAATTTTTTGATAGCAAAATATCTCTTCCTACAAAGATCTCTCGTGAATTTATTTAAATCGACAAATAACTAAAAAATATTAGGTTCTTTACTTGGAACAAAACTTAAACCTTTTTTTAACAGTAGTATCTGATCATTAGTTAAACTTTTTGATCTAAGATTATAGATTCCTTTACTATCTATCTGTACTTCGTTTTTCTGAGATCTCTTTCCTCCACCTCTGCATCCTCGTTTTCTCTGGCCCTTTTTGGTGTGTGATTTGATAGTGTTTTGTATGGATTTGGATGGTGATATGTGTTCTGCCTGGGAAAATCCCCTGGAGGAGCACCTGAAATTCCCTCCGATACATGTCTATCCTGATAATCTCCACGATATCTATTTCCTGATCTGAAAGTGTTATGTTGTTTATACGACAAGTTTCTTTTTGGTGAATATGTATCTATTTCTGATTTTGATTGTGTTCTAGTCCATATAGGTCTAGATACATGTTCACTATAATGATTGGTAACAAATCTCTCTGGCTTAGTTTTCTGTTTATTATATGTTCTGATTTTATTCATTTTGTAGTCATCTTGATCTCTAAACCATTTCTTTTTCTTAGTATACAATAGATCTTTCTCAAATTTTTCTACTCTATCATTTATTTGTTCATCTCTTTCTTTAAAAATAGGTTTTTCTTTGAATCTAAGCAAATCATCCTTAACTTTTTCAATTTTACTCACTGTATTATCAACTCTTTCATTTCTATAATTGACAAGGAGTTTCATTAATGACAGGGAACAATGGTCCAAGATAACATACCACATGCAAAAGGGATCGATTCTGTCAAATATTATTTAGATAAAGATCCCGTTATGAATTCTGGCCGACGTGATTTTGTTTTGGAAGCTATTCTTTATATTTTGACACATAATTATTTTTTGTTTGAAGATTGTTATTATTTACAGCGTCTTGGAACGGCCATGGGGACCAGGTTTGCACCAAGTTTTGCCAACCTCTATATGGGCCGCTTCGAAGAAGAGTACATCTGGGGCGGCCCATTTGGAGAGAACCTGGTCCTCTATGGCCGTTACATAGACGACTTATTTATTATTTGGAGTGGAGGGGCACAATTAGCACAAGAATTTGTTACATTTCTAAATAATAATAATTATAATTTGAAGTTCACTCACAATTTTGATTTATACACGACTCACTTTCTAGATATCACATTATCAATTAATAATAATAAAATCATTTCAACAAATTATGTTAAACCAGTAGGGGCAGGAAATTACCTTCATTACTCAAGTGGTCATTATAAACCATGGATAAGAAACATCCCAAAGAATCAAATTATTAGAATAAGACGCAATTGTTCGGAAGATTTAGCCTTCCAATCACAAGTTGAAATCCTCTTACATCAATTTAATGAGAGGGGTTATCCACCGCATATCTTAGAGGAGTCTAAAAGGTTTGCCAACTCACTTATGAGAAAAAATTTAGATGTAGAGTCAACTAATAAAGTTTCCTCAGTTACAATAGCAAAAAAAGAATCTAAGACTATAATCAAAGACACATCCATAGTAGACTCGTTGAAGTTTATTTCCAAGTTTAATAATAAATCTAAAGACATAAAAAAGATTGTTCTCGATAATTTCGAGTTGATTAAACAAGACTCTATTCTAAATAAATGTTTAACAGATAAACCGAGGGTTATCTTTAGGAGAAATAGGAATTTAAAAGAGATGCTGGCTCCCAGCTACCTAAAACCTCTTGACTCCACTGTAAATTCGTCATGGTTACCAAAAAGACCACCGGGTAGCTTTAGATGTAACAAACAAGTCTGTTTGACATGTAAATACATGCTAAATAAAACCACAAATGTCAGATCTACAACTAATGGTAATACTTTTACAATTAAACAATTCATTAATTGTGATACAGAATATTGTGTATATCTATTACAGTGTCCCTGCTCCCTTCAATATGTAGGGAGAACTATAAGGCCCTTGAAGTCTAGGTTCAGGGAACACAGACTAAATATCATTAAGAAACTACAGACTCATAGTGTATCTCGTCATTTTTCTAAGGTACATAATGGTGATCCATCCCTTCTCAGCATTGTTGGTTTGGAACAATTCTCCTGCACAAAAAGAGGGGGTGATAGGTTTAGAAAATTGTGCATTGGAGAATCCTCATGGATCTTCAAGTTAGACACTCTACACCCTAATGGCCTTAATGAAGCCTTGGATTATTCTTGTTTAGATTAATCTTTTCCCCTTCTTATAATCATATATATAAAAAAAGATGGGTTGGGTTGGATGTGTTCTACATCCTCCCCTTCCTTCCCTTTTACTTCCTCCCCTTTCCTTTTGAGATTTCCCCTTTTTTCGAATTATTTAAATTTTTCATCCTAGTCTTCTCCTTTTAGAATGTGTCCTCAGCGATATATTAAGATAATTCTTTATAAGATCCAAATACTATGATCGATGTCTGAATTAGAACAGAAAGTAATTATGATCACGATAATAGCAATTATTTTTAAGTGGTGATAAGTTCATACACTTATTATTCATTGAAAACTGGCAAAAAACAAAAAATGAAATTTAAAGTTATTCCACTCGTTGTTATCCTCTATCTGAATTTGCTTATCAATACGGAGTTTTATTATAGTTATGTTGAAATAATGAATTAATTCAGGATAAAAATCTATAACTTTTTTCTATATATGTATTAATTGTATATAATTATTATTAGTATATTATTTGTACACAAATCAATGAATATTGATAAGATCTAAATATTGATTATTCTGTTTTGGAGTATATAATGTTTGGGGATTTTTGTTTACAAATAAGAGAAAGTCGTTTAGTCAATAGTATACATAACATAGAAATGCACATCTGAATTTGATGTTTGACTAATAGACAGAAATGATGGTAATTTAGTTCAAATTAAGAATATACTCACTAATGTATAAATTCTGTTAGATTGACTCAGTAGATGGTTGATACAGTACTAATTACGTTGTAATAATAGCTCTAATTACAAAGAATAACCTTTTAATATGTGCAGCATACAATTTAAATATTTTAGCCCATTAAACAGATTCAGCTGTTACAAGTAATCCCATTAGAAAGAGTATAAATATGTGATCGATTAGAGAGGAGGTATCCGTCTTGAGGAAGTCTCCGGTTGCCAAGGAGACAAAACGCGTTGACACCCACTTTCTAAAGTCCAGCTGTTCGGCAATACCCGCTGATTGACCCTGCTAATGGCTTCTCACAGCCACAATCTACTATGGTCTGGTTAAACGCCGGGCGCTCCAGCCGGCGGCTTTCAGCAGGAGCCCTGACATCGATCTCCGTGCTGCGCTGCAGACGTCCGGTACTCCGCTCACCCGCACTGAGTGACTGCTGCTGGCCTCCGCAGTGAGGTCTAACACCCGTGGCGAGGAAGTGAGTTCTTTGGAGCCCTGTACACAGGTTGTCAAGAATCCTATTTATCCGGAGTGCAGCCATGCTACACGGCATTTTTCAAACCAGCTTTAATTAGCTTAAGCAATTTATACCCGCATATGTGCACAGATATCTAAACGGACCCTGTTCTTTCAAATTCTCAGGAACCAGCACATGGGTAAATATACATCATCATATATAAAAGTTCATCATTAACAAGGCTGTGATTATTCCTTGCGGGACATTTTATTAAACACTGGGACGCCAGTGTATTCATTTTTATATGGCATTATAACAAAGAATTCTTACTATATTGTATGCTATATTAATTCTGATTATTACTAATTAATTGTTGCTAAGTATATGCTGCTTGTTTTGTTCAAAATGTGTCATTTTTAACGATATTGGATAAAGAATTTATTGATACGTATCTTTTTAGTTCTACTGAGTCAATTATTCTATATGACAGACTGCACACTTTAGTTTAACTTGATACAGTGTACATATAGCGCGGAGTATATACTTTTTCTCTGCTTTATATAGTTGGCAACCTAGCTAGTTGTCTTACTCAGCTGCTTTTGATACACTTTAATTAATTTCAATTAATATCAGCGCCGGAAGAATAACAGTTAGGGGCAGGTGTCCTGTTCTGTTCATTCCTTTGAATTCTCTTTGTATATTGCTAATTCCTGGCTGCTATAAGTTTAATACATATATTACAACTTTAAAATTTATCATATATATTATATATATTATTTGGATTCTAGTGTGTGCAGTCTGACATGGCAGAATTTAGAAGTTATCATGATAGAAAAGGGAGGCGGGATTTATATTTGTCTACCTTTTCATATGAAGCAGATAAAGAAAATACTCAAACAGATCCTGATATGAACAAATTTTTCTACCAATTAGAGGATCTTCTAAAAGAGGAGATGCGTAATTGGTGGGACAGTGTGTCATTACAGAGATACATTGATGCCAAGATCGTCCCAAGAGGTTTGAGGGTCTTCAAGCATTTATCAATTAATGATAACCCTACCCTACAAAAACAATGGGATGAAATCTTGGACCAATGTTCCCTCTCATTAATGAAACTCCTTGTCAATTATAGAAATGAAAGAGTTGATAATACAGTGAGTAAAATTGAAAAAGTTAAGGATGATTTGCTTAGATTCAAAGAAAAACCTATTTTTAAAGAAAGAGATGAGCAAATAAATGATAGAGTAGAAAAATTTGAGAAAGATCTCTTGTATACTAAGAAAAAGAAATGGTTTAGAGATCAAGATGACTACAAAATGAATAAAATCAGAACATATAATAAACAGAAAACTAAGCCAGAGAGATTTGTTACCAATCATTATAGTGAACATGTATCTAGACCTATATGGACTAGAACACAATCAAAATCAGAAATAGATACATATTCACCAAAAAGAAACTTGTCGTATAAACAACATAACACTTTCAGATCAGGAAATAGATATCGTGGAGATTATCAGGATAGACATGTATCGGAGGGAATTTCAGGTGCTCCTCCAGGGGATTTTCCCAGGCAGAACACATATCACCATCCAAATCCGTACAAAACACTATCAAATCACACACCAAAAAGGGCCAGAGAAAACGAGGATGCAGAGGTGGAGGAAAGAGATCTCAGAAAAACGAAGTACAGATAGATAGTAAAGGAATCTATAATCTTACATCAAAAAGTTTAACTAATGATCAGATACTACTGTTAAAAAAAGGTTTAAGTTTTGTTCCAAGTAAAGAACCCAATATTTTTGAGTTATTTGTCGATTTAAATAAATTCACGAGAGATCTTTGTAGGAAGAGATATTTTGCTATCAAAAAATTAGAAAAAATACATCCAAATGGGGAGTGGTCCCCCATTGTTTTAGACGAATCGGATAAATCCAGTCTTCTTACATTAGAGGAATTGCTTCAAGAGAACAATGATGCTGATAATACAGAATTGATGTTATTTGATGTTTCTAATCTAAATTCAAAATTATCATGTCCAAAATTTAAAAGGAAATCTAACTTTTTTCCTTTGAATCAGAAAAGTGCTGCTATCAGTGTTGTTTACAATAAAACATTGAAAGATTTTAAGTCATTATGTACAAAAACAGATAGAAACAAGAGAAGGTCTACGGTTTATCATATGCAAAATCTAAATAAAAAAGAGAGAGAAGCTATCAAAGTTTTGAAGGATGACCCCTTACTGGTAATCAAACAGGCAGATAAAGGGGGAGGGATAGTTATACAATCTAGGGATGACTATGTAGCAGAAGCTCATAGACAACTAAAAGATATAGACTATTATACACTTCTAAAAAATAATCCCAGCAAACCTTTTCTGTCAGAACTAAAAAGTATACTACAATTAGCTAAAGATGAAGCTGTGATATCAGAAGATGAGTTTTATTTTTTGTTGCCCACACATCCCATCACTCCAATTTTTTTATCACTTACCCAAAATACATAAAGATTTGTCACATCCACCAGGGAGACCTATTATTTCGGGAGTGGATTCACTTTCTTCTAATTTATCCCACTTTGTAGACTTTCATTTACAGGGTCACGTGGCCACCTTAAAATAAGATACTCAACATATATTACAACAAACGGTAGGGAGGGATTGGACTGAAGGTTGGGGGTTTTTAACCCTAGATGTCCAATCCCTCTACACTAACATACCACATGCAAAAGGGATCGATTCTGTCAAATATTATTTAGATAAAGATCCCGTTATGAATTCTGGCCGACGTGATTTTGTTTTGGAAGCTATTCTTTATATTTTGACACATAATTATTTTTTGTTTGAAGATTGTTATTATTTACAGCGTCTTGGAACGGCCATGGGGACCAGGTTTGCACCAAGTTTTGCCAACCTCTATATGGGCCGCTTCGAAGAAGAGTACATCTGGGGCGGCCCATTTGGAGAGAACCTGGTCCTCTATGGCCGTTACATAGACGACTTATTTATTATTTGGAGTGGAGGGGCACAATTAGCACAAGAATTTGTTACATTTCTAAATAATAATAATTATAATTTGAAGTTCACTCACAATTTTGATTTATACACGACTCACTTTCTAGATATCACATTATCAATTAATAATAATAAAATCATTTCAACAAATTATGTTAAACCAGTAGCGGCAGGAAATTACCTTCATTACTCAAGTGGTCATTATAAACCATGGATAAGAAACATCCCAAAGAATCAAATTATTAGAATAAGACGCAATTGTTCGGAAGATTTAGCCTTCCAATCACAAGTTGAAATCCTCTTACATCAATTTAATGAGAGGGGTTATCCACCGCATATCTTAGAGGAGTCTAAAAGGTTTGCCAACTCACTTATGAGAAACAATTTAGATGTAGAGTCAACTAATAAAGTTTCCTCAGTTACAATAGCAAAAAAAGAATCTAAGACTATAATCAAAGACACACCCATAGTAGACTCGTTGAAGTTTATTTCCAAGTTTAATAATAAATCTAAAGACATAAAAAAGATTGTTCTCGATAATTTCGAGTTGATTAAACAAGACTCTATTCTAAATAAATGTTTAACAGATAAACAAGGGTTATCTTTAGGAGAAATAGGAATTTAAAAGAGATGCTGGCTCCCAGCTACCTAAAACCTCTTGACTCCACTGTAAATTCGTCATGGTTACCAAAAAGACCACCGGGTAGCTTTAGATGTAACAAACAAGTCTGTTTGACATGTAAATACATGCTAAATAAAACCACAAATGTCAGATCTACAACTAATGGTAATACTTTTACAATTAAACAATTCATTAATTGTGATACAGAATATTGTGTATATCTATTACAGTGTCCCTGCTCCCTTCAATATGTAGGGAGAACTATAAGGCCCTTGAAGTCTAGGTTCAGGGAACACAGACTAAATATCATCAAGAAACTACAGACTCATAGTGTATCTCGTCATTTTTCTAAGGTACATAATGGTGATCCATCCCTTCTCAGCATTGTTGGTTTGGAACAATTCTCCTGCACAAAAAGAGGGGGTGATAGGTTTAGAAAATTGTGCATTGGAGAATCCTCATGGATCTTCAAGTTAGACACTCTACACCCTAATGGCCTTAATGAAGCCTTGGATTATTCTTGTTTAGATTAATTTTTTCCCCTTCTTATAATCATATATATAAAAAAAGATGGGTTGGGTTGGATGTGTTCTACATCCTCCCCTTCCTTCCCTTTTACTTCCTCCCCTTTCCTTTTGAGATTTCCCCTTTTTTCGAATTATTTAAATTTTTCATCCTAGTCTTCTCCTTTTAGAATGTGTCCTCAGCGATATATTAAGATAATTCTTTATAAGATCCAAATACTATAATCGATGTCTGAATTAGAACAGAAAGTAATTATGATCACGATAATAGCAATTATTTTTAAGTGGTGATAAGTTCATACACTTATTATTCATTGAAAACTGGCAAAAAACAAAAAATGAAATTTAAAGTTATTCCACTCGTTGTTATCCTCTATCTGAATTTGCTTATCAATACGGAGTTTTATTATAGTTATGTTGAAATAATGAATTAATTCAGGATAAAAATCTATAACTTTTTTCTATATATGTATTAATTGTATATAATTATTATTAGTATATTATTTGTACACAAATCAATGAATATTGATAAGATCTAAATATTGATTATTCTGTTTGGGAGTATATAATGTTTGGGGATTTTTGTTTACAAATAAGAGAAAGTCGTTTAGTCAATAGTATACATAACAGAAATGCACATCTGAATTTGATGTTTGACTAATAGACAGAAATGATGGTAATTTAGTTCAAATTAAGAATATACTCACTAATGTATAAATTCTGTTAGATTGACTCAGTAGATGGTTGATACAGTACTAATTACGTTGTAATAATAGCTCTAATTACAAAGAATAACCTTTTAATATGTGCAGCATACAATTTAAATATTTTAGCCCATTAAACAGATTCAGCTGTTACAAGTAATCCCATTAGAAAGAGTATAAATATGTGATCGAATAGAGAGGAGGTATCCGTCTTGAGGAAGTCTCCGGTTGCCAAGGAGACGAAACGCGTTGACGCCCACTTTCTAAAGTCCAGCTGTTCGGCAATACCCGCTGATTGACCCTGCTAACGGCTTCTCACAGCCACAATCTACTACGGTCTGGTTAAACGCCGGGCGCTCCAGCCGGCGGCTTTCAGCAGGAGCCCTGACATCGATCTCCGTGCTGCGCTGCAGACGTCCGGTACTCCGCTCACCCGCACTGAGTGACTGCTGCTGGCCTCCGCAGTGAGGTCTAACACCCGTGGCGAGGAAGTGAGTTCTTTGGAGCCCTGTACACAGGTTGTCAAGAATCCTATTTATCCGGAGTGCAGCCGTGCTACACGGCATTTTTCAAACCAGCTTTAATTAGCTTAAGCAATTTATACCCGCATATGTGCACAGATATCTAAACGGACCCTGTTCTTTCAAATTCTCAGGAACCAGCACATGGGTAAATATACATCATCATATATAAAAGTTCATCATTAACAAGGCTGTGATTATTCCTTGCGGGACATTTTATTAAACACTGGGACGCCAGTGTATTCATTTTTATATGGCATTATAACAAAGAATTCTTACTATATTGTATGCTATATTAATTCTGATTATTACTAATTAATTGTTGCTAAGTATATGCTGCTTGTTTTGTTCAAAATGTGTCATTTTTAACGATATTGGATAAAGAATTTATCGATACGTATCTTTTTAGTTCTACTGAGTCAATTATTCTATATGACAGACTGCACACTTTAGTTTAACTTGATACAGTGTACATATAGCGTGGAGTATATACTTTTTCTCTGCTTTATATAGTTGGCAACCTAGCTAGTTGTCTTACTCAGCTGCTTTTGATACACTTTAATTAATTTCAATTAATATCAGCGCCGGAAGAATAACAGTTAGGGGCAGGTGTCCTGTTCTGTTCATTCCTTTGAATTCTCTTTGTATATTGCTAATTCCTGGCGGCTATAAGTTTAATACATATATTACAACTTTAAAATTTATCATATATATTATATATATTATTTGGATTCTAGTGTGTGCAGTCTGACATGGCAGAATTTAGAAGTTATCATGATAGAAAAGGGAGGCGGGATTTATATTTGTCTACCTTTTCATATGAAGCAGATAAAGAAAATACTCAAACAGATCCTGATATGAACAAACTCTTCTACCAATTAGAGGATCTTCTAAAAGAGGAGATGCGTAATTGGTGGGACAGTGTGTCATTACAGAGATACATTGATGCCAAGATCGTCCCAAGAGGTTTGAGGGTCTTCAAGCATTTATCAATTAATGATAACCCTACCCTACAAAAACAATGGGATGAAATCTTGGACCAATGTTCCCTCTCATTAATGAAACTCCTTGTCAATTATAGAAATGAAAGAGTTGATAATACAGTGAGTAAAATTGAAAAAGTTAAGGATGATTTGCTTAGATTCAAAGAAAAACCTATTTTTAAAGAAAGAGATGAGCAAATAAATGATAGAGTAGAAAAATTTGAGAAAGATCTCTTGTATACTAAGAAAAAGAAATGGTTTAGAGATCAAGATGACTACAAAATGAATAAAATCAGAACATATAATAAACAGAAAACTAAGCCAGAGAGATTTGTTACCAATCATTATAGTGAACATGTATCTAGACCTATATGGACTAGAACACAATCAAAATCAGAAATAGATACATATTCACCAAAAAGAAACTTGTCGTATAAACAACATAACACTTTCAGATCAGGAAATAGATATCGTGGAGATTATCAGGATAGACATGTATCGGAGGGAATTTCAGGTGCTCCTCCAGGGGATTTTCCCAGGCAGAACACATATCACCATCCAAATCCGTACAAAACACTATCAAATCACACACCAAAAAGGGCCAGAGAAAACGAGGATGCAGAGGTGGAGGAAAGAGATCTCAGAAAAACGAAGTACAGATAGATAGTAAAGGAATCTATAATCTTACATCAAAAAGTTTAACTAATGATCAGATACTACTGTTAAAAAAAGGTTTAAGTTTTGTTCCAAGTAAAGAACCCAATATTTTTGAGTTATTTGTCGATTTAAATAAATTCACGAGAGATCTTTGTAGGAAGAGATATTTTGCTATCAAAAAATTAGAAAAAATACATCCAAATGGGGAGTGGTCCCCCATTGTTTTAGACGAATCGGATAAATCCATTCTTCTTACATTAGAGGAATTGCTTCAAGAGAACAATGATGCTGATAATACAGAATTGATGTTATTTGATGTTTCTAATCTAAATTCAAAATTATCATGTCCAAAATTTAAAAGGAAATCTAACTTTTTTCCTTTGAATCAGAAAAGTGCTGCTATTAGTGTTGTTTACAATAAAACATTGAAAGATTTTAAGTCATTATGTACAAAAACAGATAGAAACAAGAGAAGGTCTACGGTTTATCATATGCAAAATCTAAATAAAAAAGAGAGAGAAGCTATCAAAGTTTTGAAGGATGACCCCTTACTGGTAATCAAACAGGCAGATAAAGGGGGAGGGATAGTTATACAATCTAGGGATGACTATGTAGCAGAAGCTCATAGACAACTAAAAGATATAGACTATTATACACTTCTAAAAAATAATCCCAGCAAACCTTTTCTGTCAGAACTAAAAAGTATACTACAATTAGCTAAAGATGAAGCTGTGATATCAGAAGATGAGTTTTATTTTTTGTTGCCCACACATCCCATCACTCCAATTTTTTATCACTTACCCAAAATACATAAAGATTTGTCACATCCACCAGGGAGACCTATTATTTCGGGAGTGGATTCACTTTCTTCTAATTTATCCCACTTTGTAGACTTTCATTTACAGGGTCACGTGGCCACCTTAAAATCTCATATCAAAGATACTCAACATATATTACAACAAACGGTAGGGAGGGATTGGACTGAAGGTTGGGGGTTTTTAACCCTAGATGTCCAATCCCTCTACACTAACATACCACATGCAAAAGGGATCGATTCTGTCAAATATTATTTAGATAAAGATCCCGTTATGAATTCTGGCCGACGTGATTTTGTTTTGGAAGCTATTCTTTATATTTTGACACATAATTATTTTTTGTTTGAAGATTGTTATTATTTACAGCGTCTTGGAACGGCCATGGGGACCAGGTTTGCACCAAGTTTTGCCAACCTCTATATGGGCCGCTTCGAAGAAGAGTACATCTGGGGCAGCCCATTTGGAGAGAACCTGGTCCTCTATGGCCGTTACATAGACAACTTATTTATTATTTGGAGTGGAGGGGCACAATTAGCACAAGAATTTGTTACATTTCTAAATAATAATAATTATAATTTGAAGTTCACTCACAATTTTGATTTATACACGACTCACTTTCTAGATATCACATTATCAATTAATAATAATAAAATCATTTCAACAAATTATGTTAAACCAGTAGGGGCAGGAAATTACCTTCATTACTCAAGTGGTCATTATAAACCATGGATAAGAAACATCCCAAAGAATCAAATTATTAGAATAAGACGCAATTGTTCGGAAGATTTAGCCTTCCAATCACAAGTTGAAATCCTCTTACATCAATTTAATGAGAGGGGTTATCCACCGCATATCTTAGAGGAGTCTAAAAGGTTTGCCAACTCACTTATGAGAAACAATTTAGATGTAGAGTCAACTGATAAAGTTTCCTCAGTTACAATAGCAAAAAAAGAATCTAAGACTATAATCAAAGACACACCCATAGTAGACTCGTTGAAGTTTATTTCCAAGTTTAATAATAAATCTAAAGACATAAAAAAGATTGTTCTCGATAATTTTGAGTTGATTAAACAAGACTCTATTCTAAATAAATGTTTAACAGATAAACCGAGGGTTATCTTTAGGAGAAATAGGAATTTAAAAGAGATGCTGGCTCCCAGCTACCTAAAACCTCTTGACTCCACTGTAAATTCGTCATGGTTACCAAAAAGACCACCGGGTAGCTTTAGATGTAACAAACAAGTCTGTTTGACATGTAAATACATGCTAAATAAAACCACAAATGTCAGATCTACAACTAATGGTAATACTTTTACAATTAAACAATTCATTAATTGTGATACAGAATATTGTGTATATCTATTACAGTGTCCCTGCTCCCTTCAATATGTAGGGAGAACTATAAGGCCCTTGAAGTCTAGGTTCAGGGAACACAGACTAAATATCATTAAGAAACTACAGACTCATAGTGTATCTCGTCATTTTTCTAAGGTACATAATGGTGATCCATCCCTTCTCAGCATTGTTGGTTTGGAACAATTCTCCTGCACAAAAAGAGGGGGTGATAGGTTTAGAAAATTGTGCATTGGAGAATCCTCATGGATCTTCAAGTTAGACACTCTACACCCTAATGGCCTTAATGAAGCCTTGGATTATTCTTGTTTAGATTAATCTTTTCCCCTTCTTATAATCATATATATAAAAAAAGATGGGTTGGGTTGGATGTGTTCTACATCCTCCCCTTCCTTCCCTTTTACTTCCTCCCCTTTCCTTTTGAGATTTCCCCTTTTTTCGAATTATTTAAATTTTTCATCCTAGTCTTCTCCTTTTAGAATGTGTCCTCAGCGATATATTAAGATAATTCTTTATAAGATCCAAATACTATGATCGATGTCTGAATTAGAACAGAAAGTAATTATGATCACGATAATAGCAATTATTTTTAAGTGGTGATAAGTTCATACACTTATTATTCATTGAAAACTGGCAAAAAACAAAAAATGAAATTTAAAGTTATTCCACTCGTTGTTATCCTCTATCTGAATTTGCTTATCAATACGGAGTTTTATTATAGTTATGTTGAAATAATGAATTAATTAAGGATAAAAATCTATAACTTTTTTCTATATATGTATTAATTGTATATAATTATTATTAGTATATTATTTGTACACAAATCAATGAATATTGATAAGATCTAAATATTGATTATTCTGTTTGGGAGTATATAATGTTTGGGGATTTTTGTTTACAAATAAGAGAAAGTCGTTTAGTCAAGAGTATACATAACATAGAAATGCACGTCTGAATTTGATGTTTGACTAATAGACAGAAATGATGGTAATTTAGTTCAAATTAAGAATATACTCACTAATGTATAAATTCTGTTAGATTGACTCAGTAGATGGTTGATACAGTACTAATTACGTTGTAATAATAGCTCTAATTACAAAGAATAACCTTTTAATATGTGCAGCATACAATTTAAATATTTTAGCCCATTAAACAGATTCAGCTGTTACAAGTAATCCCATTAGAAAGAGTATAAATATGTGATCGAATAGAGAGGAGGTATCCGTCTTGAGGAAGTCTCCGGTTGCCAAGGAGACGAAACACGTTGACGCCCACTTTCTAAAGTCCAGCTGTTCGGCAATACCCGCTGATTGACCCTGCTAACGGCTTCTCACAGCCACAATCTACTACGGTCTGGTTAAACGCCGGGCGCTCCAGCCGGCGGCTTTCAGCAGGAGCCCTGACATCGATCTCCGTGCTGCGCTGCAGACGTCCGGTACTCCGCTCACCCGCACTAAGTGACTGCTGCTGGCCTCCGCAGTGAGGTCTAACACCCGTGGCGAGGAAGTGAGTTCTTTGGAGCCCTGTACACAGGTTGTCAAGAATCCTATTTATCCGGAGTGCAGCCGTGCTACACGGCATTTTTCAAACCAGCTTTAATTAGCTTAAGCAATTTATACCCGCATATGTGCACATATATCTAAACGGACCCTGTTCTTTCAAATTCTCAGGAACCAGCACATGGGTAAATATACATCATCATATATAAAAGTTCATCATTAACAAGGCTGTGATTATTCCTTGCGGGACATTTTATTAAACACTGGGACGCCAGTGTATTCATTTTTATATGGCATTATAACAAAGAATTCTTACTATATTGTATGCTATATTAATTCTGATTATTACTAATTAATTGTTGCTAAGTATATGCTGCTTGTTTTGTTCAAAATGTGTCATTTTTAACGATATTGGATAAAGAATTTATCGATACGTATCTTTTTAGTTCTACTGAGTCAATTATTCTATATGACAGACTGCACACTTTAGTTTAACTTGATACAGTGTACATATAGCGCGGAGTATATACTTTTTCTCTGCTTTATATAGTTGGCAACCTAGCTAGTTGTCTTACTCAGCTGCTTTTGATACACTTTAATTAATTTCAATTAATATCAGCGCCGGAAGAATAACAGTTAGGGGCAGGTGTCCTGTTCTGTTCATTCCTTTGAATTCTCTTTGTATATTGCTAATTCCTGGCTGCTATAAGTTTAATACATATATTACAACTTTAAAATTTATCATATATATTATATATATTATTTGGATTCTAGTGTGTGCAGTCTGACATGGCAGAATTTAGAAGTTATCATGATAGAAAAGGGAGGCGGGATTTATATTTGTCTACCTTTTTTATATGAAGCAGATAAAGAAAATACTCAAACAGATCCTGATATGAACAAACTCTTCTACCAATTAGAGGATCTTCTAAAAGAGGAGATGCGTAATTGGTGGGACAGTGTGTCATTACAGAGATACACTGATGCCAAGATCGTCCCAAGAGGTTTGAGGGTCTTCAAGCATTTATCAATTAATGATAACCCTACCCTACAAAAACAATGGGATGAAATCTTGGACCAATGTTCCCTCTCATTAATGAAACTCCTTGTCAATTATAGAAATGAAAGAGTTGATAATACAGTGAGTAAAATTGAAAAAGTTAAGGATGATTTGCTTAGATTCAAAGAAAAACCTATTTTTAAAGAAAGAGATGAGCAAATAAATGATAGAGTAGAAAAATTTTAGAAAGATCTCTTGTATACTAAGAAAAAGAAATGGTTTAGAGATCAAGATGATTACAAAATGAATAAAATCAGAACATATAATAAACAGAAAACTAAGCCAGAGAGATTTGTTACCAATCATTATAGTGCACATGTATCTAGACCTATATGGACTAGAACACAATCAAAATCAGAAATAGATACATATTCACCAAAAAGAAACTTGTCGTATAAACAACTTAACACTTTCAGATCAGGAAATAGATATCGTGGAGATTATCAGGATAGACATGTATCGGAGGGAATTTCAGGTGCTCCTCCAGGGGATTTTCCCAGGCAGAACACATATCACCATCCAAATCCGTACAAAACACTATCAAATCACACACCAAAAAGGACCAGAGAAAACGAGGATGCAGAGGTGGAGGAAAGAGATCTCAGAAAAACGAAGTACAGATAGATAGTAAAGGAATCTATAATCTTACATCAAAAAGTTTAACTAATGATCAGATACTACTGTTAAAAAAAGGTTTAAGTTTTGTTCCAAGTAAAGAACCCAATATTTTTTAGTTATTTGTCGATTTAAATAAATTCACGAGAGATCTTTGTAGGAAGAGATATTTTGCTATCAAAAAATTAGAAAAAATACATCCAAATGGGGAGTGGTCCCCCATTGTTTTAGACGAATCGGATAAATCCATTCTTCTTACATTAGAGGAATTGCTTCAAGAGAACAATGATGCTGATAATACAGAATTGATGTTATTTGATGTTTCTAATCAAAATTCAAAATTATCATGTCCAAAATTTAAAAGGAAATCTAACTTTTTTCCTTTGAATCAGAAAAGTGCTGCTATTAGTGTTGTTTACAATAAAACATTGAAAGATTTTAAGTCATTATGTACAAAAACAGATAGAAACAAGAGAAGGTCTACGGTTTATCATATGCAAAATCTAAATAAAAAAGAGAGAGAAGCTATCAAAGTTTTGAAGGATGACCCCTTACTGGTAATCAAACAGGCAGATAAAGGGGGAGGGATAGTTATACAATCTAGGGATGACTATGTAGCAGAAGCTCATAGACAACTAAAAGATATAGACTATTATACACTTCTAAAAAATAATCCCAGCAAACCTTTTCTGTCAGAACTAAAAAGTATACTACAATTAGCTAAAGATGAAGCTGTGATATCAGAAGATGAGTTTTATTTTTTGTTGCCCACACATCCCATCACTCCAATTTTTTATCACTTACCCAAAATACATAAAGATTTGTCACATCCACCAGGGAGACCTATTATTTCGGGAGTGGATTCACTTTCTTCTAATTTATCCCACTTTGTAGACTTTCATTTACAGGGTCACGTGGCCACCTTAAAATCTCATATCAAAGATACTCAACATATATTACAACAAACGGTAGGGAGGGATTGGACTGAAGGTTGGGGGTTTTTAACCCTAGATGTCCAATCCCTCTACACTAACATACCACATGCAAAAGGGATCGATTCTGTCAAATATTATTTAGATAAAGATCCCGTTATGAATTCTGGCCGACGTGATTTTGTTTTGGAAGCTATTCTTTATATTTTGACACATAATTATTTTTTGTTTGAAGATTGTTATTATTTACAGCGTCTTGGAACGGCCATGGGGACCAGGTTTGCACCAAGTTTTGCCAACCTCTATATGGGCCGCTTCGAAGAAGAGTACATCTGGGGCGGCCCATTTGGAGAGAACCTGGTCCTCTATGGCCGTTACATAGACAACTTATTTATTATTTGGAGTGGAGGGGCACAATTAGCACAAGAATTTGTTACATTTCTAAATAATAAGAATTATAATTTGAAGTTCACTCACAATTTTGATTTATACACGACTCACTTTCTAGATATCACATTATCAATTAATAATAATAAAATCATTTCAACAAATTATGTTAAACCAGTAGGGGCAGGAAATTACCTTCATTACTCAAGTGGTCATTATAAACCATGGATAAGAAACATCCCAAAGAATCAAATTATTAGAATAAGACGCAATTGTTCGGAAGATTTAGCCTTCCAATCACAAGTTGAAATCCTCTTACATCAATTTAATGAGAGGGGTTATCCACCGCATATCTTAGAGGAGTCTAAAAGGTTTGCCAACTCACTTATGAGAAACAATTTAGATGTAGAGTCAACTGATAAAGTTTCCTCAGTTACAATAGCAAAAAAAGAATCTAAGACTATAATCAAAGACACACCCATAGTAGACTCGTTGAAGTTTATTTCCAAGTTTAATAATAAATCTAAAGACATAAAAAAGATTGTTCTCGATAATTTTGAGTTGATTAAACAAGACTCTATTCTAAATAAATGTTTAACAGATAAACCGAGGGTTATCTTTAGGAGAAATAGGAATTTAAAAGAGATGCTGGCTCCCAGCTACCTAAAACCTCTTGACTCCACTGTAAATTCGTCATGGTTACCAAAAAGACCACCGGGTAGCTTTAGATGTAACAAACAAGTCTGTTTGACATGTAAATACATGCTAAATAAAACCACAAATGTCAGATCTACAACTAATGGTAATACTTTTACAATTAAACAATTCATTAATTGTGATACAGAATATTGTGTATATCTATTACAGTGTCCCTGCTCCCTTCAATATGTAGGGAGAACTATAAGGCCCTTGAAGTCTAGGTTCAGGGAACACAGACTAAATATCATTAAGAAACTACAGACTCATAGTGTATCTCGTCATTTTTCTAAGGTACATAATGGTGATCCATCCCTTCTCAGCATTGTTGGTTTGGAACAATTCTCCTGCACAAAAAGAGGGGGTGATAGGTTTAGAAAATTGTGCATTGGAGAATCCTCATGGATCTTCAAGTTAGACACTCTACACCCTAATGGCCTTAATGAAGCCTTGGATTATTCTTGTTTAGATTAATCTTTTCCCCTTCTTATAATCATATATATAAAAAAAGATGGGTTGGGTTGGATGTGTTCTACATCCTCCCCTTCCTTCCCTTTTACTTCCTCCCCTTTCCTTTTGAGATTTCCCCTTTTTTCGAATTATTTAAATTTTTCATCCTAGTCTTCTCCTTTTAGAATGTGTCCTCAGCGATATATTAAGATAATTCTTTATAAGATCCAAATACTATGATCGATGTCTGAATTAGAACAGAAAGTAATTATGATCACGATAATAGCAATTATTTTTAAGTGGTGATAAGTTCATACACTTATTATTCATTGAAAACTGGCAAAAAACAAAAAATGAAATTTAAAGTTATTCCACTCATTGTTATCCTCTATCTGAATTTGCTTATCAATACGGAGTTTTATTATAGTTATGTTGAAATAATGAATTAATTCAGGATAAAAATCTATAACTTTTTTCTATATATGTATTAATTGTATATAATTATTATTAGTATATTATTTGTACACAAATCAATGAATATTGATAAGATCTAAATATTGATTATTCTGTTTGGGAGTATATAATGTTTGGGGATTTTTGTTTACAAATAAGAGAAAGTCGTTTAGTCAATAGTATACATAACATAGAAATGCACGTCTGAATTTGATGTTTGACTAATAGACAGAAATGATGGTAATTTAGTTCAAATTAAGAATATACTCACTAATGTATAAATTCTGTTAGATTGACTCAGTAGATGGTTGATACAGTACTAATTACGTTGTAATAATAGCTCTAATTACAAAGAATAACCTTTTAATATGTGCAGCATACAATTTAAATATTTTAGCCCATTAAACAGATTCAGCTGTTACAAGTAATCCCATTAGAAAGAGTATAAATATGTGATCGAATAGAGAGGAGGTATCCATCTTGAGGAAGTCTCCGGTTGCCAAGGAGACGAAACGCGTTGACGCCCACTTTCTAAAGTCCAGCTGTTCGGCAATACCCGCTGATTGACCCTGCTAACGGCTTCTCACAGCCACAATCTACTACGGTCTGGTTAAACGCCGGGCGCTCCAGCCGGCGGCTTTCAGCAGGAGCCCTGACATCGATCTCCGTGCTGCGCTGCAGACGTCCGGTACACCGCTCACCCGCACTGAGTGACTGCTGCTGGCCTCCGCAGTGAGGTCTAACACCCGTGGCGAGGAAGTGAGTTCTTTGGAGCCCTGTACACAGGTTGTCAAGAATCCTATTTATCCGGAGTGCAGCCGTGCTACACGGCATTTTTCAAACCAGCTTTAATTAGCTTAAGCAATTTATACCCGCATATGTGCACAGATATCTAAACGGACCCTGTTCTTTCAACTTCTCAGGAATCAGCACATGGGTAAATATACATCATCATATATAAAAGTTCATCATTAACAAGGCTGTGATTATTCCTTGCGGGACATTTTATTAAACACTGGGACGCCAGTGTATTCATTTTTATATGGCATTATAACAAAGAATTCTTACTATATTGTATGCTATATTAATTCTGATTATTACTAATTAATTGTTGCTAAGTATATGCTGCTTGTTTTGTTCAAAATGTGTCATTTTTAGCGATATTGGATAAAGAATTTATTGATACGTATCTTTTTAGTTCTACTGAGTCAATTATTCTATATGACAGACTGCACACTTTAGTTTAACTTGATACAGTGTACATATAGCGCGGAGTATATACTTTTTCTCTGTTGGAGTACCAGAGCAGACACCAAGGCTGATTTCAACCGGGCAAACGCTACCTCAGCTTCTGACGACCAGTGACTTGGGTCAGACCCCTTTTTAGTTAGGGCAGTAATAGGTGCAACAATGGTAGAAAATCCCTTTATAAATTTCCGGTAGTAATTTGCAAAGCCCAGAAATCTTTGTACCGCTTTCAAGGAGAGAGGCTGAGTCCAGTCCCGAATGGCAGTGAGTTTCTCCGGATCCATGCGAAGCTCCGTACCTGAGATGACATATCCGAGGAATGGAATTGAAGGGACCCGAAGACACATTTGGAAATCTTGCCGTAGAGACGATTCCTTTGTAGGCGAAGAAGTACTTCTTTGACCTGTACTCTGTGCTCTGCAAGATTCTTAGATAATATCAGAATGTCATCCAAGTACACCACTACGCTTTGATATAACATATCTCGGAAGATTTCATTTACAAATCCCAGAAAAACGTCAGGGGCATTGCTGAGGCCAAACGGCATTACCAGATACTCGTAATGCCCGTCCCTGGTATTGAAGGCCGTCTTCCATTCGTCCCTCTGTCGGATATGTATCAAATTATAGGCTCCTCTTAAATCGAGCTTAGTGAAAACGTGGGCTCCACGAACCCTATCAAATAGCTCCGTGATTAGCGGTAGAGGGTATTTGTTCTTAACGGTGATATCGTTTAAGCCACGATAATCAATACATGGTCTTAACCCTCCGTCCTTCTTCTTCACGAAAAAGAGACCTACTCCAGCCGGGCAGGTAGAGGGGCGAATGAATCCTTTCAGCAGATTAGACTTGATGTACTCCAACATAGCTTGGGTCTCGGGTAATGATAAGGGATATGTGCGTCCCCGAGGTGGCATTCTCCCTGGGATAAGCTCAATGGGACAGTCCCAGGGTCTATGCGGTGGTAACTGATCGGCCGCCTGTTCTGAAAATACGTCTGTGAACTCCCGATAGGCCTCTGGAATGAGCTCCTCATCCGATTTGGAAGATGCACAGAGCGGGTAAACAGGAGTGAGACAATTAGAGTGACAAAACGAACTCCAGGACACTATTTGTGATGACTTCCAGTCGACGTGAGGATTGTGAATTCTAAGCCAAGGTAGACCAAGAACAAGATCGTGAGGCATCTCCGGAATTACTAGGAACTCCAGATGTTTTTGATGCAGAGCTCCGACCTGCAGCTTGATTGGCTCTGTGCGACTTGTAATAAAACCGTTAGATATTTTGGTACCATTGATGGCGGTCAACGTAATAGGTCGTTTGACAGACTGTAACTGTAAACCCAGACTCTGAACACAAGAAAGAGAAACAAAGTTCCCTGCAGCCCCAGAGTCCAGCAGGGCTTTAACAGGTTTAGCTATAGACTCAGAAAACAGAGACACGGAGAGTAAACAATCCACTGTCGGAGAAGATTTAGATGTAACCCCTAACTCGACTTCTCCGGAACAAGCTAGGACTACCCGTTTCCCGGACGGGACTTGCAGAATTTGATAAAGTGATCCGCGGCTCCACAGTAGAGGCAGAGTTTACCCTCACGACGGCGCTGTCGTTCTTCCGGGGACAGCCGGGATCGATTGATTTGCATGGGTTCATCCGAACTTGGGGTAACTGTTTGCTTAGACGGGAGAGACCGGAATCTGGATCGATCCGACCGACTACGTTCTACGATCTGATGACTACGTACGTTCTGCATACGGAGATCCACCGTAACGCAGAGTGAGATCAACTGTTCTAAGGAATCTGGCAGATTCCTAGTGACCAGCTCGTCTTTTAGATGGTCGGAGAGCCCGTTCCAGAAAGCGGCACGGAGAGCATCATTATTCCAGCGTAGTTCCGAGGCTATGGTCTGGAAGTGAATCACATACTGTCCCACTGAACGGGAGCCTTGACGGACTCGGAGCGGGTCCGAGGAAGCAGCGGTTATTCTGCCGGGCTCATCAAAATTCCTTCGGAATGACGCAATGAAATTGGTGTAACTGGAAACCAAAGGGTCAGATCGCTCCCAGAACGAAGACACCCAATCCAACGCTGAACCTTCAAGCAAGGTAATAATGTATGCCACTTTGGCCCGATCCGTGGGGAAGTTGTGTGAGAGAAGTTCAAAATGCACCTCGCATTGATTGAGAAAACCACGGCAATTCTTTGGATTCCCATTATAGCGAGAGGGAGTGGGAAGCTGAAGGCGTGACCTGGTTCCGGACAAGGATTGAACATTACTGGTGGCAACCACTGGAGTGGGTACTGGAACTGGAGCCGGAACTACAGAAGCCAGGGAAGCCTGAATTTTATCCAGCCGGCCGGATAATTCCTGGAGATACTGCATCAACTGGCCCTGTGCCGCCTCCTGACTCTGAACTCGGGAAACTAAGTTTTGGATGGCACTTGATTCTGGGTTCCGATCCCCCAGGTCCATGTTGCCTGATGATACTGTCACTGACCTGGGTTCGGAGTGTTGAGAACTCGGGGGTTCTTCCGATGATCGGAAAGAGGAACCACAGCTGGGCCGGAGCAGGGATGGCCGGATGTAGGTTTTCCTCATGCAGAACTAGCCGTAGTAACTGGCGTATAATGCTGAAGAATTAAATGATAATTTGAGAACGATGGCGAAGCACACAGAAGAATGAAGAACGTGTGACCGATGCTGCAGAAATGAATGAGGATTTGAGAACGATGGTGAAGCACACAGAAGAATGAAGAACTTGTGAGCGATGCTGAAGAAATGGATGATGATTTGAGAACGATGGTGAAGCACACTGAAGAATGAAGAATTTGTGAGCGATGTTTGAAGAATGAGAAGCTTGTGAGCGATGTTGAAGAATGAGAAGCTTGTGAGTGATGTTGAAACATGAGAAGCTTGTGAGCGATGTTGAAGAATGAGAAGCTTGTGAGCGATGTTGAAGAAATGAATGAGGATTTAAGATTCAGTGTAACTCTGGAAGTATGGAAGGCGTTCCACTTGGAGATATCATGTAATACAGGAAACACAGGAGGTGTCCCCCTAAGAGAAACACTGTAACTCAGAGAATGTCCCACTGAGTGATACACTGTAACGCTGGTAGCACAGTGAATGTTCCACGGAGTGATACACTGTAACGCTGGTAGCACAGTGAATGTTCCACTGAGTGATACACTGTAACGCAGGTAGCACAGTGATTGTTCCACTGAGTGATACACTGTAACGCAGGTAGCACAGTGATTGTTCCACTAGGTGATACACTGTAACGCTGGTAGCACAGTGATTGTACCACTGAGTGATACTCTGCAAACGCTGGAAGCACAAGGAATGTTCCACTGAGAGATACTCTGCAAACGCTGGAAGCACAAGGAATGTTCCACTGAGAGATACTCTGCAAACGCTGGAAGCACAAGGAATGTTCCACTGAGAGATACTCTGCAAACGCTGGTACACAGGAGATGTTCAGTTAAAGAACTGACTGAACGCTGCTAGCACTGGTGATCATAGAAGAGACGATACTCAGGCGCCGGAGCTCTGCACGACGTCTTCCTTTGAACTTCCCGCTCTCTCCCAATTGGCGGAAGGGGCCGATGATTTCACTCGCCCACCACACTCCCGTGAACGCCAGGAGCAATGGCGGCGCACACACCCGGGAACCCGCCGGAGGCAGCGCCAGCAAGACGCAACAACCCGGAGCCCCCCGGGAGACCCAGCGCGCCCGGAGCGGTAAGCGCGGCAGCCGCAGCGCCGCGAGTGTGACAGTCATTTATTTTGTACTTTCTTGACATGGCTACTAGTAACAGATGCACAGGCCAAATTTTTAGAGCTATGTGTGCAAATGCTAGGAGCTTAGGAGACAAAATTCCAGAGATAATTGCAATAATGACAAGGGATAACCTGGATAGGAAGGATAGAATGGGAAGAATCGGAGGAGGGGTAGCAATGTATGTGAAAAAAAACACAAAAATGCTACTTTAATACAAAATATCGAAGACAAAACTGGGGCCCTTTGGGTCACCATAGAAACCGGGGAGAAGGATATTATTCACATTGGGGGATCTGTAGACCACCAGGCCAGGGACAGGATTTGGACAGGAACCGATTGTTGGACATCACTAAAATGACTTTAAAAGGGAGAAGTCATAATCATGGGAGACTTTAATTTACCTGATGTAAATTGGGAGGGGTCTTTTGCTAGTTCAGCTATAAGTGTCAAATTTCTAAATTCATTACAGGGAGCATCTCTCAAGCAATTGGTGAGGGAGCCCACTCGCAAAGACTCCATATTAGATTTAATTCTCACAAATGGTGACAGGATATCCGACATATATGTGGGTGAGCACTTGGGATCCAGTGATCATCAAGCAGTATGGTTTAGAATAAAAACAGGATCCAACTCCTGTCACACGAAAACAAAGGTGTTGTATTTTAGGAATGCTGACTTTGCAAAAATGGGGAGATGTTTAAGTGATTCATTGGTGGGCTGGAGGGACTTGGAAGGAGTGCAGGAGAGGTGGGAAAACCTGAAAAGGGCAGTACTAAGGGCAATAGACCTTTGTATCAAAAGGGTTAGGAAAACTACCAGGAAAAGGAAGCCAGTGTGGTTCACAAAAGAAGTATCAACTAGTGTGAAAGCAAAAAAGCTGGCTTTTAGGAAATACAAACAGACTCAAAATAATAATGACAAAGAGGTGTATCTTGACAGACGGCAGGATGCCAAGAAAGTGATCAGACGTGCAAAGGCAGAAGCTGAGGAGAAAATGGCCCAGTCAGTAGATAAAGGGGGCAAAACTTTTTTAAAGTATATAAATGAAAGGAAAAAATCAAATTGAGGAATAATAAGACTTAAGACAGAGAGTGAGAATTTGGTGGAGGGAGACAAGGCAATAGCAGATCACCTAAATCATTATTTTAGCTCCGTATTTACTACAGAAGGAGAAGGGAAGGGGTCACAGTTAAGCTGCAAAGACATTCATAAAAATAAGGTAGATGAAGAAGAGAATGTCTTAACAGAACTTTCAAAACTAAAAGTGGAAAAATCAATGGGGCCAGATGGGATACACCCAAGGATACTAAAAGAGCTAAAAGATGTGCTGGTGGCACCATTAACAGAATTATTTAACCAGTCACTAAATACAGGTGCCATTCCAGAGGACTGGAAAAGAGCAAATGTAATTCCACTGTACAAAAGTGGAAGCAAGGAAGAAGCAAGTAACTACAGACCAGTAAGCCTTACATCAGTAATAGGGAAAGTAATGGAAAACCTATTAAAAGAAAGAGTAGTGGAATATCTTAAATCAAACAACTTACAGGATCCAAAACAGCATGGATTTACTGGTGGGAGATCATGCCAAAGAAATCTTATTGACTTTTTTGACTCTGTGATGAAAATAATAGATCAAGGGGGAGCTGTAGATGTAGCATATCTAGACTTTAGTAAGGCATTTGACACTGTCCCACATCGCAGACTGCTAAATAAACTCGAAAGCATGGGGGTGGATTACAAAACAGTTAAATGGATAAGAACCTGGTTGCAGGATAGGAAACAGACAGTTGTAGTAAATGGAGTGCAATCTTTGGAAGAAAATGTTACCAGTGGAGTACCCCAGGGATCTGTACTCGGACCAGTTCTCTTTAATATCTTTGTTGGTGACATTGCAAATGGTATTAAAGGGAAAGTATGCCTTTTTGCAGATGATACAAAGATTTGCAACAGGGTAGACATACCAGGAGGGGTAAAACAAATGATTGATGACCTAGCTAGGCTTGAGAAATGGTCAAGAACGTAGCAACTACAGTTTAATGCTAAAAAATGCAAAATCATGCACTTGTGTCTCAAAAATCCAAAGGCTGACTATAGTATCAAGGGTACTATGATGGAAACTACTGAGTAGGAAAGGGATTTAGGAGTCACTATTTCAAGTGACTTAAAGGCAGGAAAGCAATGCAACAAAGCAATGAGAAAGGCAAGTCAGATGCTTGTTGGCATAGGGAGAGGAATCAGTAGCAGGAAAAAAGAAGTGATAATGCCACTGTATAGATCATTGGTACAGCCGCATCTTGAATACTGTGTCCAGTTCTGGAGACCGTATCTCCAGAAGGATATAAATACATTAGAGAGTGTACAAAGAAGGACAACTAAAATGGTGCATGGCCTACATCACAAAACTTACCCGGAAAGGCTAAAAGATCTTAACATGTATAGTTTGGAGGAGAGAAGGGAAAGGGGGGACATGATAGAAACTTTCAAATATACCAAGGGTTTTAACAAAGTTCAGGAGGGAAACATTCTTCAAAGGAAGAGGCGTATTAGAACTAGAGATGAGCGGGTTCGGTTTCTTTGAATCCGAACCCGCACGAACTTCACTTTTTTTTTCACGGGTCCGAGCGACTCGGATCTTCCCGCCTTGCTCGGTTAACCCGAGCGCGCCCGAACGTCATCATGACGCTGTCGGATTCTCGCGAGACTCGGATTCTATATAAGGAGCCGCGCGTCGCCGCCATTTTCACACGTGCATTGAGATTGATAGGGAGAGGACGTGGCTGGCGTCCTCTCCATTAGAATAGATTAGAAGAGAGAGAGAGAGAGAGAGATTGTGCAGACAGAGTTTACCACAGTGACCAGTGCAGTTGTTGTTAAGTTAACTTTTATTTAATATATCCGTTCTCTGCTATATCCGTTCTCTGCCTGAAAAAAACGATACACAGCAGTCACACAGTGTGACTCAGTCTGTGTGCACTCAGCTCAGCCCAGTGTGCTGCACATCAATGTATAAAAGCTTATAATAATTGTGGGGGAGACTGGGGAGCACTGCAGGTTGTTATAGCAGGAGCCAGGAGTACATAATATTATATTAATTTAAAATTAAACAGTGCACACTTTTGCTGCAGGAGTGCCACTGCCAGTGTGACTAGTGGTGACCAGTGCCTGACCACCAGTATAGTAGTATATTGTTGTATACTATCTCTTTATCAACCAGTCTATATTAGCAGCAGACACAGTACAGTGCGGTAGTTCACGGCTGTGGCTACCTCTGTGTCGGCAGTCGGCACTCGGCAGGCAGTCCGTCCATCCATAATTGTATAATTATATACCACCTAACCGTGGTATTTTTTTTTCTTTCTTTATACCGTCGTCATAGTCATACTAGTTGTTACGAGTATACTACTATCTCTTTATCAACCAGTGTACAGTGCGGTAGTTCACGGCTGTGGCTACCTCTGTGTCGGCAGTCGGCAGGCAGTCCGTCCATCCATAATTGTATTATTATAATATATACCACCTAACCGTGGTTTTTTTTTCATTCTTTATACCGTCATAGTGTCATACTAGTTGTTACGAGTATACTACTATCTCTTTATCAACCAGTGTACAGTGCGGTAGTTCACGGCTGTGGCTACCTCTGTGTCGGCAGTCGGCAGGCAGTCCGTCCATCCATAATTGTATTATAATATATACCACCTAACCGTGTTTTTTTTTTCATTCTTTATACCGTCATAGTGTCATACTAGTTGTTACGAGTATACTACTATCTCTTTATCAACCAGTGTACAGTGCGGTAGTTCACGGCTGTGGCTACCTCTGTGTCGGCAGTCGGCAGGCAGTCCGTCCATCCATAATTGTATTATAATATATACCACCTAACCGTGGTTTTTTTTTCATTCTTTATACCGTCATAGTCAGTCATACTAGTTGTTACGAGTATACTACTATCTCTTTATCAACCAGTGTACAGTGCGGTAGTTCACGGCTGTGGCTACCTCTGTGTCGGCACTCGGCAGGCAGTCCGTCCATCCATAATTGTATTATAATATATACCACCTAACCGTGGTTTTTTTTTCATTCTTTATACCGTCATAGTGTCATACTAGTTGTTACGAGTATACTACTATCTCTTTATCAACCAGTGTACAGTGCGGTAGTTCACGGCTGTGGCTACCTCTGTGTCGGCAGTCGGCAGGCAGTCCGTCCATCCATAATTGTATTATAATATATACCACCTAACCGTGGTTTTTTTTTCATTCTTTATACCGTCATAGTGTCATACTAGTTGTTACGAGTATACTACTATCTCTTTATCAACCAGTGTACAGTGCGGTAGTTCACGGCTGTGGCTACCTCTGTGTCGGCAGTCGGCAGGCAGTCCGTCCATCCATAATTGTATTATAATATATACCACCTAACCGTGGTTTTTTTTTCATTCTTTATACCGTCATAGTCAGTCATACTAGTTGTTACGAGTATACTACTATCTCTTTATCAACCAGTGTACAGTGCGGTAGTTCACGGCTGTGGCTACCTCTGTGTCGGAACTCGGCAGGCAGTCCGTCCATCCATAATTGTATTACAATATATACCACCTAACCGTGGTTTTTTTTTCATTCTTTATACCGTCATAGTCAGTCATACTAGTTGTTACGAGTATACTACTATCTCTTTATCAACCAGTGTACAGTGCGGTAGTTCACGGCTGTGGCTACCTCTGTGTCGGAACTCGGCAGGCAGTCCGTCCATCCATAATTGTATTACAATATATACCACCTAACCGTGGTTTTTTTTTCATTCTTTATACCGTCATAGTCAGTCATACTAGTTGTTACGAGTATACTACTATCTCTTTATCAACCAGTGTACAGTGCGGTAGTTCACGGCTGTGGCTACCTCTGTGTCGGAACTCGGCAGGCAGTCCGTCCATCCATAATTGTATTATTATAATATATACCACCTAACCGTGGTTTTTTTTTCATTCTTTATACCGTCATAGTGTCATACTAGTTGTTACGAGTATACTACTATCTCTTTATCAACCAGTGTACAGTGCGGTAGTTCACGGCTGTGGCTACCTCTGTGTCGGCACTCGGCAGGCAGTCCGTCCATCCATAATTGTATTACAATATATACCACCTAACCGTGGTTTTTTTATACCACCTAACCGTGGCAGTCCGTCCATAATTGTATACTAGTATCCAATCCATCCATCTCCATTGTTTACCTGAGGTGCCTTTTAGTTCTGCCTATAAAATATGGAGAACAAAAAAGTTGAGGTTCCAAAATTAGGGAAAGATCAAGATCCACTTCCACCTCGTGCTGAAGCTGCTGCCACTAGTCATGGCCGAGACGATGAAATGCCAGCAACGTCGTCTGCCAAGGCCGATGCCCAATGTCATAGTACAGAGCATGTCAAATCCAAAACACCAAATATCAGAAAAAAAAGGACTCCAAAACCTAAAATAAAATTGTCGGAGGAGAAGCGTAAACTTGCCAATATGCCATTTACCACACGGAGTGGCAAGGAACGGCTGAGGCCCTGGCCTATGTTCATGGCTAGTGGTTCAGCTTCACATGAGGATGGAAGCACTCAGCCTCTCGCTAGAAAACTGAAAAGACTCAAGCTGGCAAAAGCACCGCAAAGAACTGTGCGTTCTTTGAAATGCCAAATCCACAAGGAGAGTCCAATTGTGTCGTTTGCGATGCCTGACCTTCCCAACACTGGACGTGAAGAGCATGCGCCTTCCACTATTTGCATGCCCCCTGCAAGTGCTGGAAGGAGCACCCGCAGTCCAGTTCCTGATAGTCAGATTGAAGATGTCAGTGTTGAAGTACACCAGGATGAGGAGGATATGGGTGTTGCTGGCGCTGGGGAGGAAATTGACCAGAAGGATTCTGATGGTGAGGTGGTTTGTTTAAGTCAGGCACCCGGGGAGACACCTGTTGTCCGTGGGAGGAATATGGCCGTTGACATGCCAGGTGAAAATACCAAAAAAATCAGCTCTTCGGTGTGGAGGTATTTCACCAGAAATGCGGACAACAGGTGTCAAGCCGTGTGTTCCCTTTGTCAAGCTGTAATAAGTAGGGGTAAGGACGTTAACCACCTCGGAACATCCTCCCTTATACGTCACCTGCAGCGCATTCATAATAAGTCAGTGACAAGTTCAAAAACTTTGGGTGACAGCGGAAGCAGTCCACTGACCAGTAAATCCCTTCCTCTTGTAACCAAGCTCACGCAAACCACCCCACCAACTCCCTCAGTGTCAATTTCCTCCTTCCCCAGGAATGCCAATAGTCCTGCAGGCCATGTCACTGGCAAGTCTGACGAGTCCTCTCCTGCCTGGGATTCCTCCGATGCATCCTTGCGTGTAACGCCTACTGCTGCTGGCGCTGCTGTTGTTGCCGCTGGGAGTCGATGGTCATCCCAGAGGGGAAGTCGTAAGCCCACTTGTACTACTTCCAGTAAGCAATTGACTGTTCAACAGTCCTTTGCGAGGAAGATGAAATATCACAGCAGTCATCCTACTGCAAAGCGGATAACTGAGTCCTTGACAACTATGTTGGTGTTAGACGTGCGTCCGGTATCCGCCGTTAGTTCACAGGGAACTAGACAATTTATTGAGGCAGTGTGCCCCCGTTACCAAATACCATCTAGGTTCCACTTCTCTAGGCAGGCGATACCGAGAATGTACACGGACGTCAGAAAAAGACTCACCAGTGTCCTAAAAAATGCAGTTGTACCCAATGTCCACTTAACCACGGACATGTGGACAAGTGGAGCAGGGCAGGGTCAGGACTATATGACTGTGACAGCCCACTGGGTAGATGTATGGACTCCCGCCGCAAGAACAGCAGCGGCGGCACCAGTAGCAGCATCTCGCAAACGCCAACTCTTTCCTAGGCAGGCTACGCTTTGTATCACCGCTTTCCAGAATACGCACACAGCTGAAAACCTCTTACGGCAACTGAGGAAGATCATCGCGGAATGGCTTACCCCAATTGGACTCTCCTGTGGATTTGTGGCATCGGACAACGCCAGCAATATTGTGTGTGCATTAAATATGGGCAAATTCCAGCACGTCCCATGTTTTGCACATACCTTGAATTTGGTGGTGCAGAATTTTTTAAAAAACGACAGGGGTGTGCAAGAGATGCTGTCGGTGGCCAGAAGAATTGCGGGACACTTTCGGCGTACAGGCACCACGTACAGAAGACTGGAGCACCACCAAAAACTACTGAACCTGCCCTGCCATCATCTGAAGCAAGAAGTGGTAACGAGGTGGAATTCAACCCTCTATATGCTTCAGAGGTTGGAGGAGCAGCAAAAGGCCATTCAAGCCTATACAATTGAGCACGATATAGGAGATGGAATGCACCTGTCTCAAGTGCAGTGGAGAATGATTTCAACGTTGTGCAAGGTTCTGATGCCCTTTGAACTTGCCACACGTGAAGTCAGTTCAGACACTGCCAGCCTGAGTCAGGTCATTCCCCTCATCAGGCTTTTGCAGAAGAAGCTGGAGGCATTGAAGAAGGAGCTAACACGGAGCGATTCCGCTAGGCATGTGGGACTTGTGGATGCAGCCCTTAATTCGCTTAACAAGGATTCACGGGTGGTCAATCTGTTGAAATCAGAGCACTACATTTTGGCCACCGTGCTCGATCCTAGATTTAAAGCCTACCTTGGATCTCTCTTTCCGGCAGACACAGGTCTGCTGGGGTTGAAAGACCTGCTGGTGACAAAATTGTCAAGTCAAGCGGAACGCGACCTGTCAACATCTCCTCCTTCACATTCTCCCGCAACTGGGGGTGCGAGGAAAAGGCTCAGAATTCCGAGCCCACCCGCTGGCGGTGATGCAGGGCAGTCTGGAGCGACTGCTGATGCTGACATCTGGTCCGGACTGAAGGACCTGACAACGATTACGGACATGTCGTCTACTGTCACTGCATATGATTCTCTCAACATTGATAGAATGGTGGAGGATTATATGAGTGACCGCATCCAAGTAGGCACGTCACACAGTCCGTACTTATACTGGCAGGAAAAAGAGGCAATTTGGAGGCCCTTGCACAAACTGGCTTTATTCTACCTAAGTTGCCCTCCCACAAGTGTGTACTCCGAAAGAGTGTTTAGTGCCGCCGCTCACCTGGTCAGCAATCGGCGTACGAGGTTACATCCAGAAAATGTGGAGAAGATGATGTTCATTAAAATGAATTATAATCAATTCCTCCGCGGAGACATTGACCAGCAGCAATTGCCTCCACAAAGTACACAGGGAGCTGAGATGGTGGATTCCAGTGGGGACGAATTGATAATCTGTGAGGAGGGGGATGTACACGGTGATATATCGGAGGGTGAAGATGAGGTGGACATCTTGCCTCTGTAGAGCCAGTTTGTGCAAGGAGAGATTAATTGCTTCTTTTTTGGGGGGGGTCCAAACCAACCCGTCATATCAGTCACAGTCGTGTGGCAGACCCTGTCACTGAAATGATGGGTTGGTTAAAGTGTGCATGTCCTGTTTTGTTTATACAACATAAGGGTGGGTGGGAGGGCCCAAGGATAATTCCATCTTGCACCTCTTTTTTCTTTTCTTTTTCTTTGCATCATGTGCTGATTGGGGAGGGTTTTTTGGAAGGGACATCCTGCGTGACACTGCAGTGCCACTCCTAGATGGGCCCGGTGTTTGTGTCGGCCACTAGGGTCGCTAATCTTACTCACACAGCTACCTCATTGCGCCTCTTTTTTTCTTTGCGTCATGTGCTGTTTGGGGAGGGTTTTTTGGAAGGGACATCCTGCGTGACACTGCAGTGCCACTCCTAGATGTGCCCGGTGTTTGTGTCGGCCACTAGGGTCGCTAATCTTACTCACACAGTCAGCTACCTCATTGCGCCTCTTTTTTTCTTTGCGTCATGTGCTGTTTGGGGAGGGTTTTTTGGAAGGGCCATCCTGCGTGACACTGCAGTGCCACTCCTAGATGGGCCCGGTGTTTGTGTCGGCCACTAGGGTCGCTAATCTTACTCACACAGCTACCTCATTGCGCCTCTTTTTTTCTTTGCGTCATGTGCTGTTTGGGGAGGGTTTTTTGGAAGGGACATCCTGCGTGACACTGCAGTGCCACTCCTAGATGGGCCCGGTGTTTGTGTCGGCCACTAGGGTCGCTTATCTTACTCACACAGCGACCTCGGTGCAAATTTTAGGACTAAAAATAATATTGTGAGGTGTGAGGTATTCAGAATAGACTGAAAATGAGTGTAAATTATGGTTTTTGAGGTTAATAATACTTTGGGATCAAAATGACCCCCAAATTCTATGATTTAAGCTGTTTTTTAGTGTTTTTGGAAAAAAACACCCGAATCCAAAACACACCCGAATCCGACAAAAATAATTCGGTGAGGTTTTGCCAAAACGCGTTCGAACCCAAAACACGGCCGCGGAACCGAACCCAAAACCAAAACACAAAACCCGAAAAATTTCATGCGCTCATCTCTAATTAGAACTCGAGGACATACACTGAAACTAGAGGGAGGCAGGTTCAGGGGAAATTTAAGGAAAACTTACTTCACAGAAAGGGTAGTGGACAAGTGGAATAGCCTCCCATCAGAGGTGGTAGAGGCTAAGACTGTAGAGCAATTTAAACATGCTTGGGATAGGCATATGAATATCCTTACAAAGAATTAAGGTTCAAAAAGGGTTGAGATTACCTAAAGGATAAAAAAAGAGGCAGACTAGATGGGCCAAGTGGTTCTTATCTGCCGTCAAATTCTATGTTTCTATGTTTCTATGTTACTAGGAATTCCCCTTCCTCCAGACCTGATATCTCCGCTCTCAGAGATTCCATCTTGACTTCCCTTAAGTAAGGGTTCAATGATTTTAGGTTTAAAATCAGCCTTACCGAACCATCCGGTTTCTGCACCACAAACAGGTTGGAATAATAACTCCTGTGGTGTAGAGTAGGTGGAACTGGGACAATAACATCTGTTTTGACCAATTTTTGAATGGCTTCCTGTAGGATAGCACTTTCTGTCTGTGAAACTGGTAAGCCTGATTTGAAGAATCTGTGAGGTGGGAGTTCCTGAAACTCCAGTTTGTAGCCCTGGGTAACAATTTCCGTCACCCAGGGGCCTAGGCCTGATGACACCCAGATGTGACTGAAATTTTTTAGTCTTGCTCCCACCTGCCCGATCCCCAAGCTGGGAGTTCAACCGTCATGCTGACGATTTTGAGGAGACAGAACCTGGTTTCTGTTCCTGAGAACCTGTCGGTGCAGGTTTTTTGGATTTTCCCCGACCACCCCTATAGAAGGTGGAAGGGGATTTGGAGTTTTTAAATTTTGCGGTCCGAAAGGACTGCAGTGTGGACGTAGGAAAAGATTATCTAGTCGGTGGAGCTGCTGAGGGCAAAAAGGTTGACTTACCCGCAGTTGCTATGGAAATCCACGCATTTAATGCGTCCCCAAAGAGAGCCTGACCTGTGAAGGGTGGGTTCTCCACACTTTTCTTGGATTCTGCATCCGCAGTCCATTGGCGTAGCTAGAGTCCTCTGCGTGCTGATAACACCATGGAAGTAGTCCTTGCATTCAGCATTCCAAGGTCTTTCATGGCCTCCACCATGAACCCAGCAGAATCCTGTATGTGATGCAAAAATAAATCAATGCCACACCTATCCATACAATCTAAGTCCTCTAGTAATGTGCCTGACCACTTTACTATGGCTTTAGAAATCCATGCACAAGCAATAGTGGGTCTTAAAGCCACGCCTGTAGCAGTGTATATAGATTTGAGCGTAGTCTCAATCTTGCGGTCAGCTGGCTCCTTGAGGGCGGTTGAACCAGGGGCAGGTAAAATCACCTTTTTAGACAACCTAGATATAGAAGCGTCTACTATAGATGGTGTTTTCCATTTCTTCCTATCCTCTTCAGGGAAAGGAAAAGCAATGAGAATTCTTTTAGGGATCTGGAATTTTTTCTCTGGGTTTTCCCAGGATTTTTCAAATAAAGAGTTCAGCTCTTTAGAAGCAGGGAAGGTGAAAGAGGATTTCTTATTTTCTGTGAAATAAGATTCCTCCTTCGGCTCAGATACCTTCTCAGTGATATGCAAAACATCCCTAATGGCTTCAATCATCAACTGCACCCGCTTAGCAAGGGATGCATCCCCCCCTGCATATCCCCATCACCGTCCCCTATATTAGAGTCGGTATCCGTGTCAACTTGCATTATTTGGGCAAGTGTACGCTTAGGGTATGTAGGTGGGGTATGGGAGGGAGTAGGAGCTTAATGCTGTAGCCCCTCTACAGACTTCCTGAAAAACTGCATTTCCTTCTCATTATGTGACATCCCAGATGAAATCTGTGATATCATTCCCCTTAAAGAATCCACCCACGGGGGCTCGGATTCGACAGTTCGGGAAAGCACATTGCAGTCCTGAGTACATGCAGGGGCGTCGGAACTGGGGGGGCAAGGGGGCAGCTCGCCCCCCCCCCAAACATGGAGAGGCGCCGATCAGGTGTGAACAATGCTCCTGCAGGCGCCTACATTCACTGCACGGAGCGGAGGTGCGGTCTTTTTCCTGACCGCACATTGCTCCTCCGTGCCTCCTCCTGTACATTATGTACAGGAGGAGCAGAGGAGCAATGTGCGGTCAGGAGAATGACCGCACCTCCGTGCAGTGAATGTAGCCGCCCATAGGAATCCATAATGCATTGGTCAGCTTAGCCCATGGTAGTCCCTGGCCGGCGGCCAGCGGCAGCCTCATCAACGCGACAGGTCCCAAGCTCCTCCTCTGGCTACAGCAGCGCCTCCATCCCTGGAAGTCCCGGGATCTTTTCACAGGGCATCCTTCTACGCCTTCCCTTCCTCGGTGGCTCCTCCCCCAGGTCTGAGGTCTTCTCACTAGGCAGTGGCACTGATTTCCCGCAGTGCTCTGGATGCAGCAGGAGCACCACAGAAAGAGGATATTTTGTCCCATTCTGCCCCAAGTTAAAACAGGTGTGTTGAACTTGAAATGGTGTGTAAAGGACTTATAATAAAAATTAATAAATATAAGGTTAATAAATATATGGGGATTATTATTATTATTATTATTATTATTATGGGGTGTAGTCATTATGGGGGTGAAAGGGTTAAGATCAAGAGCTGTTGCTTTAATTGGAGTTAAAGAAGATGAAATACTTATTTTGATTGTAGTGAGGGAGGTAATAAGGGGGTTAGCCATTAGCCCTCCCTAATCCGTTAATTGAATTAATATATTAACCCCCTCATTACCTCCCTCACTACAATCAAAATAAGTATTTCATCTTCATCTAGTTAATATCCCGGCTGTCGGGATCCCGGCGTTCAGGAAGTCGACAGCCAGGAATGCCGACAGCACTCACCAAGGCTATTCCCACTTGTGGGTGTCTTCAACACCCATAGAGTGTGAATAAAACCTGGCGCATGACGAGAACAGCAAGCCCGCAAGGGGACTCTTTGCGCTCACCCCACTGCCGGTATTCTGGCAGCCGGGATGCGGTTGTCAGTATATTGACAGCCGGCATCCTGTCCGCTGGGATATCATTACCATCCCATAAGGATATACAGATGTAGCCACGCTCATTGTTGCCGCAATGCGTACGCACGGCGTATGCATCGCGGTAGTGCGCATATGCACTGCACTGTGACTAAGTGCAGTCAGCGATGACACCATAGTAGTCAATGGCATGTGCGTGCGTACGCATACATGCGCCATAGACGTGGGCACACTAGTCGCACCACGCATCATGGCAACAATGAGCTTGGCTACATGTGTAGGGTAATGAGTGCCAAGGTTCTTTAAAAAAAATGTAGTGTAAAATATATATTTATGTATATGCTGTGATGGCACCTGCAGGAAAGGAAAAAAGTGCAGCAACTTAGTTGTTCAGTGCCGCTCGTTTTCCCCACCAGTCATACCAGCAGAAGCAGGTGGTGACACTAGCTCTAGCTGACCCTACCTCATGTGACAGTTTGAGATAATTAGCCCCCATCTAAGGTGACTGGTAGAGTAGCCAATTCAAGTGTTTCCCTGCTACGTGGGGCACATGGTGGGAAACTAGATTGACATCAAACAATCAGACATTCAGCTAGCGATTGCATCATTGAAGTCTATGATGTGCACGCCATAGATGCAGGCATACTAGTCACGCCATCCATGTCATGCTGATGAGCGTGGCTAAATTTGTACATGAGCCCCCCCGTCCCCGTCCCCCCATTCCACCCAAAAAAGTACTGTGGGCCCGATTCATACCTGATCGCTGCTGTGCGTTTTCGCACAGCGGGCGATTATCAAACTACTATGCATGCGTATGTACCACAATGAGCATGCGCGTCACCATACAGCAAAAGGATGGTGCAAAAATTTTAATTGCATGAGCGTTCGCAAGCTGATTGACAGGAAGAGTGCATTTGTGGGTAGTAACTGACCGTTTTCTAAGAATGTCAGGGAAAACGCTCCAGACCCGATCGCCCTGATTCCTTCGCACTGGAGGAGTAAGTATTGAGCAACGCATAGACTGCACACACTGCACAGAATGGGAAAAACATTTGATGGTGAGTGTGATGAGAACGGATTTGCAGCTGTCCGCTGCTTGAGGGGAATTTTCGCATAGCGTACACATGCAATCGCACACTTGCACGGGATGAATTTTCACTCCCCCTGGGTGGAGACAATCTGATCGCAGGACAGTGTAATTTGCAGCACAGCAATCAGGTCTGAATCGGGCTCTGTATCTGGCTTTTCTGGGTGTGGGAATTCAGTGTGGATTCAGCCTTTTCAATGTATTTCATAAGCGATTCAGCAAATTAGGGGCGCCGAAATGAGATTACATCTTGCCCCCCCAACCTAAAAAACGTTCTGACGCCCCTGAGTACATGGGATAGACTCTTCAGGATAAGATATACACTCTGCAGCACAGGATACAGAGCCATTAGACATGGTAATGTGGATAAATACACACACACACACACACACACACACACACACACACACACACACACACACACACACACACACACACACACACACACACACACACACACACACACACACACTTGTCACAGTTTCCCCAGAGCACCTTTAGAGAATGACAGAGTATAAGGAGCCAGCCACACAGGTCCCCAGTAGGCAGTTAATAGAAAAAACGACCGGCGCTGATAATAACCTTAATAGGATAAACAGTTGTTATAACACTCTCCCCCCCATCTATAACACCCTGATACCGCAAGGGTACGCTGGAGTTATGAGGAGGGCAGCGCTCCCTGTCAGCGTCTCATCTGTGTGATCTGCAAGGCGAAAATGGTGTTGGTCATTGCTGGATCCGCTTTGAGGAGAAGCCCCGCCCCCTGTAATGGCGCGTCTTCCTGCACCTATGGATTATACTGGCCTGAGGTATTTGTGCTGCTGGCAGTGGGATTAGCCCCTGTTAACATAGTTGACCAGTGTAGGGTATGTGCGCTGGCCCAGGACACCCCTCACAGTGTCGTACACCAAGTGCCGCTGATCCTTCCGGAGCGCAACCTGTCAGAGCTGCGCTCCCACCCTTGTGACGCCATTCCCGCCGGCGACCCGCTTCCCGGGCCGCCGGCATCATACTCACAACTCTTCTATCTTCTGGCTTTGTTAGGGGGTGGCGGCTGTGCTGCGGGAGTGAGTGGTCGCCTCGTGGGCTTGGGCTCAGCACCCTCAGGAGCTCAGTGTCCTGTCAGCGGAGATAGAGAACCATTAACTCCTAGAGTTTGTTCCTACTCCCCCCTAAGTCCCACGAAGCAGGGGGGCTGTTGCCAGCAGCCTCCCTGTACCTAACAACTCTTGGAAAAATAATAAAACTAGAAAAACTCCTAGGAGCTCCCCAAGCTGTGTCCGGCTCCTCCGGCACATTTTCTAAACTGAGTCTGGTAGGAGGGGCATAGAGGGAGGAGCCAGCCCACACTATTAAACTCTTAAAGTGCCAGTTGCTCCCAAAGAACCTGTCTATACCCCATGCTACTAAATGGAACCCTAGCATCCTCTAGGACGTAAGAGAAATAACACCTTTCAATATACTGCCATACCCAGGATCCAAACTATAACCTGTTGAATTCTAATCAAACACCCTACTCATTGAGCTTTTTGATCTTGCATAAAAAGGGTAGGAGACTGGGGAGGTCAGGGGATGCTGGGCTCCAAAAAGGGGGCAAGCTGCAAGTGAAACTATTTAAACAGATAATTGGCAAGTACAGCCAACAGTGCCCCCTACCCTACAGCGCTATGCGCGGTGCCCCCTCCGCACACACCTAGTTACGGCCCTGCCCTGTACCCTCATTCTATCCCCGTGTGTGTGTCACCCTGTACCTCCCCTCTCTGTAGAAGGGGGGCCCACAATTTTGCTATGGGGCCCACAAAGTTCTAGTTACGCCTGTGAGTACAACCTATGGCCGCTTATACAATGTAATAGTCACAGTGCATACCTCCCAACTGTCCCGATTTTCGCGGGACAGTCCCATTTTTTTGGGACTGTACCGCTGTTCCACCCACGGGCCGCAGTGCCCCGCAGTGGGGTGGGGCAATTGGAAGCCTCCTGCACTCGCTGTCCTGCTTAGCAGAGCAGCGGTGAATAGACGCTGTGCGCATGCGGACAGCGTCTATTCACGGGAGACAGAGGAAGAGAGGGCATGCCAGCAGCTCACACAGCGCTGGGCATGCCCCCTCAGTGACGGTAACGGGAGTGCCGCGATCGCATGCCACACCCCCTTTCACGTAGGCCATGCCTGCTTTTGACTGCGGAATCTCCCGCAGATGTCCCGCTCGCCGCTTGACAAATGTTGGGAGGTATGACAGTGACATGCTCTAGGTTTGTTTAGAGAAAGAAAACAGCAGCAGTGCATTAAGAGTCACATACAGTATACAGTGCATACTGTAAAAATGTGCTGAGTCACAGTGATGTAAGGAAAATCATGACAGTATACTATCATACCTCCCAACATGACCCATTCCAAGAGGGACAAAGTGCTCTCTATCTGGACTTCCCTCTTAATTTAAGATTGCGAGCACCTGTGTTGAAACGCCTTTCTTATCCTTTAACTAGTTGAACAAAGGTGATGCCAATCACAAATTTAGAGGTAAGTCCAGGTAGAGAGCATTTTGTCCCTCCTGGAATGAGTCATATTGAGAAGTATACATTAACTTCAAACATTTCAAACATTTTTTTTTTCCAATAGGAGTTTATGTAACTTCTGTAAGGCAATGCTGAATCTATAAATGATTTAACATCTGACCAGATAGCTGCCTGTCAGTGATGTGCGTGTCAGTGGCTGGGTGGGGGGAGCCTGATGCAGGAAGAGCTATATAGGCTGCAGGGGGAAGAAAGCCTTCTTATAACATCCAGCTGGGCTTTCTTCCTGGTGTGTAATGCTGGTTGCAGTGTATGTAGCGTGCTGATGTGTATAAGTAATGTGTCTTTAATCTCTGTGCTTCCACTGTATTGCAGGACAGTTATCTAGCAGCAGTGTCAGTCTCTCTACAGCCAATGGCAGGATCACAGAGGAGTTTGGGGAAGGGTAAGTTTGTGTTATATTGGTGTAGTGCTGAGCTTGTATGTATGTGACGTGTGGTGGGGTGAGGCGAGGCAGAGTCCTCCTGTCATACTAACGTTTGGACCAGAGTTCAGACTGTATAAAGTATATTAAAAACACAAAGGATATTAGAAGTATCTTCTCTGTATTCTTATCACTTCTATAGTAAAAACTCTGGAGTAAGAAGTATTGAAGGTGAGACAGCCCTCCCTTCCTAGCTTGTCTGCACATCTGATCAAAACTCGCCAAATTTCCATGAGTTTATACTGCTGCACCTGTGTATTTACTGCTGCACCTTTGCATAATGCCCCCATACACCCTTGGGCTCATATATTGTGTTTAAATTTGGCTCTGGTACTAGCCAGTGCCTCCTGAGCTTTTTAGCTCATCACATGTCCCTGATGTGATCTGGCCTTAACATATAGGTCATATGTGGAGTATAGCGGTCCATGGGGGTAATTCCAAGTTGATCGCAGCAGGAAATTTTTTTTAGCAGTTGGGCAAAACCATGTGCACTGCAGGGGGGCAGATATAACATTTGCAGAGAGAGTTAGATTTGGGTGTGGTGTGTGTTCAATCTGCAATCTAATTTGCAGTGTAAAAATAAAGCAGGCAGTATTTACCCTGCACAGAAACAAAATAACCCTCTCAAATCTAACTCTCTCTGCACATGTTATAACTGCCCCCCCTGCAGTGCACATGGTTTTGCCTAACTTCTAAAAAAAATTCCTGCTGCGATCAACTTGGAATTACCCCCCATGTGCAGTGCTAGGAGATGACCTAAGACCCACTCCTGGTGACCTCTATGTGCTAGAAACAGTGCTCCTACAGTATTGGGCATCTGCATAGTGCTAGTATCAACGAGGGCGCTGCTGAGGCCAACTAGAACAAACCCATACTGGGAGAATATAATACATTTCTTTAGACTATATAACAATCTGAAGTAACAAATATGAGCTTAATAAGCAGGTACAATACTATCTTCAGGGAGATGCACATGCATTTCGGGGAGGTGGTTCTTAGTAACCTGGAGCTATTGCTTAGAGCTCTGAGAATCCCTACACTGGACTTGTATTGTGGGTGGCTTCTTATGTAATTTGGGGTGTAGTATGGTATGCCGGGCTCCCGGCAACCAGCATACCGGCGCCGGGAGCCCGTCCGCCGGCATACCGACAGCGTGGCAAGCGCAAATGAGCCCCTTGCGGGCTTGCTGCGCTTGCCACACTGCAGGCACGGTAGCGCGCCACGCTATTTTATTCTACCTCCAGGGGGGCCATGGACCCCCACGAGGGAGAAAAAGTGTTGGTATGCCGGCTGTCGGGATTCCGGCGCCGGTATACTGTGCGCCGGGATCCCGACAGTCGGCATACTGAAGACCACCCGTAATCTTGAACTGACTGAAGTACAGTATTACAGAGCACTGCCCGCTTGCTGCAGTTATAGGCCAGAAACAACACATGCTAGGCTAGGCATGAAGAGGGGAGAAGTGAGCCTGTGGAGAAGTTGTCCATGGCGACCAATCGGCTGCTCCGTACAATATAGTATGCAAATTATAGATGTTTGGTTGCCATGGGCAAATTCTCCACTGGCTTACTTCTCCACTCTTCTTGCTGCTTCATGAATAGATCCTTTAAACGTGAGTTTACAAACCTAAACAAGCATTGTATGTGAAGTGTGCATAATGTTCAGCTTTGCATATCTGTTCACATCTCATTTTCAATGGGTGTATAGGGCGGGGGGGGGGTTTCTTCTCTCATTTAATTTTGTATACGTGTGGCTTCTAAACTCTTGAATAATTGTTTACACACTACGCTTGATAAACGGTTGGTTACAAATAAAATGTATGCCTGGTTCATACTGAAGTTTATTCAGGAAGTTGGCGTTTTGTTCCTAGCTAAATTTATCCAGGGCCGGTTCTAGGCTGTTCAGTGCCCCTCGGCAAACTATGAATTTGTGCTTTCCCTCCATACTTCAGAAAGGCACAGTGTGCACTGAAGGCGCATGCCGCAAAAAGCCTTGTGGCCTTAAAAGGAAGGTGTGACCACAATAGTACCCCCATTTCAAATTGCACCACAAAGTAGCACAACCTTTATTCACAGTACACCACATGTAGTGCCTCTTATTCACATTACGCAACACACTAGTACCCTTTATACACATTATGCCACACTGCAGTGCTCCTTATACACAATGCCCACAATAGCAGTGCCAGGTGGCAGCAAATCAGTTGTTTGGGTGCCCCTCAACCGCAGAGCCCACTTTTGTTTTTTTGTGTTTTCTTCCCCCTCTTGCGTCCTAGAGGATGCTGGGGTCCACATTAGTACCATGGGGTATAGATGGGTCCACCAGGAGCCATTCAAACTTTAGGAGTTTGAGTGGGCTGGCTCCTCCATCTATGCCCCTCCTACCAGACTCTGTTTAGTAAAGGAGGAGCCAGTCACAGCTAGGGGAGCTCTACAGAGCTTCTTCTAAAAAACAAAAAAAAACAACTTTCTAGAGTGTATTTTACAGGGAGGCTGCTGGCAATGGCCTCCCTGCTTCGTGGGACTAAGGGGGGGGGGGGGGGGGAGGTAGTGACCGCCCTGCAGGGTCACTAAGGAGGTCCTGAGGGGATCGATCGTTCCCCACCACAGGGGGTCGCTCACCCCCTTACAGAGCCAGAAGATTGGTGGCGACCCCTGTGTGTGTGTGGAGTGTCTGTGGTCTCCATTAAGCTGTGTCCAGGGACTCTGTCATATGCTGCAGAGGATATGTCCTCTCAGGATGATCCCATTCCATGTAATCAGGATTGCATTGTCTTAGCACAGATACCAGCAAGGGAGCCTGAGTGGTTATCCTCTATCAAATCTATGGTTTCTCAGATCTCTACTAGGGTTGCACAGAATGAGTTTGCAACTCGGGCTTTACAGAACTCTGTGGCAGTCTAGCCCAGTTCTGTTACCTCAGGGCCCCCTGCTGTATATTCCAAAGAAAGTGCTCTTGCACAGATTATGCAAGATGACACGGATACCGATTCTGACACTGAGGACGGTGATGGGGATGTGTTGTGGGGGGCAGCATCTCTTGCAAAAGGGGTGCAGTTGATGGTAGAGGCCATTAGGGATGTGTTGAATATTACTGATACAAAACCTGTGCAGGTTGAGGCCTAATTTACTGAAAATAAGAGCCTCGTTAACCTTCCCTGCATCAAAATAATTAAATGTTATTTTTGAAAGCATGGGGAAAACCCTGAGAAATTCCAGATCCCTAAAGGGGTCCTGGTGGCGTTCTTTCCCTGTGGAGGATAGAAAAAAAATGGGAAAACCCACCCATTGACTAGTCTGTATCCAGACTCTCAAAAAAGGTGGTTTTACTTGTTCCAGGATCCACCGCCTTGAAAGAGCCGGCTGATTGTAAAATTGATACGCTCAAATCCATGTACACGGCTTCAGGGGCTATATTGCGTCCCACTATTGCCAGTGCTTGGATTGCCAAAGCTACAGTAAAGTGGTCAGGCACATTACTTGAAGATTTGGCTACTTTGGATAAATCTGCTGAATTGATGAATTTTGCGTAACATTCAGGATTCGGCAGGATTTCTGGTAGAATCCATGAAAGACTTGGGTTCCATGGCTGCAGGAATTTCTTCCATGTCTGTCTCTGCTAGTTGAGGACTGTGGCTGCGACAGTGGTCTGCCTATGCAGAATCCAGGAGGAGTGTGGAGACCCTACCCTACACAGGTCAGGCTCTCTGGGGAAGCGTTGGATGTGTGGATCTCCACGGCTACAGCGGGTAAGTCTCCTTTTCCCTCAGCTGCACCTGCTACGAAGAAACCCTTTTCTTCAACTGCATAGCAGCCCTTTCAGGCTGCCAAACCATGAAAGGCCAGATGATCCAACACCTTTAGGGGAGGCCGTCCCAAATCCAAGAAACTGGCTGTAGCAGGTTCCCAGGAACAGAAACCTGCTTCAGGTATGCCAAAGTCCTCCGCATGAAGGACTGCACGCCCCAGAGGTGGGGCCAGTGGGAGTGAAATTCAGGCTTTTCTGTCAAGTCTCGGTGTCGTCCAGCCTGTATCCCTGGGTGCAAGATTCTTCAAATCGGGCTTGCCAGCTTGGCTGGCAGACAGCGCTGTCCTGCTGGCAGCCGTCCAGAAGTTGATGGAGGCACAAGTTATTGTAACGGTCCCTCATCTGCAAAACAAAGGTTACTATTCAAATGTTTTCGTGGTACCGAAACCGGATGGTTTGGTCAGGCCTATTCTGAACCTAAAATCGCTAAATCCCTTTCTTGAGTTCAAGTTCAAAATGGAGTCTCTAAGGGCGGTGATATCAAGTCTGGAAGAGGGGGGAATTCCTGGTATCCCTGGATATCAAGGATGCATACCTCCACATTCGGATTTGGCCGCCGCATCAGACTTATCTCTTCGTTGGACTGTCACTATCGGTTCCAGGCTCTGCCATTTGGTCTCTCCACAGCACTGAGGGTTTTCACCAAGGTGATGGCGGAAATTCTCCTCTGCAGACGGGGTGAACATAATTCCATATCTGGATGATCTGCTGATAAAGGCATCATCCACGGAGAAGCTGTTACAGTCCATGCTTCTCACGACCCACCTGCTCAGGGAACACGGTTGGATCCTGAATCTTCCAAAGTCAAATTTGGAACCAACCAGAAGGTTGTCCTTTCTGGGAATGATCCTCGACACGGAAGTGCAGAGGGTGTTTCTTCCAGAGGAAAAAGCGTTGGTGATGCAAACAATGGCCCGGGTGTCGGTTCATCAGTGCATTCGCCTTCTGGGAAAGATGGTGGCTTCTTACGAGGCTCTACAGTAGGAGAGGTTTCATGCACTCTCCTTCCAACTGGATCTCCTGGACAAGTGGTTAGGATCCCATCTACATATGCATCAGAGGATACGTCTGTCATCAAAGGCCAGGATTTCACTCCTCTGGAGGGCCACAAGTTCGGGATTCAGGACTGGATCCTTACCACAGAATCTAGTCTCTGAGGCTGGGGCGCAGTCACTCAAGGGGAGACCATCCAATGAAGGTGGTCGTCTGGAAGCCAGCCTGCCGATTAAACATTCTAGAACTAAGCCGTCTACAATGGTCTTCAAGTGGCCCATCTACTGAGAAATCTGGCCATTCAAGTGCAGTTGGACAATGTAACGACAGTGGCTTACATCAACCGACAGGGCGGAACAAAGAGCAGAGCTACAATGTCCGAGGTAACAATCATCCTCTGGGCAGAAACACGTGTTGGCGTTGTCGGCAATCTTCATTCCGGGAGTAGACAACTGAGAAGCCGATTTTCTTAGCAGACACTGTCTCTATCCAGGAGAGTGGTGACTCCATCCAGAGGTGTTCACGAAGGTAACAGATCTTTAGGGTGTACCTTATATCGACATGATGGCCTCTCGTCTCAACAAGAAGCTTCAGCGATATTGTTCCAGGTCGAGGGACCGACTAGCAGTGGCAGGCACCCTGGTGTATCCGTGGGTTTTCTAGTCTGTGTACGTGTTTCCACCACTCCCACTCATTCCAAGAGTGCTAAAGCTCATAAGGAGGACAAGGGTTCAAGCAATCCTCATTGCCCCAGACTGGCCAAGAAGGTCTTGGTATGCGGATCTTCTGGATCTACTGCTAGAGCCGAGGCCTTTTTTTTTTTTTTTTTTTTCTTTTTTCTTTTTCCTCTGACGTCCTAGTGGATGCTGGGAACTCCGTAAGGACCATGGGGAATAGCGGCTCCGCAGGAGACTGGGCACAAAAGTAAAGCTTTAGGACTACCTGGTGTGCACTGGCTCCTCCCCCTATGACCCTCCTCCAAGCCTCCGTTAGATTTTTGTGCCCGACCGAGCAGGGTGCAATCTAGGGGGCTCTCCTGAGCTTCTTAGAAAAAGTTAGTTTTAGGTTTCTTATTTTCAGTGAGACCTGCTGGCAACAGGCTCATTGCATCGAGGGAATAAGGGGAGAAGAAGCGAACCTGCCTGCTTGCAGCCAGCTTGGGCTTCTTAGGCTACTGGACACCATTAGCTCCAGAGGGACCGAACACAGGCCCAGCCTCGGAGTCCGGTCCCAGAGCCGCGCCGCCGGCCCCCTTACAGAGCCAGAAGCAAGAAGAGGTCCGGAAAATCGGTGGCAGAAGACACCAGTCTTTAACAAGGTAGCGCACAGCACTGCAGCTGTGCGCCATTGCTCCTCAGGCACACTTCACACTCCGGTCACTGAGGGTGCAGGGGGGGGGGGGGGGCGCCCTGAGCAGCAATAAAAACACCTTGGCTGGCGAAAATACATCACATATAACCCCCAGGGCTATATGGATGTGTTTTAACCCCTGCCAGAATACAGCAAAACGCGGGAGAAAAGTCAGCCGAGAAGGGGGCGGAGCCTAGCCTATCTCCTCAGCACACGGGCGCCATTTTCCCTCACAGCTCCGCTGGAAGGACGTCTCCCTGACTCTCCCCTGCAGTCCTGCACTACAGAAAAGGGTAAAAAAGAGAGGGGGGGCACTAATTTGGCGCAGTTTTGATAATATCAGCAGCTATAAGGGGAAAACACATTATATAGTGGTGTGTGTGTGTGTGTGTGTGTGTGTGTGTGTGTGTGTGTGTGTATGTATAATATGCGCTAGCATACTCTCCCTCTGTCTCCCCAAAGGGCTAGTGGGGTCCTGTCCTCTATCAGAGCATTCCCTGTGTGTGTGCTGTGTGTCGGTACGATTGTGTCGACATGTTTGTGGAGGAAAATGATGTGGAGGCGGAGCAATTGCCTGTAATAGAGATGTCACCCCCTAGGGAGTCGACACCTGAGTGGATGGGCTTATGGAAGGACTTACGTGACAGTGTCAGCTCTTTACAAAAGACGGTTGATGACATGAGGCAGCCGGCTACTCAGCTTGTGCCTGTCCAGGCGTCTCAAAGGCCATCAGGGGCTCTAAAACGCCCGTTACCTCAGATGGCAGACACAGATGCCGACACGGATACTGACTCCAGTGTCGACGATGAAGAGACGAATGTGACTTCCAGTAGGGCCACACGTTACATGATTGAGGCAATGAAAAATGTTTTACATATTTCTGATAATACAAGTACCACTAAAAAGGGTATTATGTTTGAGAAAAAACTGCCTGTAGTTTTTCCTGCATCTGAGGGATTAAATAAAGTGTGTGAAGCGTGGGTTTCCCCCGATAAAAAACTGATAATTCCTAAAAGGTTATTGGCATCATACCCTTTCCCGCCAGAGGATAGGGCACGTTGGGAAACACCCCCTAGGGTGGATAAAGCGCTCACACGCTTGTCTAAACAGGTGGCACTACCCTCTCCTGAGACGGCCGCCCTTAAGGAACCTGCTGACAGAAAGCAGGAGAATATCCTAAAATGTATATACACTCACACGGGAGTTATACTGCGACCAGCAATCGCCTCAGCCTGGATGTGCAGTGCTGGGGTGGCTTGGTCGGATTCCCTGACGGACAATATTGATACCCTAGACAGGGACAGTATATTACTGACTATAGAGCATTTAAAAGATGCATTTCTATATATGCGTGATGCACAGAGGGATATCTGCCGACTGGCATCAAGAGTAAGTGCGCTATCCATTTCTGCCAGAAGAGGGTTATGGACGCGGCAGTGGTCAGGTGATGCGGATTCCAAAAAGCATATGGAAGTATTGCCTTATAAAGGGGAGGAGTTATTTGGGGTAGGTCTATCAGACCTGGTAGCCACGGCAACTGCTGGGAAATCCACATTTTTACCCCAGGTAGCCTCTCAACATAAGACGCCGTATTATCAGGCGCAATCCTTTCGGCCCCATAAGGGCAAGCGAGCAAAAGGCTCCTCATTTCTGCCCCGTGGCAGGGGGAGAGGAAAAAGGCTGCAGCAAACAGCCAGTTCCCAGGAACAGAAGCCCTCTCCCGCCTCTGCCAAGTCCTCAGCATGACGCTGGGGCTTTACAAGCGGACTCAGGCACGGTGGGGGCCCGTCTCAAGAATTTCAGCGCGCAGTGGGCTCACTCACAAGTGGACCTCTGGATCCTTCAGGTGGTATCTCAGGGGTACAAATTGGAATTCGAGACGTCTCCCCCTCGCCGTTTCCTAAAGTCTGCTTTACCGACGTCTCCCTCCGACAGGGAGGCGGTATTGGAAGCCATTCACAAGCTGTATTCCCAGCAGGTGATAATCAAGGTACCCCTCCTGCAACAGGGAAAGGGGTATTATTCCACGCTGTTTGTGGTACCGAAGCCGGACGGCTCGGTGAGACCTATTTTAAATCTAAAATCCTTGAACACTTACATACAGAGGTTCAAATTCAAGATGGAGTCACTCAGAGCGGTGATTGCGAACCTGGAAGAAGGGGATTATATGGTGTCTCTGGACATCAAGGATGCTTACCTCCATGTCCCAATTTACCCTTCTCACCAAGGGTACCTCAGGTTTGTGGTACAGAACTGTCACTCAGTTTCAGACGCTGCCGTTTGGATTGTCCACGGCACCCCGGGTCTTTACCAAGGTAATGGCCGAAATGATACTCCTTCGAAGGAAGGGAGTTTTAGTTATCCCTTACTTGGACGATCTCCTGATAAGGGCAAGATCCAGGGAACAGTTGGAAGTCGGGGTAGCACTATCTCAGGTAGTGTTGCGGCAGCACGGTTGGATTCTCAATATTCCAAAATCGCAGCTGATCCCGACGACGCGTCTTCTATTCCTAGGGATGATCCTGGACACAGTCCAGAAAAGTGTTTTTCCCGGAGGAGAAAGCCAGGGAGTTATCCGAGCTAGTCAGAAACCTCCTAAAACCAGGCCAAGTCTCAGTGCATCAATGCACAAGGGTCCTGGGAAAAATGGTGGCTTCATACGAAGCAATCCCATTCAGCAGATTCCACGCAAGAACTATCCAGTGGGACCTGCTGGACAAATGGTCCGGATCGCATCTTCAGATGCATCAGCGGATAACCCTGTCACCAAAGACAAGAGTGTCTCTCCTGTGGTGGTTAGAGTGCTCATCTTCTAGAGGGCCGCAGATTCGGCATTCAGGACTGGGTCCTGGTGACCATGGATGCCAGCCTGCGAGGCTGGGGAGCAGTCACACAGGGAAGGAATTTCCAGGGCTTGTGGTCAAGCCTGGAGACATCACTTCACATAAATATCCTGGAGCTAAGGGCCATTTACAATGCTCTAAGCCTAGCAAGACCGCTGCTTCAAGGTCAGCCGGTGCTGATCCAGTCGGACAACATCACGGCAGTCGCCCACGTAAACAGACAGGGCGGCACAAGAAGCAGGAGGGCAATGGCAGAAGCTGCAAGGATTCTTCGCTGGGCGGAAAATCATGTGATAGCACTGTCAGCAGTGTTCATTCCGGGAGTGGACAACTGGGAAGCAGACTTCCTCAGCAGGCACGACCTCCACCTGGGAGAGTGGGGACTTCACCCAGAAGTCTTCCACATGATTGTGAACCGTTGGGAAAAACCAAAGGTGGACATGATGGCGTCCCGCCTCAACAAAAAACTGGACAGGTATTGCGCCAGGTCAAGGGACCCTCAAGCAATAGCTGTGGACGCTCTGGTAACACCGTGGGTGTACCAGTCGGTGTATGTGTTCCCTCCTCTGCCTCTCATACCCAAGGTACTGAGAATTATAAGACGGAGAGGAGTAAGAACTATACTCGTGGCTCCGGATTGGCCAAGAAGGACTTGGTACCTGGAACTTCAAGAGATGCTCAGAGGACCCGTGGCCTCTACCTCTAAGAAGGGACCTGCTCCAGCAAGGACCCTGTCTGTTCCAAGACTTACCGCGGCTGCGTTTGACGGCATGGCGGTTGAACGCCGGATCCTGAAGGAAAAAGGCATTCCAGATGAAGTCATCCCTACTTTGATTAAAGCCAGAAAGGATGTAACCGCAAAGCATTATCATCGCATTTGGCGTAAATATGTTGCGTGGTGCGAGGCCAGGAAGGCCCCTACAGAGGAATTTCAACTGGGTCGATTCCTGCATTTCCTGCAAACAGGAGTGTCTATGGGCCTAAAATTGGGGTCCATTAAGGTTCAAATTTCGGCCCTGTCGATTTTCTTCCAGAAAGAACTGGTTTCAGTTCCTGAAGTTCAGACGTTTGTCAAGGGGGTACTGCATATACAGCCTCCTTTTGTGCCTCCAGTGGCACCTTGGGATCTCAATGTAGTTTTGGGGTTCCTAAAATCACATTGGTTTGAACCACTCACCACTGTGGACTTAAAATATTTCACATGGAAAGTGGTAATGCTGTTGGCCTTGGCTTCGGCCAGGCGTGTGTCAGAATTGGCGGCTTTATCCTATAAAAGCCCTTACCTGATTTTTCATACGGACAGGGCAGAATTGAGGACTCGTCCTCAATTTCTCCCTAAGGTGGTTTCAGCGTTTCACCTGAACCAGCCTATTGTGGTACCTGCGGCTACTAGGGACTTGGAGGACTCCAAGTTGCTGGACGTAGTCAGGGCCCTGAAAATGTTTTCAGGACGGCTGGAGTCAGAAAATCTGACTCTCTGTTTATCCTGTATGCACCCAACAAGCTGGGTGCTCCTGCTTCTAAGCAGACTATTGCTCGTTGGATTTGTAGTACAATTCAGCTTGCACATTCTGTGGCAGGCCTGCCACAGCCAAAATCTGTAAAAGCCCATTCCACAAGGAAGGTGGGCTCATCTTGGGCGGCTGCCCGAGGGGTCTCGGCTTTACAACTTTGCAGAGCAGCTACTTGGTCAGGGGAAAACACGTTTGCTAAATTCTACAAATTTGATACCCTGGCTGAGGAGGACCTGGAGTTCTCTCATTCGGTGCTGCAGAGTCATCCGCACTCTCCCGCCCGTTTGGGAGCTTTGGTATAATCCCCATGGTCCTTACGGAGTTCCCAGCATCCACTAGGACGTCAGAGAAAATAAGAATTTACTTACCGATAATTCTATTTCTCGTAGTCCGTAGTGGATGCTGGGCGCCCATCCCAAGTGCGGATTGTCTGCAATACTTGTACATAGTTATTGTTAACTAAATCGGGTTATTGTTGTTGTGAGCCATCTATTCAGAGGCTCCTCTATTATCATGCTGTTAACTGGGTTCATATCACAAGTTGTACGGTGTGATTGGTGTGGCTGGTATGAGTCTTACCCGGGATTCATGAATCCTTCCTTATTGTGTACGCTCGTCCGGGCACAGTATCCTAACTGAGGCTTGGAGGAGGGTCATAGGGGGAGGAGCCAGTGCACACAAGGTAGTCCTAAAGCTTTACTTTTGTGCCCAGTCTCCTGCGGAGCCGCTATTCCCCATGGTCCTTACGGAGTTCCCAGCATCCACTACGGACTACGAGAAATAGAATTATTGGTAAGTAAATTCTTTTTTTTTTTTTTTTTCTTTGGGAGGACCTGCTGCAACAGGGGCCATTCGCTTATAAGACTTACTACGGCTGCGTTTGATGGCATGGAGGTTGAAGGTCAGATACTAGCTCGGAAGGGCATTCCGAACAAGGTTATTCCTACCCTGATACAGGCTAGGAAAGGAGTTGCATCTAAACATTACCATCGTATTTTGAAAAAGTATGCGTCTTGGCGTGAATCCAAGAAGTTTCCTACGGTGGAGTTTCAACTGGGATGTTTTCTCCTCCTCCTGCAAGCAGGTGTGGATATGGGCCTGAGGTTGGGATCCATAAAGGTCCAAATTTCGGCCCTATCCATTTTCTTCCAGAAACAGTTGGCTGCCCTCCCTGAGGTTCAGACTTTTTTGAAGGGAGTTCTACACATCCAACCTCCCTTTGTGCCGCCTACGGCGCATTGGGATCTTAATGTGATGGTGCAGTTCCTCCAGTCGGACTGGTTTGAGCCTCTACAGGAGGTTGAGGTCAAGTTTCTCACGTGGAAGGCTGTCACTTTGTTGGTCTTGGCTTCTGCTAGATGTGTGTCAGAGTTGGGGGCTTTGCACTGTAGAAGCCCATACTTGATCTTCCATGAAGATAGGGCGGAGCTTCGGACACGTCTGCAGTTTCTTCCGAAGGTTGTCAGCATTTCATAACCAACCTATTGTGGTGCCAGTTGCTACTGACTTCTCAATTTCATCAAAGTCCTTGGATGTTGTAAGGGCTCTGAATCTGTGGAGGACTGTTTGTCCTGTATAATCCCAAGAAACTTGGGTGTCCTGCTTCTAAGCAGACGATCTCTCGCTGGATCAGGTTCACTATCCAGCATGCATATTTTACAGCAGGGTTGCCGTGTCCTACGTCTGTTAAGGCCCATTCTACTCGTAAGGTGGGTTCTTCCTGGGGGGCTGCCCAGGGTGTCTCGGCTTTACAGCTTTGCCGAGCAGCTACTTGGTCTGGGTTGAACACGTTTGCAAAGTTCTACAAGTTCTATACTTTGGCCAAACTTCAGGTCCTCAGCTGCAAATCAGTTCTGCAGGAGTCTCTGCACTCCCTCCCATTCTGGGAGCTTTGGTACATCCCCATGGTACTAATGTGGACCCCAGCATCCTATAGGACGTAAGAGAAAATAGGATTTTGGTTACCTGCCGGTAAATCTTTCTCGTAGTCCGTAGAGGATGCTGGGTGCCCGCCCAGCACTTAGTTTTCCTGCTATCGTTTGTTTGGTTCAGTACAACTTCATTTTAGTTGAGTACTGCATTGTTACTTGGTAAGTAATGTTTCAGCTTTTGCTGCCTTTCAAGCTAGTTAGCTTGATGTGCCTTGTATGTGTGAGCTGTTGTGACTCTTGCCACTATCTGTGTAAAATCCTTATCTCAAAGATGTCCGTCTCCTCGGCCAGTTTCTAAACTGAGTCTGGTAGGAGGGGTATAGAGGGAGGAGCCAGCCCACACTCAAACTCTTAAAGTGCCATTGGCTCCTGGTGGACCGTCTATTCCCCATGGTACTAATGTGGACCTCAGCATCCTCTACAGACTACAAGAAAAGGATTTACCAGTAGGTAATCAAATTTTTTTTTTTTTCCTCTTGCAGCCTCCTGAGGCGCAAGGGGGGAAAAAATGTGTTAAGTTTTAACAGTTTGGATTCCCAAAGCAGGTAGTTTAGATGACTAAACCTGGGCCGGTATGGGCATTACATGCACAATGTGTGGGATGCCGGCATACCATACCCAACTTGTTACAGTGGATAAGATGTTTCAGTATCTTGCTTTAGTTCTCATTTCTCTATAGATACAGATGTAGCAAACCTTTTTTTTTTTTTTTTTTTTAGAGTAGAAAAGTTGCCCGTAGTAACCAACCAACTTGTAGCTATCATTTTTCTAGCAGTCTAGTTTATAAAATGATAGAAGTGTATTGACTGCTATTGGAAACGTCTCCATATTATCATACCTCCAACCATTGTGATTTTGGTGACAGTCCTGCTGTTGGGCAATGTCCAGCCAACCCACTTGTGGGCAGCAATGTCCTAGGGTGGGGGAAGGTTTGGAGGCTCCCCTCACCAACTGCTCTGCTTAGAATAAGCTGTGAAGAAATGCCATGCACACATGGTCTTTTCACAGTGAAGGAGGACTGAAGGCATAACCAGTGTCTTCCAGAGTACTGGGCAAGGATATCAATGTGGCATTTGCCATGAGCCCATGCCCTCTAATTTCTGCCGTAGGTTCTGTAGCAAAGTTTCTGCTCTGACCCACTAAAGCTGAGGCATTCTTCTCTCTATCGAAGGTTTGATACATGGGTGCCATGGGACTTACACCTGTCTGCTTATTAAAGTAGAAATGTAATCATGAGTATACAAGTGTGGCACTCTGCTTATTAACCACCTAATAAACTCTTGTCACAGTGAACAACGGTAAATATCTTTTTATATATTGCTTAGGTTATGTGAATGAGCTTTAACATGGAAACAATTTATTTTTTGTTTAATGGTTCTGATGGTTACAGGCATACAAATCTAAGGCCTAGGTGCATTATTGCTTGAAAAGTGATAAATTACCAGCCAATCAGCTCCTAACTAGAATTTTTCAAACTGAACCTGTGACATGGCAATTAGGAGCTGATTGGCTGTTACTTTATCTCCACTTTATCAATCAGCTCCTAACTGCCATGTCACAGGCTGTGTTTGAAAAAATAAGATTTTAAACCTACCGGTAAATCTTTTTCTCCTAGTCCGTAGAGGATGCTACGGACTTATACCAAAGCTCCAAACCGGGCGGGAGAGTGCGGATGACTCTGCAGCACCGATTGAGCAAATGCAAGGTCCTCATCGGCCAGGGTATCAAACTTGTAGAATTTTTTTGCAGAAGTGTTTGAACCCGACCAAGTAGCTGCTCAGCACAACTGTAATGCCGAGACGCCTCGGGCAGCCGCCCAAGAAGAGCCCACCTACCTAGTGAAATGGGCCTTTACCGAATTCGGTACCGGCAATCCAGCCGTAGAATGAGCCTGCTGAATCGTGTTACAGATCCAGCGAGCAATAGTCTGTTTAGAAGCAGGCGCGCCAATCTTGCTGGCTGCATACAGGACAAACAGAGCCTCTGTTTTCCTAACCCTAGCTGTCCTGGCTACGTAAATTTTAAAGGCCCTGACCACATCCAGGGACTTGAAGTCCTCCAAGTCACCCATAGCCACAGGCACCACAATAGGTTGGTTCATATGAAAAGAAGAGACCACTTTAGGCAGAAATTGAGGACGAGTCCAACTCTGCTCTATCCACATGAAAAATCAAGTAGGGGCTCTTGTGAGACAAGGCCACCAACTCTGATACCCGCCGTGCAGATGCCAAGGCTAATGACAACACAACCACCTTCCAGGTGAGAAATTTTTATTCCACCGTTTGAAGAGGTTCAAACCAGTGTGATTTAAGGAACTGTAACACCACGTTAAGGTCCTATGGTGCCACTGGTGGCACAAAAGGAGGCTGGATGTGCAGCACTCCCTTTACAAAAGTTTGGACTTCTGGGAGAAGCCAATTCCTTTTGAAAAAATAGATAGGGCCAAAATCTGTACTTTAATGGAGCCTAATTGGGATGCGGTCAAGATGCCGCCGGCCGGAATTCCGGCGGTCGAAATCCCAACGCCGGAATCCCGACCGCCACAATCCCAACATATTCTCCCTCTGTGGGTGTCCACGACACCCATAGAGGGAGAATATAATAGTGTGCTGAGCGTAGCGAGGCAGCGTGGCAAGCGAAGCGAGTCCGCAAGGGGCTGCGTTCCGCTTGCCACCCCTGTCGGGATTGTGTGGTTGGGATTCCGGCGTCGGCATTTCAACCTCCGGGATTCCGGCCGGCGGCATTTAGTACTGATCCCACCTAATTTTAGGCCCATATCCACTCCCGTCTGTAGGAAGTGGAGAAAACGGCCCAGATGGAAATCTTCCATAGGAGCATTCTTGGTTTCACACAAAGATACATACTTCCTCCAGATATGGTGATAATGCTTCGCCGTTACTTCCTTCCTAGGTCTCTCTGCTAGGATTCGGTGTTCAACCGCCATGCCGTCAAATGCAACCGCAGTAAGTCTTGGAACATGCAAGGCCCCTGCTGTAACAGGTCTTCCCTGAGAGGAAGAGGCCACGGATCTTCTGTGAGCCTTTCCTGAAGATCCGAATACCAGGCCCTTCGAGGCAAATCTGGAACCACGAGTATTGTTTGTACTCTGTTTCGTCTTATGATTCTCAACACTTTTGAGATGAGAGGTAGAGGAGGGAACACATAGACCGACTGAAACACCCATGGTGTCACTAGGGCATCTACCGCTACTGCCTGAGGGTCCCTTGACCTGGCACAAATCCTCCAAAGCTTTTTGTTGAGGCGTGATGCCATCATGTCTATTTGAGGAAGTCCCCAAAGACTTGCTATCTCTGCAAAGACCTCTTGATGAAGTTTCCACTCTCCTGGATGGAGATCGTGTCTGCCGAGGAAGTCTGCTTCCCAGTTGTCCACTCCCGGTATGAAGACTGCTGACGGAACACTTACGTGATTTTCTGCCCATCGCAGAATTCTGGTGGCTTCTGCCATTGCCACTCTGCTCCTTGTCCTGCCTTGGCGGTTTACATGAGCCACTGCTGTGACATTGTCTGATTGAATCAGAACCGGTAGGTCGCGAAGATAGGCCGTTGTATATGGCCCTCAATTCCAGTACGTTGATGTGTAGACAAGCCTCCTAGCTTGACCATATCCCCCGAAAATGTCTTCCTTTTGTGACTGCTCCCCATCCTCTGAGGCTCGCGTCCGTGGTCACCAGAACCCAGTCTTGAATGCCGAACCTGCGACCCTCTAGATGGTGAGCACTCTGCAGCCACCACAGGAGAGACACGCTGGCCCTGGGGGACAGGCTTTTCTTTTGATGAAGGTGTAGATGGGACCCCAACCATTTGTCAAAGGTCCCACTGAAACGTCCTCACATGGAACCTGCCGAAGGGGATGGCCTCGTAGGCTGCCACCATTTTTCCCAGAACTCGAGTGCATTGATGAACAGACATTCTTTGGTTTTAGCAGGTCCCTGACCATGTTCTGGATGTCCTGGGCTTTTTCTATTGGTAGAAAAATCCTCTTCTGTTCTGTGTCCAGAATCATGCCTAGGAATGATAGTCGAGTCGTTGGAAGCAACTGAGACTTTGGCAGATTGAGAATCCAACCGTGTTGATGTAACACTCTCGGGGAGAGTGACACGCTTTTCAGTAATTCATCCCTTGATCTCGCCTTTATCAGGAGATCGTCCAAGTACGGGATAATTGTGACACCCTGCTTGCGCAGGAGCACCATCATTTCCGCCATTACCTTGGTGAACATCATCGGAGCCGTGGATTGCCCAAATGGCAACGTCTGAAACTGGTAATGACAGTTCTGTACCGCGAAACGCAGGTATTCTTGATGAAGAGGAAATATGGGGACATTAAGGTAGGCATCCTTCACGTCCAGCGACACCATAAAATCCCCTGCTTCCAGACTGGATATTAGTCTGGAGTGATTCCATCTTGAATTTGAACTTTTTCAAGTATAGGTTTAGGGACTTTAGATTTAAAATTGGTCTGACCGAACCATCTGGCTTCAGGACCACAAACAGTGTTGAATAGTACCCTTTTCTCTGTTGGCCTAGGGGAACCTTGACAATCACTTGCTGTTGACACAGCTTTTGAATTGCATCTAATACCACTCCCCTCTCCAGGGAAGAGGTTGGCAAGGCCGACTTGAGAAATCGGCGAGGGGGCACCTCTTTGATCTCCAGTTTGTAACCTTGGGATACAATTTCCAACGCCCAAGGATCCACGCCTGATAGGACCCAGACCTGGCTGAAGAGTCGAAGACGTGCCCCCACCGGTGCGGACTCCCTCCGTGGAGCCCCAGCGTCATGCGGTGGATTTAGCAGAAGCCGGGGAGGACTTCTGCTCCTGGGAACTAGCCAAAGCAGGTGTTCTTAACTCTACCCTTACCTCTGGCGAGGAAAGAGGAGCCCCGACCTCTTCTAGACTTATGCGACTGAAAGGACTGCATCTGATATTGTGGGGTTTTCTTTTGCTGTGGGGGAACAAAAGGCAAAAATGTAGACTTGCCCGCGGTGGCTGTGGAAACCAGGTCTGCGAGACCATCCCCAAACAAAACTTCACCCTTGTAAGGTAAAACCTCCATATGCTTTTTTGAGTCTGCATCACCCGACCATTGGCGGGTCCACAGAGCTCGTTTTGCCGAAACTGCCATGGCATTGGCTCTAGAACCAAGCAGCCCCACGTCTCTGAGCGTCTCTCCTATACAAGACTGCGTCCTTAATGTGACCTAAAGTCAGGACAATGGTATCCTTGTCCAGGGTATCCATGTCAGCCAACAAGATAGCTGTCCATGCTGCAACAGCGCTACAGACCCATGCCGATGTTGTTGTCGGTCTGAGTAAAGCCCCCGGATGTGCATAAATAGACTTTAAGGTAGTCTCCTGTCTACGATCCGCAGGATCCTTAAGGGCCGCGGTGTCTGGAGACTGCAGCGCCACCTTCTTGGACAGACTCGTTAATGCCTTGTCCACCCTGGGCGAGGATTCCTAACGTACCCTGTCCTTTGCTGGGAAAGGATACGCCATAAGGATCCTCTTGGGAATCTGCAGTTTTTTGTCTGGAGTTTCCCAAGCTTTTTCAAATAATTCGTTCAGTTCATGAGATGGAGAAAACGTTACTTCAGGTTTCTTCCCCTTAAACATGTGTACCCTCATGTCAGGAACAGAGGGGTCATCTGTGATATGCAAAACATCTTATTGCCATAATCATATAATGAATACTTTTGCATCATAGTCGACACTGGAGTCAGAATCCGTGTCTGTAACAGTGTCTACTATTTGTGATAAGGGACGCTTTTGAGACCGACGGGCCCTGTGACCCAGTCAAATCTGCGGATTGACTCCCTGCGGTTTCCTTGGACTCGGCTTTGTCCATTCTCTTATGTAATAAGGTCACATTAGCATTTAAAATATTCCACATATCATACCAATCATGAGTCGGTGTTGCCGACAGACACCACAATCATCTGCTCCACCTCCTTGGATGAGCCTTCCGCTTCAGACATGTCAACACACGTGTACCGACACCCGTACACACAAGGATATATCTATAAGGGGACAGTGCCCCAACAAGGCCCTTTGGAGAGGCGGAGTATGCCAGCGCCAACTGACACTGGAAACAATTCCCAGATATAGCGCTTTTATATTCAATCGTGTAATACTTACTGCGCCAAAATGTGCCCCCACCCTCTTTTTCAGCCCTGTATCACCGTTCTGCAGGGGAGAGTCTGGGGAGCCAGCTTCTCCAGCACAGGGAGAAAATGGTGCTGGTTAGTGCTGTGCGACCAAGCTCCGCCCCCTCTAGTGGCGGGCTTCGGTCCCGCTCAAATTCACAATGGCGGGGGATGAACATATCCACTGACTCCGCAGCCCATATGTGTAATAACGTGCCAAAACAAGTATATATTGCTGTCCAGGGTGCGCCCCCCCCCCCCCCCCCTGCGCCCATCAGTGCCTGTCCATGTGGGAGCAATGGCGCGCAGCGTTACCACTGCATGCTTTCCTCAGGGAAGATCTGAAGTCTTCTGCCGCCTTGAAGAGTCTTCTTTTCTTCTACTCACCTGGCTTCTATCTTCCGGCTCTGAGACTAACGGCAGGGGGAGACCTGCGTTCCGATCCCTCTGGAGCTAATGGTGTCCAGTAGCCTAAGAAGCAGAGCCTATCATTTAAATAGGTCTGCTTCTCTCCCCTCAGTCCCACAATGCAGGGAGCCTGTTGCCAGCAGTGCTCCCTGAAAACAAAAAAAAACCTAACCATTCTTTTATCAGAGAAACTCAGTAGAGCTCCCCTGTAGTGCACCCATTCTCCTCTGGGCACAGAATCTAACTAAGGTCTGGAGGAGGGGCATAGAGGGAGGAGCCAGTGCACACCCATACTAAAAGTTCTTTAGAGTGCCCATATCTCCTGCGAAGCCCGTCTATACCCCATGGTCCATACGGAGTCCCCAGCATCCTCTAGGACGTAAGAGAAATTCCAGTTAGTAGCTGGTACTTTTTCACTCCATTTTATCACTTTCCAAGCATTGATACATCTGGCCCTAAATGTCCTCTTGTGGAGTTTTAGCTCCCATTGCTAAAATGCAGGGATGTCTGAAAGTGACTGACTAATGTGCTTGGAAAATAAGCTTTCTCTGTTTACTGCTAGTTTTGACAGTGAAGAATTTTGTGGCTCAAACCCACCCTGGATAATACTGCTACTTCTAGTATCCCAGATAGTCTTGATTTTTCTACAGAACTGCTTCTACAGGGTTTTTATTTCTAGCCGGAAGCTTTAAAAGTCTGCACTGGGTGTACTACGATATACCAGCGCTCAAGATCCTGACCGCCAGAATGCTGGCAGTGGGCCAAGTGCAAAAGAGCCCCTTGTGGGTTTGCTGCACTCGCCATGCTGCGGGCACGGTGGCTATGTGTGCAACGCTATTTATTCTCCCTCCAAGGGTGTTGTAGACACCCCAAGAGGGAGAATAGTTGTTATGCAGAGCGCTGGGATATCGAGTGCCTCCCGTCTGCACTAAGTGGTAGACTTACTAAAGTTTTTAAACAGACAAATGGTGGTGTTGCCCATAGCAACCAATTCACTTCGGTCTGTCTTTCTAGAATGTAATAGAGAAATGATGGGTTACTATGAGCAACACCACCACTTTATCTGTTTTATAGGCTATAGTAAATCGAGCACCCTAGTGTCTGTCTGGGTGTCATGCTACAGTAGCAACCATCTATGTGAAATTAGAGTCATTGTTTAAAAAGACTTGACCCTGCAGTGCTCACACAAGGATCCCTCCTCATCATATAATAGCATATATCAAGCTGTGGTGGATAGATTATTGTTCAGTGTTTTTTTTTTTTTTTTTTTTTAACTGTGAAAACCTGTGGGTATGGGAACTAATCTTGGATCCTTCCGCCCGCCCGCCCCCCCCCCCCCCCCCCCCCCTTCTCCCCTTCCCGAACACAGGAAATGTTTCAGCCAAAGGGCTATAATTGGTAGCACGGTAATGACCATCATGGTATTGGCCCTTTTCATTTTTTTCTTGGTCTGAAAAATGAGCACTGCTAATGGGATCAGTACTAAATGCCACCGGCCGGAATCCCGGCGGTCGAAATACCAACGCCGGAATCCCGACCACACAATCCCGACAGGGGTGGCGAGCGGAACGCAGCCCCTTGTGGGCTCGCTTCGCTCGGCACACTATTATATTCTCCCTTTATGGGTGTCGTGGACACCCACGGAGGGAGAATGTCGGGATTGTGACGGTCTGGATTCCGGCGTCAGTATTTCGACCGCCGGGATTCCGGCCGGCGGCATCTTGACCGCATCCCCTGCTAATAAGGATAATGACTTTTTACTGCAGGTTTACTGTTGCATTTCTGTAATATACCTATTGAATGAAAGCTATCTATCTCAGGCAGTGATGCCCCGGGGCCAGTACCGGAAGGAGTGATCCGACTCTACAGCATGAGATTCTGCCCCTATGCCCAGAGAGCCAGGCTTGTCGTCCTTGCCAGGGGAATCAAGTAAGCAATAAACTACACACAGTATCACATTGATTTTATGTATAGTCTGATTCAGTGCTTTTCAAACCTACCCCAGACTACTGTACATCCAGCACATCGTTTAACTCCCTATTTCTAAATAAATTCTAATGTCCTCTTTACAGCAACCTCGAGAAATCACTGCAGGCTGCGCCTCGTAGGAGAGGTTTGGCAGATGTGGTGGTGTCCATCCTGCTACCTTCCCCCTCCCTACCATTTTTACATTGCTCTCGGCTAACTCTAATCATTAGTCTAATGCAGTGTTTCCCAACCACGGTCCTCAAGGCACACTAACAGTCCTGGTTTTAGTGATATCCAGGCTTGAACACAGGTGACTTAATTAGTACCTCAGTTATTTTGATTTAACCATCTGTGCTGAAGCCTGGATATCACTAAAACCTGCACTGTTGGTGTGCCTTGAGGACCGTGGTTGGGAATGCCTGGTCTAATGCCTTGAGGACTGTTGGGTCATGGGTTAAGATTACCTCCAAGTCACAACGTCTAAGCCTAACCTCAAAGTATACAGCTAGAGCAATTACTGTTCTATATCTGCAGCCATATGTCTGAACATTCTTTTATTGTTAATGACCTGAAGCCATATATAATGGGTTGTCCTGTTTGGACTTGGAGCTCGTGTTAGATGACTGTACCAATAAATATTTTCAATTGCTGGTCCTTTTATTTCTAGCATATGAATACTTATTTAATCCTGTGTCATGTATAGCAAACCGTTCCGTTGAACTACCGCTACCTGTACCTATGAGCCTGCTGTTTGTGCAGATTCAGTATGACTTGCCCGTGGATGGGATGCTGGCTGTCAGTATCCCAAAGCAGCATCCCATCAGCCAGAATTCTGGCAGCAAGGCAAGTGCAGAGTCCCCTTGCAGGCTCACTGCCCGCCACAGGATCTGTTGCCACTCTATGGATGTCATGGATGCCTACAAGTGGAAATAGGCCTGTTGCACCTGGATTCCAGCGTCTGTATCTTGTCAGCCGACAAATTAAAAGCATCCTGTTTATGCATAGGCTGCAACTCATGCATAGTGATGCATCCAATGAGCTTTATTGGACTCCAACACAGTCAACTCTCAAAATCTGATACCTTTTGGGGCAAGTGTATTACACCTAAAGAGGACAAGTTGCCCATACCAACTCGTCTGCTTTATATATCATTTTAAATGCAAGCTAGGAGGTGTATGTGTCACTTTTCCACGGTTTCGAAAGTTTGACCCATTCCAGCATTGGGGGTGAGAAGGGGGTTATTCATGTTTGTTAGCAAACCAAAAAGCACACTAATGGGCAAAACCAAGTTGCACTGTAGGTGGAGCACATCTAACATGAGTTAGATTTGGGTGGGTTATATTGTTTCTACGCAGGGTAAATACTGGCTGCTTTATTTCTATGTTGCAAGTTAGATTTCAGTTTGAGCACACCCCACCCAAATCTAGCTCTTTGCGCTGCAGGTGGGGCAGATGTAACGTGTGTAATAGTTTTGCCCAACTGCTAATTTTCTTGGTTTGCTAACGAACTTGAATTCTCTTGGTCCACTAAACTTTAGAAATTTTATATCTACTGATAAATCTCAGTAATATAAGAAAATATGGTCAATAATTGCTCCCCACTCTGAACCATCTCTTGGCTAACAGTACTAGCCTTTGTATTTCGGTATCTGAGTGCTGCAGTGTTTTGCTTTGTATGTGTACACTTGATTTAAAAAAATAAAAAAAATAAAAAAATAATAATTTGCAATTACTGTATATTATGACATTCTGGTGTTCACAAGCTCCTACCGTTCTGATATTTGTTTAGGCATGAAGTTATAAACATAAATCTAAAGAACAAGCCTGACTGGTTTTTCGAGAAAAGCCCTCTGGGTCTGGTACCTTCTGTTGAAACTTCTGATGGCAAAATAGTATATGAATCGCCCATCGTGTGTGACTACCTGGATGAAGCCTTTCCTGGCACTAAGCTGACTCCCGCAGATCCTTACATAAAGGCACAAGAGAAGATTCTACTGGAGCATTTCTCCAAGGTAGGAGTGACTGGGAGATTTTTCTCCCCTGGGGAGGGCAGATATTGGGTTGTAGTGCTTCCTACCTCATTGCCAGCTGCAGGTTACCATGAGGAGACATTGTTAATCACTCACTGAACCTTTCGTGGGCTCCTGAGCTTACTGTATGGTAGTGGGATCTGTTGTCTGTAATTCCTGTCGTCCAGAGATCTGACCTCAAAAGTCAGTAGCGTCTGCATTTCTGTGATTTGTTGTATACACATGATGGCAAGTGCTTCGTGTAAACAGAGTTCTCCTAATCTCCCACTAAAATCCCTTTACACTGTGGCACCAACTCTGTTTATTCCTGGGTCAGTGCCGTTCATACTGCACATAGGTTCATTGCTGGTGTTTGGAGATGAAATCGGTCTATCCCATGCTGTAAACAGATCCTGGGTTACCTGCCTACAATGCAGCCCGCCCACTATGGTCCTTGTAGCTAGCTACCTGGGAAATTGGCAGGTCACTGGACCCAGGTGTGTGTGTGTGGGGTTTTTGTTTTAATTTTATTTTCGGGGTAACTTTCTACTGAAGCCTAGGCTGATGAGCAATAAATCACTCACTCACTGTGGGTAAGGTGAGGATATTTGTGTTAGATTCTAAGCATTCTGGGTACTTAATCATATAGTCTAACACCCCCATAACAAGACAAATGTTATGTTTGGGCAAGATCAGGCTTTTTGATAACACTGACCTGTTCTGTGCTAGCCTTGTATACTGTCCTGAAGCATGCACCTAATGCTCACACTTAAACTTGGACATGCCACTGTACCTGTCTTGCTCACACACTGAGGCTCATTAATAAAACATTGCAGGGTGTCTACATCTATAGTAAGGTGGACAAAGTATAAAAAAATATATTGTTTAGTAAACCTAAAAGCCACTTCTATGGTGTAAACTTAAAAGCAAGCAGGAGTACATGTATACAGTGCAGAGATTATCACAAAATATAGAAAGTGTAGATGATGGATGTATCTATTAATATGGCAGTCGGGTACAAACAAAGGGGAGCTAGTTTCTTATATACAATAAAAAAAAAAAAACAATGTTAAAAGGAAACCTAGGGGTAGATGTCCACTGCTCCACTCTTTAGAAGTCATCATACAGTACAAGTGGAGTTGCACCATTATCTTAGCAGAGATGCTGTAGGAGAGTTTAAAACTTGCGCCCAGGGGTGTATCTACCTATTGGCCAGGATGGCACTCGCCAGGGGCACCAGGCAAGGAGGGGGTGCCGCCTGGCTGTGCCACCTGCGGCCAAAGGGTAGAAAAGCAGTACTGTCAGACTGCACCTGGTGAGTGTGTTACTGCTGGAGTGGTGCCAGTATCTGGCAGCACTGCACTTGTAATCAGACTCAAAATAAACTACACCTCCCAGCAGCCCTTGTTTCTGGGAGCTCCCAGTAGCAAGGGCTGCTGGGAACTGTAGATTATTTTGAGTTTGATTACAAGTGCAGTGCTGCTCGACACTAGTCTGATCACTAGTGCAGTACGGTGCTGAAGGACACCGGCGCCACACCAGCAGTAACACACTCACCAGGTACACATCAATTGTTATATAGCACAGTGCTATAGATCTATTTGTTGCTGAAGATAATAAAATAGTGTCAGTGTTTGGGAGAAGGGACTGTAGTACCTGGAAAACTACACGATTTTTATGCATGTTAGATGTAAGTCAGTAGTATGCGAAAACTTTAACTAACTTGTGTGTAATAAAGAAAATACATATCTTACCTATTTCAAGGCCAAGTTCAAGGAAATGTATATCAGTTAATTGTATAATTGATCATTTTATCTTGGAAGAGATGGCACCCTGATGTTTGTTTTCTAACAGGAAGCCCTTCTACCATCCAAATAATGGTGTTTGGTTAATGGCTGGGTCCATTTGAGGCTCATCTCACTGCAGCTCATTAGCATTTCATTCGGGATGCAGTCAAGATGTTGGTGTTTGGCATCCCAGCGGTCGGAAAGCTGACACCAGCATCCCGAAACTGCTCAGAATTCTGTTGCTGGCATCCCAACATAGATAGCGATGCAGAATGCCAAAATCCGGATCGAGTTGGTGCCAAAGTCTCCACTGGCAAGCCACGTGGGAAGGTTAGGGTTAGGCTTCAGGGAGGGAGATTAGGAAGGGTGGGTTAGGGTTAGGCACCACTGAAGAGGCTCTTGGGGGGGGGGGGGGGGGGGTGTAGGTTAAGGTTAGGCTGAGGGAAAGGTGGGTAAGGGTTAGGGGGAGGGACAGTGTAACGTGAATACGAGACACTACTGTGCAGTGTAATGTGAATGAGGGACACTTCTGTGTGGCATAATTTGTATTGGAAGTACTATTGTGTCCACACCCTTCCCCCACAAGACCATGCCCCATTTCCAATACTCACACCTTATTCCAAATGTGTGTAGGGGGGGGGGGGCGCCAGCCTACTTTGCCAGGGGCACTTGGACCCCTAGGTACACCCCTGCTTGCGCCCATCAGCCGGGTGAGACCTTTCTTCATACAGCCTCCTGGCGTACGAGAAATGTGTGTGTGAAGTCTGGTTTGAGCGCCCTAACCACTGCTTTAGACAGGTTTAGCCACTCTGAGTAGTTAAACCTCGTGCTTTTGGGCTCGTCAATACCAATGAGCTCCTGAGTGAAGCAACATGTTGGGTGCCCATTCATGCAGATGGGCAGCACAAACAATTGAATTGCCCCATGTAATTATCAAAGCTCTGGGGGGAAAATTCCACACTGAAATATTGTGCAAATTTGCACATCCTCCAACTTAGGCATTACACCAAACAGTACATATTTAACCCCATCAATGCAATTTACTTGCTGTGGTGGGATGGGAATATTCTACATTTTCATGGAACGATTATGATCATTATCTCAGAGGAATAACTGGTTATTAAAGAAAGGTCATTCCTAAGTCAGGCATTCCCAACCACGGTCCTCAAGGCACACCAACCGTGCAGGTTTTAGTGATATCCAGGCTGCACCACAGATGGTTAGCTCAAAATAACTGAGCTACTAATTAAGTCACCTGTGCTGAAGCCTGACTATCACTAAAACATGCACTGTTAGTGTGACTTGGGGACCGTGGTTGGGAATGCCTGCTCTAAGCGGATTCATCAGTCTAAAGGACCCCTACACCAGCAACAGATTGTTGCAATTCGGCAATCCCCAGATGTCTGGGTTGTTTGGTGAAATACAACAGGTTTTTCAGATTATCCAATAACTATCAAAATATATGATGGTGACTTTGAGTATTTTATCAATCCTTCATATCGCGGATAGTCTGCATGGTCCAATCTGATCAGTAAATCTGTTGGGTATATGTAGGCGTTAAGTGATGTCTGTGATCAACTAACTAGAAACTACAAAACCCGATCAGTTAACAAATCTTACCAGTGGTAGATTTTACATAATTATGGAATCCCACCCCTGCCTGTAAAATCTGCCACTTAAGTGAGCTCAGCTAAGTGTGATAGCACTGGATCAGTGACCTCCTATTGGAACTCCTACCTGCCAGTCGCCCATAGGACAGGCAGTACCATTGGGCTGCAATCAGCAGAGGTGGGTTTTTCTAGGCACCAACCCCTTACCTGGTTGTCGGACCAATCTGGCTACTGAGCCACACTCCATAGAAGCTGTGTATGTATGCAGCAAAACACCCCCCCCCCCCTCTCTCCTTTGGGCTTACAGTAGTTGAGGAGTTTATCACTACCTGTTAACAAACACCATATTTAACATGTTCATCAGCCTTAACGTTGAAACCTTCTGGCACTAAAGGCTCCCATTCTTCTGCAATTGTCACAATATCCTGATTCCTACCCCCCTAATCCACATAATGCCACCATGTACTTGGGAAGCAGCGTTGAGCAGACAAAACCTCAGGAGGTATGCAATCAATTTGCCAGCTGTCAGGATACAGATGCTGGAATCCCAATAGTGAACATTGCTGATGGATGGAATCCCGGTGCATAAGGGCTATTCCCACTTGTGGGTGTCCACAACACCCATAGAGAGAATAGAACCTGGAGCGAGCCACTGTACCCACAAGGGGACTTGGTACTCGCCCTGCTGCCAGCATTCTGGCAGGTAGGATGCCACTGTCAGGATCTTGACAGCCAGCATCCCGCCCGTTGGTAAATAGTATGTAACCACCCTCAGGAGTATAGCCTGTGAGGCTGCTGCTACTGATATCCACAGGTCAGAGGAGCATCTAATGGACTTCTCCAATCAGAGCTCAGTACATGCTCTGCTCAGCACAATCTTTTTCCTTCCTTCCGGAGGGCGTGGCTACGCGGTAAATGGAGTTGTCGCTCCGTGCAGGCTCTCCAACATACACATCTGGACCATACATCCTGAGGTACCCCTCACTTGCACATATGTGCGGGAAGGTACCAGGACTCCTGAGGGACTAACTTCGCCATCTGAGCTGTGGTGTGTGTATACACAGTTAATTTTTATTTTTTTCCCTCCTGCCTCTGGAGAATCCAATATGATGTGACTTCTGGTCCTGGCTCTGATGCCTGTCCCTGTGTACAGTTGTGACCTTCCTGTGGTGCTGTCCCTGCTGCTGAATCTCCGGGTAGCTGTCTGTCTGCACCCTGGGGCATGGTTTCGTGCTGGAGTGAGGAGCCAATCACCTTTGCAGAGTGGGTTGGTGAGTCATACCCCCTTTGGTTGAAGTACCTGGAGAGACCTGCGTGACTCTGCTGAAGTGAGTCACTTACTGCATATGGTCACGAGTGGTGGGCAGCCATCTTATCAGTGACTCTATACCCGGCTCTGAATTAGCCCTGCCTGCAGGGCTGTATATGTACTTCCAGTGCCGTAACTAGGCATTTTAGCGCTATGTGCAAGAAACTGCATCGGTGCCCCCCCCCACACACATACATAGCAGGGACAGTGGAAAAAAAATGCAGAGTCCCCTTTTTACACGTTACAGCAAGATAGACCCCCTTTTTTTTACACATTACGGCAGCACAGTTCCCGTTTTGCACATTACGACAGTCACCCTTTTTCACACATACAGCAACAGAGCCCTCCTTTTTTTACACATGGCAGCAGAGTTCCTTTTTTTTTTTTTTACACATTACGGCAGGAAGTCCCCCTTTTTTACACATTACGCAGTCGCCCCTTTTTACGCTTTACAGCAAGCAGTCCCCCTTTTTTATGCATTACTGCAGGCAGTCCCCCTTTTTACACATTATGGGTGGGGAGAGAAAGGAATGAGAGAGTTAGTTAGTTATACTCACCACCTGTGCCGGTGCCTCTCCTCTCCACACGTCTTCCGTCGTCCTGCGCTGCGCTCTTGGCAGGGCATTGTGAATGGGCTGGGGGTGGGCTGGGAGAGACGTCATCGCTCCCAGCACACAGGTCACCGGGGGTAGCAGAGGGAGAGCTGTAGTGCTGCCCGGCTACCGTGTGTGTGTGTGTGTGTGTGTGTGTGTGTGGTAGCCGGGCAATGCAGCTGAGCTGGGGGCCGGCCGGTGACGGGCAGGGAGACGCCGCCAGGACACCTCAGTGCGGCATTGATGGGAGCGGCCCGGCAGGTGTTGCTAGTGGTCCTGCGCCTCCAGCGCATCTGCGCTGTGTGCAAGGCACACCTAGTTACGGCGCTGACTTCTACACTACTTTCAGCTTTCTCATTTGATCTCCTATAATCTCCTTCTCAGCAGATATAACCTTAATTTACCTTTATTGAGCATCTTCTATTTACTGTCCCTGTGTCGTATCTCCTCTAAGACTTTTTAGTCTCCGTTTTCGCACAATTTACTGGCTAAGACCCGGCTGTTACACTCCTGTGTCGGAAGACCTTTATTGGAAGTGCATACCCTTGTCCTGTTACTAGTTTAGATTTTTTTTTTTATTTTTTTTTTTATATTGTGATATATTATGGTTAAGTCGAAACCCGCACCTCCAGATAGACAGGAGCTCATCGGAGAGACTAAGCTCTATGGATGATCACCTGTCTGATCTTAAAGACAAATGCTGGATATGGAGGGGAGACTTCAGAGGAACAATAATCGTTTGGTAGGCCTACCTGAGAGAGGGAGGCACTGATCTGGAGAAATGGCTAACAAAAATCCTTTGGTGCTGATTCTTTTACACCCTTTACTATTGAACAGGCTCACAGGATTCATTTCTGGCCTCTTCCTCTAGGTGTACCACCGCATACCGTAATAGCAAAATGTCTCCACTGCCATGACCAGGATGCTGTACTGTACCTGGTGCGCACTAAAGGCCCTTTGTTATGGAATGGATCCAAAATCTCAGCATTTCCAGACTTTGCACTGGAGGTGCAGAAGGACCGTGCACAATTTATCCTGATCAAGAGACATCTTAGAGAAATCGACTTACCATACGCAGTGCTTTCCCTCTAGACTTTGGGTGGTGGCTGAGGGAGACACAAAATTCTTTGCCACATCTTGTAAAGCTGGGCTCTGGCTAGAAGGGCCCTTGCAGCTGATCCTTAACAAAAGCTCTTATTTGTTTCCTCTTGATAGCTTAACTGTTGTGCTATGGTACTCTGGTTCCATAATGGTGATGGCGCTACTTGACTTCTCCCAAGTGACATTATCCTGAGAGGCTTGGGGTGGTGTCTCCTCACTGTACTTGCTTGATGGTGGGTGACCTGCACCTTGTCTTTTAGTCATATCTATTGCCTCTGTTTTCCTTTTTAATTTGTTTGGGGAAAAACTTTTCTGGGATTAGGTATGCCACAGTTTGGTCAGGTATACGCGGTGGGTGGGATACTAGGTGGGTCTTTCTTTCCTATGCTATGTTGACATATGGCCTCTACCCAATTCAGGGCCTAATTCAGAGTTGATTGCAGCAGAAAATTTCTTAGCAGTTGGGCAACTGTTTTGGATAGTTAGAATGTCCTCTTTTGCCCCTGTGGCACAACGTGGGTGACTTTGCACTGTTACTGGAGAGTTTGGGCCTGATGGCTGTGCGGAGAGCTTGTTGCCCAAACACACGTCAATATTCTTGCTTTTCCCCCACATATTCATCCTTCTCCAGAATAGACTTAGCCTTAGCTGCCAAATGGTTTTTTTTACCAAAAATCACTCCCCGATAGTTTTGTTTGGATTTGGGTGATACTGGGGGTCATGTATTCTTGAAGTTCAACCCTTTTTGGCTGACTCAATTGGGCACTGGAGCTGAGCTGGAGATGTGGAGGGATTTGTTTGGAGATAAATAAGGGCTCATCTTCCATTCCTATAATTTGGGATGCTTTTAAGGCATGTTTACGTGGTACCCTGATTAAATCTGTGTCCCTAAAATCAAACCCTAAATGCCGGGAGCAGGGATTGAAGGAGTCTTGTAGAACACGAACTTCAGTATCCCACTGATCGTCTTGGTGCTACTAGGGAGAGGTAGTTGCATACTCTGGCTGAGCAGCACGACTGCCTAACCAAGCTAAATATCAGTTGCTCTATACCCAACACTCTTATTATGCGACGGGAGTCGGACCTGGCAGCTTTATGGCTAAATTGGCGGGTACTGACGGGGCCTATACTACAGTGACTGCTATTTGTACTCTTGACTATGTAACCACACCAAAACCCCTGAAATTGTGGAGGACTTTTTAGCATATTATCAGCAGTTATATAGCTCTAGATTAACATACCATGCATCAGACATACTTAAATGGGTGTGGTTCATCAAATCGACAGTATCTAGGTCGATGTTTAGGTCGACCACTATAGGTCAACAGTCACTAGGTCGACAGGGTTTCTAGGTCGACATGTGCTAGGTTGACGGGTCTAAAGGTCGACATGAGGTGTTTTTTTTTTTTTTTTTTTTTTTGGTGTCGTTTTCTTCGTAGAGTGACCGGGATCCCAAATTAGTGCACCGCTTCACTCGCCATGCTTGGTGCCTTCGCTTCGCTCGGCACACTTTACCATTCCAATCGTAGTCCACGTGGATCGTTAAGTATGAAAAAAATCAAAAAATGTGAAACTCATGTCTATCTTTAGACCTGTCGACCTAGCACATGTCGACCTAGAAACCCTGTCGACCTTCCATCCATGTCGACCTATAGTGGTCGACCTAAACATTGTCGACCTAGATACTGTCTATCTTCAGACTGGATCCCACTTAAATACCTGAATGAGATCTCAATGCTTGTATTCTCTCCTGATGCAGTTAAAATCTGCTATTAAATCATTCCCGGGGGGGGGGGGACACCTGGACTTGATGGGATTCCCCTAGAACTTTATGAACATGAGAAATATTTTATGGCCCTAAACTTCATCTATTTACTGAATTATTCTAAACTGGGTACCCTGCCTGATTCTATGGCGGAGGACCTGATCATTGTCCTTCTAAAACCAGATAAGGACCCAGAAAAGGTATAATCTTACCACCCAATTTCTGTTAACTGACAAAGATTTTGGCTAAAATCTTGGCAACCAGGTTAAGCTCGGTAATTTTGCAGGTAATAGACGTAGACCAGTTAGGGTTCATGCTGGGCCGGTCCACGCTGCCTAATCTACGGAGGCTCTATACTCCTCTCCAGTCCCCTTGTGAGGACTCCTGCTCCTCAGTTATTGTCTTTGAATGCTGCTAAAGCATTTGATTCGGTGGAGTGGGGGGCACTGGATCTGTTTGGCATTGGGTCCAATTTTAAAAAATGGGTCAAGCTGCTCTACTCTGCTCCCATGGCGTGGGTTTCTGTAAATGGCTGTGTCTGTCTTTCCCCTAAAAAGGGGCTTGAGACAGGTATGTCATCTATCTCCAAACTTTGCACATGCCATAGAGCCGCTGGCTTGTATTAAATCCTCCCTGTGGGTGGCGGGTTTCCTGCTAGGGGACAGGATGGATAAAATTGCTCTATATGCAGATATTCTTATTTATATCTGACTATGCCATATAGTTTGGATATAATTAACACATTTGGGGGATTTCTAGTTTGTCCATTAATTGGGACAAGTCTTGTATACTTTTAGGGGTCTCTGTCCTGCTGCACCGCCTGGGGGACCTGCCGCTTCGATGGGTGGATTCTTTTAAATATTTGGTCACCCATATGCCCTATCGATCCTTATTGCCTTGACCATTCAACCACAACTGGATTATCTGCAATCACGTATTAGGGTGTGGGGGGAAACTACCATTTACTGTCACAAGTAGAATTAATCTTGTTAAAATAGTTGTATTACCTAAATTGCTTTATATTTTACAACATTCCCCTATCTACCTCCCTCAGAAAATAATTTATAAAATTGATGGTCTTTTATCTTCCTTTGTCTAGTCTAATTGTAGAGCTAGAATTAAACTGGATACGGACATGACCTCACAACCCGGGTGGTCCTGCTCTTCCTAAATTTAGGTTGTATTGCATGGCAGCTCAACGGTCTCGCTTGATACCCTGGGTTACTGACGCCAATGGGGATACATTAATATCCCACCTGTTACTTAATACTCACACAGGTCTCGTGCCGCTACAGTTATTGAGCAATATTATGGTCCTTGCACTGCCAATTGTTAAAAAGGACATCATGGTATGGAGACAAGTGCATCACATGATGCAGGGGGTGGGATAGGATCCTGATACAACTCTAACTCACACTCATGGCTTCCATGAATTTGCTTCTCTTCAAATGGGGTCAGTATGGGGTGGCTGGGGTATTCAATCCATTGGCCACCTAATATTTATCGGGTACTGTTCAAATGTTTGAAAAGTACCAACTACGCACGGACTTTAACCTGCCTATGTCTCCTTTTTACCGATTCTCTCCAACTTCAACATGCATGCTCGTCTCATTTTGGTGCTGCGCCGCCTCTCTTCCAGACGTCTCCTGTCCACTTGCTTTTAATGGCCGTTGGACAATCCAACGCCTTTTCTGGTCTCTATTCTGCTCTGCTTAGTGCCCACCATTCTAGTACTCTCCCTAGTCTTAGATCTAAATGGGAAGCAGACTTGCGATCCATCCCCTCAGATACCTGGTAAGAAGCCATAGGGACTTCTCGTACAGCTACCTCTGCTCGCTTTCAACAAATTTGTTCATACTGCATTGAGTATATATTACTCCTAATAGATTGGCTAAAATAGGTGGGTGAGGTGATTCCAGGTGTCTAAAGTGTGCTGCATTAGATGGCACTTGTTGTGGTCTTGCCCTATGGTAAATGACTTTTTGGCATGCTCTGATAAAGGCGACAATCTCTATGGGTATTCCATCGGATATTTTTATGCCCACTGTGTCCTAGCAGTAATTTATGAGTAAGTATTGGATGTACACTCTAGACCACAGGTTCTCAAACTCTGTCCTCAGGACCCCACCCGGTTCATGTTTTGCAGGTCCCCTGTAGATTTTCAAAATGTGACCGTTGGTGATACAGTGCAGCTTCTGGGTGACATGGAAAATGTGAACTGTGTGGGGTCCTGAGGACCAAGTTTGAGAACCACCGCTCTAGACGATATATTCTCAATATCTGTGCTCTTGTCAAAGTATTTATAGCGCATTCCTGGATGGCAATACAGGCCCTGATGTTAGTCTATGGGTTACAACAGAGTTAACCAGTGGATCCCATGAGAAGTTTGTATACATATCTAGAAAACCCCTTAATAAATTTTATTAACTATGGGATAGATGGCTTTCCTCCCCATTTAGCCAGCCCCTCCATGTCTCTGCAGTGTAATATTGCCTGGTTATTATGTTAAATGTATTGTCAAATATTGTACACTGTACTATGTGCAGATCCAAACTATATTTCCTGTTAGTTGCCTAAATATCTTCTTGTATATCTCTGAGCAGCAATTCTTTACTTGTAGAATGCCATCGATTGACTCAAAATTGACACCACACCAGCTTTTACCTTTTTTTCTTTTTTTTTTCTTGTTATACTGTACATGTTTTCTTGTTTCTGCATACATATTGTGGTTTACAAATTCTACTAACATAGATGCTTGCTTTGTATGCTGTTTAATTCAATTTTTAAGATTTTTAAAGTCTCTCTTCAGGGGGACTGCTGCAGCTTCCTATCAGTTTGACAGGTGCAGCAACAACTGACTCTGCAGGGCAAGCTCCTTCTCTTGTCCTGAGGCTCCCTGCATTGCATACTTTGAGAGGGTTGTGCCAGTTTTTGCCCCCCCCCCCCCCCCTTTCCTACCTTCATTGCAGCCTTGCTTTTAGTTATGTACCCTGTAAAGTTTCCAGAAAACCATCTGAAACGATTACCACTATTAGAAGCGGATGTAATGGAGTTCGGTGGCCGTGCAGGATTTTTTTTAGGGGGGAAGGGGGGGGGGGGGGGTGTCAATTGCTTAAAAGACAAAACTATGCCTTGTGAGTGATTGCCCCTTTAGAAAAAAAGTGAGTTGGGCCGCATCCCGTGCGGCTGCCCCACTCTGGTGCCACTATATCCAGCCCTTGGTGTTTGAAAATGCAAGTGTATTGGGAAGTGTGTATGTTATTACCCTGAAAGTATTTTGTCTGTGGTCTTTCCCATTCTAAAATAGTTTCTTTTTGACCAGATTACACCTGTGTTGTACAAGATTATGCTTGCAAAGAAGAGTAATGAAGATTCAACTGAATTGAAGGCACAATTTCTGGAGAAACTCATAAAACTCGATGAGGTAACATTGTGAATTTTTATTGCTTAGGGTTGGGTATGAAATCACAGCAGTCACAATCCTGAGTTAGGGTGCAGACAGCTGCATCCTGACTGTCACAATCTGCTGTGAAGTAACTGGTTTGAGGTTGGTTTCCTAAATGTTTATGTACCTCAACTTTACTGCGCTGCATGGGCTGTCTAGTGGGTTTTACCTACACATTTATTTATATTTTTGTGCATTCAGCTATTGTCCTGAGCCAGTTTTCTAACTTCTGGTGTGCCATGTCTGACTAGGGAAACATTTGGGATTGGTAATCTTGTCTGGGGCCAGGCTGGCAACCCCCATTAATCCTTGTCTTCCTAATCTTTTATTCTGTCCCCTGGTACCACCTCCATCCCTCTCCCAGTTTCCTACATCTCATCCTCTCTCCTCTCCTCTGTCTGCCTCCCTACCCCTCTTCTGTTTCCCCATTGCAATTCACTTCTGCCCCTTCACACCATTTATACCCAACCACTCAACCCTACTCTCTCCCTCTGCCTGTCTCCTCGCCTCTCCTCCACCAGTATCAAACTGCACTCACTCCTGCAGTTTCCCTTCCTAGCCAAGGCCCCAGCACCATCATTACACCCTCTCTATCCCTTCCTTCCAAATTACTCCTACCTCAATGCTACAGCAATCCTGATAATCTCATTCACATCTCTCCCACAAACTCTCATACCCCCTATCCTGTGCACTCTGGAATGCCAGATCTATTTGTAACAAACTGGTCCCCACTCATGACCTTTCCATTTCCAACTCCCTGCACCTTCTGGCCATTACAGAAACCTGGATTACTCCCTATGACACCACTTCTCCTGCTGCTCTCTCTGCTGGGGGCCTCACATTCTCACACACCCTGACCCTGGGGTCGCCATGGGGGAGGTGTTGGGATCCTTTTACCCTCAAGCTACACATACCAACTTATACCTCCAGAACCTTCTCTTACATTCTCTACATTTGAGGTCCATGCAATACACCTCTACCAACCTACTAATCTTCGAGTTGCTGTCATTTACCGTCCACCTGGCATTTCCTCCAAATTCCTCGACAACTTTGCTTCCTGGCTACCTCACTTCCTCTCTTGACATTCCCTCCATTATTCTAGGTGATTTCAACATCCCTATCGATAACCCCACAAAATCACCTGCCTCTAAACTCCTTAACCTCACCTCTTCACTTGGTCTCTCCCAGTGGACCACCTCACCCTCCCATGTTAACGGGAGCTCACTGGATCTGGTTTTCACTCACCGCTGTGTTTTCTGATTTCTCCAATTCCCAATTTTCCCCTCTCTGACCACCACTTGCTCTTTCAACGTATCTCTCTGCTTCCCCATCTCTCCCTCCTAAGGCTACCATCACTAAGCGTAACATTGAGGCTCTTGACACCTCATCCCTATCCTCCCTGTTTGACTCGCTTCTCTCTCCTCTTCTCTCACATGTCCTGAACAAGCCACATCCCTATACAATGCATCTTACTTCTGCCCTTGACTCTGTTGCTCCGCCAACCACTATTCACCCTCACAGATCAACACTAACCCTGGGACACCAAATGCACCAGATATCTACAAAAATGCTCACGTACTGCCGAGCGACAGTGGAGGAAATCACGCTCTAAAGCAGACTTCCATTTCAAATTCATGCTCTCATCCTACAGTGCTGCCCTTTCCCTCACTAAACAATCATACTTCAAAATCCTCATCTCTACCCAGTCTTCCAACCCCGGCGCCTCTTTGCCACTGTTAACTCCCTCCTCTGCCCACCACCTCCTCTCCCTTCCTCATTGTCTGCTCTTGACTTTGCCACTTATTTCACATCCAGGATTGACTCCATACGTCAGGATATCACATCCCACCAGACCAGCAACCAGCCACCACCCATCCCTTGCCACCCCTCCCCTTCCCTCTTATCAACTCTGACATCTTTCTCCCATGTATCTGGCGAGGAAGTCATGGCCCTCATCTGTTCCTCCCCCCCACAACCTCCCCGCTGACCCTATCCCCTCCCACCTCCTCCGCTACCTCTCTCCTTCTGCCTGTTCCCATCTTGCCCACCTTCTCAATCTCTCCCTCTCATCAGGCACTGTCCCCTCTTCCTTCAAGCATGCTCTTGTCTCCCCTATTCTTAAAAAACCTACCCTTGATCCTAACACTCTCTCCAACTATCGACCCATCTCTCTCCTCCCCTTTGCCTCCAAACTTCTTGAGCGTATTGTCTATAATTGCCTCACTGCCTTTCTTTCCGCTCACTCACTGCTTGACCCATTCCAGTCTGGTTTCCATTCTCTCCACTCCACTGAAACTGCACTCACAAAAGTATGCAATGACCTCCATGCAGCCAAATCTAAGGGCCACTACTCTCTGCTTATTCTTGACCTCTCTGCTGCTTTTGACACTGTGGACCACCCTCTCCTTCTGCAAATCCTTCACGCTCTTGGTCTGCGTGATTCTGCCCTCTCCTGGCTGTCCTACCTCTCTGATCGTTCCTTCTGTCTCCTCTCATGATGCTACCTCCCCCCCACTTCCACTAACTGTTGGTGTCCCCCAAGGCTCTGTTCTTGGTCCTCTCCTTTTCTCTCTATACGTCCTCTTTAGGTGAACTCATTAGTTTTTAACTTCCAATACCACCTCGATGCTGATGACACTTAAATCTACCTCCTCCCCTGATCTCTCCACGGCTCTCCTCACTCGTACCTCAAACTGTCTTTCTGCTATCTCTTCCTGGATATCACAGCGCTTTCTTAAACTCAACGGGGTATATTTACGAAGATCCCGATTTTGACCGAGATGGTGTTTTTTCTTCAAAGTGTCACCTCGGGAATTTACTAAACTCAAATCACGGCAGTGATGAGGGCATTCGTATTTTTTTTTGGGAAGTCCAAAAAAAAAAATACGAATGAATACACAATCGGTCAAATACACCTGCAAATTGGTAGAACTCGGTAATTTACTAATTTGTAATTCACAAACACTGCCGGCAATAGCCAAACGCTGCCGTGAAAAAATACAAATCGCAAGAAAGTACTAAAATAAAACGGACCTGCTTTTTTTTTTTTTTTTTTTTTTTTTTACAGTGTTCTGATAAACATGCACGGATCCATGAGATCCGTGCATGTTTATCAGTGGGAAGGGGTGGGAAAGTGTTGTGTGTGTTTTTTTTTTTTTTTTTTTTTATAAAAAAAATGCGTGGGGTCCCCCCTCCTAAGCAAAACCAGCCTCGGGCTCTTTGAGCCGGTCCTGGTTGAAAAAATATGGGGAAAAAAAGTGACAGGGGTTCCCCCATATTTAATCAACCAGCACTGGGCTCTGCGCCTGGTCCCAAAAATACGGGGGACAAAGCGTAGGGGTCGCCCGTATTTTTAAAACCAGCACCGGGCTCCACTAGCCAGGTACATAATGCCACAGCCGTGGGACACTTTTTTTTTATATAGGTCCCTGCGGCCCTGGCATTACATACCCAACTAGTCACCCCTGGCCGGGGTACCCTGGAGGAGTGGGGACCCCTTCAATCAAGGGCTCCCCCCCCCCCCCCCCCTCCAGCCACCAAAGGGCCAGGGGTGAAGCCCGAGGCTGTCCCCCCCCCCCCTCCCAATCCAAGGGCGGCGGATGGGGGGCTGACAGCCTTTTTGATATGTGTTGAATATTGTTTTTAGTAGCAGTACTACAAGTCCCAGCAAGCCTCCCCCCGCAAGCTGGTACTTGGAGAACCACAAGTACCAGCATGCGGTGGAAAACCGGGCCCGCTGGTACCTGTAGTACGACTACTAAAAAATACCCCAATAAAAACAGGACACACACCTTGAAAGTAAAAGTTTATTACATACATACATACTGTATGTAATAAACGTTTACTTTCAAGGTGTGTCCTGTTTTTATTGGGGTATTTTTATAGTAGTAGTACTACAGGTACCAGCGGGCCCGGTTTTCCACCGCATGCTGGTACTTGTGGTTCTCCAAGTACCAGCTTGCGGGGGAGGCTTGCTGGGACTTGTAGTACTGCTAATAAAAACAATATTCAACACTTATCAAAAAGGCTATCAGCCCTCCATCCGCCGCCCTTGGATGGGGGTGGACAGCCTCGGGCATCACCCCTGGCCCTTGGGTGGCTGGAGGGGGGGGACCCCTTGATTGAAGGGGTCCCCACTCCTCCAGGGTACCCCGGCCAGGGGTGACTGGGTATGTAATGCCAGGGCCGCAGGGACCTATATGTGTCCCCCGGCTGTGGCATTATGTACCTGGCTAGTGGAGCCTGGTGCTGGTTTTAAAAAATACGGGGGACCCCTACGCTTTTTGTCCCCCATATTTTTGGGACCAGGCGCAGAGCCCGGTGCTGGTTGATTAAATATGGGGAACCCCTGTCACTTTTTTCCCCATATTTTTTCAACCAGGACCGGCTCAAAGAGCCCGAGGCTGGTTTTGCTTAGGAGGGGGGACCCCACGCTTTTTTATTTATAAATTTTCACAGTTTTTTTACTTTTTACGAAAGGTGCACAATGAAGCCCAGCACAGATCCGGCCGAGATTCATTGTGTTAAAGTCGGCAGTGTTTTACAATTCACTCCCGTAAAACACTGCCAAAAAATACGAATGACATTGAAATCGGTAAATACGAAAATGCAGAATACGATAGCTTAGTAAATTAGTCGTAATAAATTCAAAAAGTTGCAAATTTACACTTTCGATGTCATTCGTGTTTGAACTTTAACCTCATTCGGGAAAATACGAATTTTAGTAAATATACCCCAACATGTCTAAGACTGAGCTGATCATCTTCCCACCCTCCCGCACAGCCTCACCTCCCACAATCTCATTATCCATTGATGGCATGACTATCTCCCCTAGCCCCCAAGTACGCTGTCTTGACGTAATCCTTGACTCCTCGCTCTCCTTCAAACCACACATTCAGCACCTCTCACAAACCTGTCATTCATCTCAAAAACCTTTCCAGAATCTGACCTTTTCTCACCCAGGATGCCACTAAGATCATTATTCACTCGCTGATTATTTCCAGACTGGACTACTGTAATCTCCTACTAACTGGCCTCCCTAACAATTGCCTCTCCCCACTCCAATCTATCCTCAATGCCGCTGCCCAGCTCATCTTCACCAAACGCACTACGTCTACCTCCCCTCTCCTACAGGCCCTTCACTGGCTTCCCTTCCCTTTCAGAATCCAATTCAAACTTCTCACACTCTCTTACAAAGCTCTCACCCACTCCTCCCATCTACATCTCTGACCTTATCTCCCTTTACTCTCCCACCCGTCCTCTTCGCTCTGGTAATGCACGCAGACTCTCTCCTGTCTTCTGATTACTTCCTCCCACTCCTATCCAAGATTTTTCACATGCTGCTCCCTTTCTCTGGAATTCTTTACCTCTCCACCTCTCTACAAAACTTCAAACGGGTTCTTAAGACCCATTTCTTTACCAAACCCAGCCAAATCTCATCCTAACCCTCTGTTCCATGCTCTCTATGTACCCCATCTGTGTCACCCCTGTCTGTCTACCCCTCCCATTAGAATGTAAGCTCTCACAAGTAGGGCCCTCTTCCCTCATGTGCTTATACTTTTCTTACTTTAATAGTCCTCAACTGCCCAGATCCTGCAGTTTTTTTGGCCACCTGGAACTTCTCTCTGTTTACTGGTGTAGTTATGCTTAGTTGCCCTGTACTTGTCCTATATGGTCTTCAACTGTAAGTCACTGTTTTCCTGTTTTGATTATGTGCATATGTACTCTGTAATTGGGTGCTGCAGAACCCTTGTGGCGCCATATAAATAAAGGAGAATAATGGGGAATGTACTGCTCCACATGTTAGAAATGATCAGTGTGACAACCAGGTGCTGCTTTACTGCATCCATGGTGGTGGCCCCAGGCTGTCATGTTCATTGCTCATCTTGTTCAGCTAATGACTAGTTCCTGGTAGTTTTATGTGGAGGTCTGCCTCCACCAGCTGCTTAAAGTTGGTCCTCCAAAGTCAATTTCTAGTCCCACAAATTTGGTTACAATGATCATTGTTCCTGGACAGCTGCTCAGAAGGAACTAGCTTGGAGTAGAGGCTTTGCCTTATCAGTGCAGGGGTTGATCAATGCATCCTTGCAAACATCTGTGACTGTCAGTTACACCTGGAATGCCTAATTTCTCTGACGTCCTAGTGGATGCTGGGAACTCCGTAAGGACCATGGGGAATAGACGGGCTCCGCAGGAGACTGGGCACTCTAAGAAAGAATTAGATCTACTGGTGTGCACTGGCTCCTCCCTCTATGCCCCTCCTCCAGACCTAAGTTAGAATCTGTGCCCGGCTCGAGCTGGTTGCACACTAGGGGCTCTCCTGAGCTCCTAGGAAAGTATTTATTAGGTTTTTTATTTTCAGTGAGATCTGCTGGCAACAGACTCACTGCTATGAGGGACTTAGGGGAGAGAAGCGAACCTACCTGCTTGCAGTTAGCTTGGGCTTCTAGGCTACTGGACACCATTAGCTCCAGAGGGATCGAACACAGGCCCAGCCTCGGTCGTCCGGTCCCAGAGCCGCGCCGCCGTCCCCCTTGCAGAGCCAGAAGACGGAAGATTCCGAGGAGAAAATCGGCGGCTGAAGACTCCGGTCTTCATTAAGGTAGCTCACAGCACTGCAGCTGTGCGCCATTGCTCCCCATGCACACCACATACTCCAGTCACTGATGGGTGCTGGGGGGGGGGGGGGGCGCCCTGGGCTGCAATTGGATTACCTTAAAAATGGCAAAAAACACATAATATAGTCTAATAAACTATATATGTGTAAAAATCCCCTGCTATAATATAAATAAAGGAGCGGGAGAAGTCTGCCGTGAAAGGGGCGGGGGTATCTCCCTCAGCACACTGGCGCCATTTTCTCTTCACAGTTCCGCTGGAAGACAGCTCCCCAGGCTCTCCCCTGCAGTTTCCAGGCTCAATAGGGTAAAAAGAGGGGGGGGCACTAAATTTAGGCGCAATACTGTGTATTATAGCTGCTATAGGGAAAATCACTTTGTGTAGTGTAAATCCCTGTGTTATATAGCGCTGTGGTGTGTGCTGGCATACTCTGTCTCCCCAAAGGACTTTGTGGGGTCCTGTCCTCAGTCAGAGCATTCCCTGTGTGTGTGCGGTGTGTCGGTACGGCTGTGTCGACATGTTTGATGAGGAGGCTTATGTGGAGGCGGAGCGGGTGCCGATAAATGTGATGTCACCCCCTGCGGGGTCGACACCAGAGTGGATGGATATGTGGAAGGTATTAACAGACAGTGTCAACTCCTTACATAAAAGGTTTGATGACATAACAGCTGTGGGACAGCCGGCTTCTCAGCCAGTGCCTGCCCAGGCGTCTCAAAGGCCATCAGGGGCTCAAAAACGCCCGCTACCTCAGATGGCAGACACAGATGTCGACACGGAGTCTGACGCCAGTGTCGACGACGACGAGACTAATGTACATTCCACTAAGGCTATCCGTTGCATGATTATGGCAATGAAAAATGTGTTGCACATTTCTGACATTAACCCAGGTACCACTAAAAAGGGTATTATGTTTGGGGAGAAAAAGCAACCAGTGGTTTTTCCCCCTTCAGATGAGTTAAATGAAGTGTGTGAAGAAGCGTGGGCATCCCCTGATAAAAAAATTAGTGATTTCTAAAAAGTTACTAATGGCGTACCCTTTCCTGCCAGAGGACAGGGTACGTTGGGAGACATCCCCGAGGGTGGATAAAGCGCTCACACGCTTGTCAAAAAAGGTGGCACTACCGTCTCAGGATACGGCCGCCTTAAAGGAGCCTGCGGATAGAAAGCAGGAGACTATCCTGAAGTCTGTATATACACACTCAGGTACTATACTGAGACCTGCTATTGCTTCAGCTTGGATGTGCAGTGCTGCAGCAGCGTGGTCTGATTCCCTGTCTGATAATATTGATTCCCTTGACAGGGACACTATTGCTAACCATAGAGCATATTAAAGACTTAGTCTTATACATGAGAGATGCACAGAGGGATATTTGCCGGCTGGCATCTAGAATAAATGCAATGTCCATTTCTGCCAGGAGAGTATTATGGACTCGGCAGTGGACAGGTGATGTGGATTCTAAAAGGCACATGGAGGTTTTGCCATACAAGGGTGAGGAATTGTTTGGGGATGGTCTCTCGGACCTCGTTTCCACAGCGACAGCTGGGAAGTCGACATTTTTACCCCAGGTTCCCTCACAGCCAAAGAAAGCACCGTATTAAGTACAGTCCTTTCGGCCCCAGAAAGGCAAGCGGGTTAAAGGCGCGTCCTTTCTGCCCAGAGGCAGGGGTAGAGGGAAAAAGCTGCACCATACAGCCAGTTCCCAAGAACAGAAATCCTCCCCTGCTTCCACTAAATCCACCGCATGACGCTGGGGCTCCACTGGTGGAGCCAGGTGCGGTGGGGGCCCGTCTCCGGAACTTCAGCGACCGGTGGGTTCGCTCACAGGTGGATCCCTGGGTTCTCCAAGTGGTATCTCAGGGATACAAGCTGGAATTCGAGACGTCTCCCCCTTGCCGTTACCTCAAATCGGCCTTGCCAGCTACTCCCCCGGACAGGGAGGTGGTGCTGGCGGCAATGCACAAGCTGTTCCTCCAGCAGGTGATAATAAAAGTTCCCCTCCTTCAACAGGGACAGGGTTACTATTCCACAATGTTTGTGGTACCGAAACCAGACGGTTCGGTGAGACCAATTCTAAATTTAAAATCCTTGAACACTTATATAAGAAGGTTCAAGTTCAAAATGGAATCGCTCAGGGCGGTTATTGCAAGCCTGGAAGAAGGGGATTACATGGTATCACTGGACATCAAGGATGCGTACCTGCATGTCCCCATTTACCCACCTCACCAGGTGTACCTCCGATTTGTGGTACAAGACTGCCATTACCAATTCCAGACGTTGCCGTTTGGTCTGTCCACGGCACCGAGGGTATTTACCAAGGTAATGGGCAAAATGATGATACTCCTTCGAAAGAAGGGAGTTCTAATTATCCCATACTTGGACGATCTCCTTATAAAGGCAAGGTCCAGGGAGCAGTTGTTGGTCGGAGTAGCACTATCTCAGGAAGTGCTACAACAGCACGGCTGGATTCTGAATATTCCAAAGTCGCAGCTGGTTCCTACGACGTGTCTGCTGTTCCTGGGTATGATTCTGGACACGGAACAGAAGAAGGTGTTTCTCCCGGAGGAGAAGGCCAAGGAGTTGTCATCTCTGGTCAGAGACCTCCTGAAACCAAAACAGGTGTCTGTGCATCACTGCACGCGAGTCCTGGGAAAGATGGTAGCTTCTTACGAGGCAATTCCATTCTGCAGGTTCCATGCAAGGATCTTTCAGTGGGATCTGTTAGACAAGTGGTCCGGATCGCATCTTCAGATGCATCGGCTGATCACCCTGTCCCCGAGGGCCAGGGTGTCTCTGCTGTGGTGGCTGCAGAGTGCTCATCTTCTAGAGCAGGCATTCCCAACCACGGTCCTCAAGGCACACCAACAGTGCAGGTTTTAGTGATATCCAGGCTGCAGAACAGATGGTTAAATCAAAATAACTGCAGTACTAATTAAGTCACCTGTGCTGAAGCCTGGATATCACTAAAACCTGCACTGTTAGTGTGCCTTGAGGACCGTGGTTGGGAATGCCTGTTCTAGAGGGCCGCAGATTCAGCATACAGGACTGGGTCCTGGTGACCACGGATGCAAGCCTCCGAGGTTGGGGGGCAGTCACGCAGGGAAGAAGCTTCCAAGGACAATGGTCGAGTCAGGAGGCTTCCCTACACATAAATATTCTGGAACTAAGGGGCATTTACAATGCCCTAAGTCAGGCAAGACCCCTGCTTCAAAACCAGCCGGTGCTGATTCAGTCAGACAACATCACGGCGGTCGCCCATGTAAACCGACAGGGCGGCACAAGAAGCAGGATGGCGATGGCAGAAGCCACAAGGATTCTCCGATGGGCGGAAAATCACGTGATAGCACTGTCAGCAGTGTTCATTCCGGGAGTGGACAACTGGGAAGCAGACTTCCTCAGCAGGCACGACCTCCACCCGGGAGAGTGGGGACTTCATCCAGAAGTCTTCCAACTGATTGTAAACCGTTGGGAAAGGCCACAGCTGGTCATGATGGCGTCCCGCCTAAACAAAAAGCTAGACAGATATTGTGCCAGGTCAAGGGACCCTCAGGCGATAGCTGTGGACGCTCTAGTGACACCGTGGGTGTACCAGTCGGTTTGTGTTCCCTCCTCTTCCTCTCATACCAAAGGTGCTGAGGATAATAAGAAAGAGAGGAGTAAGAACTATACTCATCGTTCCGGATTGGCCAAGAAGGACTTGGTACCCGGAACTACAAGAAATGATCTCAGAGGACCCTTGGCCTCTGCCTCTCAGACTGGACCTGCTACAGCAGGGGCCCTGTCTGTTCCAAGACTTACCGCGGCTGCGTTTGACGGCATGGCGGTTGAACGCCGGATCCTGATGGAAAAGGGCATTCCGGATGAAGTCATTCCTACGCTGATAAAAGCTAGGAAAGATGTCACAGCAAAGCATTATCACCGCATATGGCGAAAATATGTTGCTTGGTGTGAGGCTATAAAGGCCCCCACAGAAGAATTTCAGCTGGGTCGATTTCTGCACTTCCTACAGTCAGGAGTGACTATGGGCCTAAAATAGGGCCGAAATCTGGACTTTAATGGATCCCAGTCTATTTTCTTTCAAAAAGAACTGGCTTCACTGCCTGAAGTTCAGACGTTTGTTAAGGGAGTGCTGCATATTCAGCCCCCTTTTGTGCCCCCAGTGGCACCTTGGGATCTCAACGTTGTGTTGGATTTCCTAAAATCACATTGGTTTGAGCCACTTCAGACCGTGGAATTAAAATCTCACGTGGAAAGTGGTCATGCTTTTGGCCTTGGCTTCGGCTAGGCGGGTGTCAGAATTGGCGGCTTTGTCCTGTAAAAGCCCCTATCTGATTTTCCATATGGACAGAGCAGAATTGAGGACGCGTCCCCAATTCCTCCCTAAGGTGGTATCAGCGTTTCATTTGAGACAACCTATTGTGGTGCCTGCGGCTACTCGGGACTTGGAGGCCTCCAAGTTGCTGGACGTAGTCCGGGCCCTGAAAATGTTTCCAGGACGGCTAGAGTCAGAAAGACTGACTCGCTGTTTATCCTGCATGCACCCAACAAGCTGAGTGCTCCTGCTTCTAAGCAGACTATTGCTCGCTGGATCTGCTCCACAATTCAACTTGCACATTCTGCGGCTGGACTGCCGCATCCTAAATCAGTCAAAGCCCATTCCACGAGGAAGGTGGGCTCTTCTTGGGCGGCTGCCCGAGGGGTCTCTGCTTTACAACTTTGCCGAGCTGCTACCTGCAAACACGTTTGCAAAATTCTACAAGTTTGATACCCTGGCTGAGGAGGACCTTGAGTTTGCTCATTCGGTGCTGCAGTCATCCGCACTCTCCCGCCCGTTTGAGAGCTTTGGTATAATCCCCATGGTCCTTACGGAGTACCCAGCATCCACTAGGATGTCAGAGAAAATAAGAATTTACTCACCGGTAATTCTATTTCTCGTAGTCCGTAGTGGATGCTGGGCACCATAGCAAGTGCGGATTCTCTGCAATACTTGTATATAGTTATTGCCTAACTAAAGGGTTATTGTTATGAGCCATCTGTTCGTGAGGCTCAGTTATTATTCATACTGTTAACTGGGTATAATTTCACGAGTTGTACGGTGTGATTGGTGTGGCTGGTATGAGTCTTACCCGGGATTCCAAATCCTTTCCTTATTGTGTCAGCTCTTCCGGGCACAGTTTCCCTAACTGAGGTCTGGAGGAGGGGCATAGAGGGAGGAGCCAGTGCACACCAGTAGTCCTAATTCTTTCTTAGAGTGCCCAGTCTCCTGCGGAGCCCGTCTATTCCCCATGGTCCTTACGGAGTTCACAGCATCCACTACGGACTACGAGAAATATAATTACCGGTGAGTAAATTCTTATTTTCCTGTAAGTACTCCAGGTTGTTCTGGTTAACTGAAACATCTAGTTTCCTTATAAGAGTATTGAACTTTAGGTTGGCAGGGAGATGATCAGGGCCAGATTTAGACCTCATGGGGCCCTAAGCAAGATGTCAGTTTGGGGCCCCCTCCAACTACACAATTTTTCACTGCCTCCATAGCGCCCCACACAGCTGCTATTGCTGCATGCACATGCTTCCTTACAGATGCAGTGCACTGCATCCTCCTGTCTTTTCAACTGAGGGCTACTCTGAGTGTGATGTGACCACACAGTGCAGAAGAGGAGACAGAATGGCATATGTTAGAGCAGGCACCCAGCAGGTTCCAATCAGTGCATTGACAGTCTGCCAGGGCCCAGAAAAATTAAACCGTGCAAACAAATACCCTCCATTAAACAGCCCTGTGGCAGACCCTAAGCAGTCGCTTAGTGGTAAATCCAGTACTGGAGATGAGACTTTAGTTTGGGTGGCGTGCCAAGCACTTGACACCTTGGAAATGCAGATACCAGAGTCCTGATGCCTCTAGGCTTAAGTGCAAAGTGAATTGATATTAAGAATGTGCATTTGCACATACCCATATGGGATGGACATCTGATCTTTTCCGTGTGTGGTCCAGAACCAGTATTGCCAGTTCAGGTGATTTTTGTTTGGTTTGGGGATATATGCACTGGTATTTGCAAAGATTATGGCCATAATGCCTGCTCTTCTACAGTCCAACAGAACTGTGTGTTTCAATTGGCTGAACTTTTGACCATTTTCTCATCTCTGCTCCAGATCCTTGTGCAGATGTTGGATTATCAATAAGTCAAAATTGACTCTAAGCCAATGTAGGTTTTCCTGAGGTTCTTTAACACCAGTCTGTTTATACATTCCCCAGATTTCTCAGCTGGCATCCAGAGTGCTGAGCAGGGGGTGACTAAGATGATGGTACTTGTGCTATATCTTTTTCTTTAACTCCACACACAGCTCCTGCCCTTCTAACCTTTTTGTCTTTAGTCATTGTTTTCAGGGGAGTACTAAACTTGGGGGTATCTTGTGCAGTGGGACCCTCCCACCTGATGAATGTGCCTTCAATGCAGTGCACTGGTTCCCTGATTTACCTGTCGCACCATATTTCCAGTGATAAATTCAGAAAGATGGCGCATATGCATTGGAGCAAAGACTCTGGCACACTACTAGTCACTGCTAGCTCCTGCTTTGCATCTTTCTCTATATCTCCCTAAAAAGATGGTTGTGCAGGAGTAGCATGGGAGGCACAGTGGTTGGTCCCAGGTGTGGGGTCTGGACCCATAGGGGCCATGTACACTGCACACCCTGCACCCATGACAGAAAGATATGCCACTAGTTGTTCTATACTCTGAAGGGCTTGGTTCAAATATTGCTGAAGTACTTCCAGCAGACATGGGGTGTAAGGGAACTGAGGAAGCCGCTGATGTGGTAGAAGGCGGAGAAACGTGTTTTCTAGGTGACTGAGCCAGGTGTATCCTCCATTCATTGCAATCTAAAACCAGCATACATCCATGGCACAATTATCAGTATCTGCAATTGCGGCTAACCACCAGCAGAGGGAGCCCGAACACTGGATGCCTGTGAAAGATCTTAAACTCCAGATAGTCTGCAACAAACGGATAAGCACCAGCAGAGGGAGTGAAATCACGGGATCATCATAAATATTTGAACCAGCTGGAGGTGATATAAATGGCTAATATGCATGGTAATATTTCTCTAACGTCCTAGTGGATGCTGGGAACTCCGTAAGGACCATGGGGAATAGCGGGCTCCGAAGGAGGCTGGGCACTCTAGAAAGATCTTAGACTACCTGGTGTGCACTGGCTCCTCCCACTATGACCCTCCTCCAAGCCTCAGTTAGATTTCGTGCCCGGCCGAGGTTGGATGCACACTAGGGGCTCTCCTGAGCTCTTAGAAAGTTATAGTCTTAGAATTTGTTATTTTCAGTGAGACCTGCTGGCAACAGGCTCACTGCAGCGAGGGACTAAGGGGAGAAGAAGCGAACTCGCCTGCTTGCAGCCGGATTGGGCTTCTTAGGCTACTGGACACCATTAGCTCCAGAGGGATCGACCGCAGGCCCAGCCTTGATGTTCGGTCCCGGAGCCGCGCCGCCGTCCCCCTTACAGAGCCAGAAGCAAGAAGATGGTCCGGAAAATCGGCGGCATGAAGACATCCTGTCTTCACCAAGGTAGCGCACAGCACTGCAGCTGTGCGCCATTGCTCCTCATACACACTTCACACTCCGGTCACTGAGGGTGCAATAAAAACACCTTGGCTGGCTAAAATACCTCAATATATAGCCCCTGGGGCTATATATGAGGTAAATACCCCTGCCAGAATCCCATAAAAAGCGTGAGAATAGGCCGTGAAAAAGGGGCGGAGCCTATCTCCTCAGCACACTGGCGCCATTTTTCCCTCACAGCTCGGCTGGAAGGAAGCTCCCTGGCTCTTCCCTGCAATTCTACAGTACAGTAAGAGGGAAAAGAGAGGGGGGGCATTAAAATTGGCACTGTATGCAGTATATTATATAAAAAGCAGCTATTAGGGACATAACTCAGTTAGTCCCTGTGTGTGTGTGTGTGTGTGTGTGTGTGTGTGTGTGTGTGTGTGTGTGTGTGTGTGTGTGTATATATATATATATATATATATATATATATATATATGTGTGTGTGTGTGTGTGTGTGTGTGTGTGTGTGTGTATATATATATATATATATATATATATATATATATATATATATATATATGTGTGTGTGTGTATATATATATATATATATATATATATATATATATATATATATATGTATGTATGTGCTGGCATACTCTTACTCTGTCCCCCCAAAGGGCTTTTGTGGGTCCTGTCCTCTGTTTGAGCATTCCCTGTGTGTGTGGAGTGTGTCGGTACGGCTGTGTCGACAGTTTGGAGGAGGATAATGATGTGGAGGGGGAGCAGATGCCTTTAGCAGGGATGTCGCCCCCCTGGGGGTCAGACACCTGAGTGGATGGTATTATGGCAGGAAATGAGTGCACGTATAGACTCCTTACATAAAAAATTTGACGACATGCCGACTGTGGGACAGCCGAGTCTTCAGCTCGTGCCTGTCCAGGTGTCTCAAAAGTCATCAGGGGCTCTGAAACGCCCGTTTCTCAGGTGGCACAAGTAGATGTCGACACGGATACTGACACCAGTGTCGACGACGATGAGTCAAATTTAATGCCCGTTAAGGCCATTCACTGCATGATTGAGGCAATGAAAGAGGTGTTAAATATTTCTGATTTACATCCAGGTACCACAAAAAAGGGTATTATGTTTGGGGAGAAAAAACTACCTGTAGTTTTTCCCCCGTCAGATGAATTAAATGAAGTGTGTGAAGAAGCGTGGGCTTCCCCTGATAAGAAATTGGTAATTCCTAAGAAGCTACTAATGGCGTTCCCTTTCCCGCCAGAGGATAGGTTACGTTGGGAAACACCCCCGAGGGTGGATAAAGCGCTCACACGTTTGTCTAAAAAGGTGGCACTACCGTCCCAGGATACGGCCGCCCTTAAGGAACCTGCTGATAGAAAGCAGGAGGCGATCCTGAAGTCTGTATATACACACTCAGGCATTATACTCAGACCAGCTATTGCGTCAGCATGGATGTGCAGTGCTGCCGCTGCGTGGTCAGATAAACTGTCAGAAAATATTGACACGTTAGACAGAGACACGATCCTGCTAACAATTGACCATATAAAAGACTCAGTCTTATACATGAGAGATGCACAGAGGGAAATCTGCCGACTGGCATCTAAAATAAGTGCATTATCTATCTCTGCTAGGAGATGCTTATGGACTCGCCAGTGGACTGGAGATGCAGATTCCAAAAGGCACATGGAAGTCTTGCCTTATAAGGGGGAGGAATTATTTGGGGATGGTCTCTCCGACCTAGTTTCCACAGCAACGTCTGGGAAGTCAGCATTTTTACCCCATGTCCCCTCACAGCCTAAGAAGGCGCCATTTTATCAGGTTCAGTCCTTTCGGTCCCAGAAAAACAAGCGGGGAAAAGGAGGGTCTTTTCTGTCAAGAGGCAGGGGAAAAAGGCTGCAGCAAACAGCAGGTTCCCAGGAACAAAAGTCCTCCCCCGCTTCCTCTTCCAAGTCCGCCGCATGACGGTGGGGCTTCACAGGCGGAGCCAGGTACGGTGGGGGCCCGCCTCAGGAATTTCAGCGATCAGTGGGCCCACTCACAGGTGGATCCCTGGATCCTTCAAATAGTATCTCAGGGATACAGGCTGGAATTCGAGGCGACTCCACCCCGCCGTTTCCTAAAATCCGCCTTGCCGATTGCTCCCTCAGACAGGGAGGCGGTGCTAGCAGCGATTCACAAGCTGTATTCCCAGCAGGTGATAATCAAGGTACCCCTACTTCAACAAGGCCGGGGTTACTATTCCACACTATTTGTGGTGCCGAAACCGGACGGTTCGGTGAGACCCATTTTAAATTTGAAATCCTTGAACACATACATAAAGAAATTCAAGTTCAAGATGGAATCGCTCAGGGCGGTTATTGCAAGCCTGGACGAGGGGGATTACATGGTATCCCTGGACATCAAGGATGCTTACCTGCATGTCCCCATTTGCAATTCTCACCAGGAGTACCTCAGATTTGTGGTACAGGACTGCCATTACCAATTCCAGACGCTGCCGTTTGGACTCTCCACGGCACCAAGGGTATTTACCAAGGTTATGGCGGAAATGATGATACTCCTTCGAAAAAAGGGAGTTTTTAATTATCCCATACTTGGACGATCTCCTAATAAAGGCACGATCCAAGGAACAGTTGTTAGTGGGAGTAGCACTATCTCAGGAAGTGCTGAGCCAGCACGGCTGGATTCTGAATATCCCAAAGTCATAGCTGGTCCCCACGACACGTCTAATGTTCCTGGGAATGATTCTGGACACGGCCCAGAAAAGTGTTTCTCCCGGAGGAGAAAGCCAGGGAGTTGTCTTCTCTAGTCAGAGACCTCCTAAAACCAAAACAGGTATCGGTGCATCACTGCACGCGGGTCCTGGGAAAGATGGTAGCTTCTTAGGAAGCAATTCCATTCGGCAGGTTCCATGCCAGGATTTTTCAGTGGGACCTGTTGGACAAGTGGTCCGGATCGCATCTTCAGATGCATCGTTTAATAACCCTGTCTCCACGAACCAGGGTGTCTCTTCTGTGGTGGCTGCACAGTGCTCATCTTCTGGAGGGCCGCAGATTCTGCATACAGGACTGGGTCCTGGTGACCACGGATGCCAGCCTACGAGGCTGGGGGGCAGTCACAAAGGGAAGAAATTTCCAAGGACTATGGTCAAGTCAGGAGACTGCCCTTCACATAAATATTCTGGAACTAAGGGCCATTTACAATGCCCTAAGTCAAGCAAAATCCCTGCTCCTACACCAGCCAGTGCTGATCCAGTCAGACAACATCACGGCAGTCGCCCATGTGAATCGACAGGGCGGCACAAGAAGCAGGACGGCGATGGCAGAAGCCACAAAAATTCTCCGATGGGCGGAGAATCATGTACTAGCACTGTCAGCAGTGTTCATCCCGGGAGTGGACAACTGGGAAGCAGACTTTCTCAGCAGGCACGACCTCCACCCGGGAGAGTGGGGACTTCATCCAGAAGTCTTCCAAATGATTGTAAATCAATGGGGTCGTCCACAGGTGGACATGATGGCGTCCCGCCTAAACAAAAAACTAGAGAAGTATTGCGCCAGGTCAAGAGACCCTCAGGCGATAGCTGTGGACGCTCTAGTGACACCGTGGGTGTACCGGTCAGTTTGTGTTCCCTCCTCTACCTCTCATACCAAAGGTATTGAGAATAATAAGAAAGCGAGGAGTAAACACAATTCTCGTGGTTACGGATTGGCCGAGAAGAGCGTGGTACCCGGAACTTCAAGAGATGATCTCAGAGGACCCGTGGTCTCTGCCGCTCAGACAGGACCTGCTGCAGCAGGGCCCCTGTCTGTTCCAAGACTTACCGCGGCTGCGTTTGACGGCATGGCGGTTGAACGCCGGATCCTGAAGGAAAAGGGCATTCCGGAGGAAGTCATTCCTACGCTTATTAAAGCCAGGAAAGATGTTACGGCAAAGCATTATCACCGCATATGGCGGAAATATGTTGCTTGGTGCGAGGCCAAAAAGGCCCCAACAGAGGAATTTCAACTAGGTCGATTTCTGCATTTCCTGCAAGCAGGAGTGAATATGGGCCTAAAACTGGGCTCCATTAAGGTACAGATCTCGGCTCTGTCGATTTTCTTTCAAAAAGAACTAGCTTCAGTACCTGAAGTTCAGACATTTGTGAAAGGAGTGCTGCATATTCAGCCCCCATTTGTGCCTCCTGTGGCACCTTGGGATCTCAACGTGATGTTGAGTTTCTTAAAATCACATTGGTTTGAGCCACTAAAAACCGTGGATCTGAAATATCTCACGTGGAAAGTGGTCATGTTATTGGCCTTGGCTTCAGCCAGGCGAGTGTCAGAGTTGGCGGCTTTATCATGTAAAAGCCCTCATCTGATTTTCCATATGGATAGGGCAGAATTGAGGACTCGTCCCCAGTTTCTCCCTAAGGTGGTGTCAGCGTTTCACCTGAACCAGCCTATTGTGGTGCCTGCGGCTACTAAGGATTTGGAGGACTCCAAGTTGCTAGACGTTGTCAGGGCCCTGAAAATATATGTTTCCAGGACGGCTGGAGTCAGAAAATCTGACTCGCTGTTTATCCTGTATGCACCCAACAAGCTGGGTGCTCCTGCTTCTAAGCAGACTATTGCTCGTTGGATTTGTAGTACAATTCAGCTTGCACATACTGTGGCAGGCCTGCCACAGCCAAAATCTGTCAATGCCCATTCCACAAGGAAGGTGGGCTCATCTTGGGCGGCTGCCCGAGGGGACTCGGCTTTACAACTTTGCCGAGCAGCTACTTGGTCAGGGGCAAACACGTTTGCAAAATTCTACAAATTTGATACCCTGGCTGAGGAGGACCTGGAGTTCTCTCATTCGGTGCTACAGAGTCATCCGCACTCTCCCGCCCGTTTGGGAGCTTTGGTATAATCCCCATGGTCCTTACGGAGTTCCCAGCATCCACTAGGACGTTAGAGAAAATAAGAATTTACTCACCGGTAATTCTGTTTCTCGTAGTCCGTAGTGGATGCTGGGCGCCCATCCCAAGTGCGGTTTATCTGCATTACTTGTACATAGTTATTGTTAACTAAATCGGGTTATTGTTGAGCCATCTGAGAGGCTCTATTGTTTCATACTGTTAACTGTGTTTCATATCACGAGTTGTACGGTGTGATTGGTGTGGCTGGTATGAGTCTTACCCGGGATTCAAAATCCTTCCTTATTGTGTACGCTCGTCCGGGCACAGTACCTAACTGAGGCTTGGAGGAGGGTCATAGTGGGAGGAGCCAGTGCACACCAGGTAGTCTAAGATCTTTCTAGAGTGCCCAGCCTCCTTCGGAGCCCGCTATTCCCCATGGTCCTTACGGAGTTCCCAGCATCCACTACGGACTACGAGAAACAGAATTACCGGTGAGTAAATTCTTATTTTCAACCATATAATTAGTGTGTGCACACATTTTAAAGAGAACATTATATTCTCCAGAGGACATTATTAAAGACTAGTCTTCGACATTATATATACTGTAAGCCTCTATTTTGTTTTTTTATGGCATATGATGATTATGTATTGTGAATTAGAGGAATATGGAACATATGAATTGATGTACTGTTCATCTATGGTTTTTATTGATTGAATATTTTTATGCTGCAGCATATATTGTGATATTAGAATTGATAGAATATACGTTAAAAAAAAAAATTCTTAATTTTATGTTGTCTCTATTGATTGGTGCAGACAGCACCCCTCTTTATTTGCAGGGAGTTAATTCCCGGGCAAAGTAGTATTTGTAAGGGAAAGGCGCACAGGCAAGAAATCCACTCTATTGAAAGAATAGGATTTAACCTATTAAACAGCTGTGGCATGAATCACCTGGGGCAGAGAATTATATTTGGGTTGGTCATATTGTTTCTTTGCAGAGTAAAGACTGGCTGCTTTCTTTTTTTTTTTTTTTTTTTTTTAATGATCCTACAGTATTAACCTCAACATTCATTTCCAGTCTACTCTGAACACTTCACAATATTTTTAGGCTAAAGGTTGCACCGAGGTAGCTGGATAGCTAAGCAACAAAAGTGGGCAGCACAAACACGTGGTACTGCAGTGGCAGACAGGATGGCAGTATTAAACTAGGCCCCAAAGAGCACATAATGCAAAGGAAAAGAGGTGCAAGAAGGAATTGTCCTTGGGCCCTCCCACCCACCTATGTTTAAACAGGACATGCACAGTTTTAATAAAACCATCATTACTCTGGCTGGGTCCACAGGTTATCCACAGGATAACATTTGGATATGCCAGAGCGACAGCGGAAATGGCACCAAACAGTCACAAGCTTTCTGGCCTCCCAGGATGCATTGGGCTCCTCCATATAATCCCACCCACTGACTCAATCAAATCAGTTTTTTGTTTGGTGCAGCAGGAGCTGGACCATGGTCACAGGGCTGCTGTTAAGGCAGCCCTAAGCTTTTGTTTTATTTTTATAGTCTTACTATGTTTTGAGTGATCTTTCCTAACAGCGTCTCAAACGCATGCTGGAAAATCGCTCCAACTCCCCACCAGGTCACAACGCTTACCTGCAGGTATTAGTGCTGTCTCGACGGGCGTCTGTGTCTGATGTTCTAGCAGGTCCAACAGACGTTACCAGGCTGTGGCCGGAGCATAGGGAGAAGGTAAGGCATCGATTCCACTAACTAGAGTAATTCTGATACGACCGCACTGTATTGGAGGAGACTACCAAACAGTGGCTGATGCGCCGCCACTCAAGTGCAACAGCGCTATGCTGCAGGGATCATAGGTGCCAGGACTAGGCTGAGGCCGCGATCCTTGTAGTGTATGTCAGCAGTGGAGAGTCTGATGCTCTCCTGGTGTCCCAAACCCCCCCCCAGTTCATTACCAGTTTCCGTGCGTCTCCTGCCATGAACTGATGACCTCACTTCCGTCTCGGACGCTACCACGAGGGTACTCGGTCGCAGCTTAGGCCGCTGCGGTTGTGTACACTAGAGTTGCCGCCGAGATCGGGTCACAGACAGGAGCGTCTGTGTACACTCATCGTTCTCTGAGCATCTGGGTCCGTTATTGAGCATCTGTCTCATCAGTTAACTGAGCGGCAGTGTACACCAGTAGCGTCTGAATCCACTCGGCATCCTTCGGGCGTATATGTTCGATTCTGTAAGTGGGGTGAGTCTCCCTGTATCCCACTCTAACTGAGTAAGGGTTATACAGTACTAAAATCCTATCTTAGTTTGAATAGTTAATTTTTGGTACACAATGCATGAGACCTGTACAGTTTTCTGCATAACATGTCTGAAAAACTTGTGATTGTAGCTGTTTAAAGACAGAAGTACAGTAATTGTAATCCTACGTACTAGAAAACTATTCTGTGGTTGATTATCCTGTTGGAGAAAGAGTGCTATATAAATAAAATTATTATATTCTCATAACAATGTCTAACATGTGACAGTGTGATTTCTGACTTTTATGTTTGTCAAGAATTGTTTCTGAACCAACTCAGGTGCTCGGATTGTGGTCAGATTTATATCGCTTCTATATAAGTGATTTTCAGTCAGTGTAGCTTTTGTAAAAACTGCTTATTTACCATGTCTGTGAGTGGCAAAAGTGACGAGGACACTTTATCAGGGGCTCCTACACCCTTAACATGCTTATCTTGTAAAATAGGGATTTTGGATGGAATAGCCCAGTATGTTACTTATGAGGGGTTATGTGTTAACTGTTTTGTGTATAAGCAAACTAAAAAGCAGGCCCTAGTGCAGCAACCAGAGCCACCATGGGGTGTGTTCACACACTTTGTCTACAATAGCTAACAGATTAGCACCTGCAGTTCCACCCCCAGGAATAGGTTACACTATTAACCCATACATGCAGCTCCCTCCTTATGGTTTGATGCCAACAGCTTCTACAGGTAGCCAGGCTATTAATACCAGGGTAGATACAGCCATGTTACAGACTACACAAGATGATACAACAGATGACGATAGTGTATTCAAACACCCCATATGATGATCATTCGGAGGGCTTCAGCACAGAGAATATAGCTGAGCTTATTGATGCCATGAAGGCTATTCTGTGTCTGGAGGAACCTTCCAAAGCAGTGTCAAAATCTAAGGCACCTATGTTTAAACGTCCAAAATCGGTTAAGACTGAGTTTCCAGAGTCGGAGCATCTGACGGAAATTATGGAAGGACCATGGGCTACACCCAATAAGTATAAGATTCTGAAGAAATAGGATTCTTATTTTCCAGCGGGGGACTGTTCAAAAAGAAGTTCCTCCTAAGGTAGATGCACATGTTGTACGACTTGTGCGCAAGTCTGTTTTACCATTGCCGTTTACCTCACTGGATGATGTCAGATAGAAGAGTAGATGGTTTCTTGAGAATTTTTCTCTCAGGGGCTGTTGTAAGGCCAGCTATGGCTTCAGCCTGGATGGCAAAAGCAATGGTAGAATGGGTGGAGGAACTGGAGAATGGCCTCTCCACACCTACCAGGGAGCAGGAGTCTCAGCTAGGCTATATAAAACAAGCTGCGCAATATTTGGAAGAAGCAGCAATTGATATGGGTATGATTTGCTTCTAAAGCATCAGCCTTAACGGTAGCCGCTCGTAGAGCAGTCTGGCTACGTACTTGGAAAGCGGATGCAGATTCCAAGAAAGCTCTGGAAGCATTGCCTTTCATTGGGAATACTCTGGAAAGCAATTGACAGATATTCTGGAATCAGAAGCTGAATCCAAAAAGGTTAAGTTTCTGGCTAGTTATAACCCTAAACCGAGGGGGTCAAAATTTCGACAGTTTCGATGGCAAGGTAGATCCAAAGGAAAGGTTGAGGCTACCCAACCCCAGTACAATAAATCGGCTAGGGGTAGGAAGCAGAAGCCATCAGTTTGAGGGTACGGGCCTCTGCCTGGAGGATTCCAGGGTTGGGGGCCGACTCCTTCACTTTGCACACGTTTGGCAGCAGTCGATGACTGATGCTTGGGTGCAGAAGGTGGTATCTCTCGATTTTTTTTTTTTTTTTTTTTTTTTTTTTTTTTTTTTTTTTTTTTTTTTTTTTATATATGGTTTCCCTTTCAAGAAGCAGCCTCCTCAAAGGTTCTTTTGCACCAGCCCATCTCGTATAGTCGAAGGCCAGGGCTTTGCAAGAAGCAGTTCAGAAATTGCTTCAGTCTAGGGTAATTATCCTGGTATCCCTGACATAGGGGACGCGGGTTTTACTCAAACCTGTTTTTGATCCAGAAGCCAAATGGATAATTCCGACCAATTTTCAATCTCAAGAGGTTAAACGAATACATTTGGGTTCCAAAGTTTTCACATGGAGATGTTACGCTCCATAGTATTGGCCATGGAACCAGGAGATTACATGGTATCTCTGGATGTACAGGATGCTTACCTGCATGTGCCCATAGCACGGTCACATCAGTTACCTCAGGTTCATGATCCTCCAGCAACATTTTCAGTTCCAGGCCTTGCCCTTTGGGCTGGCAACAGCCCCCAGGGTATTTACCAAAATTATGGTGGTTATGGCAGCCTATCTCCGCAAACGGGGGATAAGATTTTTTTCCATACCTCTACAATCTTTTAATCCTGACTCAATCCCAGGAGTTAATCTTGAACCATCTCCAACAGACAATAGTTTGTCTACAGAGACATGGATGGCTCATAAATTGGGAGAAGTCGTTTCTGAATCCATCACAATGGATGGTTCACTTGGGGGCCATTTTGGATTCAAGTCTACAAAGGATTCTTACCGGAGAAGACCTCCAGGGTACAGGTAATGACTCGGGAGTTGATGCACAGTCAGACAGTTTCAGTCCATGCAGCAATGCGACTGATGGGTCTGATGGTGTCCACGTTCAACATTGTGGAATATGCACAATTCCACTCCAGACCCCTACAGCACCTCATTATAACCAGATGGGATGGAAGACATCAGACAATAAAAAGATTATAAAGCTTCCAGTAAACGTAAAAAGGTCACTAGCTTGGTGGCTATGGACGGACCATCTAGACGAGGGAAGACCCTTTTGGATAGCAGATTGGTAAGTACTGACAACAGATGCCAGTCTTCAAGGCTGGGGAGCAGTGTTCGAAAATGTTTGGTTACAGGGAAAATGGACCACAAAGGAAAGTTGCCTGCCAATAAATTTGTTGGAAATGAGGGCCATATATATGGTTCTAGCTCAGGCAAAGGACATTCTGCAGGGAAGACCAGTCCAGATCCATTCAGACAATGCAACAGCAGTAGTGTACCTCAACCATCAGGGAGGAACTCGCAGCAAAGGACTGATGGAAGAAGTAACTCGCATACTAAGATGGGCAGAACTTCATCTTCTGGCATTGTCCAGTGTTTGTGCTGGGAGTGCTGAACTGGGAAGCGGATTTTCTCAGTCAACACACCATTCAGGAGACCGAATGGGCATTACACCCAGAAGTATTTCAGACTCTAATAAACAGATGGGATCTGCCAGAGAGATCTCATGGCGTCCAGTTGGAACAACAAAGTTCCGGCATACAGGTCGAGAGAGGATCCCGGGGCGATCCTTGTAGACGCGCTGTCAGTGAAATTGGGAATTTCATCTGGCATATCTATTTCCTCCAATCTGTTACCCAGGGTGGTGAGGAAAGTAAAGCAGGCAAAGGGAGCCATAATTCTAATGGCTCCAGCCTGACCCAGAAGGCATTTGTACATAGATCTACTAAGGATGTCCGTGGAAGCTCCAATTCTGCTTCCTCAACGTCCAGATCTACTAATGCAGGGGCCTTGTCACAGCCATCTGGAACGGCTGTCTTTGACGGCATGGCTGATGACACCTCTATCCTAAAATCAAGAGGTTTTTCCCAACAGGCAATTAAAACCATGCTTGGAGCAAGAAAGCTGCCTTCAGCTTGTATTTATCATCAAATATGGCAGGCCTATATTCATTGGTGTAATGAAGGAGGTATGAATCCAGGATCTTTTAAAGTTTCCAGGAATTTTGGATTTCCTCCAAGCAGGAATGGATAAGGGTTTAAAAGTGGCTTCTTTGAGAGTTCAAGTATCAGTATTAACTGGTTTCGGAGAGATTGCGAACCTACAGGATGTGCAGACTTTTTTTTTTTTTTTTTTTTTTTTTTCAGGGAATGTTACACATTCAACCACTTTGTTCCTCCTGCAATGCCCTGGGATTTAAATCTGGTTCTTAAATTCCTTCAGGGGCCTCCGTTTGAATCACTTAAGAGAGCAGATCTTAAATGGTTGGCTAAAGTTCTTTCTACTGGCAATAGTGTCAGATTTAGGAGCACTGTCGTGTAAGTCTCCTTTTCTTATCTTTTATCCAGATAAAGCAGATCTTGGAACTAGATCTGGTTATCTTCCGACGGTGGTCTCAAAGTTTCACCTGAACGAAAAAATTGTAGTCCCGGCTTTTCAGGAATCGGGACTTTCTGCGGGAGAAGCGTCGCTGGACGTAGTCGGTGCATTAATAATAATTTACGTAGATCGTACTAGGGCCATCAGAGACAGATTCTCTTTTCATGCTCTTCGAATTTCACAAGAGGATGGCGTGCTACTAAACATTCGCTAGCAAGATTGCTTCGAATGACTATTTCAGAAGCATTCTCGTGCTGATCTCCCTGTTCCGCTGTCTCTGCACACTCTACACATAAGGTAGGTCCTTCATGGGCAGCACAGCATCGTGCTTCAGCAGAACAGATTTGTAAGGCAGCCACATGGTCTTCCATTAACACTCATTAGACATTATGCCTTGGATACTTTTGCCTCTCATGATGCAGAATTTGGGCGAAAGGTTCTCCTGGTTAATCAGGAGCGTCCCCACCACTAATGGCTTTGGGAATCCCAATGTTATCCTGTGGACCCAGCCGGAGAAATATACAGTTATGGTAAGAACTTACCGTGGATAATGGGATTTTTCCTATGACCACAGGGATCCCACCCTGACGCAGTTGATTTGAGGATCTTTGCAATCACTAAACCACTTCCCTCTTGTATGGAAGGGTGTGCATGTGTATTATCGCCTGAATAGGGTTCTACATGATACTTCTGCCTAATTGCTGAGAAAACTGATTTGATTGAGTCGTGGGTGGGATTATATGGAGGAGCCCGATGCATCCTGGGAGGCCAGAAAGCTCGTGACTGTTTGTTTGGTGTCATTTTCGCTGTCGCTCCGGCATATCCCAATGTTATCCTGTGGACATAGGAGAAATCCCATTATCCACGGTAAGTTCTTACCATAACGGTATATTTCGGCAACAGGTGGTCCCCCTGGAAAAAGCTCAACAAGTTCTCCAAATCATAGCTACAAACATACCACCTCCATATTTGACTTTTCAAATTGAGAAGAGGACAGTGTCAAGAAGGTGATTTAAAAATTAGAGGCACACACAATCGGGAACAACACAGACTTTCACCTCCACTCCTATATTGGTGTGGAACAGAGGACTTTAACCAAGCAAATATGTAATTACCACATTACTGGACAAACTGAAACTAGGGGCCAAAGCCTCCAAATTTGTACCACCTTCTCCATTTTCAGGGTTTAAGATAATCTCTGATTTTTTTTGCTGGGATGCAAATAAACTGATGTATACCACAGGGTCAAGATTGGCTCTTTTCCCCTCCATGGAGTCTGGAGACTTTGTGAAAATCTCATGGGTTTCTTTTTTTCCTTGCATTTTTATTTACATATTTTGTGGCAGATGCCTTTATATTCCCAGCATGTGAGCATACCTGTGTCTTGTTTTTATTCATATTTTATTTTTAAATAATGCGGCCCCTTTAGATGTGTTAGCAGCCCCTCGTGAGCCCCCACAGAAGCCCCGGATTGAGCAAGTTGAGTTCGGCACCGTTCTAAGCAGGACTGTGCAGTGAATTATTTATATAATCCTGCTTCGTGGGATTTAGGAAGTTGGGCATATCTAGCAGCTCACAAGTGCCATTTTCCCTCTGCAGCTTACCCTGACAGGAATCACAGGGAAGCGCAGCTCCTCCACAGACTTCATGTCTCCTCAGCGGTACCAGGGGGTCTTAGAGGGGGGAGCGTTTTAGAATGCTAAGCCCTGTTAGGGGACTTAGTGTAGCGACCCAGCTGAGTTTTTACTTGGTTACAAGGGCGCTATCTGGCTGGCTCCATCTTCTGTCTCCCTGCGGGCTCTGTGTGGGTTCAATTGTGTTTTTGACCTTCTGTGTGTGGGGGGGGTGTCCCTTCCTGTTGCCATGTCCAGGGACTGCGTTTACTGCAGTCCCGTCCCCCACCCCCCCCCCCCCACCCCCAGAGACTCTCTACCCTGTACTCGGGATAGTGCACATTCTCAGGCAAGTGGGGCAGAACACCCATGGTTAGCTTCCGTTAAAGGATAACTACCATTTCTACTAAATTATCCCACAATGAGACGCAGTTCTTAAGACAGTATCGATGACCTAATAAATAGAGATTCAGTTCCCATACCAGCGTCTCAAACCCCCGCCATTTGCCCACAAAAGCGTACTCTGGCCCAGCTCATGCAGGATGATACTGATGACTGTACATCCAGACCCGGAGGAGGATGAAGTGAGTGGCGGGGGGGGGGGGGGGGGGTCCTGTCCTGTCCTGTCCTGTCCCGTCCCAAGGAATACAGCTTCTATCAGAAATGTCCTGCACATTCCCGACGGGGTGGCGGAGGTAGAGGAGGAATCTTATTTTAATGTAAAAAAAATCCTCTGTAACTTTTCCTTCATCAAAGGAATTGAATGCCATGTTTAAAGAAACTTGGGCTAATACTAATAGTTTCAGATCCCTAAAAGATTAATTACATCCTTTCAATTTACTCTGGAAGATGGTGGGTTTTCCAATTTCCTTCTGATTGTGGACGCATCCGTGTCTAGGTTGTCTTACCTGTTCCTGGGGCAGCATCCTTATAGGACACTGACTGCAAGATTGAGACCACTCTCAAATCTTTATACACTGCTGCTGGGTTGAGACCCACTATTGCTTGTGCATTGATGATCACTAAAGCCATTGCTAAGTGGTCAGGTAGACTAACTGACAAATTAGATTCCTTACCCAGGGGGGAAATTTTACTCCTACAGCATATTCAAGACTTTGCTAACTTTATGGTGGAGGCCTTAAAGGAAATTGGCTTGCTCAACACACGCACCACTGCCATGGCAGTGTCGGCACGCAGAGGCTTGTGGCTATGCCAGTGGATTGCGGATTCCAGGAAAGGCATCGAAAGCCTACCATTCACAGGTGAAGCCCTTTTTGGAGATGAACTGGATAAGTGGATATCCAAGGCTACAGTGGGTAAGTCTACATATCTTCCTTCTGCAGCACCCCCCAGCTAGGAAAACCTACTCTGCTCCAACTCTGCAGTCCTTTCGGACAGTGACACTTAAAAGCAAAGCCGAAGGTGGTTCTACAGCCTTCAAAGGCAAAAGTAAACCCAGAAAACCCAGCAGGATCTGCTTCCTCAAAGCCTTCAGCATGATGGTGGATCACACTGCCTGGAAGACAGGCAGGTGGGAGCTTGGTTACGTTTTTCAGTCACATTTGGGCAACAACTCGCCAGGATCCCTGGGTATAAGCCCTTATCACCCAGGGATACAAATGGGAGTTTCAGGAACTCCCACCTCAGATTCCTCAAATCAGGCTTGCCAGCTTCTCCAGAAGCAAGTATGACTTTACAGGCAGCCATTCAAAAACTGGGACCGACTCTGTCGTTCCATTTCCACCAACTACAAAACAAGGGTTATTGCTCCAACCGGTTTGTGGTTCTGAAACCAGACTGTTTGGTAAGGCCCATTTTAAACCTCAAATCACTGAACCCATACTTGTGTGTTTAAAGTTCAAGGTGGAGTCTCTGTGAGAGCTATGATCTCTGGTCTGGAGGAAGGGGAATTTCTGGTGTCGCTGGACATAAAGGATGCGTACCTTCATATTCCGATTTGGCCGCCTCATCAGGCATATCTAAGGTCTGCACTACAGGACTGTTAATACTAGATCCAGGCCCTGCCATTTGGCCTCTCCACAGCACCGAGGGTATTTACTAAGGTAATGGCAGATGTGTCTACTCCGCAAGCAGGGAGTAAACATAATACGTACCTGGACAACCTGCTGATAAAAGCTCCATCCAGGGAGAGGTTGTTGGACAGCATTGTCCTCTCAACTACTTGAGAATGGGTGGATTCTGAACCTACCAAAATCCCACCTGGAACCAACTCGGAGGCTTCCTTTCCTGGGGGATACTAGATACAGAGGAACAGAAGGTATTCCTTCCATTGGAAAAGGCATTGGTAATCCAGTCGATGGTGCTGGATGTTCTAAAACCAGCCTGGATATCTGTGCATCTCTGCATTCGCCTTCTAGGGAAGATGGTCTCCTCTTACAAGGCTCTGCAGTATGGAAGGTTTCATGCGAGGCCCTTCCAGCTGGATCTGTTGGACAAATGGTCCGGATCGCATCTTCACATGCTCCAGATCGCATCGTCTGTCGCCAAAAGCTGGGATTTCTCTTCTGTGGTGGCTTCAGACTTCTCCCCTGACCAAGGGTTGACAGTTTGGGATTCAAAAATTGGATTCTGCTAACCAAACGCAAGCCTCAGAGGTTGGAACAGTTCAAAGCAAAATGGTCAAGTCAGGAAGCCATTCTTCAGAACAACATTCTAGAACTAAGGGCCATATACAATGCCCTTCTACAGGCGTCACATCTTCAAGATCACGCCATTCAAGTTCAGTCAGACAATGTGACGGCAGTAATGTACATAAACCGACAGGGCGGAACGAGGAGCAGAGCATCAATGCCGGAGGTAACAAGAATTCGCCTCTGGGCAGAAAGATATGCAGTGGTGCTGTCGGTAATCTTCATTCCGGGAGTAGCCAACTGGGAAGCGGACTTCCTCAGCAGACACTACCTCCACCCAGGAAAGTGGGGCCTTCACCCGCAGGTGTTCGAGTCCTTAACACATCGGTGGGGAATTCCACAGACACGTCTCAAGAAGCTAAAGTGCTATTGTTCCAGGTCGAGGGACCCGCAAGCAGTGGCGGTGGATGCTCTGGTGACTCCATGAGTCTACCAGATGGTTTGTGTGTTCCCACCTCTTCCATTGATCCAGGAATTCTCAAAAGAATAAAAAGGGGGAAAAGGGTTCAAGCAATTCTCACTGCTCTGGATTGGCCAAGAAGGGCCTGGTACACGGATCTACTGGAGATGCTCCTAGAGGACCTGTGGCCTCTGCCTCTTCTACAACAGGGGCCGTTCGTCTATCAAGACTTACCATGGCTACGTTTGACGGTATGGAAGTTGAGCGTCAAATTCTAGCATGGAAAGGCATTCCGGACTGGGGTATTTTCCGACCCTGATCCAAGCCAGGAAAGAGGTAACGTCTAAACATTACCACCATATTTGGAAAAATGTCTCGTGGTGTGAAAACAGGAAACTCCTGCAGTGGAATTTCAACTGGAACGTCTGTGGATGTGGGCCTACGTTTGGACTCCTTTTTTTTGAAGGTCCAGATTTTGGCCTTGTCCATTTTCTCCCCCCCCTGAAAGTATTTGCTTACCTCCCTGAGGTTCAGACGTTCTTGAAGGGTGTTCTGCACATCCAACTGCCCTTTGTGCCTCCCATGGCACCTTGGGATCTTAATGTGGTTGTGCAGTTTCTACAGTCAGTGGTTTGAGCCTTTACAGGAGGTTGACTTAAAGTTTCTTACGTGGAAGACTGTTACACTGTTGGCCTTAGCTTCAGAAAGGGTGTGTGTGTGTGTGTGTGTGTGTGTGTGTGTGTGTGTGTGTGTGTGTGTGTGTCTGCACTGGGACTTTGTCTCACAAAAGCCCCTACATAATTTTTCATGAAGATAGAGCTGAACTCAGAGCTCGTCAGCAATTTCTTCCTAAGGTGGTGTCTGCATGTCATATCAACCAACCTATTGTGGTTACGGTGCATGCTGACACCACTGCTACCTCAAAGTCCTTGGCTGTTGTGAGGGCTTTGAAGATCTGTTAGCTTCACATAGCTCGTCGCAGAAAATCTGACTGTTTGTTCTCTATGATTCAAAGAAAACTGGGAGTCCTGCTTCAAATCGGTCTATTGCTCGCTGGATCAGGCTCATTATCCAGCAGGCTTATTCTATGGCAGGATTGTCTGTTCCTAAAGTTCATGCCTACTCTACTAGGTCAGTCAGTTCACTTGGGCGGCTGCCTGGGGGTTTCTTGGCTTTACAGCTCTGCCAAGCAGCAAACGTGTTCGTACCCGACCAAGTAGCTAAGTTCTACAAAGTCAATACTTTAACCAAACTGAAGGTCCTCAGAGGCCAAATAGTCCTGCAGGAACCTCCGCGCACTCCCACCTGGTTTGGGAGCTTTGGTACATCTCCACGGTACTAATGTGGACTCCAGTATCCTCTAGGACATAAGAGAAAATAGGATTTTAATTACCTACCGGTATATCCTCTTCTCGTAGTCCGTAGAGGATGCTGGGCGCCTGCCCAGTGCTTCATGTTTCCTGCACTGTTGGTTCAGCTGTTGCTATACCTGTTCAGGTTTTGGTTAGCATAGCTTTCCTCTGTGTGCTGGTTTGAATCTCGCTACTGTTCTGCTACATCCTTCCTCAGGATACGTCTGTCTCCTCAGGCAGTTTCTAGACTGAGTCTGGTAAGAGGGGCATAGAGGGAGGAGCAAGTGCACACTATTTATTTCTTAAAGTGCCCAAGGCTCCTAGTTGACCCATCTATACCCCATGGTACTAATGTGGACCCCAGTATCCTCTACAGACTACAAGAAAAGGTGTATGTATTAATTTTTTCCCCTCTGGGTATGTTTTTTGTGATTGTAGGCCAGCACCATTTTAGTTGCACTCTAATGTACTAATATCCTTTTTTTGATGGTATGGCCTCCAGAATTGAACACCGTATTCTAGATGAGGCTGTATTAATGACCTATACAGTGGCATTATTACTACTTTCTGCTGCTGATTCCTCTCCCAAAGCAGCCAAGCATCTGACTAGCCTTCCTCATTGCTTACCTGCCTTTAAGTCACCTGAATACACTATTTCTAAACTCTGTATTTGATTTCTTTCTTTTCAGCTATTGGCTAAAAGGAAAACTCCCTACTTCAGTGGAGAATCGGTGTCTATGATTGACTACATGATCTGGCCCTGGTTTGAGAGGCTCAGCGTGTCTGATGTTGAAGAGTAAGAAAACACAAACTTATCCATTACCTCCCTGTATTCAGAGTTGTCCGCATCACCCATATCAATCTGCCTGTGAAGGTAGCTGTCACTGCAATCCATGCACACTTGCCCCATCCCTGTTACTGGTGCAAGATGTTCATTTGATATCTGACAGATATCTGAATTCTCGCTACTGAATAGCCCACAATTCAGCATACATGCCATGACTTATCCTCAGAACACTTTGTTATGCGTGCGAACATCCAGTAGCTGCCCCATTACACCCACACAATTGGAGATGCATCTGCATTGGGCCCTGTTCTGAGTTGCCTGTAGTTGCTTAAAATTGCATAAGCTTGGCCACTCATTCACAGCATGAAATCTCAAATCGTGTAAATCTGAATAATGCTCTATACTAGGGGTGGGCAACATGCGGCCCGCGGGCCGGATGCGGCCCGCGAACCGATTCTGCCTGGCCCGCTGTCCCATACCACTGTGCAATGACAAGCGGCCCGGCTGAGCCGCTTGTCATTGCGCTACGAAGCTCCGAGATGCGGCGCCGCTGAGGAAATACCCGGTCTGCTGACCGGGATTTCCTCTGTGACATCAGGCGCTGGGCGGCATAGGGGGCGGAGCCACGGCAAGAGTGCAGAGGGCAGCGGGTAGCAGCAGCGGCTCTGCGCAGCGGATCTGGCAGAGAAGGCGGTGGATAATCTGGGCAGCAGATCTGCCACAGTGAAATAAAAACATCAAAGGTAAAGCTGCTATATGGGTCGAGGGGGGGGGGGGGGGGGGTAGGGAGGAGAGGAGGGGGAGAGAAGGAGGAGGGAGAGAGGAGAGGAGGGGGGTAGAGACTGCTGTATAGGTTCAGGGAAAGGGAAGTAGAGACTGCTGTATAGGTTCAGGGGAGGGGGTGAAGGGGGGTAGTGACTTCTATATGGGTTCAGGGGTGGGGGAAGGGGGGTAGAGACTACTATATGGGTTTAAGGGAGAGGGGAGGTTTGAGACTGCTATGTGGGTTCAGGGAAGCGGGTGGGGGGAGCTAGTAACCAGCTGTGAATACGATTGATAACAGCATTACACGGGATGCTGTTTGTTTGTTTGTTTTCAGCAGTTTTTTATTTTTATTTTTTTATTACTGGATGTGTTTTTTAAGCCCAGTACCCACGGGCCGGTTTGGGAGAGATGTGTGCTGAGCGAACCGCTCGGCACACATCTCTCCTGCCGCTCAGCACAGCGCGATCTGTGCTGAGCGTGCGGGGGGAGACGGGGGGGGCGCTCACTTCACCCAGCGGGTGAAGTGAGCGACCTGCTAGATTGGCCTGCATGCAGGCCAATCTAGCAGCAGCGATAGCGATGTGCGGGGCCGCGCATCGCTATCGCTGAGGGGGCTACACACGGAGCGATCATGCCGATATTCTAAGCAATCTAGTCAGATTGCTTAGAATATCGCTCCGTGAGTACCCCCCTTTAGACATTTGTATTTTGCCTGTAAAAAACTACGTATGCGGTGTAATGTATATTGTGGTGTGTGTGTTTTTATAGATATATAGATATAGATATATAATACTATGTTTTTATAGTTATAGTGTGTGTGTATATATATATATATATATTATATAAAACTATGGGCCTAATTCAGACCCGATCGCTAGGGTGTGATTTTTGCACTGCTACGATCAGGTAGTCACCGCCTACAGGGGGAGGGGGAAATCGCTGTGCAGGGGAGCGATCGCATGTGCAGGAGAGCTGCAGAAACAGAAGTTTGTGCAGTCTCTGCACAGCCCAGGACCTACTCTTCCAATGCGATGATCGGGGCCGGAGCTGACGTCAGAAACCCTCCCTCCAAACGCCTGGTCCCTCCTGCATTTTTCCGTGCACTCCTCTAAACCGGTCAGTTGCCACCCACAAACGGCCTCTTCCTGTCAATCACCTTGCGATCACCTGTGCGATCGCTTTGTTCGCACCATCCCATCACTGCCTGATGCTCCCCAGCGCGGCAGACCGATGTGCCTGCGCACTGCAATGCATGCGCAGTTCAGACCCGATCACCCGCTGTGCGAAAATACACAGCAGCGACCGGGTCTGAATTGGGCCCTATAACGGGTCTTATTTTGCAGCAACTGCTGACTAAGGGGCTGATTCAGACCTGATCACTGTGCTGCAAATTTTGCTATCCTGCGTTCGGGTAGTCGCCGCCCCCAGGAGGAGTGTAAATTCACCCGTGCAAGTGTACGATCGTATGTGTACGCAGAGCTGCAAAAATCTACTTTGTGCAGTCTCTGCGCAGCCCAGGACTTACTCCTACAAATATTTGTTATTCATATTAGTCCCCACCCTTGTGTGTGGCCCTCGAACATTCACTGGAAGTGTTAAGCGGCCCCCCAGCTGAAATAATTGCCCACCCCTGCTCTATACTGTATCCAGTGGTGCAAGTAGAAAAAATGTCTTACAGGTACTGGGTGCGTGTGCCAAAAAATGGGTGTGACCAAATGCCACATGGGGTGTGGCCAATGAAAATGGGGATGTGATACACATATGGGGGGAGGGGCAGATACACATGACCCCATAGTGCCAGATATACATTGCCCCTCAGTGCCAGATTTATCCAGTGTCATACGCCCCCAGTGCCATATACACATGTCCCCTCTCAGTATCGGATATGCTCCCAGTGCCAGGTATACATGCTCCCCCCCCCCCCCCCCCCCCCCGCCCCTCCAATGCTGCTCACCGCTGCTGCTGTACTGTGTGTATGGAGGAGAGCGCAGCCTGCACCTTTCACCCTCAGTCTCTGGCGGGTGTCTTACTTCAATTCAGCGCCGATCCGTGAGCCAATAAAAGCTTGCGGTCCGCAAGCTCTGGCTCATGGGCGGCACTGAATTGAACTAAGACAGAGGGGCAGGAGAGGCGCAGGCTGCGCGCTCCCCTCACATCAGCGGCGGTGAGCAGCAGAGGGAGCGGCAGCCTGTCGGCGTGGGTACGGTGTACCCATGGCTAAATTCTTAAGGGTACGCCGTACCCGCCCACTTGCACCGCTGACTGTATCTCTTACAATAGGTGCCTTTAAACTTGCTAATAATTATAAGAAGTATCTGATCAAAAAGATTGCAAACAGACAGTTTTTAGGGGATGTAGTTAATATCCCGGCGGTTAGAATAGACGCCGGGATCCTGACCAGCAAGAATGCAGACAGCTACACCAGGGCTATTCCCACTTGTGGGTGTCCACGACACCCATAGAGTGGGAAAAGAACATGTTTGCCGGCTGTTAGGATCCCGGCGTTCATGATACCGACAGCAGACTACAGGGTTGGATTGGCCCACGGGTACAGGGGAAACCCCCAGTGGGCCCTGCTGCCTGGGGCCTCATTCCATCTAGGGATCAGGTTCCAGACTGTGCTGTTGATCTAGTACATTATCATGCATGCACTACAGTATATACTGTCAATATTTATCAAGGGGCCCAACCAATGCAAAATGGTTTGGCAAACCAATGTGGCAGCTAGGCACACCCCCCTCTAGATCACACCCTCTAAACATGGGCACCAACCACTGCATTCACCTGCTACTGGCATTCTGTCAGGTGTGATGCCACTATCGGGGATAACGTATGTAACATGCTGTATATGGACAAGGTTACTCACTCCTAAATTATTTTTATTCCCCCCCCCCCTTGTAGATATTTGGAGAAGGCCCCTCGCATCAATGCCTGGCATGATCTCATGATGCAGGACCCAGCAGTAAAGGAGACCTTTACTCCACCAGAAGATCTCTTAAACTTTTTGATATTGTACTCTCAGAATAACTTGGATGCAGTTGATTATGGCCTTGATTCCAAATCACCAGTTCCTAAAATGTGATTGGCTTCCAAGTTTGTGCCTTTTTGTGTTAGAAAACTTTACTGATCCAAAGTCTTTATATTTCACAGCCCTTACTTCTTGAAGGTTGTGGTGTAATAAAAATGTTTAAATATTGAAACATCCTTGTTTAGGTTCTCAATTTATTTCTGATCATCTAATAGGAGCCAATAAGTTCACAGAAAAAGCTAAAGTCCATTTCTATATTCACAAATTGGATGCTATTATGATGGACTGCCTCGCAGCACGAAGGTCTTGGGTCTGATTCCCACCAAGAAGCTTAGCATTTGTACAGTATGTTCTCCTTGTATTTGGGTGGAATTCCTCAAAGTGCTTGTTTCCTCCCACAATCCTAAAACCTACCTGTACAGATGTAGCCACCTTTTATCGTGACCGATTCTCCGCCTAGACGGGCGTTTAGTCACGCTAAGGCGATAGCTTAGCTTGCTGAGTTTAATCACAGGCAGGCGCGTTGAGGCAATTCTAGATACTCTGCATGCATTACACATCTCCACCACTGGGTGGCTAATGCTCCACTAATCCAGTACTATCGATCGTATAGCGGCGGATTGATCTACAGCTCTGGCAAATGGTCAGTGACGACTGTAATGTTAATAGATGGTGACAAATGGTCAGACGGTGAGAGTTCTCAATATAAATAAAGTTTATACAGACACAAACGAACATGTTAAAAAAAAAAACTGGTGTATGCAGACGCAAGATTGTGTATGGAGACACAACTAATTGTGTAAAAGAAAGTATGTACAATGCATAAAGACCGTGCTTTTGAAATACATGTACAGTATGAGCATAAGAATTCCCATGACATTCACTTTATTATTTTCTTTGTTATACCTTCAATGGAAGGGTGCACACAGGTTTCACATAAATCTTGCCTTGTGACCTGATCGGAACTCCCTACCTGTCTACTGTATGAACTGTGCAGGCTCCCAGGGGGGAAGGGGAAAGTGGGATGGGGGTAGGGCGAGGCAGTGGAAAATACTGCGTTCAAAGAACGGGCCAATGCTGAAGGAGCGTCAGAATCCCCTAGCTAAAATACACAGGGTCGATAGGGATAAGCGAGGTCAATGCACATAACAATACACCAGACCCCATCGCATCACAAAGTGACAAAATGTCTGAGGCACATGAACCCCCGCCTTGTAACATTATGTGCATAGACCTTGCTTAACCCTATCGCCCCTGTGTATTTAGCTAGGGGATTCCGACGCTCCTTCAGCACTGCCCCGTAGCCTGCAAAACCTATGCAGTCACTCGCTCCATAGCTGAGTGCTGACACAAGGCGGATGTTCATGTGCCTTGGGCATTTTGTCACGTTGATGCGATGGGGTATCGTTAAGTGCATAGACCTCGCTTATCCCCATCGACCCTGTGTATTTTAGCTAGGGGATTCTGACGCTCCTTCAGCATTGCCCCATGACCTAAAAAAATCTGTGCTGTTACTTGCTCCATAGCCGAGGGCCTCCATGGGGCAAGGAGTCACAGGCGGTAGCCATTTCAATTGAGTCTGCCCTGCTACAGAATTGTATGTATACTGTATGGTGCATAGAACCTTAACAGTACAACCGTTCCTGCAGCTTTGCCCTGGTTTATGTGAATAACTCCCTCCATGTCTACTGCATGACCTGTGGAGGCTCCCGGGGGGGGGGGCGATGGGCTAGCGGGAGGCAGTGGAAAATACTGTGCTTTTGAAATGTAAGTACTTAAAGTCAGAGTCCCAGTATGTTCTTCTAGTGTACTAATTAGCACAAACAGCTTGTGACGTACAGTGGCAAGTTTAATCTTTCTATGTATAATGGAGAGATAAAAGCTCCTCCCTAAGTTCCTAGATGCCAAATCACTGTCCTCAGTATCTCTGTACAGTGTGTTCTACTAGTGTACTAATTAGTACGAACAGCTTTTAACTGGATGCCAAATCACCATCATTAGTATCTCTGTACAGTATATTCTATTAGGGTACTAATTAGCATGAACAGCTTGTAACGTACAGCGGCAAGTTTAATCTTTCTATGTATAATGGAGAGAGATGAAAGCTCCTCAGTAAGTTCCTGGATGCCAAATCACCGTCCTTAGTATCTCTGTATAGTATTTTCTGTTAGGGTACTAATTAGCTGTTCGTGCTAATTAGTACCCTAATAGAACATACTGTACAGAGATACTAAGGACGGTAATTTGGCACCCAGGAACTTAGGGAGGAGCTTTTATCTCTTTCCATTATACTAAGAAAGATTACAATGGAGAGATTAAAGCTCCTCCCTAAACTCGTGGACGCTAAATCACTGTACTTAGAACATACTGTACACAGATACTACTAGTGTACTAATTAGAACGAACAATTTGTACAGTGGCAAGTGTAATTTTTCTAAGTATGATGGAGAGAGAAAACTCCTCCCTATGTTCCTGGATGTCAAATTACCATGCTTAGCATTTCTGTACAGTAGTTCCTATCTAGCCAGAAACCCTGCATCCTGTGCAAGCTAGGCGGACAACTGGAGGGGACCCAAAACACTGTTGCTTCCAGTTTACCTTTCCAGTGTCACAGTGAGCCAAGAGTCTCCTCTTTTGTATGGTACCAGTCCTGAGTCTCTGGGACACCCAGAACCAGAGATATCCGTACGCAAAGTGGACTCTTTTTCCCCGTACGTTACAAGCTGTTCGTGCTAATTAGTACACTAGTAGAACATAGAGTACAGAGATACTAAGGATGGTAATTTGGCATCCAGGAACTCAGGGAGGAGCTTTTATCTCTCTCCATTATACTTAAAGATTACAATGGAGAGATTAAAGCTCCTCCCTAAGTTCGTGGATGCCAAATCAATGTACTTAGTATCTCTGTACAGTATGTTATACTAGTGTACTAATTAGCACGAACAGCTTGTAACGTACAGTGGCAAGTTTAATCTTCTGGAGAGACAGCTGGGAAGTTAGCAGAGATCCAGAGGATGAACTTCCTTGGGACTAATTTCAAAGGTTCTATATGTTCGCTTTAACATCCATGGACGGGAGTTTATGAAAACGTCATCCCTTCTGTGTGAAAACGATCAAAGAAACCGTTATGTTTACATCTACTTGTTACAAGTAAGCTATGTGTAAGCTGAAAATCTTTCTGACCATTTGGGTAATATATGGGAACTAATTGTGAGAAGTAAATAACAAGGAAAAAGATACCTTTTTATGTGCATGAGAATACGTGTTTTATGTAAGCATACAAAGTGAGCATAAATCCAAATCACGTTGATTTGGGTGGTCCCCTAATTTAGACCATACACGGAGTGGGAATCCACGTTTAAAGATCCTGGTCTTCCCGAATTGATTCACCTTTATATTTTCCGAATTTTGGAAAAGACTGTACTACACATTGGACTTTTTCTGTTTGTTTTTTTTGGCCTTCCCCTGCTACCATCTACGGTGTTCGTTTGGAGGAGGAAAAAGTTTTGGGTCTTCTAACCTAAAAGGAGGGAGGAAAGAGAACCGTTTTGGACTTGTTACACGAGAACTTTCATAAGATTGAGTATATGTTTTATCCTATCAAATGTTGGGTGCATAAGATATCGAATCTTTGTCTTGTACATCTGTAGGTTAACTGGCTCTTGACCCAAAAAAAAACCTAGGGTATAGTGTGAGTAGGGAATATAGATATTAAGCTCTAATGGGGCAGGGACTGATGTGGCTGAACAAATTCTCTGTAATGTGTGCACTATATAAATAACTTGTAATGTTAAATATGCATATTCAACCTAAATTATTACTAATTATTGGATCAGCGGGTTTGGTTCTTGAGGAATGGAATAGAACCTACCTGAACATTGGGATACAGAGTCCAGCTCATGACTTCCTGCCTTACTCTGATCCCAAAGCCAGACTGAACAACATTTTCCCGCTGTTGGATTCTTGCCGGTTTTGGATTCTATGTAAGTCCTGTGCATCGGCGCCATCTTCACTCCGGCTGTGGAGAGTGTACTTGACAGACATGTCAGTCCCCAGTACTGTCTGGCGTGGGGCGGGTGCTCTGCCTGCTGTATCTGAAAGGAGTGATCTGTCCTTCAGGGGCTCTGCCAAAGTGTAAAATTAAAAGCTAAAACCGAAGCCTCAAATTAGATTTTTTTTCCTTTTTCTCCATAAGTACTGTGACACTACCAGTCAGACCGCAGTACATTACTTCCTACTCATACACATATTGTGCAATGCTGGTGAAGTCAACCGCAGTGTGTAAATATTGCATACATTTCTGACTCATTAGTGCGGCACTTTTGCTGTACTCCACTTTGTGTTAAAAATGGAGGACAAACGAGGGTCGTGGCTTGGCTATCAACTGAGGTGGCTGCTTTCAACTCGAGCTCTGGCCTCCTATACCCACAAAAACCCTCCTGGTCACCTTAAACGCGGCCATCCGCCCACCCCATCAGTACCCCACTCCTAATTCAGCTACCCTCACCCCCGTGGGTAAGCGCCGCGGAATCGGGAGACGGCTTAGGCCGACTCCGCGGGTTGCGGCCTACCCACGTCCACTGAGCCGGGACCTTGATTTTGGGGACCTGACGGGCGGCGAGACTGAGCCGCCCGCGACATCCTGCTACTGTGCCTCCTGCTGCGCTCCCTGTCAGCGCCGGACCCGCCGCTCCCCACTGCCGCCTGTTTACCTCCACTACTGGCCGGGACCCTGGCAAGAAGACAGAGAAGGACCTCCGGGCACTCAGACTCCGCTGCAGCGCTCATGTCCCCGCCGCCCGCTATGGACCTCCGGAAGCCCGTGCGGCTTCGTCCTCCACACGCTCCTAGCGCTGCCGTCCTCTCCGCCCCCGCTGCAACTTCCCCCGGGGGCTTACCTGCCCGAGGAGTGTGGCCGTCCAGGTGCCCTGTGTGGCGGCCCCCCTGCCGGATCTCCCCCCTACCTGAGCAGAGCTACAGGAGCCCTGGTCACTGGCTGGACCGTGACCAGACTCCCCCTGCCTTCTGGGACCCCTGCATTGCCCCTTGGAGGGGGGTGAGTACCCACACAGGTGGCCCATTTCTATAAATATATATACTTTCTTTTATTTTATTTTATTTTATTTATTTTTTATTTTTTTTCTCCTCCCTGAAGGGGAAGTTGGGTTCTGTTACACTGCAGGATCCATCTCTGACTGTTTGGCTCCCCCCTGTGGTGAAAGGCCCCATTGACACCAGGATTTTTATTTTATTATTTATTTATTTATTTATTTATTTATTTTATTTCCAACTATCTGCTTGACACTGCCTATATCTCTGAGCCACGCAGGGCCGCTACAGAACCGCAGTTTTCTCCTCTAAGCTGCTACGTGACTCGCCTGGTGCTCCTTATTGACCCCCCAATGCCTCACCCCTAAACGTCCTGTCTCTCTCCCCTCTTGGCTCTGAGCCGAGCTACTGGAGCAACCCAGCTACCTACTTCTTTCTCACTTGTCCATGTCTCCTACGCCCTCGCAAGATGCCTAAAGGAGGAAAAAAGTCTCAGGGAGCTGACCTCACGCCCTTCCTCACTAAAAAAGGCGCCCCTGTCAAATATAGACCTCACAATCCTGACCATTCCCATGGACTCTCCGACTCCGAATCTGACGATCTTGCGCCCATTACACGGCGAGACTTTCTCTCCCTTCTCAAGGAAGTAAGAGATGTCAAAACTTCTGTCCAAGCCCTCCACGCACTGAAGTCCGACATTGCAGAGATCGGTTCCAGAACTGACCAACTTGAGAGGCGAGTTGAGTAGGTGGTGACGTTCCAACAATCCGTCGAGACAGACTTCCAGCAGATGCGCCAAGATGTTTCTCAACTGCAGGAGGGTCATGAGAACCAGGACAATAGGGCAAGGAGAAACAACTTGAGGATCCGGGGTGTCCCAGAGGCTGTAGAGTCCTCCCATCTCGACCTATACCTTAAACGCCTCTTTACCCAGCTCTCCCCTGACACCCCCGAAGATCACCTTCTTCTAGACCGTGCTCACCGTGCTCTTCGTCCTCGCTCACAGGATTCCTCCCGACCCAGGGACGTTATCCTCAGAATGCATTACTTTACTGCGAAAGAGGCCATTATGAAGGAGGTTCGCCGACTGCGTTCTGTTACCTTCGAAAATGCCCCCTTGCAGATCTTTCAAGACCTCTCCCCGATCACCTTAGCTAAACGCAGGGACTTTAAACCTATCACTTCGAGACTTTCTCAGCACAACATCAAATACCGTTGGGGCTTCCCATTCCGTATCCTGGTCTGGCATCAAGGGAAATTGCTGACGGCCAGAAACCTGTCTGAGGCTCAATCCCTACTGTCCAAAGTAGGCATCCCCACTGATGGAGACTCTTCCACCGTACCCCCAACCACTCCAAAGCAGAGGATGCTACCTTCACCTCCCCGTTCGGAATGGTCTACAGTCCCGACAACAGCGACCTTTTCAACCCCGCCTCCTGTGACCTGACTTGTCACCAGACCTTATGTTACCTGATATCACCAGTTATGATGGTCTATAATGGCCTTGCTCCCTCTTCAGGGAGCTGTTTGAAGTTGTGTTTAGAACGCTTATGTTTTAACTTTGATAACCTTTAAATTTGCTCAAATAACTATGTTGACAGCATTTATTGTAATGTGTTACCCTGCTTTCTCACTCCCTCCCTGCTTTCCCCTGTTTCTTGCTCCACTTGCTCTTCAGTCTTGCCTCTACTTCTTGCTTATCCCTCAGGTACCCAAAGAGGGGATTGTTTGTTTGTATGTTCCCTCCCATTATTCCCATTGCGATGCACCACTCAGATGCCTTGCCGCGCCCCCCTCGGGGCTTTCTGCCCTTTAGCTGACCTAGATGTTCCCCAGACATCTAGTATCCCTTCCTTTTGTCGGCGCCAATGGTCCTGGCCTTGTGTGCCGGATGACCACCTGTCCCTCCCTCCCTTCCGATCTCCTTCTTTCTCCACCTTCTCCCTCCTTCCCACCACGATACCTCTTGTTTTCTGTTTCCTCCATGCATCTTTCCATTCCTCCACGCCATCTCTACGGTCCACCACTTTCTCTACTCTGCCTGTCTCTTGGTTGAATGCCCATGGGTCTGCGGGTTCTTTCTTTTAATGTAAAAGGGCTCAATAGCCCCCAAAAAAGAGGGAAACTTTTTGCCTCTCTTAAGCTCCACAAAGGTGACCTGGTTTTCCTCCTGGAGACTCATTTCCAGCATAACTCCCATCCTGAACTACGATGTAAGTTATACCCTGACTCCTACCATGCGTGCGACCATGGTGCCAAAAAACGAGGGGTCGCAATTATGATTGCTCGTCACCTCACTTTTGAACTTATTGAGTCTCATACTGATAAAAAGGACCGCTAAATAATAATCTATGTACGTTGGTTAACATATATGCCCCAAATCAACGTCAAGACCAATTTTTCTCCAAACTAGACACTCATATCCCGATTTCGAAAAGGAGAACTCATTCTCGCGGGGGATTTTAACTCTGTTCTAAATTCCACACTGGACCGCTCGGCCTCTGTACCCTCAACCCCCTCCTCGGTCTCCCTCAACTCTAGTTCTCTCCTCCGTCTCATGAAGTCCCAACTCCTCTACGATTCCTGGAGGATGAAGGATCCGTCTGCTCGGGACTATACGTTTTATTCTTCACCCCACAATTCATACTCCCGCATCGATATGATCCTGCTCAGTCATGAATTTGCTCTGAATCTTCAATCTGCCCATATCCACCCACTTATTTGGTCTGATCATGCTCCTATCTCCTGTGATATTTCAGGCTTACTCTCTCGCCCTCGTCCAATGACTGGGCGCCTTAACGATTCTCTACTTCACAACCCTGAGGCCCTGTCCCATCTTCGCGACCAGCTCTCCGATTTATTTTGCCCTCAACGACTCCCCAGATGTTTCTAGATCTACTCTTTGGTTGGCCCATAAGGCGGTTTTGAGGGGGCATCTGATCAGCATGGCTTCCAAGAATAAAAAACAATCCCTCACCCAGAGTAACGCACTTTCCCTTAAACTCCATGACCTAGAATCCAAGCATAAAGCGTCTCCTAACACGACTATTTTATCTGACCTTCGTACAGTCAAGGCGGAACTTGACCTACTTCTTTCTAGGCAAGTGGCTACACGTCTTAAATGGCTTCGCCAAACGTTCTATGAGAAGGGGGACAAGGCAGACAGGATCCTGGCTTCACGACTGCGATCTACTAGGGTACGAAACAATATCATATCGATTAGAGACCCCCACAACCATCTGACTCATGACCCTGTTGCCATTAGAGCGGCTTTTCAAGCCTACTATACTGACCTGTACAACCTCCCCTCTCCTTCCCTCCCCTCCTCCTCTCCGACTCACGACGACTTGGTCTCTGGCTTCCTTTCCGAAGCTAAGCTCCCCAAATTATCCCACAACGCTTTGGAACATCTGAATGCTGAGATCTCTGTGGAGGAAATTGCTCAGACTATAATGATTCAAAAAACGGGCAAATCTTCTGGTCCAGATGGCTTTACAGCCTTGTACTACAAAAAGTTCTCTACCCTCCTCGTCCCCCACCTCCAGTCCCTTTTTAATCAGGTACTCCATGGAGACCCTTTTCCCCCTGAGATGCTAGAAGCCAGAATTGTGGTGATCCCTAAGGAAGGTAAAGATCCACTTCACTGTGCTAGCTACCGTCCTATTTCCCTCCTGAACCTAGATCTGAAGATATTTGCCAAGATTCTGGCGAACCGTTTGAACCCGTATCTTACATCCCTGATCCACTATGACCAAGTGGGGTTTATTCCGGGTCGCCAAGCGAGGGACAATACCAGACGAGCTGTAGATCTTATTCATATCTCAAACTCCAGGGGACAGGATCTCCTGGAGTTTCCTCAAATCTGCTCTCGCAGCCTATGGCTTGTCTGGTGACTTCCTCACTGGCCTCCTGGCACTATTTTCGACCCCCTCTGCGACGGTACTGATTAATGGCGTCCCATCTGCCCCGGTCCATATCTCTAACGGCACACGACAAGGATGTCCCCTATCTCCGTTGATTTTTGCCCTTATAATTGAACCGCTTGCCTCCCAAATTAGATCCCATCCTGATATACATGGCGTTCAAGTGGGCCATACCGACTCCAAAATCTCTCTTTTCGCGGATGACATTCTCCTGTCCCTGACGCAACCTGCAATATCCCTCCCGAACTTATTCTCGGTCCTCCGATCTTATGATGTGGTGTCGGGCTATAAGATTAATTACTCCAAGTTGGAGGCCATGCTGCTCCATGTTCCCCCCCTGGGAAGCCGACTCCCTCAGGACAAATTTTACCTTCAAATGGCAAACCAAAAGGATCAAATATCTGGGGATATATCTCACTTCCCATTATGACTCTCTCTTCCGTGAAAACTTCCTACCTCTGTTTTCCAAGATGCAGTCTGACCTCTCATCTTGGAATAGTCTTATCATCTCATGGCTGGGCAGGATTATCGCCGTCAAAATGAATATAGTCCCCAAATTGCTTTATCTCTTTCAGACTCTCCCTGTGGCCGTCCCTGCCTCCTTCCTTCGCAATATTCAGAAAGCCCTTATCCGTTTTATTTGGAACCACAGGCCCCCGCGTATTGCTGCAAACACCTTGAAAAGACCGGTCTCTGCCGGTGGCAGGGGTCTTCCTGAAATTAAACTCTACTATCTCGCCTCTCATCTCTCCCATATTATAGCCTCCTATGCTCCCCCCTGGATCAGTTTCCTGGCTTGATATTGAATCGGCTTACATCTCCCTCCCGGATCTGACCCCCCTATTGGGCCTACCTTCCACATCCCGACCCCTTAGATTTAAATTACTTCCTACCATCAAATTTAATCTTAAAATCTGAGACGGTTGTCCTGTAAAGCTGAAATTTACTACCCTCCCCTCCCCCCTGACCCCTATTTGGCAGAACCCTTTATTTCCTCCGGGATCCTCGGTTGCGAGATTCCGTACATGGACTCAACTGGGGTTTAAATTCCCAGCTGATTTTGCCAATCGGGGCAAATGGCTATCCCTGTCTGATCTCCAGCAGAAGAACCCCTCACAAACTCTTAACCCTTTTGAATTCCTACAAATTCGCCACTTTTTATGCTCTCTGCCCCCCACTCACGGTAGTTCGTCCCCTTACCCCCTTTGAAACGTTATGTAAAAACTCCCCCCTTTCCAAAGGATTAATCTCCCAGCTCTATGCCCTCCTGTTAGACGCCACCCTTCCCCCTTCCAGACCCCATGAAACTGCATGGAACGAGATCTTGGACCTCCCCCAACAGCCGAGGACTGGGACGACATGAGACTGGGGATTGCGAGGAGCTCAATTGCAACCAATATTAAAGAAACCTCATACAAGGTTTATTATCGCTGGTATTACACTCCTGACAGACTCAATAAGATCTACCCATCTACTTCTCCTAATTGCTGGAGAGGTTGTGGCTGTAAAGGTACTATGCTCCACATATGGTGGACCTGTCCGATAATAACCCCCTTTTGGGACTTAGTTCATGCTCTCTTGAACTCCCTCCTCGAGACCCCTCTGCCGAAAGACCCTTGGGTCTTTTTACATTGTTATTCCCCCCCCCCCAGCCCTTGATAAATTTTAAAAAAAACTAGCGACACACATCTTAATAGCGGCAAAATCGCTGATAGCTCTTAATTGGAAAAAACCCTCTCCCCCTCCTCTCGCTGCCCTCAAAGCCCAAATCTGGCACATTGCAGCAATGGAGAAGATCACCTACTACCTCCATGACTGAGGATATACTTTTGACCAGGTTTGGGCTCCTTGGCTCCTGGCAGAAAGTAGATCGTCTCTTCCCTCTTTCCATTAAGTTTACCTGCGGGCCCGTGGGCCGACGACTGATGTCCACCCCTTCTACTAGCTCTCACTCTCCATCCTTCGCCTGACCTCTTTACGCTCCTATGCTTCTCTCCCCCCCCTCGTACCCTACATACTATAATGCGACATATACTTGTTGTTGTAAGATTGTATCGTGGTTTCCCTCCTCCCCCCCATATTCATTCGATACTGATTTCATTCTGGATTTTGCTCTGTTACTCTTTAAAATTACTATGGTCGTCATTGTAATGCTTTTGGGCTCTGTTTGCCCGTTTACTACTCCTATTTGCACTGTTTCTACCTTACCTGACCATACAAAATAAAGAATTAAAAAAAAAAAAAAATGGAGGACAAACAATTGAAAGATCGGGAACCACTTCCTACTAGTGTTGATGCTGCTGCCACTAGTCATGACATTGACTGACTATGTAAGGCTGTCAACGTCATCTGCTAAGTCCGGTTCCCAATGGCATAGAAGGCATGTAAAATCAAAAGTAATTTATGGTGATTTTTTTTTTTTTTTACTATTTAATGGACAAGAAATGTGAATGGCATTGCCATTCACTACAGAGTCGCAAGGAAAGGTCTTGGCCTGTGTTTGACTGGTTCTGCATCTCCATAATGATGTAAGCTCTCCCCCCTGTAGGAGAGTTAAAAAGATAACTTGTTCAGGCACAGGAACAGACTGTGCATTCAGAAATATCACCAAGGAGAGTCCAAGTGTGTCCAAGGTTGCGATGTATAAGCCTGACCTTTCCAATACTGTACGGGAAGAGGAGACTCCTTACACCATTTGCACACCCTCTGCAAGTGTTGGGAGGAGCAACACCAGTCAACCTATTAAGATTGAGGATGTCACTGTGGAAGTACACCAGGATGAGGAGGATGTTTATGTAGCTGGCGCTAATGAGAATGTTGACAATGAGGATTTTGATAGGGATGTGGTTTGTTTAAATAAGGCTCCAGTTGTTGCCCGTGGTATGAAAAAGCCTATTGTCATGCCTGGGCAAAATACAAAAAAAATCCACCTTCTGTGGCATGATTTCTCCCCACACCTGGACAATTACTGTCTAGCTATCTGTAACGTTTGTGATGACATAAGAGGTAGGGACTGTAACACTTGGTATCCTCCTCCCTGTTTATGCCACTTGCAGTGCATGCATCACAAGTTGACACATTCAGAAACTTTGGCTAAAAAACATAACCAGTCCAGTGCCACTTAGCTCCTCTTTCTCTGTTGGCTCCAAGCGCCTGCAATCCCCACCACCCACACTCTCATTGTTTATTTCTTCCTCAATCAGGATCGGAAGTAGTCCTGTATCCAATTCATCAGGAGGATCCTTGAGTGCTATACCTACTGTTGCTGGAAGTATACCTTCATCGCAGAAGGGGACCAGGAAGAATACTCTTAGTTTAACAAAACAGTTGACTGTTCCTTGCAAAAAGATTGTTGAAGGGTGACTGCTGTCATCCAGTTGAAAAGCTGATTAATGAGGCCATGAATATGCTGGTGTTAGACATGCGTCCAGTATCTTCCATTAGTGCAGTGGGATTTAGACAGTTGATTTACGTACTGTCTCTGGTACCAAATACCGTTTAGGTTCCACTTCACTAGACCAGCAATTCCCAGCCTATACAAGGACATTAAAAAAAGTGTAATCAATGTCCTCAGAAATGCCATTGCCCTGTTCCACATACCCATATTTAAGCGGACAGTGGTTACAAACTAAAGACTGACAGCCCACTGGGTAGCTGTATTGCCTTTCGCCTTTCACAACAGCATCTCGCAAATGCCAACTCATTCAGAGGCAGGCTATGCTGTGTATCACCAATTTCAGTAAGAGTCACACCACTGAGAACATCTGGGGGGGGGGGGGCAGGTAAATCATTGCACAATAGTTTACCCCACTTGGCTCTCCTTGGGATTTGTGATAGCTGACAATGCCACCAATATTGTAAGCACTACATCTGTGCAAATTCCAACACATCCCATGTTTTGCTAACACAGTTAATTTGGTGGTGCAGAATGGGTTTTTTTTGTTTGTTTTTTGTGTGTAAATGATGGGTGAGCAGGAGATGCTATCGGTGGACATTTTTGACATTCAGCAACTGCATGTCGTAGACTGGAGTGTCGGTAAACTTGAATTTGCCCTGCCGTCATCTGAAGCAAGAGGTAGTAACGAGGTGGAATTCTACCCTTTATATGCTTCAGTGGATGAAGGAGTAGCAAAAGGTCATTCAAGCCTACACATCCACTTATGACATAGAGAAAGAAATGGGAATGTGCCCGAGTCGAGCGCAGTGGAGTATAGCTTGTGTGTTGTTCAAGGTTCTCAAACCCTTCAAAGTTGCCTCATGAGCGATTCAGCTAAGTAGGTCAGACTTGTAGATGAAGACCTTCATCCGCTTTGCCAGAATTTAAGGGTCGTCACTCTTGAAAGCAGGTCATTATATTTTGGCGACCGTACTTGATCCTAGGTATAAGTCATACGTTGTCTTTCTTTTCAATGGGCACAAATCTGCAGAGATGCAAAGAGGAGTTCTCAAAAAAAAAAAAAACTGATAAACCGGTAAGTAAATCTTCACCCTCACAGGCTACACATGATTCAGATGAGGATTCATCGGAAGATGAAAGCTCAATTAATTCTACTCTGCATACGAAGAGGAGGAGGAAGGTCTCAGCTCAGTGGATATAGCGGAGTTAATTAAAGCAATGAAAGCCATTCTATCCTTAGAGCAGGGGTGGGGAACCTTTTTTCTACCGAGGGCCATTTGGATATTTATAAAATCCTTCGGGGGCCATACAAAAATTCTCAACTTAAAAAATTACCCTTCCCCCCAGTAGGTCTGCCCCTTAGAGGTACTGTGTGCGCGCGCCGGAGGCGCGCACGTGCCAAAAAAATGGGTGTGGCCAGTTAAAATGGGACGAGATACACATATGCCCCCAATAGTGCGGTGCCAGATCAACAATTGCCCCCACAGTGCCAGGTATACAAATGCCCCCACAGTGCCAGGTATACAAATGCCCCTCACAGTGCCAGGTATACAGATGTCCCCACAGTGCCATGTATACAGATGTCCCCACAGTGCCAGGTATACAGATGCCCCCACAGTGCCAGGTATACAAATGCCCCTCACAGTGCCAGGTATACAAATGCCCCTCACAGTGCCAGGTATACAGATGTCCCCACAGTGCCAGGTATACAAATGCCCCCCACAGTGCCAGGTATACAAATGCCCCCCACAGTGCCAGGTATACAGATGCCCCCACAGTGCCAGGTATACATATGCCCCTCACAGTGCCAGGTATACAGATGTCCCCACAGTGCCAGGTATACAGATGTCCCCACAGTGCCAGGTATACAAATGCCCCCCACAGTGCCAGGTATACAGATGCCCCCCACAGTGCCAGGTATACAAATGCCCCTCACAGTGCCAGGTATACAGATGTCCCCACAGTGCCAGGTATACAGATGTCCCCACAGTGCCAGGTATACAGATGCCCCCACAGTGCCAGGTATACAAATGCCCCCCACAGTGCCAGTTATACAGATGCCCCCACAGTGCCAGTTATACAGATGCCCCTCACAGTGCCAGGTATACAGATGTCCCCACAGTGCCAGGTATACAGGGGTGGGGAACCTTTTTTCTACCGAGGGCCATTTGGATATTTATAAAATCCTTCGGGGGCCATACAAAAATTCTCAACTTAAAAAATTACCCTGCCCCCCAGTAGGTCTGTCCCTTAGAGGTACTGTGTGTGCGCGCCGGAGGCGCGCACGTGCCAAAAAAATGGGTGTGGCCAGTTAAAATGGGACGTGATACACATATGCCCCCAATAGTGCGGTGCCAGATCAACAATTGCCCCCACAGTGCCAGGTATACAAATGCCCCCACAGTGCCAGGTATACAAATGCCCCTCACAGTGCCAGGTAAACAAATGTCCCCACAGTGCCAGGTATACAGATGCCCCCACAGTGCCAGGTATACAAATGCCCCTCAGTGCCAGGTATACAGATGTCCCCACAGTGCCAGGTATATAGATGCCCCCACAGTGCCAGGTATACAGATGTCCCCACAGTGCCAGGTATACAGATGCCCCCACAGTGCCAGGTATACAAATGCCCCCCACAGTGCCAGGTATACAAATGCCCCCCACAGTGCCAGGTATACAGATGCCCCCACAGTGCCAGGTATACAAATGCCCCTCACAGTGCCAGGTATACAGATGTCCCCACAGTGCCAGGTATACAGATGCCCCCACAGTGCCAGTTATACAGATTTCCCCACAGTGCCAGGTATACAGATGCCCCCACAGTGCCAGGTATACAAATGCCCCTCACAATGCCAGTTATACAGATGCCCCCACAGTGCCAGGTATACAGATGCCCCCACAGTGCCAGTTATACAGATGCCCCCACAGTGCCAGGTATACAGATGCCCCCACAGTGCCAGGTATACAAATGCCCCCACAGTGCCAGGTATACAGATGCCCTCCCCTCTCCCCTCCGTGCTGCTTACCGTGGGACACGGAGGAGAGCGCGGCTGTCAGGTGAAAGCGGCGGCGTGTACTTCAAACCAGCCGCCGGTTCGAGAGCCAATCAGAGCTCGCGGACCGGCAGCCGTGGCTCCTGATTGGCTGCCGGTCCGTGAGCTCTGATTGGCTCACGGACCGGCGGCTGATTTGAAGTACTACACGCCGCCGCTCCCACCCGACAGCCACGCTCTCCTCCCTGTTCTGACAGCTGAGACACGCTGCCGCCGGACTGAGCGGCAGCGTGTCTCACTGACACAAGCTGGTGGGCCGGACCAAACGGCTTCACGGGCCATATACGGCCCACGGGCCGGAGGTTCCCCACCCCTGCCTTAGAGGATACAACAGAGTCTGGGTTAAAAACCAAGGCACCTGTGTTTAAACATCCCAAAACAGTTAAGACTGAGTTTCCAGGGTCAGACTAGCTGATGGAAATTATGGAAGAGGCTTGGGCTACACCCAATAAGAAGTTTAGACTTCCTAAGAAATGGGATTCCAATTATCCCCTTCCAGCGGGGGATTGTTTAAAAAGGGAAGTGGCTCCTAAAGTAGATACGCATGTAATTTGATTAGTGTGAAAATCTACATTACCTTTGTCTTCAACATCATTAAATTATGTCACGGATAGAGTGGATGGGTTTCTAAAAAACATTCCCCCCCCCCCCCCCCTGTCAGGGGCAGTCATAAGGCCAGCCGTGGCTTCAGCTTGGATAGCAAAGGCAGTGGCTATGTGGGCTGATGCATTGGAGGGGGATTTTTCTATATCATCCAGAGAGAAAATATCCCATATAGCTCATATAAAACAGGTTGCATGGATATGGGTACTAATTGCCTCCAGGGCATCAGCTTCAACAATAGCTGCTTGGAGAGCAGTTTGGCTACGTACATGGAAGACTGATTCAGAATCTAAGAAGGTTTTGGAATTATTACCCTTTTCTGGAAATATTCTTTTTGGTAAAGACTTGACAGATATTCTGGAGTCAGGAGCAGACTCCAAGAAGGTCAAGTTTACTTCCACTTACAATTTCAAACCTAAAGTTTTGTCCCTTTCGGTCTCAAGGAAAAGCTAAAGGAAAAAGTGATGGCAAGCAGGCCCAATACGAGTCTGGTAAGACTAAAAAGCATTGGGCTACCAGAGGACTAGTTAGGAAGACATAATAAACCATCAGCCTGATGGTGTGGGCCTCCACCTGGGGGACCGACTTCTTCAGTTTGCACAGATCTGGCAGCAGTCTACAACAGATGCCTGGGTGCAGGAAGCTGTATCTCTAGGTTATGCTTTTGCCTTCAAGAAGCACCCTCCTCAAAGGTTTTTTGTACCAGCCCGTCTCGGGTAGAGACGAAGGCCGGGGCTTTGTGAGAAGCAGTTCAGAAATTGCTTCAGGCAGGAGTAGTCATTCCAGTTCCTCCTGCACAACAAGGACAGGGTTTTTACTCCAACTTGTGTTTAGTTCAGAAACCAAATGGGTCTTTTCGGCCCATTCTCAATCTCAAAGTACTGAACAAATACATTTGGGTACCTTGGTTTCACATGGAGACGTTAAGTTTCATCATATTGGCCATGGAGCCAGGGGATTATATGGTATCCCTGGATATACAGGATGCTTACCTACATGTTCCTATAGCACAGTCCCATCAGTGCTATCTCAGGTTCGCTATCCTCCAACAACATTTTCAGTTCCAGGCCCTACCTTTTGGGTTAGCCACAGCCCCCAGAGTATTTACCAAAATTATGGTGGTAATGGCAGCTTATCTCTGCCAGCAGGGGATAAGAATTTTTTCCATATCTCGACGATCTTTTAATCCTGGCACAGAAGCAGGATTTGCTCTTATGTCATCTGTAACAGACAATAACGTGTCTGCAGAACCACGGATGGCTCATAAACTGGGCAAAATCGTCTCTGGTTCCATCACAATGGATGACTCACTGAGGGGCTGTACTGGATTCAGGTCTTTAGAGAGTAAGTTTACCTCTGAACAAGATATCCAAGGTCCAGTAAAGGATTCAGGACTTGTTACACAGTCAAAAGGTATCCATTCACGCAGCAATGTGTGTGATGGGTTTGAAAGTGTCAACATTTGACATGGTGGAGTATGCACAATTCCACTCGAGGCCTCTGCAGATTCTGATTCTTGGAATGGGTTGCATCAAGCGATAAAAACACAGACTGTTTCTTACGATAGAAGTAAGAAGGTCATTAGCCTGGTGGCTACAGACATCCCATCTGGACAAGGGGAGACCCCTTTGGATATCAGATTGGGAAATTCTGACGACAGACGCCAGTCTCCAGGGCTGGGGAGCAGTGTCAGGAAGGTTGTGTTTTCAGGGGCAATGGACCAGAGAAGAAAGTTGCCTGCCAATAAACATTTTGGAACTTTGGGCCATATACATGGCACTTATTCAGGCAGAGGACATTCTTTGGGGAAAACCAGTCCAGATCCGCTTGAACAATAGCAGTAGCATACCTCAACCTTCAGGGAGGAACTCGCAGCCGAAAAGCGATGGAGGTAAGTCACATACTAGAGTGGGCAGAACTTCATCTTTCAGCCTTGTCCGCAGTGTTCATTCTGGGATTCCTAAACTGGGAAGCGGACTTTCTCAGTCGACACGCCATTCAGGCAAGCGAATGGTCTCTACATGCGGAGGTCTTCCAGACTCTAGTAGACAAGTGGGGGTTGCCAGAGAGAGAGCTCATGGCATCCCTTCTGAAGAACAAAGTTCTCACATAAGGGGGCAAGAACAAAGGATCCCAGAGCGATCTTTGTGGATGCCCTGTCAGTGAGATGGGACTTTCATCTGGCTTATGTGTTTCCTCCAATCGCCCTATTACCCATGGTGGTGAGAAAGATAAAGCAAGGGAAAGATGCCGTGATACTAATAACTCCGGGTTGGCCCAAAAGACATTGGTACACAGATCTGCAGAGGATGTCAATGGATGTTCCACTTCTGCTCCCTCAATGTCCAGATCTACTGATGAAGGGTCCTTGTTATCACAGACATCTGGATTGACTGACTGTCTTTGACGGCGTGGCTCTTGAAACCTCTATCCTGAAGTCAAGAGGATTCTCACAACAGGTAATTCAAACTATGCTCAGAGCAAGGAAACCTTCCTCAGCTCGCACTTATCACCGAATATGGCAAACCTATATTCATTAGTGCAGTGAACGGAAAATGGACCCGAAGTCTTTCAGAGTTTCAGGGTCTTAGCATTCCTTCAGGCAGGAATGGATAAAGGTTTGAAGGTGGCTTATTTGAGAGTACAAGTGTCTGCATTGACTGTATGGTTCCAAAAGATAATTGACAATTTACAGGATGTGCATACGTTTCTGATTGTGTTTTTTTTTTTATCCAGATAAATCGGTTCTCAGAACTAGATCTGGGTATCGTATGAAGGTGGTGTCTAAATTCCACCTCAATGAAGAAATTTTAGTCCCGGCTTTCCAGGTAGTGGGCCTTTCTGCGGGAGATGCATCACTAGGCATGGTCTGTGCATTAAGGATCTACGCAGGGGTGTCTTTAGAGAGGAGGGGACCCGCATGCAGACTCCATGTGTGGGCCCCCTCCTCTCTCATAGCCGTTGCGCCACTGCTAGCGCTCAGAGCGCTGTAGACTCTGGCACAGTGCCACAGTCTACAGCGCATGCGCTGGACTCCAAAAAATGCCTGCTGCGCCATTATTTCGGAGTCCTGCGCATGCGCTGTAGACTCTGGCACTATGCCAGAGTCTCGTCATCAGTGCACTAGCAGCGGCGCGACTGCTACAGGAGTGGAGAGGAGGGGGCCCACACCCGATCAGCGATGGACTCTGGAAAGGTAAGTATAGGAGAAATGGGTGCGGTGTGGGTGCCCACCCCGGGACTCAGGGGCCCGTGTGCACCGCACCCACTGCATCCTTTATAGAAATGCCAATGGATCTACATGGATCATACCAGTACCATCAGAAAGACAGATTCTCTCTTCATTCTCTACGGATTTCACATGAGAGGATGGCCTGCTGATAAGCAGACACTGGCAAGATGGCTGCGGAGGACGATTTCAGAAGCATATTCTCAGGCTGATCTCCCTGTTCCGGCTCATGTCTCTGCTCACTACTCGTAAGGTAGGTCCATCATGGGCAGCACAATGTGGTGCTTCAGCAGAACAGATATGTAGGGCAGCCACATGGTCTTCCATTAACACATTAATTAGACATTATGCCTTGGATACCTATTGCCTCTCATGACGCTGAATTCGGGTGACGGATTCTCCTGTCCAATCAGGAGTGTCCCAGCCACTAAATTGTTTTGGGAAATCCCATTGTTATCCTCTGGATAACCTGTTGACCCTGCCGTAGAAATATACGTTATGGTGAGAACTTACTGTTGCTAACGGTATTTCTCCTAAGTCCACAGCGATCCCTCCCTGATGCACCTGATTTGAGGATCCTTTTACTCACTAACCCCTTCATTCTTGTACGGAAGGGTGTGCATGTGTGTTCTTATCGCCTGATTAGGACTATCTATGATGCTCCTGCCTTGAGCTTTGGAATACAACTGATTTGCCTGAGCAAGGAGGCGGGGATATATGGACGGGCCCGTTGCATGCTGGGAGGCCGAAAAGCTTTGACCAATTGGTGCAAATCTACTGTCGCTTCATCATATCCCATTGTTATCCTGTGGATTTAGAAGAAATACCGTTATCAACGGTAAGTTCTTACCATAACGTATATTTATTTATTAACAGTTTCTTATATAGCGCAGCAAATTCCTTTGTGCTTTACAATTGTACACAATGCTAAAACAAAACTGGGTAATAACAAACAGTCCTATATGTAGGAAGGCCCTGCTCACAAGCTTACAGTCTGTAGGGAAATAGGCACTGATACACAAGGATAGGTGCTATCTATTGCATAGTTGTCCACTGAATTGCAAAGGTTCTAGGTGGGCTGCATGATATCACATCACAGCAATGATGTATCAGGGTCAGAAGGAAGGGAAAGTGAAGAAAGAGAAAATATGTGGAGGATATGTGTGGACTGTACAGTGGGGATATAATCGGATAGGAAAGCTTTGAAGGTTGAGTGAGCGGTTCTGGAATGTGATAAGCTAGCCTGAAGAAGTGAGTTTTCAGGGAACGCTTGAAGGTTTGGAGACTAGGGGAGAGTCTAACTGTGCGTGGGATGGCATTCCACAGAGTGGGTGCAGCACGAAGAAAGTCCTGCTATTGTGCAGGTTAGCCAGTAATGAGTGTGGATGAGAGATGTGGATCTTGAGAAGAGTGGAGAGGTCAGGTTGGGAGATATTTTGAGATACGCAAAGAGATGTACATTGATGTAGTTTGGTTATACCCCTTTCAGACTGACACAAAATTCCCGGATTATTGCATATGAACGCACATCAACATGGAATTTGCTCAGTGTGAAAGGGTACAGGATCAATAAGTCAAGGTGACCCGGCACCCGTTCTCTGCATAGATGTACATTGATGTAGTTTGGTTATACCCCTTTCAGACTGACACAAAATTCCCGGATTATTGCATATGAACGCACATCAACATGGAATTTGCTCAGTGTGAAAGGGTACAGGATCAATATCCCGGGACGAACGTCCCGGCATTTCATCCCAGGCTCGACCAGGGTTGAATCCGGGATCGTCCCGGGATGCGGTGCAGTGTGAACGGGTATGCTGGGTCAAGGTGAACCGGCACCCGTTCTCTGCATAGGCGAAGGCGGTGCTTGTAGATGATTATCTCCAAGCACAGCCTCCGGCAACGTCAGCGGTGACGTCACCAACCCGGCAATATGCCAGGTCGGGCCGCAAGTCTGAAGGGGTCTCAAGCCGGGTCACAACTGGGAAGCACCCGTGTTCACATTCCTGGGTGCGACCCGGCTATTCTCACTATGAAAGGGGTATTAATGGCCTTGTATGTGAGTAAAAGTATTTTATATTGAAAACGGTAGTATACAAATAACCAATGGAGGGACTGACAGAGCGGATTTGCAGCCAATGAATGTCTGCATTCAGAAAGGATTGCTGTTGTGATAGGCCCTACACACTGGGTGAGATCACTCAAAGATATGAACAATCTTGTTCATTAATGAACGAGATACGGTTCATATCTTTGAGTGTGGAGGCACAAGCAATGAGCGATGCGCGGCCCTGCGCTCGTTCATCGCTGGGGCCCCATCGGCTGTGCATGCAGGCCAATATGGACGATCTCGTCCATATTTGCCTGCACTTCCATGGAGCCGGGTGATGGGGGAAGTGAAGAAACTTAACTGCCCGTCGGCCGTATCCGTTGTCGGGCAGCTCGGCGGCGGATCGGTCAATGTGTAGGGCCCTTAAGAGTCTCCTATTGGTAAGACCAGTAATGAAAGATTTGAAAGATTCAGGTTAATTTAAATACTGGGCATGGTTTTATAGGAGGGTAGGCAGGACTTCTGGGTACAATAAATAACGGCATCCATTTTAAATCACTGCATATATGCTCTGTAGTTTGTTTGGTGAGGTGTATACCTGCTAAACCTTCTAGCACTGCTATTTTGCTTACACTTTGATTTTGGTTTGCCCTATCAAAGTGCCTTGTTTGTACTCTGCAATGTCTTCAAGGTATCGGTATCGTGTTGCGGTAGCATATGCTGTTGTAGCTGTGATCAAGGATAAGGAGAGGTCTAGGAGGAGGCTGCGGTCATGTTGGACCAAGGAGTGGCTGCTGAGGAGGGATAGTCTCTCTCACATGCCGCTTGTTATGGAGTTACAGGAGAACAACCCCGATGACTTTCGTAACTTCTTACGGATGGATGACGCCACATACCAAGAGTTGCTGGGACTGGTGAGGCCTTATATTCAGAGGCAGAATACTCACCTGCGGATGGCCATATCTGCTGAGGAGAGGCTGATCGTCACCCTGCGCTACCTGGCAACTGGCTGTTCCCATCAGGACCTCAAGTTCAGTTCCATCATATCCCCTCAGGCTATAGGACTGATTATACTGGAGACTTGTAAAGCTATATTTACTGTACTGAAACAGCAGCAGGTTATCAAGGTAACACCTCATTTTCTATGCCCCGTATACTGTAGTCTGCAGCATTTTTTAAACAAAGTTCAAAATTATGCTTTCCATGTGTAGTAATGCTGCTGCCCATCACTGTATGGCATAATATGTCTGTTATGTTTTTTTTTTTTTGCTGCTGCGTATCTATTTAGCAAAGTAGACGTGATTCGCACCAGTATTCTGAAGGTTCCAAGAGATCATTCATAATAATAATAATAATAATAATAATAATAATAATACTACAGTACCAGAATAACATCTAATATGCACGTATGATTCGTGTTGTAATTATAGGGTCTGGTGGTGCACCCAGAGTCAGAAACAAACTAGGAAAAGAGGAAAATACAGAAGACTCTTGTGTGGGTGCACTCTTTTTTATATGTATATGTTAATATGAAGATATTAAGACATAACTTTTATTTTTTAATTATTCTAAGAAAAAATCCACACTTGTGTTATCCACCACAATTAATTCATTTACATTCTGTATTGCTACATACAATTATGATTCAGCCCACCAGCTTCTCTGAAAGATGCCATATCTGTTGATGTGGCTGATCAAACTGTACAGGTTGGGGTGTGTATAGGCCACAACCAGTGTTACAATCTTTAAAGAAAATTGGAAATGTTCTGGTTAGTCTATATTGGTAGACTCCAGGAGGGATGTAGACACTATTGCTCTACATCCTGTTCCTATCCAACCAGCACAAGCTCTGCTTGTATTAATAGGACCTCAGAGGGTCAATGTACCAAGATGTTAGGAGGAGTATAGATCCTTATTGGTATTGGACCAATTGAATCTATGACATATCAAGAGAGACGGTACGGAAGGTGGGCAAAAGAAATGATTGAAGGAGAAAGTGGTGATCCTGCTGTTGGTTTAGAGTCGAGAAGGTCACGAATTACAACACCGGGTATTCTCTGGGAGTCACCCTCACAGATACTGACCCAGCCCACCACCGTTTTGCTTCCAAGATCGGACGAGATCGGGCTCTGTCAGTGGGGTTAGGTAGTAATTTCTCGGGCCTCCTTGTGGCCGACTCACCAATGAGAGTGCACCTAAATTGAGGGAGGGGAAAAAGGTATAGGGTGAGGGAGACAGAAAAAATGGGTGGATCTGCTGTCTATGTTAGGCACAGGATAAACCTGTGGATCATGGATGAGAGTCCGCAGATGTATAAGGAGGAAAGGGAGGAAAGGAACAAAGAGAGAGAGGGGGAAAAGAGAAGAGGAGACTGAGTGAAAAAATGATGACAGATATCCTCTGGTATCAAATACAGAATTATCAAAATTGTCAGCAACTAGGTATAGGTCAGATTGACTGGCAATACATTCCGTGGTCACTTTGATTCAGAACAATACATAGATATCAAATTGGTATCACAACCAGAATGTCATCAAAAAAATATATGAGTAAGAATAATTAAACATAGGCCAGATTAACTGGCAATACTGTGTATATTCCGTGATCACTCTGTTTGGAAAAATAAGTATTTATATTCTCCTCAGTGCTATTATTCTATATAAACCAGCATACACATAACAGTAATATTGGCCCTCATTCCGAGTCGTTCGCTCGGTATTTTTCATCGCATCGCAGTGAAATTCCGCTTAGTGCGCATGCGCAATATTCGCACTGCGACTGCGCCAAGTATCTTTGCTATGAAGATAGTATTTTTACTCACGGCTTTTTCATCGCTCCGGCGATCGTAATGTGATTGACAGGAAATGGGTGTTACTGGGCGGAAACACGGCATTTTATGGGCGTGTGGCTGAAAACGCTACAGTTTCCGGAAAAAACGCAGGAGTGGCCGGAGAAACGGGGGAGTGGTTGGGCGAACGCTGGGTGTGTTTGTGACGTCAAACCAGGAACGACAAGCACTGAACTGATCGCACAGGCAGAGTAAGTGTGGAGCTACTCTAAAACTGCTAAGTAGTTTGTGATCGCAATATTGCGAATACATCGGTCGCAAATTTAAGATGCTAAGATTCACTCCCAGTAGGCGGCGGCTTAGCGTGTGTAACTCTGCTAAATTCGCCTTGCGACCGATCAACTCGGAATGAGGGCCCTTGTTGGTAATTCTGTTAAGTATAGTGGTTTTGATGCTGGGATTTAAAGAGAGCAAAAAGTAATAATGCCGAAGAAAAGAAGGAAAAACAACATTTTTAGAAGAAGAAAAAAGAAAAAAAAATGAAAAAAGAGATATTGAGAATTTCCTTTAAATGGTTATTCTGGGTATGACAATCATAGTCCAGATCCCTGGACTGCCCTGCTCAGGGCCAAGACAAAAATATATATAAAAGGTAATAACAATAACAAATCATCACATATTGCTGAATTGCTGTGTAGGTATAGAAATTCCCAAAAAATTGATAGAAAAAGTGTACCGGTCCCTGCCCAGGTCCCTGGGTCAGTTACTAAATAACAGGATGCAATATGTACTCCTAAGGTCCTTAGTTCATGTTGAAATGATTCATACTGGAATACTGGAATAGGTCATGCTGGAACTAGGATAGGACATGCTGGAAAACGCGTTTCACCCGTCCTGCGGGCTTGTTCACTTCCAATGCTGCTGGTGTAGTGTGTAGATTGAGGTTTAAATATCTGTGTAGGCAGTAATTAGCCAATAGCTGCCTTGTGCTGAATTGCCTGATAATGAACATCAACCTCCGCTGTGTTCACCGGAAGTGATGTATTTGGATCGGTTGCTAGGCAACCTATAGTTCGTGCCTTAGAAAATAGGCACATAAAGGAAGAGGAGAAAGTGTTGATAAACCTATATATTGTTATTCACAAGGTCCTTGTTAGTACAGTGGGTTAATGTATTTAAGCCGCTGAAAATAGCGGCTTATCCATGCTCGATACTAACATACCGGACCCTGATGCGCTACGTCATATCCGGCGGATAGTCCTAGCGTCGCGTTGCTAGGATACAGGGCGCTCCTAGGCTGCCTTGGGTGACGTGATCATTTGGAGGAATCGGATAGGACGTAAGTGTTAGAGCGTCCTATCGCCTAGCAACGGAACGTGCACAGGGCGTCAGGTCTACCCTGCGGACAGGGCTGTTAGGGGGAACAACAAAGGGGGAGGGAGAGAGCTAAAGTATTCGTGGGTGATCCTAGGTTATGGTTAATATGGGGGGTGATCTAATTGATGGTTACTATAGAGAATAATTATATATTAAATTGAAAAGGATAAAAATAAAATAATATATTGGATAATGTAATATAAATAAACCAAAGATAAAAAATAATAAATAATAATAATTATTATATAATAATAATAAAATAATAATAAAAAGTGAAATAATAAGGTGATGATAATGATAATATTGGTATTATGATGAAGTAGAGGTACCTATGATGAGAAGATTGTGACCATTAGACTAGGGTTAGGTGAAGTTTAGTTAGGAGTAAGAATTATTATGTTAAGCCTGAATGATATAGGGTGTATGTGTATGAGGATATGCTGATGAAGGTAATGTACAGTGTGTGCCGTGTGATTAAACACGGATAGACAGTAAAGGATGGGTAAAGGGTTGTAAGAGGGAAAGAAAGGTGGCAGTGATGTGCAGTGTGTGCCGTGTGATTAAACACGGATAGGCAGCAAGGGATGGATAGGGGGTTATAAGGAGGGAAAGAAAGGTGGCAAGTACGGTGGTGAAGCCCACAGTAAAGGTGAGAGTGCGTTAATAGTGAATATTTGTGAGAATGGGATTGGAGGGTGAAAGGCTGGGAAATGTGATGAACGTGTGGGTCAGTGTTACCATAGTTATCAATGAATATAGGATTGCGTGTCCCGTCGATTGATTGGGTGTGTACCTAGTGAATATATCTGAAAGGAAATGGTTAATGGGGGGAGGAAGGGAAGGGGTGTGTGAGTGCTGGAGTACCATGACCACTATAGGTCAATGGTCCATGTGTGGTAATTTAAATCTGAGTGAAACATGTAGTAGTGTCATATAGGATTTTTTGGAGGGGAAAGAAGGGTGGAACGAAAAGGGGGGGGGGGGGGGAGCGGGAATAGGAAGGGGTTGTACCAAGGGGAGGGTGGGTGCTGTTGAGTTGCTGGGTATGTTCTGGTACATGCAAAGGCTAACTAACATTGTAAGTGAGGAGACCGGTTGGATGACATCAAGAACAGAGTGGTGAGTATATGTCGTAATGCTGCTAGTGATCTCACACGAATGAGAAAACTGACATCGGTTGCCAGGCATTTTCATTCCTGCCACATAGATTTTCAAAAAGATCTTAGAGTCTTCGGCTTGGAAAAAGTTCAGTTAGGCATCAGAGGAGGAGACTTGACAAAAGAACTTTTAAAGAAAGAAACTGAGTGGATATTCAAATTAAACACTTACAAACCAATGGGCCTTAATGAGAGCATACATTACAGTGCCTTTCTTTAATCATGACCTGACTGTAAATGGTCAGCGCGTATAGCCCAAGGACTGTACTCACCACTCTGTTCTTGATGTCATCCAACCGGTCTCCTCCCTTACAATGTTAGTTAGCCTTTGCATGTACCAGAACATACCCAGCAACTCAACAGCACCCACCCTCCCCTTGGTACAACCCCTTCCTATTCCCGCTGCCCCCCCCCCCCCCAAACCCCCCCCCCTACCCCTTTCCCCCCCCTCCCCCCCCCTACCAAACCCCCCCCCCCTTTTCGTTCCACCCTTCTTTCCCCTCCAAAAAATCCTATATGACACTACTACATGTTTCACTCAGATTTAAATTACCACACATGGACCATTGACCTATAGTGGTCATGGTACTCCAGCACTCACACACCCCTTCCCTTCCTCCCCCCATTAACCATTTCCTTTCAGATATATTCACTAGGTACACACCCAATCAATCGACGGGACACGCAATCCTATATTCATTGATAACTATGGTAACACTGACCCACACGTTCATCACATTTCCCAGCCTTTCACCCTCCAATCCCATTCTCACAAATATTCACTATTAACTCACTCTCACCTTTACTGTGGGCTTCACCACCATACTTGCCACCTTTCTTTCCCTCCTTATAACCCCCTATCCATCCCTTGCTGCCTATCCGTGTTTAATCACACGGCACACACTGCACATCACTGCCACCTTTCTTTCCCTCTTACAACCCTTTACCCATCCCTTACTGTCTATCCGTGTTTAATCACACGGCACACACTGTACATTACCTTCATCAGCATATCCTCATACACATACACCCTATATCATTCAGGCTTAACATAATAATTCTTACTCCTAACTAAACTTCACCTAACCCTAGTCTAATGGTCACAATCTTCTCATCATAGGTACCTCTACTTCATCATAATACCAATATTATCATTATCATCACCTTATTATTTCACTTTTTATTATTTTATTATTATTATATATTAATTATTATTATTATTATTATTATTATTATTATTATTATTATTATTTTTTATCTTTGGTTTATTTATATTACATTATCCAATATATTATTTTATTTTTATCCTTTTCAATTTAATATATAATTATTCTCTATAGTAACCTTCAATTAGATCACCCCCCATATTTACCATAACCTAGGATCACCCACGAATACTTTAGCTCTCTCCCTCCCCCTTTGTTGTTCCCCCTAACAGCCCTGTCCGCAGGGTAGACCTGACGCCCTGTGCATGTTCCGTTGCTAGGCGATAGGACGCTCTAACACTTACGTCCTATCCGATTCCTCCAAATGATCACGTCACCCAATGCAGCCTAGGAGCGCCCTGTATCCTAGCAACGCGACGCTAGGACTATCCGCCGGATATGACGTAGCGCATCAGGGTCCGGGTATGTTAGTATCGAGCATGGATAAGCCGCTATTTTCAGCGGCTTAAATACATTAACCCACTGTACTAACAAGGACCTTGTGAATAACAATATATAGGTTTATCAACACTTTCTCCTCTTCCTTTATGTGCCTATTTTCTAAGGCACGAACTATAGGTTGCCTAGCAACCGATCCAAATACATCACTTCCGGTGAACACAGCGGAGGTTGATGTTCATTATCAGGCAATTCAGCACAAGGCAGCTATTGGCTAATTACTGCCTACACAGATATTTAAACCTCAATCTACACACTACACCAGCAGCATTGGAAGTGAACAAGCCCGCAGGACGGGTGAAACGCGTTTTCCAGCATGTCCTATCCTAGTTCCAGCATGACCTATTCCAGTATTCCAGTATGAATCATTTCAACATGAACTAAGGACCTTAGGAGTACATATTGCATTCTGTTATTTAGTAACTGACCCAGGGACCTGGGCAGGGACCGGTACACTTTTTCTATAAATTTTCTGGGAATTTCTATACCTACACAGCAATTCAGCAATATGTGATGATTTGTTATTGTTATTACCTTTTATATATATTTTTGTCTTGGCCCTGAGCAGGGCAGTCCAGGGATCTGGACTATGATTGTCATACCCAGAATAACCATTTAAAGGAAATTCTCAATATCTCTTTTTTCATTTTTTTTCTTTTTTCTTCTTCTAAAAATGTTGTTTTTCCTTCTTTTCTTCGGCATTATTACTTTTTGCTCTCTTTAAATCCCAGCATCAAAACCACTATACTTAACAGAATTACCAACAATATTACTGTTATGTGTATGCTGGTTTATATAGAATAATAGCACTGAGGAGAATATAAATACTTATTTTTCCAAACAGAGTGATCACGGAATATACACAGTATTGCCAGTTAATCTGGCCTATGTTTAATTATTCTTACTCATATATTTTTTTGATGACATTCTGGTTGTGATACCAATTTGATATCTATATATTGTTCTGAATCAAAGTGACCACGGAATGTATTGCCAGTCAATCTGACCTATACCTAGTTGCTGACAATTTTGATAATTCTGTATTTGATACCAGAGGATATCTGTCATCATTTTTTCACTCAGTCTCCTCTTCTCTTTTCCCCCTCTCTCTCTTTGTTCCTTTCCTCCCTTTCCTCCTTATACATCTGCGGACTCTCATCCATGATCCACAGGTTTATCATGTGCCTAACATAGACAGCAGATCCGCCCATTTTTTCTGTCTCCCTCACCCTATACCTTTTTCCCCTCCCTCAATTTAGGTGCACTCTCATTGGTGAGTCGGCCACAAGGAGGCCCGAGAAATTACTACCATACCCCACTGACAGAGCCCGATCTCGTCCGATCTTGGAAGCAAAACGGTGGTGGGCTGGGTCAGTATCTGTGAGGGTGACCCCCAGAGAATACCCGGTGTTGTAATTCGTGACCTTCTCGACTCTAAACCAACAGCAGGATCACCACTTTCTCCTTCAATCATTTCTTTTGCCCACCTTCCGTACCGTCTCTCTTGATATGTCATAGATTCAATTGGTCCAATACCAATAAGGATCTATACTCCTCCTGACATCTTGGCACATTGACCCTCTGAGGTCCTATTAATACAAGCAGAGCTTGTGCTGGTTGGATAGGAACAGGATGTAGAGCAATAGTGTCTACATCCCTCCTGGAGTCTACCAATATAGACTAACCAGAACATTTCCAATTTTCTTTAAAGATTGTAACACTGGTTGTGGCCTATACACACCCCAACCTGTACAGTTTGATCAGCCACATCAACAGATATGGCATCTTTCAGAGAAGCTGGTGGGCTGAATCATAATTGTATGTAGCAATACAGAATGTAAATGAATTAATTGTGGTGGATAACACAAGTGTGGATTTTTTCTTAGAATAATTAAAAAATAAAAGTTATGTCTTAATATCTTCATATTAACATATACATATAAAAAAAGAGTGCACCCACACAAGAGTCTTCTGTATTTTCCTCTTTTCTGCGTATCTATTTAGACAATGTTGGGCTCTGTATGATCCCGTGTGACCTCACCTGGCTTTTTTTTTTTTGGGGGGGGGGGGGGGGCATTGATGGCAAGCATGTCCGAATTACACAGCCTGCAAACAGTGGCTCACAGTACTATAATTACAAGGGGTTCTTTGGCATTGTTATGATGGTGGTCGTTAATGCTAGTTATGAGTTTTTATTTGTGGATGTTTGCAAAAACGGGTGTGCATCGGATGGAGGGTCTTTACGGCACACTGTGTTTTACCGGAAGCTGATATCTGGAAGCCTCAATCTCCCACCTGCTGAGGAGTGTAAATATGGTTTGAATTACGTGTTTGTTGTGGATAAAGCCTTTGCATTGCACGAGCACGTAATGAAGTGTCAAAGTCAGAAAAATATCTCTATGCACACTACCATATTTGCACCTCACACAGGTCCGTGCTGCGCATGCGTACGCTCTCCCGTACGTGCGCATACTCACAGTCGCGGGCACCCGCAGGCGCACGGTATGCGTATTTACGGTAGAGTTTATGTGATCGTAGCGTGCGACTCAATCGTTACATATTTTCACTATATAATGTATTTTGTAGATCATGGTCCCTTTGATAGATTCTGAAAGTTTAGTTAATATAGCATGTTCCTGGACAGAGGGATCCCTCTTTGTATTGTACGAAGGGTCTAACAGGGGTCATACAGTGGTGTTTGGTACCCATCGGAAGAGTATTTAAATAGCAATATTCCGGTGTTGGTTTGGAGCGGATTAATCGCTCGTGCGAATAGTTATGGACATAAGAAGTTTATGTCCATTTACTATTATTTGCTCTTACTTAGTCATGCGGCGGGAAACCCAGTATCCCACCCACCTGAGCTGTTGGAAATAGTCACAGCCCACCTGTATGAATCAACCTATGACCTTTTGTTATAGTGCGAGGAGGAATTCCTGTGTCCAATGAACAATGAGATTGTAGGGACCATTGAATTGTATTGTGTGTGGGGCATAAATAGACAAGCCGATCACATCCAGCTCTCACTCTTCAACGGTTATCATTGCTGAAAATCGGGAGCTGGATGTCCAGAGGCGCATGCGATCGTTTCCCCTTGTGCGTAAGTGTTTCTCCGCAACCATATTGTTCTTACTGTTATTGTGGGCCATTTCTCTCTCTCTCTCTCTTCTCCTCTCTCTCTTATTTTTCCCTTAAAACGTAATTGTATTGTATTGTATTTCCTGTGTAGTTATCTGGTTAGGTAGTCTATGTTATATTGTAGTGTATGACTTGTATTGTGTTAATTCTTTTGCAAGTATATCATTCATAATATATATTTATTAGGCGTTGGACCCTAAGCCCAGGTATCTGTGTATTTCTTATAGTGTTTAGTATTCTCAGAGCGTCGGTGACGCTCAAACAGCTTTTGAGTTAATAAGGTTATACTGTGTTGCATTTACACTCTATCATTACACTAAGGTTTTACTGCACAATACACTGTTTATGGTTTAGATACAAAGGTTTAACATTGTTAGCGTCAGCGCCGCTGGTGATCTCCTCTTGGTCCCGAGCGTCCGCTACGCTATAGCGAATCATTACGTTAGTCAGCAGCCAATAGCGTGCCTGCCCGTGATCTCTTGGCCGTGAGCGAACGTGACGCTTGAGCGTCTCGACTACGGCTAAGCGATTGCTACGCAACGTGCGTACCCTTACGGTACTCCATACGTAAATAGCGTACAGTGTTCTTAGACCTCATAAAGGGTTTTATATAAGATAAATATTCTGCTTTATCAATTGGCGGCTCGCCCGTCCTTCACATATCTGCACTAGGTAATTTCAGCAGACATTATCCAGCAGCAAAGGGCGGGAGGTCACATTCCTCGTAGTGCTGTTTGGATAAGCGTCTGCTTCACTTAGTAAAGGGTGCTGAAGGAATCCGGGACCGGAGGTAAGAACAAAACGATAGTGTCTTTTTTTTAAAACTGTTTATTTCTGTCTTGCGTACACACGCACGCTAATCTGCATTTCTTTTCATTCGTGTATTTTCATATATCACTCTCCTGTTTGCCATTGTATAATTGATAAACGTACTAAGAGAGATTTGCCGCTATTTCATAGTTAAAGAGTAAAGGTAATACAGTTAAGGTATAGAAATACACACAGCTCTACCTAAAGGTAAAAGGAGAGATTGGTGTGGTGTGCGGTAGATGATCGAGGATCATCTACATTGATAAAACGTGTTAGTTGTGTTACGGTGGACAAAGACTGGTGTACACGTGTCTCTAACAAAGGGAGAGACTCGCGTACGCAAAGGCCGACGCACGCAGCGTAAATTACGCAACGGAGCGTCTGGGTACGCCCACGTAACTCAGGTCACACGATAGTGTTGATTTTTAAATAACGCAAACAGGTGATAAGTAGCGCAAATCTATTTTAAATTCGAAATTTAAATTAACAGATCCTTCTCCTAATTTGTAACACATCTGGTCTAAAGAGAAATTTCTGCGCAGAAATAGAAATAGAAACAAAAGTGTACATGTGGTGAGTGAGTGTTTTTACATACATTTATACAATTTTGAGGTTGAACCAAAAGAAATCATCGAGTTCTCGTGAGGTACATACGTGTAAGTGACATGCACGGTGGCTAGGGAGGCATCCTTGGTTAAACATAAAATTTGAGCATTAGAGTATAGCAGACCAGGAGGTCATACTGTAACAGACCAGGAGGTCACAACAGACCAGCAGGTTCAGGTACAGCAGACAAGGAAGTCCGCTATACAGTCCACAGGCACAACACCTAAAAGGGTTGGTGCAACACCCATATAGGCCATACAAGCTCTTGCTGAAGGAATTCGCAGCCGCAATTTTCGATTCCGCTGGTCGCTCCATACATAAGATTAGTTGCTTATGTGCTGAACGATTGTACCGCACGTAATTGTGTGCATTAGTAAACCTGACCAGTACTATTTGTGTACGAAGGTCATAAACGCTATTTGTACATTCTGACGTGATTTGTGTAATTTTTTATTTTTACAAAGGGAAGTTCGCTGGTCACTCAGGAATTATCCAACAACCTCACCTTTACTGGAAAGAGTAAGTGTTCTGCGGATATCCCTCGCATGTTCCAGTAAACAAAGGTTAATAGGTGCCCTGGGTCGAGTACGCCAGCACCATATCGGTGTGATCAGGTCGTATTGGTCGGCGTGGGCAGAGTGAGTAAGGTGCTCGGTAAACCTTACCGTCAACCTATCGTGAATATCTTGGTTTTTTGTAAGGGTCCGTAACACCTGCAAATTATGGGGGCCAGTTGTTCAGGAAGGGGGCGATCAACCTCGGTTCGGGTTGATTCCATAAACCGACCAGTCGGGTCGGCAAGGTACGTAATGTGTGAAAAGTACGGGAGTCACACAGAAGCTTTATGTGATGAATGGGAGAGAATGACAGTACATGACGGGGAGAAATTCCCAAGAGTAGGTAGCTTCAGCTCAGAAGTGTTAACGAATTTAAGGAGAAGGATATGTCTCATTAAATCAGCAAAGAGACGAATCAAGCATTATGATTATTTGCAGTTGTGGCAACAGGAGGGTGACATACAGAGAGGATTGGCTCAGGCGGCGGGATCTGGCTCGATCAGGAAACTGATAGCCACGGCCCCACCGCCACCATACATATCGGGAGAGAAATTGGTTGCGGAGAATGACGCACTAAGGTGTAACAAACAAACACTTAGCAACTGTGTAAATGTTAAAGATAATGTTAACCAATTAACCAATGCAAGTATTAACCCGTGCAAGTTGTACCCTGTTTTGAACTTTCCTCAGGAGTGTGATCAAGAGGACGAATCGGCAACAATTTCAGCGCTCTCTCTAGCAGCCACCATAGCAGAGACCACAGTAGGCACAGCTCCACCCCCGAGATTAGTAACAAAGGCCCCTAGCGGAGGGATAGGTGAGGTCGTATCAACGGGTAAGTACGGCACCATACACTATGCTGAAACTATTTCACCACAGCCTGTAGAATCTACACAGAATGAGGTTGTTAGAGTTAATCCTGTTAAGGTAATAGTAGTTCCAAATGGGAAAACAGACACTTCAGGAGTCACTCCTGTTAGGAACATTGCCATGTATAGCCCATTTTCCCGAATGGAATTAAGGACCATAGTGTCTGAATTCCCTGACCCTAGAAAAGACTTAGTTGCCAGCCAAAAATACATCAGAGACCTAGGTAACACGTTAGAGCCCAACAACAAAGACTGGCAGATATTGCTGAGAGCATGTTTACCCTCCAATGTTGACGCAACTCAATTTTTAGCTGACTGTGGATTAGATCAGGATGTACCTCTTACAGAAGTGTACAACAAAGACAATGTAAAAAGAATAAGCTTACAGTTAAAAGAGTATTTCCCAGCGGTAGTTAAATGGAACAAGATATTCTCCATTAAACAAAAGGAGTCAGAAACAGCTACAGAGTATTTTCACAGAGCATTATTAGAGATGGCAAAATACACAGGCATAGAGGACATTAAAACAAACATAAACCATCGAGAAGTAGCAGTATCGGTACTGATGGATGGTCTAAAAGAGTCATTAAAAACTAGGGTACAGACCACACAACCATGTTGGCGAGGTCTGTCTGTGGCTACTTTGAGAGAGGCTGCTATTGATCACGACCAGAATATCACCAGACACAGGGAACAACAAGGTGATAAGTTAATGGCAGTAAGTACACAGGCCTTGACCACAAAACAGCCTGTGTTAATATCACCAAACCCTGTGGGTAAGTCAAATGTGGTAACATGTTATTTTTGTCACAAACAGGGACACTTTGCACGAGACTGTAGATCGAGAAATATACAAAAATCTTATCAACCCCCTAGACAACGACACGACACACGACATTGGGATCAGGGTCCGCAGAAACGGAGTTATGAGCCACATGCAGGGGAAACAAAAAGATATCCTCCGAACAGAGACTGGCAAGCCTCTGGTAGCTCCCAATTAACTCCATCACAAGTAGTTGCTGCCAGCGGGATTCAGGGAGGTCACCATACCCAATAGGGGTGTGGCCATACCTGTAATCTGCAGCCAGTAAAATTGATTGCAAGCCTTGGAAGTGAACCCGAAGTTGCAATTAATGTAGCTGGTAAATCATTAAACTTTCTTGTAGATACGGGGGCGGCCAAATCAGTGATAAATTCGACAGTGGGCATGAGAACCACTGGTAGGACAATTCCAGCCGTGGGAGTAACAGGAGTAGTCCAGCATTACCCTGTTAGCAAACCAGCCGAGATTACAATAGGGCCTTTACATACCAAGCATTCCTTTTTGCTGGCTGCATCGGCACCGACCAATCTCCTGGGAAGAGACTTACTGTGTAAAATGGGGTGCGTCATTTATTGTACTCCTGAAGGTGTATTCTTAGACATACCTGAGAATCACGCTCAGGAAGTACGAGACATGTTAGACTCCCCATCAAAATTAATGTCACATACCATTATGACAAATAGGACTCCCTCCCAAGTAGAAGAAATGACATCTCAGATACCAGAGTCACTTTGGACTAAAGATGGACAGGACACTTGATTAATGGCAAACGTAGCTCCGGTAGTTGTACAAGTAAAAGATGGTAGGATAGCTCCAAAAATCCCACAGTACCCTCTGAAGCCAGAGGTGGAGTTAGGAGTTTACCCAGTAATAGAGCGCTTGCTACAACAGGGCATTCTGGTAAGAACGTCCAGCACTGCCAATAGTCCCATCTTCCCTGTGAAATAGAGTGGGGGGAGGGGTTACCGGCTAGTGTAGGATCTAAGGGGGATTAACAAAATAGTTGAGAGTCAGTTCCCCGTAGTGCCAAATCCAGCTGTCATCCTAATGCAAATCCCTCCCACTGCGAAATTTTTCACTGTTATTGACCTCTGCTCCGCTTTCTTTTCGGTACCTCTGCACCCTGACAGCCAATATTTGTTTGCATTTACATACAGAGGAGTCCAATACACATGGACTCGATTACCACAAGGATTCATAGATAGTCCAAGTATATTTTCCCAGGCTTTGCATGATTGTTTACAGTCTTTCCAACCAGAGAGTGGATCAGTATTAATACAGTACGTGGATGATCTACTACTGTGTTCTGATTCATTGGAAGCATCCCTGAAGGATACGAAACAGCTCCTGTTTCATCTTTCAGACACAGGACACAAGGTTTCCAAAGACAAGTTGCAATTATGCCAAACTAAGGTAAAATATTTGGGACACTGTCTAACACAAGGACTGAGACACCTGACCGCTGATAGAATTCAAGCAATTAGAGACATGACTCTGCCACAAACCCAGCAACAGATCAGAACGTTTTTAGGAATGTGTGGGTATTGCCGTAACTGGATCCCAGGGTTTTCCATTCTAGCGTTACCCTTGCAGGAGATGGTCTCCTCAAACAAACCTGATCGGATTTCGCATACAGACGAGTCTGAGACAGCATTTGAGAGACTTAAACAGTGCCTAACGCAGGCACCAGCATTAGGTATGCCAGACTATGGGAAACCCTTTGAACTATACGGAACAGAAAGTGCTGGTTGCGCGGCAGGCGTACTAACCCAAAAGCACGGTGATGCCAGCAGGCCAGTAGCCTATTACAGCGCCCAGCTAGACACGGTAGCGCGATCCCTCCCCACATGCTTGCGAAGCGTTGCTGCGATAGCATTGCTAGTAACGAAAAGCGAAGATGTCGTGCTAGGTCACAACCTCACAATTCATACACCACATGCAGTGTCAGCCTTGCTGAATTCTGCCCAAACCAGGCACGTCTCATCAGCGCGGTTTACAAGATGGGAATTGGCACTAATGGCCCCCGTAAACATCACCATAAGGAGATGCAGTGCATTAAATCCTGCAACATATCTCCCAGGTGTGCCTGGACAGGCACAAAGGGTGGAGAATGAGAGTGGTGGGGAAGGAGGATTTAATACAAAGGAAGACACACATGATTGTATGGAATATTTGACCCAAAATTTTACCGCAAGGCCTGACATCAGTGACAACCCACTGGAAGATGTAGAACTTACGTTCTACACGGACGGTAGTTGTCATAGACAGTCAGACTCGGGAGACTTGTGTACTGGATACGCAGTCGTAGATGACCAAGGCACCATAGAAGCGTAACCGCTAGGCCCACCTCACCCAGCCCAGGTTGCTGAACTGGTCGCCCTAACCAGAGCATGTGAATTGGCTAAGAGCAAATCAGCCAATATCTACACCGACTCTAGATACGCATTCGGGGTAGTCCATGATTTCGGAGCCCTATGGCGCCTCAGAAATTTCATGACGGCAGCTGGTACACCGGTAGCGCATGCAGCTCACATAAAAAGGCTTCTAACAGCGATACAGGAACCCGACAGAGTGGCTGTTATCAAATGTAAAGCACACACATATAGCCAAGACCCAGTATCACTTGGTAACAGCCGAGCAGACGAAGCTGCTAAGTTAGCAGCTGCTACCCCCAGACAGACAGACACCACACAACTGATGGTATTTAATACCATCAACACACAGAAGTTGTGTGAGATGCAAAATTTGTGTTCCACACAGGAAAAGGCAGTCTGGAAGGCAAAAGGATATGGCCAGGAGTCCTCAGGACTCTGGACGGATGGACACGGTAAACCAGTGGCCCCCAGAGCATACCTTCCATGTTTAGCTGAGGCAGCCCACGGGCTGACTCATCTGGGCAAGGAAGGGATGTGCAAGTTGGTAAGAGCATATTGGTGTGCCCCAGGATTTTCATCTCATGCGAGTAAAAGAGCAATGTCATGCCTTACCTGTTTGAGAAAGAACATCGGAAAGGCAATACCAACAGAACCATCTCATATCCCACCTGCAGGCGGCCCTTTCCAGGTAATACAGATTGACTTCATTCAATTACCCCCTTGTCGAAATTTGAAATATGTACTTGTTTGTATAGATGTTTTCTCAAATTGGGTCGAAGCATTTCCGGCGGCCACAAATACCGCTATGTTTACTGCTAAGAAAATTGTGCAGGAATTTGTATGTAGATATGGTATCCCTAGAATTTTCGAAAGTGATAGGGGTACCCATTTTACAGGTGATGTCTTTCAAGGAATGTGTAAATTGATGGGAATTGATAGCAAGCTGCACACTCCATACCGTCCACAGGCGAGTGCGAAAGTAGAAAGAGTGAACAGCACTATTAAAAATAAACTGAGTAAAGTGATGGCAGAGACAGGATTGACATGGCCAGAAGCTTTACCCATTGTACTGTACAGCATCAGAACCACTCCCAGGTCCCCTCTTAATCTGTCTCCCTTTGAAATCTTGTTTGGTCGACAACCGCATGTTATGATTAACCCTCAGGATGATTTGAAGTGTAACAATGAAGTGACTGTAAAATACTTGATTAACATGAGTAAACAGTTAAGAAATCAAAATGATAATCTGAAGTTAGTGATTCCTGATTTACCAGATAGTAATTGTCATGACATTGAACCTGGGGATTATGTAATGATACGGAATTTTCTACGCTCAGGTTGCCTTATTGACAGATGGGAAGGACCATACCAGGTCTTATTGACTAGCACTACAGCATTGAAGGTTGCTGAGAGAAAGACTTGGGTTCATTCGTCCCACTGTAAGAAGGTTGCTGATCCAGAGAGGTCCCGTGATAAGGAACAGACGGTAGAGGTTGTATCACTGGAGTGTCTGTTCCAGGAGGATTGAGGCGGCACCTGAGCATTGAAAATCACAAGACCAAAAGCAGTTGTCGATCCCCTGTCCCCTTTTATTGTTTTTCTCCAACTTCCCATCCCCTCTCCCTCAAATTATTTTTTCCCCCTTCTCATTCTTCTCCGTTTCCTCCTACAAGATGGACTTGCCCCAAGAGACTGTGATCCGGATTTTCCTGTTGACCATGATGTTGATCAGAGCAGTCTGTTCCGGCGAGAGTACCATGGAGGTCGAGAGAGGTTCTGGAATGGGTTCTGATGATAAAGATGGAGGCGTAGTTTTCCAAGAACAACATAATCAACAAGCAAAGGCGAGTATCAGAAAACGATCCGATAGCACTGACCATAGAAGGAATTGTGAAGGATTGTTAGCTGAAGAAAACTGTATCTGTAGGCTCTGTGACAACGTAGTGGAGGATGGGTGCATTAAGAAATGCCAATCCAGTTTTAATATCCATATGGACCGGCATCCATTGAGTGACTATCACTCCTTAGTGGGTAGTGTGTTAAATAAAACAGATTGTTGGGTATGCTCTCAAGTACCTCAAGGTCATAGCAAATCAGGGCTAGTACCATTTCCTTTAACGTTAGGGGAGGTACTTGAGTTAAGTGGTGGGAGACCGGTGGACAGGAGGTTTAATATCTCCAGCCCTCCTAGTTTGAAGCTCCACCAATACCATGTGGATAGGTCCCTATTATGTTTTAACATCTCCAATCCCCGAAAGCCAGGAAATTGGGAAGTGTCATGGAGTAACCAAACCATGACCTTTTCGCATAGAGCAGATAGAATGCCTACAGATACAGAGCTTATACGCCACATAGCCAGTAGAGAAAAATCTTTCCGGTATAGGTATACCTTAGGAAATAGGATTACGAGAGTTGGAGAGGTATCACCAGGATACTGTGCACATATCGTACAACCTGATACGTGTACTAAGCAGATGGAAGAATTAGGGTTAGGAGATTTCACATGGAAGGTGTGTAATATGGTTATGTCCTACTCCGTCCCATATGTTCTCCCCGATGATGCATATTTCATATGCGGGAGAAAGGCGTATAAGTGGCTTGCCCCAAACTCTGAAGGATTGTGTTATATTGGAAAAGTACTGCCTGAAGTAATGACTGTATCACATGACAAAATGAAAGACATACACCGTGTTGCCCAAACTCCTTATACTCATACCCATTACGAGCACGTAGTTAAACGGCACCTGATAGAAAGAACAGAGCATCCGGCCTCTGACATGATCCATGAATCCACCGGGATTCAGTTTCTAATCGCGTTAGATATCACTCGCACCGCTCGAGGAGTGATGAACTATAAATACATATCTGCGCTTGCAAATTTGTTAGATAATATCACTGAAATGTATGATGACACGTTTAGGTATACTGGAAGAGAACTTCAAGCTTATAAAACAGAACTGGTACAGCATAGAATGGTTCTTAATTACCTCACAGCAGTGACAGGCGGATATTGTGTCACACTGGCAACACAATACGGCGTGAAATGTTGCACATATATTACGAATAGCACCGAGGACCCGGTCGAGGTCATAGACCAAAAGATGGACGATATTCTCCAACTGAAGTGGGAATTTCGCAGGAGACACAATCTCACTCTTGCTGCTGTAGGTAATGAGCTGACTGGTTGGGTGTCATGGTTGAACCCACGAAATTGGTTCTCTGGTTTAGGAGACTGGGCTCAAGGAGTCATAATGGATGTTGGGAAGTTTCTTCTATGTATCTTAGGTGTTGTCATATCAATTGGTTTGATATTTAGATGCGGTCAGGCTTTAATGAAGTGCAATCGTCGTACTAGGGTAATGAGTCTGAGGAGTGAGGAAACTGTAATTCCAATGGATTTGATTTATGACCCAAATGTAGAAACAATGATGTGATGAAAATGCGATTTCTACGGTCCGTTTCTTTCACCTGTTTTTCCGTTTCCTCCAAGGTAAAAAGACCCACTTGGACGAGGAATTTGATGAGCCGATATACAGACAACAGATGGATTAAAGAAGAAGTTTTGACAACCTGATACACAGATTTTTGATGAACTTTGCCATAGATCCCCAGTTTCCCTAGAAATTTTAAAAATTACGCTAGCCCAACACTTTTGTAAATCTATGGACATTGACAAAGCTTTTGCTCGCACCTTATGGGCAAAAGCACAAAGAAGACTGCATTCAACAGACACCAAACAAGACCTCAATCGACGAATGTACATTTACCTGACATAGAATACCACCGCATTTACCGTAATTATGTCTTTTCTTCATTTCTACAACCCTCAGGTAATGACACACATAGTCGATAGGGAATACAGGCACAGATATCAGCAATCACATATCTCCCCCATTCATGTATCATCAACTAAAATGTGCTCCCCCATTTTGTTACAACCAAAGCCGAAAAGAGCTCGGTAAAGTTTGACAGCCCATCCACAGACCCGTACCACTGGATAAGAAGGAATTCAAATGTATACTTCGCAATGCCTCGAAGCTTGATGTACAACACGTACGGCACGATGATACATGACCCCCCAAACATGGATTCATACACACATGCTTCTACTATCTCACTAGGTCATACCCTCTTCACACCTTCTCCTCTCTCCTCCCTACCCAACCATGGAAATGTATTAACCCCTGACATATATTTTTCTCTTTTTGAAATGTTTTAGGAAGTGGCAGTTATTGTTGACTGCCAAAGGGTGGACTGTCAAAGTCAGAAAAATATCTCTATGCACACTACCATATTTGCACCTCACACAGGTCCGTGCTGCGCATGCGTACGCTCTCCCGTACGTGCGCATACTCACAGTCGCGGGCACCCGCAGGCGCACGGTATGCGTATTTACGGTAGAGTTTATGTGATCGTAGCGTGCGACTCAATCATTACATATTTTCACTATATAATGTATTTTGTAGATCATGGTCCCTTTGATAGATTCTGAAAGTTTAGTTAATATAGCATGTTCCTGGACAGAGGGATCCCTCTTTGTATTGTACGAAGGGTCTAACAGGGGTCATACAGTGGTGTTTGGTACCCATCGGAAGAGTATTTAAATAGCAATATTCCGGTGTTGGTTTGGAGCGGATTAATCGCTCGTGCGAATAGTTATGGACATAAGAAGTTTATGTCCATTTACTATTATTTGCTCTTACTTAGTCATGCGGCGGGAAACCCAGTATCCCACCCACCTGAGCTGTTGGAAATAGTCACAGCCCACCTGTATGAATCAACCTATGACCTTTTGTTATAGTGCGAGGAGGAATTCCTGTGTCCAATGAACAATGAGATTGTAGGGACCATTGAATTGTATTGTGTGTGGGGCATAAATAGACAAGCCGATCACATCCAGCTCTCACTCTTCAACGGTTATCATTGCTGAAAATCGGGAGCTGGATGTCCAGAGGCGCATGCGATCGTTTCCCCTTGTGCGTAAGTGTTTCTCCGCAACCATATTGTTCTTACTGTTATTGTGGGCCATTTCTCTCTCTCTCTCTCTTCTCCTCTCTCTCTTATTTTTCCCTTAAAACGTAATTGTATTGTATTGTATTTCCTGTGTAGTTATCTGGTTAGGTAGTCTATGTTATATTGTAGTGTACGACTTGTATTGTGTTAATTCTTTTGCAAGTATATCATTCATAATATATATTTATTAGGCGTTGGACCCTAAGCCCAGGTATCTGTGTATTTCTTATAGTGTTTAGTATTCTCAGAGCGTCGGTGACGCTCAAACAGCTTTTGAGTTAATAAGGTTATACTGTGTTGCATTTACACTCTATCATTACACTAAGGTTTTACTGCACAATACACTGTTTATGGTTTAGATACAAAGGTTTAACATTGTTAGCGTCAGCGCCGCTGGTGATCTCCTCTTGGTCCCGAGCGTCCGCTACGCTATAGCGAATCATTACGTTAGTCAGCAGCCAATAGCGTGCCTGCCCGTGATCTCTTGGCCGTGAGCGAACGTGACGCTTGAGCGTCTCGACTACGGCTAAGCGATTGCTACGCAACGTGCGTTCTTAGACCTCATAAAGGGTTTTATATAAGATAAATATTCTGCTTTATCAGAAGCCATATGAGCAAAGGGTCCTCACAACTGCGAGGTGTATTTTCAATTTCCGGCTGTCTTGTGCACGGCGTGTTGTTGAAAATATATTTGGCATTCTCAGCAGCCGTTTCAGGCTCTTCCATACTGAAATCAATATGAGGGTGGATAGAATCGAGTGGGCAGTCCTGGCAGGATGTGCCCTCCACAACTTGCTGAGGCAGAAAAGCACCATTTATTTCCTTACCGGATGAACAACAACACGTTGAGAATACTGACTTGTGGGACTCAGTGAATTCTGGCAGAAGTGGTGTAATTGCATCTGCTCGTGCAAAAAGGGTCAGGGAGGACTATGTGACCTCCTTTAATGGGGTGGGTGCAGTGGAGTGGAGTGGCAAGATGAGGCCATAAATAATTAAGCATTTCATATGCATATATTCTTCTAGAAATCTTGAGTTTGTTGAATGTTTTATGCCTATTTTTTTAAAACAAACACTTTTTTTGTCTTAATAAATACTTCTTTACATTTGTTGCCAAGCCGTTTCATTACACATTCTGGCACACCTTAAAATAAGTACGGTAATAATAGGGGGACCATTGGGATGTTTCTCATGGTATGAATCCTAAATCAGTGGTTCACAAACTGTGTGCCGTGGCACCCTGGATAGCGTCAGGCCACTTACTGAGTTTTAACTTGGATTGGTGGTCCTTGTATTAATAAATGTACTTATCGACAAAACCAGTTCTGGTGGCTGTACAATATGGTGCCAAACAGAATACCACATAACTGAGTCCTGAGGGTGTCTCTATTTACTTAACTAAATATATTTAACCAAACTTCATCAATTTTATTTAATAGGGCTAGGGTTGTCGTACCAAAAAATCATAATGTAGTGTGCCTTGACTCCCAAAAGTTTGTGAGCAACTGGTATAAATGCTCAGATTTGCTCTCGGGTGTTCTGGGGGTGCAATAAATGGGTGGTTTATTGTCAATACCTTACTGTACTAAATGGTGGTTCCTTCAAAATTAAAAGTGGTGATATCTTTAAATTATGTAATAATACTTTTAAATACATGAATTTAGAAGATATGAGTTTAAAAGATTAATAAGGACTTTGTGATAGCAGGTGTCATTATGGGGACACTGTCATCCAACCGGAACAATTTCTTACAACAACCCACTCCAACTGGTTCAGAAACCACCCAGGCATTGATACTCAATTTCTTGATCTTGAGTGACATTTCTCAGTAGTCTTGAATTTTAACTAAACTGTAATCCTGCTCCTGTGTTGTGTCAGCTGTTGGTATCCTGGTGTTGGAATTAAAGCTGCCGGCATAACAATAGCAACCCTCTCCTTAAATATTCATTTCTTAAATTGTTATACACACCACACAAGGGTACCCAGAAATAAAGACTACACACACAATTTTTTACTCAAATTTTACTGTAAAATATTACAAAATCAATATTTTTTAAACTTTCTTGGCTGGATACATCGATTTTTGGGCCAATGAGTGCCATGAAAGCAGAGATTACCCCAATAGAGACATCAGGCATTACAGCAATTAGCCAGATACCGTGCAGCTAAAAATAGTGGCACCAACATAACTTTGGGTGAAGAAGAAGATTTTGAATTTGAGGACCTTATTTCTAAAGTGCACAAGAAAAAAAATAATTCCCAATGTTCTATTACAGGGGCAAATGAAGTGTAAAAAAACAACATTATGGTAGAATTGACTTGCATATAAAACATATTGGATGAAGAGTTCAAATACAATTCTGAAGGCAGCAAACTAAAAACGCAAATTCAAAAATCCCCCAAAAAATAATACAAATTTTGTTCGCCATCAACAGTGGAGTGTGCACTCAACAGAGTGAACACTCCACTTGAAGAGGTGCCAGGGAAGGGGGATTGTGGCATTTGGTAACCCGGCGCAGGATATGTGGGGTATTGTTGAGGAGGAATTACCAGCTCAGAATACATGGGAGGGTGAGGTGGGGGAGGGGCAACAGATATACTGGGCACTTGTCTGGTATCTAATACAAAGCCACTGTGGTTGGTCAATTCATCATCCTGGCCATGTGTTATAATGGCATATACCAGACGCTGAGCGTATTTTTGCTGAGTGGGGTTTGTGTCCCGCAACTCACAGGCCAAATGGTCTCCTAAAACTTCAAATTTATCCGGTTTATTTTTGAGGACCTCCTCTGCCTGCTTCAGAATTGTATCTGACCTGCTGGATGTGACAGATCCTCCATGGGTAGCCGGCAGCCATCTCTTTCTAGCCGGAGCCTGGGGAGTTTACACCACCATCTCACTATCCTCCAGCTCCGGCATTACAGTGGCTGGCTCTGCCGGCTCCTCCACTGCAGATTCCACGTCCAGCTCCCTTGAAGACAGCTGTGTTAAAAAAATAATACATTAATGACACCAAAAAAAAAGGTAAGTCAGATAAATCAAAACAGACAAAAAAGGCAAACCAAAATCAGAGAAATACTGAAAAATATGTGAGATTATTAAGTGAACAAACTAAACACGAAACAGTGACCTATGTATTGAGCGAACACTTACTGGATCCACACTCTCCTCTTCCTCAGGCTCGAACATCTCTGGCGTGTTCGGCTCCTCCATGCACCGCACTGTCCTCAAAGGCTCCTCATCCAATACGAACTTCATCAAGTCATAATACCATAATGTTGGCTTCTTAACTTGATCTGCCCCCACTTCAGAACGTTGGGAATCTTTGTATTTCTTGTGCTTCTTAAGAAATACTGTCCTCAGATTCTGTATCTTATTCTTCACCCACTTGATGTCAGCGCCACTATCTTGGACAAGGCTGGTATGCCAGATTTTTCTTTACTCTATTGGCATACTCCCTTGTTCCCACACGCCACAAGCACTCATTGACCTGGTATAGATTGATGAATCCAGCCCAGAACTCATGGTTTGCATCCATGTCTCTGTGAAAGGTGGGATTTAAATTAAAAATATTTAAATCAGAAATAAACACAGTAATCAGATGTAATATGATCAACTATATTGGCTCACCACAATTGGCCACATTATGGTGTGATCAGCTCCCTCCAAGGGCGAAGAAAACAAGTCCTGCACATTCTGCAGAGCTGCAGCTGGAGAAACAGATGTCCATGTTTTCCAGCTCACCCAGAGACAGCAGGAAGTCAAGAGCATGAGAGGAGTTTAAAAATCCCTCTTACCCACAATGCATTAGGCTGGTGCCTATTAGAGGCCAGTGAGCAGGGCTGAGTTTATAGTGCCAGGGACTGTGGACATTGGCCGTGCTAGGAGACGGCAGGAGATGGCATGTGTAGCTGCAAGCTACTGCAGCAGAGTGAATTGCTAGTACCTTTTATGTTTGTCTGTTTATTTTCTATATGTACCTCTGTGACCAGGGCCAAGCCTGTGTATGCTGTGCTACAGTGTCTGTTGCCATTAAAGACAATGTGGTTGTAACTAGAGATGAGCGGGTTCGGTTCCTCGGAATCCGAACCCGCCCGAACTTCAGGTTTTTTTACACGGGTCCGAGCGACTCGGATCTTCCCGCTTTGCTCGGTTAACCCGAGCGCGCCCGAACGTCATCATCCCGCTGTCGGATTCTCGCGAGGCTCGGATTCTATCGCGAGACTTGGATTCTATATAAGGAGCCGCGCGTCGCCGCCATTTTCACACGTGCATTGAGATTGATAGGGAGAGGACGTGGCTGGCGTCCTCTCCGTTTATAGAGAAGAGAGTGAGACTAGAGTAGAGAGAGACACAGTATTTACTTTAGTAATTTTGGGGAGCATTAGGAGGAATACTACTACTTGCTGAAGTGATAGTGTGACTGTATATCTGACTTGTGGGGGAGACAGTGGGGAGCAGTTAGAGTCTGAGAGCAGGAGTACATATTTTAACGTACAGTGCACACTTTTGCTGCCAGAGTGCCACACTGCCATTGTGACCACACTGACAACCAGTATATATTGTGATTGTCTGCTTAGGGGTACTACTTGCAAGTTGCTGATAGTGTGACCAGTGATCTGACCACCAGTTTAATTAATCACCACCAGTTTAATATATATATATATATATATATATATAATTGTATATAATATATATATAATTGTATACCACCTACCCGTGTTTTTTTTTTTTTTCTTCTTGATACATACTACTATAGTAGCTTACTGTAGCAGTCTGCGGTGCTGCTGAGCTGACAGTGTCCAGCAGGTCCGTCATCAGTCATTACATAATAAATATATATACCTGTCCGGCTGCAGTACTAGTGATATTATATATATATATATATATATATTAATTTCATCTCATTATCATCCAGTCTATATTAGCAGCAGACACAGTACGGTAGTCCACGGCTGTAGCTACCTCTGTGTCGGCAGTCGCTCGTCCATCCATAATTGTATACCACCTACCTGTGTTTTTTTTTTTTCTTTCTTCTTGATACATACTACTATAGTAGCTTACTGTAGCAGTCTGCTGTGCTGCTGAGCTGACAGTGTCCAGCAGGTCCGTCATCAGTCATTACATAATAAATATATATACCTGTCCGGCTGCAGTACTAGTGATATTATATATATATATTAATTTCATCTCATTATCATCCAGTCTATATTAGCAGCAGACACAGTACGGTAGTCCACGGCTGTAGCTACCTCTGTGTCGGCAGTCGCTCGTCCATCCATAATTGTATACCACCTACCCGTGTTTTTTTTTTTCTTTCTTCTTGATACATACTACTATAGTAGCTTACTGTAGCAGTCTGCGGTGCTGCTGAGCTGACAGTGTCCAGCAGGTCCGTCATCAGTCATTACATAATAAATATATATACCTGTCTGGCTGCAGTACTAGTGATATTATATATATATATATTAATTTCATCTCATTATCATCCAGTCTATATTAGCAGCAGACACAGTACGGTAGTCCACGGCTGTAGCTACCTCTGTGTCGGCAGTCGCTCGTCCATCCATAATTGTATACCACCTACCCGTGTTTTTTTTTTTTTATTTCTTCTTGATACATACTACTATAGTAGCTTACTGTAGCAGTCTGCGGTGCTGCTGAGCTGACAGTGTCCAGCAGGTCCGTCATCAGTCATTACATAATAAATATATATACCTGTCCGGCTGCAGTACTAGTGATATTATATATATATATATATTAATTTCATCTCATTATCATCCAGTCTATATTAGCAGCAGACACAGTACGGTAGTCCACGGCTGTAGCTACCTCTGTGTCGGCAGTCGCTCGTCCATCCATAATTGTATACCACCTACCCGTGGTTTTTTTTTTTCTTTCTTCTTGATACATACTACTATAGTAGCTTACTGTAGCAGTCTGCGGTGCTGCTGAGCTGACAGTGTCCAGCAGGTCCGTCATCAGTCATTACATAATAAATATATATACCTGTCCGGCTGCAGTACTAGTGATATTACATATATATATATATATATATATTAATTTCATCTCATTATCATCCAGTCTATATTAGCAGCAGACACAGTACGGTAGTCCACGGCTGTAGCTACCTCTGTGTCGGCAGTTGCTCGTCCATCCATAATTGTATACCACCTACCCGTGTTTTTTTTTTTTCTTTCTTCTAGATACATACTACTATAGTAGCTTACTGTAGCAGTCTGCGGTGCTGCTGAGCTGACAGTGTCCAGCAGGTCCGTCATCAGTCATTACATAATAAATATATATACCTGTCCGGCTGCAGTACTAGTGATATTATATATATATATATATTAATTTCATCTCATTATCATCCAGTCTATATTAGCAGCAGACACAGTACGGTAGTCCACGGCTGTAGCTACCTCTGTGTCGGCAGTCGCTCGTCCATCCATAATTGTATACCACCTACCCGTGGTTTTTTTTTTTTTCTTTCTTCTTGATACATACTACTATAGTAGCTTACTGTAGCAGTCTGCGGTGCTGCTGAGCTGACAGTGTCCAGCAGGTCCGTCATCAGTCATTACATAATAAATATATATACCTGTCCGGCTGCAGTACTAGTGATATTATATATATATATATATATATATATATTAATTTCATCTCATTATCATCCAGTCTATATTAGCAGCAGACACAGTACGGTAGTCCACGGCTGTAGCTACCTCTGTGTCGGCAGTCGCTCGTCCATCCATAATTGTATACCACCTACCCGTGTTTTTTTTTTTTTCTTTCTTCTTGATACATACTACTATAGTAGCTTACTGTAGCAGTCTGCGGTGCTGCTGAGCTGACAGTGTCCAGCAGGTCCGTCATCAGTCATTACATAATAAATATATATACCTGTCCGGCTGCAGTACTAGTGATATTATATATATATATATATATATTAATTTCATCTCATTATCATCCAGTCTATATTAGCAGCAGACACAGTACGGTAGTCCACGGCTGTAGCTACCTCTGTGTCGGCAGTCGCTCGTCCATCCATAATTGTATACCACCTACCCGTGTTTTTTTTTTTTTCTTTCTTCTTGATACATACTACTATAGTAGCTTACTGTAGCAGTCTGCGGTGCTGCTGAGCTGACAGTGTCCAGCAGGTCCGTCATCAGTCATTACATAATAAATATATATACCTGTCCGGCTGCAGTACTAGTGATATTATATATATATATATATATTAATTTCATCTCATTATCATCCAGTCTATATTAGCAGCAGACACAGTACGGTAGTCCAGGGCTGTAGCTACCTCTGTGTCGGCAGTCGCTCGTCCATCCATAATTGTATACCACTTACCCGTGGTTTTTTTTTTCTTTCTTCTTGATACATACTACTGTAGTAGCTTACTGTAGCAGTCTGCGGTGCTGCTGAGCTGACAGTGTCCAGCAGGTCCGTCATCAGTCATTACTGTTAGGGTCTCCTGCCCTGTGCTGCCACGTCGTCATGGCAACCGGGAGACAAGTGCTAGTGGAGTAACCTGAGCGCAGCTGATACTCCGGTTCGGGTCTTTTGCTGTGCAGTGGTTATAGGCTCTGTGCACGGCAGGGGATCCGGTGCTGGTTTTTGTGCTCACAGTCTGTGAGGTCTGAGTGGGGCGTGGACAGCACCTGCTTTATAAGGCCTCTTTTCAGGGTAAGCAGATGCTGCTGAATCTCTGTTGGTTAGTCAGTTCATGAAAGTTAGCCAGTACTGTGTAGCTTTGTATTTGTTTGTTGCTTACTGCAAATAGGCCTGGGGATTTGGTATTACACTCTGCCAATCCAGACCTAGCAGTAAGACTGGAGTCAGTCGTTTAGCTTGCTGGGGTTCTGTTATTACTCTGTGAACTTAGCAAGTTTGCGGCTGTATTCTAACACTTGCCTGTCTAATCCTGTCTCACTGTGCTAGGTGTCAGGGGTCAGTTTAGTGGCAGTAAGCTTAAACCTGTGCACTGCAAGTGAGAATCAGGATTGTGGAGGCTCTCCTTGTGTCTATCATTCCATCTCTGACCAAGGAGTTTACTGCCACACCCGTTGGTAACCCTTTAGGGTTTTGCTGTTGCCCTTAGCAACAGCATTTCGGGTTCTCTACGTATTAAAACACAACATCTTGCTTTTTACATCTGAGCAGTTCTAATACAAGGGAGATACCCAGTTCCTTAGCCTCTGGGCTTCTCTGTTCACTGTGTGTGTATTTTGTTACCCTATCACCTTCTGTGTACGTTATGTCATATTCCCCAGTTTGTCTGTGAGTCCATTTGTTTTGCATAACAGTTCAAACACCAGTACATTCCTGCAGACACTGGAGTGCATAACAGTTCTGACACTAGTACTTTCCTGCAGGCACTGGTGTGCATAACATATTCAGCAGCCTAATACTCCTGTTGAAATTTTGTGGGAATATGGAGCATACCCCTCAAAATACGTTGCAACAGGTGGTCGATCAGGTGCAGGTCCTGACTCGGCAATTTAATGATTTGTCCATTAAAATGCACACCTCCCAGGCTGCTGGCGGAGCTCCCGCAGCAGCAGCACCTGCAGGGGTTAAGGAGCCGAAAGTAAATCTCCCGGATCGTTTTTCTGGAGATCGCTCGCAGTTCTTTTGTTTCAAGGAGAGCTGCAAGCTATACTTCCGGCTTAGGCCTCAGTCTTCTGGGTCGGAGATTCAGCGGGTGGGCATAGTGATTTCCTTGCTACAAGGAGACCCACAGGTCTGGGCATATGGGTTGCAGCCTGACTGTCCGTCGCTTAAAAGTGTTGATGCTTTTTTTACGGCACTGGGCATGTTGTATGATGACCCTGACAAGACGGCCTCAGCCGAGGCTCAGATTTCGATCCTTAAGCAAGGGTGCAGGCCAGTTGAGGTTTACTGTACGGAGTTTCGGAGGTTGGCCCATGATACCCAGTGGAATGACCCAGCCCTGAGACACCAGTACCGAAGAGGTCTTTCTAACCAGATAAAGGACCAACTGGTACAATATCCCTTGCCTGATAGCTTGGATCAGCTCATGCAGTTATCCATCCGGGTGGATAGACGGCTGAGAGAGCGTAGGCTTGAAAGGGAGACTGAGATTTCCTTCCTTCCCAAGGGAACCTCAGACTCTGAGGAATTTTCTGAGGAGCCTATGCAGATTGGGGCTACCCGCCTCTCCTCGCGTGAGAAGACGCGGAGGAGACAGCAGGGGTTGTGTTTGTACTGTGGGAATAAAGGTCATGTGGTAGTATCATGCCCAGAAAAGCCGGAAAACTTCAGGGCCTGAGGGTGATGGGAAATATCCTGTCAGGCCAGAAGTCAGAATTTCCCAAGAAGACTTTTATCATTCCGGTGACCTTGAAGATCCTCGGTCAAACTGTCAAGACTGAGGCCTTTGTGGACAGTGGGGCCGACGGGGTTTTTATGGACCGCCAATTCGCCCTGAAACACTCTGTTCCCTTAGTACCCTTGGCATCGGAAATTGAGATTTGTGGGTTAAACGGGGAACCATTATCCCAAGGTAAAATTACCTCTTGCACTAGCCAGATTTCTTTGTTTATTGGAGCCACACTCTGAAAAATTGTCCTTTTATGTGACTGTCTGTACTTTTGCCCCATTGGTGTTGGGGTTACCCTGGTTAAGGGCCCACAATCCTCAATTTGACTGGGTCTCTGGGGAGATTCTTAGTTGGGGTACTGATTGTTTCAGGAGTTGCTTGAGCCTTCCAGTCAGGCTCTCGCAGCTAAGTTTGCCAGGATTGCCAGGGTGTTATGCAGATTTTGCGGACGTGTTCTCCAAAAAAGTTGCAGAGGTACTACCTCCCCATCGCCCCTATGACTGTGCCATTGATTTGTTGCCAAATGCTAAGCTTCCCAAGAGCAGGTTGTACTCCCTGTCACGTCCTGAGACTCAGGCTATGGCAGAGTACATTCAGGAGAACTTGGCTAAGGGATTTATCAGACCTTCACAGTCTCCAGTTGGGTCGGGGTTCTTCTTCGTGGGTAAAAAGGACGGTTCGTTGCGACCCTGCATCGACTTCAGGGAATTGAACCGTATCACGATTAAAAACTCATACCCACTGCCTCTCATTTCGGTCTTGTTTGACCAGCTTCGTACTGCCACCATTTTTTCTAAGATTGACCTACGCAGTGCGTACAATCTAATCCGAATAAGAGAGGGGGATGAATGGAAGACTGCCTTTAATACCCACTCAGGGCATTATGAATATTTGGTGATGCCTTTTGGGCTCTGTAATGCCCCGGCAGTCTTCCAGGATTTCATGAATGATGTGCTCAGGGAATATTTGGATAGATTCTTAGTTGTATACTTAGATGACATCCTAATCTTCTCCCATTCCCTGGAGGAACATCGGAAGCATGTACGCTTAGTCCTCCAGAAACTCAGAGACCACCGGCTTGGGGCGAAGCTGGAGAAGTGCGAATTTGAAGTTCAGCAAATCGCATTTCTAGGATATATTATCTCCCCAGAAGGTTTCCAAATGGAGGGTTCCAAGGTACAGGCAGTCCTGGATTGGGTGCAGCCCACTAGTTTGAAGGCGCTTCAGCGTTTCCTGGGCTTTGCGAATTTTTATAGACGATTTATCGCTGGATTTTCGTCTATAGTGGCGCCCTTGGTGGCACTCACTAAGAAAGGGGCGGATGTTGCTCACTGGTCTTGTGAGGCTAAAGCGGCTTTTGCCCGTCTCAAAAGGGCATTTGTTTCGGCCAAGGTGCTGCGACACCCAGATCCAGAGCGTCCTTTTGTGGTGGAGGTGGATGCCTCTGAGATGGGTATTGGGGCAGTGCTTTCTCAGATGGGAGTGTCTGATAATCGCCTTCATCCCTGTGCTTACTTTTCCCGTAAATTTTCGCCTGCCGAGATGAATTATGACGTGGGTAACCGGGAATTGTTGGCTATTAAGGATGCACTCGAGGAGTGGAGACACTGGCTTGAGGGGGCTAAGTTTGTGGTCTCAATTCTCACTGACCATAAGAATCTGGCATATTTAGAGTCAGCGAAGCGTCTCAATGCCAGGCAGGCACGATGGGCTTTGTTTTTTGCTCGCTTTAATTTTTTGATAACATATCGCCCTGGGTCAAAAAACATCAAGGCTGATGCGCTCTCGCGGAGTTTTGCTCCAATCCAGGAGACCACCGAGGAGCCGTTGCCCATTGTTTCCCCATCATGTATTAAAGTGGGCATTACCCAGGACCTCTTATCATTAGTCCTTAGAGCACAGGAGCAGGCTCCTCCAGACCTTCCGGTAGGTCTTTTGTTTGTGCCTCCTAGGTTAAGACAGCGAGTGTTCCTGGAATTCCATGCCAAGAAGTCGGCAGGTCACCCGGGTATTGCCAGAACTCGGGAGTTGCTATCTAGGGCGGTGTGGTGGCCCTCGGTGGCTAAGGATGTGGATCAGTGGGTTCGGGCATGTGACATCTGTGCCCGAAATAAGACTCCTAGAGGGGTTCCTGTTGGCCCATTACATCCACTCTCTATCCCATCTAAGCCATGGACCCACATTTCAATGGATTTTGTGGTGGACTTGCCCAAATCCTCGGGGATGACAGCCATCTGGGTTGTCGTTGACAGGTTTTCGAAGATGGCGCACTTCGTTCCACTGGTTGGGCTGCCATCAGCCAGACGCCTGTCTGAATTATTTATGCTGCATGTTGTGCGTCTCCACGGGTTGCCACTTGATGTGGTCTCTGACCGCGGATCCCAGTTTGTGGCCAAATTCTGGAGGGCATTTTGTTCCGATCTCCAGATTTCTGTCAGCTTGTCGTCAGGCTACCATCCGCAGTCTAATGGGCAGACTGAAAGGGTGAACCAGTCCTTGGAGCAGTTCCTCAGGTGTTATGTCTCCAAGTGTCAGACTGACTGGGTTGCTCATCTGTCCATGGCGGAGTTTGCCTATAACAACGCGGCTCACTCTGCTACAGGGATCTCTCCCTTCCTTTGTGTGTATGGGCATCATCCTAAGGCCAATTCTTTTGACCCCCTGGACTCCACGCCTGGTGGTTCCTCTGTGGTTTCGGTCCTTAGAGGTATTTGGCGGAAAGTGAAGAAAGCCCTTGTGTCTGTGTCATTAGTGACCAAAAGGGTTTTTGATAAGCGGAAAAGACCCTGCAGCTTCAAATTAGGAGACTTCGTCTGGTTGTCTACCAAGAATTTGAAGTTGAGACAGCCATCTCATAAGTTAGGGCCCCGGTTCATCGGCCCTTATAAGATCACCAGGGTTATCAATCCGGTGGCATTTCAGTTAGATCTGCCCCGTTCTTTGGGTATCAATAAAACATTTCATTGTTCCCTTTTAAAACGGGCGATTAGTAATCCTTCTTCCAGTGGAAGACCTTCCCCTCTTCTGATACGTGGCCAGAGGGAGTTTGTTGTTGAAAGGATTCTTGACTCCAAGGTGGTTCGGGGTCGGCTGTCATTTCTGGTGCACTGGAAGGGGTATGGCCCGGAGGAGCGGTCGTGGGTGCGCAGTTGTGATCTTCATGCCCCCAGACTGATACGCTCTTTCTTCTCGCAGTTCCCCGATAAACCCGGTGGTAGGGGTTCTTTGACCCCTCGTCAGAGGGGGGGTACTGTTAGGGTCTCCTGCCCTGTGCTGCCACGTCGTCATGGCAACCGGGAGACAAGTGCTAGTGGAGTAACCTGAGCGCAGCTGATACTCCGGTTCGGGTCTTTTGCTGTGCAGTGGTTATAGGCTCTGTGCACGGCAGGGGATCCGGTGCTGGTTTTTGTGCTCACAGTCTGTGAGGTCTGAGTGGGGCGTGGACAGCACCTGCTTTATAAGGCCTCTTTTCAGGGTAAGCAGATGCTGCTGAATCTCTGTTGGTTAGTCAGTTCATGAAAGTTAGCCAGTACTGTGTAGCTTTGTATTTGTTTGTTGCTTATTGCAAATAGGCCTGGGGATTTGGTATTACACTCTGCCAATCCAGACCTAGCAGTAAGACTGGAGTCAGTCGTTTAGCTTGCTGGGGTTCTGTTATTACTCTGTGAACTTAGCAAGTTTGCGGCTGTATTCTAACACTTGCCTGTCTAATCCTGTCTCACTGTGCTAGGTGTCAGGGGTCAGTTTAGTGGCAGTAAGCTTAAACCTGTGCACTGCAAGTGAGAATCAGGATTGTGGAGGCTCTCCTTGTGTCTATCATTCCATCTCTGACCAAGGAGTTTACTGCTACACCCGTTGGTAACCCTTTAGGGTTTTGCTGTTGCCCTTAGCAACAGCATTTCGGGTTCTCTACGTATTAAAACACAACATCTTGCTTTTTACATCTGAGCAGTTCTAATACAAGGGAGATACCCAGTTCCTTAGCCTCTGGGCTTCTCTGTTCACTGTGTGTGTATTTTGTTACCCTATCACCTTCTGTGTACGTTATGTCATATTCCCCAGTTTGTCTGTGAGTCCATTTGTTTTGCATAACAGTTCAAACACCAGTACATTCCTGCAGACACTGGAGTGCATAACAGTTCTGACACTAGTACTTTCCTGCAGGCACTGGTGTGCATAACAATTACATAATAAATATATATACCTGTCCGGCTGCAGTACTAGTGATATTATATATATATATATACATATATATATATTAATTTCATCTCATTATCATCCAGTCTATATTAGCAGCAGACACAGTACGGTAGTCCACGGCTGTAGCTACCTCTGTGTCGGCAGTCGCTCGTCCATCCATAATTGTATACCACCTACCCGTGGTTTTTTTTTTCTTTCTTCTTGATACATACTACTATAGTAGCTTACTGTAGCAGTCTGCGGTGCTGCTGAGCTGACAGTGTCCAGCAGGTCCATCATCAGTCATTACATAATAAATATATATACCTGTCCGGCTGCAGTACTAGTGATATTATATATATATATATATTAATTTCATCTCATTATCATCCAGTCTATATTAGCAGCAGAAACAGTACGGTAGTCCACGGCTGTAGCTACCTCTGTGTCGGCAGTCGCTCGTCCATCCATAAGTATACTAGTATCCATCCATCTCCATTGTTTACCTGAGGTGCCTTTTAGTTGTGCCTATTAAAATGTGGAGAACAAAAATGTTGAGGTTCCAAAATTAGGGAAAGATCAAGATCCACTTCCACCTCGTGCTGAAGCTGCTGCCACTAGTCATGGCCGAGACGATGAAATGCCAGCAACGTCGTCTGCCAAGGCCGATGCCCAATGTCATAGTACAGAGCATGTAAAATCCAAAACACCAAATATCAGTAAAAAAAGGACTCCAAAATCTAAAATAAAATTGTCGGAGGAGAAGCGTAAACTTGCCAATATGCCATTTACCACACGGAGTGGCAAGGAACGGCTGAGGCCCTGGCCTATGTTCATGGCTAGTGGTTCAGATTCACATGAGGATGGAAGCACTCAGCCTCTCGCTAGAAAAATTAAAAGACTCAAGCTGGCAAAAGCACCGCAAAGAACTGTGCGTTCTTCGAAATCCCAAATCCACAAGGAGAGTCCAATTGTGTCGGTTGCGATGCCTGACCTTCCCAACACTGGACGTGAAGAGCATGCGCCTTCCACCATTTGCACGCCCCCTGCAAGTGCTGGAAGGAGCACCCGCAGTCCAGTTCCTGATAGTCAGATTGAAGATGTCAGTGTTGAAGTACACCAGGATGAGGAGGATATGGGTGTTGCTGGCGCTGGGGAGGAAATTGACAAGGAGGATTCTGATGGTGAGGTGGTTTGTTTAAGTCAGGCACCCGGGGAGACACCTGTTGTCCGTGGGAGGAATAGGGCCGTTGACATGCCTGGTGAAAATACCAAAAAAATCAGCTCTTCGGTGTGGAAGTATTTCAACAGAAATGCGGACAACATTTGTCAAGCCGTGTGTTGCCTTTGTCAAGCTGTAATAAGTAGGGGTAAGGACGTTAACCACCTCGGAACATCCTCCCTTATACGTCACCTGCAGCGCATTCATAATAAGTCAGTGACAAGTTCAAAAACTTTGGGCGACAGCGGAAGCAGTCCACTGACCAGTAAATCCCTTCCTCTTGTAACCAAGCTCACACAAACCACCCCACCAACTCCCTCAGTGTCAATTTCCTCCTTCCCCAGGAATGCCAATAGTCCTGCAGGCCATGTCACTGGCAACTCTGACGAGTCCTCTCCTGCCTGGGATTCCTCCGATGCATCCTTGCGTGTAACGCCTACTGCTGCTGGCGCTGCTGTTGTTGCTGCTGGGAGTCGATGGTCATCCCAGAGGGGAAGTCGTAAGCCCACTTTTACTACTTCCACCAAGCAATTGACTGTCCAACAGTCCTTTGCGAGGAAGATGAAATATCACAGCAGTCATCCTGTTGCAAAGCGGATAACTGAGGCCTTGACAACTATGTTGGTGTTAGACGTGCGTCCGGTATCCGCCGTTAGTTCACAGGGAACTAGACAATTTCTTGAGGTAGTGTGCCCCCGTTACCAAATACCATCTAGGTTCCACTTCTCTAGGCAGGCGATACCGAGAATGTACACGGACGTCAGAAAAAGACTCACCAGTGTCCTAAAAAATGCAGTTGTACCCAATGTCCACTTAACCACGGACAAGTGGAGCAGGGCAGGGTCAGGACTATATGACTGTGACAGCCCACTGGGTAGATGTATGGACTCCCGCCGCAAGAACAGCAGCGGCGGCACCAGTAGCAGCATCTCGCAAACGCCAACTCTTTCCTAGGCAGGCTACGCTTTGTATCACCGGTTTCCAGAATACGCACACAGCTGAAAACCTCTTACGGCAACTGAGGAAGATCATCGCGGAATGGCTTACCCCAATTGGACTCTCCTGTGGATTTGTGGCATCGGACAACGCCAGCAATATTGTGTGTGCATTAAATATGGGCAAATTCCAGCACGTCCCATGTTTTGCACATACCTTGAATTTGGTGGTGCAGAATTTTTTTAAAAACGACAGGGGCGTGCAAGAGATGCTGTCGGTGGCCAGAAGAATTGCGGGACACTTTCGGCGTACAGGCACCACGTACAGAAGACTGGAGCACCACCAAAAACGCCTGAACCTGCCCTGCCATCATCTGAAGCAAGAAGTGGTAACGAGGTGGAATTCAACCCTATATATGCTTCAGAGGTTGGAGGAGCGGCAAAAGGCCATTCAAGCCTATACAATTGAGCACGATATAGGAGGTGGAATGTACCTGTCTCAAGCGCAGTGGAGAATGATTTCAACGTTGTGCAAGGTTCTGCAACCTTTTGAACTTGCCACACGTGAAGTCAGTTCAGACACTGCCAGCCTGAGTCAGGTCATTCCCCTCATCAGGCTTTTGCAGAAGAAGCTGGAGGCATTGAAGGAGGAGCTAAAAGGGAGCGATTCCGCTAGGCATGTGGGACTTGTGGATGGAGCCCTTAATTCGCTTAACAAGGATTCACGGGTGGTCAATCTGTTGAAATCAGAGCACTACATTTTGGCCACCGTGCTCGATCCTAGATTTAAAACCTACCTTGGATCTCTCTTTCCGGCAGACACAAGTCTGCTGGGGTTCAAAGACCTGCTGGTGACAAAATTGTCAAGTCAAGCGGAACACGACCTGTCAACATCTCCTCCTTCACATTCTCCCGCAACTGGGGGTGCGAGGAAAAGGCTCAGAATTCCGAGCCCACCCGCTGGCGGTGATGCAGGGCAGTCTGGAGCGACTGCTGATGCTGACATCTGGTCCGGACTGAAGGACCTGACAACGATTACGGACATGTCGTCTACTGTCACTGCATATGATTCTCTCACCATTGAAAGAATGGTGGAGGATTATATGAGTGACGGCATCCAAGTAGGCACGTCAGACAGTCCGTACTTATACTGGCAGGAAAAAGAGGCAATTTGGAGGCCCTTGCACAAACTGGCTTTATTCTACCTAAGTTGCCCTCCCACAAGTGTGTACTCCGAAAGAGTGTTTAGTGCCGCCGCTCACCTTGTCAGCAATCGGCGTACGAGGTTACTTCCAGAAAATGTGGAGAAGATGATGTTCATTAAAATGAATTATAATCAATTCCTCCGTGGAGACATTGACCAGCAGCAATTGCCTCCACAAAGTACACAGGGAGCTGAGATGGTGGATTCCAGTGGGGACGAATTGATAATCTGTGAGGAGCGGGATGTACACGGTGATATATCGGAGGATGATGATGAGGTGGACATCTTGCCTCTGTAGAGCCAGTTTGTGCAAGGAGAGATTAATTGCTTCTTTTTCGGTGGGGGTCCAAACCAACCCGTCATTTCAGTCACAGTCGTGTGGCAGACCCTGTCACTGAAATGATGGGTTGGTTAAAGTGTGCATGTCCTGTTTATACAACATAAGGGTGGGTGGGAGGGCCCAAGGACAATTCCATCTTGCACCTCTTTTTTCTTTCATTTTTATTTGCGTCATGTGCTGTTTGGGGAGTGTTTTTTGGAAGGGCCATCCTGCGTGACACTGCAGTGCCACTCCTAGATGGGCCAGGTGTTTGTGTTGGCCACTAGGGTCGCTTAGCTTACTCACACAGCTACCTCATTGCGCCTCGTTTTTTCTTCTTTGCCTCATGTGCTGTTTGGGGAGTGTTTTTTGGAAGGGCCATCCTGCGTGACACTGCAGTGCCACTCCTAGATGGGCCAGGTGTTTGTGTCGGCCACTAGGGTCGCTTAGCTTACTCACACAGCTACCTCATTGCGCCTCTTTTTTTCTTCTTTGCGTCATGTGCTGTTTGGGGAGTGTTTTTTGGAAGGGCCATCCTGCGTGACACTGCAGTGCCACTCCTAGATGGGCCAGGTGTTTGTGTCGGCCACTAGGGTCGCTTAGCTTACTCACACAGCTACCTCATTGCGCCTCTTTTTTTCTTTGCGTCATGTGCTGTTTGGGGAGTGTTTTTTGGAAGGGCCATCCTGCGTGACACTGCAGTGCCACTCCTAGATGGGCCAGGTGTTTGTGTCGGCCACTAGGGTCGCTTAGCTTACTCACACAGCTACCTCATTGCGCCTCTTTTTTTCTTTGCGTCATGTGCTGTTTGGGGAGTGTTTTTTGGAAGGGCCATCCTGCGTGACACTGCAGTGCCACTCCTAGATGGGCCAGGTGTTTGTGTCGGCCACTAGGGTCGCTTATCTTACTCACACAGCTACCTCATTGCGCCTCTTTTTTTCTTTGCGTCATGTGCTGTTTGGGGAGTGTTTTTTGGAAGGGCCATCCTGCGTGACACTGCAGTGCCACTCCTAGATGGGCCAGGTGTTTGTGTCGGCCACTAGGGTCGCTTATCTTACTCACACAGCTACCTCATTGCGCCTCTTTTTTTCTTTGCGTCATGTGCTGTTTGGGGAGTGTTTTTTGGAAGGGCCATCCTGCGTGACACTGCAGTGCCACTCCTAGATGGGCCAGGTGTTTGTGTCGGCCACTAGGGTCGCTTAGCTTAGTCATCCAGCGACCTCGGTGCAAATTTTAGGACTAAAAATAATATTGTGAGGTGTGAGGTATTCAGAATAGACTGAAAATGAGTGGAAATTATGGTTTTTGAGGTTAATAATACTTTGGGGTCAAAATGACCCCCAAATTCTATGATTTAAGCTGTTTTTTTAGTGTTTTTTGAAAAAAACACCCGAATCCAAAACACACCCGAATCCGACAAAAAAAATTCGGTGAGGTTTTGCCAAAACGCGGTCGAACCCAAAACACGGCCGCAGAACCGAACCCAAAACCAAAACACAAAACCCGAAAAATTTCAAGTGCACATCTCTAGTTGTAACGTGAAAATCTGCCTACGCGTCCTTATTTACAATACCTGTGTCAATATCTATCTATCTATCTATCTATCTATCTATCTATCTATCTATCTATCTATCTATCTATCTATAAACTCGTTATCCACACACTTTGATTTGTGTTTCAACACATTCAGATGGTGCTCAGCTCCAAGGAAATGAATTTATAGATATATATGCAAAAACGGAGGCCACTCACCAATGCCATAAGTAAAAATTCAGTCGGTCATTTATTAATTGCAGAAATACACAGGTCAGGTCGACATTTTGATCAATACAATGAACTTTTTCAAGGCGTTGTTCAGTTGTAGAATCATTGTATTGATTGAAACGTTGACCTGACCTATGTATTTCTGCAATCTAATAAATGACCGACTTGAATTTTTACTTCACGCTCTGAGCCCGGTTCCGAGTCAGGCTTGGGTTTTCCCTCCTGACTTGGAAACCCGAACGAGGCAAAACGTCATCATCCCGCTGTCGGATTCTCGCGGGATTTGGATTCCATATAAGGAGCCGCGCGTCGCGGCTATTTTCACTCCAGTCTCGGAGAGTGTATTGAGAGGACGTGTCCTCCGTGTCTGTGTGGGCGGGAAAGTGTGGTGGCGAGTCTTGTGCTGCTCAGTCCAGTCCAGTTTAGTCAGTGTATTGTGCTGCATCAGTCCAGCCAGTCACAGTGTTGGTGTCCTCTGCTGCTATGTGTCCCCAGTGCTGCTGGCTGCTTTATAAGTCCCTTGCATTTTTGCTGTGTTGTCTTGCATACCAGGGGTAGTGTCTCTCTTGTGCAGCATTAGTCCAGTGACCAGTCACAGTGGTGGTGGTGTCCTCTGCTGCCATATATCCAGTGTAGCTGTATAAGTCTCTTTCAGTGGTGCTGTGTTGTCCTGCATTAGACCAGGGGAAGTCTCTTGTGCATCAGTCCAGTGACCAGTCACAGTGGTGGTGTCCTCTGATGCTATATATCCAGTGTAGCTCTATAAATCCCTTTCAGTGGTGCTGTGTTGTCCTGCATCAGACCAGTAATAGTGTCCTGTCCATCAGTCATTCCAGTGACTAGGCAGTCATAGTGGTATACGCTGCTGCTATATGTCCACTGCTGCCGTATAATAATAATAATTATAGTAATAATAATAATAACAACAACAAGTCCCTTACAGTGTTGTGCTGCATCAGACCAGTGGTAGTGTCCTGGCCATCAGTCATTCCAGTGACCAGGCAGTCACAGTGGTATACGCTGCTGCTATATCTCCACTGCTGCCGTATAATAATAATAATAATAACAACAACAAGTCCCTTACAGTGTTGTGCTGCATCAGACCAGTGGTAGTGTCCTGGCCATCAGTGATTCCAGTCATTCCTGTGCCGCATATCGTCTTATATAACTCCAGAAAAATAATAAAGAACAAAAATTTGGAGGATAAAATAGGGAAAGATCAAGAACCACTTCCTCCTAGTGCTGAAGCTGCTGCCAGTAACCATGACATAGACGATGAAATGCCATCAATGTCGTCTGCCAAGGCCAATGCCCAATGTGATAATAGAGGGCATGTAAAATCCAAAAGAGCCAAAGTTCAGTGAAAAGACCTAAAAAAAATATTTAAATCATCTAAGGAGAAATGTAAACTTGCCAATATGACATTTACGACACGGAGTGGCAAGGAACGGCTGAGGCCCTGGCCTATGTTCATGGCTAGTGGTTCAGCTTCACATGACGATGGAAGCCCTCATCCTCCCGCTAAAAAAATTGAGAGTTAAGCTGGAAAAAGCACAGAAAAGAACTCTGCGTTCTAAGATGGTATCACAAATCCCCAAAAAGAGTCCAAGTGTGTCGGCAGTTGCGATGCTTGACCTTCCCTACACTGGACGGGAAGAGGTGGCTCCTTCCACCATTTGCACGCCCCCTGCAAGTGCTGGAAGGAGCACCCACAGTCCAGTTTCTGATATTGAAATTGAAGATGTCACTGTTGAAGTACACCAGGATGAGGCTATGAGTGTTGCTGGCGCTGAGGAAGTTGACGATGAGGATTCTGATGGTGATGTGGTTTGTTTAAGTCAGGCACGGGGGGAGACACCTGTTGTCCGTGGGATGAAGAAGCCCATTGTGCTGCCTTGGCAAACTACTAAAAAAGCCACCTCTTCGAGTGGAATTATTTCTCCACAAATCCGGACAACAGGTGTCAAGCCATCTGTTGCCCCTGTCAATCTGTAATAAGTAGGGGTAAGGATGTTAACCACCTAGGAACATCCTCCTTTTTACATCACCTGCAGCGCATTCATCATAAGTCAGTGTCGAGTTGTGAAACTTTGGGTAAGAGAGTAAGCAGTCCACTGACACCTAAATCCCTTCTTCCTCCTGTATCCAATCTCCTGCAAGCCACACCAACTCCCTCAACGTCAACTTCCTCCTCAGTCAGGAATGTCAGTAGTCCTGCAGGCCATGTCACTGTCAAGACTGAGGAGTCCTCTCCTAACCGGGATTCCTCCGGAGGATCCTTGAGTGGTACGCCTGCTGTTACTGCCGCTGGGAGTCAATTGTCCTCCCAGAGGGGAAGTCGGAAGACCACTTGTACTACGTCCAGTAAGCAATTGACTGTCCAACAGTCCTTTGTGAGGAAGATGAAATATGACAGCAGTCATCCTTTTGCAAAGTGGATAACTGAGGCCTTGACAGCTATGTTGGTCTTAGACATGCGTCCGGTATCCGCCATTAGTTTAGTGGGACTTAGAGAATTGTTTGAGGTACTGTGTCCCCGGTATCAAATCTCATCTAGGTTCCACTTCTCTAGGCAGGCGATACCGAGAATGTACACAGACATCAGAAAAAGAGTCACCAGTGTCCTACAAAATGCAGTTGTATCCAGTGTTCAATTAACCACAGACATGTGGGCAAGTGGAACAGGGCAGACTAAGGACTATATGACTGTAACAGCCCACTGGGTGGATGTATGGCCTCCCGCAGCAACAACAGCAGCGGCAACAGTAGCAGCATCTCGCAAACGCCAACTCGTTCCTAGGCAGGCTATGCTATGTATCACCGCTTTCCATAAGAGGCACACCACTGACAACCTCTTATGGAAACTGAGGAACATCATTGCAGAATGGCTTACCCCAATTGGACTCTCCTGGGAATTTGAGATATCGGACAACGCCACCAATATTGTGCGTGCATTATATCTGGGCAAATTCCAGCATGTCCCATGTTTTGCACATACAATTAATTTGGTGACAGTGGTGTGCAGGAGATGCTGTCGGTGGCCCGAAAAATTGCGTGCCACTTTCGGCATTCTGCCACTGCGTGCCGGAGACTGGAGTGCCAGCAAACACTCCTGAACCTGCCCTGCCATCAACTGAAGCAAGAGGTGGTGACGAGGTGGAATTCAACACTCTATATGCTTCAGAGGATGGAGGAACAGCAAATGGCCATTCAAGCCTATACATCCACCTACGATATAGGCAAAGGAGGGGGAATGCACCTGACTCAAGCGCAGTGGAGAATGATTTCTGTCTTGTGCACGGTTCTCCAACCCTTCGAACTTGCCACACGTGAAGTCAGTTCAGACACTGCCAGTTTGAGTGAGGTCATTCCCCTCATCAGGCTTTTGCAGAAGCAGCTGGATAAATTGAAGGAGGAGCTAAGACAGAGTGATTATCAAAGTATGTGGGACTTGTGGATGGAGCCCTTCATTCGCTTTGCCAGGATTCAAGGGTGGTCAATCTGTTGAAATCAGAGCACTACATTTTGGCCACCATGCTCGATCCTAGGTTTAAAGCCTACGTTGTATCTCTCTTTCCAGCAGACACAAGTGTGCAGAGGTGCAAAGACCTGCTGGTTAGTAAATTGTCAACTCAAGCGGAACGTGACCCGTCAACAGCTCCTCCTTCAATTTTTCCCGCCACTGGGGCTGCAAGGAATAGGGTAACATTTCCTAGCCCACCGGCTGGCGGTGATGCAGGGCAGTCCGGAACGAAAGCTGACATCTGGTCCAGACTGAAGGACCAGCCAACGATTATTGACATGTCTACTGTCATTGCATATGATTCTGACACCACTGACAGAATGGTGGAGGATTATATGAGCGACAGCATCCAAGTAGGCATGTAGGCATGGAGGAACCACATCCCAGCATCCACAGCAGCGCCGGGCAGCCAATACAGTAGGAGAGGGGACAGCTGCCGCGGCGATTACTACCAATGAAATAGAGCTGCTGCGGCTCCAGTCCCCATCCCTCCTCCGCTGCCCGGCGCTGCTCTCTCGTCCACAGCGCGGCGGCGGTGCACGGCGCACACAGCAGAGGCGGCATGTAATGAGTCAATTTGACTCATTACATGCCGCTGGCCGTGCGCCCTCAGGGCAACTGCGCTGTGTGCCAGGCCCACTTGGCACACACGTAGTTACGGCCTTGGGCAGATGAGCTTTAAACCAGGTAAGCACATTTTCTCCTATTGGATAGCAGTTGCCAGGTTTCCAATAAATCTATGTGAAAAATGTAAGTGATAGAGTACGACTTGCAGTGAAATGTAGTCCTGTGATGTGAGCTGCAAGCTTAAATGCATTGTACAATTTACGAACTAAAACCACATTATTTATTCAGTTATGTATTAAAGTTTTGAAGTAAATGAGGTTACTGAGGAGAGTGCTGGGTTCTCTGTATATATATATATATATATATATATATATATATATATATATATATATATATAGTATCACTGCACCTTTCCCTTATATATATATATAAAATTTATTCAGGGCTGTATTTCCACCGGAACGCTCCAAATCGCCTTCCTGAAGTTCAAGTGAAACATGACATACCATACCTTCCAATATTTTACACATAAAAACCGGTACAAATTACAAAAGGGGCGTGGTCATGGGCCCCTTTCCCTATACTTTCAATGGAAGTTTGGAGAGCCAAAAATCGGTACAGACCATAAAAAAAGGTACTGTACCTATTAAAAAGGTACAGTTGGAGGGTATGACATACTGTAATCAGAAACGGCATTCCATAACCATATTATGAGGTTTAACTTTAAGAGAGATGATAGCAATACAGTATTATGCTGGGGGAGGCAATGCCATCACGCCTACATTTCACAATTGCAACCATGGTGGGGCTATTGCCTACCTCTACTAGTAGTGCACTGCTCCTGCAGTGGCCATTTTGCACAATCTGGGCTGCTTCTCAGGGTCCTGGCGGTAGCTTGTCAGCACCATGAGCAGTCAGCTATATACCTCAAGATGGCCGCTGCCACCGCCCACCCACAAACTTCTGCTGGCCTGCTTGTTAAAACAGCGTAATGCATCCCCAGTATTGAAAGCTGCTTAGCAGGCAGCTATACCGGAACCAGGTCAGCCATTTGTATAGACAAGCAGGCTGGGGAATCTGAAGATTTCTGGCTGTCAGGGGTTACAGGTAGGTCCCTGAGCAGCAAGCCAGATTCCTCAGTTTGCCTCTGACCCAGTATAAATGCTCCAGGTCAGGGTCTCCTCTTTACAAAAGGCCTACCCACTGTTTTCCTGTGGAGACTCCTTTGACTTGACAAATCCTGTTCAGGTGTATTTGTTCAAGCAAATGAGAAGAGCAGGTGAGTAAAAAGCTCAAGCTGCAAGGCCTGCAAACTGAAAAATGTGTATATACTAGCCTTCTGCAATCTCTGCTACAGACTTTATCAGGCAATAAACCCTTTTTATGTTTTTTAAATCAATTTACCCCTCTGCTCTGCTAGTGCCCCTGTAACCCCCTCTGCTAGTTCTACTGTATCCCTCTGCTAATCCCACTATAGCCCCCTTTGCTAGTCCCACTGTACCCCACTGCTCAGCTACACGACCCTTCACCATGCGATCACATCCCAGAAGGATGTCATGGCTGTTTTCAGGGCCAGCCTATGACGTCGACTGCATCCTGCATGGAAACATGGCGGCGAGGCCCCTGTCTACGCAGCCAGGCTGTGCACGCAGTGGTCAACCTCTATTCAATGTGTTTGACGGGGCAGTGCCACACATGCTGGGCGGTTCCCAGCATGTGAGCATATAGATGCAGATTTTGCTGTGGAAGCAAGATTTGCGTCCACCTCTGAATAACCCCCTTAGTGCTGACACAGTCTACTGCAGTGTGTTGAGGCTAAAGAGGAGGGGGCCCAGATGGAGACTGCACATGGGCACCCTCCTGTCTTAATATGCCCCTTCTTGCATGGTGTTATATAGTGACAACTGGTGGCAGAATACCTTTCATGTCACCATGTGAACATGTTGTGAGCATACTATGAGCATGTGATGTCAGTAGCCTCTGTTTTATGCTTACCAATTGTGGAACCAGGGAATGATCCATTATCTGACCTCTTCATAGGGACCAAACGGAAAGTAGAGCAACTTTGTCAGTAGGAAGCTTGGTTGGACTCTCTTGGTGGAAGATGGCTTATTACACAACCTGTTTATTAGATATCGGGAGAAGTGAAAGATAAATTATACATGGAGTGGAGATGCTGGAGCTAGGTGTGAGCCAGCCATCGTGACTCCATTTATATTCTCCAGTACCCTTGAAGGATAAGCAGACTATCACCAGTTGAATGATGTGACTGTTGCTCAGCAAAGGGTTGCAGTGCACGGAGGCGCCGGAATGGAGAGGCGCTCTCCCTGCGCTGCATCCATGTATTGAGCTGATGTCCCTGCTGCTGCTGCCGGCTGCTGCACCTGTCACACTGTATGACAGGCTGCCAGGGGTGGATTGGGATTGAAAAACAGCCTGGGAAATTTATGGAAGCAGCCCTAATGGGGGTGGAGTCTGTTGAGGAGCGGGGTCTGGTGACAGGCCTGGATGCTCTCTTTTCAGAAGAGCTTTGTCAAAAGCGAAACTGCCACTGTTTGTCTTCCTGAAATCTTATGGTATACATATGGGTTCCACCATGAAGGGTGCATCAGTAGAGCAAACTATACACAATACATTTTACCTGTATTTATTCTGATCTACATCAACAGTATATGTTTTATAAATAATGGCCCTCATTCCGAGTCGTTCGCTCGGTATTTTTCATCGCATCGCAGTGAAATTCCGCTTAGTGCGCATGCGCAATATTCGCACTGCGACTGCGCCAAGTATCTTTGCTATGAAGATAGTATTTTTACTCACGGCTTTTTTATCGCTCCGGCGATCGTAATGTGATTGACAGGAAATGGGTGTTACTGGGCGGAAACACAGCGTTTTATGGGCGTGTGGCTGAAAACGCTACCGTTTCCGGAAAAAACGCAGGAGTGGCCGGAGAAACGGGGGAGTGGTTGGGCGAACGCTGGGTGTGTTTGTGACGTCAAACCAGGAACGACAAGCACTGAACTGATCGCACAGGCAGAGTAAGTGTGGAGCTACTCTAAAACTGCTAAGTAGTTTGTGATCGCAATATTGCGAATACATCGGTCGCAATTTTAAGATGCTAAGATACACTCCCAGTAGGCGGCGGCTTAGCGTGTGTAACTCTGCTAAATTCGCCTTGCGACCAATCAACTCGGAATGAGGGCCAATGTGCAGACATTGGCCCTCATTCCGAGTTGATCGGTCGCAAGGCGAATTTAGCAGAGTTACACACGCTAAGCCTACGCCTACTGGGAGTGTATCTTAGCTTCTTAAAATTGCGACCGATGTAATCGCAATATTGCGATTACAAACTATTGAGCAGTTTCTGAGTAACTTCAACCTTACTCTGCCTGTGCGATCAGTTCAGTGCTTGTCGTCCCTGGTTTGACGTCACAAACACACCCAGCGTTCGCCCAGACACTCCCCCGTTTCTCCAGCCACTCCTGCGTTTTTTCCGGAAACGGTAGCGTTTTCAACCACACGCCCATAAAACGCCGTGTTTCCGCCCAGTAACACCCATTTCCTGTCAATCACATTACGATCGCCGGAGCGAAGAAAAAGCCGTGAGTAAAAATACTATCTTCATTGTTAAATTACTTGGCGCAGTCGCAGTGCGAATATTGCGCATGCGTACTAAGCGGATTTTCATTGCGATGCGATGAAAAATACCGACCGATCAACTCGGAATGAGGGCCATTGATATCAGATAAAATAATTTATTTGCATGTAGGTTAAACATAACGTATAAACAGTGTAAATAACAATTGGAAATGACTGAAAATGCACTGTACATAGTAATTAAAAAAATCAAACATTTTAAACTTCAAAACAGCAATATTATAAAAACAATAAAGTGCATAAAAATGAAAACACTGTGCATAGTAACTAAAAACAAAATACAAACATTTAAAATTTCAAAACCACACAATTTTAATTGCAATAAAGTGCAGAAAAAGGTAAACACTGTGCATACAGTAGTAACTAAAATATAACAAAAAAACATTTTAAACTGCAAAACAGCACTTTTTTAACAATAAAGTGCAGGAAAACATAAACACTGTGCATAGTAACTAAAAGCAACAAAAAAATACTATTTTAGACTTCAAAACAGCAATATTATAATAAAAATAAGTGCAAAAAAAATGAAAACCCATTTTCACCCATCTAGTAGCAAATTCAATAAACAATTCTTACTACCTAGGGGTATATTTACTAAGCGTTGCTTTTGGCTATTTATTTATGTTTTTGCATGCCACTGATTTAATAAAGCCCAAACTGACAGAAAACTTCAGAATAGCCAGACTTTATAATACAAATGAACACTGACTCACCAGCAAAAACAGCCAACAAATATATATAACGCTTGGTTTCTATTAGCTCAGTCCAAAAATAATTATTTTTGTAATAATGCACTTTGGGTAGCCAAATTGTCAATGACAGTGTCACTGTTCACATTGTTCATCAAAACATCTCTCTCAACAGCCATCAGCATAAAAGCTTCCATGTTTCTCCAAGAGTGGAACGTAGCCTGTTTTTCTCTACTTTTAATGTTGAGAAAGATCTCTCACAAGCTACCTGTGTGGCAGAGAATGTTAGCAAGTATTTATAAGCTAGGCCTATATTCTTGTACGCCATTGAATAGAAACTGTAGTTTTTCAGAGTGTCATATACACAAACAGCACAGTTTAGTCATCTCTTGCATATTACCTTTTGCTCATCAGAAACCTCTTTAGAACTATGCGTGGATGACCATTCTTCAATTTCATCTACCGCCTAATCAAGCCTGGTAAGACGATACTCTTCTGGTAGTCTAAGTTTTAATCGACCCCAGTTTTTAGCTAAACTGACCAATTCTAAGTGCAAAACAAATAGTCAAGAGGGGGACTTATCCTGCGCTCCACAATAAGATGACAGCTCAAGTGCTTCTGGAGTTATTTGAAAACTCACGTCAGTACCATACAAAGAAGAAATATATATATGGTGAAGTACAGTTTTAATAAAACATCAAACACAATACAAAATATTAGTAATTTCTTAAAAGTTCCATTGGTTAAAAATATAGCAGCATAAGTAATAGCAGCATGTGTTTAGACAGCACAATTGCAAGGACTGAAAACAAGGAAGGGGAGCAATGGGGAATTACCAAAGGTATAGAACTGTAAACACAGTTCAAAGTCAGCTCACAGGATTAATTAGTGCAGGGAAATCCGGGAATCCCCTGTACCACGCAGTACTGGAATGGTCAATCCTCCGTTGCTCCTCTGCTCACAGCCCCGTCCACCAACGCGTTTCTACCTCTCATAGATGTCTTTATCAAGGTGCAAATAATCAAATGTGCTGGTGGTGGGAGTCTATTTAAACTACTCACAGCCAATCGTTTTGCAGTGTCCGCAGCTGGACCCTATACATTTAATCACCTAACCATGTCCCGTGGTCCATTGCTGTTCACTGCTCTATGTTGTCATGACAACCGCCATATACTTCCGGTTGCGGTGAAGTCCGATATTATCAACCATAGTTTCTTTAGTTAACTAAACTGTTATTCCTTAGGGCATGGGTATGTATCCACCTGGTGTTTACACAAGTCTTTCTCTGAATCCGAATCGTCCATACATATTGAACAGGTCCCCGGCCGCCGGGTGGCGTAACGTCCCTTCCGGTCAGTATTTGTTATGTAAACCCAGTCCTTATCCTTCTCCGAATTGCGTAACGTCACTTCCGGTGACGAGTATCAATAATGGCAACATATTCTCCGTATTGTATACTGAGCCATTTTCACGGAGTTCTAATAGTGCTGCAGATGCCGGTGCTGGACTTCGGAGGGGTGAGTATTTTAGAAGTGGGTGCAGTGTGTGCGGTGGGGGCCCCCTCGACCCAGGGGCCCATGTGCACCGCGCACACTGCACCCATTATAGAAATGCCAGTGAGTGTGCCCACTTCATAAAATAATGTTGTTATTTCTGAAAGTTCTGAAATAACTTAACTTGTAAATAGGAACTGGGGGAGCATAGTCTAATGTGAACTGAGGGCACTGTGACATAATTCTTCTCTGGTATGCCCTATATACCTGTATTGTATATTGTATTGTATGGCGGTCTCTGGAATGTATAATTTCAAGACATTAAAAGACAAATTGGCAGCTTTTATACAGAAATGTGTTATTTAGTACCTCCTCTAGCACTTTCTTTCTGATGCATGATGACACTATGCAATCAATTTTAGGTAACAGAGGGTCATTCTGTTTTAAGTATCCTAGGCCTCCCAAAATCTTAATCCAGCTATGGGTATAGTAAGTGATGAGACAGACTACTGTTCTCAGGCTTGCCCTTGCTTGATAGTGAGGGGGTACCCTTGGGCTTTTTCTGGTAATGTCTTGGGTTTGTTTTGGAATTCAGTTTTGCCTTTTTTTATTCCTGTTATACAGTTGGAATCACTGAGCGCAAGGTGTCAGCAACTCACTGACAATGGTGAGTCAACTGATTTATTCATCTTTATCAGGAAAAATTCTGTTCTGTGCACACAGTTGTGTACATGTAACGCTGGCATAGAAGTGTTAAAATGACATTTATTTTGCATCCATGTTTATCCTGATCCCGAGCGATGGGAAGGCAGCTATATGCGCAATCTCTAATGATAGTGTATCAGAATTCTTCTTCTGTATAAGAGAAGAGCAGGATGCAGTATGTGTAAAGTAAAACTGCACATATGCTATTATACTATGTAGACAAAAGTGATTGAGCACTGACAGCAAATAGATCAACAAGATTTTACTGACGTCGGTACCTTGTAGCGCCATTACATGCAGTGATTACTGCAGACATCCTTCTTGTCAAACTGTGCACAAGTTACTGAATAACAGCAGGTGGTATGCTTTGCTATTCCGCCTTAAGTACAGTGACTAACTGCAACATTGAAGAAGGTTGAGTCAGTCTAGAATGCGCCCATTGCTCCAATTCATCCCAGAGATTCTCAGTGGGGTTAAAATCTGGACTCTGAGCTGGCCAGTCCATCCAGGTTACCGAATTCTCTGTATACCAGTCCAGCGTCATCCGGGAAACATGACATCACGCAGCCCATGATGATCCCTTTTCAAACTTGCTTAGCAGCTTCCGGCAAGCCATTTCATTAGCAAATGATCTGATCGGTGCCCCTTTACCCATTTTATACCCTCACGAGCATGTGTCTGCTGCAGGGGCACCCAATTTTATTTGGGGGGGGGGTGTTCAATCACTTTTGTCTACAGTGTAGTAACAATATGGAGGTTGCAGCATTGGACACAGCAGCAGATCATAGAAGCAGGCAGTGGGTATCTTGTTGTACAAAGATGTAGGGGCTATAAATTTGCATCCACCTCTGAATCATACCTAGAGACAAAGGCTTTCATGAACAGCATTTTAAATGGTTTATTGTTAGCTACCTTGTCCTTGTCCTGAAATTACTCTGCTGCTAAATGTCCACACACTTATAGAACGTAATACACTTTACAGTACATTAGTATTATACATTGAATTCATTTTCATTGTATACAAAAATAATTAAAAAAAAAATTCTTTAAAGGAATCCAAGAAAGTTAAAGGGGGAGCAGAAAAAGAAAAAGAAAAGAAGAAAATTGTTAGAAGCTGCTAGTCAGTGTGCTAAGTATGATCATTTTATTGTAAACAACCTAGCGCTACTCAGTCTGTTCAGTCAGTAGAAGTGGAATGTGTACTGTCAGGCAGTGGCGTCATGAGGCGGATGCGGGGGGTGCGGCCCGCACCCAGGTGTCACCCTTCAATGGGGTGACACCAAATTGAGCCGCAGACTTGCACCTGCTGCATCCCCATTCCCTGCTGCATGACACTGTCACACAGCACGGAACCGGCCGCGGCGGAGTCTTCCAGGCGGGGAGTGTGATTCTCAGTCAGCGGGGCAGGGGAGGCATTGGGGGTGCAATCGTATGTGTGCCGCTGTGGAGTCTTTCAGCCAGGGGGGGGGGCGGGGGGGATGCGATCATAACTGTGCCGCAGTGGAGTCTTCTTGTTGCAGGCGGGGGTGTAGGATTTTGAGCCGACGGGGGTGCGATAACTGCAGTGCTCTGTTTGCCATTTGGCACCACGCACAACAGTTACAATCGCACCCCCGTCAACTTAAAATCCTACACCCCCGCCTGCAACAAGAAGACTCTACTACGGTACAGTTATGATCGCATCCCTTCCCCCCTCCCCCCCGGCTGGAAGACTCCGCCGCAGCCGGGTCCATAGCATACACATGATCACGTCTACATCGTGCACGTCCTGTGACATCATCACGCCGCCGCTCGCCTGCTTGCACTTAGGTGAGGTAGAAGTGGGTGGAGGTTAGAGCTGCTCTTCTCAATGCTGCGGTTACTACAGGGAGCCTAGGGTCGGACCGGAGTACCTGCCTTGAAGTTGGTTGTGCACCTCAGGCTCATTCTCAACCTTCTGCTGTCACTCCATGGCTGGCTGCAAGTCGTTTCAGCTGCCAGTTGATTGTGGAAACTTCAATAATAAGTTAGTATTTACAGTAAAAAAAATATTATACAGTCAATTAATAAAAAAAAAATGTCCTGAAGTAAACATGGATTTTATTGAAATTAGTACCATTTGTTTGTACAAACAAATGGTTAAATTCAATAGAATCCAGTATTATTATTTTTTTTAAAGTGTGTGTATGTATAATTACACTTTTTTTTTTACACATGCGACAGGTAGATCACGTTTTATACATTGCACCAGGTAGAGCACGTTATACGCATTGCGCAAGGTAGATCACGTTATACACATTGGACCAGGTAGAGCACGTTATACACATTGCGCCAGGTAGAGCACATTATACACATTGCTCCAGGTAGAGCACGTTATACACATTGCGCCAGGTAGAGCACGTTATACACATTGCTCCAGGTAGAGCACGTTATACACATTGCTCCAGGTAGAGCACGTTATACACATTGCTCCAGGTAGAGCACGTTATACACATTGCGCCAGGTAGAGCACGTTATACACATTGCGCCAGGTAGAGCACGTTATACACATTGCTCCAGGTAGAGCACGTTATACACATTGGACCAGGTAGAGCACGTTATACACATTGCGCCAGGTAGAGCACATTATACACATTGCTCCAGGTAGAGCACGTTATACACATTGCGCCAGGTAGAGCACGTTATACACATTGCTCCAGGTAGAGCACGTTATACACATTGCTCCAGGTAGAGCACGTTATACACATTGCTCCAGGTAGAGCACGTTATACACATTGCTCCAGGTAGAGCACGTTATACACATTGCTCCAGGTAGAGCACGTTATACACATTGCGCCAGGTAGAGCACGTTATACACATTGCTCCAGGTAGAGCACGTTATACACATTGCGCCAGGTAGAGCACGTTATACACATTGCTCCAGGTAAAGCACGTTATACACATTGCTCCAGGTAGAGCACGTTATACACATTGCGCCAGGTAGAGCACGTTATACACATTGCTCCAGGTAGAGCACGTTATACACATTGCTTCAGGTAGAGCACGTTATACACATTGCTCCAGGTAGAGCACGTTATACACATTGCTTCAGGTAGAGCACGTTATACACATTGCTCCAGGTAGAGCACGTTATACACATTGCTTCAGGTAGAGCACGTTATACACATTGCTCCAGGTAGAGCACGTTATACACATTGCTTCAGGTAGAGCACGTTATACACATTGCTCCAGGTAGAGCACGTTATACACATTGCTTCAGGTAGAGCACGTTATACACATTGCTCCAGGTAGATCACGTTTTACACATTGCTCCAGGTAGAGCACGTTATACACATTGCTTCAGGTAGAGCACGTTATACACATTGCTCCAGGTAGAGCACGTTATACACATTGCTTCAGGTAGAGCACGTTATACACATTGCGCCAGGTAGAGCACGTTATAAATGTTGCGCCAGGTAGAGCACGGAATATATATACGGAAATTATGATTTACAAGTAAAACTAGTACAAAACCATTACTAAGGGTTCTGTGTGGTGTGATACAGAAGAAGGTCCATGGGGGTGACACCAACCCTAGTGACGCCTCTGCTGTCAGGTGAACTACAGCCATCAACTGGCCCTGTTGCTGCTTCATTGCTTGAACATTCTGAATCTGAAACTCCAAGTAGCTCCCCATCTCTGTTGGATAGCTATGTGCAACCTGATAAACCTGGCCAATCAACAGATCATAGTGCCATGATGTTATCTGTAGGCTCTGCTGTGCCTGTAATGGAGAGTGGGGAGAATGTTGAAAGTTCTGCCAGGGCAGTAGAATGTGCAGGTAGTGTGGATGATGTTGAGACTGTCTATAATCTTTTTTTCAAGACCATGGCTAAGTGAGAGGCCATTCTTTTTTCAAAAACACCCTATTCAACCAGTTGACAGCCTTGATTTGCCATTTGTACCTAAAAGAGTGTTTGGGGGGCAGAGCCGGCCATAGGCATAGGCAAACTAGGCAATTGCCTAGGGCATTTGATATGCCTAGGGGCATCATCAGCTTCTGCTGATTAAAATGATATGCGGCATGCCTATATTCTGTGTGTAGCATTTCATATGCAGATACAGCCACAGTCTCACACAGTATATAGGCATGTCACATATCATTTTAATCAGCAGAAGCTGCTTGTGTATCCTAGCCACATAGTAATGCAAATCAGATGCATTTTCATTAAAAAAAAGGTGTGCCCGACGTTAGCATTGAGGCAATATTTATGAGGACACATCTGTATCCAAGCAGAGGCAGAGGTCACAGTGTTAGTGGCAGTGTGAGTGCTGTGTGCATGTGAGTGGGTTGGTTGTGCCGTAGTGTTCAGAATATGTGTAAGGAGCATTATGTGTGTCATGTAAAAATGCATTAATAATGTGCAAAATATGTGTAAGGGGCACTATGTGTGTCATTATGTGTATAAGGGAATTAATAATGTGCGGCTTATGTGTAACAGGGTACTACTGTATGTGTGTCATTATGTGTATAGGGGCACGAATAATGTGCTGCAAATGTGTAGGGAGCACTTTGTGTGTCATTATGTGTATAAGGGCATTAATAATGTGCAGCATATGTGTAAGGGACATTATGTGTAAAAGGGCATTAATAAAGGTTGTCATAATGTGTAAGGCGCATTATGTTTATAAGGACATTAATAAGGTGTCTCATATGTGTAAGGGGCATTACTGTGTGGAATGTGTGTAAATGCATTACTAATGTGTGGCATTATGTGTATAAGGTGCTCTACTATGTGGCATTGCGTATAGAAATGGCACTATTGTGTCATCTAATGTGAATAAAGAGCAATAGGGTGTGGTGTAATGTGAATAAGGAGCAATTCAGTGTGATGTAATGTGAATAAGAGGCTCTACTGTAAGGAGTAACGTTTATAAGGTAAAGTGATACTACTGTGGGATGTAATATGAATTATGGACACTATCGCATGATCATGTGTGAATAAAGTTGCAGTACTGTGCGGAGTAATTGGAATTGGGGTTATTGTGTGGCCATGCCCCTTGCCAGCAAAAACACACCCCTTTTTGGGCTGTGTGCCAAATGTGCGAACTGTTCCTATTTAAAATACAGGGGGTACAAGGTCAGAGGCGGAACCAGCGGTGGTGCTAGGGGGCACCAGCCAAAATCTTGCCTAGGGCATCATATTGGTTAGGGCCGGCTCTGTTTGGGGGAGATGTACTAAGCCTGAAAAGTGATAAATATCACTGTGATAAAGCACCAGCCAATCGGCTCCTAACTGTCATGTCACAGGCTGTGTTTGAAAAATGACAGTTAGGAGCCGATTGGCTGGTGCTTTATCACAGTGATCTTTATCACTTTTCAAACTTAGTACATCTGGCCCTTTAAGAGAAAAGATAACTCACACCATCTTTGGATTACTTATTACAAAGTTTCAAATGCTCTGGATTGTTCAGTATGTTTGGCATATAGCAAAGATACAGAAAGCAAAGCATTTATTCTATGTATGAAGACATGGTCACATGTTTATCAAAGAATTGATGAACATGAAAACTCTAAGCATCACAATAAATGTGCTGAGGCCCATATTGTATACTGTAATGCACAAAGATATTGGAGAGCTGGTATTCTTTGTACAGAAAAAGAAACAGAGAAGAGGTCATAGGTAACAGACAAGTTGTGTAATGAGTGATCGATGTTATAAAGCTTATAGGTAATAGAGGCTTGAGCTACCGTGGTAAGACTGCAGAAACCGCGTATACCTTAGATTAGGGGTTCTCAAACTCGGTCCTCAGGACCCCACACAGTGCATGTTTTGCAGATAACCCAGCAAGTGCGCAGGTGTATTAATTACTCACTGACACATTTTAAAAGGTCCACAAGTGGAGCTAATTATTTCACTTTTGATTCTGTGAGGAGACCTGCAAAACATGTACCGTGTGGGGTCCTGAGGACCGAGTTTGAGAACCTGTGCCTTAGATGATCCTGTTTTAGATCATGGTAACTTTTTAGAGCTAATTATTCTGCTTAGCAAGTATGATCCACTGCTGAAAACAGAAGCAGCCAAAAAGCACATGCTGCAGGCAGCAAAGGCAGAGGAAATCTTGTGACATTTCTATCAAAGACCACAGTGAATCAGAACATATTACTGTGTCATCTTTAATCAAACAGTTTATTTCTAATGAAGTCCAAGAAGCTGGAATGTATTCTGTACAGTTAGGCACTACCCAGGACATTTTTGTGAAGGACTAGTGCTCTGATATTATTCGTTACGTCACTGATCAAGAACATGAGCGACTTCTGTCTTTAGTCATCTGCACAGATTCTTCTGGTAAGGGGTTTTTGGAATGGTTTAAAAAAGTCCTGGAAGAAAATGGGTTAGATATTACGAAGTTGTGGCAAATGTGACAGATGGTGCAGCAAATATGCAGGGCACATACAAGGGGTTTTCAGCTTGGCTAGGCAAAGTCACCAAATCAAGTTCACGTTTGGTGCTACAGTCACATTTTAAACCTAGTCATTGGTGATGCAACTCATTACCCCTTAGCTGCTGCACCACTCTTCTCCTTGCTTAATGGAGTTGATGCCTTTTTTAGGGAATCACGTTGGTGGGCTAAAGATGCAGCTTTATCAGGGACTGCCGGAGACAATGGAGTCTTTTGCCGCCGGGCTTCAGCCCTGAAGGGGGCACTTCATCCATTATTCCCTGGCCGTTCCGTGCCCTTTTAACTATAGCAGATACAGCAGCTGCCAGATGGAGGGCAGCCGCATCAGCAGAGGTAGCGTGGGTAGCACTGCCAGCGGTGGGGAACAGCGGGAAAGCCGTGCTGGGTGATGATAGTATGGCGGAGCCTGTTACTAGTCCCTGCGCTGTACACGCTGCCTCCGCTCCTTCACACACTACCACTGCACATACAGGAAAGCCGGGCAGTGGCCAGCGCCGTGCTGGCCGCCTGTACGCTCCGCCCCCTCCCTTCTCCCGGCCACTACTGCTGCTGTACCAAGTGATCCCGGCGGAAACGAGAGGACCAGCGTGGGGAGCGGAGAGGCAAAGGTATGGGATGGGGTGCGTGGCAGGGAAGTGGCTGAGTGTCCTCTGTCCTGTTACTGATGTACAGTATGTAATGTAACAGAACACCTGCTGCTGTCACCGCTTACAGAGTCCTTTTGACTAAGCTTGGCTCTCTCTCCTTCCCTGTTCCCACCCCATCCCCTCCACCTCTGTGCTGGCCCTGTCTCCCCTCTCTCCTGTCCCTTACACCCCTGTTCTATCCCTGTCACCCCTGTCCTGTCCTATCCCTGTCACCCCTGCCCTGTCCTATTCCTGTCACCCATGTACTGTCCCTGTCTCCCCTCTCTCCTGTCCCTGTCACCCCTGTCCTGTTCTATCCCTGTCATCCCTGTCCTATCCCTGTCACCCCTGTGCTGTCCCTGTCTCCCCTCTCTCCTGTCCCTGTCACCCCTGTCCTATCCCTGTCACCCCTATGCTGTCCGTCTCCCCTCTCTCCTGTCCCTGTCACCTCTGTCCTATCCCTGTCACCCCTGTCCTATCCCTGTCACCCCTGTGCTGTCCCTGTCTCTCCTGTCCCTGTCACCCCTGTCCTATCCCTGTCACTCCTGTGCTGGCCCTGTCTCCCCTCTCTCCTGTCACCCTTGTCCTGTCCTTCTCACCTCTTACCGGCCCTGTCATCTCTCTCAGCTGACCGTTCTGTACAGTCCCTGTCACACCTGTGCTGGCCCTGTCACCTCTCTTTCCTACCCATGTACCGTCCCATCCCTGCCACCTCTGTGCTGGCCCTGTCTCCCCTCTTTCTTGTCACTGTCACCCCTGTCCTGTCCTTGTCACCTCTGTGGTACAGGCCCTGTCGTCTCTCTGCTGACCCTTCCGTTCTGTCCCCTCTGTCTAGTCCCTGCCACCCCTGTCCCTGTCAACTCTGTCCTGGCCCTGTTAACCCTCTCTCCTATCCCTTCAGTTCTGTCCTGGTATCTCTGTCCTGGTTCTGCCCATGTCACCCCTGTCCTGTCCCTGTCCTCTCTGTCCTGGCCCTGTCACCTATGTCCTGGTCCTATCACCTCTATCTTGGGTCTCTATCTTGGTCCTGTCATTTTTGTTCTTCCCCACTAAACTGTCCCTGTCATCTCTGTATTGGCCCTGTCACCTCTGTCCTGTCCCCGACACACTTCTCTCCTGTCCCCTATATTCTGTCATGGCCCTGTCATCCCTGTACTCTTCCTGTCCCCTCTGTCCTGGTCCTGTCACCCATCTCTTCTGCCCCTCTGTTCCGTCCTGGCCCTGTCACCTCTGTCTTAGTCTGTCCTGGCCTCACTGGACTTTCCCTTTCATCTCCGTACTTGCCCTGTCACCTCTGTCCTGGCACTTTTTTTTCGATGGGTGGGGGCACCAAGCTCTAACTTGCCTCCGGGCGACGGGGATGAACTTACGCCACTGAGCTTTATCTAAAATATTTGGTACCTATAAAAACAGAGAAAAGCACTCTTTGTAGATGTCATTCTAGCCTTGAACAATGTTGAGGAGTCAGAGAAATTTGCACCTGATCTTCGTGTCAAAGCCAAATCACAAAAAGAAGCCCTACTAAAATCCGAAACTATCATGACTGCGTTTATGAATTTATGAATATTTCAGATAACAACACCCTTATCTAAATATTTGCAAACAAGTGTCCTTGATTTGTTGAAGGCTCAACAGATGGTTACCTCTTCTCAGCGAGACCTTGCAAGTGTAAAGCTTGAGGTTGACAACTTTATCACAGAGGTAAAAGAAGAACTAGATAGAAGATTACCTGAAAACTTACTAGAAGTCCAGGAGGATTTTCCTGAGAAGAGGATCCGAAGGAATTGTGGAAAACAGATTCTGGATGATGTAATTACTGATCCGCTAAAGGATTTTGAGGTTGGCATTTACAACAGAGTCTTGGATGCAGCAATTGAAAGCCTAAACAGCAGATTTGCAAAGAATAGTGCAATTTACAGAGATATAGCTTGTTTATCTCCTACACAGTTTGATGAGGTGAAAGTGCATTTGCCAGCCGATGCCTTGGAGAAACTTGGAGATATTCTGACACAGTATGATGCGCAAGCAACCACAGCCAGTCTGCAGTTAGAATTTGTCAGTTTAGCTAAAAACTGGGGTCGATTAAAACTTACACTACCAGAAGAGTATCGTCTTACCAGGCTTGATGAGGCGGTAGATGAAATTGAAGAATTGTCATCCACACATAGTTCTCAAGAGGTTTCTGATTAGCAAAAGGTAATATGCAAGAGATGACTAAACTGTGCTGTTTGTATATATGACACTCTGAAATGCTACAGTTTATATTCAATGGCGTACAAGAATATAGGCCTAGCGTATAAATACTTGCTAACATTCTCTGCCACACAGGTAGCTTGTGAGAGATCTTTCTCAACATTAAAAGTAGTGAAAAACAGGCTACGTTCCACTCTTGGAGAAACATGGAAGCTTTTATGCTGATGGCTGTTGAGAGAGATGTTTTGATGAACAATGTGAACAGTGACACTGTCATTGACAAATTGGCTACCCAAAGTGCATTATTACAAAAATAATTATTTTTGGACTGAGCTAATAGAAACCAGGCGTTATATATATTTGTTGGATGTTTTTGCTGGTGAGTCGATGGTCAGTTATATTATAAAGTCTGGATATTCTGCAGTTTTCTGTCAGTTTGGGCTTTATTAAATCAGTGGCATGCAAAAACATAAATAAATAGCCAAAAGCAACGCTTAGTAAATATATCCCTAGGTAATAAGAATTGTTTCTTGAATTTGCTATTAAATGGCTGAAAATAGGTTTTAAATTTTTTTGCACTTTTTTAATTAAAATATTGCTGCTTTGAAGTATAAAATAGTATTTTTTGGTTTTTTTAGTTACTATGCACAGTGTTTACATTTTTCTGCACTTTATTGTTAAAGTGCTGTTTTGCAGTTTAAAATTTTTTATTTTTTATTTTAGTTACTACTGTATGCACAGTGTTTACATTTTTCTGCACTTTATTGCTATTAAAATTGTGCGGTTTTGAAATTTTAAATGTTTGTATTTTGTTTTTAGTTACTATGCACAGTGGTTTCATTTTATGCACTTTATTGTTATAATATTGCTGTTTTGAAGTTTGATATGTTTGTTTTTTTTAAATTACTGTGCGCAGTACGTTTTCAGTAATTTCCAATTGTTATTTACACTGTTTATATGTTATGTTTAACCTGCATACAAATTAGTGATGAGCGGGTTCGGTTTCTCGGAAACCGAACCCCCCCGAACTTCACCCATTTTACATGGGTCCGAGGCAGGTTCGAACCTTCCCGCCTTGCTCGGCTAACCCGAGCGCGCCTGAACGTCATCATCCCGCTGTCGGATTCTCGCGAGATTCGGATTCTATATAAGCAGCCGCGCGTCGCCGCCATTTTCACTCGTGCATTGGAGATGATAGGGAGAGGACGTGGCTGGCGTCCTCTCCGTTTATTTACTTTATTGTTGAACTTGATTGCTTAATTGTGGGGAGGACTGGGGAGCAGCTGTTAGGAGGAGTACAGTGCAGAGTTTTGCTGATCAGTGACCACCAGTCCGTTCTCTGCCTGAAAAAAACGCTCCACATCTGTGCTCAGTGTGCTGCATAATAATATATCTGTGCTCACACTGCTTAATTGTGGGGACTGGGGAGCAGCTGTATTATATAGCAGGAGTACAGTGCAGAGTTTTGCTGACAGTGACCACCAGTATACGTTCAGGGCCGGTGCAAGATTTTCAGGCACCCTAGGCAAAACTTAAGCCTAACCCCCCCCCCCCCCCCCCCCCCACACACACACACACACACACACACACACACACTCCCCATATTTACGTTACGTCACAGTAGTGCCTCTTGTTGATGTTTCATCACACAGTAGTGTCCTGTATTCACGTTACACTACAGTAGAGTCCATTTACATTAAACCACACAGTAGAGCACATCCATGTTATACCGCACACAGTAGTACTCCCTGCAATGTGCTTTGATGGCTCCCAGGGTACACGTTATACATAACAATAAAACTACATATATATGTATTATATATACATATATATATATATATATATGAATCCAACCTTTTTGCAATACAATATATCCTTTTCATGAAACCCAGTGAGTGCCTATTATGTTTCCTTCTTTAATTATAGTTGCAAATGCTAGTCACTCCCCTTCGTGTATATATATTTATTGATTCTGTGCCCCATATCCCCTTTCCTGTTTATAAATAAAAAAATTATATATATATATATATATATTGTTGAAGTTCAGAACATGGGATCCCCCCCGGGTTAGCATAACTAAACTGTTTCAGAACAGTAAAACGTACCCTTGCTCACCACAGGTTACTATTCCTATTACATGTCCACGTGGATAGTGAAACTGATAGCTCAGTGTTAATTTCAGTTTCTTTCTCTATACTCTCCTCTCCAGCCTCCTCTGCACTTCTGCCTGCCTGGCATTGTTGGGCTGAGGTAAATTGTCACTGGCTTGTGGGAGTCGGAAACTACTTGTTGGACACGCTGACACAACGGGGGTTGATCGCTCGCTAGCTACTTTTAGCAGCCGTGCAAACGCATAGTCACCGCCTATAGGGAGTGTATTTTTGCTTTGCAAGTGTGTGAACGCCTGTGCAGCGGAGCTCTGCAAAAACATTTTGTGCAGTTTGAGTAGATCTGAACTTACTCAGCCCTTTCGATCACTTCAGTCTTTTTGTTCCCGCAATTGACGTCAGACACCCGCCCTGCAAACGCTTGGACATGCCTCCGTTTTTCCAAACACTCCCAGAAAACGGTCAGCTGACACCCACATACGCCTTCTTCCTGTCAATCTCCTTGCGATCGGCTGTGCGAACGGATTCTTCGTTAAATCCATCGTTCAGCAACGATCCAGTTTGTACCCGTACGACGCGCCTGCGCATTGCGGAGCATACGCATGCGCAGTTTTGACGTTTTTTAACCTGAACGCTGCGCTGCAAAAATCGACAGCGAGCGATCAACTCGGAATGACCCCCAAGATTCTCCTGCTGCTAACAGGGTGGTGACATAAGGAAAGGGGTAATCCAGGTGAGGTGCTGACAATGGGTCGCACTGTGTCACATCAACAAGAATTGTACCCTCTAATACAGGTCACAAAGTGGTGTGTGAGTAACATGTACCAGCAATGTCCCTGCTTACTTGTGTTGAGCCTCCTCTGGAATGGACACCAGAATCCCATTAGAGCTCCCCTGGATGCTGACTCTGCAGTCCTTTCTCTTCCAGGCTCACCCCGTTTGCAGCTGCTTGCTCTTTCCCTTATTTGGGCGGGCTGAGGTCACTGCAAAGCCCTGTTCTCTGCGGAGCTTTCTCTTCCTCCCCTGCCAGGGATTCCCTCACTGAAGCTGCCCACACACTCCTTATATGGGCAGGAGGGTCACAGTTCATCTCTGCTCACGATTCTCTCTCTCTCTCACAGGGGAAATCCCCGTTGTCACTGCCGGGAGCCACACACTGATACACAGGCTTCCAGGCACTCCGGGGTGACACACAGGACTTCAGCCTCTGCTGTCTGCCTCAGTTGAACGGAGCCGATCAGCGCTCCTCACAGATACTCCTGTCACAGCACGCTCTCCCCAGAGAGTCCCCTTCCTCCGGGCACACTGCATTTTAACCCCTCGCCTCAGGAGTCCCCGGATGTTTCCGCGCTGACTCTCCCCCCAGTGGCTGTGCAACCAGGTAGGAGGGGTGGCCCCTTTTACACCGCTTGTTGCAGTAAGCATTTCAGAAGGAGGGGGGAAGGAGGATAAGGCTGCGGGCTGCGTTTTTTGTGTAGATGGCAGCACAGGGTCACACTGCTGCCATTTAACAGGATTCAGGAGGAGCATGCCGCCCTCTAGTGGCTGCCGCCCATAGGCAGCTGCCTAAAGCTGCCTAATGGTAGCGCCGGCCCTGTATACGTTGTCTGCCTGAAAAACACTCCATATCTGTGCTCAGTGTGCTGCTTTATTGTGGGGACTGGGGACCACCAGTATAATTAATATTATATAGGAGGAGTACAGTGCAGAGTGACCACCAGTATACTATATATAGCAGTACGATACGGAAGGCCACTGCTGTGCCTACCTCTGTGTCGTCATTAAGTATACTATCCATCTACATTCTATACCTGTGGTGCATTTTAGTTTTGCAGTTTGCCGACACAGTGACCACCAGTATACTATATATAGCAGTACGATACGGAAGGCCACTGCTGTGCCTACCTCTGTGTCATCATTAAGTATACTATCCATCTACATTCTATACCTGTGGTGCATTTTAGTTTTGCAGTTTGCAGACACAGTGACCACCAGTATACTATATATAGCAGTACGATACGGAAGGCCACTGCTGTGCCTACCTCTGTGTCATCATTAAGTATACTATCCATCTACATTCTATACCTGTGGTGCATTTTAGTTTTGCAGTTTGCCGACACAGTGACCACCAGTATACTATATATGGCAGTACGATACGGAAGGCCACTGCTGTGCCTACCTCTGTGTCGTCATTAAGTATACTATCCATCTACATTCTATACCTGTGGTGCATTTTAGTTTTGCAGTTTGCCGACACAGTGACCACCAGTATACTATATATAGCAGTACGATACGGAAGGCCACTGCTGTGCCTACCTCTGTGTCATCATTAAGTATACTATCCATCTACATTCTATACCTGTGGTGCATTTTAGTTTTGCAGTTTGCCGACACAGTGACCACCAGTATACTATATATAGCAGTACGATACGGAAGGCCACTGCTGTGCCTACCTCTGTGTCATCATTAAGTATACTATCCATCTACATTCTATACCTGTGGTGCATTTTAGTTTTGCAGTTTGCCGATACAGTGACCACCAGTATATATACAGCGACCTTGGTGCGCCTCTTTTTTTCTTTGCATCATGTGCTGTTTGGGGACAATTTTTTTGAAGTGCCATCCTGCCTGACACTGCAGTGCCACTCCTAGATGGGCCAGGTGTTTGTGTCGGCCACTTGTGTCGCTTAGCTTAGTCACACAGCGACCTTGGTGCGCCTCTTTTTTTCTTTGCATCATGTGCTGTTTGGGGACAATTTTTTTGAAGTGCCATCCTGCCTGACACTGCAGTGCCACTCCTAGATGGGCCAGGTGTTTGTGTCGGCCACTTGTGTCGCTTAGCTTAGCCATCCAGCGACCTTGGTGCGCCTCTTTTTTTCTTTGCATCATGTGCTGTTTGGGGACTATTTTTTTGAAGTGCCATCCTGCCTGACACTGCAGTGCCACTCCTAGATGGGCCAGGTGTTTGTGTCGGCCACTTTTGTCACTTAGCTTAGTCACACAGCGACCTTGGTGCGCCTCTTTTTTTCTTTGCATCATGTGCTGTTTGGGGACTATTTTTTTGAAGTGCCATCCTGCCTGACACTGCAGTGCCACTCCTAGATGGGCCAGGTGTTTGTGTCGACCACTTGTGTCACTTAGCTTAGCCATCCAGCGACCTTAGTGTGCCTCTTTTTTTCTTTGCATCATGTGCTGTTTGGGGACTATTTTTTTGAAGTGCCATCCTGCCTGACACTGCAGTGCCACTCCTAGATGGGCCAGGTGTTTGTGTCGGCCACTTGTGTCGCTTAGCTTAGTCACACAGCGACCTTAGTGCGCCTCTTTTTTTCTTTGCATCTTGTGCTGTTTGGGGACTATTTTTTTGAAGTGCCATCCTGCCTGACACTGCAGTGCCACTCCTAGATGGGCCAGGTGTTTGTGTCGGCCACTTGTGTCGCTTAGCTTAGCCATCCAGCGACCTTGGTGCGCCTCTTTTTTTCTTTACATCATGTGCTGTTTGGGGACAATTTTTTTGAAGTGCCATCCTGCCTGACACTGCAGTGCCACTCCTAGATGGGCCAGGTGTTTGTGTCGGCCACTTGTGTCGCTTAGCTTAGTCACACAGCGACCTTGGTGCGCCTCTTTTTTTCTTTGCATCATGTGCTGTTTGGGGACTATTTTTTTGAAGTGCCATCCTGCCTGACACTGCAGTTCCACTCCTAGATGGGCCAGGTGTTTGTGTCGGCCACTTGTGTCGCTTAGCTTAGCCATCCAGCGACCTCGGTGCAAATTGTAGGACTAAAAATAATATTGTGAGGTGTGAGGTGTTCAGAATAGACTGGAAATGAGTGGAAATTATGGTAATTGAGGTTAATAATACTATGGGATCAACATGACCCCCCAATTCTATGATTTAAGCTGTTTTTAGGGTTTTTTGAAAAAAAACACCCGAATCCAAAACACACCCGAATCCGACAAAAAAATTTCGGTGAGGTTTTGCCAAAACGCGTCCGAATCCAAAAAACGGTCGCGGAACCGAACCCAAAACCAAAACACAAAACCCGAAAAATGTCCGGTGCACATTACAAATAAATTATTTTATCCGATATCAATTTCTGAGCGATATTTATAAAACATATACTGTTGATGTAGATCAGAATAAATACAGGTAAAATGTATTGTGTATAATTTGCTCTACTGATGCACCCTTCATGATGGAACCCATATGTATACCATAAGATTTCAGGAAGACAAACAGTGGCAGTTTGGCTTTTGACAAAGCTCTTCTGAAAAGAGAGTATCCAGGCCTGTCACCAGACCCCGCTCCTCAACAGACTCCACCCCCATTAGGGCTGCTTCCATACATTTCCCGGGCTGTTTTTCAATCCAAATCCGCCCCTGTGTGTATGTGTAATGTACAGTATGTGTGATTGTGTATGTGTGTTATGTATGTATGTATGTATGTATGTAAGTGGTGTGTGTATCTGTGTGTGTGTATGTGTGACTGTGCGGCATAATGTGTGTAAGCGTCAGTGCTACATGGGGGTTACATGTGTAAGCGTCACTGGTACAGGGGGCGTTGCATGTGTAAGCGTCACTGGTATAGGGGTGTTACATGTATAAGCATCACTGATACAGGGGACGTTACGTGCGTAATCATGCGTCACTGCTACAGGGGGCACTTTTCAACTTGATGTAATTTTCAATATAAATTTTTGCTACAAGTGGTGAGTGCCGCCTCATCTTTCAATAGGTTCAGGAAAATTGTGCGCATGTGTGTGTGTGTGTGTCTGTGTGTGTGTGTGTGTGTGTGTGTGTGTGTGTGTGTGTTTGTATGTATGTATGTATGTATATATGTGTGTGTATATATGTGTGTGTATATATATATATATATATATATATATATATATATTAGTGATGTGCACCGGACATTTTTCGGGTATTGTGTTTTGGTTTTCGATTCGGTTCCGCGGCCGTGTTTTGGATTCGGACGCGTTTTGGCAAAACCTCACCGAAATTTTTTTGTCGGATTCGGGTGTGTTTTGGATTCGGGTTTTTTTTTCAAAAAGCCCTAAAAAACAGCTTAAATCATAGAATTTGGGGGTCATTTTGATCCCATAGTATTATTAACCTCAATAACCATAATTTCCACTCATTTCCAGTCTATTCTGAACACCTCACACCTCACAATATTATTTTTAGTCCTAAAATTTGCACAGAGGTCGCTGGATGGCTAAGCAAAGCGACACAAGTGGCCGACACAAACACCTGGCCCATCTAGGAGTGGCACTGCAGTGTCAGACAGGATGGCACTTCAAAAAAATTGTCCCCAAACAGCACATGATGCAAAGAAAAAAAGAGGCGCACCAAGGTCGCTGTGTGACTAAGCTAAGCGACACAAGTGGCCGACACAAACACCTGGCCCATCTAGGAGTGGCACTGCAGTGTCAGACAGGATGGCACTTCAAAAAAATTGTCCCCAAACAGCACATGATGCAAAGAAAAAAAGAGGCGCACCAAGGTCGCTGTGTGACTAAGCTAAGCGACACAAGTGGCCGACACAAACACCTGGCCCATCTAGGAGTGGCACTGCAGTGTCAGACAGGATGGCACTTCAAAAAAATTGTCCCCAAACAGCACATGATGCACAGAAAAATGAAAGAAAAAAGAGTTGCAAGATGGAATTGTCCTTGGGCCCTCCCACCCACCCTTATGTTGTATAAACAGGACATGCACACTTTAACGAACCTAGCATTTCAGCGACAGGGTCTGCCACACGACTGTGACTGAAATGATTGGTTGGTTTGGGCCCCCACAAAAAAGAAGCAATCAATCTCTCCTTGCACAAACTGGCTCTACAGAGGCAAGATGTCCTCCTCCTCATCATCCTCCAATTCCTCACCCCTTTCACTGTGTACATCCCCCTCCTCACAGATTATTAATTCGTCCTCACTGGAATCCACCATCTCAGATCCCTGTGTACTTTCTGGAGGCAATTGCTGGTGAATGTCTCCACGGAGGAATTGATTATAATTCATTTTGATGAACATCATCTTCTCCACATTTTCTGGAAGTAACCTCGTACGCCGATTGCTGACAAGGTGAGCGGCTGCACTAAACACTCTTTCGGAGTACACACTGGAGGGAGGGCAACTTAGGTAGAATAAAGCCAGTTTGTGCAAGGGCTTCCAAATTGCCTCTTTCTCCTTCATCCACTAGGGGCCACTGGAGTACAGTTACAATGGGGAAATAGTAGGCAGTAATTGGGAGCTGGCACTTTAAAAATTCTAACACTGTGGCTAGCTCCTCCCCTACTATGTCCCCTCCAAGCCAGTCTTTAATTTGTGCCCAAGGGAGCTGGTTCACTTGGGTTTAGCTGAAAGAATTTTTATTTTTTCTTTATTATTTTTCTTTTTCTTTCTCACACTCACAGACTGGCAGCTCTGCCACTGCCAGTCTGCACCGCGGGAGCTGCCGGCGGGGTCCCATCGCAGCTGCGTGCGGTTCGGGATGGGCCCCGGCTGAGGGAGACACTGAGCTCTCCTGAGATGGCCGGACACCGCTGCGTGCGGCGCGTGTCGGGGCCACTCCATCCAGCAGAAGATTTCCGGCAGCACGGCAGCGGTGAGTATCAGCGGCCGGACACCGCTGCGTGCGGCGTGTGTCGGGGCCAGCCTCCACCACTGAAAGGTGAGTGTGTACCTCTTCCCCCCAGGATGGTGACCAGGGGGGGGTTGAATGGGATTGTAAGGGGGTGACTGACACAGCGCACCCCCACCTCTCACAATCGGATTTTTATTATTAATTTTATTATTATTTATTTAAAAAACAAAAAAACCCGCTGCCCGTCCGCCCGCCGCCCCCCCCTCCTCCCTCCCTGCTCGGATCCCCGCCAGCACGGCTCACAGCCGCTACGGGGATCCGGCAAAGCGGCGCACAGCATGTTTGAACTTGGCGCCTTTGAGCAGGGGGGCGGGGCTTAGTCCCGCTCTGCGCGCCCGGATGTAGCGCGCGCTCCGGAGCATTTCCTGTATCAACAGCGCGGGACGGACGGAGGCCACGGACACAGTGAGCTGTTACAGTGGTGAAGGGGGGCACTCGGGGGCACTGCAGGCACTAGTATAACTTACAGTTAGCCTGTCACTGCACAGAGTATAGTGCAGGACAGATTGGGCTGCTGTGGCTGCGTTTTTTCCCGGCTTCCCCCCCCTCCCACCCATTCTACTATTGCTGTTTCCCTGTGGGGGAAGGGTCTCAAGGGTAGGTGCTGCCATGGCCAATAAAGGCTCCAAGGCAACACAAAAGCAAATTCTGGTTTTAGGTGAGGAGTCATCGGTTCAGCCCTCCTCAGAACCCCAAAGCGTCCCAACATGGATGACACAACTAACAGAGGTGATGTCCCTGCTGACTGGGGAACTTAAAGCCTCTCGGGAAGACAGGGAGGCGGCCCGGTTCCGACAGCTTGTCCAGGTACCGGAGCCAGAACCTGCATGGGCTGTCTCATTAGCAAAGTCCGTAGAAGGGCTTTCTAGGGCTGTGATCCCTTCCCAAGCCCCGTCCTTTAGCCCCCCTCAACAGGCTTCTAAAAAGAGATTGCTAGCCTCTGTGTTACAGGACTTTGACGATGATATGCCTCAATTAGATGAGGCGGGGTTAGATGTACAGGATATACAGGATGCTGATATACAGTATACTGATGAGGATCAGGTGTACGGAGACTCTGAACCAGTAGCTCAGGGTATAGAGGCTCTTATTACTGCTATTCGCTCAGTATTACAGGTGAAGGAGACGGAGCAAGACACCTTACGCCCTTCAAGGTTTGGCACCAACCAAGGCCTGCCGGTGACCTTTCCAGTTTCGGAGGAGCTGGATGCGCTCATAACGGCTGCCTGGAAACATCCAGACGCAAAATTTCAGGTATCAAGAAAGCTGTTGTCTTCCTACCCTTTTCCCACAGGTAGCAGGACACGTTATGAGACCTCTCCGATTGTGGATCCTTCGGTGTCTCATCTGTCCAAAAAGACGGTCCTACCGGTTCCGGGGGCAACTTCGCTTAAGGAGGCGTCAGATAGGAAGTTGGAATCTACCTTAAAGAATATTTACTCTGCGGCAGGGGTATTACATCGCCCGGCGCAGGTAGGTTGTTGGGTCAACAAGGCGATCGAAGCTTGGGCGGAGCATTTGTCCTCTGGAATTCGTGACGAGTTACCAGCGGATCAATTGATATAGTTGGCGGAACACATCCGCGAATCAGCCCTTTACCTTTGCGAGGCGTCCAAGGACATAGGTATTCTAGGAGCTAGAATTTCCGCTTCAGCAATTGCGGCCCGCAGAGCTCTCTGGCTCCGGCAGTGGCAAGCAGATACGGAATACAAAAGGGCGGCAGAAGCGTTGCCCTTTGCGGGTGAGTTTCTGTTTGGTAAGGATCTGGATGCCTGGATCTCTCAGGCCACCGGAGGTGAGTCAACTTATCTTCCTTCTGCTGCTCCAACTACTCGTAGGCCATATAGGGGTCCCTCTTTTCGATCCTTTCGTGCCCCTTCCAGGTTTCGAGGCCAGGCCAGGGGTGGAGCTTCTGCCTTCCGTGGCCATAGAGGTAGAGGCGACGGCAGGGGTAGAGGCTCCGCAACCTCAGCCCAGTCAGAGGTTAAGTCCTCTGCCACTACCACCACATGACGGGCTTCCCTCCCACCTGGGAGATCACAGGGTGGGAGCTCGTCTGTGGGATTTCAAAGAGGTCTGGATACAGTCCTGCCCAGACGCTTGGGTCCGGGATCTAATCTCTTGCGGTTACAAGCTCGTGTTTCAGGAACAACCGCCCCAGCGTTTTTTTACCACGGGTTTGCCAGTTTCCGACAACCGAGGAGTTGCCTTACAGGCAGCGGTCCAGAAGCTTCTATCCGCAAGGGTGGTGATCCCTGTTCCCTCTCATCTTCAGAAGCAGGGCTATTACTCAAGCCTGTTTCTTGCACCGAAGCCGGACGGCTCAGTCAGGCCAATCCTGAACTTGAAGGATCTCAATCCGTATTTGAGGGTATTCAAGTTCAAGATGGAGTCCCTTCAGTCTGTTATTGCGGGGTTGGAAAGAAACGAGTTTCTGGCATCCCTAGACATCAAGGATGCATACTTACATGTTCCCATTTGGCCTCCTCATCAGGCGTTTCGCCGGTTCGCAATACGGGACGCTCATTTCCAGTTCCAGGCCCTTCCTTTCGGTCTCTCTTCTGCTCCCAGAGTGTTCACAAAGGTCATGGCGGTCATGATGGCCCTACTTCGGAAGCAGGGTGTGACGATTGTTCCCTATCTGGACGATCTACTGATAAAAGCGAGCTCGGCAGAACTATTGCTTCAGAATATCCGGATGACACAGGACCTTCTGATTCGTCACGGGTGGATCCTGAATTTCCCAAAGTCTCACTTATACCCCTCACAACGGCTTTTGTTTCTGTTGATGATTCTCGACACGGTCCTTCAGAAGGTTTTCCTGCCACAGGACAAGATCCTGTCTCTGCAGACTCTGGTAAGGTCGGTTCTTCGACACCGTCGGGTGTCAGTGTATCTGTGCATTCGCCTTCTGGGAAAAATGGTAGCAGCATTCGAAGCTCTCCCATACGGTCGCTTCCATTCTCGACCGTTTCAGCTGTGTCTTCTACATCAGTGGTCAGGATCTCATCTGTTTCTTCATCAAAGGGTGACACTATCACCAAAGGCCCGGTCGTCGCTTCTCTGGTGGCTCCAGTCGACGCATCTGTTGGAAGGAAGGCGGTTCGGGGTATGGGATTGGACTCTCCTCACCACGGACGCCAGTCTGAGAGGCTGGGGGGCAGTGACCCTGGAACATCAGTTTCAGGGGCGCTGGTCAATAGACGAATCCGCTCTCCCCATAAACATTCTCGAACTAAGGGCGGTGTACAATGCTCTGCTTCAGGCACATCACCTACTCCGCGGTCGAGCGGTCAGAGTTCAGTCCGACAACGCCACGACGGTGGCGTACATCAACCGTCAGGGCGGCACTCGCAGCCGCGCAGCAATGAGGGAGGTCACCAACATCCTCCTCTGGGCAGAGAGATATGCTCTGTCCTTCTCGGCAATATTCATTCCGGGAGTGGACAATTGGGAAGCCGACTATCTAAGCCGGCAGGACATGCACCCGGGAGAATGGTCACTACATCCCCAGGTGTTTTGGCAACTGGTCCGCCGGTGGGGAAAACCACAGATCGACCTCATGGCGTCCCGCCTGAACCATCAGTTGCCTCTTTACTACTCTCGGACGAGGGACCCGGCGGCGGCGGGCATGGATGCTCTCACGGCTCCTTGGAATTTCCAGTTCGTTTACCTCTTTCCTCCGTTCCCACTGTTACCGCGGGTTCTGCAGCGCATCAAGAGAGAAGATGCTCTGGTCCTCCTGGTGGCTCCGGATTGGCCACGCAGGGTTTGGTACTCCACCCTACACCTGTTGTCGGTAGCCGAGCCTTGGCCCCTGCCACTACGAGACGATCTTCTACAGCAGGGTCCTTTTCTTTATCCAGACTTACGCAGGCTATGTTTGACGGCGTGGCTGTTGAGAAAGCCATCTTGAAAAGGAAGGGGATTCCTCGTACGGTTATACCTACTATGCTTCAGGCTAGAAAGTCATACCGCTTTCACATCGCTAATGCCGGATCCCACCCGGTAAAAGAAACGTGTCCTTACCGGGTGGGATCCGGCATTTGCTCCCGTCTGCAGGCTTTCCGACCCAGCAATATACCGGGTCGGTTGCCATAGCAGCGGGAGGGCGCAGCAGCAGCAGGGGCGGGGGTGGAGGCGGCGCTGGGAGATGAGCTCATCTCCTGCGCCGCCTCTCCCTATGCTGTGAATGGGAACCGTGTCGCATCGACACGGCTCCCATTCACACCGCACCTGACCCGGTAATCAACCCGGGTATAATCCTTCTTTTATACCGGGTTGAATTACCGGGTCAGGCGACCCGCTAATTCACAGAAAGTGCTTTCACATCGCACACTGACCCGTGTCGACACGGCAATTTGCCGTGTCGATACCGGGTTATTTGTGCGATGTGAAAGGGGTATCAGTCACATCTTCGCACTACTACCGAATTTGGAAGGCTTATGTAGCCTGGTGTGAACATCGAGAATGTTCTCCTTCTGTATTTTGCTTAGCCCGCCTTCTCCGGTTTTTGCAGGCGGGTTTTTCAGCAGGCTTACGATTGGGTTCACTAAAGGTGCAGGTCTCTGCTCTTTCGGTTTTCTTTCAGAAAAAGTTAGCCCTGCTGCCGGAAGTTCAGACTTTCTTTCAGGGGGTGCTTCGAATACAGCCTCCTTTCCGCCCTCCGACAGCACCATGGGACCTCACTCTGGTCCTCTCCTTTCTGCAGTCCTCTTTGTTTGAGCCCCTGGAATCAGTGGAGATCAAATATCTCACTTGGAAGGTGGTTCTTCTCCTGGCGCTGGCTTCAGCTAGACGTGTGTCGGAACTCAGGGCTCTCTCTTGTAGGTCGCCTTACCTGGTGTTTCATACGGATAGGGCCGAGCTTCGTACTCGTATGTCTTTTCTACCTAAGGTGGTGTCTGATTTTCACATCAATCAGCCTATTGTGGTTCCAGCACTCTCGGGGGACTCTCCGGATTCGAGATCATTGGACGTTGTCAGGGCGCTCAAGATCTATGTGGATAGGACTTCAGCTATTCGGAAGTCAGATTCCTTATTTGTTCTCTACGATGCTGCTCGCCGGGGTTGGCCGGCTTCTAAACAGACTTTGTCTCGATGGATTCGACTAACCATCAGACAAGCTTATTTGGCGGCTTCTCGGGAACCTCCATCTTCAATTTCGGCGCACTCTACGCGCTCGGTGGGACCTTCGTGGGCGGCTGCCCGTGGGGTCTCCATCACTACTTTATGTCGGGCGGCTACTTGGTCGGGCCGACATACCTTTGTCAAATTCTACAAGTTTGACACGTTTGCGGCCTCTGCATCGCAGTTTGGCCGAGCGGTCTTACAGGACTCTCAGCGCTCTCCCGCCCGTTCTGGGAGCTCTGGGACGTCCCCATTGTAACTGTACTCCAGTGGACCCTAGTGGATGAAGGAGAAATCAGGATTTTGGTACTTACCGATAAATCCCTTTCTCCGATTCCACAGGGGCCACTGGACGCCCACCCAGCGCTGTTCCTCCTTTCTGGTTTAACGGTTTGCAGATCACTATGTGACTGTTTGTTTGGTACAGTTTAACCTTTTTTTGTTAGGTTAAGTTCCAGAGTTGTTTTTTTGTGTTATCCTGGTTTACATGGCGGCGTTAACCTCCTCTACATTCAAGTTTGTTTGTTACAGCTCTCCTCGGGCACAGTTTTACGTAGACTGGCTTGGAGGGGACATAGTAGGGGAGGAGCTAGCCACAGTGCTAGAATTTTTAAAGTGCCAGCTCCCAATTACTGCCTACTATTTCCCCATTGTAACTGTACTCCAGTGGCCCCTGTGGAATCGGAGAAAGGGATTTATCGGTAAGTACCAAAATCCTGATTTTTTTCTGCCAGTATACGTACGGACTGTCTGACGTGCCTACTTGGATGCGGTCACTCATATAATCCTCCACCATTCTTTTAATGGTGAGAGAATCATATGCAGTGACAGTAGACGACATGTCAGTAATCGTTGGCAGGTCCTTCAGTCCGGACCAGATGTCAGCACTCGCTCCAGACTGCCCTGCATCACCGCCAGCGGGTGGGCTCGGAATTCTTAGCCTTTTCCTCGCACCCCCAGTTGCGGGAGAATGTGAAGGAGGAGCTGTTGACGGGTCACGTTCCGCTTAACTTGACAATTTTCTCACCAGCAGGTCTTTAAACCTCTGCAGACTTGTGTCTGCCGGAAAGAGAGATACAACGTAGGTTTTAAATCTAGGATCGAGCACGGTGGCCAAAATTTAGTGCTCTGATTTCAACAGATTGACCACCCGTGAATCCTGGTTAAGCGAATTAAGGGCTCCATCCACAAGTCCCACATGCCTAGCGGAATCGCTCTGTTTTAGCTCCTCCTTCAATGTCTCCAGCTTCTTCTGCAAAAGCCTGATGAGGGGAATGACCTGACTCAGGCTGGCAGTGTCTGAACTGACTTCACGTGTGGCAAGTTCAAAGGGTTGCAGAACCTTGCACAACGTTGAAATCATTCTCCACTGGGCTTGAGTCAGGTGCATTCCCCCTCCTTTGCCTATATCGTGGGCAGATGTATAGGCTTGAATGGCCTTTCGCTGCTCCTCTATCCTCTGAAGCATATAGAGGGTTGAATTCCACCTCGTTACCACCTCTTGCTTCAGATGATGGCAGGGCAGGTTCAGGATTGTTTGGTGGTGCTCCAGTCTTCTGTACGCGGTGGCTGAATGCCGAAAGTGGCCCGCAATTCTTCGGGCCACCGACAGCATCTCTTGCACGCCCCTGTCGTTTTTTAAATAATTCTGCACCACCAAATTCAATGTATGTGCAAAACATGGGACGTGCTGGAATTTACCCAGATGTAATGCACGCACAATATTGCTGGCATTGTCCGATGTCACAAATCTCCAGGAGAGTCCAATTGGGGTAAGCCATTCTGCGATGATGTTCCTCAGTTTTCGTAAGAGGTTGTCAGCTGTGTGCCTTTTATGGAAAGCGGTGATACAAAGCGTAGCCTGCCTAGGAACGAGTTGGCGTTTACGAGATGCTGCTACTGGTGCCGCCGCTGCTGTTCTTGCTGCGGGAGGCAATACATCTACCCAGTGGGCTGTCACAGTCATATAGTCCTGAGTCTGCCCTGCTCTACTTGTCCACATGTCCGTGGTTAAGTGGACATTGGGTACAACTGCATTTTTTAGGACACTGGTGACTCTTTTTCTGCGGTCTGTGTACATTTTCGGTATCGCCTGCCTAGAGAAATGGAACCTAGATGGTATTTGGTACCGGGGACACAGTACCTCAATCAAGCCTCTAGTTGCCTCTGAATTAACGGTGGATACCGGAACCACGTTTCTCACCGCCCAGGCTGCCAAGGCCTGAGTTATCTGCTTTGCAGCAGGATGACTGCTGTGATATTTCATCTTCCTTGCAAAGGACTGTTGGACAGTCAATTGCTAACTGGAAGTAGTACAAGTGGTCTTCCGACTTCCCCTCTGGGATGACGATCGACTCCAGCAGCAACAACAGCAGCGCCAGCAGCAGTAGGTGTTACACTCAAGGATGCATCGGAGGAATCCCAGGCAGGAGAGGACTCGTCAGACTTGACAGTGACATGGCCTGCAGGACTATTGGCTTTCCTGGGTAAGGAGGAAATTGACACTGAGGGAGTTGGTGGTGTGGTTTGCAGGAGCTTGGTTACAACAAGAGGAAGGGATTTAGTGGTCAGTGGACTGCTTCCGCTGTCATCCAAAGTTTTTGAACTTGTCACTGACTTATGATGAATGCGCTGCAGGTGACGTATAAGGGAGGATGTTCCGAGGTGGTTAACGTCCTTACCCCTACTTATTACAGCTTGACAAAGGCAACACACGGCTTGACACCTGTTGTCCGCATTTGTGTTGAAATAATTCCACACCGAAGAGCTGATTTTTTTTGTATTTTGACCAGGCATGTCAATGGCCATATTCGTCCCACGGACAACAGGTGTCTCCCCGGGTGCCTGACTTAAACAAACCACCTCACCATCAGAATCCTCCTTGTCAATTTCCTCCCCAGCGCCAGCAACACCCATATCCTCATCCTGGTGTACTTCAACAGTGACATCTTCAATTTGACTATCAGGAACTGGACTGCGGGTGCTCCTTCCAGCACTTGCAGGGGGCGTGCAAATGGTGGAAGGCGCAAGCTCTTCCCGTCCAGTGTTGGGAAGGCCAGGCATCGCAACCGACACAATTGGACTCTCCTTGGGGATTTGTGATTTAGAAGAACGCACAGTTCTTTGCTGTGCTTATGCCAGCTTAAGTCTTTTCATTTTTCTAGCGCGAGGATGAGTGCTTCCATCCTCATGTGAATCTGAACCACTAGCCATGAACATAGGTCAGGGCCTCAGCCGTTCCTTGCCACTCCGTGTCGTAAATGGCATATTGGCAAGTTTACGCTTCTCATCAGCCGCTTTCAATTTTGATTTTTGGGTCATTTTACTGAACTTTTGTTTTTTGGATTTTACATGCTCTCTACTATGACATTGGGCATCGGCCTTGGCAGACGAAGTTGATGGCATTTCATCGTCTCGGCCATGACTAGTGGCAGCAGCTTCAGCACGAGGTGGAAGTGGATCTTGATCTTTCCCTATTTTAACCTCCACATTTTTGTTCTCCATTTTTTAATGTGTGGAATTATATGCCAGTATCAATAGCAATGGCCTACTACTATATATACTGCGCACAACTAAAATGCACCACAGGTATAGAATGTAGATGGATAGTATACTTAATGATGACACAGAGGTAGGTACAGCAGTGGCCTTCCGTACCGTACTGCTATATATAGTATACTGGTGGTCACTGTGTCAGCAAACTGCAAAACTAAAATGCACCACAGGTATAGAATGTAGATGGATAGTATACTTAATGACGACACAGAGGTAGGTACAGCAGTGGCCTTCCGTACCGTACTGCTATATATACTGGTGGTCACTGTGTCAGCAAACTGCAAAACTAAAATGCACCACAGGTATAGAATGTAGATGGATAGTATACTTAATGACGACACAGAGGTAGGTACAGCAGTGGCCTTCCGTACCGTACTGCTATATATACTGGTGGTCACTGTGTCAGCAAACTGCAAAGCTAAAATGCACCACAGGTATAGAATGTAGATGGATAGTATACTTAATGACGACACAGAGGTAGGTACAGCAGTGGCCTTCCGTACTGCTATATATACTGGTGGTCACTGTGTCAGCAAACTGCACAACTGAAATGCACCACAGGTATAGAATCTAGATGGATAGTATACTTAATGACACAGAGGTAGGTACAGCAGTGGCCTACTGTACTGTAATGCTATATATTATATACTGGTGGTCACTGGTCAGCAAAACTCTGCACTGTACTCCTCCTATATAATATTATACTGGTGGTCCCCAGTCCCCACAATAAAGCAGCACACTGAGCACAGATATGGAGTGTTTTTCAGGCAGACAACGTATACTGGTGGTCACTGTCAGCAAAACTCTGCACTGTACTCCTGCTATATAATACAGCTGCTCCCCAGTCCCCACAATTAAGCAGTGTGAGCACAGATATATGCAGCACACTGAGCACAGATAAGGAGCGTTTTTTTCAGGCAGAGAAAGGATAAAACTGGTGGTCACTGATTAGCAAAACTCTGCACTGTACTCCTCCTATATAATACAGCTGCTCCCCAGTCCTCCCCACAATTAAGCAATAAAGCACAATCAAGTTCACCAATAACGGAGAGGACGCCAGCCACGTCCTCTCCCTAACATTTCCAATGCACGAGTGAAAATGGCGGCGACGCACGGCTGCTTATATAGAATCCGAATCTCGCGAGAATCCGACAGCGGGATGATGACGTTCGGGGCGCGCTCGGGTTAACCGAGCCATACGGGAGAATCCGAGTATGGCTCGGACCCGTGTAAAATGGGTGAAGTTCAGGGGGGTTTGGTTTCCGAGAAACCGATCCCGCTCATCACTAATAAATATATATATATATATATATATATATATATATAAAATGTGTGGGGGGGTGTTTTAGCATCTATGATAAGTCAGGCATTCCCAACCATGGTTCTCAAGGCACAATAACAGTGCAGTTTTTAGGTATAGCCAGGCTTCAGCACAGATGGCTAAATCTGAATAACTGTGGTACAGTACTACTGCAGTCACCTGTTCTCAAGCATGGATGTCACCAAAACCTGCAATGTCAGTGTGCCTTGAGGTCTGAGGTTGGGACTGCCTGAACTAACTCCTCAAAGATATGTGTTATTTTCACATATTATCATTGTTAATAAGCATTCACATATTTTGATCATATTTGATCAATGATAATCTGTTGTGTCATATTCTGCTATACTTGTCTTTACATTCACTTCATTATCGTATTTCATAAGAGGGTCTGTAGTTCTTTATCATGGATTGCACTACGCAGAATATTACATTATTCACAGTAAAGGAGGGGAATGAATAAGGGGCGGGAGAGAAGACAGGGGAGGGAAGTGGGATGGAGCAGGACAGTGTATGCAGCAGCAGTAGTCTGTGACTCTCAACCTACTAGCACAGCACACGGAAGGACAGAGCTTAGGTTTGTTAGCTTTTCATGTTAACTTTGTTAAACATATAATTTTATGCATATACTACAGTGTTGTAAGAAGGAAAAGGGAGATTCACATGGAAATTTCAGACTTTGAAAAGGAAAAAAACAGGTTGAGACCAGGAAATCTGAAAATGAAAAGTGTAAACACTGGTTACAAAGCACGCAGCCTCTGTTCTTGTTTATTAGATGGGGTATAATAACATGTCGGAGCACTGCTGTGTATTAGTAACATGTCCATTATTAATCTCTATGCTTCTACTGCAGGATCCTTAGCTGTCTGCAGTGAAAGTCTCCAGAAATGTCCAGATCACAGAGGAGTTTGAAGAAGGGTAAGTGCGTGTTATATGGGTGTAGTGCTGAGCTTGTGTGTATGTGGACATTGCCTTCATATAACAATCATTTGGGACAGGGAGAAGAGATAATCCAGGATTTTTGTCAGGAGATTCAGTATGATGTATAGAGTCACCAACCTTATGTACAGGTCTTTCTGGGGGCATGCATACTGTAACGGTTATATGGGTCATATATATGACTGTAACTATTTGACAGCAGGCCATCACTTGGCAGTATGCTTACTGTAATGACAGGTCTGGAACAATTTATGCAGCTAGACAGATACCCGAGCATGCAGAGCTGTATTTATTATCTGACAGTCTACAGCCTTCTATTCATTTCTGTTTTGCAGTAATGCAAGTTTAGATATTTAAGCAAATATATTATCTAAACTGTAGTGTATATTTGTATTTGATTATCTGTTTACTACATTTTATTTTCTATTTGTGTATGGATTTTGGTTTCTACAAAAGGATTGCCTCTATGAAATACACAGTCCCTGATTCTAATTTGGAAGAAAAAATAGGATTTTGGTTAAATCCTTTTCTCTGAGTCCATAGGGGATACTGGAGCTGCTGTTTACAGTGGGGAATAGATAGGGTCCGAGAGGCGGTGCACTTTAAAATTTAGTGTGTGTGTGTTGGCTCCTCTCCTCTATGCCCCTCCCATCAGACCCAGTTTCAGAAACACTGTGCCCGAAGAGAACGGACTAGACTGGAGAGGAGGAGAATTTAAGGAGAACAGACAGAACAGGAACATATATACAAGAAGGGGCAAAAGAAACTCTCTTTTTCTGGGGGCACTCTTATAGTTATAAAATGTAACTTTTATTACTGTACTTTAAAAACAATACGTATTGTAATCACATACAGATAGACAAACATCACATATAACATATAGTTGTAGATAATAGCAGAGATGATTATCTTGCTGCAATATATGCTTCAAATAGACAATGTGTAGTTCACTGATAATTCAGAAAGCTTGAGCTGAATAATTATTTTTCTTTTTCAAAACTGGTGCCATATTTTCAAGGTCTCAGATAATTCCTATTGATACTGTAGGTAACACAGTTCACAGTGCAGATACTGTATACAGCTGGTAAGGAATAATAATGACTCCAAATAACAATCACCAATGAGTCCACACCCCAGAATATCTCACAAAATTGCCAAATAGTTGATGATATCAGTCCTTAATGTCAATATTGCTGATTAATAATATGCAATGTGAGGGTACAGGCAACCTTGTATTTTGACACTAATTGGTGCAGCTGCTGCTCTCTGTGTGCAGGGGCATTTATAGTGAGTGAGCGCGTCCCACAGTGTCACAGGGTTTGGAATGAGTATAATTTGGTGCTTCTGCTGTTGTAGTGTAACAACCTGAGTGCCCTGTTGTATTCAGCGCAGGGGCCTCAGTAGATCATTTCCCACAATGAGAGAGCGCCGACGTTGAAGATGATAGTGTCAGAAAAGATATAGAATAAAGACACACGGGCTGCCCTCAGAGTATGCTGCTTCCCTGCATATGCCACTGGTATTGGTGCAGGGTGAGCAATACTCTGACCTATTGTGATGTGTATGGAAAACAGAAAGGTCAGCGGTAGTTTTCTGTGCTCCAATGGCTGGCCGGTCCCTGGTGCCTAATGGTATTGCAGGGTCTCTAATCATGTCCTGCAGCACTTCTCACAGCGTCCTGAAAGCAAGGAGGTACCTGTTCAGAGTATGAGTATCGCAGCGGTGAATTTGCTGTTCAGTCCGGCTGTGTGATTCACACCCTAATTGATACACCTGTGCTCAGGTCTCCCCCCTCCCCTTTTCCCTTCAAATATCAGAACAGGAACATAATAAGAGAATTGAACAGCTGATACAATCAAGCAAACACACAATCAACAGGTCTGCAGGAGGAAGACTGCACTGGGTGGGCGTCCAGTATCCTCTAAAGATGCAGACAAAAGGATTTAACGGTGAGTACCAAAATCCCATTTTCTCAGTCATCCATAGGGGCTGCTGGAGCTGCTGTTTACAGTGGGTACGTCCCAGAGCTCCCATCCGGGTGGGAGTGTGCTGTGAACCCTGCAAGAAAGAGCGCCCAAACTGAGAGTCAGGCGTTGCCAAGGTATCAAACCTATAAATCTTTACAAAAGTGTTGCTTCCCGACCAGGTAGCAGCACGGCATAAATGAATCGCGGAAACTCTCCAGGCAGCCACTCAGGAAGAACCCACCGAACGGGTAAAATGAGCCGTAACGGAGGACAGCAGAGGCTTAGACACCCAAGAATAAGCCTGTTGAATAGTACATTTGATCCAACGGGCTATGGGCTGTTTCGAGGCAGTCCAGCCCATCTTATTGGTGTCATTGAGGATAAACAGGGAGTCTGTTTTCCATATGGCGGTAGACTTCTGCACATAGATACGTAGGGCCTGTACCACGTCCAGAGCCTGCCTAGTGCGTAATTAAGCCCTGTCGGCATGGAAGATGAGGCAAGGAGGTTTGCAGGACAGGGCCCCCAGCTCAGACACCCTCCGAGCCAAGGACAAGACAAGGAGAGTAGCTGTTTTCCACGTGAGATATTTGAAGTCTGTTGTCTCCAACGGTTCAAACAACGAACACTGGAGGAAATCCAGGACAAGTCCCTAGGAGAAGTTGGCGCAGTAAACGTGGGTTGGATACATAACACCCCCTGCAAAAACGTTTGTATGTCCAGCAGAAAGCCCAACCGTTGTTGGAAGAAGATCGACAGGGCTGAAATCTGAACTTTTAGAGACCCCAGTCGTAATCCAGGTTCCAAACCCGCCTGAAGGAACCTTAAGACATGACCCAACCAGAAAACCGTGGATGGATAACCTTTCCGTTCACACCAGGGAACATGAGCCTTCCAAATGCGGTGGTAATGCTTGGAAGTAACCTCCTTTCTGGCGCGAAGCATGGTAGGAATCACCGACTGCAGTATGCCTTTCCACGCTAGTAATGCATTTTCAATAGCCACCCCATGAAACGTAGCTGCCTTAAGTGTGGATATAAGAAAGGACCTTGCTGAAGAAGATCGTCCTGAAGGGGCAGGGGCCATGGGTCATCGACAAGAAGATCGTACAGGTTGGCATACCACACCCTGCGAGGCCAATCCGGAGCGATGAGAATCGTCAATACACCCTCTCGTTTTGCAAAGTTCCAAAAATGGAGACATTAAATTTCCACCACCTCTGGAGAGTAACCCGCACCAAGATAAAAGATGGCGCTATTACGACCAAAAAGTTGGGGTAGACCCTTGGTCCTTCCTGCTAGGCCTCCCCATTGCTAACGCACCTCCAAACTCCGGTAAACTACTGACACAGATTCTAAACGCGGCTAGGTGTTCAATTGCCCTCCAATGGAAACAGAGGGAGCCCCCCCCTATTAAACAGGTCATCAACAAAGTATGGTACCTCGCAAGCATGGAAAAAAAATCACTGCATACCTTCATAATAGATCTTTCCAGTTTCTCCTGAGTTGGGAACTATGGTTCGACTCTCAGGCTCCCGCAGGTGGAATACGATCCCCCGGAGGCTCGATGGCTCTCCTACTATGATCTCTGTAACCTCCTTACCTGACAAATAGATATAGGCTTACCCTTAAATTGACCTCTTCGTGTTCCTCAAGTAGCACTTTCCCGTTTTGTACTAGCGCCCTGTACGAGGTCAGCGGACTGCGGGGGCGCGCCGGCGGTGCCTCCAACCCTGTCTCTCCCCCCCCCCCTATTCTATTCCCCCCCCCGTCTTTTCCCGTCTTCCCTTCTCTCTCTTCATGCTCTCTCTCTCTTTTGTCTTTTTCATTATATTGCTATAGTTACGAGTCTAATCTCCGGTTTCCAAACGACTGAATAGCCTCTGTTCACCACGTAGCATAATTCATTGCTGTTTCTCGTTCTAACAAATGTATGGTTAATGGCTCTTATTCTATTTTTTTTTTTCTCCTCTTTTCGCATGTTGGGAACCGCATGTTCTTTGTATTACGGTTATATCTCTGCTTCTGGTAGTATATTGTTACACGAAGCAGCTCACCCCACGTGTGGTGGGGAGCTGTTGTGATATTTATAACCTGAAAATTAAAATAAACAATTAAAAAAAAAAAAAAGTTGGGGTACCTTCCTAACTATTTTTTAATATACAGCTGTGTGTGAGTATCAGGTTCTCCACATTGGTATGTGATTAAGGTTCATATGGTGCTACCAACTGGTTTAGATAGGGATATATTATCAGATCCCCACAGTAAGGGGACAAGAGAGAGAAACCAGTTATAAATGGGGTGCACACAACCCAACTAATAACAAAAATGATGCTTTATTAAGAATTAATTGAAGCTCCCCTGTATTGATATTATCCAATGGAGGCTTAAATGCCCACATACACCTAGCAATATAATTTTAAAAAATATTCTTTGTCATATAGGGACTTAACCGTCCTATATTGTTTGACGAGCAAAGTATTAAAATCAGACAAATGTGAGAGAGAATGAAAAAACTCACATTAATTAATCCAGAGCGTATTCATTTCTATATTTCCTTGCTGATATGCAATCCACTATTAAAATTATAAATATACATGTGCACTGTCTGATCTCAATGTGCAGCTGCACCGTTATTGGAATTATACCATCTCCACTGTTGTAAATACCTGCCTTTGTCTGCCTTGCAGTGGTAGTAAAATCAATGTAATTTTATATATATATATATATATATATATATATATACAGGTTGAGTATCCCATATCCAAATATTCCGAAATACGGAATATTCCGAAATACGGACTTTTTTGCGTGAGAGTGAGATAGTGAAACCTTTGTTTTTTGATGGCTCAATCTACACAAACTTTGTTTAATACACAAAGTTATTAAAAATATTGTATTAAATGTTCTTCAGGCTGTGTGTATAAGGTGTATATGAAACATAAATGAATTGTGTGAATGTAGACACACTTTGTTTAATGCACAAAGTTATAAAAAATATTGGCTAAAATTACCTTCAGGCAGGCCCGGCGCTACCCGCTCAGCGAAGGGATGCAGTGCAGGGAGGCGCTGGGACGGATAGGCGCTTCCCCTGCTCTGCATCCCTTCCCTGCTGCGCCGTCCTGTCCCCCCTCCTGCTGCTGCTGCTGCCAGTGCTGTGTCTGTCACTGTATGACAGGCACTGGCAGCGGGCACCTGCAGCATGAAAGGCCTCCTCCCTCCCCCGGGCCCTCACCTGGGCCCTCACCTGTGCTGTGTGACAGCGCCGCCGCCGAGTACGGGACAGAAGGGGGCGGAGCTACACGGGCCAGAAAGGGGCGTGGCTAAACGGTCCAGAAGGGGGCGGAGCTACACGGACCAGGCTGCTGTACAGAGGGAGACTGGCTTAGGTAAGTGGAGGGTGAGAGAGAAGTGTGTGTGTATATGGTGGGTGTGTATCATACTTGCCTACCTGACCCTCTCGATGAGGGAGAAAAAGCTCTGTTCCTGGACTTTCCTGGTAATGTATGATTGCCATCACCTGTGGTGAAACACCTTTCTTATCAATTAACTAGCTCACCACAGATGATGGCAATCATACATTACCAGGAAAGTCCAGGAACAGAGCATTTTCTCCCTCATGGAGAGGGTCAGGTAGGCAAGTATGGTGTGTATGTGTGTGTATATATGTGTGAATTGTGTGTTTGTGTGTGTGTGGTATGTCTGTGCGCGCGCTTTATGGACGCTACTACTGGGGGGGCATTACGTATAACGACGCTACTACTGGGGTGGGCATTACATGTAAGAACGCTGCTACTACTGGGGGGGGGGCATTACGTATAAGGACGCTACTACTACTGGGGGGGCATTACGTATAAGGACGCTATTACTACAGGGGTGCACTACGTATAAGGACGCTACTACTACTGGGGGGGGGGCATTACGTATAAGGACGATACTACTACTGGGGTGCACTACGTATAAGGACGCTACTACTACTGGGCGGGGGCATTACGTATAAGGACGATACTACTACTTGGGGGCATTATGTATAAGGACGCTACCATTACTGGGAGGGCATTACGTATAACAATGCTACTACTGGGGGGAGGGCATTACGTATAAGGATGCTACTACTGCGCGGAGCATTATGTATAAGGACGGTACTACTTCTGGGGGCGCATTACGTATAAGAACGCTACTACTACTGGGAGGGCATTACGTATAAGGACGCTACTACTACTGGGGGGACATTACGTATAAGGACACTACTACTACTGGGGGGGCATTACGTATAAGGACGCTACTACTTCTAGGGGGGAATTACGTATAAGGACGCTTCTACTACTGGGGGTGCACTACGTATAAGGACGCTACTACTACTACTGGGGGGTATTACGTATAAGGACGCGTCTACTACTGGGGGTGCACTACGTATAAGGACGCTACTACTACTGGGGGGCATTATGTATAAGGATGCTACTACTACTGGGGGGCATTATGTATAAGGACACTACTACTACGGGAGGGGGCATTATGTATAAGGATGCTACTACTACTGGGGGGGATTATGTGTAAGGATGCTACTACTACTGGGGGGGCATTATGTATAAGGACACTACTACTACTGGGGGGGATTATGTATAAGGATGCTACTACTACTGGGGGAGCATTATGTATAAGGACACTACTACTACTGGGGGGCATTATGTATAAGGACGCTACTACTACTGGGGGGGCATTATGTATAAGGACACTACTACTACGGGAGGGGGCATTATGTATAAGGATGCTACTATTACTGGGGTGCATTACACATAAGGACGCTACTACTACGGGTGGGGCATTACGTATAAGATTAATAAGATTGTGCTAGATTGTGGCGTAATTTTAAATGGGGGTACTATTGTGTGGCCATGCCCCTTACTTGTGAGACCACACCCCTTTTCCCGGCGCGCGCCAAAGGAATATGGGAGGGCGCAAATTTATAGTTTGCAGGGGGGCGCCGAACACCCTAGCACCGGCCCTGCCTTCAGGCTGTGTGTATAAGTTGTATATGTAACATAAATGCATTCTGTGCTTAGATTTAGGTCCCATCACCATGATATCTCATTATGGTATGCAATTATTCCAAAATACGGAAAAATCCCATATCCAAAATACCTCTGGTCCCAAGCATTTTGGATAAGGGAGCCTCAACCTGTATATATATATATATATATATATATATATATATATATATATATATATATAAAAGCACCATTTAGATTCAACTTGTATGTATCCATTCTTAGTTGCCAAATAGTGGCAGTGTATCTATATTGTAGCATTTCAATATAGAAGGACAAACTGTCAGTGGCACTGTATTAACATTGCAACATTTAGATACATGTGTTACTAATACTGTGTATCATCACCTTAAATAGTGGATTGCAGCATCCTCTTAGGGCTGTTTCACATGCAGCGTTTTTGCCCGGATGGCAAAAAGCCGGACTAACTTTGTCCGGTTTTTGTCATTCAGCAGAGTCATTCACACACAACGGCTTTGAGCCATGTGTAATGCTGTTGCGCATGTGCAGCAGCAGACACAGCTTGAAAAAAAACGTTGTGTGTGAAAGCTCCCATTCACACACACACGGTTCACTGCCTACAAGGACGGCACGGCCCCGGCACGGCAGCCGGACTTTTCAGTGGATATTTCTGGCTGCAACCAGTGGATATTTCCGGACGTGTGAAAGCACCCTAACCTTTACAATATGAATTACAATACCGGCACGGGAAAAAGCCATCCGGCTTTTTCCCGGCTCGCAAAAGCCGCCGCGTGTGTAATACCCCTAACTGTGAGAAATTAGCTCTATCATTTCACAAATTATCTGATTAATGGGGCAATTACAAATTAGATCTACTGAGTTAGTGCTGGCACAGCACTTCATCCAGCCTCAATTTTGGGGTTCATGAATGTATGGATAAGAAAGCACATATAATAATCAAAGGAATGGACACGTCTGCTAATTGTTTTTAATCTTTATTCACTATATTTGTTTTTTCAATCTTTCTCACATTTTTCTGATTTTAATACTTCACTCGTCAAACAATAAAGGACGGTTAAGTACCTATATGACAAAGAATATTTTTTTTACATTTTATTTCTAGGTGTATGTGGGCATTTAAGCCTCCAATGGATAATATCAATACAGGGGAGCTTCAATAAATTCTTAATAAAGCATCATTTTTGTTATTAGTTGGGTTGTGTGCACCCCAGTTATAACTGGTTTCTCTCTCTTGTCCCCTTACTGTGGGGATCTGATAATACACCCTCTAGTTTTTTTCGCTTCAGTACTCGAGGAAGCAGAGGAAAGGGAGGAAAAAGGTAGATCTTCCGGAAACACCAAAGAGTTGTTAGGGCGTCCACTGCCACTGCACCCGGATCCTGTATATGTGAACAATATCGGTTGAGTCAGTTGTTGTTGTGAGATGCTATCAAATCGATCTCTGGTGTCTACCACCGAGCGATGATCTGTTGGAACACCTGAGGGTGTACGCCCCATTCTCCAGGGTCTAGATCCTGTCTGCTCAAATAATCTGCCTCCCAATTGTCGACTCCGGGAATAAAAATTGCAGAGATTGTGGAGGCGTACTTCTCTGCCCATTGCAGGATCCTGGTTACTTCCCTCATAGCTGCCCTGCTTTTCGTACCGCCCTGGCGGTTGATGTATGCCACAGCCGTGGTGTTATCTGATTGTACTTGAACAGCGTGGCCCTGTAGTGGAGCTAAGGCCTGACGAAGGGCATTGAAGATTGCCATCAACTCCAGAATATTTATCGGGAGAGCAGCTTCCGTGCTGGACCAATGACCCTGAAAGTGAGAGCCTTAAGTCACCACCCCCCACCCTCTGATGCTGGTATCTGTGGTTAGGAGGATCCTGTTTCTTGTGGTGAAGGGTCGACCCGCCAGCAAGTGCGTGCTCTATAACTACCACAGTATAGACAGACAAGAGTGAGATGAAAGGCAGATTATCTGATGCATATGTAGATGCGAACCCATCTATTTGGAGAGTAGATCCAATTGAAATGGGCGGGAGTAAAACCATCCGTACTGAATAGCTTCAAAGGAAGCTACCATCTTGCCCAAAAGACGGATGCAGAGATGTATGGAAACTTGATGAGGTTATAGGACCAACCATACCATAGACTGAATGGCCTGGGCCTTGTCCAGAGGCTAGAAAACCCATTGCGACACAGCGTCTAGGATCATCCCCAGGAACTGCAGTCTTAGAGTGGGTTCCAGTTGAGACTTTTGAAAGCTGAGAATCCACCCGTGGTGGATGAGCAGATTCTGAGTGAGTGAAATGCTTTGGAGTAGCCATTCCCTGGAGGGAGACCAGATGGGGATGTGGAGGTAGGCATCCTTGATATCCAAAGAGACCAAAACTCCTGTTCCTCCAAACCTGCAATTACTGCCCGCATTGATTCCACCTTGAATCTGAAAACCCAAAATACGAATTCAGGGATTTCAGATTCAAGATAGGGGCACCACAAACAAATTTGAATATAATCCTTTGTTGCAGTGGTAAGGTGGCACAGGAACCACTACTGCCTGATCCAGGAGACTGTGAATGGCTTGCTGCAGAATTACCTGTTTTTCTTTTAAAACTGGCATACCTGAAGTGAAGAATCTATTCGGAGGAACAGTTTCGAAGTCAATTTTGTAACCTTGCTGAATGAGTTCCTTGACCCAGGCGTCTTGGCAGGTGCCCTCCCAGACATGACTGAAGTCCCTGAGATTAGCTCCCACCTTGGAATCTTCCCAGTGGGAGGGAAGACCATCATGCGGTGGACTTCTGTTCTGATGGAGCAGCAACAGTTGCTTGGCGTCCTCTACCTGTGGTACCACAAGAGGCGTGAGAGCCACCTCTGGCTGTGCCACGAAACCACGAGGGTCGAAAAGACCGGAAGGAGGGTCCCAAATAAGTACAGCGAGGAGGCGGGGCTGTAGAGGGAAGATAAGTGGATTTTCCTCCTGTAGCTTTAGATATCCACTTATCCAATTTGGCTCCAAATAGAGCATCGCCCGCGTAGGGGAGACTTTCAACCCCTCTTTTCGATTCTGCAACCGCAGACCACTGTTGGAGCCACAGCGCTCGGCGTGCGACACCTCCATAGCCGATATCCTGGAAGTGAGCAGTCCGATCTCTCTGAAGGCCTCACATAGATACACTGCAGATTCCTGGATGTGCTGTGACAAGGTGATTAACTCATCTTGGGACATATCACCCTGAATGCCAGAAGCAAGCTTCTGTGCCCATGCCTCTATGACCCTATTAACCCAGCAGCCAACTATCGCAGGGCGTAGTGAAACCCCCACTGCTGTGTACATATATTTAAGGGTGTTTTTCAACTTACTGTCAGACAAATCCTTTAGTGAATTAGCCCCTGGTACCGGAAGTATAATTTTCTTTGACAATCTAGATATTGTCGTATCCACTGGAGGAGGATTTTCCCAACGCTTTCTATTATCTGGAGGGAAAGGAAAAAAAGTAAGAATACGTTTAGGTATCTGGAATTTCTTGTCACGGTGTACCCAGGCCTCTTGAAATTGGCTATCCAATTCCTCTGATACATGAAAGGTTGCCAGTGATTTTTGCTTTTACCAAAAAAGGAAGGCTGAGCAGGTTCTGCCTCTTTATCTGGGAGGTTTAAGACATCCCTAACCATCTGTATAAAAGCAACCACCCTCTGAGAGGAAGTATTAAAATCTTCAATGTTTCCTCAAACTCACCCTCCTCTAGGGCCGGCATGTTGTCATCAACTGATGCATCAGATTGCAAGACCACTTTTTTGTCACAGGTTGAGCCAGGTGAGGCGAGCTGTGTTGTGAACCCATAGTGGTGACTAAAGTATCTACAGACTTGTTAAGTGCCAGGTCCCATCCGGACTCCGAGGCATGTGTGGGCTTCGCCTGAAGTTCCTGTCTGTCACGTTTGGCCGCAGCTAATTCAAATCAATGCCTGTAAGTGCCGACAGCCAGGCCGGAGAAGGGTCCTGAACCCCACTGTCTGTCTGAGAATCTGATTCTTCAGCACACTTTTCACAGAAAATTTAACTGAACACCCCTTACAAATTAACACTTTTCGTGATCCTTTTGTAGTATTCTTCCCTGCCATTCTCACAGTAACTGGCACACAATAAGCAAGAAGATATCAGACACAGTAATACCCCTTTCACACCGCACAAATAACCCGGTATCGACCCGGCATATTGCCGGGTCGACACGGGTCGGCCGTGCGGTGTAAAAGGGGCATAGCCGAAATCATTGGTCGCCTGACCCGGCAAATCATCCCGGGAATAAAGCAGTGTTATACCTGGGTTGAATACCGGGTCAGTGGCTGCGTAAACGGGCTCCCGGATCGATGCGTCCCGGGACACGTTTACTACAGCAGGGAGAGGCGGCGCGGAGATGATCTCATCTCCCAGCGCCGCCTCCACCTCCGCCCCCGGCTCTACCCCCCGCTGCTATGGCAACCCGCCCGGCATATTGCCAGGTCAGGGAAGCCTGCAGCAGCTGCCAATGCCGGATCCCACCTGGGAAGGACCCGTTTCCAATTACCGGGTGGGATCCGGCATTGGCAGTGTGAAAGGGGTATCAGTGAAGCAGCGGTTGATAGGAGAGAGCACCTGAGGGAAGGAGCCACCACCAGCCTGTATGCTTATACTAAGTAAAAGCACAGTCAGATATCAATAAATCACTCCAGATGGATCGCCTGTGAAAAAAAAAACCTTCTCCCGAAAACACACAGGTTCAGTGAAACCTGTGTATTTTCGTGTGAAACAGCCCCATTTTCGGACAATAATCGTAGACCACCTGTACATATATATTGTAGCAGAAATAGTTAAGAAATTAAAACTGTGGTGACATTTAATCTTCTGCACACTCACTAAATACATTTTAAAACAATTATAGCTACTTCATGCTATACTCTATTACAGTGGTTCTCAAGCTTGGTCCTCAGGACCCCAAACAGCTCACATTATCCAGGTCACCCGGCATGTGCACAGGTGTATTCATTACTCACTAACACATTTCAAAACCTAATTACCATAGAAATCTAGTACAAACCAAATGCGCTCGTATATGTAAACAGCCCGCACCCAGTAAACAAGGTATCACCTTTTACCTCAAACCAAATTTTTTTTTTTTACACACAACAAATCACTGTGTATTCAGGTGCTATATACTTATTTATTTTTGGTCACTGCTTGCGTCCTCTATGTATACCAAAAAAACTATATTAAAGATATAAGTGCAGAAAAAACATAGTGTAGATGTACGTCTTTCTCTTATAATGAAAAAGTTCCTTCTTGGACTCTTACCAATGTTAGTGGTTTACAATAATCGTAGACAACCTGTACATATATAAGGAGTGGACACTGCCGATTTCGGTATCCTCAAAGGAATAATTCTCAGATGTAAAGTGGAATGGAACATATGAAGAAAGAAAAAACTCCAATAGCGTAATACTGAATATTTACATTCAATCTCCTTAGAATCTAAATTCATAAACTCTTACCAGAGCATTTAGTCTACAAGAACTGTAGACATATGGACAAACATATGAGCGGACAATGCCAGTCACGATATCCTTTCATGCCACGCCAAACATCATAATCCGGTAAGACATGCAGAAAAAGAAATTGCTCCCAATAGTGTACTACAAAAATTTAATAAAAACAATTAAAAACAATACATCCCAATTAAGACAGTGGGTAAAGATGGCCTCTCACCAGATCATTTTGCCTACTAACAAGCAGACAAAAAGGTGTGTGTACAGTCTTGCAGGCACCCCTGGATGGAAGGTAAGTACCACAGAGAGAGTCCAACAAGTCCCCACTTCTCCTCACCAATGCGTTTTGAAACCAGGAAGGTTTCTTTTTCAAGGTATAGCTTGGCTGTAACATAACAAAATGTGGAAAAAGTGAAACGCTGTGAATACTTTTCAGATGCACTGTACAGTTTCTCTGTCCAAGTATGGTCTCCTGTGTGAGTTGTCGAGTGTCTATGTACACACCACTTTCAGTTGTCACACATGTGACACTAACATAACATGACAATAAGTGGGACCATCTCTGTGTGTGTGCTAAGACACCTCTTAGTCACCGCCCAGGAACACACACTACATTTTCAATACACTTGTCCCTGCATGAACTTGAAATTACAACAGCAACTCTGCACAGACACAATCGGGACAAATGCGCAGTGTGAATTAGACGCATTTGTAGAAGCCCTAATACATTTGTTATCGGCAGTGCATACACCTCTGGACCAGGTCAGTTCTGGTAATTCCATTACCATACAGGAACATGGCTAATTATCAAGATATTATATTGTGCCTCAGCAACAGCTGTCATTCTTGGAGTACTGTTAGATATTTCATAAGACAGAGGGTCTTTAGCTGAGGTAAGTCTTGCCAACAATCAGTATGCGACACACCATCTTCAGTCGCATCAGGTATCTTTAATATGCTCATGACTCTCTCTCCTAGGCATGCGCCCACAGAGGGCCAGATTAAGATCCCATTGGTCTGGATTGAGCCCCCTTCCGATCTTTGTTTATTAGAATAACTAGATAAATGCCTATTAGCATACTCTGGGTCCTTCAGTGCCCATTGGTCCACAGGCAGGAGGCTAGGCTGCATAATTGATAATCAGGTTGCGCATCCATGAGCAAGGTGGCCTATGTGGCTCTATCTGGATCTAGTCACTTAGGGGAATTGTAGTTTGTCTCCACTTGATTGTGTGACCATGGAGTCTTTGGGAGAATCCATGGTTGAAAGACCACTGCTTGTCTCTTTCGGAACCAGAATGGATAGTCCTCACAGAAGATTCCATCTTCATTGGTTGGTGCTCTATTCTTCCTGAAGACACTTGACTCCAGAATAAAATGGTCAGTTGTTCTGGAACTGAATGCAGTATAGAGTGCACAACACCTTAAGCACTTTTTTTATTTTTTTATTACAACAAACAACTCGTGATCATTTCTGAAATCTGAACTGTATGGTTTTCATAAAACACCAAATGCTCAAATGATGTTGACTTATTCTTGATCCAGCCCTGTTGCATATGCCTCTTCATAATACACAATTTGTCTAGGCTGCCATGAAATTTACTAAGCAACGGATGGAATTTTATTTACTTTTACTATCAATTCCTTAAAATACTCCATGGCAGTGCAATATCCCTTTCTGTGGTGTCTGTTTATGCTTGTCAGGGAAAGCCTGGGAAGTTTCTCAAGGACGGTAGGGGGAGGAGCCACAATAAATACTGTTGGGGAGGGAGTTATCATACTCATCATAAGATGATAAAGGGAAAAGTCCATTCATGTAGTCTGCCATAAAGTATTTCAAGGGAATTAAATGAATGGTAAATTTAATTATCTCTTTGCTTAATAGTGATTACAATTTTAGGATTACATAGAGTATACTAGAAGGTTTTAAACTGCTATAGTGTACCTAAGCTATTTATTACAGGCAGTGATGCCCCGGGGCCAGTACCAGAAGGAGTCGTTCGGCTTTACAGCATGAGATTCTGCCCCTTTGCACAGAGAGCCAGGCTAGTCCTCCTTGTCAAGGCAATAAGGTAAGCCATAAAATTCATTTCATTTTTTGACTATTCTCATTCATTGGTCTTCACATGTTTTCAGTTTCCCTATTTCTATAAAGCAACTACATTTTTAAGGGTAAATGTATTTGGGTGGGGTATATTTTGTCGACATTTACAATGACAGCATTCATAAGATCAAAATGGTTGTTACGTCGACCTGTGGCATGATGAAATTTACCATGTCGACATTCATCATCAACTCTTCCTCTAGTGCCTAATCTTGCCCAGGGCCGTCTTTTCGTATGGACTCAATGGGCAGTTGCCCAAGGGCCCCAGGAGTATAAGGTCCTAGGCTGATAGCTGAGGGTGCCCTTTTTCCAGGGGTACCAGATTTTTGAAAATCGTCCCTGGGGAACTGGTAATATCCGACTTCTAATCAGTGGTCCCCATCCGAGCCTGTTAATTGCTCTTCCCAGCCAGATATATCAGGTTCTGTCTGACTTAGAGTTTTTCTGAGTTCTGAGTGTATTCTACAAAAGCTGGGACTCTCCTCTTTTGGTGGACACTGGCAGCTTGTCTCTATTATGCCCAGAACAAGAGATATCAGCCTTCCAGCAGCTGGTCCCTGCTCCAGCTTCACATGCCTGGTATGCAGTTTTATATTTTCGTCTGTGGATTGCTCTGGCTCCTGAACTCTGATCCGCAAGTCCCCAGTCCCTCCTGAAAGGTGGGACTCTCTAGTTTATTATCCCATTGAAAGCCAAAAAAATCTATTTCCAGGAATTGTATATACAGTATCTGCAATCAAGCAAGCTGCCCTTCCAATGGAAAATGATGCCCACTCCATTATCCACCCCTTCTCTTCGTATTAAACCCAGACTGTGTGTCTCAAAATCTATGCATTCCAATGTGCGCGTGCTGGCACAGTAAAAGCGGCTATCAACCGCACTGTGTGACCTCACTCTCCGTGGGTCATCGTTACCTACTGCACACAGCGGGGTTGATAGCCACTTTTACTGTGCCAGCACCTGCACATGGGAATGCATGGATTTTGAGACACACAGTCTGGGACCAATTGTCGCTACATACACCTGAGTCCATGTCCAACCGCAGCGCTGATCCCGGGACACGGAGGAACGGAACCAGACACCATTCCTCCCATCTATTAGAGTCAGTGGTATCATCTATATCCTAGCTTTTGTGTTCTTCATACATACAACAGCGACGGTAAACTGCTTCCATCTAAGTGCCCTTGCTGTTGTATTACACTGGGGTTCACTGTTTGAACCAATATCAACTTTAATTATTGGCCAACGCATATTTCAAATTCACTCTGTGGTCATTTCATTATCCAAATCAACTAGAACAATTGGATATTTCATCTGGATAATTTACTTTTATGTAATTGTGTTTTTATATGATAAATTATTTCATGTACAAATTATATTTTTTTTATATAATAGTTTTTATTGAATTTTCCAGAAACATAAACAGAAAATCAAGAGTAATAGTACACATTACATGAAATGTCAATAAACGTTGGCGGAAATGAGCAAACAACAGAAGTTTGCACAATACATTAACCTTAAGGTAAAGTGCTCAATTCACCAAACGTGCACTACTAACCCTGGTAACAAACAAAGAAAATACACAACAGAAACGGAACAAGAAGAACAACAAATAATGCAGGTAGGAAGGTGAGAGAAGGAGAGAGACAAGACAGTGACACACAAGGGGACAGAAAGACAAAGGTAGAGCTCTACTATAATTGAGTTCCCAGAAACGGCATAATCAAGTAGTGGAACAAAGAAGTAAGTGTGAAGCGTCAGTTATGACAGGTAGTATCAGAATGAGGGGAGTATAATTGCGACAAATCTGTGGGATCATTGGCAACCAAGGGAAGACCCCGCCGCTCCCGAAATTCCTTCCATTTCAGCCATTTTCTTTGAACTGAGGTAGGCAATATAGAGTACACACCTCCTGCCGTCTCAAATAAGAAATGCTTGTGGGTATTATTAACAATTGTGTGAATAGTGGGTATTGACCGTGATTTCCACATCTGTCCGATTGCCGCCTTAGTGGATATAAGGACATGGCCAGCAATATATCTGTCAGATTGCAGTAGATCATATGAGGAATAATGAAACAAAGCAAACATGGGACTCACAGGCACCCCCACACCCAGCACCTCTCGTATGAGAGAGAACACTTCGGTCCACAGCGGCCCTAAGATCGGGCACTCCCAGAAGATATGTAAAATATTGCCTACACAACCACAATTTCTCCAGCATAGCTGGGAAACCGAGGGCCAAATGCTATGAAGCCGCTGCGGAGTAAAGTACGCCCTGTGGCATAATTTATAAAACATTTCGGAATGTTGGAGGCATCTAGAAACCCTGAAACACATCGAGGAAATGGTGTCCCACTCCTCTTCTCTAAGAACAATAGAAAGATCTCTTTCCCATTTCAACCACTTTTAGTCAGAAGGACAATGTACTGATACCATTTAGAAACCCACCTCTATGTGCAGGGGAGGACAGTCTAGGGCAGAGGTTCTCAAACTCGGTCCTCGGGGGCCCACACAGTGCATGTTTTGCAGGTAACCCAGCAGGTGCACAGGTGTATTAATTACTCACTGACACATTTTAAAAGGTCCACAGGTGGAGCTAATTATTTCATTTGCGATTCTGTGAGGAGACCTGCAAAACATGCACTGTGTGGGCCCCCGAGGACCGAGTTTGAGAACCTCTGGTCTAGAGTATATGGGAGCAGGTAGGGGAACGGGACCTCTCGTCCCTCCAGCGCATGAATAAAGCCAGTGGCGTATATTTGTAAGTATTTAAAGAAGTCACGTTTTGGTATATTTGAGTTGGTTTGTAAGCTAGAGAAGGTAACTAAGCCTCCTTCCGAGCAGAGGTCCTTCAAATGCACAATCCCAGCATCTACCCAATCGTCCAGCGCAAGATTAGGTATAATACAAGCAATAGTTCCTTCTGGTAAGTCAGCCGACGGCAGCGAAATAACCGGATCAGAAGCAACCACCGAATGCCAAAGCTTCAAGGTACTTCTAATCGCTTCCTCCGGGCCCTGCCATTTTGGGACGCTATGGATGGGCAGCAACAAGAGATCCCGTATATCAAGCAACCCCAAAAAAAGACCGTTTAATAAGAACCCATGGTTTGGTATTGTGCATAGTGAACCAGTCTCAGGCTTGACTGAGAAGACAGGCGGAGTGGTACGCCTCCAGATTAGGGTAAGCTATACCTCTGACATTCTTGGGCAAAATCAAAACCTGCCTAGCAATGCGGGGTCTAGACCCCTTCCAAATAAACTGAGAGATAAGTTTGTTGGCCCTTACATTAAGAGTTTTGGGAAAGTTGCGAGGGATAGCCCGAAACAGGTATAAGAGTTTAGGGAGCAAGATCATTTTAGTTGCAGAAATACGCCCTAGCCAGGAAATTTCGTGAAGGGACCATTCTTTAATTACATTTTCAAATGCGCTTAATAAGGGTATATAATTACAGTCATATAAGTCCCTATCAAGAGAGAGATGAATACCCAGATACTTGATGGATCTCCCTTGCCAAGCATATCTATGTCTGTCCTTAAGCGAAGCAATAGTGCATGGTGAAATGTGGAGCGGTAAAGCTTCCGTCTTGGAAGTGTTTAATTTATAGTAAGAAATTCTGGAATATCAATTTAGGATAAGATGAAGGGCAGGGAGGGAGGTGTCAGGGTGGGTCAAACAGAGCAGAATGTCATCAGCAAATAAGCTGATCTTGTGAGTCAGACCCTCTATCTCAGGACCTGTAACTGCCTCCTCAGCCCTAATGGTCTCGGCTAAAGGTTCGATAGCTAGGGCAAATATGAGGGGCGACAAGGGGCAGCCTTGTCTAGTGCCATTCAATATATCAAATCTCCCCAACAGATATCCATTAACAAACACCCTTGCAGAGGGAGTGGAATACAAAGCAAATATAGAATCCAAAAACCTCCCAAGAAATCCAAACTTACATAGAACAGCCCTCAGATATCCCCAATGGAGTCTGTCGAACGCCTTCTCGGCGTCCAATGAAAGAATTAAAAATAAGAATTTACTCACCGGTAATTCTATTTCTCGTAGTCCGTAGTGGATGCTGGGAACTCCGTAAGGACCATGGGGAATAGACGGGCTCCGCAGGAGACTGGGCACTCTAAAAAAAGATTAGGTACTATCTGGTGTGCACTGGCTCCTCCCTCTATGCCCCTCCTCTAGACCTCAGTTAGGGAAACTGTGCCCGGAAGAGCTGACATTACAAGGAAAGGAAATTTTGAATCCAGGGTAAGACTCATACCAGCCACACCAATCACACCGTACAACTTGTGATAACCTAACCCAGTTAACAGTATGAACAACAACTGAGCCTCACTAAACTGATGGCTCATAGCAATAACCCTTAGTTAAGCAATAACTATATACACGTATTGCAGAGAGTCCGCACTTGGGACAGGCGCCCAGCATCCACTACGGACTACGAGAAATAGAATTACCGGTGAGTAAATTCTTATTTTCTCTGACGTCCTAGTGGATGCTGGGAACTCCGTAAGGACCATGGGGATTATACCAAAGCTCCCAAACGGGCGGGAGAGTGCGGACGACACTGCAGCACCGAATGAGCAAACACAAGGTCCTCCTCAGCCAGGTTATCAAACTTGTAGAACTTTGCAAATGTGTTTGAACCCGACCAAGTAGCAGCTCGGCAAAGCTGTAATGCCGAGACCCCTCGGGCAGCCGCCCAAGAGGAGCCCACCTTCCTCGTGGAATGGGCTTTTACCGATTTTGGATGCGGCAATCCAGACGCAGAATGAGCCTGCTGAATCGTGTTACAGATCCAGCGAGCAATAGTTTGCTTTGAAGCAGGAGCACCCAGCTTGTTGGGTGCATATAAGATAAACAGCGAGTCAGTCTTCCTGACTCCAGCCGTTCTGGAAACATATATCTTCAAAGCCCTGACTACGTCCAGCAACTTGGAGTCCTCAAGTCCCTAGTAGCCGCAGGCACCACAATAGGTTGGTTCAAATGAAACGATGACACCACCTTTGGGAGAAATTGGGGACGAGTCCTCAATTCTGCCCTGTCCATATGGAAGATCAGATATGGGCTTTTACACGACAAAGCCGCCAATTCTGACACACGCCTAGCCGATGCTAAGGCCAACAGCATGACCACTTTCCACGTGAGATACTTTAGTTCCACGGTTTTAAGTGGCTCAAACCAGTGTGATTTCAGGAAATCCAACACAACGTTAAGATCCCAGGGTGCCACTGGTGGCACAAAAGGGGGCTGGATATGCAGCACTCCCTTTACAAATGTCTGAACCTCAGGCAGTGAAGCCAGTTCTCTTTGAAAGAAAATGGATAGGGCCGAAATCTGGACCTTTATGGACCCCAATTTTAGGCCCATAGTCACCCCTGACTGTAGGAAGTGCAGGAATCGACCCAGCTGGAATTCCTCCGTAGGGGCCTTCCTGGCCTCACACCAAGCAACATACTTCCGCCATATACGGTGATAATGTTTTGCTGTCACGTCTTTCCTAGCTTTTATCAGCGTAGGAATAACTTCATCTGGAATGCCTTTTTCCGCTAGGATCCGGCGTTCAACCGCCATGCCGTCAAACGCAGCCGCGATAAGTCTTGGAACAGACAGGGCCCTTGTTGCAGCAAGTCCCGTCTGAAAGGCAGAGGCCATGGGTCCTCTGTGCGCATTTCTTGCAGTTCCGGGTACCAAGTCCTTCTTGGCCAGTCCGGAACAATGAGTATTGTTCTTATTCCTCTCTTTCTTACTATTCTCAGTGCTTTTGGTATGAGAGGAAGAGGAGGAAACACATATACCGACTGGTACACCCACGGTGTCACTAGGGCGTCCACAGCTATCGCCTGAGGGTCCCTTGACCTGGCGCAATAACGTCTTAGCTTTTTGTTGAGGCGGGACGCCATCATGTCCACCTGTGGCCATTCCCATCGGTTTGGAAAACTTCTTGATGAAGTCCCCACTCTCCCGGGTGGAGGTCGTGTCTGCTGAGGAAGTCTGCTTCCCAGTTGTCCACTCCCGGAATGAACACTGCTGATAGTGCTTGCACGTGATTCTCCGCCCATCGAAGAATCTTTGTGGCTTCCGCCATTGCCATCCTGCTTCTTGTGCCGCCCTGGCGGTTTACATGGGCGACCGCCGTGATGTTGTCTGACTGAATCAGCACTGGCCGGTTTCGAAGCAAAGGCTCTGCTTGACTCAGGGCATTGTAAATGGCCCTTAGTTCCAGTATATTTATGTGTAGAGAAGTCTCCAGACTTGACCACAGCCCTTGGAAGTTTCTTCCCTGAGTGACTGCCCCCCACCCTCGGAGGCTTGCATCCGTGGTCACCAGGATCCAGTCCTGTATGCCGAACCTGCGGCCCTCGAGAAGGTGAGCACTCTGCAGCCACCACAGAAGAGACACCCTGGCCCTTGGGGACAGGGTGATCAGCCGATGCATCTGAAGATGCGATCCGGACCACTTGTCCAACAGATCCCACTGAAAGATCCACGCATGGAACCTGCCGAAGGGAATGGCTTCGTATGAAGCCACCATCTTTCCCAGGACTCGCGTGCAGTGATGCACCGATACCTGTTTTGGTTTCAGGAGGTCCCTGACCAGAGATGCTAATTCCTGGCCCTTCTCCACCCGGAGAAACACCTTCTTCTGTTCTGTGTCCAGAATCATGCCCAGGAAAAGCAGACGCGTCGTAGGAATCAGCTGCGACTTTGGAACATTCAGAATCCAGCCGTGCTGTAATAACACTTCCTGAGAGAGTGTCACGCTGAACAACAACTGCTCCCTGGACCTCGCCTTTATGAGGAGATCGTTCAAGTACGGGATAATTATAACTCCCTTCTGCCGAAGGAGTATCATCATTTCGGCCATTACCTTGGTAAATATTCTCGGTGCCGTGGACAGGCCAAACGGCAACGTCTGGAATTGGTAATGACAGTCCTGTACCACAAATCTGAGGTACTCCTGGTGAGGTGGGTAAATGGGGGACATGCAAGTAAGCATCTTTGATGTCCAGTGACACCATAAAATCCCCCTCTTCCAGGCTTGCAATCACTGCTCTGAGCGATTCCATTTTGAACTTGAATCTCTTTATATAAGTGTTCAAGGACTTTAAATTCAGAATGGGTCTCACCGAACCGTCCGGTTTCGGTACCACAAACATTGTGGAATAGTAACCCCTTCCCTGTTGAAGGAGGGGGACCCTGACAATCACTTGCTGGAGGTACAGCTTGTGAATTGCCGCCCGCACTACCTCCCTTTCCATGGGGGAAGCTAGCAAGGCTGATTTGAGGTATGCGGTGGACTTAGTGGAAGCAGGGGAGGACTTTTGTTCCTGGGAACTTGCTGCATGGTGCAGCTTCTTACCTCTACCCCTGCCTCTGGCAAGAAAGGATGCACCCCTGACCCTCTTGCCTTTTTGGGAACGAAAGGACTGCATTTGATAATACGGTGCTTTCTTAGGCTGTGAGGAAACCTGAGGCAAGAAAGTGGACTTTCCAGCTGTCGCTGTAGACACGAGGTCCGACAGACCGTCCCCAAACAATTCCTCACCCTTATAAGGCAAAACCTCCATGTGTTTTTTAGAATCAGCATCTCCTGTCCATTGCCGAGTCCATAAGACCCTCCTTGCAGAAATGGACATAGCATTAATTCTAGAGCCCAGCAGGCAAATGTCCCTCTGAGCATCTCGCATATATAAGACGACGTCTTTGATATGGCCCAGGGTTAGCAAAAAAGTATCTCTGTCGAGGGAATCTATGTCGTCTAACAGAGTATCTGTCCACGCTGCTACAGCACTACACATCCAGGCTGAAGCAATAGCAGGTCTCAGTAGAGTACCAGAGTGTGTATACACCGACTTCAGGATAGCTTCCTGCTTTCTATCCGCAGGCTCCTTTAGGGCGGCCGTATCCTGAGACGGCAGGGCCACCCTTTTAGATAAGCGTGTCAGCGCTTTGTCCACCCTAGGGGATGTTTCCCAACGTAACCTGTCCGTTGGCGGGAAAGAGTACACCATCAGTAACCTCTTAGAAATCACTAATTTCTTATCAGGGGAACTCCACGCTTCTTCACACAATTCATTTAATTCATCAGATGGAGGAAAAGTCACTGGCTGCTTTTTCTCCCCAAACATATAAACCCTTTTGGTATTAACCGGGTTACTCTCAGAAATGTGTAATACATCTTTCATTGCAATAATCATGTATCGGATGGCCTTAGTCATTTTAGACTGTAAATGTGCCTCATTATCGTCGACACTGGAGTCGGACTCCGTGTCGGCATCAGTGTCAACCATCTGAGCTAGAGGGCGTTTATGAGCCCCAGACGGTTTCTGAGTTGCCTGGGCAGGGGCGGGCTGAGACCCCGGCTGTCCAAAGGCTGCAGCGTCATCAAACCTTTTATGTAACGAGTTTACATTGTCATTTAAGACCTTCCACATATCCATCCAATCTGGTGTCGGCCCCGACGGGGGCGATACCACACTTATCTGCCCTTGCTCCGCCTCCACCTAACCTTCCTCATCAAACATGTCGACACAGCCGTACCGACACACCGCACACACACAGGGAATGCTCAGACTGAGGACAGGACCCCACAAAGTCCTTTGGGGAGACAGAGAGAGAGTATGCCAGCACACACCACAGCGCTATATAACACAGGGATTTACACTGCTAATAAGTGATTTTCCCAATAGCTGCTTGTCTGTATCGATTTGCGCCTAAATTTATGTGCCCCCCCTCTCTTTTTAACCCGTCTTGTACCTGGATACTGCAGGGGAGAGCCTGGGGAGCGTGCTTCCAGCGGGCGGAGCTGTGAAGGGAAAATGGCGCTGCTGTGCTGAGGAAGAAGGCCCCGCCCCCTCAGTGGCGGGCTTCTGTCCCGCTTTCAGTGTATAATAATGGTGGGGTTTTTTACATATATACAGTGCTAGACTGTATATATGTATGATTTTGTGCCAAAGGTATCTCAATTGCAGCCCAGGGCGCCGCCGCCCCCCCCCCCCCCCCCCCAGCGCCCTGCACCCTACAGTGACCAGAGTGTGTAAGTGTGCTGGGAGCAATGGCGCACAGCTGCGGTGCTGTGCGCTACCTTAATGAAGACAGGAGTCTTCAGCCGCCGATTTCGACGTCTTCCAGCTTCTGTTCTTCTGGCTCTGCAAGGGGGACGGCGGCGCGGCTCCGGGAACGGACGATCGAGGACAGGTGCCTGTGTTCGAACCCTCTGGAGCTAATGGTGTCCAGTAGCCTAAGAAGCACAAGCTAGCTGCAAGCAGGTAGGTTTGCTTCTCTCCCCTTAGTCCCACGTAGCAGTGAGTCTGTTGCCAGCAGAAACTCACTGAAAATAAAAAACCTAATAAATACTTTCTTTTCTAGTAAGCTCAGGAGAGCCCACTAGGAGCACCCAGCTCTGGCCGGGCACAGATTCTAACTGAGGTCTGGAGGAGGGACATAGAGGGAGGAGCCAGTGCACACTAGATAGTACCTAATCTTTTTTTAGAGTGCCCAGTCTCCTGCGGAGCCCGTCTATTCCCCATGGTCCTTACGGAGTTCCCAGCATCCAGTAGGACGTCAGAGAAAGGGGCGTTTCATGTGCATTGCAATATTCTATAATGTTATAGACTCTCCAAGTGTTGTCCGGGGCCTGCCTGCCCGGGACAAAGCCAACCTGGTCAGCAGCTATGAGGGATGGCAGTAGTGATCAAAGGCGATTGGCGGTAAGCTTTGCAAAAAGCTTAACGTCTGTGTTCAACAGAGCAATCGGGCGGTAATTTTGAACAGAAGTAGGGGGTTTACCAGGTTTAGGAATAGCAACTATTTGTGCTTCAAGCATTTCCCTCGGAAACCGCCCCACATCTGATGCCTCATTAAAAACTGTCAACAGCACTGGGGCCAAGTCAGCCTTGTATGTTTTATAGAAATTAGATGGGAAGCCGTCAAGGCCTGGGGCTTTATCTCTCGGGAGATCATCAATAGCTGCCTCCAGTTCCTTTAAATTCCAAAGGGAGCAAAGGGACAGACAGGCCTCGGAGTCCAGCGTCGGGAGGGAGATATTTTTCAGAAAAGACTGGATTTCAGCCTCCATGGGCTGGGGGGTGACTGGGTCAGACTGTAAACTATAAAGTTGGGAATAATACTCTGCAAAGGTGTTCATAATATCATAGAGGTCAGACACTCTGGATCCCGTGGAGGAACAAACATAATGAATTCTGGCCCGAGCTCGTCTGCCTCGTAATTTCCGAGCCAAGAGTCGACCTGCCTTATTACCAAGCACATAAAATCTCTGGTTCAGTCGTGCAATATTACGTTGCACATCCCGAAGAGAGAAAACATTCACCATTTCCCTAGCGGCTAGCAGAAGCATGACAACAGATTTATTTTGTGGGTCAGCTTTATGGGTCAATTCCAATTTGGCAACTTCACTTTCAGCCAGCAAGTGCTCAGTTTGTTGAGAACGTTTAAGCCGAGAGGCTGTTTGAATGGCCGATCCCCGAACTACCGCCTTAAGGGAGCACCAGTTATTAAATATCGAGGAGTCCTCCGGCTTATTAGTATCTAAATAAAGCTGTATAGAACGTCGTATGGCGAGGGAAGCTTCAGAGTGACTAAGTAAGAAATTCCCCAACCTCCAGGGCCCTGGAGAGAATTTACAAGCCTCCGGGTCCCATATTACCAGTAGTGGGGAATGATCGGACCAAGTCATTGGCGATATAATTATTTCCCTAATAGTCAGTAGTGTCTCTTTATTAGTTAAAACAAGGTCAATCCTAGAATACGAGGAATGGACATGAGAGTAAAATGTATAGTCCCTTACCGTGGGATGTTTCGCCCTCCATGCATCATAAAGGTCGTATTCATCAAGTAGGTGGCGGAGGCCAGCCTTCCTATCTGGAGTGCTTTTATTCCTGGGCAAGGTATGTCTAGTAGAACGAGATCTATCCATACTAGGATCAACAACTAAATTAAAATCCCCCAAAATCATGACAGCCCCTTTAGCATGTTTCTGTACTAGGGAGCATAGTTTCTTGCAGAACGCTAGTTGGCCCGAGTTTGGTGCATAGCATGAGACTAGAGTGACCATAGTATTTTCAAGTAGCCCCATTAGCATGAGGTACCGGCCTTCCGGGTCTACAACTTGGGATTCTAGGGTGAAAGAGCAGTTCAGGGAGAAGAAGATCGCTACACCGGCTTTTTTTGTGGGGCCGTTAGCCATATAACAGGTAGGGAAATGGTTATCATGAAATCTAGGGAGGTCTAATTTCCTAAAGTGAGTTTCCTGTATTGCGACAACATCCGCCTTCATTTTATAGGAGGAGGACAAAGCCAGTTTACGCTTCTGTGGGGAGTTCAATCCCTTAACATTCAGTGACACTATTTTAACCATAATGGATTAATCGGGAGGCAGATCGACCGCTTAAACTAAAAAAATAAGAATTTACTCACCGGTAATTCTATTTCTCGTAGTCCGTAGTGGATGCTGGGAACTCCGTAAGGACCATGGGGAATAGCGGGCTCCGAAGGAGGCTGGGCACTCTAGAAAGATTTCAGACTACCTGGTGTGCACTGGCTCCTCCCACTATGACCCTCCTCCAAGCCTCAGTTAGGATACCGTGCCCGGACGAGCGTACACAATAAGGAAGGATTTTGAATCCCGGGTAAGACTCATACCAGCCACACCAATCACACCGTACAACTAGTGATATGAAACCCAGTTAACAGTATGAAACAACTGAGCCTCTCAACAGATGGCTCAACAATAACCCGATTTAGTTAACAATAACTATGTACATGTATTGCAGATAAACCGCACTTGGGATGGGCGCCCAGCATCCACTACGGACTACGAGAAATAGAATTACCGGTGAGTAAATTCTTATTTTCTCTGACGTCCTAGTGGATGCTGGGAACTCCGTAAGGACCATGGGGATTATACCAAAGCTCCCAAACGGGCGGGAGAGTGTGGATGACTCTGCAACACCGAATGAGAGAACTCCAGGTCCTCCTCAGCCAGGGTATCAAATTTATAGAATTTTGCAAACGTGTTTGCCCCTGACCAAGTAGCAGCTCGGCAAAGTTGTAAAGCCGAGACCCCTCGGGCAGCCGCCCAAGATGAGCCCACTTTCCTTGTGGAATGGGCATTGACAGATTTTGGCTGTGGCAGGCCTGCCACAGAATGTGCAAGTTGAATCATACTACAAATCCAACGAGCAATAGTCTGCTTAGAAGCAGGAGCACCCAGCTTGTTGGGTGCATATAGGATAAACAGCGAGTCAGATTTTCTGACTCCAGCCGTCCTGGAAACATATATTCAGGGCCCTGACCACGTCTAACAACTTGGAGTCCTCCAAGTCCCTAGTGGCCGCAGGCACCACAATAGGCTGGTTCAAATGAAACGCTGACACCACCTTAGGGAGAAATTGGGGACGAGTCCTCAATTCTGCCCTATCCATATGGAAAATCAGATAAGGGCTTTTATAAGACAAAGCCGCCAATTCTGATACTCGCCTGGCAGAAGCCAAGGCCAATAACATGACCACCTTCCACGTGAGATATTTCAGATCCACGGTTTTTAGTGGTTCAAACCAATGTGATTTTAAGAAACTCAACACCACGTTGAGATCCCAAGGTGCCACAGGAGGCACATATGGGGGCTGAATATGCAGCACTCCCTTTACAAATGTCTGAACTTCAGGTACTGAAGCTAGTTCTTTCTGAAAGAAAATCGATAGAGCCGAGATCTGTACCTTAATGGAACCCAGTTTTAGGCCCATATTCACTCCTGCTTGCAGGAAATGCAGAAATCGACCTAGTTGAAATTCCTCAGTTGGGGCCTTTTCGGCCTCACACCATGCAACATATTTCCGCCATATGCGGTGATAATGATTTGCTGTAACCTCTTTCCTGGCTTTAATAAGCGTAGGAATGACTTCCTCCGGAATGCCCTTTTCTTTCAGGATCCGGCGTTCAACCGCCATGCCGTCAAACGCAGCCGCGGTAAGTCTTGGAACAGACAGGGCTCCTGCTGTAGCAGGTCTTGTCTTAGCGGCAGAGGCCACGGGTCCTCTGAGATCATCTCTTGAAGTTCCGGGTACCATGTTCTTCTTGGCCAATCCGGAACCACGAGAATTGTGTTTACTCCTCGCTTTCTTATTATTCTCAATACCTTTGGTATGAGAGGCAGCGGAGGGAACACATAAACTGACTGGTACACCCACGGTGTCACCAGAGCGTCCACAGCTATCGCTTGAGGGTCTCTTGACCTGGCGCAATACCTCTCTAGTTTTTTGTTTAGGCGGGACGCCATCATGTCCACCTGTGGACGACCCCACTGATGTACAATCATTTGGAAGACTTCTGGATGAAGTCCCCACTCTCCCGGGTGGAGGTCGTGTCTGCTGAGGAAGTCTGCTTCCCAGTTGTCCACTCCCGGAATGAACACTGCTGACAGTGCTAGTACATGATTTTCCGCCCATCGGAGAATTCTTGTGGCTTCTGTCATTGCCATCCTGCCTCTTGTGCCGCCCTGTCGATTCACATGGGCGACTGCCGTGATGTTGTCTGACTGGATCAGTACCGGCTGGTGTAGGAGCAGGGATTTTGCTTGACTTAGGGCATTGTAGATGGCCCTTAGTTCCAGAATATTTATGTGAAGGGAAGTCTCCTGACTTGTCCATAGTCCTTGGAAGTTTCTTCCCTTTGTGACTGCCCCCCAGCCTCGCAGGCTGGCATCCGTGGTCACCAGGACCCAGTCCTGAATGCCGAATCTGCGACCCTCCAGAAGATGAGCACTCTGCAGCCACCACAGAAGAGACACCCTGGTTCTTGCAGACAGGGTTATCAAGCGATGCATCTGAAGATGCGATCCGGACCACTTGTCCAACAGGTCCCACTGAAAGATTCTGGCATGGAACCTGCCGAATGGAATTGCTTCGTAAGAAGCTACCATCTTTCCCAAGACCCGCGTGCAGTGATGCACCGATACCTGTTTTGGTTTCAGGAGGTCTCTGACTAGAGAAGACAACTCCCTGGCTTTCTCCTCCGGGAGAAACACTTTTTTCTGGACTGTGTCCAGAATCATCCCCAGGAACAGTAGACGTGTCGTCGGGACCAGCTGTGACTTTTGGATATTCAGAATCCAGCCGTGCTGGTTCAGCACTTCCTGAGATAGTGCTACTCCCACCAACAACTGTTCTTTGGACCGTGCCTTTATTAGGAGATCGTCCAAGTACGGGATAATTAAAACTCCCTTTCTTCGAAGGAGTATCATCATTTCCGCCATAACCTTGGTAAATACCCTTGGTGCCGTGGAGAGTCCAAACGGCAGCGTCTGGAATTGGTAATGGCAATCCTGTACCACAAATCTGAGGTACTCCTGGTGAGGATGGTAAATGGGGACATGCAGGTAAGCATCCTTGATGTCCAGGGAAACCATGTAATCCCCCTCGTCCAGGCTTGCAATAACCGCCCTGAGCGATTCCATCTTGAACTTGAATTTTTTTTTATGTACATGTTCAAGGATTTCAAATTTAAAATGGGTCTCACCGAACCGTCCGGCTTCGGTACCACAAATAGTGTGGAATAGTAACCCCGGCCCTGTTGAAGTAGGGGTACCTTGATTATCACCTGCTGGGAATACAGCTTGTGAATTGCCGCCAGCACCGCCTCCCTGTCTGAGGGAGCAATCGGCAAGGCAGATTTTAGGAACCGGTGGGGTGGAGCCGCCTCGAATTCCAGCATGTATCCCTGAGATACTACTTGAAGGATCCAGGGATCCACCTGTGAGCGAGCCCACTGATCGCTGAAATTTCTGAGGCGGGCCCCCACCGTACCTGGCTCCACCTGTGGAGCCCCACCGTCATGCGGCGGACTTGGAAGAGGAAGCGGGGGAGGACTTTTGTTCCTGGGAACCTGCTGTCTGTTGCAGCCTTTTTCCCCTACCTCTGCCTCTAGACAGAAAAGACCTTCCTTTTCCACGCTTGCTTTTCTGGGTCCGAAAGGACTGAACCTGATAAAATGGCGCCTTCTTAGGCTGTGAGGGAACATGGGGTAAAAATGCTGACTTCCCAGACGTTGCTGTGGAAACTAGGTCGGAGAGACCATCCCCAAATAATTCCTCCCCTTTATAAGGCAAAACTTCCATGTGCCTCTTGGAATCTGCATCTCCCGTCCACTGACGAGTCCATAAGCATCTCCTAGCAGAGATAGACAATGCACTTACTTTAGATGCCAGCCGGCAAATTTCCCTCTGTGCATCTCTCATATATAAGACTGAATCTTTTATATGGTCAATCGTTAGCAGAATAGTGTCTCTGTCTAGTGTGTCAATATTTTCTGACAGTTTTTCTGACCATGCAGCGGCAGCACTGCACATCCAAGCTGACGCAATAGCTGGTCTAAGTATAATGCCTGAGTGTGTGTATACAGACTTCAGGATTGCCTCCTGCTTTCTATCAGCAGGCTCCTTAAGGGCGGCCGTATCCTGAGAGGGTAGTGCCACCTTTTTTGACAAACGTGTGAGCGCTTTATCCACCCTAGGTGGTGTTTCCCAACGTGACCTATCCTCTGGCGGGAAAGGGAACGCCATTAGTACCTTCTTAGGAATTACAAATTTTTTATCAGGGAAAAGCCACGCTTCTTCACACACTTCATTTAGTTCATCTGATGGGGGAAAAACTACGGGTAGTTTTTTCTCCCCAAACATAATACCCTTTTTTGTGGTACTTGGATGTAAATCAGAAATGTTTAACACTTCTTTAATTGCCTCAATCATGCAGTGAATGGCCCTGACAGGCATTAGGTTTGACTCATCGTCGTCGACACTGTTATCAGTATCCCCGGGTCTGCAAACTGAGGTAGCGGGCGTTTTAGAGCCCCTGACGACCCCTGAGGCACCTGGACAGGCACGAGCTGAGATCCCGGCTGTCCCACATTTGGCATGTCGTCAAATTTCTTATGTAAAGAATCTATACGTGCACTCATTTCTTTCCATAAGTTCATCCACTCGGGTGTCTGCCCCGCAGGGGGTGACGTCCCTTCAAAATGCATCTGCTCCGCCTCCACCTCATTATCCTCATCAAACATGTCGACACAGCCGTACCGACACACCCCACACACACACAGGGAATGCTCAACAGAGGACAGGACCCACAAAAAGCCCTTTGGGGGGACAGAGTGAGAGTATGCCAGCACACACCAGAGCGCTATATATATACAGGGACTAACTGAGTTATGTCCCTAATAGCTGCTTTTCATATAATATATGTATATATACTGCCAAATTTAATGCCCCCCCTCTCTTTTCCCTCTTACTGTTACTGTATATTGCAGGGAAGAGCCAGGGAGCTTCCTTCCAGCCGAGCTGTGAGGGAAAAATGGCGCCAGTGTGCTGAGGAGATAGGCTCCGCACCTTTTTCGCGGCCTATTCTCCCGCTTTTTATGGAATTCTGGCAGGGGTATTTACCTCATATATAGCCTCTGGGGTTATATATTGAGGTATTTTAGCCAGCCAAGGTGTTATTATTGCTGCCTCAGGGCGCCCCCCCCCCAGCGCCCTGCACCCTCAGTGACCGGAGTGTGAAGTGTGAGAGGAGCAATGGCGCACAGCTGCAGTGCTGTGCGCTACCTTGGTGAAGACAGAGTCTTCATGCCGCCGATTTTCCGGACCATCTTCTTGCTTCTGGCTCTGTAAGGGGGACGGCGGCGCGGCTCCGGGACCGAACACCAAGGACTGGGCCTGCGGTCGATCCCTCTGGAGCTAATGGTGTCCAGTAGCCTAAGAAGCCCAATCCGGCTGCAAGCAGGCGAGTTCGCTTCTTCTCCCCTTAGTCCCTCGCTGCAGTGAGCCTGTTGCCAGCAGGTCTCACTGAAAATAAAAAACCTAAGTCTATTCTTTCTAAGAGCTCAGGAGAGCCCCTAGTGTGCATCCAACCTCGGCCGGGCACGAATTCTAACTGAGGCTTGGAGGAGGGTCATAGTGGGAGGAGCCAGTGCACACTAGGTAGTCTGAAATCTTTCTAGAGTGCCCAGCCTCCTTCGGAGCCCGCTATTCCCCATGGTCCTTACGGAGTTCCCAGCATCCACTAGGACGTCAGAGAAATGTATCTAAGGAGAATACCGAAACCTGAGAACTTCGACACAGCAAACTCAAAGCCATGGGGGAGACAAGACACACAAGGAAAACAAACAGGGGAAAAAAGGAGATAGACGACAGAAAGAAAAGATAGGAACAGACCCGTAGAGATACAGTCATAGTAAGGCGCCAAAACATCCAGCGCCTCACACTACTAGGTAGAGGGGTTGGTGGCCAACCTCCCCGCAATCAGACAGCCGAGAGTCGTGAATCTCGGTACTCACATGTCCACGTGGCATATAGAACCTATAAATGCAATTTTACATACTCATGCGATCTTAAGCAAATCGCTGAGTTCTAGAATCAACAGGTTGACCTGATGGCAACAGCAGGAATAGCTTAGTAAGACCTATTGTGCGTCCTTATCTCCTGAAACAAAACTCTAAATAACTTGTAAATGAACAAAACTGGAGAAAAAGGGCTATCAGGAGAAAAGAAAAACATAACTCAACGACATAAGTCAACATATACAGTTTCTATAGCAAACTTCGTAGTAAGGTATCCTGTCAAGGTAACACCAGCCGAACTAAGGCCGTTCTTGGCAAACAGGCATAGCACATGCAGGTCTCTATTTCTCAACCGTCGACCAGTCCTGCTGGAGTCGGCGATCAGAAGAGCCAGACCAGCGATCTCCCCCAAGATTCCACTTGTGAAGAAGTCTCATCCCATCTTCCACGGAAGACACAGCAATGGTGGAACCCTCTCTGGAAATTAGCAGACGCGTAGGGAAACCCCACCTATAAATGATGCCAGCTTTCCTAAGGGCCACTGTGACAGGTTGAAAGGAACGCCTTTTGATGAGAGTGTACTGCGACAAGTCCCCAAAAAGTTGAAGCGGACCTAAGGCCTCTGCGGTGTCAGAGGAGGGCCTAGCTGCCTTAAGCAGGGACTCCTTAATATGGTAGAAGTGGACTCTCATTAAGACATCCCTTGTCGACCCCTCAGGAGCACTACGGGCCTTTGGAACCCGATGTATACGGTCAATGATCAGATCCAATGAAGTGGCGGTGGGTAGCAATTTCTTGAAGACCTCTATAGCATAATCATGAAGGCTGCTATTGGAAACCGATTCAGGAATTCCTCTGAGCTGAAGGTTGTACCTGCGTGAGCGATCCTCCAAATCCGCTACTTTATCCCGCAGGGCTGCCACTTCTCCCTCAAGGGTGTCATAAGAGTCAATAAGGGAGTTATGCGAACCCACCACCTCACCCATTTTTGTTTCCAGCTGACCGGTTCTCTCGCCCAAGTCTTCAATGGAGCTCTGGCAGGATTGCAACATGGCCCTGAACTACGAAGCCACTTCGTCCTTAAACTGATGTAACAAGAGCTTCATGTTGCCCACTGTTAAAGCTTCGCTATCATCCAGGCGTGGAGAAGACGGGGAGTTATTGAGGGGGGTGTAGATGCCATAGGAGAGGACAACATAGTCGAGGGGGTCGGTCCGGATGCAGGAGCCCCAGCCTCCTGAGGTTTGTTGCGATAATGAGAAGGCTTAAAAAAGGCGACCTGAGAAACCGGTTTGGATGCTTTGTGCTTCTTTGGAGGCATGATACAGCACTTTCCAGGGAACCTTCCAACACAGTAGATAGGGGAGCTCAGCGAGGGCCTCAATACAGCAGAGGGACAGCCACGCCGCGTGGAGAAATGTACCTGCTAAAGTGATTGCAGGGAGGCCCTAAGAGGGCATAGTGTAGAGGGGTTCACATCTCAATGCAGCAGTGGCAGGTCTGATTCCTGAGGACGGCCATAAGGCACAGCTTAGCAGAAGGGCTCCGAGTAGAGGGAACAATCAGCACCCCCCAGTATATGGATATGGACCCGACTCCAAAGTTAGGTGGGCTAGTACTGTATATGGAATATCAGTCGGGGGGCTTGTATGACGTGAGTGAGACAGCCCGTACCACTGATATAAAGACGACAGACAGATCAGGGCAAAAGGAAATATGTATACAGCCAGGCTGCTATATGGAGGCTGTGTTAAAATCACTGACAGCCTGGGGTGTGGAACAGGGGGTGGGAGAGCAGCCACCCTGCGCAGAGATGCGGCCCAGGTGAGGGAATGAGTACCAGGGGCCTATAATTCAACACTACTGCAGCCGCCGACCCAGCCGGGTAGGCGCAGCTCAGCAGTCTCAAGGCCGGCAGGGACCAGGTCGCAGCAGCACGACAGCAAAGGGAGCCGCGCACCTCGTCCACACCGTTCCCAGAGCCGCCCATGGCCGTGGACAGGCGTCTATACACATACAATGATCACGCGCCCGGCTGATCCTCCGGGCGCTAAGAGGTGAGCCGGCGGGGTGGAGCACACCGCCCACTCGGGGCCGCCGCTGCCGGGTGCCGAGAGTCCACCCCTCAGCCACCGGGTCGTAGAGGAGATGATCGCGGGTTCAGCCGCCGCCCCCCTCCCGCGGGGATTCCCGTACCGCCGACCTCCGCCGCCGAACGGGTCCTCCCGGCTGAACTTCCGGTCCAGGGGGAGCCCACACCACAGGCCCTGGATGCGCAGAGAGGGAGAGGCCGCAACCTGCAGGGACCCTTAGAAGAGTCCCCCGTCTCCGCAACCTCGACCTCTCACTCCCGATCACTGCAGGATAGTATCAGGGGGTAAGTAGAGTAGCAGGGATCTTCAAATCTGCAGGTACAAAGGTATAATAAAGCATACTTGCCTACCCTCCCGGAATGGCCGGGAGGCTCCCGAAAAACGGGTGACCCTCCCGGCCCCCCGGAAGAGCAGGCAAGTCTCCCGATTTACGGGGGTCACCCCCTGCCCGCCGCCCACTTAACGAGTAAAGTGGGCGGTCCGGGCAGGTGATGACGCGATTCTTGTTGAATCGCGTCATCGTAACCACGCCCCCTGCTGTATAATTCCGGTAATCGCGGCATTGCACAGCGGGGGGCGTGGCTTAAATGACGCTGCCCGGAAGCCACGGCCCATTCCACCTCTGCTCCGCCCCATTACGCCTCTGGTCCGCTCCCTGCACGTCACCTCAGACCCCCCCCCCCCCCCCCCCTGCTGAGCCGACGGGCTGCTCTCTCCCGGAGAGAGCAGCCCAGAAGTCGGCAACCCTGTAATAAAGTAGGGTAGATGCTAGAATCAAGTGGGCTAAGGGACCTTTTTCGTAAGGGGGAGGAGTTACGACACAAGGGGGAGGAGCTAGGCCAGCGGGATAGTTCACCTACTGTCCACGCCACCAACTAGTATCTTTAGTAATCAGGTGGCGAGCGGAGCGAGCCACCGAGCCCGAAGCGTGGCAAGCGAAGCGAGCCCGCGAGGGTACTTTTCGGGTACCCTGTTCGCACGTAGCTCCTTCCCCTGGTGACGTGTCTCCTCCCCTAGATACGTCAGAAGGTCCCTTCTCCCACTCCGAAATAGAATCAACCATAATAGTAGGGCTGGCTAGAGCTCTCATAAATCCCCTCCTCACAGCTTATCAGCTAGGCCACGCCCCCATGTACAAATTATATTGATGTGATATAGTCTGTGCTGTTCTCCAGGGAGGTTTATTAATATTGTATTCTTACTTTTAATAAATATCTCTGATCTTTATGTATTAAGCTCCACCTGGATTTATTTGTATAATTGTCTGTTTTTAGGGGCTGGCATGCCTTTTCTGGGTGGCTGCTGATATACAGATTAGAATTAACACTACATGCTACAACGCCTGAGACCACTTTCTGTTTTCTTACTATTCCTGTTTATGTACATTGTAAGGCGCTGTAGACCCCTCATGGCGCCATAAAAATTAAGGCTAATAATAATAATAACAACATTAAATGTTCCAAATCCATGATATAAAACAGCCGATGCATATAAAACTGTTCTCTGATCCATCCTATGCTTGCATATATCCTCCACCCACCTAAAAAAATAATTTAGATTCTCGGGGGTACATTTACTAAGGTGGGAGTTTTTTAGAATTGGTGATGTTGCTCATAGCAACCAATCAGATTCTACTTAACATTTATCTAGCTGATTCTAGAAAATAATAAATAGAATCTGATTGGTTGCTATGGGCAACATCATCAGTACTAAATTAGTTATATATTATATTATATATTATGTTGCTTTCAAAATGGAACATGGGCAGGGTCTGTGTTTAAAAAAAAAAAAAAAAAAAATTGCATTAGAGTTTTTTATAAAGCAAAATATTGAAGGATAAAGGTACATACGGTAGGAGGGGACAGGAAGGGTAGGGATAGTCAGAATGTGGAACAAAAAACAGGCAATTGTAAAACAAACAGAATTCATGGGTCGAGAAAATTTGAAAATATCAAAATCTTATCTACAGTAGACAGACCATTATTAAAGATAAAAGCTTCAAACTACAGTATTCAATATTAAGAGCAACATTCACATAGATATCGGGTGTAAAGTGACGAGAATAAGGATAGAGAGAGTATCAAGGGACACATGGGAGTGTAAGTGCGGGTTGAAAGAGGTGAGGAAAAAGAAACCATAGTAAATCGGGAAGAACAAGTTGGATTTTCAGGTCTCAGAGGAGGTGTTGGGTTCAAAAACTGTCAACCAACTGCTCAAGGTGTGAGGAAACTGGTTGGGAAGGATGCTAGCAATATGCTGCATACATCTGTCAAACCTGAATTAATAAAGCTGGAGTCGAGAATGGATTAGACGCAGGCATGTCCAAATTGCGGCCCTCCAGCTGTTGAGAAACTACACATCCCAGCATGCCCTGACACAGCTTTAGCATTCTCTGACGGCAAAACTGTGTCAGGGCATGCTGGGATATGTAGTTTCACAACAGCTGGAGGTCCGCAGTTTGGACATGCCTGGATTAGAGTGTTTGTTTCCAGTTAAGGGCTATGACGCTATAAGTACAGTATGTGACCTATGAGTTTCTGGGTATATTTGGGCACACTGGGAATTGGAAGCAGGTGCAGATTTGGGTTACAGCTAGGAATGGAGTAGGTCACTGACTTTATGCCAGAATAATTGCAGTCTCGGACAGCTCCACCAACTCTGGGATATGGAGCCACACGCTCCACAATTCCACAAGCTAAGGTCACAAGAAGTTGGTTAAATGGCATGCAGACATCATAGGGCCAGACACAGTCTGAGCAATAGTTTATATTACTGTGCTTTAATGCGCATGCAAACTGAGCCCTTGGACACACCTCTGTAGATAAAGTGGGGCCTTTATTTCAGTGGGTTTATTCCTGCCTTTTTGTTTGGAGGGTTTTAACTTTTCACTTGACTCTGATTTCAACATGGTTTTTATGGAATTAGCAATGACCTTTAAGTACACATGACTTTTGTGCCACACTGTTATCCCAGTAGAATACAATTGCACATTTTGTTTTGCCACTCAGTGGTTCTGTTACTTATAATTTAGAAAGAAAAAATGTCCTAACGATCTTTTATACAATTTTGCTATGGCAACAACTTTTTATTTACCATTTTGTTTAGGCATGAAGTTGTGAACATTAATTTACAGAGCAAGCCTGACTGGTATTTTGAGAAAAATCCTCTGGGACTGGTCCCTTGTCTTGAAACATCTGATGGTAAAATACTATATGAATCGGCCATTGTGTGTGACTACCTCGATGAAGCCTTTCCTGGAGTGAAGCTGACGCCGAAAGATCCTTATATAAAGGCACAAGAGAAGATTCTGCTGGAATATTTTTCCACGGTAGGAGTGGTTGTAAGCTTTGTGTGTATTTTAAAGTGGGTGGTTGTGATGATTCCAACTTTTGGGTGTATGTATCTCTCCAAAGCTTTGTACATAGACCACTATGTGCTGCAGAATATGGGCCTTATTCAGACCTGGATGCAGCCGCGTGTTTATACACAGTATCAGCATCCAGAGGGTCTGCGAACGTGCACTGTCTGCAGTGTGTGTGTGCAGGCTGTCATGATGCCATCACATACCGGAATATGCAATCGTATCATGATTGACAGCTCCAGGTGGCGTAGGGGGGTAGGGGAGGAGGGGGGGGGGGGGGGGGAGTGACGCCGCAGTGTTTGGTGAGAGTGTTTTTGGGGCGACTGTGTGACGTCGCATGCAGCCGCTCCGAGAAAAAAAAATGGTGCCTGACCGGCTGGCAGCGCAGCCAGGCTGCGCAGGCAAGGGTCGTCCTCGAATTGATGCATTCACAATTAAATTGCAAACGAATCATGGGGCGTTGCAACATAGATGCTGGGCGGCCTGGCCCTGTGCTGAGTGGGCCGCAGCATGTGAGTATTTGTACGCAGATCTTGCTGCAGAAGCAAGATCTGCGTCCATCTCTGAATAGCCCCCTATGTGTGCGCTGTATAAATAACTGGTAGTAATAATAATAATTATAGATTGAAAGCTACAGATACACTTGAGAACCAGTCTCAAAGGTGCTGTGAGGAGAGAGATGTAATTTTTTTTTTATTCCTGTCTCAGGGGTACATTTACTAAAGCTTCTAAAACAGGCAAGTAAATGTATTGCCCATAGCATCCAATCAGATTTTATAATTTTCTAGGATGCAATAAAAAAATGATAGCTAGAATCTGACGTTACTATAGGCACTATACTATAAATCTACCCCTTAGTGTACAGTACCTGTCTGATTCACTGGCTTCAGCTACATACAAGGCTAACCTACTGACGACCCAGTAAGTCATGATTGGGAAAAAATATATATTTGTACGTCAATGGGATCTATCATCCGTAAACCTTTAGTTCAGAGAAATCCAAAATAAAAAAAATAAAAATAGTAGCTATATTTCAGTGATGTGTCATATATGCATTATCACAAGTGTTTCCTCTGGTATTTCCTGTGACAAGATGGTGCACATCCATTGGCATATACTGTGTCTATAATCGGTGCAAGGTGTACACCTTGCACATTGGCCCCCTGGCTCTAGGGGGATCCAAACCACACACCCTGCACCCATATAGCTATGACAGAAATAACAAAAATAAAAGAGAATTTCTCTGTGCACTCTAAGAGCTGCAATCTGCGACTGTGTTAATGGTGTGTCACCACACACACACACACACACACACACACACACACACACACACACACACACCAAATGAAAATTCCAAATAATACAAAGTAAACACAATCACAATTAGTGCTCACTATAGATGAAAATGTAAAGTCACCATACAAAATGAGGATCAATGTTCATATGATGTTATATAGTCCTGGGAGTGCTGACACTTTAACGATGGGGCAATAACGGACTCCTCGTGATGGCATTAAATCTTGATCCCACGTGGATCGATCTCCCAATTGGAAAAAATGTAAAAGAAAAGAAGGAACAAATATTGTGGTAAAAACTGCAAGTGGTGTTTTTCCCTGGTTCCATCAAAGCGTGTACGAGCTCTATGGCAGGTACAATTTCTCTATCCGAGTACGGCCACCTAGGTGAGCAGTTGAACGCCTGTGTATACAACCACTTTCACCAACACCTGCAGGCACTCCCATACACACCCATAACATGGATCATCTCAGTGCTTGCTCTAAGATACCTCTCAATAGTTGCGACTGAAGCTGGCCGACACAATTATCAGTCGTCTGCCCAATATGTTAAGATGTCAGTCACCGGTGTCCCCGCAACAAGTCGACTGCCTGATATATCGGCCATCAGCTGTGCTGCACAGCAGTGGTCAAAGTGAAAATTTTGAAGTGGGGGTATGGAAAATTGAAGGTCGTAATTATGCGCATGCCGAAGTCAAGCAGGGTCTGGAAAAAGGGGCATGGCCACTCAAAAGGGGGCGTGTCTTTCAGTGTAGTTTACCACACTATATACCCCTTATACACATTATGCACCACAATAGTAGGACCCCTTATATTATCTAGTACTGGTGCTCCTTCCACATTATACCACACAGTATGAGCCGAAATTTACATTATACCACACAGTATGAGCTGGAATTCACATTATACCACACAGTATGAGCTGAAATTCACATTATATCACACAGTATGAACCGAACTTCACATTATACCACACGGTATGAGCCGAAATTCACATTATACCACATTGTATGAGCTGAAATTCACATTATAGCACACGGAATAAGCCGAAATTCACATTATAGCATACGGTATGAGCTGAAATTCACATTATAGCACATGGTATGAGCTGAAATTCACATTATAGCACAGGGTATGAGACAAAATTCACATTATACCACACGAAAAGAGCTAAAATTCACGTTATAGCACACGACATGAGCTGAAATTCACATTATTCCACACGGAATGAGCCGAAATTCACGTTATAGCACACGGTATGAGCCGAAATTCACGTTATACCACACAGTATGAGCTGAAATTCACATTATATCACACAGTATGAGCCGACATTCACATTATACCACATGGTATGAGCTGGAATTCACGTTATACCACACAGTATGAGCTGAAATTCACATTCTACCACACGGTATGAGCCGAAATTCACATTCTACCACACGGTATGAGCCGACATTCACATTATACCACACGGTATGAGCTGAAATTCACATTATACCACACGGTATGAGCCGAAATTCACATTATACCACATGGAATGAGACGAAATTCACGTTATAGCACACGGAATGAGACGAAATGAACGTTATAGCACATGGTATGAGCAGAAATTCACATTGTAGCACATAGAATGAGCCGAAATTTACGTTATAGCACACGTTATGAGCCAAAATTAACATTATAGCACATAGAATGAGACAAAATTCAAATTATAGCACACGGTATGAGACGAAATTCACATTATATCACACAGTATGAGCCGACATTCACATTATACCACATGGTATGAGCTGGAATTCACGTTATACCACACAGTATGAGCTGAAATTCACATTATATCACACAGTATGAGCCGACATTCACATTATACCACATGGTATGAGCTGGAATTCACGTTATACCACACAGTCTGAGCTGAAATTCACATTCTACCACACGGTATGAGCCGACATTCACATTATACCACACGGTATGAGCTGAAATTCACATTATACCACACGGTATGAGCCGAAATTCACATTATACCACATGGAATGATACGAAATTCACGTTATAGCACACGGAATGAGACGAAATGAACGTTATAGCACATGGTATGAGCAGAAATTCACATTGTAGCACATAGAATGAGCCGAAATTTACGTTATAGCACACGTTATGAGCCAAAATTCACATTATAGCACATAGAATGAGACAAAATTCAAATTATAGCACACTGTATGAGCCGAAATTCACATTATGCCACATGGAATGAGACAAAGTTCAGGGAGAGTGACAGCAGGGACATAGGGACAGGGAGAGTGACATAGGGACAGGGAAAGTGACAGCAGGGACATAGGGACAGGGAGAGTGACAGAGGGACAGGGAAAGTGACAGCAGGGACATAGGGACAAGGAGAGTGACAGAGGGACAGGGAAAGTGACAGCAGGGACATAGGGATAGTGACAGAGAGAGGGACAGCAAGGGCATACAGTAAGGACTAGGGAGAGAGAAAGGCAGCAGGGTAAGACTACATATTTAGCAGCAGCGGTGCTGAGGATGCTGTGGTCTGCGGTGCGGTGGATGAGGCTGTGGTCCGCATGGTGCGGAGGAGACATCTGTGGGAGTTGGCGGAGGTGCAGAGAAGGACTGAGGGCGGGGCGGTGGGGTGGCTGAGCTCGGCGGCGGTGTAGGGAAGGAGGAAGCAGAGGGTGGCGGCAGTGCAAGGAGGAGGAGGCTGTGGTTGGCGGCACTGCGGCTCCTATGACTGCGGTGCTACTATTTTAAAATCTTCTGCGGACCGGCAGCCAATCAGGAGCGGCCACTTGGCCACTTTTGATTGGCTGCTGGTCCGCGGCAGATTTGAAATCGTAACGCCGTGGTCATAGGAGCAAGAGCTCAATGCGGCGGTGGGGGTCTTCAGACTCAGTGCTCGAAGAATTGCCTGCATGCCATACCGTTGTATACCGGCCTACTTCAAGCACTGCTGCACAGTCAACACAATATGTCTGTGAATTACGACCTTCAGATATATTGGGTGTACACCCCCGCCGACGGGCTTGCGATGTATTGGCCGTTCGCTTGAACAGCCAATATATCTGCCAGTGTGTACCCTGCTTTAGATGCATGCTCCGAAGCAAAAAATCGCTCCGCTGCGTCCAACATTGGTAGTGCATACACCTTTGAACCAAGCCCTTTGATAGGAGAATTAACTTTATTGCCGTCTGAGCAACAGTATTATACACTGTAATGTCTTGGAATACCAGGCAAACATAAGCAAGCAGTAGCTTTTTACAGTGTGCCCCTATGATATGATATAAAGAAACACAATTACAATTATTGAAAAGTGCAACCTGGCTGTTTGAGGGACACAGAAGAGATAACTGTTACAATCTCACATCAGGGACAGCTGGCAATGTTATAATAAAAAAAACCACTACCAGAAACGGGTTGGGTACAGGATACCGGCAGTCCCGACTGCTGGAATCCTGATAATGGTGCAGGAGGCAGGGGATCACTGATTCTAATCCTCTTCCGAGTCCTAATTCTACACCCCCCCCTCTGAGCCTAACTCTAATCTCCCCTCCCTGCAGCCTAAACCTATCCCTCCCCACAGCCTAAACCTATCCCTCCCTCCCCACAGCCTAAACCTATCCCTCCCTCCCCGCAGCCGAAACCTATCCCTCCCTCCCCGCAGCCGAAACCTATCCCTCCCTCCCCGCAGCCTAAACCTATCCCTCCCTCCCCGCAGCCTAAACCTATCCCTCCCTCCCCGCAGCCTAAACCTATCCCTCCCTCCTCGCAGCCTAAACCTATCCCTCCCTCCCCGCAGCCTAAACCTATCCCTCCCTCCTCGCAGCCTAAACCTATCCCTCCCTACCCACAGCCTAAACCTATCCCTCCCTACCCACAGCCTAAACCTATCCCTCCCTCCCCGCAGCCTAAACCTATTCTTCCCTCCCTGCAGCCTAAACCTATCCCTCCCTTCCCGCAGCCTAAACCTATCCCTCCCTCCTCTCTCCCCATAGCCTACACCTATCCCTCCCTCCCCGCAGCATAAACCTATCCCTCCCTCCCCACACCCGAAAACCTATCCCTCCCTCCCCACAGCCTAAACCTATCCCTCCCTTCTCACAGCCTAAACCTATCCCTCCCTCCTCACAGCCTAAACCTATTCCTCCCTTCCCGCAGCCTAAACCTATCCCTCCCTCCTCGCAGCCGAAACTTATTCCTCCCTCCCCATAGCCTACACCTATCCCTCCGTCCCCGCAACCTAAACCTATCCCTCCCTCCCCACAGCCGAAAACCTATCCCTCCCTCACCACAGCCTAAACCTATCCCTCCCTCCCCACAGCCGAAAACCTATCCCTCCCTCCCCACAGCCTAAACCTATCCCTCCCTCCCCGCAGCCTAAACCTATCCCTCCCTCCCCGCAGCCTAAACCTATCCCTCCCTCCCCGCAGCCTAAACCTATCCCTCCCTCCCAGCAGCCTAAACCTATTCCTCCCTCCCTGCAGCCTAAACCTATCCCTCCCTGGCATACGTTTGGGATTCCGGCAGTCAGGATGCTGGTGTCGGGATTCTGACAGGTGTCGGGATTCCGGTGCTGGCATTGCAACTGCAGTGATCCCAACTACATCACTTCAGAAACTACATACAATCGCAGGTTCACAGATGGATATACATTAAAAGTTTAGGAAAATGCCCGTAGCCCCATTTGTAACATTACTAAGAATTTCTTATTTCACATTTCTTTAATACTTACTTTTTAATGTTATTTTACTGAAGCTTACCATTATACAGTGAGATCCCAGTTTATTGGGGACGATTTTAAACCTATATAAAAATTTAAAATTAATTAATGTGTACAGTATTTGCAATCTTTTTAATTGATTTCTAATAAAATTGTATTTTAATGAAGTAAACCTATGCGCCTTGTAAAATATTCACATCAACAACAAAATCAGTTTCTGTGTTACACTCTTAAGCCGGGTACACGCTAAACAATGTGTGTACCCGGCAACCTCGGTAGTGATGGAACACACTTGCCGATTTCGGCAGCGAGCAAGCGGCGGTTGGGACAGGAGCAGACCCATACTGTATTTGGCAGCATGGCATCGGTAGCAACATCCCCAGATTGAGCTGCATTTATAGCCGACTCGGGATACCGCTAGCGACCTCTTGGAAGGTGCTTCGCTAACTATCTAGGATGTATACACTGGATGATAAAACTAATCTGACATAACGATTGGTCGCTATCTGCAAATTTTTTTGAAATGTCATCTAGTGTGTACCCAGCTGAACATATATATATATATATATATATATAAAAAAAAAAAGAAGAGTTCGAGGAGCGCTTCATAGTGCAATATTGTTTATTCACAAACAGTTTTTAAAACAGCAAGTAGTAACATAGTATCTAGTATCTAAGGTTGAAAAAAGACAATTGTCCATCGGGTTCAACAGTGATGCTTTTCTTAATACCTCAGATTTCATCTGAGTGGGCTTATAATACCACTTGGCTTAAAAAGATTATCCTCTGATATCACCTCCACCAGCCGCCGGTCAAAGCGTCAGAGCCCTTTGCCTCGTGCCGCCTGCCTCACACTCACGAACCCCAGCATGCCGGGACACTGCTGCTGTCTGCACAGGGGGGAGATGATTCAGGATACAATGATGACGTCACCAGGCCACGCCCCAACGTGTTTCGTCATAAGACTTCGTCAGAGGGTTATATATATATATATATATATATATATATATATATATCCATTGTAGAAGGGCCGCACTCACATGTCGTTAATAATCACAGTTGCTGGGGTGCAAAATCCAGGAACAGGTCCTATCAGAACAAAGTTCCACGATACATGTGCACAAATAAGGATGCACTCACCAGACTTCTCCAGGGTGAAATTGATAGATTTTAATCTAGACAGCACATACTCACAAACAGAAGGTCAACGTTTCGGCTCACAGCAGAGCCTTTGTCAAGACCAGATTACCAGGTTGCCATCTCCCTGTGGGAGGTTGCCATCATGGAGATGGCAACCTGGTAATCTGGTCTTGACAAAGGCTCTGCTGTGAGCCGAAACGTTGACCTTCTGTTTGTGAGTATGGGGGTAATTCCAAGTTGATAGCAGCAGGAATTCGTTAGCAACTGGGCAAAACCATGTGCACTGCAGGGGAGGCAGATATAACATGTGCAGAGAGAGTTAGATTTGGGTGTGGTGTGTTCAATCTGCAATCTAATTTGCAGTGTAAAAATAAAGCAGCCAGTATTACCCTGCACAGAAATAAAATAACCCACCCAAATCTAACTCTCTCTGCAAATGTTATATCTGCCTCCCCTGCAGTGCACATGGTTTTGCCCAACTGCTAAAAAAATTTCCTGCTGCGATCAACTTGGAATTACCCCCTATGTGCTGTCTGGATTAAAATCTATCAATTTCACCCTGGAGAAGTCTGGTGAGTGCATCCTTATTTGTGCACATGTATGTATATGTATATATATATATATATATATATATATATATATATGCAAATTAAGGGTGTAAAAGCGCTTTCACCTTAACTATTTACAATAACTAGTACTTAGAATAAAAACAAATATATAATATATAATTAAGTAGTTTTAACAGCACTCCTAATTATAGTGGCAGCAAGAGAGATTTTCAATTGGCTCGTATTCCAGTAAATCATATGAGAATGTTCGTTAGGAGTAAAACCTCTGCGCCTTCAGTGCTATAACCGTGACTAATCTTTCAGTATGAATCTTTATAAGTCATATGCGTACCAGGCCCGTCACAGTATCTTTCTTGGAGATTCTTTCCCTCTGTACTTTGTTCCTTATGTGGATGCACTCATCAGATGGTGTGGTCACATGGGCAGACAAAGGATTGTATAAATAATGTGCACTTTTTCTTATAAAGGGGGTCATTCCAAGTTGTTCGCTCATTGCCGATTTTCGCTATGCTGCGATTTGTTGCTAATTGCGCATGCGCAAGGCACGCAGGGCGCATGCGCTTAGTTATTTAACTAAAAACTTAGTAGATTTACTGTGGATCCTGCGGTGCTTTTCAGTCGCTCTGCTGATCGGTGAATGATTGACAGGAAAGGGGCGTTTCTGGGTGGTAACTGAGCGTTTTCCGGGAGTGTGCTAAAAAACGCAGGTGTGTCAGGGAAAAACGCGGGAGTGTCTGGAGAAACGGGGGAGTGGCTGGCCGAACGCAAGGCGTGTTTGTGACGTCAAACCAGGAACTAAACGGACTGAGCTGATCTCAATCTGTGAGTAGGTCTGGAGCTACTCAGAAACTGCAAAGAATTATTTAGTAGCAGTTCTGCTAATCTTTCGTTCGCTATTCTGTTAAGCTAAGATACACTCCCAGAGGGCGGCAGCCTAGCGTGTGCAATGCTGCTAAAAGCAGCTAGCGAGCGAGCAACTCGGAATGAGGGCCAAAGTGATAAGTGACATTGTGCAAATTGCAGAAAAAAGTGCTACAGTATGTGAAAATTAGTGAAAGCCACTATAAAAAACCGTGTGACTCTCTACAAATACCCCAACTGCTCAGGTGCCCATCAGAAAACAGTAGTATCCAACAATATTAAAGATGGCACTCAGAGTCTGGCAACAGTGAATAAAGACATCTGTATTGGATGTTGAATCAAACGTTTTTGGAGCTGCTGCCCCATCCTCAGGACAACATCTACGTGTGTGTGTGTGTGTGTGTGTGTGTATATATATACATACTTTAGATACCGGTACTGCGCTCTTCACTACCTTCTTATTAAACTATTATAACAAAATAAGACGGTATAATGGAATGAAATATAATATATAATAGATATGTAAATTAGGCCGCTATGCCCTGAAGATGGTCCCCTACCAGGGTGGGGCCCTAGTGAGTTACGAATACAACAAATGTATCTTCAGGGGTACCTATATTGTGTGTGGCTCTTATTGTGGACTAGTATTTTTTATTATCCCTTTTCTTGGGTACAACCAAATGACAATTTCCTTGTACAACCAAATAACCATTCATCAAGTTTACTTAGAACCATTATATACACCACAATAATCATAATGTCGGCAGTGATGATGTCGTTCCCAGAATGCAGGCACCGGTATGCAGACAAGTTTAGTATGCTTGACTCATTGCTCCGGATGTAATGGAGCCCAAGCTTGTCGGATGTGCAGGTTGACGGCCGAACTCTGATGTTTCCTCTATTTTCCTATCTGGGAAGCACTGATGCTGGGATATGTGGGATAGGCCAAGGAGTAGGACTACAATAATTAATTGACTGAAACGCCCCCTCCCTTATATAACCTCCCCTTCCCTTATCACCCCATTTATTTATTTTGTGCCAGGCATTTTGTTTTTTTCTAGCCTAAACTTTTACCGTAAATCTTAGAGCCTAGAACTTATGGGATCATGGCTGGAGAAGCGGATATTAGGAGCAGTACCGGTACTCAGTATCTGCTCACTGCCCTGCTGCAGTCTGCTTCTCCCCCTGAAGAGGGTCATCAGGCACTCACGGGTGTGCTGGGACCCTAGGATGTTAAATAAAGTCTCCCATAGGAGCTGTTTTCTCAGAGGCTGCAGCTGTGACCGATGCCACAGCTTACTATTTCAGTAATTCTGGGTGACCAAAAGGCAGTTCCCATGCAAGGAAATGGCACGGGCAGGGGTTTGGTTGCTCTATGGGAGCTCCGGTTACCCCTAAGGGGGCACAGGAGGCACAGTGAAGCAATTGAAAGAATGTAGTTGCCTGAATATTAGAGGCTCGATCTGGTAATGGTGGATGTCTTCTTGCCCACACTCCCAGTGACCTGTGGGAGGTCCTTCCAAGTCAGGTGATTTCCTGCAGCTTCCTGGAGGATTGATTGAAAAAGGGAAGACACCTGCTGCTCCTTGCTGCTGTTGAGGACGCCGGAGGCTGGGGAGTGTGGTATAGTAGAAAGACAAACTGTGTGGTGCTTCTTCTTAAATTTGCTAGTAGGATGGCCAAATCCCGGGCCATTTTTTTCAATCCCTGGAATCGGGATTGAAAAATGATCAATCCCAGGATCGGTTTCTTTTTTCTTTTCAATGTGTCTACCCTCCCCCGCTCTGCCCAGCCCACATAACTCACCCTAGTGCGGACGGGTGGGAGGATGGGTCACTTGGTGCGAGGAAGTGACTTGCGGTGAGGTCCGTGCGGCTGGCTGAGCAGCGTGACCTCTGACTTTACTTCACGCTGTGCAGTGCGCACAGCCGAGGGAACGGAGCAGGGGGAGCCGGGCAGCATCTGAGGGTCCTGAGGATGCTCAATGCTGCCCGGCATTAAAAAACAAACAAATGGGCTGGCTAATCCCCAAATCCCCGTGATTAGAGTTTTCAATACCGGGATTGAATCCCAGCCAATTTTTTGCCAAAATCCCGGGATCCCACTGATCCCAATCCCAGGATTGGTCACCATAGTTGCTAGAGTAGTGTAGCTACAGTATGTGAGTTTTGTGCAGATTGTGAGATTGAGGGGCCTGTGCTGTGGTCATCCGTGGACACTCAATCAGGGGAGGGTATTGCCTGCATAGGCAAAGGTTATGGGTCAGTCCATTGCGGATCTGGCTAAGGAGGTACAAGATGTTCGTGGACAGACTAATGTTAGTGCATCAGCCTCTATACCTCTGCAGCAGGTTACACCATCTCCGTTTCCTTCTCCTGATTTAGATAGTAACCCGATGGTTAGAGATATGTCTGTTCAGGTGGATAGACTTTCCAGGGTTTGTTCTTCTTTGGAAGCAGTCTTAGGCTCAGCAGGTGCAGGTGCTTGTAATACCGACGGCAGCATCCTTATGTCCAGAATCCCACAGGGGAAGGTAAGTATACTTACCCTCCTCCAATGGCCGCCTAACTATAACTCCCCCTTCCTGCTGCCTAAACCTAACCCCCCCCCCCCTCCACAGCCTAACCATAACCCTCCCCGGTGGAGCCTAAACCTTCCTTCCTACAGTCTAAACCTAAACCCCACCCCCCGCAGCCTACACCTAACCCTCCCTGGGGGGTGGCCAAACCTAAGACCCTCCCTTTTTATGTAACTTAATCCCCCGCCCCTACTGCTTACCTCTCCTGTGCAGCGGTGTGTGGACATTCGGGATCCCGGCTGTCGGGATTCTCCCGCTGGGCTGGAGACCCTATTTGGGATGCCGGTGTCAGGGATTCCGGCATTGGCATTCTGACTGCTGGGATCCCGACCGGATCCCCTTGTAAACGGCAGCCTACCCAGTGGTGCATATCTTGGGGGAAGGGGAGGATTCATAAGTATCTTCCGCTGAGGATGGGGAGGTATTAAACCAGGAATGGATAGACTATTCTAGTTGGGAAGACAGTTCTCCTGAAAGTTTAGGCGTTACTTAGCTTATCCAGGCTATTCGTCAAACTTTAAAGTTTGAGGACGAGGAGCCTTATGATGAAGCAGCTTCTGCAGGATTATTCCAAAAAAGAAAAAAAAAGGGTTTGAATTTTCCTTCTTTTATGCATTTTTCTGATGTACTGGGGGTATCCTGGGCTAAGCCAGATAAACATGTTAAGCTTCCATGAGGTTTTAGTGACATAGGATCTGAGGTTGAAAAAAGACAATTGTCCATCGAGTTCAACCTATTTGTGGTCTCCTATGCATGATGATTTGACTAAAATTTCTGACTGATGCTGCTGTCAGCCGTTGCATTTTATCCCTATTTATAGTAACTATAATGCATGACTATGCACCATACCCCTGGATATCCTTATCCATTAGGAATTTATCTAACCCATTCTTAAAGGTGTTGACAGATTCCGCCATTACAACTCCCTCGGGCAGGGAATTCCAAACACGTATTGTCCTTACCGTAAAAAAGCCTTTACGCAGTATTGTGCGGAATCTCCTCTCCTTTAACCTGAGCGAGTGTCCACGAGTCCTCTGTGTTGATCTAACCAAAAACAGGTCCCGCACAAGCTCTGTGTATTGTCCCCTTATATATTTGTAGATGTTGATCATATCCCCTCTTAGTCTCCGCTTTTCCAATGTAAACATGCCTAGTTTTTCAAGCCTTTCCTTGTATTCCATCGTCTCCATGCCTTTAATTAGTTTGGTCGCCCTCCTCTGTACCTTTTCAAGCTCCAGGATATCCTTTTTGTAGTACGGTGCCCAGAATTGTACACAGTATTCAAGGTGTGGCCTCACTAGTGATTTATATAACGGGAGTATAATACTCTCGTCCCTAGCATCAATACCCCGTTTTATGCATGCTAATATCTTATTAGCCTTCTTTGCTGCAGTCCTACTTTGGGTACTACTGCTTAGCTTGCTATCTATGAGGACACCTAAGTCCTTTTCCAGTACAGAATCCCCTAATTTTACCCCATTTAGTAGGTAGGTGTAATTTTTGCTCTTGTTACCACAGTGCATTACCTTACACTTGTCTGTGTTGAAGCACATTCTCCATTTGGCTGCCCATGCTTCTAATTTAACTAAGTCGTTCTGAAGAGACTCGGCATCCTCCTCTGTATTTATAGCCTTACACAATTTGATATCATCTGCAAAAAATTGACACCATGCTCTCTAGACCTTCTGTTAGGTCGTTAATGAAAATATTGAACAATAGTGGTCCTAATACTGAGCCTTGCGGCACACCACTTAGCACTTCAGTCCAAGTTGAAAAAGATCCATTAACCACAACGCTGGTCCCTATTATCTAACCAGTTTTTGACCCAAGTGCATATTGTGCCCCCTAGCCCTGATTCTTGTAGCTTGTAGATAAGTCTCATGTGTGGTACAGTATCGAACGCTTTGAAAAGTCTAAAAAGATTACATCCACGTCTTTACCCTGATCTAGGTTTGCGCTTACTGATTCATAAAAGCCAAGTAAGTTGGCTTGACAGGATCTGTCCTTCATAAACCCATGTTGATTCCTTTTAATGACCTTATTGACTTCAAGGAACTTCTGAATACTATCTCTTAGAATACCTTCCAATACTTTCCCCACTATAGATGTAAGACTAACTGGTCTATAATTACCTGGTTCAGCTTTACTTCCCTTTTTGAATATAGGCACTACTTCCGCTATACGCCAGTCTTTGGGAACCATACCTGATATAACTGAATCCTTAAAAATCAAAGATAGCGGTTTTACCAGTTCAGAGTGAAGCTCCATTAGAACCCTTGGGTGAATACCATCGGGCCCTGTTGATTTATTAATCTTTAAATGTTTTAATCGGTCACAGACTACTTCCTCGCTTAAATAAGTACCTATCAGTGGGATATTCTCATTATTGAGATTGTGTGTCAGTCCCTGAAATGGGTCCTCTCTAGTGAATACAGTTGAAAAAAACTCATTTAGTGTGTCCGCTATGTCATTATCATTTTTGCTTAAGACTCCCAACTTGTCTTTTAAAGGGCCTATACTCTCCTTCTTTAATCTCTTGCTATTAATGTATTTAAAGATTTTTTTGGGATTCGCTTTGCTTTCCTTTGCTACTAGTTTTTCAGTTTCTACTTTAGCCGCTCTTATTTCCTTTTTGCAAATTTTGTTACATTCCTTATAGTGCTGAAATGACTCTGCTTCCCCGTCAGATTTGTATTTTTTAAATGCTCGCCCATAAGTTCTATTATCTTTTTTCTGAGAAGGATACAGCTCTATGGGAATTACCTCCAGCAGTGGATGTCCTGATTGCCTGTTTGGTTAAGAATATGGCTCTTCCAATGACTACTGCAGCCACAATGAAGGATGCTATGGACCATAAGTGTAAACATATGCTTAAATCCTTGTTTTCTTTAAAAGGTACTATTTTGCATCTACTGTTGTTGGGAGCTTGGGCCACCAAGGCCATAGAAGCTTGGTCAGACCAATTAGCAGAAGCTATTCAGTCAGGTGCAGATTCTTCAGATATCCTTACCCTGGTTATGTGTGAAGAACTGCGTCAGTCATACACAGCCCTAGAAGCTGGTTGCTGCTATTGAACGGTTAGTGGATGCACTATAACGCTCCACTCAAGAGTAGACAAAATAGAATAGAATGTTCAGCGCATACCTAGTTTCTATAATATGTTAATGGGTCCATGTGTATTCATATAATATTGCTTCTGTTTTATAAACAAATAGAAATCAATAAAAATTACGCACACTGGATTATAATAAGATCAAGACAATTTATTTAAAATAGATAGTAAAATAAGTATATTAAGTATATTTCATATATTTAAGCTATGTGTACTGTATATCTAATACCGGTATACAAAACAAACATGCAACACAAATACAGATATACATATATTGGTCCACTTAAAATTCCACCTGTGGGTACACTCTCAGCGTTTTACCCCACTAGGCTGAGGTTCTTTTTGTCCCTCTGATCACTTAGTTAAAGAAATATTCTAGTGCACTAAGTCAGTCTCTGCCAGGGTTAAGTGCCTTGCTTTTGATCCTTTGCTGTAGGCAGTAGGTGGTGCGAAAGTAGGACTTATGCTTTTACCTACCGCTATATTCAGTGTTCACTTGCAATGGTAACTGTGCAGGGGATTCCTCCTGCTCTCCATTGGCGGTATAGTGGTGTTAACTGTCGTCTGCCGGCAGACTCCCACTGCTCCGTGTTCCTGTTTCTCCGGACTCCGAGCAGGGATCAATTTCTCAATTTCTCAGCGTTTCACCTAATGCTAGGCTTTATCACGATGGCTACCCTGAGTGTAATGAACCAAAGACTTCTGATCCTATGGAGTTAGTTGAGACAATGCATGGAAGCCCTGTCTGATGATCACAGTCCCAGATGATGATACCATCACCCTATATCAACCTTATCTGTTTCTATTTTGAAGGGAGTTCCCTTTACAGGGTCAATCTCTGTTTGGTCCAGAACTGGACCGAATTATCGCTCAGGCGACTGGAGGAAAAAGACAGTTTCTTCCAGTTCTTGCTTCCCACTCTAGAAATTCTAGGTATAGGGGGTATTCAATTAGTGCCGTTTTTTCGACCAGTCGAAAAAACTGCACTTTTCGCCCGTTTTTAGGTCGAATTTACATTCGACCTATTCAATGCCCGTGCCATTTTTTTGACTGGTCAAAAAAATCTGGCACTGGCGATTTTTTTACTGGTCAAAAAAATCTGGCACTGGCGAAAACCATGTGTATCTGCGAATTCACCGCCGATACACGTGTTTTGGAGAATTTGCAGGCGCAATTTTCACACATGCCGATTCGACAAAAGAAAAAAGTGAAACGGCATGGGCAAAAATGGATTAAAAAAATGGTCGAAAACGCTTGCAATTGAATACCCTGTGTCCAATTAGTGCCCTTTTTTTACCAGTTGGAAAAATAGCATTTAATTGAATACTACAGACTTTTTCGGTACTCTGGTAGGTTCCGGCCACCAGAGTTGCGACAGGAGGTTAGAGAGCGGGTGGCACTTGTTGGAGTGACAAAATCTTGAAATGATTCAGAGCAGGAGGACTCCCAGCCCATTTGTATAGGTGGCCGTCTTCTCTCTTTCCGGGAGATCTAGTTTCGGTCGCCCACAGACCTTTGGGTCAGAGGAGTACTTTCCAGAGGTTGCATACTGGACTTGGAGGGTCCTCGTACCCAACAATATTTTTCCCTTTTCCTTGGGATAAGCTCAGAAGAAGGGCTTTAAGGGGGCAATTCGCTCCCTTTTAGATTCAGGGGTAGTGGTCTTGGTTCCAGTACATCATCAGGGGGTGGTTTTTATTCAAATAATTTCCTGGTAAAGAAGCCAGATGGTTCTTTTCACCCCATTTTGAATTTAAAAAAACTCCAACCTGACTAGAGCTTGAGAAGGTTCAGGATGGAATCGTTACGTTCAGTAATTGCTTTTGTGGAAGTAGGATAATTTCTTGTGGCCTTATAAAGGGCGCATATCTCCATGTACCTATTTGGGAACAAGGTCACAAACTGCTGTGTTTTGCAGTGGGCCCATGGTATTTTCAGTTCCGGGCTCTGCCCTTTGGCCTTTCCACCGCACCAAGGGTATTTACAAAAGTTATGGCACCTATGGTAGCCATTTTGCTTTGTCAGCGAATTATGATAATTACCCCTTTAGACGACTTGCTATTAAAGTCCCCTTCAAAGGAGCTTTTGAGGGTCCACTTGCAGGTTCTCATGACAACTCTGGATCTTCATGGTTGGGAACTCAATCGAACTCAAGTCCAAATTGGTTCCTGCACAGAAGATGGTGTTTCTGAGCCTTCTATTCGACATTGTGTCAAAGCGTTTTTTTTCAGCCCGAGAGCAGGATCAGGGTCAGGATTTTTTTTGTCTCTACACAGGGTGTCCATTCTACACAGCATGCAGCTACTGAGGAAGATGGTGGCTGCATTTGAAGCGGTTCTGTTTGCACAATTCCATTCCAGGCCCCTTCAGCATTTTATTATTTTGCGCTAGAGGAGGTGGGATCCCTGTCTAGATCGACAGTTTTTCACCCTATCTGGACAGGTACGCCAATCCCTGGTTTGGTGGCTCTGCACACGCAACCTGTCTGGAGTTATCAATTCTCTCCCTGGAAATGGACTCAAGTAACTACAGACGCCAGTCTCCAGGGATGGGTTTCAGTGGTTCTAGGTTCCTAGTTCCAGGACGTTTGGTCACTGGAAGAAAGAATGTTGTCCAGCAATGTGGTTGAACTGCAAGAAATCTTTTATGTTCTGGTCCAGGCACAGGATCTTCTCAGACAGCCCAGTAGTTGGACAATGCCATGGCGGAGGCATATATCAACAAAGAAGGAGGTACCAGGAGTCCTCTGGCTATGGCAGAGGCGTCAGGATTATGATGTGGGCAGAACAATTTGTACCGGCCATATCAGCCATTTTTATTCCTGGGAAGCCGACTTTCTCAGTCAGCACAGAGTTCACCCAGAGGAATGGGACATAGTTAACCTAATTGTGGAGAAATTGGGTCTGCCTCATGGCATCCAGGTTGAACAGGAAGTTTTCACAGTAAGGGACATGGTCCAGAGATCTACAAGTGACTCTGGTAGATGTCCTAACTGCCAGGTGGTCTTTCCACGTCAGGTATATGTTTCTGCTAATTTCCATGCTACCGCATGTAATCAGAAGGGTCAAGTGCGAAAAGGCTCATGTCCTTCTAATAGCACCAGATTGGCCACGGAGCTCATGGTACTCAGATAGTCTGCCTCTGGTGGTCAACCAACCATGGAAGCTACCACTTAGAGAAGATCTACTGTCACAAGGTCCGTTCCTGCATTCCAATTTAGCTCAACTGGCTTTAATGGTGTGGCACTTGAGACCAGTATTATAAGGTCCAAGGGGTTTTCTACAGCCGTTATCCAGACTATGTTACGGGTGTGTAAGTCATCCACTTCTATTGTTTAATATAGGGTGTGGAAGAATTACATTCTGTGGTGCGACTCTAGAAAGATTTTGGCTTCTCTGTTTCGCTGATCATATTTACTTTCTTTTTTTACAGGACGGATTGTCCAAAGGCCTCCGCCTCGTCCATTAGAGGTCAGGTGTCAGCCTTATCTATTCTTTTTCAGAGACGTCTAGCATTTATACCAGATGGCAGAACTTTCATGCAAGTGTTATTGCATGTCCAACCACCTTATGTGTAGCCAGTCCCACCATGGGACCTTAATTTAGTTTTGACTGCTCTTCAGCGGGCATCGTTTGAGCTACTTCATGCAGTGGAATTAAGGTGGTTAACTTGGAAAGTAGCTTTTCTTTTGGCAGTCTCCCCAGCTCGCAGAGATTCTGATTTGGCAGCTTTGGCAGCTAGCTTCCCTCTTTTGGTTTTTCATAGGGACCGAGCGGTTCTCTCCACTCGGCCATCTTTTGTTCCTAAAGTGGTTTCAAGATTTCACCTAAATCAGGAAATTGTAGTTCCAGTGTTGTATCCATCTGATCCAGAGAGTCCTCTCCGGTTTCTAGATGTGGTACGGGTACTCAAAACATATGTGGATTGGACTGCTGCCTTGCATAAGACGCACAGCCTGTTGGTACTTTATGATGCCCAAAAAAGAGGCTAGCCAGCATCAAAACAGTCTATTGCTTGTTGGATTACTTCCACTATCAAGCAGGCCTATATAGCCTTGGGCAAGTCAGTACCTGATCCCATTCGGGCACAGTTGACTTGGGCCGTGAGTGCTTCTTGAGTAGCTTGGCAGGGTGCCTCAGTTAAGCAGCTGTGCAAGGCAGCTACCTAGCAAGGCAGCTATAGTGCACACATTTACCAAATTTTATCAGTTCCATGCACTTGTGGCTAAAGTTACGAGTTTTGCGTACAGCATTGCCTTTGCGTAATCCTCCTCACTCTTAAGGCTTGCTTGGGGGAAGTCCCAGTGTCAGTGCTTCCCAGATAGGACAAAAGAGGAAACAAGATTATTGGTTACTTACCATAGAATCAATTCCTCTGAGTCCATCTGGGAGTCACTGAATTCCCTCCCTGATGTGTATGATGGATTTTTATGTTCATCTCTTATTCATTCTTTTTCTCCTTTGGCTTTGCTAGTCAGGTAACTAGGGAGCTAAGGGAAGAGGGGGTACATAAGGGAGGGGGAGTTTTAGTAAATTATTTTAGTGCCTACTCCTAGGCCCCTCCCTCATATCCCAATGTCAGTGATTCCCAGATGGACCCAGAGGAATTGATTCTACAGTGAGTAACCAAGAATCTTGTTTTTTTAAAGGGGCAGCCATTTACAAGGCATGGTTTTGCCTTGTAAATAACTGCTCGTTTAAAAAAACATCCACGTTCAGCCGGCATCCCGCATGCCTAGTGAACTCGGACTTCATTACATTCTGCCCATTATGTTAATGTGATTGGCATTACAACTGTACAGATGTCGGAAAAGCAACATCTTTACAATTGGAAAACTGATCCCTGTTACATGCTTGTATGTATCATGTTAACCTTATAAGTATGACATGAGTGTATTCTGTCCTGGACATCGTGTCTGTAGCCACCATGACTACATCCTATCGTCAACATCCTAAAATAATAATATATTGTTTTGTACAGATTCATTCTGTGTTGTACAAGATTTTGACTGCAAAGAAGAATCATAAAGATACAACTGAATTGAAGGCGCAGTTTTTGGAGAAGTTCACAAAACTTGAAGAGGTAACAATATATTTGTACAAGAAGTAATATTTCCAAAATTTTTGAAAACCCATCCGACCTCGGTGTTTGGGAGGGACACACCTTTATTATTACCTCTGTCACGATCCTAGGCACGGCGATTCCCCAAATACGCCAATCTGTGAATCCCTGCCATGTGACACCGTTACTGGATACCTGAGCGCGTGTGTTAATTTCAACATAGTCACTGCCACCAGGCAAAGTACAAACGTTTAGGGTATGACCCAAGGCAAACTTATGGCTTTTGCCTGCAGCCAGAATTATTACTATTTTGGTAACACCTCTTTCAGAGAGTTGGGTTGGATACACAACAGAAAACCAGAGCTAAAATTAGATGATTTAATTTAGGTAAAACACTTCAAAGCTTATGTTACAGAAAAGAAAGTTACAAGATATAATGATAAAAAGTCAAAGTCACATGAGTAAAGACAGTTTCAAGAAAAATAAAAATAGAGAGATAAAACCCACTGATCCTAACACATGCAGAGTGGAACGATCAGATGAAGTGAAGCCTCTTCAGATATTATCGGGACATTAAAGAGCCAGGATGCTTCTCCTAACTCGCTTCTTTGATAATGGACAACTTGCAGTCTGTGAGGGGTGTATTGAACTCAAACTGCCCTTTCTCACAGTTCCCACCTCAGGGTTCCTTAACCCTTTCCAGATGTGTAAACTGAACTATAACATTGGGTCTCTTGGTCATATATGCAGGGGCTGGCTAATTACTTTACCCATTCTTTTGAAGCTGGGCAATCAGATTTATCAATCATACTAAGACACTGTTATAGCTAGCTGAGAGAATTTTTTATCACCTTCCCTAGCCAGCATGTCTTTTCTGGTCTCTCTGGTGACCCCCTGGGGTCAGTAAACAACCTGTTGGGAGATACACATGCTAGTTGGGAAAACACATTTCAGGCCTGACTTGCGTTTACTTTAAGATCTCAGTTCTGATAAGGGTCTCATCAAACCCTCTTTGAAGTTCTGTGTCTGTAACGAGATACTAGCCAGGCCAGTACTATTCTTTCATTTGTCCTGAGAATACATTTACAACACAATACAGTAGATCACATACACTTAATATAGTTTTTATGGATACAGAGAGAAAGAGGATACAATATGCTTCCCTGAAGCCTACTCTGCCTGACTTATCACAGATCTTGGGTACCTCGACACATAGCAGAGTTCCTGCTGTGAAGGGGCTGTTGGAATGACCTATTCACACAGGATTTATACATAACCACACAAAGGCATTTGCAGAGATTGATCAATGCAATATTATTTGCTTTTGCACATTCTGGCGTCAGAATGGCGTCCAATCATGACAACCTCTGTCTATTATTCTACCTGAGGGATTTCTTTGTTCCTCGCATTGAGTATATTTTGCTTTTTATTTAAGTATACCAAACAAAAGTAACATTTTGTATGTATATATATATATATATATATATAGATTAAACACTGCCACACCATGAGGCTCCAACTGGGGCTTATGTTGTAGAAGAAAATCAGCACTCCTTAAATGTCCAAAAAGTACGTTTTATGCCAATTCGAATAAAGTGACAAACTTATAGTGCAAAATAGCAGCTTGGAAATACAATTCCATCAGTCATGTAAATCTTACGTATCCTGAATCATGCTGGGGATACACATCAGACCCAGCCGGGTCTCCCTACAGCTGTTTCGGCTACCGCCGTCTTCAGGGGAGTAGTTTAAACTATTGTACCAAGCTCCCTATATTTATACCCACTAAATTAACATAATGTGCTCACCTGTCCTTATCGTTATCCTGAGTACCGCCTGTGCGTGTGCGTGGAGCTGCCCGGATAACTGGACGGCAGCCCGTGACATCATCCGGTCGCGCCACACTCTGCACAAGCGTCTCCCAGTGTCCCGTCCGTTGCCATGGAGATGTCTGTTCCACCCCCACACGCCACGTGACCGTGACGCGCGAGCGTGTCATACACCCCCCAGGCACACAGCGGTTCACCCATTGGCCTACTCGTCCTAACTTGCCGCCCTCCTAACATGATGTACAGCCCATAGCCTCCTTGTCACCTAGCAACCCGGCCTCATCACCCCACCCACCCAAAACGGCAACATCAGGACAACACAGCGTGTATCAAATCAAAAAAATATCAAAAAATGGGGAAAATGTTATTCCCCAAACGACTGTTATCTATGCAAATATACTACAGCACAATTCTAATTGGGGACATGTTAATCCTACCCATCTAAATGGCCATTCTCACCCTTAACATCATCCTAGCCGTAATAATCACATCTTGGGGCTGGCCATATGTCAATGTACTAACATCTACCCACATGTCTCCTGTGCAATGTATACGCCTATCAACCAATCTAAACCAAAACATAACTAAAAATGAATTACATACACATTACATTAAAACACGAACGGGAGTATCAGTGTGGAGAAGGTATCTGCTAATAAATTATAGTAAATTGAGAACTAAGAACAGCAGACCTGGTTTCTAAACCACACATCCTCTATAGAAAACATGATAGAGTTAATTCCTCATTGAGCCCAACTGGGGCCATGGCATTCAGCAAATATATCCATCGACTTTCCTGCTTTAATAGCCGTTTATTGCGATCACCACCCCTCCTCAGTGGTGGTACATGGTCAAGAGGCATGAATTTAAAGTCCTTTATTTTATGACCACAGTTCACAAAGTGTCTGGCCACCGGTGGTGTGCTGGGTTCCAATATCTGTAGTGCTTTTTTGATTGATGAACGGTGCATGGATATTCGTTCTTTAAGCATCCGAATTGTTTTGCCCACGTATATATATATTTTTTTTACAAGGGCATATGATAATGTATGTCACGTACCGGGTGTCACAAGTCATTCTGTATCTTAGTGTATGTTTAACTCCCAGCTCGGGATGCACAAATTCTTTGCCAGTCAGCATAAACATACAGTTGGCACAGCCACCACATTTGAAGGCTCCCCTCTGAAGGCTCAGCCAATTTGAGTTTCCCATCACTCCAGGGCTGATGTCAGACTGCGTGATCCGTTCCTTAAGATTCTTGCTCCTCTTATAGCTAAAGAGGGGTGTATTGGCACAGAATCTACTCAAAGCAGGATCCGTCTGGACAATGTGCCAGTGTTTCAGTATGGACTTTTTGACAAGACCCGACGTGATTGAGTAGGTGCTTGTAAATACCAGACGTTCTGTTTCCGCACTTTTCGTTTTGGGAACCAGCAAGTCCTCACGTTTAAGCCCCAGACATTTTGTAATTGCTTGTTTCACTTCCAATGGGTCATAGCCCCGCTCAATGAATTTTTGCCCCATATTAGCTAAAGCCTCTGGCAGTTTGGTATGGTCCGAAGTAATACGCGTCACCCTTACTAATTGTGAGTAAGGGAGTCCATTCTTTAGAGGTTGTGGGTGAAAACTAGATGCAAGAAGAAGCGTATTCTTATCTGTGGGTTTTCTAAAAACGCTTGTGGTAAACCTTCCTTCATCAATTCCTACCAACACATCCAGAAACTCCATTTTTACTTTATTAAACCGATAGGTAAATCGAATAGAACCAGGCCTGCTGTTCAACTTTCCCACAAATTGAGTCAATGCTTGCTCACCACCAGTCCACAGCATGAAGAGGTCATCTATAAATCTAACATAAAATGAGATGTATTTTGCAAAATCTACATCATTCATAATATTGTTCTTCTCAAAATTGTACATGAATAAATTGGCGTACGATGGGGCCATATTAGACCCCATCGCCGTCCCATGGAGTTGCAGAAAAAAGGAATTATTAAATAAAAAATAATTCTTGTGTAAAATAATCTCAATCAGTAATAACAAAAAATCAACTGGTGGACCCTCATAGTGTGGACTGGTGGTGATAGCACTCCTAACCGACTCGATCCCTTCTGAATGGTCAATACTGGTATATAAACTAGAGACGTCTAACGTCACCAAAAGACAATCATTTGGCGGCGGTCCAAATTGCTCCAATTTATTAATAAAGTCAGAGGTGTCTTTAATAAAGTAGGGAGTATGTTGAACTACAGGTTGTAAGTGGTAATCGACATATTGTGACAAAGGTTGTCCCAATGACCCTCTGGAGGAGATGATGGGTCTACCCGGAGGATCCACCAGACTCTTGTGCACCTTCGGTAGGATATATAAAAGGGGGATCCTCGGGTAGTCCTGCACGAGAAATTTCTCGGTCTGCTCATCTATCCAGCTGTTATTACAGCCTAATTGAATGATGGAATCAATTTCCTTCTTGAAGTTAAATGTGGGGTCAAACTGAAGTCTTTTATAGCAGGTTTCATCTGACAGCTGCCTCATTACTTCCTCGATATACTTAGATTTATTCATTATAACAATGCCCCCGCCTTTATCGGCGGGGCGTATCACAATATCGGCATTATTGTTTAAAGTTTTGATCGCTAATGACTCCTCCTTATTTAAATTTGAGTATTTGATCCTACTTTTCCGTAAGATCGGTATCGTATCCATCCTCACTAAACGCATAAAGGTCTCGATTGATGCGTTAGTTGAGGGTGGATCAAAGGTGCTAGCAATTTTAAACGGAGTTGATTTATACTCAGTGGCTGTTCGCTTATTGAAGAAGTCTTTGAGACGCAGCTGCCTATGAAACCTGTAGAGTTCGACCTCAAAATCAAAAGGTTTCTGTCGATGAGTTTGGACAAATGACAGACCCTTGGCTAACACCGCAGCCTCTGAATCAGTCAATTTATATGAAGATAAACTAAACAAGGCTACCTGCGGGTCGTCCTGGGGTATTTTTCTCTTTGATTTTTGATGCCTGACGCCCCCTCTCCTGCAGGGTTTTCTAACTCTTTTTCTGACGAAGTTTTGTTGCGTGAGGACACTTTGTCTCCTAAAAAATGTCTAGATTTGCAAGAATTATCTGAGTCACTCAAAGATGTGTTAGATTCAATATCAGTAAATTGTCTAGGTTGTCGTCTCTTAAACGTCTTACCCTGTTGCCACTGTCGTCTATTGGTTTGAGGTATCAACCAAGGATACACTCGAAAATCCCTATAGTCCTCTTTGACTTTCTTATATTTACCTTTCTTAAAGGCTAGCAAGTCTGATTTAAATGTCGCTATACTTTCATCCAATTTAGTTAACCAGTCAACACTGTTATCGGCTTTGATAATATCTAAACCTGCAATCTCACAGGCTTTGATATCCTTCTCCACAGCTTTGATGTCGGCGTTCACCTGCTGGATGACCAAGAGCATTAAATCAAAACTACACTGATTTAAGATCAAACACAATTGTCTGCAAAATTCCTTACAATTACGTCCCAACGTAGGTTGATTTTTAATTCTAAAACCTCTCGGGACTAAATTCTCTTTATGATATTGAGACAATGTCAGCCCATGAAGTTCAAGTTCCACTAATCTCTTACGCAGCCTTAATAGATCAGTATGAACTTCCTGCGGGCTGTCCTGATCAAAAGCCAACTGATCAGTGTTAGAAAAAAGTATTTTAGATATGTCTTTATCCTGAAATCTCTTGGTCCCAGTGATGTCGCCGACACCAAACTCCATCGTTCTACACGTGTGCACTCAAAGAACAGAAAACTGAGCACTATAATATGCACCCTCGCACCATGTGCACCAAGTGCAAAACAATACAATACATACAACAACCTAACAACATGTAATTAAAAACTAATATCGCGGTGCAGTCCAAATCCAGTTCAAGGAAATAAATAATTGTATATCATGGTCCGCACAACACTGTCCACATCTCATGCAGGGTGCCCGGTTCGGGGTCATTCAGATTAAACACTGCCACACCATGAGGCTCCAACTGGGGCTTATGTTGTAGAAGAAAACCAGCACTCCTTAAATGTCCAAAAAGTAAGTTTTATGCCAATTCGAATAAAGTGACAAACTTATAGTGCAAAATAGCAGCTTGGAAATACAATTTCATCAGTCATGTAAATCTTACGTATCCTGAATCATGCTGGGGATACACATCAGACCCAGCCGGGTCTCCCTACAGCTGTTTCGGCTACCGCCGTCTTCAGGGGAGTAGTTTAAACTATTGTACCAAGCTTAGGGTTCAAATCAAGATGGAGTCACTCAGAGCAGTGATAGCGAACCAGGACGATATGGTGTCACTGGATATCAGGGACGCTTACCTACATGTCCAAATTTTCCCCTTCTCACCAAGGGTATCTCAGGTTCGTGGTACAGAACTGTCACTATCAGTTCAGACGCTGCCGTTTGGATTGTCCACGGCACCCCGGGTCTTTACCATGGTAATGGCCGAAATTATGATTCTTCCTAAAAGAAATATGGACGCTTTCCTGATAAGGGCAAGGTCCAGAGAACAGTTGGCGGTCGGAGTAGCACTATCTCAAGTAGTTCTACGACAGCACGAGTGGATTCTAAATATTCCAAAATCGCAGCTTTTTCCGACGACACGTCTAATGTTCCTAGGAATGATTCTGGACACAGTCCAGAAAAGAATGTTTTCTCCCGGAGAAGAAGACCAGGGAGTTATCCGAGCTAGTCAGGAACCTCCTAAAACCAGGAAAAGTATCAGTGCATCATTGCACAAGGGTCCTGTGAAAAATGGTGGTTTCTTACAAAGCGATCCCATTCGGTAGATTTCACGCAAGAACCTTTCAGTGGAATCTGCTGGGAAAATGGTCCGGATCGCATCTTCAGATGCATCAGCAGACAACCCTGTCTCCAAGGACAAGGGTGGTTTCTTCTGCGGTGGCTGCAGAGTGCTCATCTATGAAAGGGCCGCAGATTCGACATTCAGGACTGGGTCCTGGTGACCACGGATGCCAGCCTGAGTGGCTGGGGAGCAGTCACACAAGGAAAAAATTTCCAGGGAGTGTGATCAAGTCTGGAGAAATATACTGGAGCTAAGGGCAATTTACAAGGCTCTAAGCTTAGCAAGACCTCTGCTTCAAGGTCAGCCGGTATTGATCCAGTGGGACAACATCACGGCAGTCGCCCACGTAAACAGACAGGGCGGCACATGAAGCAGGAGGGAAATGGCAGAAACTGCAATGATTCTTCGCTGGGCGAAAAATCATGTGATAACACTCTCAGCAGTGTTAATTCCGGGAGTGGAAAACTGGGAAGCAAACTTCCTCAGCAGGCATAACCTCCACCCGGGAGAGTGGGGACTTCAGCGGGAAGTCTTCCACATGATTGTAAACCGTTGGGAAAAACCAAAGGTGGACATGATGGCGTCCCGCCTGAACAAAAAACTAGACAAATATTGCGCCAGGTCAAGGGACCCTCAGGCAATAGCGGTGGACGCTCTGGTAACACTGTGCGTGTACCAGTCAGGGTATGTGTTCCCTCCTATGCATCTCATACCAAAAGTACTGAGAATCATAGGAAGGAGATGAGTAAGAACGATACTCGTGGTTCCGGATGGGTCAAGAAGGACTTGGTACCCGGAACTTCAAGAGATGCTCACGGAAGAACCGTGGCCTCTACCTTTAAGAAAGGACCTGCTCCAGCAGGGGCCTTGTCTGTTCCAAGACTTACTGCGGCTGCGTTTGACGGCATGGCAGTTGAACGCCGGATCCTGAAAGGGCATTCCAGATGAAGTCATCCCTACCCTGGTCGAAGCCAGGAAGGATGTAACCGCAAAACATTTTCACCGCATTTGGCGAAAATATGTTGCGTGGTGTGAGGCCAAGAAGGTCCCTACAGAGGAATTCCAACTGGGTCGTTTCCTACATTTCCTGAAAACAGGACTGTCTATGGGCCTAAAATTAGGGTCCATTAAGGTTCAAATTTCGACCCTGTCAAATTTCTTCCAGAAAGAACTGGCTTCAGTGCCTGAAGTTCAGACGTTTGTAAAAGGGGTACTGCATATACAGCCTCCTTTTGTGCCCCCAGTGGCACCTTGGGATCTCAATGTTGTTTTGAGTTTCCTAAAGTCACATTGGTGATCCACTCACCACTGTGGAATTAAAATATTTCACATGGAAGGTGAAGATTCTATTAGCCCTGGCTTCAGCCAGGCGTGTGTCAGAATGGGCGGCTTTATCATATAAAAGCCCTTACTTAATTTTTCATTCTGACAGGGCAGAATTGAGGACTCGTCCTCAATTTCTCCTTAAGGTGTTTTCTGTTTTTCACATGAACCAACCTATTGTGGTACCTGCGGCTACTAGGGACTTGGAGGACTCCAAGTTACTTGACGTTGCCAGGGCCCTGAAAATATATGTTTCCAGGACGACTGGAGTCAGAAAATCTGACTCGCTGTTTAGCCTGTATGCACCCAACAAGATGGGTGTTCCTGCTTCTAAGCAGACGATTGCTCGCTGGATTTGTAGTACAATTCAGCTTGCACATTCTGTGGCAGGCTTGCCACAGCCAAAATCAGTAAAAGCCCATTCCACAAGGAAGTGGGCTCATCTTGGGCGGCTGCCCGAGGGGTCTCGGCTTTACAACTTTGCCGAGCTGCTACTTGGTCAGGGGCACACCCTGACTGAGGAGGACCTGGAGTTCTCTCATTCGGTGCTGCAGAGTCATCCGCACTCTCCCGCCCGTTTGGGAGCTTTGGTATAATCCCCATGGTCCTGACGGAGTCCCCAGCATCCACTTAGGACGTTAGAGAAAATAAGAATTTACTTACCGATAATTCTATTTCTCGTAGTCCGTAGTGGATGCTGGGCGCCCATCCCAAGTGCGTATTGTCTGCAATACTTGTACATAGTTATTGTTACAAAAATCGGGTTATTCTTGTTGTGAGCCATCTTTTCAGAGGCTCCTTCGTTGTTATCATACTGTTAACTGGGTTCAGATCACAGGTTGTACGGTGTGATTGGTGTGGCTGGTATGAGTCTTACCCGGGATTCAATATCCTTCCTTATTATGCACGCTCGTCCGGGCACAGTATCCTAACTGAGGCTTGGAGGAGGGTCATAGGGGGAGGAGCCAGTGCACACCACCTGATCCTAAAGCTTTTATTATTGTGCCCTGTCTCCTGCGGAGCCGCTAAACCCCATGGTCCTGACGGAGTCCCCAGCATCCACTACGGACTACGAGAAATAGAATTATCGGTAAGTAAATTCTTATTTTTTCTAACACTGATCAGTTGGCTTTTGATCAGGACAGCCCGCAGGAAGTTCATACTGATCTATTAAGGCTGCGTAAGAGATTAGTGGAACTTGAACTTCATGGGCTGACATTGTCTCAATATCATAAAGAGAATTTAGTCCCGAGAGGTTTTAGAATTAAAAATCAACCTACGTTGGGACGTAATTGTAAGGAATTTTGCAGACAATTGAGTTTGATCTTAAATCAGTGTAGTTTTGATTTAATGCTCTTGGTCATCCAGCAGGTGAACGCCGACATCAAAGCTGTGGAGAAGGATATCAAAGCCTGTGAGATTGCAGGTTTAGATATTATCAAAGCCGATAACAGTGTTGACTGGTTAACTAAATTGGATGAAAGTATAGCGACATTTAAATCAGACTTGCTAGCCTTTAAGAAAGGTAAATATAAGAAAGTCAAAGAGGACTATAGGGATTTTCGAGTGTATCCTTGGTTGATACCTCAAACCAATAGACGACAGTGGCAACAGGGTAAGACGTTTAAGAGACGACAACCTAGACAATTTACTGATATTGAATCTAACACATCTTTGAGTGACTCAGATAATTCTAGCAAATCTAGACATTTTTTAGGAGACAAAGTGTCCTCACGCAACAAAACTTCGTCAGAAAAAGAATTAGAAAACCCTGCAGGAGAGGAGGCGTCAGGCATCAAAAATCAAAGAGAAAAATACCCCAGGACGACCCGCAGGTAGCCTTGTTTAATTTATCTTCATATAAATTGACTGATTCAGAGGCTGCGGTGTTAGCCAAGGGTCTGTCATTTGTCCAAACTCATCGACAGAAACCTTTTGATTTTGAGGTCGAACTCTACAGGTTTCATAGGCAGCTGCGTCTCAAAGACTTCTTCAATAAGCGAACAGCCTCTGAGTATAAATCAACTACGTTTAAAATTGCTAGCACCTTTGATCCACCCTCAACTAACGCATCAATCGAGACCTTTATGCGTTTAGTGAGGATGGATACGATACCGATCTTACGGAAAAGTAGGATCAAATACTCAAATTTAAATAAGGAGGAGTCATTAGCGATCAAAACTTTAAACAATAATGCCGATATTGTGATACGCCCCGCCGATAAAGGCGGGGGCATTGTTATAATGAATAAATCTAAGTATATCGAGGAAGTAATGAGGCAGCTGTCAGATGAAACCTGCTATAAAAGACTTCAGTTTGACCCCACATTTAACTTCAAGAAGGAAATTGATTCCATCATTCAATTAGGCTATAATAACAGCTGGATAGATGAGCAGACCGAGAAATTTCTCGTGCAGGACTACCCGAGGATCCCCCTTTAATATATCCTACCGAAGGTGCACAAGAGTCTGGTGGATCCTCCGGGTAGACCCATCATCTCCTCCAGAGGGTCATTGGGACAACCTTTGTCACAATATGTCGATTACCACTTACAACCTGTAGTTCAACATACTCCCTACTTTATTAAAGACACCTCTGACTTTATTAATAAATTGGAGCAATTTGGACCGCCGCCAAATGATTGTCTTTTGGTGACGTTAGACGTCTCTAGTTTATATACCAGTATTGACCATTCAGAAGGGATCGAGTCGGTTAGGAGTGCTATCACCACCAGTCCACACTATGAGGGTCCACCAGTTGATTTTTTGTTATTACTGATTGAGATTATTTTACACAAGAATTATTTTTTATTTAATAATTCCTTTTTTCTGCAACTCCATGGGACGGCGATGGGGTCTAATATGGCCCCATCGTACGCCAATTCATTCATGTACAATTTTGAGAAGAACAATATTATGAATGATGTAGATTTTGCAAAATACATCTCATTTTATGTTAGATTTATAGATGACCTCTTCATGCTGTGGACTGGTGGTGAGCAAGCATTGACTCAATTTGTGGGAAAGTTGAACAGCAGGCCTGGTTCTATTCGATTTACCTATCGGTTTAATAAAGTAAAAATGGAGTTTCTGGATGTGTTGGTAGGAATTGATGAAGGAAGGTTTACCACAAGCGTTTTTAGAAAACCCACAGATAAGAATACGCTTCTTCTTGCATCTAGTTTTCACCCACAACCTCTAAAGAATGGACTCCCTTACTCACAATTAGTAAGGGTGACGCGTATTACTTCGGACCATACCAAACTGCCAGAGGCTTTAGCTAATATGGGGCAAAAATTCATTGAGCGGGGCTATGACCCATTGGAAGTGAAACAAGCAATTACAAAATGTCTGGGGCTTAAACGTAAGGACTTGCTGGTTCCCAAAACGAAAAGTGCGGAAACAGAACGTCTGGTATTTACAAGCACCTACTCAATCACGTCGGGTCTTGTCAAAAAGTCCATACTGAAACACTGGCACATTGTCCAGACGGATCCTGCTTTGAGTAGATTCTGTGCCAATACACCCCTCTTTAGCTATAAGAGGAGCAAGAATCTTAAGGAACGGATCACGCAGTCTGACATTAGCCCTGGAGTGATGGGAAACTCAAATTGGCTGAGCCTTCAGAGGGGAGCCTTCAAATGTGGTGGCTGTGCCAACTGTATGTTTATGCTGACTGGCAAAGAATTTGTGCATCCCGAGCTGGGAGTTAAACATACACTAAGATACAGAATGACTTGTGACACCCGGTACGTGACATACATTATCATATGCCCTTGTAAAAAAATATACATGGGCAAAACAATTCGGATGCTTAAAGAACGAATATCCATGCACCGTTCATCAATCAAAAAAGCACTACAGATATTGGAACCCAGCACACCACCGGTGGCCAGACACTTTGTGAACTGTGGTCATAAAATAAAGGACTTTAAATTCATGCCTCTTGACCATGTACCACCACTGAGGAGGGGTGGTGATCGCAATAAACGGCTATTAAAGCAGGAAAGTCGATGGATATATTTGCTGAATGCCATGGCCCCAGTTGGGCTCAATGAGGAATTAACTCTATCATGTTTTCTATAGAGGATGTGTGGTTTAGAAACCAGGTCTGCTGTTCTTAGTTCTCAATTTACTATAATTTATTAGCAGATACCTTCTCCACACTGATACTCCCGTTCGTGTTTTAATGTAATGTGTATGTAATTCATTTTTAGTTATGTTTTGGTTTAGATTGGTTGATAGGCGTATACATTGCACAGGAGACATGTGGGTAGATGTTAGTACATTGACATATGGCCAGCCCCAAGATGTGATTATTACGGCTAGGATGATGTTAAGGGTGAGAATGGCCATTTAGATGGGTAGGATTAACATGTCCCCAATTAGAATTGTGCTGTAGTATATTTGCATAGATAACAGTCGTTTGGGGAATAACATTTTCCCCATTTTTTGATATTTTTTTGATTTAGATTTAATAGTTTTGATACACGCTGTGTTGTCCTGATGTTGCCGTTTTGGGTGGGTGGGGTGATGAGGCCGGGTTGCTAGGTGACAAGGAGGCTATGGGCTGTACATCATGTTAGGAAGGCGGCAAGTTAGGACGAGTAGGCCAATGGGTGAACCGCTGTGTGCCTGGGGGGTGTATGACACGCTCGCGCGTCACGGTCACGTGGCGTGTGGGGGTGGAACAGACATCTCCATGGCAACGGACGGGACACTGGGAGACGCTTGTGCAGAGTGTGGCGCGACCGGATGATGTCACGGGCTGCCGTCCAGTTATCCGGGCAGCTCCACGCACACGCGCCCGTACAACACCAGGCGGTACTCAGGATAACGATAAGGACAGGTGAGCACATTATGTTAATTTAGTGGGTATAAATATAGGGAGCTTGGTACAATAGTTTAAACTACTCCCCTGAAGATGGCGGTAGCCGAAACAGCTGTAGGGAGACCCGGCTGGGTCTGATGTGTATCCCCAGCATGATTCAGGATACGTAAGATTTACATGACTGATGGAATTGTATTTCCAAGCTGCTATTTTGCACTATAAGTTTGTCACTTTATTCGAATTGGCATAAAACGTACTTTTTGGACTTTTAAGGAGTGCTGGTTTTCTTCTACAACATAAGCCCCAGTTGGAGCCTCATGGTGTGGCAGTGTTTAATCTGAATGACCCCGAACCGGGCACCCTGCATGAGATGTGGACAGTGTTGTGCGGACCATGATATACAATTATATATATATATATATATATATATATATACAGTTGTGCTCATAAGTTTACATGCCCTAGCAGAATTTGCGATTTTCTGGCCATTTGTCAGAGAATATGAATGATAACTCACAAACTTTTCTTTCACTCATGGTTAGTGGTTGGGTGAAGCCATTTATTGTCAACCAACTGTGTTTACTCTTTTTAAATCATAATGACAACAGAAACTACCCAAATGACCCTGATCAAAAGTTTACATACCCTGGACATTTTGGCCTGATAACATGCACACAAGTTGACACAAACGGGTTTGAATGGCTACTAAAGGTAACCATCCTCACCTGTGATCTGTTTGCTTGTAGTCAGTGTGTGTGTATAAAAGGTCAGTGAGTTTCTGGACTCCTGAAAGACCCTTGCATCTTTCATCCAGTGCTGCACTGACGTGTCTGGATTCTGAGTCATGGGGAAAGCAAAAGAATTGTCAAAGGATTTGCAGGAAAAGGTAATTGAACTGTATAAAACAGGAAAGGGATATAAAAAGATATCCAAGCAATTGAGAATGCCAATCAGCAGTGTTCAAACTCTGTGTAAACCAAATCACGGTCAGGTAGATCAACAAAAATTTCAGCCACAACTGCCAGGAAAATTGTTCGGGATGCAAAGAAAAATCCACAAATAACTTCAGCTGAAATACAGGACTCTGAAAAAAAGTGGTGTGGTTGTTTCAAGATGCACAATAAGGAGGCATATGAAGAAAAATGGGCTGCATGGTCGAGTCGCTAGAAGAAAGCCATTACTATGCAAATGCCACAAACCATCTCGCTTACAATACTCCAAACAGCACGGAGACAAGCCTCAAAACTTCTGGAACAAAGTCATTTGGAGTTATGAGACCAAAATTTTACTTTTTGGCCACAACCATAAATGTTACATTTGGAGAGGAGTCAACACTGCCTATGATGAAAGGTACACCATTCCTACTGTGAAACACGGAGGTGGATCGCTGATGTTTTGGGGATGTGTGAGCTACAAAGGCACTGGAAACTTGGTCAAAATTGATGGCAAGATGAATGCAGCATGTTATCAGAAAATACTGGAGGAAAATTTGCACTCATCAGCCCGGAAGCTGCGCATGGGACGTACTTGGACGTTCCAACATGACAATGATCCAAAACACAAGGCCAAGTCCACCTGTCATTGGCTACAGCAGAATAAAGTGAAGGTTCTGGAGTGGCCATCTCAGTCTCCTGACCTCAATATCATTGAGCCACTCTGGGGAGATCTCAAACGTGCAGTTCATGCAAGACAGCCCAAGAATTTACAGAAACTGGAGGCTTTTTGCCAAGACGAATGGGCAGCTTTACCATCTGAGAAAATAAAGAGCCTCATCCACAACTACCACAAAAGACTTCAAGCTGTCATTGATGTTAAAGGGGGCAATACACGGTATTAAGAACTGGGGTATGTAAACTTTTGATCAGGGTCATTTGGGTAGTTTCTGTTGTCATTATGATTTAAAAAGAGTAAACACAGTTGTTTGACAATAAATGGCTTCATCCAACCACTAACCATGAGTGAAAGAAAAGTTTGTGAGTTATCATTCATATTCTCTGACAAATGGCCAGAAAATCGCAAATTCTGCTAGGGTATGTAAACTTATGAGCACAACTGTATAGATATATATATACACATTGTACCGTAATTATTGTTCATTTATGAAACACTATTTTTGTTAGAAGAAAGAGTTGTGGAATATCTCAATTCCAGCAATTAAAAGGTTCCCAACAGCATGCATTTACTGGAGAGAAATGATGTCAAACAAATCTTATTGAGTTTTTCAACTTGGTTATTAGTAATTGATCATGTAGAGGCCGTAGATGTAGCTTCTCTAGACTTTAGTAAGACTTCTGACATGGTCCAACAGTACAGAATGCTAAATAAACTTGAAAGCTTGGGATTGGATTCTAAGATTGTTGAATGGATAAGATCTTAGTTGCAGGATAGAAAACAAGAGAGCATAGTAAATGGAGTACAGTCACAGGATGGAAAGGTTACCAGTAGAGTACCCCAGGGATCTGTACTCAGTGGCACCAAGAGGGGGGGGTGGGGGGGGCATTTACAAATCACCTGGGCCCAGGTCTGATGGAGGGGCCCGGGTACACCCGCTTGCCCACTCACCCCTGCTTACCTGTCTGCTCCCATCCTGGGCTGCAGTGTCTGCAAGCAGCAGCCTCCTCTGTGTGGCAGTGAGGGGGAGGGGGTAGTGATCGCACTGATCTTGCCCCCCTTCTGATCTGCTCTTGGCTGGGGTGAGCAGTAGCACTGCATCCCCCCTTCTTCCCGTAGAGTGAGCGTGCCATAAATACTAGTTTTAATTATATTTTTCAGGAAAGAGGAGTGGCCATGCCCCCTTTCATTAGGATTATACCCCCAACATTACCTGGGCTTGGCAATGATGTCTACGGCCATGTCTGTACTTGGACTGGTGCTTTTTAATGTATTTGTTGTTGACATTGCAAATTACTGTATTATTATGCTTCTTATATAGTGCAGCAAATTCCATTACGCTGTACAATTGTAAACAGTGATAACATAAAATGAAACAATTGGAAATAATGAAAAAAGCAACCCAATACTGGGTAAACATTCAGTCATACAGGTTGGAAGGCCCTGATCGCTAGCTTACAATCTATGGAAGTAGGCACTGATACACAAGGATAGGTGTTATCTTTTGCATAAAGGTCCACCAGATTGCAAAGAGTCTTGGGGGGCAGTATAATATGGTCACACAGCAATGTTGGTCAGGAGGATGGGAAAGTGACGAACGAGAAAATATTTGAGGATATGAGTAGACTTTACAGTGAGAAGTAATTGAATAGGAAAGTTTATGAAATTTATGTGGGCGGTTCCGGAATTTGATAAGCTTGCCTGAAGAGGTGAGTTTTCAAGGAACACCTGAAGGTTTGGAGACTAGAGGAGAGTCTTATTGTGTGTGGGGGGAATTCCACAGAGTGGGTGCAGCCTAAAGAAAGTCCTGCAATCGTAAATGGGAGCAAATAATGAGTGTGGATGAGAGACGTAGAACTTGTAAAGGCAAAGGGGTCGGGTTGAGAGATATTTTGAGAAAAGCAAAGAGATGTACGTTGGTGTAGTCTGGCCTGTGTGTGAGTAAAAGTATTTTATATTGAATACGGTAGAATAGAAAATTGTATTGAAGGGAAAGTAGGCTTTTTTGCAGATGACACAAAGAGGGTTTGCATAGGGAGCGGTATCTGCAACAGCAAGAAAGAAGTAATAATTCCACTGTATAGGTCATTGGTTAGGCATCATCTACAGTAGAATACTGTGTTCAAGTCTGGAAGCCATATCTCCCGAAGAATATACTGTAAATACATAACAGACTGTACAAAGAAGGGCAAATATAAATGGTCATGGCTTACAGTACATAACTAACCTTACCTGGAAACATTAAAAGAGCTTAATATGTGTAGTTCGAAACAGAGAAGAGAAAAGGGGATATGATAGAAACTATCAGGGGTTTTAATAAGTTACAAAAGAAAACATTCTACAAACAAAGATAAGCATTAGAACACGAAGGCATGCACTGAAACTGAAGGGAGGTATGTTCAAAGGAAACTTGAGGAAAAATTACTAAATAGAAAGGGTGGTGGACAAGTAGAATAGCCTCCCATCAGAGGTGGTAGAGGCTAAAACAGTAGAGCAATTTAAACATGCTTGGGATAGACATAAGATTATCCTAACAAAAAGGTTACCAAAAGTTAAGAAAATAAGGGAGACAAGATGGGTCAAGTGGTTCTTGTCTGCCGCCAAACTGTATTCATGTGATACAATTGTATTTGCTGCCCCCCTGCTGGGCATCTATACAAATGTGTGTCCAACTAAGCAATTCAATATTCATTTGGGCGCCCATTAGTATAGACGTGCCCAAAAGCACTAGGTTTACCAATGCAAAGCGTATAAACCTGTCTTAAGCAGTGCTTATACAACCCAAATTTGTGCACCCAAACCATGAACTTTACACACATTTTTCTTGCACTTCAGGAGACTGCGAGAAGAAATATGTCTCCCACGGCTAAATGGCGCATGGACGGAGCAACAACTGAATTGCTCCATCCAGTGCCCATTAGTTTAGATGCCCAGCGGGGGTGCCACAAATAATTGAATTGTCCTCTATGTTTCTATATTTATGTTCTATCAATCATGTGGAATTTTTTGGATACACATTTTTATAATCCAGGTTATCTTTACTGTAAATATTCAAAACCATTTTAATATTTGTTAATCTAACATCTAAGTCTAACCTCTGTAAATGATTTCTTTTTTTCAGCTGTTTGCTAAAAGGAAGACTCCTTACTACAGTGGAGAATCTGTTTCTATGATTGACTACATGATCTTGCCCTGGTTTGAGTGGTTAACCATTTGTGATGTTAAAACGTAAGAGGAAACAAATTTTGGGATCCTGTTACATGATTGACAGTGACCATGTTGACATCTATAATGCTGACACCACAAAATTTACATGGGTTGACGTGTCAGCATCCAATGTCAACATCTGAAATGTCACCATGCGAAATTACATTTTGATGATGCACATGGGGAGATGCGAGTGGCAAATTGAAATATGCGAGTGGTATATGAGGAGGTATAAGTACATACCTCCTATCTGTAATTGAGAACATTGAAAGGGGTAGGGAGGCCTTATTTTGTCCAGATCTTGCCATTAGAAAGTTTGGAAGGTGAATGCTACGTGAAGTGGTCTGAATGACACGTGAAGAGGTCTTAGTTGTGTACAGGGAACATGTGGGGAGGTATGAGTGGCATGTGGGGAGTTCTCAGTTGCATGGTGGGTGGTCTTCAGGGTGCCGGCGGATGGGCTCCCGACGACCACCATACTGGCGCCGGAATCCCGTCCGCCGGCATACCGACAACTTTTCTCCCTCTTGGGAGTCCACGACTTCCCTGGAGGGAGAATAGATAGCGTGGTGCGTGGTGAGCGCAGCGAGTCCACAAGGGGCTCATTTGTGCTCGCCCAGCTGTCGGTATGCCGGTGGTCGGGATTCCGGCGCTGGTATGCTGGTCGCTGGCAGCCCGACTGCCGGCAACACATACTACACCCGTCTCAGTGGCATTCAGGGAGATCTGATTGGCATGTAGAAGTACAGTATATGAGGAGGTTTTAATGGCACATGCAGAGGTGAGGGGAGCATGTAGAGGCCATTCGGTGTGGTCTGAGTGGCATCTTTAGTGATCTGAGTAACATTCAGGGAGGCCAGAGTTGCATAAGAGGAGGTCTGGTTTAGGAATACTTTATACCAAGTGTGGCTCTTAACCTAAGATAAGAGCCACACATAAGATTATCTGTCCAATTTTATTGATTGGAATGAAAATCTGGTAATGTATGGAAGCAAATGATAATTGACCATTTGCTCCAAACACTGGAAAACAGGCAAAAATGGACATTAAGACAAATTAATCATTTAACCAATTTATCTGAACGACCATTTTTGTCCATTTTCTGGCTTTTGGGAGCAAAAGGTTGATTGTCATTTGCTCCCATACATTACCAGATTTTTGCTCCAACCAAAAAAATTGGACAGATAATTTTATAGTGTGTATCCTGCTTAAGAGCATGTGAGGGCATTTTGTTGCAAGTGAAGGAAACAGAGTGGCATGTGATGGAATTCTGGAACAAGTGAAGTGCATGTATTGGTAGGAGTGATGTGGTGCTGCCAAGGTCTGGTCATTATTATTATTATTGATATTAAGGCCCTTTTGAGAGTCAGAGGGCCGTACATGTGACCCTTTAATCATTTTAGGTTGTCCATTACTGATGCAGACACTATACCTATATTTGTTCTTAAACTTTCAAATCTTGCATGTCTAGATCATACGGATTTATTAATCAATGATTGCATATTACCATATTGTAAATCTAGAATTACACTACCAATAACACATGAAAGTATTAAAAAGATTAAAAAAAAATACCCACACTTTATGGAGCTTGCACGTTTTCTTGCTCTTTTCTTGTAGCTTGTTACTAAATCAAGTTTATATGAATCAGTTATTGAAAACCAAAATAAAACATATGCCCTCTGTCACTGGACCCTAAATAGTCACAGAAAAAAACAAAAACAAATCAAAAACACTAATTTGGTTACAGTGTTTTGGTGGTGAAATGGGGAAGTAGAACTTTTTTTTTTTTTTTTTGTACAATAGTTTTTATTGAAGTTTATGAATAGCAGTTACAGTGAAAGAACATACAGATATCAAACAGCGAAGCATTAGCTATCATTTCTATAAAGAAATTGGTTAAACATAGAAGCAAAGAAAAGAAAAAAGAAATCAGCAGAAAGAGAAAAAAAAAAAAATGAGAGAAGGGGGGGGGGGAGGGGGGAAGCCAACATGTCTATCTGTGTGGCAAATATTACAGTCGAGAATATCCTATTCATTGAGACACATGAACCCATAGGAAGTTGGGAGATATCCTGGCTTGAGGTCTATGTGGTCAAACTCAATTCTGGCTAAGAAAATTTATGTACATAAGGGGGGTGACATAAGATTATTCATGGTAAGGTGTGGGATGCCAGCCCAGGGGGGGTTACTTCTTCTGATATAGTCATCCCATTTCAACCAGCCATCGAAAGTACGAGAGCCAGACTGGGACCATTGTTTACCTGATGTTTCAAAAACATGGTGATTATGAATTTTCTTTTTAATGGCTACAATGTCAGGTAATTTTGCTGATTTCCATAACTGGGCTATGGAGGCTTTAGAAGCTATAAGTATGTGTCCCAGCAAGTACGTATCTGAGACAGCTACGTGTGGATGGGGGTAGTGAAATAGGGCTATAAGGGGATCTAAGGGGACAGTATATCCAAGCACATCTGAGATCAAGGCGAAAACTCCTTTCCACAAGGGTTGTAGCAGTGGGCAGGACCAGAACATATGTATAATGTTCCCAGTTTGTCCACATCCCCTCCAGCAGTAGGGGGAAACATCCGGCCATATCTTATGCAACCGATCTGGGGTGAGGTATGCTCTGTGAATTAGTTTAAAAAACATTTCTGAATGACCCATACAGCGTGAAATTTTAAAGCATGAATGATAAATTCTCGACCATATCTCTTCAGTGAAAACATTGGGCAGGTCAGCCTCCCATCTACTTTGGGACCCAAACGTGTGGGTCGTCATTTCTGAAATCAAGTAATTATACCATCTGGAGACATTGCCTCGACTCTGTTTAGTGCGGACCAGGAGAGGGAGCATCTTGGGGAGACATTTAGAGGCTGAGGGATTGGGGCGATACCTGGAGAGCCAGTTTCGTATTTGGAGATACGTATAGAAGTCCTGTTTCTGAATATGGAAATGAGTTTGTAAATGGGTGAATGAGACCAACATACCCTGTGAGTGAATATCCTGAAGCGTCTGTAGGCCCCGGTCTGACCAGGAGAATAGGGACAGGTTGGGGATCATAAGAGTTATCGTTTTTAATGAAAGCTGGAGGAAGGGGAGAGACTGCTTAGCCTCAGGTGAAAGGAGAGTGTGCCAGGCGTTTAGTGTGCATTGGATCGCTTTACTTTTATGAACTGACGTAGGGACAGCAGACATTGGAAGCCATAACAGATCTGCAAGGCAATATGGAGACACTGTTGACTGTTCGATAAGTACCCATGGTTTCACTATATCCACATTGACCCAATCTCTGATGTGGCTCAAAATGCACGCTTTGTGGTAATTTTCTATATCAGGGTAGGCTGCTCCTCCCTTGACCTTAGGGGCTGAAAGGGTGGATCTCGCTATTTTGGGTTTTTTCCCTCCCCAGATGTAGTTGGAAAGGATCTTATTGAAATCGTTACAAATTCTCTTCGGGAGGGGGCGAGGGATAGTTCTAAAAAGGTACATTAGCTTCGGTAGAAGCACCATTTTTGCCGCTGCCACGCGCCCAAGCCAGGAGACATCCTGTAACATCCAATCTTTGGTGAGTGTCCTAAACGCTGCGAGAAGTGGGCCGAAGTTACATGTCAGGAGATCTGCCTCCCTAGAGAGGTGAACTCCCAGGTATCGAAGAGATAGTGATTGCCAGGAGTATTTATACTTTGTTTTCAAGGAGAGGACTTCGTCTGCATTTATGTTCAAAGGGAGGGCTTCGGTTTTAGCGGTATTAAGCTTGTAATATGACAATTTAGCATAACGGTCAAGGACAGCATGTAGGTGGGGCAAGGAGGAACTCGGTTTCAAGAGACAGAGCAAAATGTCATCTGCAAAGAGACTTATCTTGTGCTGTTTCCCGCCTACGTGGGGACCCAAGATTAGATTATCTCTTCTGATACATTCCGCTAATGGTTCAATCGCAAGAGCGAATATTAACGGGGATAGGGGGCATCCCTGTCGGGTACCATTAGTAATTTCAAATCTCGTAGAGTGGCACCCATTTGTGAACACTCTAGCTGATGGACAGGAATATAGGGCTAATATAGAGTTGAGAAAGCGACCCCCAATGCCAAACCTATGGAGCGTGTGCTGCATATAAATCCAATGGAGCCTGTCGAATGCCTTTTCGGCATCGAGTGACAAGAGTAAGAGAGGGTGATCGGCTTGTCGGCAGTGTTCAATGATATTAATCACTCTCCTGGTGTTATCAGAAGCCTGTCTACCTACTACAAACCCAACCTGGTCTGGGTCGACCAGGGCGGGTAAAAGGGGAGCAAGTCTGTTTGCTATTATTTTCGCAAAAAGTTTGACATCAACGTTAAGCAAAGCTATGGGGCGATAGTTTTGGACGGAGGTGGGTGATTTACCGGGTTTCGGAATTGTTACAATTTGGGATTCTAGCATTTCTTTCGGGAAGTAGGAATTGGTGGAGGCTTCATGAAACACACTCAATAAGGTGGGGGTGAGCAGTTTATTAAATTGCTTATAGAAGTTAGACGGGAACCCGTCGGGGCCAGGGGCCTTATTTAGAGGAAGGGAGGTAATAGCAGTGTCTATTTCCTCTAGAGTCCATGGTGAGTTAATGAGTTCAGTGTCTTGTTTCGACAAAGATGGGAGAGGAAGAGTCTGGAGGAACTCAGAAATTTCCAGAGGCTCGGGTTGAGGAGTATTAGGGTCATTTTTTAAATTATACAGTTGGCAATAGTAGTCCGCGAACGCGTTGGCTATATCTGAGGGGTCCATAACTTTGGTGCCCTTGGAGTTATATACTGCCTGTATCCGTTCCCGGGCTCTGCGTCCACGAAGTTTGCGAGCAAGAAGTCTACCTGCTCTATTGCCAAGGGAGTAATATGTTTGATTAAGCCGCTGGATGTTGCGATGGACCTCAGCAAGCGCAAAGGAATTAACTTTGTCCCTAGCTGATAGTAGCTTAGAAAAAGTGGTTTTGTTTGAGGGGTCTTTTTTATGGGCCTTTTCTAGTGAGGCGACCTCCTGCTCTGCGGAAGCAAGCTGTTGGCGTGAGTCTCGTTTCAATTTAGCCGCGATTTGTATCGCTGAGCCTCGGACCACGGCTTTCAACGCGCACCAATGGGTGAACGTGGAAGTGTCTGATGGTTGATTAGTGCATAAGTATAGTTCCAGGGCTGCCTGTACCGCCTGTAGACCCTCAGGCCTATTTAAAAGGTGAGAGCCTAATCTCCAGGGTCCCGGGGGGGCATTATATGAGAGGACATCCCAGTTCAAAAGTAGAGGGGAATGGTCCGACCAAGTCATTGGCAAGATGGTAATCTTGCGTATAGAGGCTAGCGTTGGTCCATCTACAATTGCCATGTCAATTCGGGAGTATGATCTATGTACATGCGAATAGAAGGTGTAATCTCGTGTCGTGGGATGCTTAACTCGCCAGGCATCATACCAGTTGTATTCAGCTAATAAAGTTTTAAAGGGCCCGGTTGATATGTGGGGTTTTAGCGGGTGAAAAATTATAGGCGGGTTGGATCTATCTATGCTAGGATCCGGGGCTATATTAAAATCGCCCAGAAGCAAAACAGCTCCTCTGGATTTCTCCTGGAGGGCTTGAAAGAGTTTTCTACAAAAGGGAATCTGCTTGGTGTTAGGCGCGTAGCAGCAGGCAATGGTTACCTCAACTTTTTCCAAATGTCCAACTAGTATTAGGTATCTGCCATCTGGGTCTGAGTATTGGGTCGAGAGCACAAACGGGCAGTTATGGGCTATGAGAATAGCTACCCCAGCCTTCTTAACAGGGCCATTAGCCGTATAGCATTGGGGGTATTTAGGGTTAGAGAAACGCGGGGGATTATTAATTGGGAAGTGTGTCTCTTGCACAGCTGCAATATGTGCTTTTTGTTTAGCGAAATAAGTGAGGGCCAGTTTCCTCTTGTGGGGAGAGTTCAGCCCCTTAGCGTTAATTGAGATAACATTCACCATGGGTCAAGAAAAGGGACTGCGTAGCATAAGCTAATCAAAGGATGTAAATAAAACATACTCGACAATAAAGGTAACATAGAATGGCTTGCAGAACTGGGAGCAGGAGGAAAAAAAATAACAAAAACAAAACGCAAGAAATAAAAAACAGCAAAGAACATAACTAGTCTCCCTTGAGACCAGAACCAGACGCCTTGACCAGGCGTCTGTGTAGAACCGTTGGGGGTTGGCGGCATGACAGCCATCCACCACCCCCGCCCAGGAATATGTGTGAACCCCCGGCTCAGCCCCCCCCCCGAGCCCCCCCCCCCCCAACCCCCCCCCACCCGGGACCCGCCCATGGCGGCACGGCGGACGGAGGGGGGACCCCGGGGGGGGGGGGGGGGAAGCCAAGCCAGGAGCCCAGCATCGCTATATCTACGTGTTGTAATATACCAAAATAGGTAACAATAACAGGAAGGAGGAGGAGAGAGACAAAATTACATCTTGAATTGGCCGGTTCATCTTAGAGGTAGTTCCTGGCCACACGTACCCTCCTCTAGAATTTAAACCTCTTAGAGAACATGTATATAACAGAACACAGAAAAAACTGGAGAGAACATTAACCCTCGAAAGTGAAATGAGGGGGTACATGTATCAATGTAATATATACTTTAAATGCGACAAATGGAGAGTCAGCCCTCGCTTAGACTTGACTCCTACTTCACCGTGGACCAGTCCCGCTGGAGTCTCCGCTGAGGGGAGGAATCTCCCCCGGATGGACTCGTAATGTTCCAGGAGCTCAGGAGTTTCATTCCTTCATCGACAGTATCAATCACGATCGTGGAACCCTCACGTGCAATGAGAAGCTTGACAGGAAATCCCCAGCGATAGGAGATGTTGGCTTTCCTTAGTGCCAGTGTAATGGGTTGAAAGGAGCGGCGTCTGAGGAGAGTAGTTTGAGACAGGTCTCCAAACAGTTGCATGTCCCCAAGAGCCTTTGCTGTATCTGATGATGGTCTTGATGCTTTAAGGATTGCCTCTTTAATATGAAAATAGTGCATTTTCATCAAAACATCCCTTGTAGCGTGGGCCGGGGCTGCTCTGGCTTTAGGAAGTCTGTGGATCCTGTCAATAAGGAGATCAGCCGATGTGGCCTGCGGTAGGAGTTTACCGAACAGGTTAACAGCGAAATCATGAAGGCTACTGTTAGATATCTCCTCAGGGACCCCTCGTAGTTTAATATTGCTTCGTCTAGATCTGTCCTCGAGATCTGCGATCTTATCTCTAAGTTTATGCACCTCATCCTCTAGGCCATCGTGGGAATCCAATAATTGGTTGTGGGACCCCACCACCTCCTCCATTTTCGTTTCCAGATGGTTGGTACGCTCACCTATCTCGTCGACAGATTGCTGACATGCCAGGAGGGCGGAGCGAAACTCTGCAGCGATGTCTGATTTAAATTGCGACATGAGCAATTTCATTGTACCCACTGTTAACGCATCAGAGTCATTGACAGCTTCCATGGATGGGGGGGGCTGTCTCGGAGGAGATATGTCGGAGGGAAGAGGTGGAGGTGAAGGGTCTGCCTTCTTCATCTGAGGTTTATCTCCCATTTTTTTAGGAGGTTGAGGGGAAGATTTAAAGAATGATATTTGTGATACAGATTTGGAGGCTTTCTGACGCTTGGGAGCCATAACAGAAGTCAGGATGATCTAGGGGAACTGTCAAAAGTGCAAGTGTTGCGAGCGAGGGTTCCACACGTTGAGTTACCAATTGGTGCACATCCCGGGCCGGGACGGTGGAGGGAGAAGTAGTAATCAAATCAAATCGCAGCCATCATGTGTGAGCAGAGCCTCCCTTCCTGGGGGAGTGTAGTATATCAGAATGAACACTAGATGGAGCCTCCAGGCCAGCAGCCAGCCACAATGCAGTAGGAGATGTGATATAATGTGATAAATTGGGGGACAGAGGTACTCCGCAGGGGGGGGCTGTACATAGAATTTGTAAAGAGGAGAGGGGTCCAGCTTTGTGAACAGCTGTGCAGGATAACAACTGTACAGGGGAATCAGCCAGGTCACCTTATATTCAGTGGGGCCTTCCTCTCCTCCACCACCTAGGAGCAGGGGGGGAGGGGGGGGACCCAGGGGAGACCCGACTCCTCTTATGTATGAGGTGTCTATCTCACCCCTGCTCTCTGACTGGGCACCCACCGCCGCTGCCCGGGTCCAGGGGGCCAGCTGTGCCTCTGCCTCCGCTCTGGGGATCACTGCGCCGGGTGCCGCCCAGACGCCGCCAGCCGCACACCCACCTTCAGGCTCCCACCGCCGCCTCCGGCTCCCGCGCTCTCCGTCCCGGTTGCCAGGGGGAACTCGTCCGCTCAGCAGGCGCTGGTCCACGGAGCCCAGGGGACCAGGTATTCAGCAGAGGGCGTGTAGGGAAGGGTCGGTGTTTCCTCCGCCGATCGCGGGCCCGCAGCCGGGGTGTTATAGAAATTGAGCCCGGGGATTCAGGGGCCGGCGTAGGCCGCAACCCGCAGAGGCCCAGTAACGGACCTCCCGGCTCCGCAGCTCACGCCTAGGGGTCCCAGGGCAGTGTAGGCTGTTGTTGAGGGGGAAGTTTTCCAGCTACCCCAAATAGTTATGGCCAGAGGAGATCTTAGAAGCAGGAGCTCCTCCAAAGCACGTCTTGCTGCAGCTCCAGCTAGGCCACGCCCCTAGTAGAACTTTTTTTTATAGAAATGTTTACTTAATCTTTGTCCCCTTCTCTAGATATTTGGAGAAGACTCCACACATCAATGCCTGGTACAATCTCATGTTGCAGGACCCAGTCAGGAAGGAGACCTTTCCTGGACCAGATGATGTCTTAAACTTTTTCAAACTCTACTTTCAGGACAGCTTGGAAGCTGCTGATTGTGGCCTTGATTAGATCACTTATGCATTATGTGCAGGGCTGCCATCAAAAATTGATGGGGGCTCAGAACTGACGGATTCCCCCCCAGGGCAAAATAATGTGAATTTTACCCAATATGATTGTAATGATGTAATATTTTTACTATTTCACTATCTGCCTATTCAGTTTTCAGTATTTCAATATCTGCATATTCCATTCCTATCGGATCCTTTCCGACGGAAAGATCTGACAGGTCAGTTTTCAATGCCTCGGCCAAACTCGACAGGTTTTGGTCGTTTCGACAATAGTAACCCGACTTTTTTAAAAGTTCGATTGACATTGTCGGAAACGAGGCTAAAACCTGTTGAGTTTGGCCGCGCTTTCGACAAGATACGTGGATTCCAACAATCCATGTGTTTTCCGACAAGTCAGGAATTTCCGACTTCTCGGAAAAAAAGAGCCGGCATTGAATAGGTTGGAACACCTTCCGACCTAAAACAGTCGGAAACTGCCGTCTTTCCGACAGGAATTGAATATACCCCTATGATGTAGTTGACATACAGTATTCAATAAATAGTGACTACCATATTGTATTATTAATTATTATACATTTATTATAAATGAGAAAATATATATTTTATATATATATATATATATATATATATATATATATATATCATATATAAATTATGTAGTCTCCCTAATCCTAAAGGTTAATGATATAAAGTGGCATGTAGGAAGGCTTAGAGTCATTAGTAAGTCAGAGGAGGAGAGGATCCTGGGATAGATCAGAGGAGGCTGATTACCAGCTACAATTAATTTGACAATCTATGTAGTGCAGAGAAAGTTTTGGGCCCCCTCTCTGTCAGGGCTCGAGACTGGAGTCCCAGCAGCCCTCCACCCCCGATGGCAGCCCTGACTTTATACTTTTGTGCCTTTCAAATTAAACTTTTGATCAGCAAGGTTTCTAGTATTTGATTTTAACTTCTGAAGGTTATGTAATAAATACTTTTAAATATTAAAACATTTGTTTGTTTCACTGACTCAATAAGGTACTCCCAAAATCTACCACTCTTTGTTTTTAATTGAGTGTAAACACCACTTCCATTTGGTCACCAATCTAATCCCGGACAAATGATGTGGAGGCTATCAAGACCAATGGTTGTTAAGTAAGATTATAGCACGTGCTGTTAAAAGTAGGATATTAATCAAATTACTTACTTTTAACATTACCCTTCTTTATTTAAGACCATCTGACTTCTGACAGCCTGTGGGGGATATGTCTCAAACTTGTAGAGAGATAAAGCAACTGCCATGTTACAGGCTGTGTTTGATAAATGACAGTTAGGTGTGAGGGATGTGTGGACAGGTGGTCAGTGATGCATGACATAACAATGACCTGCTTTATGGAACTGGGTAGCATGGTAGCCAGGCAACTATAAAGCTATTCAACTGAAATGGCGTCATCAAGACCCCAATCATACTGGAGATATGGCAGGGGTAGATTTAGGTGTCAGGCCCCCCACAATCCCCAGCAGGCTTCTGGTGAAATTCCTTCTCCAGCTACCTGTCTTTTTTAGCCTTTCACATGCTTCTATTGTGGGCTAAGAATCTCCTATTCCAGGTTTCTGGATTACACAGGTGAACGCTTCTGAGACTCCCCCCTGATATAAATCTATTATTCTGGGCTCCTGGACTGCACAATAGCTGCGACTCAGTTGGGCCACTGTTGTGTCACCCCGGGCACGGGCTTCACTTAGTGGGAAATCCAGCACTGGACTATTGCCAGGGAGAGCTTTCCGTAATTCTGGAGATCTCATGGATAATCTGGGAGAATAGTATGTAGTAACGGGCACCCATTTTGTGTGATGAAATTACATCTGAAACTGAAACCTATCAATTTGCTAAGAACCAACGATATCACTAAGGAACTTCATAGTGATTTATTCATGAGGCACCACAGAATCTTAAATAATTGATTGGCTGCATTCTCTTGATTATTCTACAGGACAGAAAATGGCTGCCTCTACTCTGTATAGGTGTATTCTAACCTTTATTTGCTTATGAATGTGGTTACTGCTGGTTTCTCTTAAGATGAGCTATCTCCTATATAATAGCCCAAAGTGACTGTGTGGATAATGCTGGGTGTGGCTAGGAGCTCTCATTGGGTTAGTGGCAGGTCTATCACACCCAGGGGCAGATGTATTAAGCCTGGAGAAGTGATAAAGCAGTGATAAGTGCAAGGTGATAACGCATCAGCCAATCAGCTCCAGTATGTAAATTTACAGTTAAGAGCTGATTGGTTGGTGCGTTATCACCTTGAACATATCACTGCTTTATCACTTCTCCAGGCTTAATACATCTGCCCCCCAGTCCTCAGGTGATTGGGCGAGAAACGCCCTCCCACACAGGTTACATCCAATGGGAGGCTCTGCCCTTTGGCTGCTGTGTGTTCCCAGAGCAGGATAAACAATGGGGTCGATGGAGCTGCAGCTCCAGGTCCACACCCCAAAATTGGCCCACTACATATGTAGCAACATACCCTCCAACAATTGACACATAAAAATCTGTACAAATTGGAAAAGGGGGCGCAGCCACAGGTAAAGTGGCGTGGCCACACCCATTTTCCTATACTTTCAATGGAAGTATGGAGAGACAAAAATCTATACAGGCCATAAAAAAAGGTACTGTACCTGCATGCGCGCGGGCAGCAATGCGCAGGCGCGTCGTTGCCCGGCGACGCCCATCAACAAGAACAGCCAGGGAAGCCATCGCAGCGGAGCCCGCAAGAAGATTGACAGCAGGGAGGTGGATCTGGGTGTCAACTGAGACAACTGTGTCTTTCTGGGAGTGGTGAGGGAAACGCAGGCGTGTCGAGGCGTTTGCAGGGCAGGTGTCTGACGTCAATTCTGGGACCTGACAGGCTGAAGACATCGCAGTGGATGAGTAAGTACAGAGCTACCCAGAAACTACACAAAACTTTTTTGCCCCGCTCCCCTGCACATGCGATCACACACTTGCTAAGCTACAATACACTCTCCCATAGGCGGCATCTATCTGATCGCACGGGCTGCAAAAAGTTGCATACATAGGGGGTAATTCCAAGTTGATCGCAGCAGGAATTTTGTTAGCAGTTGGGCAAAACCATTTGCACTGCAGGGGAGGCAGATATAACATGTGCAGAGAGAGTAAGATTTGGGTGGTTATTTTGTTTCTGTGCAGGGTAAATACTGGCTGCTTTATTTTTACACTGCAATTTAGATTGCAGATTGAACACACCACACCCAAATCTAACTCTCTCTGCACATGTTATATCTGCCCCCCCCCCTGCAGTGCACATGGTTTTGCCCAACTGCTAACAAAATTCCTGCTGCGATCAACTTGGAATTACCCCCATAGTTACATAGTTGTTGAGGTTGCAAAAAAAACAAAATGACTATCAAGTTCAACCTATATTAAATTTTTTTAATTTATCTTTTAATATTAATTAAATGCTGTATCCCTGGGTATTTTTTTCTGCTAGGAATTTATCTAATCCATTTTTTTCTCTCAAAATATTTTATTAGAGAACTGTACATGTTATATAACAGAACATGTATGCCACACAGAAAACATTAACAATAGTGAGACAAAGCATGAAATTGAGGTAAGATGCATTGCAGGTATCAAAATTCACTTCACGTAGAGCAAGAGCAGGAACTTACATGCAGTATAAAGAGAAATAAAAACAAAAACAAACATGGGAAGCAGTAAACATTTGCATAATGGATATACAGTTAGAAAGGAGGGCTACCAGAGGTAAGTATTTCAAAGTTATACCAAGATGTTAATGAGATTGCTGTACTCAATGAATCTTTGACAGGTAGGGGTAAGGAACGAATATGAGGTAACCAGACGTAAAAAAAAAATTTCAGCCCGCTTTTCTTTATTGAGAGACATTTCGAGCCAATCCATTGAGAAGAGGTAAGATACCCTAGGCAGGAGTAGAGATAACGCCAGTGGGTCTTGCGAAATCCATTGAGATAATATTGTTTTCCTTACAGCCGCTGCCAATTTGACTAGAAACAACCGTTGTCCCAATGTTGGTCTATTCCTAACAGAGGACGTATATATATATGTCCCTCAATGCCCATTCAGGAGTTAGCGTAACAATAATGTCATACGTGTCCTTGATATATTGATCTATCAATACCCAAAATGTATGCACTTCTGGGCAGCTCCACATGCAGTCAAATAAATCCGCATCTCGCACATTTGAAGCAGTTCGAATCAGTAGAGGCGCCCATTAATAAACGTAGTTTCGGGGTGTAATACGCTCGGTGTAGTAATTTGTATTGCATTTCCATGTAAGATGCAGATACTAAGGTCTTATTAAGACGCGTAAAAGCATCAAGAAGTGTCACAATGGGAACATCAGGTAAATCAATGACCCATTTTGCCATTCCCGTCTGCAAACCTTCCAAATTTATACATCGTTTAATATGCATATATAATAGGGAAGTTGAGCACCCGTTATTAGTAGCATTTCTGACCATAATATCTAACTCAGTGGAGGTGTCTTTGTCCGTTAGTTTAGAAAGCACACTGCAGGCGAAACTGCGAAGTTGGTAATAGACAAACACTGGTATAGACAATGTTGCAAAAGATGATACAGCGCCACTTGTGGGGTATGATCTCAGTAATAAAACATTGCTAAAAGATACTAAAAACACACAAAACCTTGTTAGAGGTGTCTGCCACCCCTTAAGATTGCAATACTGGTACAGTGCTGCCAAAAAAGTATATAGTGGGGGGATAAGGGTACCGGCGACTTCTGTTGTGTGAGAGTGCAAAGACTAATGCTAAAATTTACGATTTATAAACCAAAAAATATAAAATTGAACAAACAGTTTTAATAGCACATATAAAATAAGATACATAAATTTTTTTTTCAAAAGAATATAAATAAAAATCCAATCCTTGAAGAAGTCTGGTGTGACGAAACGCGTTGGGTTCCCTGCAGTGACCCCCTTGCCTATTTTAAAGCTAAGTCCTTACCTTTTTACCTTTTTATCTGATCTTGGATTTTTATTTATATTCTTTTGGGGGGAAAAATTATGTATCTTATTTTATATGTGCTATTAAAACTGTTTGTTCAATTTTATATTTTTTGGCTTATAAATCGTAAATTTTAGCATTAGTCTTTGCACTCTCACACAACAGAAGTCGCCGATACCCTTATCCCCCCACTATATACTGGTATAGACAAGTCTGGGTATTTATCACGTAGTAGGGGAAGTGGTAGTAATGTCAAACAATTTCCCTGTAATGTATGGAAAATTAAACAAATGCCCCTCTTGTGCCAAGACAGCGATAATGGAGAACCCCACATCAAAGGAGTACCCATAGTATCAGTGGGGTAAAGTGAGCGAAAAATCGTGTTGCAGGCTGAGAGTCTTAAACCAGATCTAGCTAATCGCCAGGCGGCACAAGTAAAAGATTACCAGATACATTAGAGAGGTGGTCCGAAGGTCTCATGTTTAACAGACTAGGTAAAGCTATATCCGGACAGAAGGCTTGCTCCAGGACAGTACATGCATAGTTACTGGTGGTGTGAAGCCAATCCACCGCAAATCGGTAATTTGCTGCCAAGGTGTAACTACGTATGCAGGGGAAATTTATACCCCCCAAAGAGGGGGACTGACTCTATTTAAACAGTGATATTCTTGGCTTCTTCCCCGCCAAAATAAATGTACTAGTGGCCTTGTTTATAATTTTTAAATCTGAGTCTTTTATTAAAATGGGAAGCATTTGTATGGCGTATAACAGCCTAGGGAATGATACCATCTTAATTAAGTAACATCTGCCTATATAAGATAATGGTAAATTACGCCAGTGTTTAAAATCTAACATAGTACGAGCTGTCAACCCAGGGAAGTTCGCCATGTATACATCAGCTGGTTTTATCATTATAATTAAACCAAGATATTTAATGGAGGAATCTGCCCATAGAAATGGAAAGCCCCCTGTCCAATGTTCTTTTGCGCCTGGTCGTAAAGGCTAATGTGTCGGTTTTTGTTTTATTTATTATAAAACCTGAAATCTGCTCGAAATCATCCAATATTTGTAAGAAGCCCGGAAATGCCTCCTGGGGGTTTGTAAAATACAAGAGGAGATCAGACTTTCAGTATTTGTTGGCCCACCTCTATACCACGCCAAAGAGTGTACAGGTGAAACAGTCTAATCAAGGGATCTAACGCTAAATTAAATAATAAAGGGGATAGTGGGCAGTCCTGCCGGGTACCACGTGATAAAGGAAAGTTTGAAGTGTTCAGGCCGTTAACAGTTAGAAAAGCGGTAGGGGAAGCGTACAGTTTACGGAATAAACTAGTAAATCCCACCCCAAAATTTTTGAGATGTAGTACACTTAGCAGATGTGCCCAGGACACCCTATCGAAGGCTTTGTCGGCATAGCAACCAACCAATAAAGAGTTTTTTCCCAAACCAGTCAAGGATCGGGTCAGTGCGGCTACTACCTGTCGAATATTATGCACTGAGGAGCGGCCTTTGACAAAGCCATTTTGGGAGGGATGGAGTATTTTTGGCAACACAGCTTGTAATCTCTGTGCTATTATAGTTGTCAATAGCTTAAGGTCTTGATTCAGGAGAGATGTGGGGCGATAGGACATGACCAACGTGAAGTCTTTATCCGGTTTAGGTAATAAAATTATCCGGGCTTGTGTGAAATCATGTGGGGGCTCCCCTCCTGAGAGAATTGATTAAAAATTTTTTTGTAAATATGATAATAAATGTGGGGACAACAATTTGTAGTAATCAGCACTAAGGCCATCAGGACCCTGGGTTTTACCTTTGGACAGCTGACCAATGGCCAATCGAAGTTCCTGTTCTGAAATAGTGTCTACTAAGGCATCACCCTCATCATCTGTCAAGGTCAGAGCTCCAGCTTTTCTAATAAAGGCCATGCTTAATAAAGGATTGTCAGGGGGAGCTGCATATAAACGTGCATAGTAGTCTAGAAACGAAGCAGCAATGTCAGGTGCAGACAGCAGGGGGCCTATGTCTGTGACAATTTTTGGTATGTGTGTTGGTTGTCGCTGGCTTCTTATCACAGATGCCAATAGTTTGCCGGCTTTGTTGCCCCATCTAAAATAGCATTTTTTTTTTTATAATCTAAAGAGTACTGCGCCTTTTCAGTGCATAAGGAGTCATACATCGATTTCGTGTCAGTATACCATTGACGAGTTTCTAGAATATTACTAGACAACATTGCACCATAAGAGTTGGAGACCACCAGACTACGGTCCTGCAGCCTTTTATTTAAAAATTTGCGTTTAGCTGCAACATATGCAATTATGTGGCCCCTCATCACCGGTTTAGATGCAGCCCAGAACAAATTAACGTCTTCTACATGTTGGATGTTGTCATCAACATCATTTTAAAAATGTTGCTTCATAGATAATTTAAAGTCTTGGGAATCTGATAAATAAAAGGGGAATCGCCAATGAAAGGAGGATAATCTTGGGGAGGGAAGTGCCAGGGTGAACCATGTTGGAGCATGATCTGACACGGCAATATTTTAGATTCGGGAGCAATGGACTCTAACTAACAAAGAAGTGGGGATAAGTAAAAGGTCAATCCTGGAAGAGGTATGGTGTGGATGAGAGTAAAAGGTGTAGTCTCTACCCACCGGGTTTTGAAACCTCCATGGGTCCGTAAGATCCAAGGAGTCAATCAACAAAGCAAGCGCAGTTGGTGGCGTGGTACGGGTGGCAATATTGGATTTGTCTAATGATTGATTAAGAGTGGTATTGAAATCTCTGCCTAGAATTATGTGTCCCGTAGCCCAATCCTGCAATTTTACATATACATCGGTAAAGAAGGCGTTGTTAGGACCGGTCAGAGCATATATCGTTGCTATGGTATAAATTTCACCTTCCAATTGCAATTTCACAAATAGATATCACCCTTCCGGGTCGCTTAATTTATCCAAGACCGTGTATTGTAAAGATTTGTTAATAATGAGAACCACCCCACGTTGTTTAGTAGTGTAGGAAGCTGAAATATAGTCGGAGAACCAGGTATCTCTCAGAGTATTAGGGTCTCCATCCCGCCAATGTGTTTCCTGCAACACCGCTACATCCGGTTTAAATCGTTTTAAGTTTTGTAGCACTTTTTTCGTTTAAGTGGGGTGTTAAGGCCCTCTACATTCCAAGTTAAGAATTTTATGTGCTCCTGTTTCATGATCAGTGAAATTTGTGTATGTGTCATATTAACCAATACCTAACTTTGGAAAGAGAAAAAATTATTCAAACAGCATGAAGGTGACCCCCCTTGTCCCAGCTAGCAGGGGTGCCACCAATAAATGTCTCCTGTATAGCACAATTAACAAAAGCAATGCAGAACAAAAAATACATGTCACAGTTCTAACTAATTTCTTAAGTTTTTGAACCCAAACCATAGGCCAGAAGGGCCTATCAGAAACATCAGTAACTTTATTGAAATGATGAGGAGGGGGTAGGGGGACGACGACGGGGGACAAGGGATAATATAATCGCCAGTCAGGCGATAAAGACAAGCGGTCCAAGATAACCAATGAGACCATAAAAACATGAGCTTATGGCAAAACAGTGGCAATATCTGTGTAATAAATTGTAAGTAAAAATTAAGCAACAAACTTAACCGTAGTGACATTACAGTTTACATAAAGGATGTTATACTTGCGAACCAGTCCTGGTTTTAGTCCGTGTCATCTGACCGCGTATTCGGGTGAGTGGAAAGCGAAGAAAGAAATTACTTCACAGGCTGTACAGATTCAAAGATGTGATTTTTTCCATCCAATTGCACCCCCAGTTTGGCCAGATAGAGAAGTGCAAAACGAAGACCAGCATCAAAGAGGGATTTACAGACAGGTGCAAATTCCTTCGTTTTCATCGCAACTTGGTAGGAGAAATCCTGGAACAGTAGAAGTCTGTCGTCATGGTAATTCAAATCATGAGATTTCCTATAGGCATCCAACATGCAGACTTTATTTACGTAATTCAAAAACTTGAAGATGACCGGTCTGGGTCTGCGATGATCATTTTGACGGTCTGGACTGATGCGATGAACTCTCTATGAGCATGGCGCCCGATTTTGGTAGACAACTCAATTCTGTAGGAAGCCACACCGACACCAACTCCATCAGATCTTTTTCATTGACCGATTCAGGTAGACCTATCAGGCGAAGGTTGGACCGATGGTTCCTATTTTCGAGATCTTCTAATTTATCATGTATCGCAATGAGGGATGCTTCCTGGGAAGCGATAGTGGCTTTCGCAGAAATCAGGTCATCCTCTACATTAGATATTCGTTGTTCAGCTTCGTCGAAGTGGGCACTATGGTTGTCATTCCGAGTTGTTTGCTCGCTGCTATTTTTAGCAGAATTGCTAATAGGCTAAAATCCGTCAGTTCTGTGCATGCGTATGCACAGCAGGGCGCACGCGCTAAGCAATTTAACACAAAACTATGCTATTTTACTCAAGGGCGACAAAGCTTTTCAATCGCTCTGCTGATCGTAGTGTGATTGACAAGAAGTGGGTGTTTCTGGGCGGAAACTGCCCGTTTTCAGGGAGTGTGCTAAAAAACGCAGGCGTGCCAGGTAAAAACGCAGGAGTGGCTGGCCGGACGCAAGGCGTGTTTGTGACGTCAAACCAGGAACTAAACGGACTGAGGTGATCGCAATCTAGGAGTAGGTCTGGAGCTACTCAGAAACTGCAAGGAAATAATTAATAGCAGAATTGCTAATCTTTCGTTAGCAATTCTGCTATTAACAGCAGAATTGCTAAACTTTCGTAAGCAATTCTGCTATGCTAAGATACACTCCCAGAGGGCGGCGGCCTAGCGTGTGCAATGCTGCTAAAAGTAGCTAGCGAGCGAACAACTCGGAATGAGGGCCAATGTTACTTAAGTTGGGTGACAGTAGATTCAATGGCCGCTTGTAGACCAGCAAGCTTCTTATTCAAGAGAGGGGACAATAAATCAGATATCTCCTGAGCAATGGCTATAGATGCCATGCTGTAAGCAGTGGGATCTGATACACCCTGCAGTATGTCGTCGCCAGGAGGGGAGGATGGTGGGCTCAGTGTCAGCGTGGCGGTGGCTCTTGTTTCTCGAGCTTTGGTATTTGTGCCACCCCTGCCGCCTCTTTGAGACTTAGCAACAAATTTATCCATGGTTAGGAAAGGTATAAGTAGCACCAAATTATTAGAAAATATGTAGAGAAAGTGCACACCAGCTAGAAGGCGTATAGTAGTTTGGAGCCCTGGTAATAGGAGAAGTGGGAAATTAGGCACCGCAGACCAAGTGGGGGGCACCAACACTTCTCCCCCCAAACATGTCACAGCAGCTCAGTGGTAGAGGGGAGGGATCACCAGTTCAATGAACAGAGCTGTGGAGTATTGAATCCCTGCTCCTAATGGTGTTTATGGGAGCAGGATGGCACAAAGCAGCCGGATATACCAGGGAGAGGCAGTGGTATTGCAGGAAGTGGGGAGTATCAAGAAGGCGCCTGCTATGTATTATTTTCCCAGGCATTGTAACCCCAGCAGGAGTAAGGCAATCAATAGCAGGGGGGGGAGAGATGGTGTAATGCTGGGAGGGTGAGATACTCGACCACTCACCTCCCGTTTTCTATCTGCACACAGAGAAGGTGCAATTTCACTCACACGGCAGTGTCAGCGCAGGGAGGGTATGGGTGTGGGGAGTCAGCGTCCACCGTGGATTCCCTCCTCAGGTGCACCAGCACGAGCAGGGCAACCACACGTAGAGGGAGGGAGTGGCAGGCCAAGGCTGGAAGGATGACCGCTCACCTTCCGTCTCCTGCACGTTCCCAGAAAAGGTGCAGGATCGGAGCCAGAGCCAGGCCAGAGCAGGAGGGGGCGCGGAAAGTTGGTGCCCGCTGAACAGCGTCTCTTAAATTGCCTCGATTCCGGTGATGGCAGGGCAGTGGGGAGCCGGGAGTAGCAGCCTCTTTCCCACCACTATCTCCGGTGCCCGGTAGTACTGTCCGTGGGCACTAATCCCAGGTGTATTAGGGTGTTTGAAGGTTGGGGAGCGGAGAGCTCTGTAAAATGCGGGCAGTAGCTTGGTCCGCCCACCGGAAGTCATCTAATCCATTTTTAAACTTATTGATTGATTGAGTCCACCATTACTACCTTCTCTGGCAGAGAATTCCACATCCTCACTGCTCTTACTGTGAAGAATCCTTTTCTCCGTTGAGTATGGAATTTTTTATCTTCTAACCTCAGGGGGTGTCCTCGTGTCCTATGTAGTGTTTTTTGGGTAAACAAATCGTTTGATAAATCCTTGTATTGTCCCTTAATGTATTTATAAATATTAATAATGTCCCCTCTCAATCGCCTCTTTTCCAGTGTGAACATATCAAGCCTTTTAAGTAGTGATGAGCGGATTCGGTTTTACTCGGTTTTACTCGGTTCTCAAAACGGCATCTTATTGGCTCACGGATGTCACGTGTTTTGGATAGCCAATAAGATGCCGTTTTGAGAACCGAGTAAAACCGAGTAAAACCGAGTAAAACCGAACCTCGCTCATCACTACTTTTAAGTCTTTCCTAGTCCAGTGCCTCTAACGCCTTAACCAGTTTAGTGGCTCGCCTCTGAACACTTTCGAGTTCCAAGATATCTTTTTTATAATATGGTGCCCAAAACTGTACACAATATTCCAGGAGTGGTCGCACCAATGATTTATACAGAGGGGTGTAGTATGTCTGACCGGTGGTCAAGAGACCGCCGGTTAGCATACCGACACCGGGATCCCGGCGGGGAGGGGCGAGTGCAGCAAGCCCGTTGCGGGCACGCTGCACTCGCCACGCTGCGGGCTCGATGGCGACCTGAGGTCGCCAAGGGGTCTATTCCCACTCTATGGGTGTCATAGACATCCACGAGTGGAAATAGTCCCTGTTGGTCGGCATGCCAACCATCGGGATAGTGAGGGGGCGGGATGTCGGTGGAGGTCATGTGATCGTTGGTCTCCCGACCTCCGGTCACATGAATACCACCCATACAGAGGCAGGATTACACTCTCATCCCTTGTCTCCATACCCTGTTTTATGCATGATAACACCTTATTAGCCTTTGCTGCTGCATTTTGACATTGCGTACTGCTACCAAGTTTATTATCGATGAGCACACCCAAGTCTTTTTCAACTACCGTTATTCCTACAGTTTCCCCATTTAGTTTACAGGCTGCCTGATTGTTCTTAGTCCCAAAGTGCATAACTTTACATTCTCCATTTATCTGCCCAGACTTCCAGTCTGGATAAGTCATTCCGTAGAGACTCAACATCCTTGTCTGAATTAATTATTCTACATAGTTTAGTATCATCTGCGAAAATTGACACTGTGCTTTCCAGTCCCTCTCCTAGGTTATTAATGAATACAGTATGTTAAACATCAATGGCCTGAGTACTGAGCCCTGCGGTATTCCGCTGAGTACTGAAGCCCATTCAGAGTACATCCCATTAACCCCCACTCGCTGTTCCTTATTAAACATCCAATTACTCACCCATGTACAAATAGTGTTTCATACTCCAAGCTCTCTTCGTTTGAGAATCAGTCTCCTGTGTGGAACTTTGTCAAAGGCCTTAGCGAAGTCTAAAAAGATCACATCCACTGCTTGACCCTGATCAATATTATCGCTCGCTTTCTCGTAGAAGCTTATTACGTTAGTTTGACATGACCTGTCCTTCATAAATCCAAGCTGATTCCTAGTAATAACCTTGGAGGTATCCAAGTACTTTAGTATGCTATCCCTTAATATACCTTCTAGTATTTTCCCCACTATAGATGTCAAGCTAACCGGTCTATAGTTCCCGGGGAGCATTTTAATATCCTTTTTAAATATTGGGACTAACTCTGCTATACGCCAGTCCTTTGGTATCATCCCTAATCTAATTGACTCGCTGAAGATCAAATATAGAGGTTTCGATATCTCTACGTTGAGTTCCATAAGAACCCTGGGGTGGAGTCCATCCGGCCCAGGAGATTTATTTATCTTAATTTTACTTAGTCTCTCCCAGACTACTCCCTTCTTTAAGCAAGTACCAATCAATCGCTCGTTATTATTTTTTTATGTTATGCTCTACTCTCGTCAACCTGTCCTCTTTCATGAATACTGATAAAAAGAATTTATTAAATACATTTGCTTTTTCCCTATCATCATTAATCAAGACATCCAACTTGCCCTTTAAGGGCCCAATATTCTCTCTTTTCAACCTTTTACAGTTTATATACTTAAAGAACTTTTTGGGGTTTGTTTTACGCCCCTTTGCGTTTTCTATTTTAGCTGCTCTGATCGCTTTTTTGCATTTTTTGTTACATTGCTTGTAGAACTGGAATGATTCCACCTTTCTGTCAGACTTAAATGCTTTGAAAGCATGCCTCTGTTTATCTATTTGTTCCTTGACCTTCTTATTAAGCCACATCGGTTTGAATTTCCTACTTCTGTTTTTGTTGACTTTGGGAATATATAAATTAGTGTACTTATTGAGCGCAGTTGTAAAAAGTCCTACATTTGAGCAGTATTCTTACCATGAAATACAATTTCCCAATTGATCTCCTTCATTGCTTGTTTCAGCAATCTGAAATTTGCTTTCCTAAAGTTAAAAAACTTAGTTAAACCCTTATATTGTTGCTGCGTGCGATCAACTCAGAATGACCCCCTTTGTCCTGCTGCCAGTCCGCCTGCCCCCTCCGGCATCAATAATCCCCACTCCCTAGCCATGGCGCAGGTGGAACAAAAGCTACTGCGGCCACCGGCATAGATGTGTATGAAAGCAGCGCAGCAGAAGGCTTTCATAGCCCTCCCTGTGCCGCATACTCTCTGAGCCCCGGAGCCTCCTCTGTGCGTGATGTCACAGAAGTGCCTCCCTGCCACAGCCGCGCCCAGATCCCTAGAGGCCCTGACTCCGCAACACAGCACCTGGGCTGCCGGCCTGGAAGCCCTGAGATGGCTAATGTAACGGATAGAGTGGGTGATATGGCGGAGGGTAATGTCTGGGCGCTGAATCAATGTAAAAGGTGACAGTGATGTGCAGTGCAGTGGGTGTGCAGTGTCACTGACACTGCACAGCACTCTCACCTTTTAAATTGACTCAGCGGGTCAGTCAGTTCTGCCAGCCAGTCACTATTGTTAGCGCCGGTGTCCCAACGCGCCGTATTACAGGGAAGTAGACGCACTAAATAAACTACAGCTCCCAGCAGCCCTTAGCACCGAAGCATTCCGGTGTTAAGGGCTGCTGGGAGCTGTAGTTTTGAGTTCATCTTCTTCCCTGTAATGCGGCGTGTTGGGACACTGGCGCTAACAATAGTGACTGGCTCCTTGGCTGCTTTGCGAGTCTCCGGAACAGCCACTGCCAAAGGGAGGACAGCAGCTTAGCTGCTTCCAGGAGGAGAAGCAGGAAAAGCATTACCTGCCCATCCCCCACTGGCTGTACCTCCGGGCCCCATCCGCGGTACCACCAAACCCCCCTCCGCCACCCACGGCGGCTCCGGACCCCCTCCCCAACCGACAGCACCCCCGCACCCATCCCTCCCCCACCCGCGGCACCACCGCACACGCCCCTCCCCCACCCACGGCACCCCCGCAACTGCTCCTCCCCCACCTGCGGTGGCTCTGGACCCACACCCATGGCACCCATGCACCCGCCCATCCCCCACCCATGGCACCATCACACCAGCCCCTCCCCCACCCACGGCACCCCCCGCAAGTGCCCCTCCCCCACCTGTGGCACCTCCGGACCCCCTCCACATCTCCCCCGCACCCGCCACTCCCCCAACCACAGCGCCTAGTAGGCGATTCATCAGGCCCTGCGTGTGCTGTTCACGCCGTAGGGTGCAATAAATCACCTAGTGGTACAGTTACAGTATTTTTCATAGATTGTATATGTACCCTCTCGTGCCAAATATAAAGGCATAATATGTCACAGAGATGTTCCAGACCATCTAAAAGAAATGGTTGCAGGTCGGGTACATTAGAGTTTTGTACATTGCACCAGAAATTCCTCTCCCCACCTCTATTGTGGTTATATGAAATGCAGCTATGCATTGTTATTCACGTTATGTTGCTCTTTCCAGTCAGGGCTGATCTGTGGGCCTCACTCAGAGATATTTGCAAATTACATTTGCGGCTGTAGTTTTGTACGCAGTGGCTGTAGGAAAATATGCAAATGTCGCTGCCATCTGGATTTATATTGAGATGATCACCAGCGGCTTTGCAGAGCCAGTGGCTGTGTACAAAGACATTGCATCCACCACAGATCAGTCCATTATCGAAGTTCTGAGTAGCTCTGTGTTTGTACAGAATGACCGCTGGAAGTAAGATGCCGGAGACATTGCACCTGCATATGGGCCGCAGTTGTAGCCTTAGACCCCCCCCCCCCCCAAAAAAAAAAATAATAATAAAAAAAAAAAAAAAAATATATATATATATATATATATATATATATATATATATATATACTGTATATAGTGATACTCCTGTGTTTACCGCCTATCCTATCCCCATTACCTCCCTCAAACAGTCCCTGACAGCTAATCAATTTGCAAATACTGTAAATCCCCTCTGTAACCACGGTTAAAAGACCATAGTAGCACATACTCAGTGTGACTTATTCTGGGTACACACTGATAGTTATATCTGCAGATCAATTGATCTGTAGATATATCTACAGTATAGCCGGATCGGGCAGTGTGTTGTGTATACATACTGCCCCATTCATTGTGACTGATGTCATGTAAATGCCTGCCCAGTTCAGCCATCAATCACCGCCGGCTGCCGCAGCATGTGTACTGACCACCCATACATGCAAACGATGTACCAATATATCTGTAAATATATTGGTCATCATGTGTGCTCCGGAGCTGACACGATATGTCTGTGAACGATTGCGTTCACAGACATATCGTTGGTACACACTGGTCGACAGGCCAGCGATATATTATCCATTCAATAGAACGGCTGATATATCAGCCAGTGTGTACGGTGGCAATGCTTTTACACCTGGCGAGTAGCTCCCTGCCAACGCACCTCCTGCGTGCTGGCAGGATGCTACCCGCCGCGTCCCGGGTCACAGCGGCTGCAGCGATACAGTCTGAATTAGGCCCAGAGTCCGCAAAGACCTGAATACTGAACTGTGAAGGACACAACTTTTGAATTGATAATCATTACCATACTTTCCATTTGAACTTACTGACTGTCAAAGTCTAAAAGTGATTTTTTTATTTTACAGTAGATGTTGGTTCATGAGTATACAGAGTTACTGTATTATCCACTATAACCTGTTGTTTAAAGCGTTATATACATTCATTCTTAACATAGTATCTGAGGTTGAAAAAAGACAATTGTCCATCGAGTTCAACCTATTTGTGGTGTCCTCTGCATGATGATTTGACTAAATAGTAACTATAATGCATGACTATGCACCATACTAGAGATGAGCGCCTGAAATTTTTCGGGTTTTGTGTTTTGGTTTTGGGTTCGGTTCCGCGGCCGTGTTTTGGGTTCGAACGCGTTTTGGCAAAACCTCACCGAATTATTTTTGTCGGATTCGGGTGTGTTTTGGATTCGGGTGTTTTTTTCAAAAAACCCTAAAAAACAGCTTAAATCATAGAATTTGGGGGTAATTTTGATCCCAAAGTATTATTAACCTCAAAAAACATAATTTACACTCATTTTCAGCCTATTCTGAACACATCACACCTCACAATATTATTTTTAGTCCTAAAATTTGCACCGAGGTCGCTGTGTGAGTAAGATAAGCGACCCTAGTGGCCGACACAAACACCGGGCCCATCTAGGAGTGGCACTGCAGTGTCACGCAGGATGTCCCTTCCAAAAAACCCTCCCCAAACAGCACATGACGCAAAGAAAAAAAGAGGCGCAATGAGGTAGCTGACTGTGTGAGAAAGATAAGCGACCCTAGTGGCCGACACAAACACCGGGCCCATCTAGGAGTGGCACTGCAGTGTCACGCAGGATGTCCCTTCCAAAAAACCCTCCCCAAACAGCACATGACGCAAAGAAAAAAAGAGGCGCAATGAGGTAGCTGTGTGAGAAAGATAAGCGACCCTAGTGGCCGACACAAACACCGGGCCCATCTAGGAGTGGCACTGCAGTGTCACGCAGGATGTCCCTTCCAAAAAACCCTCCCCAAACAGCACATGACGCAAAGAAAAAAAGAGGCGCAATGAGGTAGCTGTGTGAGTAAGATTAGCGACCCTAGTGGCCGACACAAACACCGGGCCCATCTAGGAGTGGCACTGCAGTGTCACGCAGGATGGCCCTTCCAAAAAACCCTCCCCAAACAGCACATGACGCAAAGAAAAAAAGAGGCGCAATGAGGTAGCTGACTGTGTGAGTAAGATTAGCGACCCTAGTGGCCGACACAAACACCGGGCACATCTAGGAGTGGCACTGCAGTGTCACGCAGGATGTCCCTTCCAAAAAACCCTCCCCAAACAGCACATGACGCAAAGAAAAAAAGAGGCGCAATGAGGTAGCTGTGTGAGTAAGATTAGCGACCCTAGTGGCCGACACAAACACCGGGCCCATCTAGGAGTGGCACTGCAGTGTCACGCAGGATGTCCCTTCCAAAAAACCCTCCCCAATCAGCACATGATGCAAAGAAAAAGAAAAGAAAAAAGAGGTGCAAGATGGAATTATCCTTGGGCCCTCCCACCCACCCTTATGTTGTATAAACAAAACAGGACATGCACACTTTAACCAACCCATCATTTCAGTGACAGGGTCTGCCACACGACTGTGACTGATATGACGGGTTGGTTTGGACCCCCCCCAAAAAAGAAGCAATTAATCTCTCCTTGCACAAACTGGCTCTACAGAGGCAAGATGTCCACCTCATCTTCACCCTCCGATATATCACCGTGTACATCCCCCTCCTCACAGATTATCAATTCGTCCCCACTGGAATCCACCATCTCAGCTCCCTGTGTACTTTGTGGAGGCAATTGCTGCTGGTCAATGTCTCCGCGGAGGAATTGATTATAATTCATTTTAATGAACATCATCTTCTCCACATTTTCTGGATGTAACCTCGTACGCCGATTGCTGACAAGGTGAGCGGCGGCACTAAACACTCTTTCGGAGTACACACTTGTGGGAGGGCAACTTAGGTAGAATAAAGCCAGTTTGTGCAAGGGCCTCCAAATTGCCTCTTTTTCCTGCCAGTATAAGTACGGACTGTGTGACGTGCCTACTTGGATGCGGTCACTCATATAATCCTCCACCATTCTATCAATGTTGAGAGAATCATATGCAGTGACAGTAGACGACATGTCCGTAATCGTTGTCAGGTCCTTCAGTCCGGACCAGATGTCAGCATCAGCAGTCGCTCCAGACTGCCCTGCATCACCGCCAGCGGGTGGGCTCGGAATTCTGAGCCTTTTCCTCGCACCCCCAGTTGCGGGAGAATGTGAAGGAGGAGATGTTGACAGGTCGCGTTCCGCTTGACTTGACAATTTTGTCACCAGCAGGTCTTTCAACCCCAGCAGACCTGTGTCTGCCGGAAAGAGAGATCCAAGGTAGGCTTTAAATCTAGGATCGAGCACGGTGGCCAAAATGTAGTGCTCTGATTTCAACAGATTGACCACCCGTGAATCCTTGTTAAGCGAATTAAGGGCTGCATCCACAAGTCCCACATGCCTAGCGGAATCGCTCCGTGTTAGCTCCTTCTTCAATGCCTCCAGCTTCTTCTGCAAAAGCCTGATGAGGGGAATGACCTGACTCAGGCTGGCAGTGTCTAAACTGACTTCACGTGTGGCAAGTTCAAAGGGCATCAGAACCTTGCACAACGTTGAAATCATTCTCCACTGCACTTGAGACAGGTGCATTCCATCTCCTATATCGTGCTCAATTGTATAGGCTTGAATGGCCTTTTGCTGCTCCTCCAACCTCTGAAGCATATAGAGGGTTGAATTCCACCTCGTTACCACTTCTTGCTTCAGATGATGGCAGGGCAGGTTCAGTAGTTTTTGGTGGTGCTCCAGTCTTCTGTACGTGGTGCCTGTACGCCGAAAGTGTCCCGCAATTTTTCTGGCCACCGACAGCATCTCTTGCACGCCCCTGTCGTTTTTTAAAAAATTCTGCACCACCAAATTCAAGGTATGTGCAAAACATGGGACGTGCTGGAATTTGCCCATATTTAATGCACACACAATATTGCTGGCGTTGTCCGATGCCACAAATCCACAGGAGAGTCCAATTGGGGTAAGCCATTCCGCGATGATCTTCCTCAGTTGCCGTAAGAGGTTTTCAGCTGTGTGCGTATTCTGGAAAGCGGTGATACAAAGCGTAGCCTGCCTAGGAAAGAGTTGGCGTTTGCGAGATGCTGCTACTGGTGCCGCCGCTGCTGTTCTTGCGGCGGGAGTCCATACATCTACCCAGTGGGCTGTCACAGTCATATAGTCCTGACCCTGCCCTGCTCCACTTGTCCACATGTCCGTGGTTAAGTGGACATTGGGTACAACTGCATTTTTTAGGACACTGGTGAGTCTTTTTCTGACGTCCGTGTACATTCTCGGTATCGCCTGCCTAGAGAAGTGGAACCTAGATGGTATTTGGTAACGGGGGCACACTGCCTCAATAAATTGTCTAGTTCCCTGTGAACTAACGGCGGATACCGGACGCACGTCTAACACCAACATAGTTGTCAAGGACTCAGTTATCCGCTTTGCAGTAGGATGACTGCTGTGATATTTCATCTTCCTCGCAAAGGACTGTTGAACAGTCAATTGCTTACTGGAAGTAGTACAAGTGGGCTTAAGACTTCCCCTCTGGGATGACCATCGACTCCCAGCGGCAACAACAGCAGCGCCAGCAGCAGTAGGCGTTACACGCAAGGATGCATCGGAGGAATCCCAGGCAGGAGAGGACTCGTCAGACTTGCCAGTGACATGGCCTGCAGGACTATTGGCATTCCTGGGGAAGGAGGAAATTGACACTGAGGGAGTTGGTGGGGTGGTTTGCGTGAGCTTGGTTACAAGAGGAAGGGATTTACTGGTCAGTGGACTGCTTCCGCTGTCACCCAAAGTTTTTGAACTTGTCACTGACTTATTATGAATGCGCTGCAGGTGACGTATAAGGGAGGATGTTCCGAGGTGGTTAACGTCCTTACCCCTACTTATTACAGCTTGACAAAGGGAACACACGGCTTGACACCTGTTGTCCGCATTTCTGGTGAAATACCTCCACACCGAAGAGCTGATTTTTTTGGTATTTTCACCTGGCATGTCAACGGCCATATTCCTCCCACGGACAACAGGTGTCTCCCCGGGTGCCTGACTTAAACAAACCACCTCACCATCAGAATCCTCCTGGTCAATTTCCTCCCCAGCGCCAGCAACACCCATATCCTCCTCATCCTGGTGTACTTCAACACTGACATCTTCAATCTGACTATCAGGAACTGGACTGCGGGTGCTCCTTCCAGCACTTGCAGGGGGCATGCAAATAGTGGAAGGCGCATGCTCTTCACGTCCAGTGTTGGGAAGGTCAGGCATCGCAAACGACACAATTGGACTCTCCTTGTGGATTTGGGATTTCAAAGAACGCACAGTTCTTTGCGGTGCTTTTGCCAGCTTGAGTCTTTTCAGTTTTCTAGCGAGAGGCTGAGTGCTTCCATCCTCATGTGAAGCTGAACCACTAGCCATGAACATAGGCCAGGGCCTCAGCCGTTCCTTGCCACTCCGTGTGGTAAATGGCATATTGGCAAGTTTACGCTTCTCCTCCGACAATTTTATTTTAGGTTTTGGAGTCCTTTTTTTTCTGATATTTGGTGTTTTGGATTTGACATGCTCTGTACTATGACATTGGGCATCGGCCTTGGCAGACGACGTTGCTGGCATTTCATCGTCTCGGCCATGACTAGTGGCAGCAGCTTCAGCACGAGGTGGAAGTGGATCTTGATCTTTCCCTAATTTTGGAACCTCAACTTTTTTGTTCTCCATATTTTATAGGCAGAACTAAAAGGCACCTCAGGTAAACAATGGAGATGGATGGATTGGATACTAGTATACAATTATGGACGGACTGCCACGGTTAGGTGGTATAAAAAAACCACGGTTAGGTGGTATATATTATAATAATAATACAATTATGGATGGACGGACTGCCTGCCGACTGCCGACACAGAGGTAGCCACAGCCGTGAACTACCGCACTGTACACTGGTTGATAAAGAGATAGTAGTATACTCGTAACAACTAGTATGACACTATGACGACGGTATAAAGAATGAAAAAAAAACCACGGTTAGGTGGTATATATTATAATAATAATACAATTATGGATGGACGGACTGCCTGCCGACTGCCGACACAGAGGTAGCCACAGCCGTGAACTACCGCACTGTACACTGGTTGATAAAGAGATAGTAGTATACTCGTAACAACTAGTATGACACTATGACGACGGTATAAAGAATGAAAAAAAAACCACGGTTAGGTGGTATATATTATAATAATAATACAATTATGGATGGACGGACTGCCTGCCGACTGCCGACACAGAGGTAGCCACAGCCGTGAACTACCGCACTGTACACTGGTTGATAAAGAGATAGTAGTATACTCGTAACAACTAGTATGACACTATGACGACGGTATAAAGAATGAAAAAAAAACCACGGTTAGGTGGTATATATTATAATAATAATACAATTATGGATGGACGGACTGCCTGCCGACTGCCGACACAGAGGTAGCCACAGCCGTGAACTACCGCACTGTACACTGGTTGATAAAGAGATAGTAGTATACTCGTAACAACTAGTATGACACTATGACGACGGTATAAAGAAAGAAAAAAAAATACCACAGTTAGGTGGTATATATTATAATAATAATACAATTATGGATGGACGGACTGCCTGCCGACTGCCGACACAGAGGTAGCCACAGCCGTGAACTACCGCACTGTACACTGGTTGATAAAGAGATAGTAGTATACTCGTAACAACTAGTATGACACTATGACGACGGTATAAAGAATGAAAAAAAAACCACGGTTAGGTGGTATATATTATAATAATAATACAATTATGGATGGACGGACTGCCTGCCGACTGCCGACACAGAGGTAGCCACAGCCGTGAACTACCGCACTGTACACTGGTTGATAAAGAGATAGTAGTATACTCGTAACAACTAGTATGACACTATGACGACGGTATAAAGAATGAAAAAAAAACCACGGTTAGGTGGTATATATTATAATAATAATACAATTATGGATGGACGGACTGCCTGCCGACTGCCGACACAGAGGTAGCCACAGCCGTGAACTACCGCACTGTACACTGGTTGATAAAGAGATAGTAGTATACTCGTAACAACTAGTATGACACTATGACGGTATAAAGAATGAAAAAAAAACCACGGTTAGGTGGTATATATTATAATAATAATACAATTATGGATGGACGGACTGCCTGCCGACTGCCGACACAGAGGTAGCCACAGCCGTGAACTACCGCACTGTACACTGGTTGATAAAGAGATAGTAGTATACTCGTAACAACTAGTATGACACTATGACGACGGTATAAAGAAAGAAAAAAAAATACCACGGTTAGGTGGTATATATTGTAATACAATTATGGATGGACGGACTGCCTGCCGAGTTCCGACTGCCGACACAGAGGTAGCCACAGCCGTGAACTACCGCACTGTACTGTGTCTGCTGCTAATATAGACTGGTTGATAAAGAGATAGTATACAATACATACAACAATATACTACTATACTGGTGGTCAGGCACTGGTCACCACTAGTCACACTGGCAGTGGCACTCCTGCAGCAAAAGTGTGCACTGTTTAATTTTAAATTAATATAATATTATGTACTCCTGGGGGCTCCTGCTATAACAACCTGCAGTGCTCCCCAGTCTCCCCCACAATTATTATAAGCTTTGCCTTTTATACATTGATGTGCAGCACACTGGGCTGAGCTGAGTGCACACAGACTGAGTCACACTGTGTGACTGGCTGCTGCTGTGTATCGTTTTTTTTCAGGCAGAGAACGGATATAGCAGAGAACGGATATATTATATTAAAATAAATAAAAGTTAACTAACAACAACTGCACTGGTCACTGTGGTAAACTCTGTCTGACTCTGCACAATCTCTCTCTCTCTTCTAATCTAATTTCTAATGGAGAGGACGCCAGCCACGTCCTCTCCCTATCAATCTCAATGCACGTGTGAAAATGGCGGCGACGCGCGGCTCCTTATATAGAATCCGAGTCTCGCGAGAATCCGACAGCGTCATGATGACGTTCGGGCGCGCTCGGGTTAACCGAGCAAGGCGGGAGGATCCGAGTCTGCTCGGACCCGTGAAAAAAACATGAAGTTCGTGCGGGTTCGGTTTCAGAGAAACCGAACCCGCTCATCTCTACACCATACCCCTGGATATCCTTATCCAATAGGAATTTATCTAACCCATTCTTAAAGGTGTTGACAGATTCCGCCATTACAACTCCCTCGGGCAGGGAATTCCAAACACGTATTGTCCTTACCGTGAAAAAGCCTTTACGCCGTATTGTGCGGAATCTCCTCTCCTCTAACCTGAGCGAGTGTCCACGAGTCCTCTGTGTTGATCTAACCAAAAACAGGTCCCGCGCAAGCTCTGAGTATTGTCCCCTTATATATTTGTAGATGTTGATCATATCCCCTCTTAGTCTCCGCTTTTCCAATGTAAACATGCCTAGTCTTTCAAGCCTTTCCTTGTATTCCATCGTCTCCATGCCCTTAATTAGTTTGGTCGCCCTCCTTTGTACCTTTTCAAGCTCCAGGATATCCTTTTTGTAGTACGGTGCCCAGAACTGTACACAGTATTCAAGGTGTGGCCTCACTAGTGATTTATATAATGGGAGTATAATACTCTCGTCCCTAGCATCAATACCCCGTTTTATGCATGCTAATATCTTATTAGCCTTCTTTGCTGCAGTCCTACTTTGGGTACTACTGCTTAGCTTGCTATCTATGAGGACACCTAAGTCCTTTTCCAGTACAGAATCCCCTAGTTTTACCCCATTTAGTAGGTAGGTGTACTTTTTGTTCTTGTTACCACAGTGCATTACCTTACACTTGTCTGTGTTGAAGCGCATTCTCCATTTGGCTGCCCATGCTTCTAATTTAACTAAGTCGTTCTGAAGAGACTCGGCATCCTCCTCTGTATTTATAACCTTACACAATTTGGTATCATCTGCAAAAATTGACACCATGCTCTCTAGACCTTCTGTTAGGTCGTTAATGAAAATATTGAACAATAGCGGTCCTAATACTGAGCCTTGCGGCACACCACTTAGCACTTCAGTCCAAGTTGAAAAATATCCATTAACCACAACGCGCTGCTTCCTATTATCTAACCAGTTTTTGACCCAAGTGCATATTGTGCTTCCTATCCCTGATTCTTGTAGCTTGTATATAAGTCTCATGTGTGGTACAGTATCAAACGCTTTGGCAAAGTCTAAAAAGATTACATCCACGTCTTTACCCTGATCTAGGTTTGCGCTTACTGTTTCATAAAAGCCAAGTAAGTTGGTTTGACAGGATCTGTCCTTCATAAACCCATGTTGATTCCTTTTAATGACCTTATTGGTTTCAAGGAACTTCTGAATACTATCTCTTAGAATACCTTCCAATACTTTCCCCACTATAGATGTAAGACTAACTGGTCTATAATTACCTGGTTCAGCTTTACTTCCCTTTTTGAATATAGGCACTACTTCCGCTATCTTCTATATTGGTGGTACTCAGTCATTTACTACCTGGCTTCTCCTTGGCAGCCCATTTGTGTTATTTGTACCACCAACATTTCCAAAGCAATACATACTGTATTTTAATGTAATATAATTGCTGAGATATATAAAAGCAATAAATGCACTACTGTATAAACATAGAATGAATTATACATATATTTTCTCACATATTACACATTATGAAAATGTTTAAATTGATATCAAAATGGACCATTGTGGAGGCAAGGTCAGCGTCTTTTTTGGGGCGGCTGCGTGATGTCACACGCAGCTGCTCCAAACAAAAAGATTGGCTGCGGAACTCCTGTCGTCACAGACACGAGGCTTCCCTAGTTTCTGCAACTGCGCACTAATTGCAGCACAATCGCAATTAGAGCACAGTCACAGTTGGTGGGCAGCGGGTAGCATGCTGGGCGGTCTTGCCCTGCGATGGGTGGCCCCCAGCATGCGAAAAAAACGGACTGCAAATTCTGCTTTTTAGCAGAATTTGCAATCTGTACTGAATAACCCCCTACATACAAACAATACATACGTATTGTTCATAAACTATTATCATGTTTATTTATGTGATCCTATTAAAGCCCCACAGTTGGAGAGTGAAGTGGAGAGCTTATTGGGGAGTAATCCAGATCTTGGGGAAGATTTTAGCATGAAACCTTTTTTTTTTTTTTTTTTGCTGTCACATGATAAGTGACCTTGAAAGGAATGTCCAATTAAAGGACCAGAAACTAGAAGAGCTTAAGGAAAAATTTGATTTTCTTCAAGAGCAGGTGAACACCTTAATGCAAAAGATGGAGGAGAAGGAATCTCTTTTGTCTGACTCTGACCAAATTGGGAAGGAGTAGAGAAGAGATTGCCAAGCTCTCAGGCCAGGTGTCAGAGTTGCAGAAAACCTTGGCAAAGGCTAAACCCAGTTCTGAAAACTTTGTAGTACATAGCCAAGGACTATTTGAGGAAATCTCCTGTGACCAGACACAATATGGGAGTCTGGTGATGGCCACTAAGGCTCGGTCGCAAGACTTGGCGGAGCTTCATGAGGAGGTTTATAAGCTAAAACCATGGGCTATGCCTAGTTTCAGTTCAGAGACAAGTGTAGCTACACCAATTGCTGAAGACGTTGTGCCGAATGTTGGGTCAGAGATATTATCAGCCGAAATGAAAATGCCATCTTTGGGGGAAATGACACCAACAGTGGTGCAGGCTGCGGAAGAATAGTACCATTTTGTGTTGGAATCCGGTTATACTGGATTCCCTGTTCCAGCCAGAAGGAACAGGAAAGTTGAGCCAGAGCTGCCAATGCCTAAGGCCCGGAAGGCTCCCTGCTGTGCCACTAGTAAGGCCATCTGCCTAGAAAGTGGAAATGAGGGCCCTTCTTTAGAGGTAGAGCATTTACAGGCACTAATGTTCATTCAGTTGGTATTGCCGTTACAGAGCATGGAGGACCTGTAAGAGCTCATCGTAGAACTGGAAGTCTTATCTGAGCCGATGGTTGCTTCTGTTGAGGTCTTGGAAACCCAGGATTCGTCTCCTGTTGACGCGATGTACATTCAGAAGTCAATCCCAGAAGGGACATCACAGGTTCAGAAGGCCCCGGTTCTGGATATCCAGTACACATGTGAGACTTTCTCTGATGAATCACAGACAAAGAACGTACCTTTGGAGGTGTCTCGCCTACGTGAGCTAGTCATGGCGAAGCTAGTTGCAATACAGGAGTCTACTTCTGAAGTCATTCGGGAAACTGCTTCTGAAGGAGTTGCCCTCAAAAAGCTGGCCCTAAGTAACAGCCAGCTAAAAGAAACAGTGAAGGCGATTCATAAACTACGGAGTCGAATAAGAGACCTGGACAAGAGACTCAAAATGGGTTATGTGCCAGTCATAGAACGGCAGGAGTCGGTGACTAGGGTCAAAGATCGGAGGACGAAGCAGTCACATTAATGAAGGAAATGTTATCAAAGCTGGAAAGACTGAAGGAAGCACTAAAAGTTCAACAAATTAAAGGACTTTCTGAGACTCGGGACCAGTGCCTCACTCTGAGGAAAAGGGTGGGGGCAAAGTTGGACAATGACCTCAGAACAATTAAAGTCAGGGCAGAGACTAGGTGTTACCGGTGCCAAGAGCTTGGCCATAAAAGGTGGAATTGTCCATATAGGCCAAGACCAGTGAGGGCCGGTGTGACTACTAAGCCCAGAGTGAACTTAAAAACCTTCCCCAGTCCAGAGTTGGTTAAGGTCAGGTGTCACAAACACCCAGACTGGCTTCCTCGGTAGCCAGTAAATCCGAGCCCGATAAGGGAAACATCCCTAAAGGTGAAGAGGAGGAAAAGTTTAGTGGGCAACGGGAAGTTGTCCAATCAAACGACCAAAGTGGAGGGAAAGGGAAGGTGGCACAGTGAAGTCGGTGCCACCAACCTTTAATGGAAATAGATTCCAAGGCCAGTTAAAAGGGCCCCAGACATGTACTTGGGAGAGGAACTTGGGAACTAGGTGTATGGGCCCAAGTTATATCTCAAAAATTTGTCAGCCCAAAATAATTGGCAAAGGTGAAACCTTGCCAATGTCACATGCCGCTTTTCTGAGCCATGAAAATCTGAGGGAAAGGGTATGTGGCAGGAGAGGTACTTTGCCACCTGTAAGCTACACACAGGCTCCTGAAGGCAGTTAGTGTCCAGATGATAGGCCTGCTAGGGACAGTGGGATCCATAAGACTGGGGCACTAGTGTCAGGATGCCGGGACCTGGAGGGTTCCTTATTAAGTAAGAGGGAGTGAGGCAGGGCCTAACCTCCCTGGTTGCTTATACTAGAGACAGTTATCTTTGTTTTATGTATATTTTTGTTTTTGAGCAACCTGAATAAAAGGTATTTGTTGTTTTTGCACTAGCCTGGAGTCGGTCGCTGGTGGAATTTTTGTAGTAGAGCACATTCTAGCAAGACTCCTGTTACAATACGTGTATATATAATGTGGGAAAAGATCTTCAGGGCAGCGCTTATGCGACTCACACAATTTTAGAGTGGTCCAGTTAATTTGTAATAGGAGGGGCTGAGTATGTATAGCCTTCGATTAAAAATATATATAATAATCCTGTTGACAGTCTAGCATCATACTGTTTTTTACAATGTAATGGTTCACACATTATTGACACCATTCTGCATAGCAAGATTAGTATATAAAATTTCCACTTTTAAATGTGTACAATTTGTCCTTGATAGGAATAGAGTAATTTACAGTATTTTCACACAGACTTCAAAACACAGTTACCCTACGTGTTTTGTCTCCTTGGGTATATATCTCCTTGGGGTATATCTTAAGAGTAAACTAAATATTTTACATTAGATCACGATATACATATGTACACAGTAATACAGATAAAATACAGTGTGTCACAGACATTTCTTGAACAAATAGAATTGAAGTACATTACTAAAATATAACCTTTTCCTCCAAATATTTTTTAAAACAAAAGTAAATGAATGAACAAAACAGAATGTACAATTATGCACAAAGAAGAGATTATTATTATTATTAGTGCATTGGTTGGGTCCTTATTCATCTGTGTAATGAATTAATTTCATACCTCTATACTTTTTCAATCAGAATACAATTCCATTAGGATATGGGTCATTAGGTCGACAGGCATTAGGTCGACAGTCATTAGGTTGACCACTATTGGTTGACATGCATTAGGTCGACATGGCCATTAGGTCGACATGTACTAGGTCAACATGGAAAAAGGTCGACCAATAGTGGTCGACCTAAGTCTTGTCGACCTAATGACCGTATCCCTTCCATTATGTCCCACCATGGATTTCTTTGGGATTTTAGCTGGAAGAGTGATTTCTTTGGCTGCAATCCTAGTCAATATAAAAACTAATTGTTCATCGGGTTTAACGTAAAAGTTATAGGTCTAATAAACAGAATTTGCAATCCTTACTGAATGAGGTCCATAGATGAAATTATTTCTAAAGTGGCATTACTTACCAATCCTGACAAAGCAATAAGATCTGAGTGAGTGAGTGAGTGAGAGGTACAGCCTGGGCCTTAGGGGTTTTACCACCTCCTACTTGGTGACATCACTTTCCCCTTCAGAAATTATTGAAACATTGTTAATTGGAATTTTTTCTTTTTAAAAGGGTTATTCATTTAGCTTTTTAGAGGGCTTTAGTGTTCTCATTACTATTCATATTTAATGTTACACTACTTCCAAAAATAATATTTTATGGATTTCTAGATCAACAAAGAGGAAAAGCAAAAATCAGATAGTAATTTGTAATTACTACACTCTTTTTCAAACACAGGGGGAGATGTATCATACCTTGAAGAGAGATAAAGTACCATCCAATCAGCTCCTGGCATTTTTTCAAACATAGCCTGTTGATACTTTACCTCTCTTCTCTTTATCTCTATCCAAGATTAGATACATCTTCCCCACAGCCGGTAACATAGCAGTTAGGATCTGATTGGTTGGTACTTTATCTCTATCAATGTTATCTCTCTTCAAAGTTTGCTACATCTCCTCCACGGTTAAATTATTTGTTTACAGAAAGAAACCAGTAACCGTTTGATAACAGACAGAGATACAGTACACAATGTAAATGAGCTGAGTCACAGTGCTGTAGGGAAAATACAGTTGCAGTATATGTTATCAATATAATTAACTATATGCCAAGTCCTCCTATACATCTTTGTACTTAATGTACTATATTATCATAATAATCATTAAATTTTGATTGATGCAGAAAAATGTCTCTAAAGATACACTGTATTGTACTTTTTGTGATCTGAACTTATCTCTTCTAAAGTGTGATACCAACTGGCGTTTTATTACCAGCTCTGCTCAAAAATATCAAAGGTAAATGTGCTCGTTATGTATTATTGCTAGTGTTTTTGGAGTAATTAATATGTAAAGTTGAATAAGTAACGTTCTGAAAATAATCCACGGCAACAAAACGCAAGTTAAAATTAGTGATGTGCACCGGAAATTTTTCGGGTTTTGTGTTTTGGTTTCGGTTCCGCGCCGTGTTTTGGATTCGGACGCGTTTTGGCAAAACCTCCCTGAAATTTTTTTGTTGGATTCGGGTGTGTTTTGGATTTGGGTGTTTTTTTACAAAAACCCTCAAAAACAGCTTAAATCATAGAATTTGGGGGTCATTTTGATCCCATAGTATTATTAATCTCAATAACCATAATTTCCACTCATTTTCAGTCTATTCTGAACACCTTACACCATTATTTTTAGTCCTAAAATTTACACCGAGGTCGCTGGATGACTAAGCTAAGCGACCCATGTGGCCGACACAAACACCTGGCCCATCTAGAAGTGTCACTGCAGTGTCAGACAGGATGGCACTTCAAAAAATAGTCCCCAAACAGCACATGATGCAAAGAAAAAAAGAGGTGCACTAGGTCGCTGGATGGCTAAGCTAAGCGACCCAAGTGGCCGACACAAACACCTGGCCCATCTAGGAGTGTCACTGCAGTGTCAGACAGGATGGCACTTCAAAAAATAGTCCCCAAACAGCACATGATGCAAAGAAAAAAAGAGGTGCACTAGGTCGCTGGATGGCTAAGCTAAGCGACCCAAGTGGCTGACACAAACACCTGGCCCATCTAGGAGTGGCACTGCAGTGTCAGACAGGATGGCACTTCAAAAAAATAGTCCCCAAACAGCACATGATGCAAAGAAAAAAAGAGGTGCACCAAGGTCGCTGGATGGCTAAGCTAAGCGACCCAAGTGGCCGACACAAACACCTGGCCCATCTAGAAGTGGCACTGCAGTGTCAAACAGGATGGCACTTCAAAAAAATAGTCCCCAAACAGCACATGATGCAAAGAAAAAAAGAGGTGCAATGAGGTAGCTGTGTGACTAAGCTAAGCGACCCAAGTGGCCGACACAAACACCTGACCCATCTAGGAGTGGCACTGCAGCGTCAGACAGGATGGCAGATTTAAAAAATAGTCCCCAAACAGCACATGATGCAAAGAAAAAAAGAGGTGCACCAAGGTCGCTGGATGGCTAAGCTAAGCGACCCAAGTGGCCGACACAAACACCTGGCCCATCTAGGAGTGGCACTGCAGTTTTCTAGCGAGAGGATGAGTGCTTCCATCCTCATGTGAATCTGAACCACTAGCCATGAACATAGGCCAGGGCCTCAGCCGTTCCTTGCCACTCCGTGTCGTAAATGGCATATTGGCAAGTTTACGCTTCTCCTCAGACGCTTTTAATTTTGATTTTTGGGTCATTTTACTGAACTTTTGTAGTATACTTGACGACACAGAGGTAGAGCAGTGGACTGCTATATATATATATACTGGTGGTCACAGCAACATTCAGCACTGTCCCCTCCTACTTTATACTGCGCACAACTAAAATGCAGCACAGGTATGGATGGATAGTATACTTGACGACACAGAGGTAGGTAGAGCAGTGGCCTACTGTACCGTACTGCTATAAATGTTATACTGGTGGTCAGCAAAATTCTGCACTGTCCTCCTACTATATATACTGTGCACAACAACTAAAATGCACCACAGGTATGGATGGATAGTATACTTGATGACACAGAGGTAGGTAGAGCAGTGGCCTACTGTACCATACTGCTATATAATATATACTGGTGGTCAGCAAAATTCTGCACTGTCCTCCTACTATATATACTGCACACAACTAAAATGCACCACAGGTATGGATGGATAGTATACTTGACGACACAGAGGTAGGTAGAGCAGTGGCCTACTGTACCGTACTGCTATATATTATATACTGGTGGTCATCAAAATTCTGCACTGTCCTCCTACTATATATTCTGCGCACAACTAAAATGCACCACAGGTATGGATGGATAGTATACTTGACGACACAGAGGTAGGTAGAGCAGTGGCCTACTGTACCGTACTGCTATATATTATATACTGGTAGTCAGCAAAATTCTACACTGTCCTCCTACTATATATACTGCGCACAACTAAAATGCACCACAGGTATGGATGGATAGTATACTTGATGACACAGAGGTAGGTAGAGCAGTGGACTACTGTACCGTACTGCTATATAATACTGGTGGTCACTGGTCAGCAAAATTCTGCACTGTCCTCCTACTATATACTACAATGCAGCACAGATATGGAGCATTTTTCAGGCAGAGAACGTAGATATTTTCAGCACACTGAGCACAGATATTTGCAAGCACACTGAGCACAGATATTTGCACTTGCAGTACACTGAGCACAGAAACTGAGAGAATGCTGCACGTCCTCTCCCTGTCATCTCCAATGCACGAGTGAAAATGGCGACGACGCGCGGCTCCTTATATAGAATACGAATCTCGCGAGAATCCGACAGCGGGATGATGACGTTCGGGTGCGCTTGGGTTAACCGAGCAAGGCGGGAAGATCCGAGTCTGCCTCGGAACTGTGTAAAATAGGTGAAGTTCGGGGGGGGGGTTCGTATTCCGAGGAACCGAACCCGCTCATCACTAGTTAAAATCCATTGGGTACGGTAACTCTAGAAACAGTGTATTAATAAAACAAAAAACATGAGTGGTTATGTTTTTTATTATTTCATAACAATTGATTATATAGCACCAGCCTGTTCCGTTGCGCTTTACAACTGGGAACAAAACAGTACTGGAACAGTAATAAAACAATACTTTGTAATGACAAAGAGGGAAGAGGACCCTGCTGGCAAGCTTACAATCTGTAGGATGTAGCTAAAGGGTTTTATCTCTATGTATGATAGTATATCTGCACGGTAATTACAAAATTTCTACACAGGCCTGGCGACAAGGGGGGTCAAAGGGGACACCTGTAACGGGCCCCGACGTTGTGAGGAGCCCCAAGGTAATGAAGGGCAGTATGCATGGTTGCAGCAGAGCGGCACCTAGTAATAGATTTTAAATGCTTGGAAGGGAACTGGAGTCTGTTGCACAGGTAGGCATAAAATACATAGTTAACAACTCTGACGCCCCTCCAGCAACCCCCTGGTAATCTGTCCTGTCCGGATCCCCATACTGTGTATATGACGTCACGAGCCGCACGACAATGCACCTGCCTACTTGCCCGCTCTTCACTGTTAGCTGCTTGCAGTGGCAATGTTCTACAGCATATTCCTAAGAGCAGCAGGAGAAACAGTTGCAGCATGGAACCTGAACAGGATAGCAGCATTACCAGTGTGTTAGTAAGTCAAATGACTTACTAAATAAATAAATAAATAAATAAATATATATATATATATATATATATATATATATATATATATATATATATATATATATATATATATATACACACACACTGCTCAAAAAAATAAAGGGAACACTTAAACAACACAATGTAACTCCAAGTCAATTACACTTCTGTGAAATCAAACTGTCCACTTAGGAAGCAACACTGATTGACAATCAATTTCACATGCTGTTGTGCAAATGGAATAGACAACAGGTGGAAATTATAGGCAATTAGCAAGACACCCCCAATAAAGGAGTTGTTCTGCAGGTGGTGACCACAGACCACTTCTCAGCTCCTGTGCTTTCTGGCTGATGTTTTGGTCACTTTTGAAAGCTGGAGGTGCTTTCACTCTAGTGGTAGCATGAGACGGAGTCTACAACCCACACAAGTGGCTCAGGTAGTGCAGCTCATCCAGGATGGCACATAAGTGCGAGCTGTGGCAAGAAGGTTTGCTGTGTCTGTCAGCGTAGTGTCCAGAGCATGGAGGCGCTACCAGGAGACAGGCCAGTACATCAGGAGACATGGAAAAGGCCGTAGGAGGGCAACAACCCAGCAGCAGGACCGCTACCTACGCCTTTGTGCAAGGAGGAACAGGAGGAGCACTGCCAGAGCCCTGCAAAATGACCTCCAGCAAGCCACAAATGTGCATGTGTCTACTCAAATGATCAGAAACAGACTCCATGAGGGTGGTATGAGGGCCTGACGTCCACAGGTGGGGGTTGTGCTTACAGCCCAACACCGTGCAGGACATTTGGCATTTGCCAGAGAACACCAAGATTGGCAAATTCGCCACTGGCGCCCTGTGCTCTTCACAGATGAAAGCAGGTTCTCACTGAGCACATGTGACAGACGTGACAGAGTCTAGAGATGTCAAGGAGATTGTTCTGCTGCCTGCAACATCATCCAGCATGACCGGTTTAGCAGTGGGACAGTAATGGTGTGGGGTGGCATTTCTTTGGGGGACCGCACAGCCCTCCATGTGCTCGCCAGAGGTAGACTGATTGCCAATAGTTACCGAGATGAGATCCTCAGACCCCTTGTGAGACCATATGCTGGTGCGTTTGGCCCTGGGTTCCTCCTAATGCAAGACAATGCTAGACCTCATGTGGCTTGAGTGTGTCAGCAGTTCCTGCAAGATGAAGGCATTGATGCTATGGACTGGCCCGCCCGTTCCCCATACCTGAATCCAATTGAGCACGTCTGGGACATCATGTCTCGCTCCATCCACCAACGCCACATTGCACCACAGACTGTCCAGGAGTTGGCGGATGCTTTAGTCCAGGTCTGGGAGGAGATCCCTCAGGAGACCATCTGCCACCTCATCAGGAGCATGCCCAGGCATTGTAGGGAGGTCATACAGGCACGTGGAGGCCACACACACTACTGAGCCTCATTTTGACTTGTTTTAAGGACATTACATCAAAGTTGGATCAGCCTGTAGTGTGTTTTTCCACTTTAATTTTGAATGTGACTCCAAATCCAGACCTCCATGGGTTAATAAATTTGATTTCCATTGATAATTTTTGTGTGATTTTGTTGTCAGCACATTCAGCTATGTAAAGAACAAAGTATGTAATAAGAATATTTCATTCATTCAGATCTAGGATGTGTTATTTTAGTGTTCCCTTTATTTTTTGGAGCAGTGTATATATATATATATATATATATATATATATATGGAATCGAAAGAGAAAGGACAAGCGCCTAATGGTGCAATAAATTCACACTTCCTTTGGTGACTGGACAACACTTATGTATTCTGCGTACCAGATGGTAGACTTTCAATCGTGCATATCAAACGCAGTGACTTCGTCCTCCAATTTGTTAATCACCACAAGAAGGATCAGTGGTGCTTGGTGGGGAAAGCAGTCCCTTTGTTTCATCAGCTGGATTGTCCTTTATGTGCTGAAGGGGTATCCAAACCACTGCGGCAACAGACCTGTTGGGAGAAGGCAATCTCCTTGTGGGGTCAGCTGGGATGTCCTTTGTATGCTGAACCAATTGTCCAAAGACTGCACAGAAGATCTTTACTCCCTCTGTTAGCAGTCTACAGGGTGGGGCTGACTGTGTCTAGCAGGCAAAAAAAACAGAGCACCTGGTGTTCTGGTTGTTTTGCCTGTTAGACACAGTCAGCCCCACCCTGTAGCCTGCTAGCAGAGGTAGTAAAGATCTTCTGTGCAGTCTTTGGACAATTGGTTCAGCATACAAAGGACATCCCAGCTGACCCCACAAGGAGATTGCCTTCTCCCAACAGGTCTGTTGCCGCAGTGGTTTGGATACCCCTTCAGCACATAAAGGACAATCCAGCTGATGAAACAAAAAGACTGCTTTCCCCACCAAGCACCACTGATCATTCTTGCGGTGAATAACAAATTGGAGGACGAAGTCACTGTGTTTGATATGCACGACTGAAAGCCTTCCATCTGGTATACAGACTATATAAGTGTTGTCCAGTCAACGAAAGAATTGTGAAGTTATTGCACCATTGGGCACTTGTTCTTTCTCTTTTGCTTGTTGATTTAGATCTTCTAGCGGTGAATAACAAATTGGAGGACGAAGTCCCTGTGTTTGATATGCATGATTGAAAGTCTACCATCTGGTACGCAGAATACATAAGTGTTGTCCAGTCACCGAAGGAAGTGTGAATTTATTGCACCATTAGGCGCTTGTCCTTTCTCTTTCGATTCCAGATTCCTTTGCCATTTAACCCAGTGGTGTATTGAAGGACTGAGCAGCCGTCCACAGGTTTCCCTGTGGAAAAAGTGTGCATTCTGGACAGGCCAAAGGAACTTTCCATTACAAACGTACTATACTGAACGTGGGGGGAAGTAGCGCACTGACCTATTTTGTGTTCCTATATATATATATATATATATATATATATATATATATATATATATATAAGACCACCAATGTTCGGCACTCCACTTAACTGTACATGCACAGCATGCTCCGGTGCCCGACCAATACACTGTATATGCAAAACAAGCCAGCAGGACGGCACTCTCGGAGACTGGATACAATGAACAAATTGACAGCTGAAGCTGGTGTGATGTCAACGTTTCAGAATTTTACTTCTTTTTTCAAGACAACCAGACAACAAACACAAACAAACATATATACCTTACCCAAACCTCGTGCTGGCTGTGCGCTCCCGCACCCGTCGTGGACCGATGACGTCATTGGCTCTCGTCAGCGCCTACGGACCGGCATCACTAGGGGGCGGGGGCCGCAATGTGCAGACTATCACCATGGTGATGACTAAAAACAAAAAACAAAAGTGCATGACACCTCCGTGAGAGAGATCATTAAGTGAGACCCTATATTAAAAAGCATATAACGAACTATGGACAATTCACATAAACAGTTGTAATATACTGAGGTCAAATGTGTTAGAAGCAGTGATAACAGAACGCTGTCATAAATCTAATCTATAATAATTAATACTGATCTATAATGTAATACAATACATGCAGCGTTCTGCAAAATACCATCTGCAAATATATTCTAGACTAATGTTAATCAATACTATAATGACATAATGAGGTTATCCTAAAAAGCTAGAAAAGGACAAAATTTCATTAAGACCATATGGTCGGACGGTCTGCAGACAATGGATCCATCTGGACTCCCGCTGCAACAACTGGCGTCCTCGATTGCCACCCCTAATATTAGGGGGTATCCAATCAATCATCTTGTATTTGATGGTAGCAAGACTGTGTTGACGTTCCTTGAAGTGCCTAGCCACCGGTTGTTCCGACCCTTTGTTCTCCAATGCTGCTCGTATCGCAGAGCGGTGCAGGGCTATTCTCTCCTTGAATTGCCTGGTTGTTTTGCCCACGTAGAATTTTCCACACGGGCATCGGATGTAATATACAACATAACGACTTGTGCAGGTCAACGGGAACTTAATCTTGAACATTTTCCCTGATCGTGGATGTCTAAACGTGTCACCAACTTCCAGTGCACTGCAAGTGGTGCATCCCAAGCACCTAAAATTACCAGGTTTACGAGAAAGAAAATGTGTAGGTTTATCTGGAGTGAAAAGAGTGATGTCATGGTGTACCACTAAGTCTTTCAAATTCCTGCCACGTCTGTAGGAGGGAAGAATGGACTGCTTTCTCATCATAGGTAAGGCCTTATCTTCAGAAATAATCGGCCAAATCGTCCTTGCTTTCTTCATGAGTTCAGAACTACTGGTTGAGAAATCTTGTGTCCAGATAACTTTATTACGCACAGGATCTTTAGAATGTTTCAATAACATCTGTTGTCGATCTAAGGCCAACACTTTGCTTTTTGCTTCCTGCAGTAACTTAAGTTGGTAACCACGCTGTAAGAATTTAATCAGCATCAAATCAATCTGTACTTCAGCATCCTTCTTACTACTACAGATGCGAAAGATTCTGAGAAATTGCCCATATGGCAAGCCCCATTTCATCGACGGCGGGTGATGGCTATCCGCATGCAATGCTGTATTCCGGTCAGTATCCTTAAAGTACACTGAAGTGTGTAACTGATGACTATCATCTTGATGGACTGACACGTCCAAAAAGTGTATGTCAGTGAAGCTCATTGTGTATGTAAATTTAATGTCAGGATCTAACTCATTAATGCAGGTTATGGCTTCAACAAACGACTCTTCTGACCGAGACCATAGCATAAAAATATCGTCGATATAGCGACAAAAGGCAAAAATATGATTTGAGATCTCCTTGTTGTTAAAAAATAAAAACTTTTCAATATCATACATGAAAATGTTGGCAAAACTAGGGGCCACACATGACCCCATAGCACAACCGGATGTCTGTGCGTAAAACTTTCCATCAAAGATGAAATAATTTCTAGATAAAGTGAGTTCCAGTAGTGTCATGAAGAAATTGATGTCAGGTCCAGTATAATTAACATTGTGTGTCAAAAACCTACGGACTGCCTCTATGCCTCTTTTTTGCGGAATGCTAGTGTAGAGGCTAGTGACATCGATGGTACACATCAATTTTCTATCAGATAATGGGGAGAGAGATTGTAATAATAAAAGAAATGCAGTCGTATCTTTGAGAAACGTGTGTTCTTTTTGCACCAGAGGTTGCAAATAAAAATCCAAATATTGAGAAACCCCATAATATAATGAATCACGGGCAGCAATGATGGGGCGACCCGGTGGTGAAGATGGATTCTTGTGGAGTTTCGGGATCGTGTATAAAACAGGAATTTTGGACCAATCTTGGGTCAGACTGTCCTGGATATTTTTAGCGATGAAATTATTAAAAACTGCCTCAGTCAGGATGTCATCTAATTCCTTTTTGAAAACCATGGTGGGGTCCTGTTGCAATTGTTGATACACAACAATTCACGATCAGGGAAAATGTTCAAGATTAAGTTCCCGTTGACCTGCACAAGTCGTTATGTTATGCACCACTCTGCGATACGAGCAGCATTGGAGAACAAAGGGTCGGAACAACCGGTGGCTAGGCACTTCAAGGAATGTCAACACAGTCTTGCTACCATCAAATACAAGATGATTGATTGGATACCCCCTAATATTAGGGGTGGCAATCGAGGACGCCAGTTGTTGCAGCGGGAGTCCAGATGGATCCATTGTCTGCAGACCGTCCGACCATATGGTCTTAATGAAATTTTGTCCTTTTCTAGCTTTTTAGGATAACCTCATTATGTCATTATAGTATTGATTAACATTAGTCTAGAATATATTTGCAGATGGTATTTTGCAGAACGCTGCATGTATTGTATTACATTATAGATCAGTATTAATTATTATAGATTAGATTTATGACAGCGTTCTGTTATCACTGCTTCTAACACATTTGACCTCAGTATATTACAACTGTTTATGTGAATTGTCCATAGTTCGTTATATGCTTTTTAATATAGGGTCTCACTTAATGATCTCTCTCACGGAGGTGTCATGCACTTTTGTTTTTTGTTTTTAGTCATCACCATGGTGATAGTCTGCACATTGCGGCCCCCGCCCCCTAGTGATGCCGGTCCGTAGGCGCCGACGAGAGCCAATGACGTCATCGGTCCACGACGGGTGCGGGAGCGCACAGCCAGCACGAGGTTTGGGTAAGGTATATATGTTTGTTTGTGTTTGTTGTCTGGTTGTCTTGAAAAAAGAAGTAAAATTCTGAAACGTTGACATCACACCAGCTTCAGCTGTCAATTTGTTCATTGTATCCAGTCTCCGAGAGTGCCGTCCTGCTGGCTTGTTTTGCATATATATATATATATATATATATATATATATAGGCAAGAATCCAGAGATTTGGAGGTGCACTCATCCAGTAAATAATTTTCAGCGACTTTTCTTTATTCACAATGACTTTATTGGTAGAAATTCGGCTTATTCAGTCGACGTTTCGATCCTCAGTTTTAGGATCTTTATCAAGACAAGCTTCAAATTATAGACAATGCTATAAAGGCATCATATATTGATTTCTACAAAACAATAAACAATACATACATGAACTCAAAACAATACATTACAAGGACTCAGAACAAAAAAACATAAAAGCGTGTATTGGTAGACCACCGCGTCCCTCCAGCTTATTATGCACCCGGTGTGATTCAAATACAAGACACCATAGATTTCTATAGGTGAAAACCTTCACCACACATGTAGGTCACTAATTGCTCATATGGGGTGTGTCAAGACTCTTGAGATAAATAATGTAACTCAGCACACTTACTCGACTAAATCAATATATCAGGTTCAGACAGTACCAAGGCTGCATGGCTATTTAGGCCACATTCAAAAGTAGATTCTGAAAAAATAAATCAATATATGTGTCTAAACGGACATAAACATAATAAAACATCTATCAAACCACCAGTTTGTTAGTACAAGCTACAGTACTTACATGTGTGGTTATGAAACTCAAACTCATGAGGACAGCTTAGACAACTCAGTTGATCACTGCAAGAAATATGTGGTATATGTAATCCAACATATAATATGCATAAGCCTCACTTCACAGGGGTTTCAAGATGGTACTAACTCATATCCCAATGTGTGCTATGGTACTCACCCACGGTGGTCTGGTCCTAACAGCCTAAGCAGCCACACTGTTACAATGCTGGTGGCTGGCCCTTAAATACCCCTTCACAGGAAGTGAATCGTGCACCCCTCTGAATAAACCCCCATGTTGTGAACTCGGGGTACGGGGAAGCCTAAGGTGTGAAAAACACAAGCACCTAGTCCAGGGGCCTGCGCCAATCGAGGGGTCAGGCTGACCATCCGCCACGGCTGCTCAAAGACAGTAAACATCGGTAATGAATAAATAAGAAAGTACCTTGGCGCACCGGGAGTAAAGAAGAAAGTGTCAGGAGGCAGAATGGTCAGACTGATTTTAAATTTATTTGTACATTTAAGATATATAAAACATAATCATAAACAATATCTATTATAAAAAATATATATATAAAATTTCATCCAGAAAAATTTATATCACACTTTGTCTTATCATGAATGAATGAATACAGCAGTGTGATGATGATCTAATAACTTTCACAAGTCGTCATTTCAGTGTGCCAATGCTCATAAATTTATGCTCGCCCCACAGGGCATAGGAAACAGTCCCGAGACCTGCTTATCCCACGTAGGTGATAGTAGATGTCCTTTTTAAAGAAGCAGTTTTTTAATTTTATGGGTTTTCCTATATAAATGTGTCACCGTGTGTCACCTCGTCCCAGCCACTTATATTTAAAGGCTAATGGGTGTCTTAGGAGAGAACACGGTTAGATATGCCCTTATCCACTGTAGTCATTTGATGTTATATGAGTGACTTCCGGGACTCCTCTTATTTTTACACACCGCACATATGTAAAGATAGTGTTTATCGGGTAACAGTACCTGTACACCGAGAGTGTTCAGAGTCCTCCGTTTTCTCCTTTCCCACGGGTCCGTATCTGCAGGACCTCCGGTGGGGCCGGGCAGCCGATTCCCAGAGCTCCGATACAGCTCGTATCGTCTGGCCCGCAAGCGTGGAACGCAGGCCAGTCGCTTCCGGTTTCGCGGCTTCCGGGATTTACGTGTAGTCAGCAAATGAGTGGAAATTAGGGTTGAGCTCCGGCTTCTGAAATTGTCATGCAGCAATCCAACGCGTTTCTCCCATCTAGGGCTTCGTCAGGGATAGGTGTCATGCACAAACGGGTGCCTTATATACCTGGTGTTTTCCAATGATTGGACTTTTCTGCAGTAGTCCCATCATATGTGTATTAACACTTTCTTTGCTGGAGTAGAGTTTGTCATTTTATTAAATGATTGAAACAGACTCATCAATTATATAATTATAAAAAATACATAAAAAATATATGATTATAATTATAAAATGATTAATTGTGAAACACAACTATTATATTTAAAATATAAACTTTTTTATTTTCTGGTGTTTTTAAAAAAAGAGAAGAAATGCCTGACCAATGAAGAAGGAAGAAAAGAAAAAGAAAGAGGGGAATTGAAGAGAGTGAGGGGGGGGAGGATTCTTCCCTTTATTTTATACAGGGGGGAACCATACTTATTTGAGATGGGGTGTGGTTTAGATCGACCATCTGGACAGGGTGTTATTCCAAAAAACTTGCTAAATCAAAGTCGATATTTAAACCCTTTGGGGTAATGGTGTCCATTTGGTAGATCCATTTCGCTTCCTCTTTTGATATTTGGGCCACTGTATCCCCGCCTCTCCAGTTGTTTTTAATTTTCTTTATACCAATGAACTTCAGACATGTGGGATCACCATTGTGGTGATGTGCAAAGTGTAATGGGATACTGTGGGTTTCCATTTTATTTCTAATATTTCTGATGTGCTCTGAAATGCGATTCTTCAGGGGCCTGATGGTTCGCCCCACGTACTGTAGTCCACACGGACACTCTAAGAGGTACACTACTCCTTTTGTGTCACACGTCATCTCTTCCTCTATTTTAAATTCTTTCCCGTTGGACTTTGAGCAAAAGGTTTGAATGTTCTTGGTGCTGGTGTGGTTAGTGCTCTTACAATTCTGGCATCTTAAACAATGGTAGAACCCCTTTGTTTTTCTACCCTTTTGTAACCAGGTGAGGTTGGTACTTTCACCTGTCTTTGCCTCCAATGGAAGGGCACTTTTCACTAATAATGATTTGATATTTTTCGCTTTCTTGTAAATCACCTTCGGTTTTCTTGGAAGGATTTCACACAATTTTTCATCTTTTAGTAGAATGGGCCAATATTTGTTCAAAATTCCCTCCATTCTCTTAGATTGTGAATTGTACTGAGTAATGAAGGTTATTTCATTCTTCCTTTTTTCCATATTTCCCTTCTTTGACTCTTTTGGGATCATAAGAGTGTTTCGTTCCAGTCTCCGAACTTCTTCATAATCATTTCTAAGGCTCATTTCATCGTAGCCTTTTTCAGTAAATCTGTTCTTCATTTCCTGTGCTTGCCTCAGAATGACCTCAACTTATATTTCACCGTAAATTACAGTAAGAAGAAGATCGTCTTTTTAGATCTGGAGATCTATGTGGAAGGAAGTAAACTTGAAACACGGACACACATCAAAGAGGTAGATTGCAACACCTATATTGAGAAGACAAGTGCCCACCACCCGAACTGGCTTCGGAATATCCCAAAAGGACAATTCAAGCGTTTGAAAAGAAACTGCTCGAAAATAGAAGAGTACGAGAAGCAAGCACAGGAAATGAAGAACAGATTTACTGAAAAAGGCTACGATGAAATGAGCCTTAGAAATGATTATGAAGAAGTTCGGAGACTGGAACGAAACACTCTTATGATCCCAAAAGAGTCAAAGAAGGGAAATATGGAAAAAAGGAAGAATGAAATAACCTTCATTACTCAGTACAATTCACAATCTAAGAGAATGGAGGGAATTTTGAACAAATATTGGCCCATTCTACTAAAAGATGAAAAATTGTGTGAAATCCTTCCAAGAAAACCGAAGGTGATTTACAAGAAAGCGAAAAATATCAAATCATTATTAGTGAAAAGTGCCCTTCCATTGGAGGCAAAGACAGGTGAAAGTACCAACCTCACCTGGTTACAAAAGGGTAGAAAAACAAAGGGGTTCTACCATTGTTTAAGATGCCAGAATTGTAAGAGCACTAACCACACCAGCACCAAGAACATTCAAACCTTTTGCTCAAAGTCCAACGGGAAAGAATTTAAAATAGAGGAAGAGATGACGTGTGACACAAAAGGAGTAGTGTACCTCTTAGAGTGTCCGTGTGGACTACAGTACGTGGGGCGAACCATCAGGCCCCTGAAGAATCGCATTTCAGAGCACATCAGAAATATTAGAAATAAAATGGAAACCCACAGTATCCCATTACACTTTGCACATCACCACAATGGTGATCCCACATGTCTGAAGTTCATTGGTATAAAGAAAATTAAAAACAACTGGAGAGGCGGGGATACAGTGGCCCAAATATCAAAAGAGGAAGCGAAATGGATCTACCAAATGGACACCATTACCCCAAAGGGTTTAAATATCGACTTTGATTTAGCAAGTTTTTTGGAATAACACCCTGTCCAGATGGTCGATCTAAACCACACCCCATCTCAAATAAGTATGGTTCCCCCCTGTATAAAATAAAGGGAAGAATCCTCCCCCCCCTCACTCTCTTCAATTCCCCTCTTTCTTTTTCTTTTCTTCCTTCTTCATTGGTCAGGCATTTCTTCTCTTTTTTTAAAAACACCAGAAAATAAAAAAGTTTATATTTTAAATATAATAGTTGTGTTTCACAATTAATCATTTTATAATTATAATCATATATTTTTTATGTATTTTTTATAATTATATAATTGATGAGTCTGTTTCAATCATTTAATAAAATGACAAACTCTACTCCAGCAAAGAAAGTGTTAATACACATATGATGGGACTACTGCAGAAAAGTCCAATCATTGGAAAACACCAGGTATATAAGGCACCCGTTTGTGCATGACACCTATCCCTGACGAAGCCCTAGATGGGAGAAACGCGTTGGATTGCTGCATGACAATTTCAGAAGCCGGAGCTCAACCCTAATTTCCACTCATTTGCTGACTACACGTAAATCCCGGAAGCCGCGAAACCGGAAGCGACTGGCCTGCGTTCCACGCTTGCGGGCCAGACGATACGAGCTGTATCGGAGCTCTGGGAATCGGCTGCCCGGCCCCACCGGAGGTCCTGCAGATACGGACCCGTGGGAAAGGAGAAAACGGAGGACTCTGAACACTCTCGGTGTACAGGTACTGTTACCCGATAAACACTATCTTTACATATGTGCGGTGTGTAAAAATAAGAGGAGTCCCGGAAGTCACTCATATAACATCAAATGACTACAGTGGATAAGGGCATATCTAACCGTGTTCTCTCCTAAGACACCCATTAGCCTTTAAATATAAGTGGCTGGGACGGGGTGACACACGGTGACACATTTATATAGGAAAACCCATAAAATTAAAAAACTGCTTCTTTAAAAAGGACATCTACTATCACCTACGTGGGATAAGCAGGTCTCGGGACTGTTTCCTATGCCCTGTGGGGCGAGCATAAATTTATGAGCATTGGCACACTGAAATGACGACTTGTGAAAGTTATTAGATCATCATCACACTGCTGTATTCATTCATTCATGATAAGACAAAGTGTGATATAAATTTTTCTGGATGAAATTTTATATATATATTTTTTATAATAGATATTGTTTATGATTATGTTTTATATATCTTAAATGTACAAATAAATTTAAAATCAGTCTGACCATTCTGCCTCCTGACACTTTCTTCTTTACTCCCGGTGCGCCAAGGTACTTTCTTATTTATTCATTCAGCCTACACTAGCAAGGGTACTAGTTTACCTATTTGGCTGCACCACTTTTACTAATCTAGTCTGGCCATCACGGCCCTTTTCTCAACTATACCTCATATCTCTCAATGTTTCTTCTCTGTCTTTTCACACTATTTTTCTCCCAATTTTTTCCATACTAATGTCCCTTTAAACCTAAAGGGGTTGCGCAGATAGTACTTGTCCTTACAAAAACATCGGTAATGCCGTCCTTGGAACGCATTGCGCTCCACGGCCCGGAAACCGGAAGTACCAAATGCCATGTCAGGAACCAGGTTCAGCGCACACGGCGCTAACTCTGACGGCCGTGTAGCGCACTGCGTTCCACTACCCGGAAGCCAGACGTACTACACTGCGGTACAGGTAGCCTAGACAGGCTGCAGAGATTCGTATGTGGTTGTCAATGTGGATGCATTAAACTCTGTGGGCGTAAACAACACAAATCTGGATTGGTCAATTTCTATATATACCTCTATACATCGTAATAGGAGGACGGGACAAGACTAAGTCCCACACTGTAGGATTTCAATCCTCTCATGGTGGGTAAAATAAAAGTCTCAAGCATGAGTGCAATAATAATTGGGAGGACGCCGTAGCCACAATACCTGAACAGATAAATTTACAGGTAAACAACACATAGTGCTAGAACAAAAAAATCATAATTAATACGACACACCCTGACACACAACAAACCTATGTTTAGCAAGTATAACCTATCCCCCAATATTCTCATTGGGTGGACATCGGGTTAAAGATATAATAATAATAATAATATACATAGTATATAATATGCAAAAATAAACATGGTCCAGTTATGTTCAAGTGGTGTCGTTCACATATACTAGGTAGAAGATTAAACTCCATAGAACCACAGGGTCCCCTTGCCTAATTTAATCCTAGCCTCCTCATAAAAGTGGACTCTTAATTAGAGCTAATGTCTTCGTGATAATATTTCCCAGGTAAACTTATTCTATGTAGAAAATCTTCAAGAACAAATCCCATGGGGACCCAACTATGCAAATCGTTCAAAGAAAGACATTCATGGCAGAATGTTCGTTAAGGCCTTTGGGAGAGACAGTATTGAGGTGGGAGATCCAAAAACTCTCCCGTTGACGTAAGGCGAGAGTACGGTCCCCACCGTGCGGTAATGGTGGAACCCAATCGATGAGCCTACATTTTATATTTGCCACCTGATGTCCTCTTTGTAGGTAGTGTCTGGCAACGGGTTTGTCGGTGGTACCTGTTTGAATAGCAGTCCTAATGGACAGCCGATCGTTTGCCATTCGTTCCCTAAAACACCGGGTGGTGAGCCCTACGTAATACAATCCACAGGGGCAGGTAAGTGTATAGACCACAAAGTCTAACCTACAATGTAGGTGATACCTGATTTTGATATTTCTCCCTGAATGTGGGTGCGGGAAAGTAGGACCAGTAAGTAAAGATCTACAGGTAGTGCATTTTCCGCAAGAGAAACAACCCGGTTTACTACTCATGATCTGGAGGAAATTCAATTTAGTCTCAGGTACCACTATAGGTCTCATCAAAATCTGTCTAAGATTGGGTCCTCGCTTATAGGCCATCATTGGTGGATTCATGTGCGTAAAAGGTAACCCTGGGTCAGATTTTACAATTGGCCAGTGTTTGCGTAATGTTTTACGCGTAAATTGCGCATAGTTATCATACTTTGTAGTGAAAACCATGCGGTTGTCATTGGCCGCGGCCTTAGATACAGTTTCGCTAAATTTGAGTCTGGCCTTTTGTAGACTGTTGTTAATCACCTTGGCGGAGTAACCTCTCTCACTGAACCTATGTTTCATTTCCTCAAGTTGTTTCTCCCTGTTAACTACATCATTGTTAATGCGCATCACTCGCAAAAATTGCGAAATAGGTAAATTGTTCTTTAAAGAGGGGGGATGGAAACTGCTTGTCAATAAAGTGGTATTTCTATCAGTAGCCTTTCTAAATACTGATGTGACGAATGTTCCGTCGTTAATAGACACCTCAACATCTAGAAAGTGTACAGAGTGGTCAGAACTCTCACATGTAAATTTAACCGGACTCTCTAATGTGTTGAGGTTACTAACCATCTCGAAAAAGGCTTCCTGTGTATCTTCCCAGATCAGGAAGACATCATCGATAAATCGTTTATATATATATATATATATATATATATATATATATATATATATTTTTATATTGATTTATGGAATCATATTTATGAATTATTAATATTTAATATATATGGTAATTTATATATGGATATATTTGAATTAATATACGTTTATCATATATATCTGCAAATATATTGTGTCAGGCTTACAAACTAAGTGGCTTGGAAATATATGCAGTCCTTATACATATGACATCTACTAGTATATTTTAATAGTGTTCTCAGTGCAAATGATAATTATAGGTTTGCCATTTACATTCCAAGGTGTCATAAAACATGCTCTGCTCCAAGTTGGATTATTCTGTTCAAGCAGGCATGGTGTCATAAAACGTGTGGTGCCCACCCTGCCTCAAGCAAGGAGAGCATTGTAAAATCCCGAATGTCTTTTATACGCCGTTCTGTTGTATTGACACACTTTGCCTGAAGTAGTTTAGACGATGTTTAGTTTAGACGATGTTTTATCAATGGATGTGATCTCTTTTTGTAGTAGCTAATTTATGGTCCCTAGCTTGGCCTATACTGGACAATAGACAAACCAGTTTTATGATTGCCAAAAGGTATTGCAAATCTTGATTCTGATCTACTGTAAGCACACCTGTGAATTCCAGTGACCAAAAGAGTTCTCAGTCACATACCTATTATTACATATGGCCTAAAACCTTTTCTCTTCAATGACTCTTGATCTTACTGTAAAACACAAATATATACAGTATATCTATATAAACACATATACAAATCTAATTTCTTAAATCAGCTAAACATTACCTCATACATTCAAACTTATTTCATATCTCTTACTATATATATATATATCCACTATACTATTCACTACAACATCCATTGCCCTAATATTATACCAAGTGCGGACAATTACCCATATGTCAACTATATATATATATATATATATATATATATATATATATATACACATACACACACACACACACACACACACACACACACACACACACACACATATACGCCAATCTACACCGGGGTGAGCACACTTGGTATATAGGTGAGTGGTTTTAGATAAGTTGTTAACCTGATGAAAATGCCGTAATAAAGGCATTTAAACGTTGTTGTCCTAAACGTGATGTATTGGCTCTGAGTTTCTTCGTCGCCTGGAGTGCCGCACCAGCAATTTGCACGTGTATATATATATATATATATATATAGCAACTACAGTTGGTCCGGCCCTCCTGTACAGTACAGACGGTGTAATGATTAGCAGTACTGCCTCATCGCACTGAGGTCATGGGTACGATTCTCACCATGGCCCTAACTGTGTGGAGTTTGTATATTCTCCCCGTACTTGTGTGGGTTTCCTCCAGGTTCTCCGGTTTCCTCCCACATTCCAAAATATACTGGTAGGTTAATTGGCTTCCAACAAAAATTAACCCTAGTGTGAATGTATCAGTGTGTAAATGTGATAGGAATATAGATTGTAAGCTCCACTGGGGCAGGGACTGATGTGAAGGGACAAATATTCTCTGTAAAGCGCTGCAGAATATGCGTGCGCTATATAAATAACCGGTAGTAATAATAATAATAATAATAATAATAATGTTTGAGGCGGGCCCATAGATATCAGTGTACCGTGCCCCACGATTTCTGTTGCCGGCCCTGTTTCTACACGGGCCCCATTGACCAAATAATAATCCATATTTTATTAGAAACTAGACATGATAGTAATAGTATGACAACCACATAAATCCAGGTCTGTTTGGTGCTCACTGGCTAGAATGTCCACACAAAATTCTACAGTATGTTTAAGTTTGACTGGGTTTTGATACGGTTACTCAGTGCCTACATGCAGGGGCAGATTGGGAGCGAGCTAAAAGTGTAAAACTTTGTAGAAGTGGCCCAACATGAGCAGCGCCAGATGTATAACATACCTGGTTACCATGGCAGTATCACTGGATGGCAAAGTTACTGTACTGCAGAGATGGAATAACAGAATGTATGAGGACAATGTAGTGTACTCATAGGTGTGCGCAGCTAATTTTATGAGGGAGTGCACTGCCAGAGGGGCGTGTCTAACATCGCCCTGGTCATCGCATGTCTAGCACTAGTTTACATTCTCTCAGTAAAATCACATGGCTTAATCTAATTTCTCCCTAGTTCCTAATAATAAGGTAGATATAATACACCCTAGAGAAATAAAATGAAATATAATGGTGCGACCACCGGCCGGTACTGAGTATGAGCCAACATTCACATTACCCCACACAGTATGAGCCAAATTCACATTACGCCACACAGTAAGAGCCAAAATACACGTTAGGCCACACAATATGAGCCAAATTCACGTACCGATAGCGACATCCCGTTGATTGTAATCCCAACAACCCCCCATTAAGCCCCCTAACCCACACCTTTTCCCTACCCTAACCATCCCTTGTGGGTGTCTAACCCTAACCCTTCCTGGTGATGCCTAACCCTAACCCCCTCCACTTGGTGCCTAACCCTCCCTTCCCACTTCCTAAACCTAACCCTCCCTGCTTGGTGCCTAACCCTAACCTCCCCTTCTATGTGCCTAACCCTAACCCTCCTTTGTCCCTAACCCTAACCTTCCCAGCGCAGCACCCTATCCCTAACCCCCCTTCTTCTGCCTAAACCTAACCTCCCCCCACCCACCGCGGCAGGAAGTTCGGGTTGTTGGATGTCGTTATTGTGATGCCGGCATCCTGTCCGGCGTCGGTATGTAAACGCCGGGATTGCATCCTCCTTTGGAATCTCTTATATTAGATTCTTATTTTGGATTCTCTTATATTTATACTTCTTCAAAATTATTTTATGTGTAATAAATGATGTCTACAATAAGCATAACATAACATAAACAGAACAGGGATAAATCTCTATATATTGAATAAGCTGTGAGCCAGGGACCTGGTATAAAGGGCAAATGAGCCCCTGGATCTACTGTATGAAATTGCAAAGAAAAGTGCAAAATCATTTCAAACCAATACCTCCCAACTGTACCAATTTACAGATCTCTACTGGGGCAGGGTTTCACCCAAAACTGGATGTGTGTGGTTAGATCAGGTGGCATTTGGAGAGAGAGAGTGTGTTTTCACCGCCCATCAACACAACAACAGATAACTTCCCTCTCCTCAGCACCACCATCCAGGTCCAGTGTCGAACTGGGGCATGAATGGCCCACCGGTGGGGATGCTGTAGTAGGGGCCCATGCTTAAAGGTGTGGCCAGGATCTACTGGGGCGTGGTTAGCCACCACAGAGGTTTGACTAACCATTACAGAGTAGTACAGGTTCTGTTCCCCTTGGAAAATATATAATAAACCATATTCTTGTGAAGTATAATGTAACATAAGTATAATGTATAATTCAAGTGCACTAGGATAGAGTCTGGAACCTGATCCCTAGAGGAGGAGGGGGGCCCAGAGGCAGTGGGGCCCACCGGTTGTTTCCCCTGTTCCCCTGTGAGCCAGTCCAACCCTGTCCAGGTCTAATACTGCAAACCCCCCTTCACACAATTCAACACACCACAATGGAGGGAAAAGGGGGTGTCACCCTAACGTAAGATCTGCAGCGCTAAAAGAACACAAGGGCGCTCAGAAGGGGGTCTCAGGGGCAGGACACATCTGGGGCTTAGAAGGGTGATCTAATTATAGGCAATCCCTGTGATTCAATGAGGTGCGGGAGACCTGATGTGGTGAGTGGCACAGGGGGAGCAGACAGCAGAGGACGGTATTGAGCAGGTACCTCAGACCCCACGAGCTCCTTACCAGTCTTCAGGGAGAAGGATCCCCCCTGCCTTGAGAGAAACACAGCTGCAGCATGCAGCCGAATGGGTGGATCTTCTGATGGGGCCTCCCTCTCTGGTTTACCTCCCTTATAAGGTCATCATCGCTGAACACCTCCCAACCTAGAGTCTTAGGGACGGGCCTGTGCTCGGCAGCCGGCAGGACCATGATAATGATTCATAGACTGCAGCAGTGTTCCATGCTGAATTAGGCCCTGTGTACGGAATTGCAGATGTAGGCAGAGACACACCCCAAAAATGGCTGTGACATGCCTGCATTTTTCCCATCACTCCCTATTATCTCCCCCTCGGGGTCCCTTCCTGTCTATCACTCTGTGAGTGAATCCTTACTAAGATAATAATTAAATGGGATCAGGTTATGATTGTGTACTTCTCTAAACGAAAGCAGGCCTAGAGTGACAGCAGGTTTCCCATATTGAACCCCAGGTAAATGATAGTGGAAAAGGCGACTGTGTCAACCTTCTGCGCTGTTCAGATGTTGTGAATAGTGGACAGACCTAAAATTATGGGTGTGTATATTATCCGCAACATATGGGATAGATTTAATTTGGTGGTTGTGGGGCTCCCGACGATCAGGATACCAACGCCGGAATCTTGATAGCCGGCAATGCCATTGGCCGGAGTACCGGCGCTACGGGATTGTTTCCACTCGTGGGTGTCTGTGATCATGTGGCGAGCGTAGTGAGTCACCGAGCCCACAGCGTGGTGAGCGCAATGAGCCTTCAAGGGGACTCTTTGCGCTCACCGCGCTGCCGGAATACTGGCAACTGGGATGCTGCTATCGAAATTTTGACAGCCGGCATCCCCGCTGCCGATAAAACATACTGAATCCCAACATATATGTGGAGAAGTAGGAAATGTTTTTTCCTGATGATGAAAATCACCTATAACATTTATTTGAAATATAATGAATAAATAAATAATACATAAAAACAGGTTAGTCCATTTCACTAAAAATTAATAAAAAGCAAGGTAATGCTGCAGTTGTTGATAAGTCATAATAAATGAGACTGAATAGCCTATGATTAGTAAATTGTAGTGAAAGTCGCAGGAAATGACATGACGCTTAAAACATACCAGAAAGATTAGTAACCAAAGTCATGTATAACATGATAACAGATGCAGAGTAATAGGAATGGTGGTTGATCCTACCAAATCTGGAGAGAAGGAGCCGCAGGTGTTGTGTGTCGCCGGGACAGACACACACAAGGTGACCATTTCAGGAGCCTATGCAGGGTATATCCAGAATATACTGCATTTAGCACACACATATTATGGGGGAAGGGGGGGCAGGATAAGAGGGGGATAGGGGCAGGCAGTCCTGGGGAATGGAGAGGGTAAGGCTAGATAGCAGTTGGGGCAGTGCCTGTGGCAACGATAGAGTGAGGGGCAGGCAGTGCAGGGGGGTATGAAGAAGGTATGGGTAGATAGCAGTCGGGGCAGGGCAGGGGGCAAGGACAGGGTTTAATGGCAGGAAATAGGATCTCTATAGTGACATAGGGGGTATGTGTGTATGTATGTGTGTGTGTGTATATATATATATATATATATATATATATATATATACATATACACACACACACACAGTATATACATAAGGAGATTTATGGTAAGAGCTTACCTTTGTTAAATCTCTTTCTGCGAGGTACAATGGATTCCACAGGGAATAACATTGGGGTGTAGAGATGGATCTTGATCTGAGGCACCAACAAGGCTAAAGCTTTGACTGTTCCCAGGATGCCTTGCACCGCCTCCTCTATATCCCCACCTCCAGGCACTGGAGCTCAGTTTTGTTAACCTGTCCAATGCAGTAGCAGGTAAAAGAGACGATAATAGTTAGTAGCCACAGCGAACCACATTCATGCGACAGGAGAAGGTACCAGCGGCTAATGCCATACAAACCCAAAGAAGCTACATACGTCAGAGTGGGCGCCCAATGGAATCCAGTGTACCTCGCAGAAAGAGATTTAACAAAGGTAAGTTCTTACCATAAATCTACTTTTCTGCAGCAGGGCACACTAGTATTCCACAGGGAAAAACATTGGGGATGTCCTAAAGCAGTTCCTCATGGGAGGGGACGCACTGTAGCGGGCACAAGTACCCGGCGTCCAAAGGAAGCATCCTGGGAGGCGGATGTATCAAAGGCATAAAACCTAATGAACATGTTCACTGAGGACCACATGGCTGCCTTGTTCTAGGGACGCGCCACGGCGGGACGCCCAAGAAGGTCCAACAGACCGAATAGAATGGGCCTTGATAGTAGCAGGAGCTGGAAGTCCAGCCTGTACATAAGCTTGTGCAATCACCATTCTAATACATCTGGCCATGGTCTGCTTATTTGCAGGCCAGCCACGTTTATGAAAACCAAAAAGAACAAAGAGAGAATCAGATCTCCTAAGGGAGGCGGTTCTCTTCACATAGATACGGAGAGCCCGTACCACATCCAAATACCACTCTTTGGAGGACAAATCAGGAGAGATAAAGGACGGAAACACAATCTCTTGGTTAAGGTGGAAAGATGACACCACCTTTGGCAGAAAACCAGGGCGAGTTCTAAGAATCGCACGTCACAGTGAAAAATCAGAAAGGGAGACCGACCGTATAAGGCACCCAAGTCTGAACCCCTTCTAGCAGAGGCATTAGCCAGCAAAAACAAGACCTTAAGCGTAAGCCACTTAAGGTTCACAGACTCAAGAGGTTCAAACGGAGACTCTTGTAGGGCATCCAGAACAACCGACAAATCCCAAGGAGCCACAGGAGGAACATAGGGAGGTTGAATCGTAAAACACCCTGAGAGAAGGTATGAACCTCAGGCAGAGTCGCAATTCTTCTCTGAAAGCACACCGACATGGCTGAAATATGAACCTTGAGGGAGGCCAGACGAAGGCCCAGTTGCAGAAATGCCAAAAGTTTAGCAGTACTGAACTTGTATGCATCAAAATTCTTAGCCGCACACCAGGTGCAGTAAGAATTCCAGACTCTATAATAAATCCGAGCCGAAGCCAGTTCACGTGCTTTCAACATAGTTGGAATGACCGCCTCAGAGAATCCTATGGCCCTCAGGAGTGAAGCTTCAAGAGCCACACAGTCAAAGCCAGTCGAGCCAGATCCTGGTAGACACCAGGGCCCTGAACGAGGAGGTCTGGGCGTTGAAGAAGTAGAAGAGGACGCTCTATCGAAAGACCCTGCAGGTCTGAGAACCAATGCCGTCTGGGCCACGCTGGAGCGATTAGAAGTAGTATTCCTCCTTCTTGCTTGAACTTCCTTATTACCCTGGGCAGGAGTGACACTGGAGGGAACACATACGGCAGCCGAAAGTTCCATGGAATTGCCAGTGCGTCCACGAATGCTGCTTGAAGATCCCTTGTTTTTGCTCCGAAGACCGGAACCTTGTGATTGTGTCGAGACGTCATCAGGTCTACATCTGGTGGGCCCCACTTGTCCACTAGTAGTTGAAATACTTCTGAATGAAGGCTACACTCTCCAGCGTGTATGTCCTGATGACTGAGGAAGTCCGCTTCCCAGTTGAGGACCCCCGGAATGAACACTGCCGATATGGCTGGCAGATGGTGTTCCGCCCATTGAAGAATCTTTGACACTTCCAACATTGCCATGCGGCTTTGAGTGCTGCCCTGATGATTTATGTACGCCACCATGGTGGCGTTGTCCGACTGTACTTGAAAAGGCCTGTTCTGTACCAGAGGCAGGGCCAGTGTCAAAGCATTGAACACAGCTCGCAACTCCAGAATATTTATTGGGAGGAGAGATTCCTCCCTGGTCCACCGACCCTGAAGAGTGTTGCTCCAACACCGCGCCCCATCCCCACAGACTGGCATCCATCGTCAGAAGGACCCAGTTGGAGATCCAGAAGGGACGACCCCTGCTCAATTGTTGGTCCTGTAGCCACCAGCTCAGTGACAGACGAACTTCCGGAGTCAAGGAGATCATGTGATATCTGATTCGGTGAGGCAGGCCGTCCCACTTGGCAAGAATTAGCTTCTGCAGAGGACTAGAGTGAAATTGAGCGTACTCTACCACGTCGAAAGCCGACACCATGAGGCCTAGTACTTGCATCGCCGAGTGTATCGACACTCTTGGGCAAGAGAGGAAGCATCTTATTCTGTCCTGAAGTTTAAGGACCATCTCTGGAGACAAGAACAAACGTTGATTGTGTGTGTCCAGTAATGTCCCCAGGTGCACCATGCTCGGAGCATGGACCAGCGAGGACTTTTTCCAATTGATAAGCCACACGTGTGCTTGTAGGAGTTGGACCGTCAGTACCAGATGACGGATGAGAACCTCAGGGGAGTTCGCCAGGATCAGCAAGTCATCCAGATACAGCAGGATCCTGATACCTTGCCGACGGAGAATGGCAGTCATGACTGCCATGACCTTAGTGAAGATCAGAGGAGCTGTAGGCAGTCCAAAGGGCAAGGCTTGGAATTGATAATGTAGGTTGCCAATAGCAAACTGCAGATACTGCAGATGCGATACTGCAGTAGGTAAGTGTAGGTAAGCATCCTGCATGTCCAGGGATACCATATAGTCCTTGGGCTCCAAGGCCAGAACAACTGAGTGAAGAGTTTCCATACGGAATTTGGATACCTTCACAAATTTGTTCAAAGACTTGAGGTTGAAAATGGCCCAGGAGGATCCATTCGGTTCTGGAACTAGGAACAGTGTAGAATAGTACCCCCTGCCTCTCTGAGTCAGAGGCACCAGCACTATCACTCCTGTGTCCAGGAGGGATTGTACCACCAAATGTAGAGTTTTTGCTTTCAACGGATCCGCAGGGATATTTGTCGAGCAAAACTGACGAGGGGGACGTATCTTGAAAGAGATGACGTATCAATGAGTGACGACTTCCCTCACCCAGGCTTCTGAAGTGGTCTGTAACCATACCTGGGTGAACCACAGAAGTCGGCCTCCCACCCTGGGGTCCCCCAGGGGGAGGCCCGCCCCATCATGCAGCAGGCTAGTTTTGGAAGCAGGCTGACGCATAGCCCAGGAACATTTAGGTTTGGGCTTAGAGGTTTTGAAAGTGCGAGTCTGTGTTGGGTACGCCTGACCGTTTGTTTTACTTGGAGGTCGAAAGGAATGTAAGGTGGTACTCTTAACCTTCGGAGCCAAAGGATTAGTACTCGGCAGACATGCAGTGTTTGCAGACGCTTTATCAGCAACAATCTTGGTCAGATCTTCCCCAAAAAGGATGTTTCCCTTAAAAGGGACCACCTCCAAGGTCTTTTTAGAGTCCAGATCCACAGACCAGGACCGCAACGACTGAATCCGGCGAGCCAGAATGGACGTAGTAGACGCTTTGACTGCCAGCACACCGGCATCAGAGGCCGCCTCCTGAATGTAATGAGAGGCTGTGGTAATATATGAAAGACACTGTCTGGCATTGTCAGAAAAATTAGGTGGTAGCTCCACTTCAACTGCTTGAACTCAGGCTTCAATAGCTTCTGCAGGCCAAGAAGCCGCTATAGTAGATCAAGAGTGTAAATAGACTTCAAGCAACCCTCCACACACTAATCCGTCGGTCTTTCAGAGAGGTGACGGTAGTGACAGGCAGAGTAGAAGACACCACAAGACGTGCAACATGTGAGTCTACCGGAGGCGGTGTTTCCCAATTTTTACTTAACTCTGCAGCGAGGGGATATTGAGCTAGCATCTATTTAGACAGGGAGAATTTCTTTCCTGGAGACACCCAGGATTCCTGACGTATGTCAACTAAATGTGCAGAATGTGGTAAAACTAATTTAGTAACCTTCTGACGTTTGACTTATCAGATTTCTTAAGACGTATCTGGAGGGTCATCAATCTGAAGAATCAGTAGGATAGCCTCCACTAGGTCAGGTACATAGACCTGTGTCATAGATTCCTCATCAGAAGCAGATGCATCAGTGTCTGATGGATCAGTATATTCCCCATCTTCATCGGATGAAGTATCCGAACCAAGAGTGGATTGTGAGGAAAAAATTGCCCCCTTAGATGACCCTTTGGTCCTAGGAGGACAAGGGTTAGGTGTTTGTTTAACAAAGAACTGTTTTAATTGCTGTAACAGAGTTGACAGAGTATCCGCCCCTGGCGGATTAACTTCAGGGACAATATGTGGCTGTAATGGCACAGGAAGTCCCACAGGGGGTGTAAGTCTTATTAGTCAGCATACTAGAAAAAGCAGCCCAAGGTGAGTTTTGTGTGCCATCGGTGCTGAAGGCTGACTAGGGGGTGCAGTACCTGGACCCTCAACTGAAATATTTTCCTCAGGTAAAACCGTGGCATCAGCACTGCATGAGGGAGGAGCGTCCATGGAATTCCCGCCCTGTGTAGCGGACATTATGAGGAAGCATAGCCTTAAGGCATAGTAGTACATTAAGGCCAGACAAATACAATACCAGACAAAAAAACTCCTTGTATAGTGACTGCAAATGCAGAACACAAACAGAGGATTTGAGCGGTATAGGGTGACTGAAAATACACAGAGAAAAATACCAAATTGTATATCCTGTGAAACACTATATATATATATATATATATATATATATATATATATATATATATATATATATGTATGACCCTGACGCACTTAGCCCCCCTCAGGGTACAGAATATAGGGATGGCAATATGTGTGAGATACACTGAATGGAAAACACACAGCAGCGATTGGCACACACACAGTCACATGTACAATGCAGAAATTATTACAAACAACAATAAAACTGCACTGATTATGCTACATAGAGCTATGTATGTATACAGATATAACAATGCACAGTAAACACTGGATGTATATCACACAATACTTGTACTAAATATTCATATAGTTATGCACTTTTTCTTAACTAACACTGTCTAAACGACATGTAGAATACTTCAGTGTCCTGTAAATGTACAGCGCTTATGAGGCAGGCGGCTTTACAGAGGAGGCTGTGCCCAGCAGTCCTAGATTCAGCGCAGCTGTGTGTAATGGCGCCCAAACGCTGACAGGGAGTGAGTGAGAGAGAGAGATTCAGCTCGAGAGCGGGAACATCTGCTGTAGATGGTGCCTGGGGCTGGGGGACGGGCTACAGGTCAGAGCCTTATCCCCTCTGCTGGACTTCACCACCAGGTACTATGGAGCCTATAACAAATGGATTTTAGTAAATCTGACCTGCGCTCCTTGCCCTGGTGGATATAGTGGGGTCCCTGCATGGCCACAGTGTCCACGTCTGGGGGACCCTCTTATCTCCTCCCTAGATGTGCGGTCACGTGATCCAGGAGCCCAGCGCCGGTATGTGTGCCTGATGAAACAGGAATGCCTCCGCTGTAAGTACTCGGCAACCAGGGTGCGGGAGTATACATCGCTGCTGGGGGAGGTGAGGGAGCTGCAGCACGATATGTCAGCATGACATATAGTAACTAGTGCCTGTGAAGTCTTCTTTCTTCTCAGAATAACTCTTTTTAGGGCTGCTTAGAGCAACCCTCCCTGTTAGCTGCCTGCACTGCAGGCACCAACTTACAAACTGAGCTGCAGTGCCTGGAGGCAGGGATATAGAGGAGGCAGTGAAAGGCATCCTGGGAACAGTCAAAGCTTTAGCCAGTTGGTGCCTCTGTACCAGTGTACCCCACTGCAGAAATATTATATATATATATATATATATATATATATATATATATATATATATATATATATATATATATATATATATATACTGCTCAAAAAAATAAAGGGAACACTAAAATAGCACATCCTAGAACTGAATGAATGAAATACTTTGTTCTTTACATAGTTAAATGTGCTGACAACAAAATCACACAAAAATTATCAATGGAAATCAAATTTATTAACCCATGGAGGTCTGGATTTGGAGTCACACTCAAAATGAAAGTGGAAAAACACACTACAGGCTGATCCAACTTTGATGTAATGTCCTTAAAACAAGTCAAAATGAGGCTCAGTAGTGTGTGTGGCCTCCACGTGCCTGTATGACCTCCCTACAATGCCTGGGCATGCTCCTGATGAGGTGGCGGATGGTCTCCTGAGGGGTCTCCTACCAGACCTGGACTAAAGCATCCGCCAACTCCTGGACAGTCTGTGGTGCAACGTGGCGTTGGTGAATGGAGCGAGACATGATGTCCCAGATGTGCTCAATTGGATTCAGGTCTGGGGAACGGGCGGGCCAGTCCATAGCATCAATGCCTTTGTCTTGCAGAAACTGCTGACACACTCCAGCCACATGAGGTCTAGCATTGTCTTGCATTAGGAGGAACCCAGGGCCAACCGCACCAGCATATGGTCTCACAAGGGGTCTGAGGATCTCATCTCGGTACCTAATGGCAGTCAGGTTACCTCTGGCGAGCACATGGAGGGCTCCCCAAAGAAATGCCACCCCACACCATTACTGATCCACTGCCAAACCGGTCATGCTGGAGGATGTTGCAGGCAGCAGAACATTCTCCTTGGCGTCTCCAGACTCTGTCACGTCTGTCACATGTGCTCAGTGAGAACCTGCTTTCATCTGTGAAGAGCACAGGGCGCCAATCTTGGTGTTCTCTGGCAAATGCCAAACGTCCTGCACGGTGTTGGGCTGTAAGCACAACCCCCACCTGTGGACGTCGGGCCCTCATACCACCCTCATGGAGTCTGTTTCTGATCGTTTGAGTAGACACATGCACATTTGTGGCTTGCTGGAGGTCATTTTGCAGGGCTCTGGCAGTGCTCCTCCTGTTCCTCCTTGCACAAAGGCGGAGGTAGCGGTTCTGCTGCTGGGTTGTTGCCCTCCTACGGCCTCCTCCACGTCTCCTGATGTACTGGCCTGTCTCCTGGTAGCGCCTCCATGCTCTGGACACTACGCTGACAGACACAGCAAACCTTCTTGCCACAGCTCGCATTGATGTGCCATCCTGGATGAGCTGCACTACCTGAGCCACTTGTGTGGGTTGTAGACTCCGTCTCATGCTACCACTAGAGTGAAAGCACCGCCAGCTTTCAAAAGTGACAAAACATCAGCCAGAAAGCATAGGAGCTGAGAAGTGGTCTGTGGTCACCACGTGCAGAACAACTCCTTTATTGGGGGTGTCTTGCTAACTGCCTATAATTTCCACCTGTTGTCTATTCCATTTGCACAACAGAAATTGATTGTCAATCAGTGTTACTTCCTAAGTGGACAGTTTGATTTTACAAAAGTGTGATTGACTTGGAGTTACATTGTGTTGCTTAAGTGTTCCCTTTATTTTTCTGAGCAGTATATATATATATATATATATATATATATATATACACATACACACACACACACACACACACACACACACACACACACACACTATTTACACATACTGTGTAAATATATATATATATATATATATGTATACACATATACACACACATATACACACACATACATCAAATACTACAGGCTCATCACAAAATATCCTGAACCATAGCTACTAGGAACTTGACATTAGAACAGTAGCTTGATTTTGTGACATAGGCACCCACTAAGAAGGGATTTTTTTAAATTCCACCCACAAAGGGGTGAGATGATTATTCAGAATTCCCCCCTCACAGAGGAGAGTTAAGAAAGCCCACCCAGCCGGGGCTATAAAGAATAAATTGTGACGGAGATACCAAGTCGAGGCGGAGTGAGGACATAATGCTGTGTTCCTGGACTACCTTGTCAGTGGCAGTTGCAGAGCAGTCCTTTATTCAAATAGGGGAGCCACATCAATTGCCACCCCTAAACACTGTCAAACATCGCTGGGTGTGGCTCCCCTATTTGAATAATGGACTGCTCTGCAACTGCCACTGGCAAGGCAGTCCAGCCTTATGGTTCAGGAGATTTTGTGATGAGTCAGTGGTATTTGCCTTATATATATATATATATATATATATATATATATATATATATATATATATTCAGATATACAGTAAGTATTTAACTAACTTATTTCCAGTCAGGAGAGGATAGTGTCTCAATTATCAGAGGTGTACCTGTCACTTGAACTAAACATTGCCGAATCTCTCAGAGAGCAATAGGAGGAAAGGAGAGATAGATATTTTGACTCTTAAATGCATGAAAGGAAAGCTTGATAGTCAGCAACTTCTTATCTGTTGTGTAAAGGGTACCGACAGCCAGTGCCCGATTAAGGTCCACATGGGCCTTGTGCTGACATTTATGAAGGGTCTATTTTTATGCGACCGCAGTGGATGTGAAAAACGCTGTGAGGGTATGACTAGTAATGTGGGGGGTGTTGTTGATGTTGTGAGGGTCTGCACAGAGGATGTGGCCTGTGCCATGGGGTGTGACTAGTGCCTACCTTGAAAAACCTCAATCTCCCTCCCTTCTTCGCTTAGATCATTAGTTAGAATCTACAAATGGACAAAGGAAAACATCTTGTTAACATGACAGTAATAAGAAAATAGTGCTTAGTGATGACGTAAATATGAAACCCCTCAGCGAAAGAGGCTATGGGTTTACTTTTTTATTAATAGCTATACTAAGAATATATAAGTATCAGGAATGATGTATAGATGGTGTGGGGTTGGAGAGAGGGTGTCACCTGGACAGGGCAGAACAGGGTGAAGACTGACTGGCTACATCTGTACATGCATGCATCCAAAAGCTCGAGGATTGAGACACCAATTGTTACAAACATTGTCCCCCCACTGGAAACAAATAAAACAAACACATTTGCACCTACTGTACATAAAAAAAGAAGAAGAAGAAAACTTACAGGAAATAACACTGTCTCCACTACAGGAAAAAAAAACATATTGCTGCCCACAGAAGAAAAATAAAACACATTGGCCCCTATAGGAGAAAACAAATAAAATATTGGCCTCAATAGGAATAAATAAAAAACATTGTTCCCTACAGGTAAAATAAAACACACTGAACCCCAAAGGGGGGAAACAAAGCTTAATGGCATCAATAGGAAAAACACATTGAACCCACACTCACTTCCCCGGTGCTCTATCACACTCACACATTCCCTCTCCCTGCGGTCTGCATACTATCACACTGACACATTCCTTCCCACTGCGGCCTGTGCTCTATCACACTCACACACTGCCTCCCCCGTGGCCTGCGCTCTATCACAGTCACACACTACCCCCCACGGGCGGCCTGCTCACTATCACACTGACATACTCCCTCCCCCTGCGCTCTATCACACTCACACACTCCCTCCTTCCCTCGCGGCATGCGCTCTATCACACTCACACACTCCCTCCCTGCGGCCTGCATTCTATCACACTCACACACTTCCTCCTCCCGCGGCCTGCGCTCTATCACACTCCCTCCCCCTGCACTCTCACACTCACATACTCCCTCCCCCCACAGCCTGCGCTCTATCACACTCCCTTCGACAGCGGCCTGCACTCTATCACACTCCCTCCCCCCACAGCCTGTGCACTATCACACTCACACACTCACTCCCCCCACGGCCTGCATTCTATCACACTCCCTCCTCCTGCAACCACTGCTCTATCACACTCCCTCCCCCTGCGGCATGTGCACTATCACACTCACACACTCACTCCCCCCACAGCCTGCGCTGTATCACACTCCCTCCTCCCACAGCCACTGCTCTATCACATTCCCTCCCCCATGGCCTGTGCACTGTCATATTCACACACTCTTTCCCCTGCGGCCTGCGCTCTATCACACCCACACTCTCCCTCCCCCATGGCCTGCGCTATCACACTACCACACTCCATCCCCACACAACCTGCACTGTATCACACCAACATACTCCCTCCACCCGCAGCCTGCACTTTATCACACTCACACACTCCCTCACCCCGCAGCCTGTGCTCCTGCGCTCTATCACACTCACTTCCTCACCCCTGCAGAAGCTCACAATCAAGACACACATATAGAAATTAACATGGAAGTCACACACACATACACACAAAGAGGTTCACACACACACTGTTCCCTCCACTCACTCTTACCTTACACACTACAGCAGAGTGCAGTCTCACAGGCTGAGCCGGCCCTGGATGTGCAGCAGCTTCTCCTCTCCCTCTCCCAGCATGTGAGCAGCAGCCTGAATCCCATGTAGCTCCACCCCCTGAGTCCTGTGTAGCTCTGGCCCCCTGAGTCCCGTGTAGCCCCGACCCCAGCTGAGTTCCTGTATCCCCTGCAGCCCCCCTGCCAGAGCATCTCCTGGAGGTGTGGGTTTGGCTGCCTGCTGGTATTTTGAGCCGACCAGAAATGGACCAATAGAGGTCCATCTGTAGCACTACCATCTATAAAGCTACACTACGGACAGGAGGGGGGGGTGCTTCAGACTGTTCCTGGCAAGCTGCTGTAGCAGGGGAAAAAATTCCCTGGCTGCAGCAGTAAAGCCGATCCGGTGGGCCTATTTTGACGGGGGGCCTGGAGCTGCAGCTTCAACTGCCCCTTTGTTAATCCGGCCCTGCCTACAGCACTCCCAGTGATCTAAGTGTTGTGCGAAAATCTTTACCTTTTTACCTCAAAGAAGTAGCCCTCAGGAGAGCGAGAAGCTAAGCAAGGAGACCTAGGGCCCTTTGGAATAGAGTCAGCCTATCCCTGCAAACCTTACATATTTACCATACAGCAGGCGGAGATTGACCTGTCATCCCAGCATTTACAGCACTGAGCAGGGCAGGACCAGAGGCAGGACGGGGCAGAGAAGGAGGCGGATTATTTTCCTCAGCGCCAGCCCTTTGACAGCATCAACCCGCGGAAGGCCCGTCTGGAGGTGCGGCCTGACAAAGATTGGCAGCGGCGGGCGGAGCATGTCCTGTTGTAATTCTAATTGCTGATCTTCTGTGATAAACTAACCAGCTAACTTTAGGTATAAATAAATTCAGAAAAAAAAGAGTTACGGGGAGTGTATACCCCGTTAAATCGGGCGCTAGTAAAGTATATTTAAAAAACACCTGATAAAGAATATATATATCTCTTGTAATAGCAGCTCCTAACGGGCAACTGGGTGCCTTAATCAAAGGTATATGGTTTAATGTTCAATTGAAAAACATTAAAGGAGCGCTCCTTTAATGTTTTTTAATTGAACATTAAACCATATAACTTTAGGTATATCCCGTTGTCCAGAAAATAAGACACAGAGACTACAGATTCCCGTACAATAAAAGTTTTGTGATTATACTTGAAATTCCGTAGCAAAGTATTCAGCTAGTATACATATATATGAATGTGGCTACAATTTTGGATTACTGCGGAAATGCACATTTCCTATACCTGCGGTATCCAATTTTAAAACATGCTTACAGGGATTTTTTTTAGTGCGGAAAGCAGAGTCGCGGGCCTGGGACTTTGGGGGAGATGTACTAAGCAGTGAAAAGAGTGGAGTAGTGAGCCAAAGGAGAAGTTGCCCATGGCAACCAATCAGCCACTCTGTATAATTTTATAGTATGCAAATTATACATGTTACTTCAGTGCTGATTAGTTGCCATGGGCAACTTCTCTACTGGCTCACTTCTCTCTTTTCACTGCTTAGTACATCTCCCCCAAAGTCCAGAGCAGTGTCGGCTCCTGAGGTGGGGCTGCAGCGCTGTCCAAAGTTCAAATAGGGAAGCCACACCAACTGCCACCAACTGTCATCCCAAACTGACTAACTGGCAATTGGTGTCGCTCCCCTATTTGAATTTTGGATTGCCACCACTGGTCCCGGGTTGTTTGCATTCAGACCTACCTAAATCCAGGGTTGATGCGCGTTCACCCGCAAAAACCTGGTATTTTGAAGTAGGCCTGAAAGGGATATAAAAGAGGTTATACAGTATGTGCTTTATGTGCTGCATTTGCTCCTGTAGTCCCATAGTGAATTAATTTGCTAGTTTGAATAAAGCTGAACTTATTTCAGTTTTGGTGATATTTCCGATTTTATACTTAAAGTGATATCTATATATTTGGTTGGGTATACAAAATGAGAATTATGTATGTTATTCCACTGAGATATACAAATGTTATTAATATTTAATATTAAACGAACAATACATAATAAATATGAAAATATGATGCCTAGGGGCAAATGGAGAAATCTGGGGATATTTCCTGAGACAAATCTTCAAAACCTGGGACTATCCCTGGAACTTAGGGACAGCAAGTGTATCACCACCTATTAGTTATTACTGCTACATATAGCAAAAGAGACATTTTCCCGCTGCTGTATACAGTGCATATTAGGGTGTGCCACAGTGTTAGTTCTTCAACAGCACAAACTTAGACAGTGGACTATAAATGTATGTTGTAATAGTGTATTTGTTATCTTCATGACATTAATATGCTATTATCTACATGTCAGCCTATGTGTTTGCCAGTCATGCATAGGCGAAGCTGTATTTCTGGTTGATCATTAGTTGGGAGGGGTGGGGTCTAAGACAGGCTGAGCTATATAGGCTGTAGGGAAACTGGTTACTAAGCATACATTATTACAGTCCCCCCTCTGGTATGTCAGGCTTGATATGGGTGGGATACTGCTGTGTTTAAGTAATGTGCCATTAATCTCTGTACTTCTGCTGTAGCACAGGTCCAGGATCCTTACCTGGTGACAGTCTCCAGAAATGTCCAGATCACAGAGGAGTTTGGGGAAGGGTAAGTGTGTTATTATTGCTGTAGGGCTGAGTTTGTGTCATACTTGCCTACCTGACCCTCTCCATGGGCCAGACGTACTAAGCCTGAAAAGTGATAAATATCACAGTGATAAAGCACCAGCCAATTGGCTCCTAACTGTCATTTTTCAAACACAGCCTGTAATATGGCAGTTAGGAGCCGATTGGCTGGTGCTTTATCACAGTGATATTTATCACTTTTCAGGCTTAGTACATCTCCCCCCATGGCATGAGAGAGAAAATTCTCTGTTCCTGGACTTTCCTGGTAATGTATGATTGCCATCACCTGTGGTGAGCTAGTTAATTGATAAGAAAGGTGTTTCACCACAGGTGATGGCAATCATACATTACCAGGAAAGTCCAGGAACAGAGCATTTTCTCTCTCATGGGGGGAGATGTATTAAGCCTGAAAAGTGATAAATATCACTGTGATAAAGCACCAGCCAATCGGCTCCTAACTGCCATGTCACAGGCTGTGTTTGAAAAATGACAGGAGCCGATTGGCTGGTGCTTTATCACAGTGATATTTATCACTTTTCAAGCTTAGTACATCTGGCCCATGGAGAGGGTCAGGTAGGCAAGTATGGACTTTGTGTGTGTGACAATGCTAGAGAGAGGAGAGATTCCTGGGCAGTGATAGCAGAAGCTGGATGATGCTGCATTTCATGTGTATCAGCTTATGTTTAGGTTTTTACCTTTTGAATAACTTTAATGCATAGTATACAGTATATGGAGTTCTGCTTTCACTGATAGTCTTCTAGAGTCCCGGTCCATAATTATTTACTGAATAGAAGATGATTTATATATTTTCAGATAGATTTGTTTTGTTTTTGTTACTGTTTTGTTTTCCTCTAAATAATGATGTTCTGGTCGGTACTCGGTACACATTAGGCGACGTGCTCTGTGAGCGATCTGCCTAGTGTTTCCCCTCCCGGGCCGGAGCAGTCGGCGGCCGGGCATACACACTGACTGATATGACGACCATATCGCTTAGTGATGTCACTCCGCGGCCGGCCCGTGCAGGCAGCTCTTGAATGACACTGAGGCACGGCCGACAGCAAGTGTTGTTAATGACCCGCAAGGCTGTACATCGCTCGTCATCGCCGCCGGCATACATACTTGCAGCAAAAGAGATGATGTCGCTCAGGAAAGGTGAAAATGAGCGACGTCGTTCATTTTCTCGGCAAGTGTGTATGCACGTTTATGGTTGCAATTTCATACCTCCCAACCTGACCCTCCAGGAGGGACAAACTGCTCTGCTTGTGGACTTTTCTCTTAATTTAGGATTGCTGTAACCTGTTTTGAACAGATTAATGGATAAGAAAGGTGTTTCAGCACAGGTGATGGCAATCATACATTAAGAGGGAAGTTCAGAAGCAGAGCATTCTGTCCCTCCTGGAGAGGGTCATGTTGGGAGGTATGCAATTGCAGTTACCATTGTTGTGAATCCTTTGGTCCTGATATCCACTAGGATGACAACTTACAGTATACAGAAGGGAACCCGTTCAGTGTTTTGCTCTGGTGCTTGCGCATTTTGTTAGTAAGAGCTGGCCACAATGTGGCGTACACTGGCATGCTGATTGCTGCAGCAGGAGGGCTGCCCGGCGCACTACATCATCACCAGCCGATTACTGTGACTGTGCATTCACATGGCTCGTCAGCCTCTTACATTCTGAGAATGCAGCCGACACAGCTGTGGATACTAGTACATATGACAGGATCTTCTGGAGGTTCACACTGAGCAGTGGTGAAACCTTGATTGCAACTTTTGATCCAAGTGAATGAGCCTTAAATGAGCCTTAAAGGAAAGTATGTTTTTATTCATCTCTATAGGGAATATACATGTAAAAGTGATTGTAATGTTCGCATTACATGGAATAGAAATAAGTAAACATTTTAGACTCCAGCTTGCTTTTTGCTATGTGTCTGTAATGTACCTACTGAATGCAAATTATTTATTTCAGGCAGTGATGCCCCAGGGCCAGTACCAAAAGGGGTCATTCGACTTTACAGCATGAGATTCTGCCCCTTTGCCCAGAGAGCCAGGCTTGTCCTCTTTGCCAAGAGAATAAAGTAAGCCCATAAATTACCTATATAAATGTTAGATTGTTGTCATTCAATGCTTTTCAAACCTGCGTTGGGTTATAGCAGGTCCATGGTTTCATTTTGTATATTTTATAAAGCAATGACAAATGTAGGGGTCCTAATAATTACAGTAAAGTGGAATGCACAGCTCTTTCAGCATTGCATGGGCTACAGCTACAGAAATCCACACCAGGCTCCACTCCTGTCAGTGGGCACAGACTTGCTATACCTAGACAGGTGAAGATCCGAGAAATGTTGCCTCATCTAAAGAATATAAATTTCTACTGTAGCATGCAGATGGTTATATTACATGAACTCTTGGATCCATCCTGCCTTGTGTCGGTAGTTCAGGGTGGTGGTGTAAAAATAGTGTATATGGTATGTTTTGTTGGCAATCAATAGGTCACTTAATAGCAACTGAGTATTGTTTAAATGCCACAATTTTAAAATAAAGCCAGCATTGATCTGTGCACTGCTTCACATAAATTCTATCATTTGGGTGGCTTTGTGGCAAGTCCTAACCATAGTAAATCCAGTGTTTCTATTTTTTTTTTAACTAATAAAAGATTGTTAGTAAGCCAATGTTCTAAAGTGGTCATTTGATTGGTTTTTCATCGGTTTGGTCTTTAGATTGCAAAAACAATGGAAAAATGCCCCTTACGAATCAAAATAAATCTTTATTTTAATTATTACTGTCACATGATCCACAGTGCATTTAGAAGAAATTTGGACATCTTTAAATACAAATAGGCGGAATGATGGAGCAAAGATAGGACAAATGGTTTGGCTATAACAGTGTATTTTTATCTTGGACATTAAGGGGGACATTTACTAAGCAGTGATAAGAGCGGAGAAGTGAGCCAGTAGAGAAATTGCCCTATCAACCAATCAGCAGCTCTGTATCATTTTATAGTATGCAAACTGTTACTTCAGTGCTGATTAGTTGCCATGGACAACTCCTCCACTGGCTCACTTCTCCACTCTTATCACTGCTTAGTAAATGTCCCCCTAAGTTATGAACAGAGCAGCACAGAAGGCGCATGGACAAAAATAAAACCACAAAAAAACAAAAACTTTTAATTTTAGGCATGAAATCGTGAATATTAATTTAAAGAACAAACCGGATTGGTTTCTGGAGAAAAGCCCCCTGGGTGCGGTACCTTCTCTCGAAACCTCTGATGGTAAAATAATCTATGAATCGGCCATTGTGTGTGACTACCTGGATGAAGCCTTTCCTGGCACTAAGCTGACTCCCGCAGATCCTTACGTAAAGGCACAAGAGAAGATTCTACTGGAGTATTTCTCCACGGTAGGAGTGACAGGGATCTTTGTTTATACTGTTTGCTTGGGGGGTGGAGATAGGGGGTTTTGACGCTTCCCACCTGTATTACAAGCAGTAGATGTACAGGAGGATCATTCACATTGAAGCATTGATGAGTAATTATTATTATACTGACCAAATACATTATGCAGTCAGATTGCAGCTGGCTGGTCATATTAGTGCACCTTCTCCATTTACACAGTAATGATACATTAAAGGCCGACTTGCTGTTAAACTATTGTGCCTTGCTTGCTCGGTATAAACATTTTCTTTTTTTTTGGGGGGACAGCTATTGGGTTGTAATTGGTAAAGTTTCAAAACAGAAAATGTAGAAAGTCTGCTGATACTGCAGCTGCGCAATCTATCGCTGGTGACGGATGGAGCATTGAGGGGCAGATGTATTAACCTGGAGAAGGCATAAGGAAGTGATAAACCAGTGATATGTGCAAGGTGATAAAGGCACCAGCCAATCAGATCCTAACTGTTAATTTACATAATGGAGCCAATTGGCTGGTGGGTTTATCACCTTGTACATATCACTGGTTTATCACTTCCTTATGCCTTCTCCAGGTTAATACATCTGCCCCTGAGACACTTTTAACAAGTCTACTAAACTTGATTTTACATACTGTAAGTGCAGGAATAAAGGGGGATTGATAGAAGAAGCAGGTTCTGATACAGGTGGTGGAGGAATGTTTCACTATGATACAGGTGGTGGGGGAGGTATCCGGTCTCTAGGTCGACCACACTTAGGTCGACATATATTAGGTCAACAGGGTTTCTAGGTTGACATGGGGGTAATTCTGAGTTGATCGCAGCAGGATTTTGGTTAGCAGTTGGGCAAAACCATGTGCATTGCAGGTGAGGCAGATATAATATGTGCAGAGAGAGTTAGATTTGGGTGTGGTGTGTTCAATCTGCAATCTAAATTGCAATGTAAAAATAAAGCAGCCAGTACTATTTACCCTGCACAGAAACAAAATAACCCACCCAAATCTTACTCTCTCTGCAAATGTTATATCGGCCACACCTGCACTGCACATGGTTTTGCCCAACTGCTAAAAAATATCCTGCTGCAATCAACTTGGAATTACCCCCATGGTTACTAGGTCGATGTGTTCTAGGTCAACTCGACAAAAGGTCAACATGAGTTTTTCAAATTTTTTATTTATTTTTGGAACTTTGCAATCCACATGGACTACAATTGAGAAAGGTAACCTGTGCCGAGCGCAATTAGGCACCTTGCCCGATGCGAGCCATTCGAGAGGACACGGTGCACTAAATTGGGGTTCCCGGTAACCATACGAAGAAAACGACACCAAAAAAACTCATGTCGACCTTATGTTTGTGTCGACCTATTTTAGGTGTTGACTTAGTTACTGTCGACCTAATGCATGTCGACCTAAGTGTGGTCGACCCTATGATCCACACCCGGTGAGGGAATGGGAGTGAAGGTGCGTGGTGGAAGAGATGCAGGAAAGGTAGTGAAATATGCTGTCAAAAAGGGGCTGGAATACCAGCAGGAGAAAGGTGATGGAGCAAGGTGCTGAAGGTGTAGAACGGGTAATAGAAGGTGCTATACAAAAGGGGATGTCAAGGAGAAATCTGGGGTTAATGGAGGCAGGGGTGTATATAGGGGTCTGGGTGCCCCTGAAAAAGTAAGGGACTGGCACCCCCCATATTTGAAATAGGGAAGGTGTATGTGCAAAAAAGGGACATGATCTTGTGGGAAAGGGGCATGACCATTCAATAGTTCCCCTAATTAAAATTACGCTACACCGTAGTAACCCTTATACATATGATGACCACACAGTAGAAGTTCCCTTTACACACTATGCCCATACAGTAATTCTTATAACACTAAGGAGACATCAGCAGTGCATGGCCTGGCTGAGGAGGCAAGGCCAGGTAGTATAATCATATAGTAGTGCAAGTAGAAAAAAAATCCCTAGTGGTACTGCGTGCCTTCAGCACGTGCATGAAAAAATGGGTGTGGCCAATGAAAATGGGGGGGCCAGATACACATATGCCCCCAATAGTGCCAGATACACATATGCCCCCAACAGTGTCAGATACACATATGCCCCCATGGTGTTAGATATCCCCCACAGTGCCAGATACACATATGCCCCCACAGTCCCAGATATGCCCTCACATTGCCAGATACACATGTCCCTATGGTGCCAGATATGCCCCACGGTGCCAGATACACATATGCCCCCACAGTGCCAGATAAGCCCCCACAGTCATATAGTCATAGTCCCCATCTCCCTCCCAGCACATAGCCATAGCCCCCACCTCTCCAAGCAATAGCCATTGCCCCCCCAGCACATAGCCGTAGCCTCCACCTCTCCCAACAGTCATACATAGTCCCCACCTCACACCCCTCCAATCACATAACAATAGTTTCCTGCCAGCATAGATAGCCATAGTCCCTCTCCCCCCCCCCCCCCTGCACATAGCCTCTCACCTCCCCAAGCACATAGCAATAGTCCCCATCCCCCTCCCAGCACATAGCCATAGTCCCCATCCCCCTCCCAGCACATAGCCATAGTCCCCATCCCCCTCTCAGCACATAGCTGTAGTCCGCCCTTAGCACGTAGTAGTAGTCTCCTCCTCTCCCAGCACATACATAGCCTACCCACACAGAAGATAGCCCTAGTCCCCACCCCACAACATCCCGGCAGATAGCCGTAGTGTCTGACAATACCTGCTGTGCCGAGCTGCCTAAGATGGAGGGCGGAGGATCGCTCAGCAGGCAGGAGCTACGTAAAGAAACTGAAAATAAACTACAGCTCCCAGCAGCCCTTGCCGCCGGGAGCTCCGACAGCAGGGGTTGCTGGGAGTTGTAGTTCATTTTCAGTTTCTTCCCTGTAGTGCATTGCGGTGCCGGTACCAGCTCCTGCCTGCTGAGCGATCATCCGCCCTCCATCCCAGGCAATGCACAGGCAGCTCGGTACAGCAGGTATTGCCAGATACTACGGCTTAAGGGATTCCACCCATTGTCCGAGGGTGGCACCATCGGGTGGCGCCCCCTGCTCGGCTGGCGCTCCTGGTGAGTGCCATCCTGGCCAATGGGTAGATACGCCCCTGAATGGAGGTGGTGATGTGAAAATCTTCAAAAAAACAAAAGAGACTGCTACAGATAAAATGCATACAGTACAATATGCAGAAGAGGGTGCTGTAACTTAGGGCGGTATCCTATTAGCAGCAGTACAGTACTTTCCCACTGCTAATGGGTTTGCTGGTGGCCGGCATCAGGCACCTGAAGCATAATCCGCCAGAGCCGCAAAAACACATGGGATCAGGGACTTGATCCCATGTGATCTCGCATGATTGCCATTCCAACTGTGTCCGGTCAGTCATTAATCGCGATATATGGCCATTTTGATTGGCTGAAACGGCTTTGCCCCTAATAGGATACTGCATATAGTGTGTATAAACAAACGGGTAGTCTTGCTAGGAGGGGGGACAAGAAACTGGGGGGTTGAATGCGGAAGGGGTGTCCCTTTTTTATATTGTAGGTTTACATTGTATTTGGGTTTAGTGGCTCATTAGTATTATTACCCAGCAAGTAGTAGTCCATGTCAGGCAGGCTTTAAGCAAAGTACTAAAATTGTGTCCTGTTTTTATACAGATAATAACTCTGCTGTACAAGATTCTGTTTGCAAATAACAATAAGGAGGATACAACTGAATTGAAGGAACAGTTTTTGGAGAAATTCACAAAACTTGAAGAGGTAACAATATTGTACCACTATGAATGTGGATTACTTACAGTATTTACTCACTGGGGTCAATCCACTTGTATTCGAAGGGTGCGATGTGCCGTTGCCACGGCGTTTCAATGCCGGCAACAGTACCCAACGTGGGCTGAAATCAGCCCCAATTAGCACAAAGTTGCTTGGACCTCTACAGGGTGGCAAGCACTTTTGTGCGAATTCAGGCCGCGATGACTCGTACCTGCGAGATCATCGGGTCTAATTGGATTGACCCCACTGTTTGGGGACAGCAACTTGTTTTCTGTACCAATATTTATAAGATCTCTGTGGCATACTTGCCTACTTTAAGGAGACCCTGCAGGAGTCTTCGGGGGGCGGGCTGTGACATCACAATTTTTTTACCCTTCCCCCACGGACCCCCTAATACGGGAGATTATCTCTCCATCCTGCCCGCATCACTAGGATGCGGGAGACCTGCCTACTCTTCCAGGGGTGCGGGGGGCTACCCCAAAAAACAGGAGTCTCCCGCAGCTTCCGGGAGAGTAGGCAAGTATGCTCTGTGGAGTTGCTTTATAATACTGGGAAAACTACTATATACTGATTGTTATGTATTATGAATGGAAAAAGTCATTATTTCAGTTAAATTAACTTGTTGATGTTTAAATGGGAATTGTACTCATGAGAATGTCAGAATTTCATTTAAAATTGTGTTTTCTTCTGCCTGCTTTCGACATAAGTGCTTCAATTTACACTAGCAAAGTGGCCGCTGCAGGTGTTTTAGCTGTAGTTGAATCAGAAATAGATAATCATATCTGGTATTTCAGCTGTCATTTTAGTTTGAACTTATTATTTTATTTTCAATTTAGAAATTGAAAACAATTCAACTTTATTTACACTCCAGCACATGACTCCGGTTGCAGTGTGTAAATAACTATGGCCCTCATTCCGAGTTGTTCGCTCGCAAGCTGCTTTTAGCAGCATTGCACATGCTAAGCCGCCGCCTACTGGGAGTGAATCTTAGCTTAGCAAAATTGCGAACGAAAGATTCTCAAAATTGCGAATAGAAATTTCTAAGCAGTTTCTGAGTAGCTCGACACTTACTCTGCCACTGCGATCAGTTCAGTCCGTTTCGTTCCTGGTTTGACGTCACAAACACACCCAGCGTTCGCCCAGACACTCTCCCGTTTCTCCAGCCACTCCTGCGTTTTCCCCAGAAATGGCAGCGTTTTTTCACACACTCCCATAAAACGGTCAGTTTCCGCCCAGAAACACCCACTTCCTGTCAATCACACTCCGATCACCAGAACGAAGAAAAAAACCTTGTAATGCCGTGAGTAAAATACCAAACTTCTTAGCAAATTTACTTGGCGCAGCCGCAGTGCGAACAGTGCGCATGCGCAGTTAGCGGAAAATCGCTGCGATGCGAAGAAAATTAACGAGCGAACAACTCGGAATGATGGCCTATGTACATATCCTTACTCTTCCTGCAACATTCATAGTTGATCCTGTTTGCTGACTGGAGAAGCCCGGAGAGGAGATGCAGCTGATCGCTCTGGGGAGGGGACAAGCTGTCATATAACTAGGCCCCGCCCTGCCATGGATAAATGACTCTAAATTATTAAATTTTAGCACCTTCCTACAGACTTTCACTTTACAGTATTATCCCTCCCCCATCCTGCCCACTCCACTAGGAACAACTTCTGGTAGCGTACGCTAATACTATTTCTATGTCTCAACATGGCCTCCGGTGTAAGTGGTTCTGCATCTTTAAACACAGCCACTGTTTCTGACGGGCACATGTATGGGATCACTGGGATCGGTTTAACCTGTGCTCCATATAGACTTTATGCAATCATGGGGCATGGCCTTGTGGGGAGGGGGCGACAGTTCCATCTTAGCGTATAGATACACTGGGCATATTCTGCAGAATATTTGGTCATTCACATCAGTCCCTGCCCCAGTGGAGCTTACAATCTATCAGTGCCGTAACTAGACATTTTAGCGCTGTGTGCAAGAAATGGCATCGGCCCCCCCCCCCCCCCACCTTAACGCAAACCGGCGGCAGTGCGTGCCGTGGACACGCGCAAAATATATAGGGGCGTGGCTTCACGGGAAAGGGGTGTGGCCACAATAATAGCAATTCATATAATGGTGCACAGTAGTCTCCATTATTCAAATTACGCCGCACAGTAGCACCACTACACCAGGTAGAGCCCCTTTATGGCAGACAGCGTCCCCCTTTTTTACACATTACGGCAGACAGCGTCCCCCTTTTTTATACATTACGGCAGGCAGTGTCTCCTTTTTTACATGTTACTACAGAGAGCGTCCCCCTTTTACACATTATGGCAGGCAGAGTCCCCCTTTCCCCCTTTAACACAGTACGGCAGCCAGTCCCCCTTACACCCCCCCCCTCCTACCCTTAGGGTGTAGTGTAGTGTACTGTAGTCACTTACGTGCTGTTGCGGGTGGCACGGCTTCACGGGGACGCGGGCGGGCGGGTGGCGGCTTCAGCAGCAGGAGTCTGGTGGGCGGCAGCGGCTTCCATATTGCAGGGGAGGGGGGCCGGGCTGCCGCTGGGCCATTGAGAAGGCTGCACAGACGCCGCCGCGGCTTGAACACTTCCTCTGAACTTGAAGCCGCCCGATCACCTGTGTCCAGCTGAAGCTGGACACAGGCAGGCGGCGGCTTCAAGTTCAGAGGAAGTTGCGGAACACAGGTGGGCGGGTGGCGGCGGCTTCAGCGGGACACGGTTGTGTCCACGTGGGCGGGCAACGGCGGCTTCAGAGGGACGCGGGCGGCGCTGCCGTCAGCGGGACACAGGCGGCTCCGCCTTCAGCAGTCTGGGCTCGGAGTTAGCAGGTGTGATGCCCGATGGTGCGTCCTCAGTGCATTTGCGCTGTGGGCAAGGCACCATCGGCACACCCCTAGTTACGGCTCTGCAATCTATATTCCCTACCACATGTACACACACACGTTCACGAAAGCGTTATTTTTGTTGGAGCCAATTAACCTACCAGTATATTTTTTGATTGTGTGAGGAACCCGGGGAGAATATACAAACTCCACACAGTTGGGGCCATGGTGGGAATTGAACCCAGTGCTGTGAGGCAGTAATGCTAACCATCACACCATCCATGCTGTACACATATATTCTATTTTGTTCTATTAGAAATGTATATAGCAATACCAACTAAAGCTGGATCTGCTTAAGTAGGAACTAGCACTCCGGATATAAGAGTATTTAAAAGTTTTAAGGGTCACCATCATTTTATTATTGGCCCTGAGAGCCATTAACCCTAGTTATACATCTATTCTCTCACTAGGTTGGTAGTGTACGTGTCAATCACTATATCGCCCACAATGTTGGCAATCTACTTTTTACACCGGCCAGCAGTACAACTGTAAGCATGGTGAATTACCATCCCATTTTCTCTGACGTCCTAAGTGGATGCTGGGGACTCCGTCAGGACCATGGGGAATAGCGGCTCCGCAGGAGACAGGGCACAAAAATAAAGCTTTTGGATCAGGTGGTGTGCACTGGCTCCTCCCCCCATGACCCTCCTCCAAGCCTCAGTTAGGTTTTTGTGCCCGTCCGAGCAGGGTGCAATCTAGGTGGCTCTCTTAAGGAGCTGCTTAGAAAAAGTTTTTAGGTTTTTTATTTTCAGTGAGTCCTGCTGGCAACAGGCTCACTGCATCGAGGGACTTAGGGGAGAGAAGTTCAACTCACCTGCGTGCAGGATGGATTGGCTTCTTAGGCTACTGGACACCATTAGCTCCAGAGGGAGTCGGAACACAGGTCTCACCCTGGGGTTCGTCCCGGAGCCGCGCCGCCGACCCCCCTTGCAGATGCTGAAGATTGAAGGTCCAGAAACCGGCGGCAGAAGGCTTTTCAGTCTTCATGAAGGTAGCGCACAGCACTGCAGCTGTGCGCCATTGTTGTCACACACTTCACACCATAGGTCACGGAGGGTGCAGGGCGCTGCTGGGGGCGCCCTGGGCAGCAATGTATAATACCTTTTATGGCTAAAAAATACATCACATATAGCCCTTGAGGCTATATGGATGTATTTAACCCCTGCCAGATATCTCAAACTCCGGGAGAAAAGCCCGCCGGAATAGGGGGCGGGGCTTATTCTCCTCAGCACACAGCGCCATTTTCCTGCTCTGCTCCGCTGTGAGGAAGGCTCCCAGGACTCTCCCCTGCACTGCACTACAGAAACGGGGTAAAACAGAGAGGGGGGGCACTTTTTTTGGCGATATTTTATATATTTAAGCTGCTATAAGGATACAACACTTATATAAGGTTGTTCCCATATATATTATAGCGCTTGGGTGTGTGCTGGCAAACTCTCCCTCTGTCTCCCCAAAGGGCTAGTGGGGTCCTGTCTTCGATAAGAGCATTCCCTGTGTGTCTGCTGTGTCGGTACGTGTGTGTCGACATGTATGAGGACGATGTTGGTGTGGAGGCAGAGCAATTGCCGATAATGGTGATGTCACCCCCCAGGGAGTCGACACCGGAATGGATGGCTTTGTTTATGGAATTACGTGATAATGTCAGCACATTACAAAAATCAGTTGACGACATGAGACGGCCGGAAAACCAGTTGGTACCTGCCCAGGCGTCTCAGACACCGTCAGGGGCTGTAAAACGCCCTTTACCTCAGTCGGTCGACACAGACCCAGACACGGACACTGAATCTAGTGTCGACGGTGAAGAAACAAACGTATTTTCAAGTAGGGCCACACGTTATATGATCACGGCAATGAAGGAGGCTTTGCATATCTCTGATACTGCAAGTACCACAAAAAGGGGTATTATGTGGGGGGTGAAAAAACTACCTGTAGTTTTTCCTGAATCAGAGGAATTGAATGATGTATGTGATGAAGCGTGGGTTAACCCAGATAGAAAAGTGCTAATTTCAAAAAAGTTATTGGCATTATACCCTTTCCCGCCAGAGGTTAGGGCGCGCTGGGAAACACCCCCTAGGGTGGATAAGGCGCTCACACGCTTATCAAAACAAGTGGCGTTACCGTCTCCTGATACGGCCGCCCTCAAGGATCCAGCTGATAGGAGGCTGGAAACTACCCTAAAAAGTATATACACACATACTGGTGTTATACTGCGACCAGCCATCGCCTCAGCCTGGATGTGCAGTGCTGGGGTGGTCTGGTCGGATTCCCTGACTGAAAATATTGATACCCTGGATAGGGACAGTATTTTATTGACTATAGAGCAATTAAAGGATGCTTTTCTTTATATGCGAGATGCTCAGAGAGATATTTGCACTCTGGCATCGAGAGTAAATGCGATGTCCATATCTGCCAGAAGAAGTTTATGGACGCGACAGTGGTCAGGTGATGCGGATTCTAAACGACATATGGAAGTATTGCCGTATAAAGGGGAGGAATTATTTGGCGTTGGTCTATCAGATCTGGTGGCCACGGCAACTGCCGGAAAATCCACCTTTTTACCTCAGACCCCCTCCCAACAGAAAAAGACACCGTCTTTTCAGCCGCAGTCCTTTCGGTCCTATAAGAACAAGCGGGCAAAAGGACAGTCATATCTGCCCCGGGGCAGAGGAAGGGGTAAGAGAGGACAAGCAGCCCCTGCCCAGGAACAGAAGCCCTCCCAGGGTTCTGCAAAGCCCTCAGCATGACGCTGGGGCTTTACAAGCGGACTCGGGAGCGGTGGGGGGTCGACTCAAGAATTTCAGCGCACAGTGGGCTTGCTCACAGGTGGACCCCTGGATCCTGCAGGTAGTATCTCAGGGTTACAGGTTGGAATTCGAGAAGTCTCCCCCTCGCCGGTTCCTAAAGTCTGCTTTGCCAACGTCTCCCTCAGACAGGGCGACGGTATTGGAAGCCATTCACAAGCTGTTTTCTCAGCAGGTGATAGTCAAGGTACCCCTCCTACAACAAGGAAAAGGGTATTACTCCACGCTATTTGTGGTACCGAAGCCGGACGGCTCGGTAAGACCTATTCTAAATCTGAAATCTTTGAACCTGTACATACAGAAATTCAAATTCAAGATGGAGTCACTCAGAGCAGTGATAGCGAATCTGGAAGAAGGGGACTTTATGGTGTCCCTGGACATAAAGGATGCTTACCTGCATGTCCCAATTTGCCCTTCACATCAAGGGTACCTCAGGTTCGTGGTGCAAAACTGTCATTATTAGTTTCAGACGCTGCCGTTTGGATTGTCCACGGCACCTCGGGTCTTTACCAAGGTAATGGCCGAAATGATGATTCTTCTTCAAAGAAGAGGCGTATTAATTATCCCTTACTTGGACGATCTCCTGATAAGGGCAAGGTCCAGAGAACAGCTGGAGGACGGAGTAGCACTAACCCAATTAGTGCTGCAACAACACGGGTGGATTCTGAATTTTCCAAAATCTCAGTTGACACCGACAACACGTCTGCTGTTCCTGGGAATGATTCTGGACACGGTTCAGAAAAAGGTGTTTCTTCCGGAGGAGAAAGCCAAGGAGTTATCCAAACTTGTCAGGAACCTCCTAAAACCAGGAAAAGTGTCTGTACATCAGTGCACAAGAGTCCTGGGAAAGATGGTGGCTTCTTACGAAGCGATTCCATTCGGCAGATTCCACGCACGAACTTTTCAGTGGGATCTGTTAGACAAATGGTCCGGATCGCATCTGCAGATGCACCAGCGGATAACCTTATCACCACGGACAAGGGTGTCTCTTCTGTGGTGGTTGCAGAGTGCTCATCGGTTAGAGGGCCGCAGATTCGGCATACAGGACTGGGTCCTGGTGACCACGGATGCCAGTCTGAGAGGCTGGGGAGCGGTCACACAGGGAAGAAACTTCCAGGGAGTATGGTCAAGCCTGGAGATGTCTTTTCACATAAATATACTGGAGCTAAGAGCGATTTACAATGCTCTAAGTCTGGCAAAACCCCTGCTTCAGGGTCAGCCGGTGTTGATCCAGTCGGACAACATCACGGCAGTCGCCCACGTAAACAGACAGGGCGGCACAAGAAGCAGGAAAGCAATGGCAGAAGCTGCAAGGATTCTTCGCTGGGCGGAAGATCATGTGATAGCACTGTCAGCAGTGTTCATTCCGGGAGTGGACAACTGGGAAGCAGACTTCCTCAGCAGACACGATCTACACCCGGGAGAGTGGGGACTTCATCCAGAAGTCTTCCACATGATTGTGAACCGTTGGGAAAAACCAAAGGTGGATATGATGGCGTCCCGCCTCAACAAAAAACTGGACAGGTATTGCGCCAGGTCAAGAGACCCTCAAGCAATAGCTGTGGACGCTCTGGTAACACCGTGGGTGTTCCAGTCAGTGTATGTGTTCCCTCCTCTGCCTCTCATACCAAAAGTACTGAGAATTATACGGCAAAGGGGAGTAAGAACTATACTCGTGGCTCCGGATTGGCCAAGAAGAACTTGGTACCCGGAACTTCAAGAGATGCTCACGGAGGATCCGTGGCCTCTACCTCTAAGACGGGAACTGCTTCAGCAGGGACCGTGTCTATTCCAAGACTTACCGCGGCTGCGTTTGACGGCATGGCGGTTGAACGCCGAATTCTAAAGGAAAAAGGCATTCCGGAAGAGGTCATTCCTACACTGGTATAAGCCAGGAAGGAGGTGACTGCACAACATTATCACCGCATTTGGAGAAAATATGTTGCGTGGTGTGAGGCCAGGAAGGCCCCCACGGAGGAATTTCAACTGGGTCGATTCCTACATTTCCTGCAAACAGGATTGTCTATGGGCCTCAAATTGGGGTCCATTAAGGTTCAAATTTCGGCCCTGTCGATTTTCTTCCAGAAAGAATTGGCTTCAGTTCCTGAAGTCCAGACTTTTGTAAAAGGAGTACTACATATACAGCCCCCGGTTGTGCCCCCAGTGGCACCGTGGGATCTTAATGTAGTTTTGGATTTTCTCAAATCCCATTGGTTTGAGCCACTCAAATCGGTGGAGTTGAAATATCTTACATGGAAAGTAACCATGCTACTGGCCCTGGCTTCAGCCAGGAGAGTATCAGAATTAGCGGCTTTATCATATAAGAGCCCATATCTGATTTTCCATTCGGACAGGGCAGAACTGAGGACGCGTCCTCATTTTCTGCCTAAGGTGGTGTCAGCGTTTCACCTGAACCAGCCTATTGTGGTGCCTGCGGCTACTAACGATTTGGAGGATTCCAAGTTGTTGGACGTGGTCCGGGCATTGAAAATATATATTTCAAGAACGGTTGGAGTCAGAAAGTCTGACTCGCTGTTTATATTGTATGCACCCAACAAGCTGGGTGCTCCTGCTTCTAAGCAGACGATTGCTCGTTGGATTTGTAGCACAATTCAACTTGCACATTCTGTGGCAGGCTTGCCACAACCAAAATCTGTCAAGGCCCATTCCACAAGGAAAGTGGGCTCATCCTGGGCGGCTGCCCGGGGGGTCTCGGCATTACAACTCTGCCGAGCAGCTACGTGGTCGGGGGATAACACGTTTGTAAAATTCTACAAATTTGATACCCTGGCTAAAGAGGACCTGGAGTTCTCTCATTCGGTGCTGCAGAGTCATCCGCACTCTCCCGCCCGTTTGGGAGCTTTGGTATAATCCCCATGGTCCTGACGGAGTCCCCAGCATCCACTTAGGACGTCAGAGAAAATAAGATTTTACTTACCGATAAATCTATTTCTCGTAGTCCGTAGTGGATGCTGGGCGCCCATCCCAAGTGCGGATTGTCTGCAATACTTGTACATAGTTATTGTTACAAAAAAATCGGGTTGTTATTGTTGTGAGCCGTCTGTTCAGAGGCTCCTACGTTTGTCATACTGTTAACTGGGTTCAGATCACAAGTTGTACGGTGTGATTGGTGTGGCTGGTATGAGTCTTACCCGGATTCAATATCCTTCCTTATTGTGTACGCTCGTCCGGGCACAGTATCCTAACTGAGGCTTGGAGGAGGGTCATGGGGGGAGGAGCCAGTGCACACCACCTGATCCAAAAGCTTTATTTTTGTGCCCTGTCTCCTGCGGAGCCGCTATTCCCCATGGTCCTGACGGAGTCCCCAGCATCCACTACGGACTACGAGAAATAGATTTATCGGTAAGTAAAATCTTATTTACAGTTGTCCTAGTGGCACTTGGCGACATCACGGCACCTGCCCCACTCTTTCCCCCTCGCCCCCCCCCCCCCCCCCCTGAGTGTTGGATGGGCATTGTGGCGTCCACTATGGACCTGCCCTTTGCCCTCACCAGGGAAGCACAGGACTTCCTCATCTTCCTAACTCCCAGCTCTGACTCCCCTAAAACTTTATTTTTTTTAATGTATATAATAAGTGTATGTATACAGCCATAAATGTAATTGCGGCCTCATAGCAGGAAGGTGACATACAGTATATTTCCAGCAGTGACGTGCGGTGGGGTAAGGCAGGTATGGCGGGGCCATTCCTATCATACTAACGTATAAACCAGAGTTTTGACTATATGAAGTACTGTATATGAAAAATAAAAAGAATCTTAAAAAAAATATATCATCTTTGTATTATTCTAATCATTTTTATAGTCAAAATGCCTGGAGTAAAAAGTCTATGGCAGGTGAGGCAGTGTCTTTTCTGCACATCTCTGATCAAAACTCACCAAATTTCCAGCAGCATATACTACATGTATTGTACATATACTACATTTACATAATGCTTACATGAACCCTTTGGCTCATACACAGTATTGTGTGTAACTTAGGCTCTGGTTTTAGCCAGTGGCTCCTCAGCCATTTACTTCACCGCACGTCCCTGATTTCCAGAGAGCTAAAATACACAATAGGTAAGTGAGTGACAAGGGGCCTAATTCAGACCTGATTGCTAAGCTGCATATTCGTACAGCCTGCGCTCAGGTCTGAACTGCGCATGCGTATGCACCGCAATGTGCAGGCGCGTCAGTCCGCAGCGGCGGGGATTGGTGGGCAGTGACGGAATGGGCGAGAAAAGCGATTGCATGGGCGATCGCAAGGTGACTGACAGGAAGAGGGCGTTTGTGGGCGGCAACTGACTGTTTTCAGGGAGTGTCCGGAAAAACGCAGGCGTGTCCAAGTGTTTGAAGGGAGGGTTTCTGACTTCAGCATTGGCCCTGATCATCGCACTGGAAGAGTAAGTCCTGGGCTGTGCAGGGACTGCACTTACTGTACTTCTGTTTGTGCAGCTCTCCTGCACATGCGATCGCACCCCTGCACAGCGATTTCCCCCTCCCCCTGTAGGCGGTGACTACCTGATCGCAGGTATGCAAGAAACGCACCCTAGCGATCAGGTCTGAATTAGGCCCAATAGGTAGATGAAGTGCTACCCTATGTGCTCTTGTCATTATGAACGTTCACTTTATAGTCTAATCTAGATAATACTGTACATTATGTCCGACTGTTTAATGGTGACCCTTTATTCTATATTACAGTTATTGCTTTATGAATTTTGCAGTATCCCTGAATTTAAAGTTTTGGATAACCATTTGTGTAATCCTGGACCTTCCCTGTCTGATTTCTTTTTCAGCGGTTCGCTAAAAGGAAGACCCCTTACTTCACTGGAAAATCTGTGTCTATGACTGACTACATGTTCTGGCCCTGGTTTGAGCGGTTCAATGTTTTTGCTGTAAAAGAGTAAGAGGATACTAATATATAGATAGATAGATATTATATATACAGTATCATTACAATACCCATACTTGTATTTACTCGCGTTGGGTATGGGATCCTGGACACCAGAATGCCGACAGTGGGGATCGCCACATTGCAGGCTCGGTGACTCGCTGCACTCGCCACAGGTTCTATTCCCACTCTATGGGTGTCGCAGAAACCCGCATGTGGGAATGGCCCCTGTTAGCCGGGATTCCGGATATCGGCATTGTCAGCAGTCTGTATCCTAACAGCCGGGATCCCAACTGCCGGCAATGTAACTGTATCCCTATTTACTCATGTCACATTGTGGTGAATCCGTTATAGGCATTGTGCCTTGAAATATTTTATAGTTTTAAGCACACCTGTAGGCTGTCAAATCTCTTGCATAGAGCTCACTACATGTATCAACCCATGGGGTCGATTCAATTCGGCAACTTATGAATAGCGCCGGGAATTAGCTCCCGACGCTATTCAATTCAGCTCCAGTTAAGTCGGCGATGGCCCGTTCTCACCGACTAAACAGGTTGAATTGTCGGGAGAACGGGCATTCTCCAACTTAACTCCCCGGCGCGAGGCTGATTCCCGACAGAATTAGCCTCGCGCTGGCCGTGAGGCAGCACTTTTGTCGGGTTCCTTCTCTCATCCCCCTGGGGATGAGAGAAGAATTCCCGACAATTGAGGGTCACTAGCAGCTGAATTGAATAGCGTCGGGAGCTAATTCCCGGCGCTATTCATAAGTTGCCAAATTGAATCGACCCCAATGATTGTCTATTCCTATATAGAAAAACTACAGGTGAACAAGTGGCGATCTCAGTCCTGTAATTAATAACTAGGGGGGCTATTTACTAAGCCGTGGAGAGAGAAAAAGTGGACTGAGATGAAGTCCCAGCCAATCAGCTCTTAACTGTCATGTTACAGGCTGTGTTTGAAAAATAACAGGAGCTGATTGTCTGGTACTTTATCTCCATCCAAGGGTTAGTAAACAGACCCCTAGGTCAGAAATATAAAAAATACACCCACAGTTGATGGAGCTTCCATATTTCTTTTTATACTTTGTTAAACTATAATACTTATGTAATTGATAAAGAAAGCGAAAAATAGTAGTAACATAGATTGATTGTAGAAAAATAAACAAAACATTTATTTGATTGCAGCACTTGCGGGATAACATGGGTGGGGCCCTTTTAATGAAATGGTTACTAATTTATAGTTTCCTTCCACTCTGTAGCTATTTGGAGAAGACCCCCTACCTCAATGCCTGGTACAATCTCATGCTACAGGACCCAGCTGTGAAGTCCACCTTGACCGAACCAGATGTTCTCGTCGCCTTCTTCAAACTCTACGCTGAGAACGACTTAGGAGCTGTTGATTATGGTCTTGATTAGATCACCAGTATGTGATCAATATACTTTGTGCCTATTTTGATTAAGAAGATCATACAAAGTTGTTTGTTGGGGTTTTTTTTAAAATTGGATTCCACTTAATTCCTGAAGGTTGTAATATAATAAATATTGTCAAGTATTGAAACTTTCCTTTTTTTGTACTTATTACTGTATGTAAAGGTTGTTTAGATTTCCAAATAAATTCTGATGAAATATTTATGTGCCGAACACATTTTTAAAAACGCAGCCTGTCAAGTCCATAAAATTCAGTGACCTCGCTGAGGCACGGGGTGCTTTTAAAATCAACAGTAGCTCGAGTGTAAGCACCACCCTCGTGTGTTATGATTATGGAGTCATGAGTCTGATCCCTGACTAGTGATATGGAGGGTGTTAGGGCTGATGATTGTTGCCGTAAAACAGACATTGGCATTTGCTGTTAAAATAAACAAGTTATTAATGCACTAACGTGCCTTTTCATTTGTCCCATTTTTTTATTTTATTTTAAAACCATCTGACTTCTGAAATACTAATATATATTTGTTTGTGTGGTGATTATTTGAGAACTAGGAACCAGTGACAGCAGTGAGGCACTAGTAACCAGTGACAGCAGTGAGGCACTGCATGGTGAAATATTCAGGAGGCACGGAATCCTAGAGCACTGATTGGCTGCATACTCATGCATTATTCAGATAAATTGGGGATTGATCTGCTGCCATTTGGGATGCCGACGGTCAGAATACTGACCACGCCATCCCGATAGAATCCCAACAGGGGTTGGTAAGTATACCATCCCCCAATGGCCCCCTAACGCCCCCCCCCCCCCCCCCCATATCCCTGCAGCCTAAACCTAACACTCCTATACCTGCAGCCTAATCCTCCCTGGTGGTGCCTAAACCTAACTCCCCCCCACACACACACAGCCTAACCCCCTGGGTCGCAGCCTAACCCTCCAACCGAGCATGGGTTGGATAGAGTGCAAATTAGATACAGTGCAGGTTACAATGTTGATCTCTTACAGTGTGGGTTGGATACTGTGCAGGTGGGATACAGTGTGGGTTGGGTGGGGTGCTGGTTGCATACAGTACAGGTTGGATACAGTGTGGGTCTGATACATTGTGGGTAGACATGCCAAGTAGTAGTGCATTTACTGTGTCAGGAGGGGCCCTTCAATGGTAAATGGCCCTGGTGGTGTCTGTGAGAATTATGATTGTCTGGGCGGCACTGCACTGTACAGCTCTCTCCCATTACCTGCCACATGTGTAGACTGTGGATGCAGCAGCCTCCAGGTGGACGAGAATGCAGGGAACGGTTCTTTCTACCAATCAGCGGTTAGGTCATTGATTTCAATGGAACTTTGAAATTTCCGCTCAAATACAAAACCCTTGAAATCTGACAGTGGGAAGATGGCGTTTTGCCTTATTTCAGAATCCAAACATGGCAGGGAGATCCGAGTCCCAGTGCAGGTCCACTCATATTGGGTAAGTTTGGGTGGGCTTGGTTCTCTAAGAACCGAAGCTGCTCATCTTTAGTTTGAACGTAAAGCAAAAAAAGAAAGCAACAAGGCAAATCCATGTTGCACTGCAGATGGTGCAGATGTACCATGTGCAGAGAGATTTAGATTTGGGTGGGGTGTACTCAAACTGAAATATAAATTGCAGTGTAAAAATAAAGCTGACTGACATTTGTGGGCTATATGCAAAAGCAAAAATAAAATAGGTTTGTATAGATAAGACAAGCAAGGAGCGCTTATAAAATAATAGGTTTACATTTATTAAGACATAGACAAATATGACTAAAAACAATCTGAAGTAGCAGTGAATAGAACGTGGTAATTTAGATATAATCAATCCGCTACGGAGGCTTGAATTACTCATGCAGAGTTGAGGTCCATTTAAAAGGTTACTGGGAATAATTTTTGGGCTGTATAAATAACAAGTCCCGAACTTGGAACAGTTGAAAGTGGGTACATTATGCTCACTCCTGATCGAGATAATCTTTCTCACCCGCTGCTAATGTTAACACTGGTTTCTCATCGATGGTGGTGCAGACGTGTGGACTCTGGGCGGCTGTTCACTACCCCTTCCTTGCAGTGGCGTAAGTTTGTCCCAGTTGCCCGGAGGCAAGATAAATGCCGGTGCCCCCCTCCTGCCCCAGAAGTATAATAAATAAATATATATATATATATATATATATATATAAATAAATGAGAGAGAGAGAGAGAGAGAGATGGATAAACATACACACACACACAGTGACACCATCCTTGTGCCCCAACCAAACCCACACACAGCAACACCCAGCTTATGCCTTACACCCAACAACACCCAGCCTGTGCCACATACACACAGTAACCCCCATCCTGTACCTCGGATTCTGGGTGTCTGTGATGGGCGCTGACAGGGAGCGGGGTCTGAGGAGGGACAGGCGGCAGCAGAACACACGGAGGAGACTTAGGACCCAGAAGCCACCCTCAGAGACCCCCATCATCCTGCACAGCAGCGGCCACTGGCCAGGACCAGGAGACTGCAGTATTTGCCGGGGGAGGGGGCGGAGTTACACAGAAGAGTGAGACAGCCTACACTGCTCAGGTATGCAGGCAGCTCTGTCTCTGCATGGCTGCGGCTGCTTGCCGGGACTCCAGTCCCCCACTGATGGTGATGGTATCCCTGAGGAGTGGTGCCCCCTCCAGGCCTGGAGCCCGGCGGCAGCTGACTCCATTGCCTCCCAGTCCATTGCCTCTGCTTCCTTGAATGTGCCAAGGAGGGGAACAGCGAGTCCACAGTGGCTGGTCTGCTGACGGGGCTTTAGGCACAGCGGCAATCAGTCAGTTTTTGATGTTCCCAGAGTGGTGGGCGGCAGGGGGAGGACGTACACAATCTTTATGACATCAGCTGTTTCTTCCCAGCAACGGACACACAATCTCTGCAGCCCTCAATGCGTTTCTCCGCCACAACAGTTGGCAGTTTCTTCAGGAGGTATAGATAACCAGTAGACAGGTGGAGAGGTATTTAAACTAGTTGTAGACAATCGTCTCAAAGTGTTGTTCTATCACACCTGAGATGTTTAATTAGATCCATTCACTGCTGGTACTAAAATAATTACAATGAGTCCATATATTGTTTAAAATGAAACCGTTGCAATGAAAAGAGGCGCTTTATACATAAGTAGCAACAACATATTCACTGTAGAAAGTGCATAGAAGTGTGTATGTATATATATATATATATATATATATATAAAAGGAAACATATATCGTATCCTAATATGGTACAACATATCAGTGTTTAGTTAATTTATTTTGATTTGAATGGATAAGGCATCGCAGAGAAGTCACAAGACTGATCAATCACTGCAGCTATATAAAATAACATTATCATTATTTGATGCTTTACATTATCAAGCTGCAATAGCTCAGCTGGTAAGTGACAGGACTAAAACAGGAACGGTCACAGGTTCGAGACCAACAAAAGTCAGATTCTATTTTTAATAAGTAAAGATAATTTATTAATTAATATAGTTTGTATTAGTGATGTGCACCGGAAATTTTTTGGGTTTTGTGTTTTAGTTTTGGATTTGGACGCGTTTTGGCAAAACCTCCCTTAAAAATTTTTGTCGGATTCGGGTGTTTTTTTTCAAAACCAGCTTAAATCATAGAATTTGGGGGTAATTTTGATCCTATAGTATTATTAACCTCAATAACCATAATTTCCACTCATTTCCAGTCTATTCTGAACACCTCACAATATTATTTTTAGTCCTAAAATTTGCACAGAGGTCACTGGATGACTAAGCTAAGCGACCCAAGTGGCCGGCACAAACACCTGGCCCATCTAGGAGTGGCACTGCAGTGTCAGACAGGATTGCATTTAAAAAAAGTGGCCCCAAACATCACATGATGCAAAGATAAAAAAAAAAAAAAAGAGGTGCAAGATGGAATTGTCCTTGGGCCCTCCCACCCACCCTTATGTTGTATAAACAGGACATGCACACTTTAACAAACCCATCATTTCAGCGACAGGGTCTGCCACACGACTGTGGCTGAAATGACTGGTTGGTTTGGGCCCCCACCAAAAAAGAAGCACTCAATCTCTCCTTGCCCAAACTGGCTCTACAGAGGCAAGATGTCGACCTCATCATCATCATCCTCCGTTTCCTCACCCCTTTCACTGTGTACATCCCCCTCCTCACAGAGTATTAATTCGTCCCCACTGGAATACACCATCACAGGTCCCTGTGTACTTTCTGGAGGCAATTGCTGGTAAATGTCTCCACGGAGGAATTGATTATAATTCATTTTGATGAACACCATCTTCTCCACATTTTGTGGAAGTAACCTCGTATGCCGACCGTTGATAAGGTGACTGGCTGCACTAAACACTCTTTCGGAGTACACGCTGGAGGGGGGGCAACTTAGGTAAAATAAAGCCAGTTTGTGCAAGGGCCTCCAAATTGCCTCTTTTTCCTGCCAGTATACGTTCGGACTGTCTGACGTGCCTACTTGGATGCTGTCACTCATATAATCCTCCACCATTCTTTCAATGGTGACAGAATCATAAGCAGTGACAGTAGACGACATGTCAGTAATCGTTGGCAGGTCCTTCAGTCCGGACCAGATGTCAGTTTTCGCTCCTGACTGCCCTGCATCACTGCCAGCGGGTGGTTTTAGAAATGTGATCCTTTTTTCTGGCAGCTCCAGTGGCAGTAGAAAATGAAGGAGGAGCTGTTGGCGGGTCACGTTGCACTTGACTTGACAATTGTCTCACCAGCAGGTCTTTGAACATCTGCAGACTTGTGTCTGCCGGAAAGAGAGATACAACGTAGGCTTTAAATCTAGGATCGAGCACGGTGGCCGAAATGTAGTGCTCTGATTTTAACAGATTGACCATCCGTGAATCCTGATTAAGTGAATGAAGGGCTCCATCCACAAGTCCCACATGCCTAGCAGAATCACTCCGTTTTAGCTCCTCCTTCAATCTCTCCAGCTGTTTCTGCAAAAGCCTGATGAGGGGAATGACCTGACTCAGGCTGGCAGTGTCTGAACTGACTTCACGTGTGGCAAGTTCAAAGGGTTGCAGAACCTTGCACAATGTTGAAATCATTCTCCACTGCGCTTGAGTCAGGTGCATTCCCCCTCCTTTGCCTATATCGTAGGCAGATGTATAGGCTTGAATGGCTTTTTGCTGCTCCTCCATCCTCTGAAGCATATAGAGGGTTGAATTCCACCTCGTTACCACCTCTTACTTCAGCTGATGGCGGGGAATGTTCAGGAGTGTTTGCTGGTGCTCCAGTCTTCGGCACACGGTGGCTGAATGCCGAAAGTGGCCCGCAATTCTTCGGGCCACCGACAGCATCTTTTGCACGCCCCTGTCGTTTTTTTTTTTTTTAATTCTGCACCACCAAATTCATTGTATGTGCAAAACATGGGACGTGCTGGAATTTGCCCACATGTAATGCACGCACAATATTGGTGGCGTTGTCCGATGTCACAAATCCCCAGGAGAGTCCAATTGGGGTAAGCCAATCTGCGATGATGTTCCTCAGTTTCCGTAAGAGGTTGTCAGCTGTGTGCCTCTTATGGAAAGCGGTGATACAAAGCGTAGCCTGCCTAGGAACGAGTTGGAGTTTGCGAGATGCTGCTACTGTTGCCTCCGCTGCTGTTGTTGCTGCGGGAGGCAATACATCTACCCAGTGGGCTGTCACAGTCATATAGTCCTTAGTCTGCCCTGCTCCACATGTTCGTGGTTAAGTGGACATTGGGTACAACTGCATTTTTTAGGACACTGGTGACTCTTTTTCTGATGTCTGTGTACATTCTCGGTATCGCCTGCCTAGAGAAGTGGAACCTAGATGGTATTTGGTACCGGGGACACACTACCTCAAGAAATTCTCTAAGTCCCTGTGAACTAATGGCGGATACCGGATGCACGTCTAACACCAACACAGTTGCCAAGGCCTGAGTTATCCGCTTTGCAACAGGATGACTGCTGTGATATTTCATCTTCCTCGCAAAGGACTGTTGGGCAGTCAATTGCTTACTGGAAGTAGTACTTCTGATGAATGCACTCCAGGTGACGTATAAGGGAGGATGTTCCTAGGTGGTTAACGTCCTTACCCCTACTTATTACAGCTTGACAAAGGCAACACACGGCTTGACACCAGTTGTCCACATTTCTGTTGAAATAATTCCACACCGAAGAGGTGATTTTTTTGGTATTTTGACCAGGCATGTCAATGGCCTTATTCATCCCACGGACAACAGGTGTCTCGCCGGGTGCCTGACTTAAACAAACCACCTCTCCATCAGAATCCTCCTGGTCAATTTCCCCCTCAGCGACAGCAACACCCATATCCTCCTCATCCTGGTGTACTTCAACAGTGACATCTTCAATTTGAATATCAGAAACTGTACTGTGGGTGCTCCTTCCAGCACTTGCAGGGGGCGTGCAAATGGTGGAAGGAGCCACCTCTTCCCGTCCAGTGTTGGGAAGGTCAGGGTTCACATCCAACACAATTGGACTCTCCTTGGGGATTTGTGATTTAGAAGACCGCACAGTTCTTTGCTGTGCTTTTCCCAGCTTAACTCTTTTCATTTTTCTAGCGGGAGGATGAGTGCTTCCATCCTCATGTGAAGCTGACCCACTAGTCATGAGGAACATAGGAGAGGGCCTTAGCTGTTCCTCGCCACTCTGTGTAGTAAATGGCATATTGGCAAGTTTACGCTTCTCCTCAGACGCTTTTAATTTAGATTTTTGGGTCATTTTACTGAACTTTTGTTTTTTGGATTTTACATGCTCTCTACTATGATATTGGGCATCGGCCTTGGCAGACGACGTTGATGGCATTTCATCGTCTCTGCCATGACTAGTGGCAGTAGCTTCAGCACTAGGTGGAAGTGGATCTTGATCTTTCACTATTTTACCCTCCACATTTTTGTTCTTCATTTTTTAATGTGTGGAATTATATGCCAGCTGCAAGATACAGCAATGAACAACTGTTCTGTACTACTATATACTGGTGGTCACCACAATGCAGCACTGTACTACTATATACTGGTCCCCACAATGCAGCACAGATATTGAGCTCTGATCCGGAGAATAGAACTGAGTCTGACACGGAGTTGCAAGATACAGCAATGGACAACTGTACTGTACTGTACTACTATATACTGGTGGTCACCACAATGCAGCACTGTACTACTATATACTGGTCCCCACAATGCAGCACAGATATAGAGCACTGATCCGGAGAATAGAACTGAGTCTGACACGGAGCTGCAAGATACAGTAATGGACAACTGTACTGTACTGTTATATACTGGTGGTCACCACAATGCAGCACTGTACTACTATATACTGGTCCCCACAATGCAGCAAAGATATTAAGCACTGATCCGGAGAATAGAACTGAGTCTGACACGGAGCTGCAAGATAACACTATGGCCTACTGTACTGTACTACTATATACTGGTGGTCACCACAATGCAGCACTGTACTACTGTATGCTGGTCCCCACAATGCAGCACACGGAGCACAGATATTGAGCTTTTCAGGCAGAGAACGTAGCCACGTCCTCTCCGCTCAATCGACAATGCACGAGTGAAAATGGCGGCAGCACGCGGCTCTTTATATGGAATCCGAATCTCGCGAGAATCCGACAGCGGGATGATGACGTTTTCCCCTGTTTGGATTTTGCGTGTTAGGCGGGAAGAACCGAGGCTGCCTCGGACCCGTATAAAGTTTTTTTGGGGGGTTCGGATCTCGACGAACCGAACCCGCTCATCTGTAGTTTGTATATATTTTATATATTTTTACTAGAGATGAGCGGGTTCGGTTCGTTGAGATCCGAACCCCCCCGAACTTCACCTATTTTACACGGGTCCGAGGCAGCCTCGGATCTTCCCGTCTTGCTCGGTTAACCCGAACGAGGTCGAACGTCATCATTCCGCTGTCGGATTCTTGCGAGATTCGTATTCCATATAAAGAGTCACGCGTCGCCGCCATTTTCACTTGTGCATTGGAGATTGAATGGAGAGGACGTGGCTACGTTCTCTCCCTGAAAAGTTCCGTATCTGTGCTCAGTGTGCTGCAAATATTTGTGCTCAGTGTGCTGCAAATATCTACGTTCTCTGCCTGAAGAGCTCTATATCAGTGCTCAGTGTGCTGCAAATATCTACGTTCTCTGCCTGAAAAGCTCCATATCTGTGCTCAGTGTGCTGCAAATATCTACATTCTCTGCCTGAAAAGCTCCATATCTGTGCTCAGTGTGCTGCAAATATCTGTGCTCAGTGTGCTACATTGTGGGGACCACCAGTATATAATTATAGTAGTGCAGTACAGTAGAACATTTCTGTATCTTGCAGCTCCGTGTCAGACTCAGTTCTAGACAGTATCCCGATCATCAGTGCTCAATATCTGCTGCATTGTTGTGTGACCAGTATATACTATATATATACTATATATAGAAGTACAGTACAGCATTTTGGTGACCACCAGTATAGTAGTACAGTACAGTAGTCTATTGCTGTATCTTGCAGCTCCGTGTCACTTCAAGTATCCATATCTGTGCTGCATTGTTGTGAGCAGTATAGTAGTACAGTGCAGCATTTTGGTGACCAACAGTATATAGTTGTACAGTACAGTAGTCCATTGCTGTATCTTGCAGCTCCGTGTCACTGCAAGTATCCATATCTGTGCTGCATTGTTGTGAGCAGTATATATAGTAGTACAGTGCAACATTTTGGTGACCAACAGTATATAGTTGTACAGTACAGTAGTCCATTGCTGTATCTTGCAGCTCAGTGTCACTTCAAGTATCCATATCTGTGCTGCATTGTTTGTGAGCAGTGTAGTAGTACAGTGCAGCATTTTGGGGACCACCAGTATATATATAGTAGTACAGTACAGTAGGCCATTGCTGTATCTTGCAGCTCCATGTCACTTCAAGTATCCATATATGTGCTCCATTGTTTGTGAGCAGTATAGTAGTACAGTGCAGCATTTTGGTGACCACCAGTATATATAGTAGTACAGTACAGTAGGCCATTGCTGTATCTTGCAGCTCCGTGTCACTTCAAGTATCCATATCTGTGCTGCATTGTTTGTGAGCAGTATAGTAGTACAGTGCAGCAGTTTGGGGACCACCAGTATATATATATAGTAGTACAGTACAGTAGGCCATTGCTGTATCTTGCAGCTCCGTGTCACTTCAAGTATCCATATATGTGCTGCATTGTTTGTGAGCAGTATAGTAGTACAGTGCAGCAGTTTGGGGACCACCAGTATATATATATAGTAGTACAGTACAGTAGGCCATAGCTGTATCTTGCTGCTCTGTGTCACTTCTAGTATCCTGATCAGTGCTTAATATCTGTGCTCAGTGTCAGTGCTGCATTGTGGTGACCAGTATACTACAGTACAATAATCCAGTGCTGATCTCGCTGCTCAGTGTCAGTTCTCCATAGTATCATTAGTGCTCAGTAAAATCAGTGCTCAGTATAATCAGTGCTCAGTATAATCAGTGCTCAGTATAATCAGTGCGCTGTTAGACGTGCGCCCGTTTTCCGCCATTAGTACATTGGGATTTATACAATTGATGAAGTTATTGTGTCCCCGGTACAAAATCCCATCTAGATTCCACTTCACTAGGCAGGCGATAGCGAGATTTTACCAATTAATATCAGTGATTTATAATTAATTATTAATTACAGTGATCTTGCCAAATGATTCCAGTGATTTTGTCATTTTCTTCCAGTGATTTGGACCAATAATACCATTGATTAGAACGAATAATTCCAGTGATTTTGTCATTTTCTTCCAGTGATTTGGACCAATAATACCATTGATTAGAACGAATAATTCCTGTGATATTGAGGTGTTTGTGTTGCTTAGCTTAGCCGTCCAGTGACCACAGTGCACCTCTCTTTCTCTTTTCTTTGCATGATGTGCTGTTTGGGGACTATTTTTTTAAGTGCCATCCTATCTGACACTTCCGTGTCCAGTGGTACTGCCATTTGATATAATTCCCGACATTACTGCCATTTAATTCCAGTGATTTTGTCATTTTCTTCCAGTGATTTGGACCAATAATACCATTCATTAGAACAAATAATTCCTGTGATATTGAGGTGTTTGTGTCGCTTAGCTTAGCCGTCCAGCGACCACAGTGCACCTCTTTTTCTCTTTTCTTTGCATCATGCGCTGTTTGGGGACTATTTTTTTAAGTGCCATCCTGTCTGCCACTGCAGTGCCACTCCTAGATGGGCCAGGTGTTTGTGCCGGCCACTTGGGTCGCTTAGCTTAGTCATCCAGCAACCTCGGTGCAAATTTTAGGACTAAAAATAATATTGTGAGGTGTGAGGTGTTCAGAATAGACTGGAAATGAGTGGAAATTATGGTTATTGAGGTTAATATTACTATAGGATCAAAATTACCCCCAAATTCTATGATTTAAGCTGTTTTTGAGGTGTTTTTGAAAAAAAACACCCGAACCCAAAACACTAAAATTTTTCAGGGGGGTTTTGCCAAAACGCGTCCGAATCCAAAACCAAAACACAAAACCTGAAAAATTTCTGGTGCACATCTCTAATTTTTACAGAGTAGTAGATTCTGATTCCTCAGTTATGAAGATAGATATAACCTAAAATAATGAAAAAAATAATGAAGAACTAAAATTTATAAAAAAAAATGTTTTATTAAAAAAAATTGTGAGGGGCTGAGAGAACGGAGTATTAGTGATCCACCTAGAGAACAGCAACACATCAGTGCCCAATCACATTTAATGGGCAAGGTATTGCTAAGAAACTAATAGTTAATCAGTCACTACAGCTTAAACAGAATAATAATATCCTTTGGTGTTCTAAATTTCAATCGAGCCCAACAGGTAAATAACAGGATTACAGCAGGAACGGTCATAGGTTCAAGACCAACACAGATCAGATGCCTTTAGAATTATTTGTTAATCATTAAATTTTATATATATTCTGTAAATATTTTGCAATTTACTACAGAATAAAAAGAGGAAAGAAAAAAGAGAAAAGGGGGTGAGAAATGGGAATTGGGGAACAAACAGATGTAGTTATGAGTTCAGAATTAACAACATTATAAGTTAAATCTCAGAGATAGAGGTGGGGAACCATAAGATAAAGAGCAGGCCTGGCGCTACCCGCTCAGCAAAGGGATGCAGTGCAGGTAGGCGCCGGGCAGGAGAGGCGCCTTCACTGCTCTGCATCCCAGCTGAAGCGCCGTCCTGTCCCCCCCTGCTGCTGCTGATGCGCCTGCCCTGTCACACTGACAGGCAGCCGCAGCAGCGCCGGCAGCATGAAGCCTTCGGCCTAAAACACACTACTCGGCTTTTGCCGGCCGGGAAACAGCCGGACGGCTTTTTCCCGTGCCGGCATTGTAGTTAACAGTGTGAGGGCTAGGGTCCCTTCACACTGCACGGCCCCGGCCCGGCTGCCGGCTTGCAGCCGGGTCTCACCACTGCAAGGTCCGGCTGCCGGGCGGGCGCCGGGCCGTCTTTGTAGCCAGTAAACCGTGTGTGTGAAGGGGAGCTTTCACACACAACGATTTTTTCTGAATCCGTGTCTGATGCTGCGCATGCGCACAGCATCACACACGGCTCTAAGCCGTCCTGTGTGCGAGACTCTGCCGGTTTCTCCCGGATGGCAAAAAGCCGGACAAAGTTTGTCCGGCTTTTTGCCGTCCGGGAAAAACCGGCTAGTGTGTTACAGCCCTTCTCTTCTCTCCCCTGTGACAGGGAGAGGAGTGTCAGTGATCGTTCGTCCGAAAAGGGGCGGAGCTACACGTACCAAGGGGGCGGAGCTACACGTACCAAGGGGGCGGAGCTACACAGGATCATGCTATTGAAGATCTGGCCAGCACAACTGTGGTAAGTGGATGTAAAAAGAGTGAGAGAGAAAGTGTGTGTGTGTGTGTGTGTGTGTGTGTGTGTGTGTGTGTGTGTGTGTGTGTGTGTGTGTCTGGGTATGTGTATGTATGTGTGTGTTTGTATTTATGTATATACTGTATTTATGTATGTGTGTATCTGTATGCAGAGCCGTAATGTGTAAAAAGGGGACGCTGTATGCCGTAATGTGTAATAAGGGGGATACTGTCTGCCGTAATGTGTAAAAATGGAAATCTGTCCGCCGTAATGTGTAAAAGGGGCTCTACCTGGTGTAGTGGCGCTGCTGTGCGGCGTAGTTTGAATAATGGAGACTACTATAATATGTAATATGAATTGGTATTATTTTGTGGCCACACCCCTTCCCCATGAAGCCACGCCCCTAATCTACATACATGGAGGCCACCAATGCCCTCTCTTGCACACAGCACTAAAATGTCTAGTTACGGCACTGTCTGTGTGTAGGGCCGTAACTAGCGCTGCACAGGGTGTGTATGGGCAGAGAGTTCACATCCATAGGCTTACACGGATCTCCTGCAGCTCAGGGGCCCAAGAGGCCATGGTAACCCTCCGGCCCTGCATGTAAAGTATGGGAGGGCGCAAACGTATATTTCTCTAACGTCCTAGTGGATGCTGGGGACTCCGTAAGGACCATGGGGAATAGACGGGCTCCGCAGGAGACAGGGCACTTTAAGAAAGAATTAGGAATACTGGTGTGCACTGGCTCCTCCCTCTATGTCCCTCCTCCAGACCTCAGTTTGAATCTGTGCCCGCACGAGCTGGGTGCACTTTAGTGAGCTCTCCTGAGCTTGCTGAATAGAAAGTATTTTGTTAGGATTTTTTTATTTTCAGAGAGGTCTGCTGGCAACAGACTCTCTGCTACGTGGGACTGAGGGGAGAGAAGCAGACCTACTCACTGTGGATAGGTCATGCTTCTTAGGCTACTGGACACCATTAGCTCCAGAGGGATCGAACACAGGAACGCACCCTTGGTCGTCCGATCCCAGAGCCGCGCCGCCGTCCCCCTCGCAGAGCCAGAAGCCGGCGTGAGAAGCAAGAAGACTTCAAAAGCGGCGGCAGAAGACTCCAGTCTTTACATGAGGTAGCGCACAGCACTGCAGCTGTGCGCCATTGCTCCCACATTAAACCCACACACTCCGGTCACTGTAGGGTGCAGGGCGCAGGGGGGGGGGGGGGGGGGGGGCGCCCTGGGCAGCAATTAGAGACCTCTTGGCAAAGTGGGCATATATACAGTTGGGCACTGTATATATGCATGAGCCCCCGCCATTATTTTACACAAAATCGCGGGACAGAAGCCCGCCGCCGCTGGGGGGCGGGGCTTCTTCCTCAGTACTCACCAGCGCCATTTTCTCTCCACAGCTCCGCTGAGAGGAAGCTCCCCAGGCTCTCCCCTGCAGATTCATGGTAGAAAGAGGGTAAAAAGAGAGGGGGGGCACATAAATTTAGCGCAAAATCAGTATATACAGCAGCTACTGGGTAAACACTAAGTTACTGTGTAATTCCTGGGACATATAGCGCTGGGGTGTGTGCTGGCATACTCTCTCTCTGTCTCTCCAAAAGGCCTTGTGGGGGTTCTGTCCTCAAATAGAGCATCCCCTGTGTGTTAGGTGTGTCGGTACGCTTGTGTCGGCATGTTTGACGAGGAAGGCTATGTGGAAGCAGAGCAGGTACAAATGAATGTGGGATCGCCGCCGACGGCGCCGACGCCCGATTGGATGGATATGTGGAAGGTTTTAAATGATAATGTTAATTCCTTGCATAAAAGGTTGGATAAAGCTGAAGCCTTGGGACAGTCAGGGTCTCAACCCATGCCTGCTCCTACAGCGCAGAGGCCGTCAGGGTCTCAGAAGCACCCACTATCCCAAATTGTTGACACGGATATCGACACGGATTCTGACTCCAGTGTCGATGGCGATGATGCAAAGTTGCAGCCTAAAATGGCTAAAGCCATCCGCTACATGATTATAGCAATGAAGGATGTATTGCACATCTCGGAGGAAAACCCAGTCCCTGACAAGAGGGTTTATATGTTTGGGGAAAAAAGGCATGAGGTGACTTTTCCCCCTTCACATGAGTTAAATGAGTTATGTGAAAAAGCTTGGGAATCTCCAGATAGAAAAATGCAGATTTCCAAACGGTTGCTTATGGCGTATCCTTTCCCGCCAACGGACAGGTTACGCTGGGAATCCTCCCCTAGGGTAGAGACAAAGCTTTGACACGCTTATCTAAGAAGGTAGCCCTGCCGTCACAGGATACGGCCACCCTAAAAGATCCTGCGGATAGAAAGCAGGAAGGTATCCTGAAGTCCATTTATACAAATTCAGGTACCCTACTAAGGCCGGCAATTGCGTTGGCATGGATGTGTAGTGCTGTAGCAGCATGGACAGATACTTTACCTGAGGAACTTGATACCTTGAACAAGGATACTATATTACTGACCCTGGGGCATATAAAAGACGCGGTCCTATATATGAGAGATGCCCAGAGAGACATTAGCCTACTCGGCTCTAGAATAAATGCAATGTCGATTTCTGCCAGAAGGGTCCTGTGGACTCGGCAATGGACAGGTGATGCCGACTCAAAAAGGCACATGGAGGTTTTACCTTACAAGGGTGAGGAATTGTTTGGGGACGGTCTTTCGGACCTAGTTTCCACAGCTACGGCTGGGAAGTCAAATTTTTTGCCATATATTCCCTCACAACCTAAGAAAGCACCTTATTACCAAATGCAGTCCTTTCGATCACAAAGAGGCAAGAGAGCCCGAGGTGCGTCCTTTCTTGCCAGGGGCAGGGGTAGAGGGAAGAAGCTGCACAATACAGCTAGTTCCCAGGAACAGAAGTCCTCCCCGGCTTCCACTAAATCCACCGCATGACGCTGGAGCTCCACAGGTGGAGCCAGGATCGGTGGGGGCGCGTCTCCGAAATTTCAGCCACCAGTGGGTTCGCTCACGGGTGGATCCCTGGACTATACAGATTGTATCTCAGGGATACAAGCTGGAATTCGAAGTGATGCCCCCTCACCGTTACCTCAAATCGGCCCTGCCAGCTTCCCCCATAGAGAGGAAAATAGTGTTAGCGGCAATTCACAAATTATATCTCCAGCAGGTGGTGGTAAAGGTTCCCCTCCTTCAACAGGGAAGGGGTTACTATTCAACAATGTTTGTGGTACCGAAACCGGACGGTTCGGTCAGACCCATATTGAATTTAAAATCCCTGAACAGTTACCTGAAACGGTTCAAGTTCAAGATGGAATCGCTCAGAGCGGTCATTGCAAGCCTGGAAGAGGGGGATTGTATGGTGTCTCTGGACATAAAGGATGCTTTATCCACCTCATCAGGAGTACCTCAGATTTGTGGTACAGGACTGTCATTACCAATTCCAGACGTTGCCGTTTGGTCTGTCCACGGCACCGAGAATATTTACCAAGGTAATGGCAGAAATGATGGTGCTCCTGCGAAAGCAAGGAGTCACAATTATCCCATACTTGGACGATCTCCTCATAAAGGCGAGGTCCAGAGAGCAGTTGCTGATCAGCGTAGCACACTCTCGGGAAGTGTTGCAACAGCACGGCTGGATTCTGAATATTCCAAAGTCGCAGCTGATTCCTACGACGCGTCTGCCCTTCCTGGGCATGATTCTGGACACAGACCAGAAGAAGGTGTTTCTCCCGACGGAGAAGGCTCAGGAGCTCGTGACTCTGGTCAGAGACCTCTTAAAACCAAAACAGGTGTCGGTGCATCACTGCACGCGAGTCCTGGGAAAGATGGTGGCGTCATACGAGGCCATTCCCTTCGGCAGGTTCCATGCGAGGACCTTTCAGTGGGATCTGTTGGACAAGTGGTCCGGATCGCATCTTCAGATGCATCGGCTGATCACCCTATCCCCCAGGGCCAGGGTGTCTCTTATGTGGTGGCTGCAGAGTGCTCACCTTCTCGAGGTTGGCAGGTTCGGCATTCAGGACTGGGTCCTGGTGACCACGGATGCAAGCCTCCGAGGGTGGGGGGCAGTCACACAGGGAAGAAATTTCCAGGGTCTGTGGTCAAGTCAGGAGACTTGTCTGCACATCAATATCCTGGAACTAAGGGCCATATACAACGCCCTAAGTCAAGCGGAACCTCTGCTTCGCAACCATCCGGTGCTGATTCAGTCAGACAACATCACCGCAGTGGCTCATGTAAACCGCCAAGGCGGCACAAGGAGCAGGGTGGCGATGGCGGAAGCCCCCAGAATTCTTTGCTGGGCGGAGAATCACGTGCAAGCACTGTCAGCAGTGTTCATTCCGGGAGTGGACAACTGGGAAGCAGACTTCCTCAGCAGGCACGACCTCCACCCGGGAGAGTGGGGACTTCATCAAGAAGTCTTCACACAGATTACAAATCGATGGGAACTGCCACAGGTGGACATGATGGCATCCCGCCTCAACAAAAAGCTACAAATGTATTGCGCCAGGTCAAGAGACCCTCAGGCGATAGCTGTGGACGCACTAGTGACACCGTGGGTGTTCCAGTCGGTTTATGTGTTTCCTTCTCTTCCTCGCATACCCAAAGTGCTGAGAATCGTAAGAAAAAGAGGAGTGAGAACAATACTCATTGTTCCGGATTGGCCAAGAAGGACTTGGTATCCGGAACTACAAGAAATGCTCACAGAGGACCCATGGCCTCTGCCTCTCAGACAGGATCTGTTGCAACAGGGGCCCTGTCTGTTCCAAGACTTACCGTGGCTGCGTTTGACGGCATGGCGGTTGAACGCCGTATCCTAGCAGAAAAAGGCATTCCGGATGAGGTTATTCCTACGCTAATAAAGGCTAGGAAGGACGTGACGGCTAAACATTATCACCGTATATGGCGAAAATATGTTGCTTGGTGTGAGGCCAGGAATGCCCCTACAGAGGAATTCCAGCTGGGCCGTTTCCTTCACTTCCTACAGTCGGGAGTGACTTTGGGCTTAAAATTGGGGTCCATTAAGGTCCAGATTTCAGCCCTATCCATTTTCTTTCAAAAGGAACTGGCTTCTCTTCCTGAAGTTCAGACGTTTGTAAAGGGAGTGCTGCATATTCAGCCCCCTTTTGTGCCACCAGTGGCACCTTGGGATCTTTTTTTTTTTTTAAATTGTGTTTATTAAATAGAAGAAATGTAACACACATGTAATAATACAATATGAAACATTAAAGGCGGACAGTTGACACACCTGTCCGTTCATCACAGCGATATGTTTAATTGTAGAATACTGCAAAGCAAAGTAATTAATTCCCCAATGGTCATAAAGTATAGTACAATAATACATAACAGCTACGCCAAAGCGTGACAATGAGTGAGGGTGGAATGGTAAATATCCAATAGTGAGAGTCCCTTTTTAGAGAAACTAAAACGGTGGCAACCCATCAGTAAGAGTTGTTACATTATACCAAGTTGTTAATCTAACCACTTTACGGATATTCTCTTTGGTATCAATAGGCAATGTGAGTAAGAAAGGAAGCCAAATCTCAAAAAACCCAGCAGCACGGGATTCAACATCTAAAGCACATTCAGTCCAATCCATTTGGAATAGGAGTAATAAGCGGGGCAACATAAGAGAAATAGGGATATGGTCTTTTTGTATCCATTGGGACAGTATTGTTTTCTTTGCTGCAGCTGTGATGCGAGCCAGAAGCAGTCGTATACCTTTGGTTAGTACAGGGGCCCATGCCATTGTTAATGTAAATGGGATACCCAAGTTGGTCTTAATGTATAACTGTACTAGATCCCAGAATGATTGTATAACTGGGCAAGACCATAAACAATGTATAATATCAGCATCAGGGGATCGACATTTGAAACATAAGGAGTCATCTGCAGCCCCAGTAAGGAACCGCAGTCGAGGAGTATAATAAGCTCTGTGCAGAATTTTCAAATGCATCTCCGCATACGAGGAAGATACCAACTGTTTAGTGAGCAAATTAGACCATTTAATAATCGTGTGTATATCTACTCCCGCAAAGACATCTTTCCATTTAGCTATGCCCGTGGTGGTTTTAGTATAGTCAATCTTTCATCTGGTATAAATGTATATTAAAGATGTAGAGTGAGGGGAGTCTAGACATCGTCGTACTATTCCATCCAGTGGAAAAGCGAGATCAGTGGACTGTGAGTGGGCTAAAACAGATGTTGCAAAGCTACGCTTTTGAAAATACACAAAAAAAGGGAAGTGTAAAGTCGGGTATCTATCCCGTAATTGGGACAATGATAATACCGCTGAGCAGTCATCATTTAAGAATTGAAATAATGAGCGGAGTCCCTGGAGGTGCCAACTGTGTATAATCTCACCTGCCTCCCCTCCCTGAAAAGCCGGATTCCCTAATAAAGGCTGGAACAGGGAATGTGTCAGAGTGAGTTTAGAACGTTTTCTAATGTGATGCCATGCCTTGTAGGGAGCATATAATAATGGAATTGATTTTAAATCCTGCGATATGGAGGAATTCGGGAAATGTAATATCTTTAGCAAATCATGACTAGGGAACAAAGCCTGTTCTAGTTCCTTGTTAACAAAATTGTCCCCATCACCTATCCAGTCCAAGGCACATCTATAATTAGCCGCTAAAGAATAATCTTCCAGGCAGGGGAGATTGACTCCCCCAAGTGAGGGTGGTTGTTTTAATTTAAACAATGCAATTCGAGGACGTTTATTCGCCCATATAAATTTAGTAATGGCTTTATTTAATGTATGGATATCCTTTTTGGATAACAAGAATGGGAGCATCTGTATCGGATAAAGCAAACGCGGAAAAGACACCATTTTGTATAAATGGCACCTACTTAAATATGAGATCGGCAGGTGTTGCCACCTCGTAAAGTCCTCAATTATCCTATTAATGTAATAAGAAAAATTTAAAGAATACAATTCCGAGGGACTAGATGATACACGTATACCAAGATATGTTATATAGTTATGCGCTCATTTAAATGGGAAAGCACCATCCCATCCCCCCCTCGCATCTCCACCTAACGCCAGTGCCTCCGTCTTATCGAAATTAATCAAAAATCCTGATGTTGAAATTCCGCAAAGTAGTCAATAGTGAGGGAAAAGATGTTATAGGATCGCTGAAATATAGTAAAAGATCATCCGCAAAGGCAGATACTTTTATGGTATGAGAGCCCACTGCAATACCCTTCCAGGACTCTTCATTAATAAATGTGCGTATGAGCGGATCTAAAGCCAAATTAAATAACAATGGAGAGAGGGGGCAACCCTGTCTCGTCCCCCTATGTAGCTGAAATGAATTTGTATTTAACCCATTAATCGTAATAAATGCTTGAGGTGTGGCATATAAAGTTTTAAAAACATTGATAAACTCCGTACCAAAGTGTTGGGCCTGTAGGACTCGCAGTATATGAGACCAGGAGACGCGGTCAAATGCCTTATCGGCATCACAACTGACTATAAGGGCTTTTCGACACTCTGATTGATTTAAGCTATGTATCGCTGCCAACAAAGTACGTATATTATGTACTGAAGTTCTGTTTCGGACAAACCCATTTTGAGCAGGATGTAAAATTCGCTGCAAGATGGGCTGAAGTCGAAACGCTAATAATTTGGTAAATAGTTTCAAGTCCTGGTTCAGTAGGGAAATCGGCCTATAGGATTGTACATATTTAGGATCCTTTCCCGGTTTCGGAAAGACCACTATTCTAGCTTCATCGAAACCGGTCGGAGCCGGATTTCCTCGCAACAATGAATTAAAAAGAGCTAGCAGGTGTGGTGTCAAATGTGTAGTAAGCATTCGGTAGTACTCTGCCCCAAACCCGTCCGGACCAGGGGATTTCCCTTTTTTTAACAATTTGATTAGAGATAATAATTCCGATTCCTGGACCGGTGCCGTTAGAGACTCCCTCTCCTCCTCCGTTAGTACTGGTAATCCCGCCCTTTCCAAAAATCTCAGGAGGAGACTGATATAAAGTTTGGTAATAGCGTAAAAATTCCTCAGAGATAGCAGGAGTATCCATAACCGTAGAAGCAGGGTCAATATACAATTGAGTGATACGTGAAGGAGCAGAGCACGACCGAACTAAGTTTGCCAATAACCGGCCCGATTTATTGCCAGTTCTAAAAAACTTGTTCCTACGGATATCATGAGAGAAACTCGCCCGTTCGGTACATAGGGCATCATATTGCTGTTTAGCTGCAAGGTAGGCCTGGCGATTTTCAGGTGAGTAGTGTGAAACAAGTAAATTATAAGCTTTAGTTAAATTTTGACTAAGATCATTTAAGTGAATGTTAAGTGCCTTGCGTCTCCTGGAGACATACTCCATAATCTGGCCCCGTATTACCGGCTTCGAGGCGGCCCAAAACAGATTTATGTCCTCCGCATGTTCAATGTTATCAGTTTTGTAATTTAAAAATGCCTGTTCAAGATGCAGGCGAAAGTCTGAGGAGTTTTCCATATAGGCTGGAAACCTCCAGTTGTAGGATTGTGGTATAGGGGTGTCCAACTTTATAGTGAACCACACCGGAGCATGATCAGAAAGGAGAATGGGATCTATCTGGGAGTGTACTACCTGCTGCAAAAGGGCATCCGAAATCAACCAATAATCTAATCTGGATGAGGAGTGATGGGGATGTGAATAAAATGTATACTCACGAGAATCAGGATGTTGGCACCTCCAGGGATCGCATAATCCCATCGAGTTGGTCAATAGGGAAAGCGATGGGGGGGGGCGATCGAACCATGGGCGGTTGTAGAGATGGTTCTGTCTAATCCTGTCAATTGAACACAGTTAAAGTCCCTGCCCAAAATGACTGCGCCCTCTGCCCAGTCTTGTAACTTTGCATAGATATCTGTGAAAAAGTGGGCGTTAGTACCCGTGGGAGCATAGATATTAGCTAAGGTGTAAGGCAAACCATGTGCAGTCATTTTCAAAAACAGATACCTTCCCTCTGGGTCTATTAAGCAGTCACTAATATTGTAAACCAGAAATTTACTAAAAATAATCATGACCCCCCGTTGTTTAGATGTGTAAGATGCCGTTTTAAAGTCTCCTATCCATGAATCCCGTACCACATTAGGGTCAGAAATTTTCCAGTGTGTTTCCTGTAAGAAAACAATATCTGGCCGTAAACGTTTTAGGTGGTTCAGAATTTTCTTTCTCTTTATAGGAGAATTTAAGCCCTCCACATTCCAAGTAACTAGTTTAAGAGCTGTTTTTAACTTTTTAGGGGGATTAATAATTGCAGCCATTTAACCGATGCCAACCCTAGGCCAAATCATAAAATTAACCTCTCTCTTTAGGGAGCCCTTTCCCGTCCCAGCGAGCGGGGAAGGGGATAGTGAAAAAGTGACCAGTAGGGGGGAGTATAAACTTATCACAGTTAATAAGGATATATCACGTGTCAACCTCAATTAAAATTCCAACAATTACCATAAACCTTTTTAACATTATATGAACCCAGGAGGATTTCCGACTGGGTCGCATCCCAACAGAACATTGCAGGACACAATCATACCACGAGAACAATAGGGATTTCGAACCAGAGGGCCATCTAATACTAGAGCATTTTAAAAGCTGAGTAAAGATGATAAGAAAAAGAAGAAATGAGATCAGTGAGTCATAGACAAAGAATAAGAATAAGGAAAAGAGGGCAAGTGAGCCAAAGAGGAAAAAAGGAAGACTGAACTGAAGATTTTCTATAGGATGGTTGGTCCCGAAAAGAATCTAACAAATGCTACAAAACATCACATCATATCTAGGCACGAAACTACCTGAAATAGATCTAATACGTTTCAAATCAAATATGATCAACTGTAACCTGAATGTTCAAGAAATAGAAGATGACTTCACAAAGCAATTTTGTAGTGTCAATCCGCATCGTCCATCCTGGACGAGCGGGAAGAAGCTAAGGAATCCACAAAGTTACTTGCAGCTTGCGGAGTGTCAAAGAAGTAAGTTTTTCCTGAATGTGTGACCCTCAGTTTTGCAGGATATAGTAGTGCAAATCGAACCTCCATCTCAAACATGGTTTGCATACTGGGGAAAACTCTCGTCGCTTTGCAGCCACCATATATGAGAAGTCTTGAAAAAGAAGAATCTTGGATTCCTGGTATTTCAGAAAGGAACGTTTTCTATAGGCATCAAGCAGACGAACCTTATCAGCGTAATTTAAAAGCTTCATGATGACCGGTCTGGGCCTATCTTTGGCAGATTGTCGGTCTGGACCAATACGATGAACACGTTCAATCATCACTGATTCCGAGTCTAATACACATCCAAATTCCCTCGGCAGCCATTGAGATACCAGATTCATCAGTTCGTAAGGTTTGACCGATTCCGGGAGCCCTATAAGGCGCACATTACTTCTTCTGTTTCTGTTCTCTAAATCTTCGAGTTTCTCTTGCATGGACGTCACTATTTTATCCTGTTCCGAGAGGGCCGTTTTGGCTGTTGTTAAATCATCCTCAAGGTCTGAGATTCTTTGCTCTGCCTCCGACAAACGTTGGTCATGATGATTCAACTGAGTAAGGGCAGAATCCAATGAGTCCTTCAATGGAGCCAATTTTTGATCCAAGAGGGAGGCCAAGATGTCAGTGATCTCATGCGTTGTAAAGGATTTGGCAGAATCCGTTGTTGTAGTAAGTGATGAGCATCGCAATGGACTATTATTAGGACCAGATGCCGGTGACTGAGGGCTATCTGCAGGAATGTGGTCTCGGCCCCGGCCTTTATTCGCTTGTGAACCGCGGGGGTTTCTGGGAGTTTTAGCCATGTACTTATCCATTATGAGAAACTTATGGTGTAAATGGGTCCGTAGGGTATGATAAGGTATAAAAGGTGTAGGCAAACTTGTAGCTGCAATATAATTGCGCACCAGCTGGGGGAGCTCCCACTCTATGTATTAAGGATGGTCTGCTGTTTTTTAATAATATTTTTTTTTTTTATTATTTCCCCCCCCCTTTCTTTTCCTTTCCTTCTATAGCTGCACAAATAGGCCAGCCTGTGGTGTAGTTGAAAGGAGCCTCAGGACAAACGCTGCAGACCGGTCCAATGAGCAAAATAGACCCAGTAGCAATAGCCGCTTATATGTAGAAATCAAAGCCCCAGAGCGGGAGAGGCATAATGAGAAAAATAAAAATAAAACAGAAATAGAAATATAGCTGAAGGGCACACAGTATGGGAAGACAGAACACTCGTCTGTCCTTACCCGCTTACTTCAGCTACAAAGCTTGAAAGGCAGGAGAATGGTGGAATTGCAGGCTGTTCCAGTAGTGTTTCCCACACTTAAGATGGCCGCCGGGTGATGCACTGCCCAGGGAAGCAACCTCAGGGATCCGGTGTGTGGGCTCCGTGCTTGCAGGAAGAATGCTGGCTGTGTGCAGGGGGAGGCCAGGACCTGGATCGCCAGGTAACACACGCCGGGGAGCAGGAGAGGCAGCGCTTCAGTCGCGGGCACGAACGGGGCGGGAAGCTCCGCTCCGTCGCCTTGGCAACCCGCGGCCGGCGCCCAGCGCACTAGAGGTCCCGGCTTTGTGGAGGTAAGAGGGCCGCAACCCGCAAGGACGCTCTGAGCGTCCCCTGGCTCCGCAACCCGCCTCCTCCAGTCCCCCGTCCGCAGCAGAGGGGCAACAGGTGGCGTGGAAGAACCTGGTGGGCCAAACGGCAGGGTATATTTTCTTTTTAAGGACGTCGTGCAGGAGCCGATCCAAGGCACGTCCTTCTCCCTAGCCCGCCAAGCCACGCCCCGCACCTTGGGATCTTAACGTGGTGTTGAGTTTCCTGAAATCACACTGGTTTGAGCCACTTAAAACCGTGGAGGTAAAATATCTCACGTGGAAGGTGGTCATGCTATTGGCCTTAGCTTTGGCTAGGCATGTGTCAGAATTGGCGGCTTTGTCACATAAAAGCCCCTATCTGGTTTTCCATATGGACAGGGCAGAATTACGGACTTGTCCGCAATTTCTGCCAAAAGTGGTGTCCTCTTTTCATTTGAACCAACCTATTGTGGTGCCTGCGGCTACTCGTGACTTGGAGGATTCCACGTTACTAGATGTAGTCAGGGCTTTGAAGGTTTATGTAGCCAGAACGGCTGGAGTCAGGAAAACTGAGTCGCTGTTTATCCTGTATGCATCCAACAAGCTGGGTGCTCCTGCTTCAAAGCAAACTATTGCTCGCTGGATCTGTAACACGATTCAGCAGGCTCATTCTGCGGCTGGATTGCCGCCTCCAAAATCAGTAAAAGCCCATTCCACAAGGAAGGTGGGCTCTTCTTGGGTGGCTGCCCGAGGGGTCTCGGCATTACAGCTGTGCCGAGCGGCTACTTGGTCGGGTTCAAACACTTTTGCAAAGTTCTACAAGTTTGATACCCTGGCTGAGGAGGACCTTGTGTTTGCTCATTCGGTGCTGGAGAGTCATCCGCACTCTCCCGCCCGTTTGGGAGCTTTGGTATAATCCCCATGGTCCTTACGGAGTCCCCAGCATCCACTAGGACGTTAGAGAAAATAAGATTTTACTTACCGGTAAATCTATTTCTCGTAGTCCGTAGTGGATGCTGGGCGCCCGTCCCAAGTGCGGACTTCTTCTGCAATACTTGTATATAGTTATTGCTTAAATAAGGGTTATGCTATGGTTGCATCAGGTTTATCTGGTGCTCTGTTCTTGTTCATACTGTTAACTGGGTAAGTTTATCACGAGTTATACGGTGTGATTGGTGTGGCTGGTATGAGTCTTACCCTGGATTCCAAAATCCTTTCCTTGTACTGTCAGCTCTTCCGGGCACAGTTTCCTTAACTGAGGTCTGGAGGAGGGACATAGAGGGAGGAGCCAGTGCACACCAGTATTCCTGATTCTTTTTTATAGTGCCCTGTCTCCTGCGGAGCCCGTCTATTCCCCATGGTTCATACGGAGTCCCTAGCATCCACTACGGACTACGAGAAATAGATTTACCGGTAAGTAAAATTTTATTTTTGCAGGAGGGCGCCGAACACCCTAGCACCGGCCCTGATAAAGAGACTACTCTAGATGTTGTTTAACTCAATATTTTAATTTAGACCCAAAGGGAACAAGGTGTACAAATTGCATTTCCAGTATGCTTCCCTTTTACATACGTGGTTATATCTGTCCCCACCTCTAAATGTCTTGTTAATGTGTTCATCCCCCTGAACAGATAGGACACCACAGTCTCCTCCATGCATTGAATTAACATGCCTGAGTACTAGAGATGAGCGGGTTCAGTTCCTCGGAATCCGAACCCGCCCGAACTTCAGATTTTTTTACACAGGGCCGAGCGACTCGGATCTTCCCGCCTTGCTTGGTTAACCCGAGCGCGCCCGAACGTCATCATCCCGCTGTCGGATTCTCGCGAGGCTCGGATTCTATCGCGAGACTCGGATTCTATATAAGGAGCCGCGCGTCGCCGCCATTTTCACACGTGCATTGAGATTGATAGGGAGAGGACGTGGCTGGCGTCCTCTCCGTTTAGAGTGACTAGAGTACTAGAGAGAGACACAAATTTTGGGGAGCATATAGGAGGAGTACTACTTGCTGCTGATAGTGCGACCAGTGACCAGTGCCACCAGTTTAATTAATCCGTTCTCTGCCTGAAAAAAAACGATACACAGTGTGACACAGTCACACATACCATATCTGTGCTCAGCCCAGTGTGCTGCATCATATACTGTATATCATTATCTGACTGCTGAGTGCTCACTGCTCACACAGCTTAATTGTGGGGGAGACTGGGGAGCAGTTATAGCAGGAGTACATTTAAGTACAGTGCACACTTTTGCTGCCAGAGTGCCACTGCCAGTGTGACTGACCAGTGACCACTGACCACCAGTATTGTGATTGTCTGCTGACCACCAGTATATTGTGATTGTCTGCCTGAAAAAGTTAAACACTCGTCGTGTGGTGTTTTTATAAACGCATTCTGCAGACAGTGTCCAGCAGGTCCGTCATTACATAATATATACCTGTCCGGCTGCAGTACTAGTGTGATATATATATATATTTTAATTTGATCTCATTATCATCCAGTCTATATTAGCAGCAGACACAGTACGGTAGTCCACGGCTGTAGCTACCTCTGTGTCGGCAGTCGCTCGTCCATCCATAATTGTATACCACCTACCCGTGGTTTTTTTTTTCTATCTTCTTGATACTAGTAGCTTACTTTAGGAGTCTGCAGTGCTGACAGACAGTGTCCAGCAGGTCCGTCATTACATAATATATACCTGTCCGGCTGCAGTACTAGTGTGATATATATATATATTTTAATTTTATCTCATTATCATCCAGTCTATATTAGCAGCAGACACAGTACGGTAGTCCACGGCTGTAGCTACCTCTGTGTCGGCAGTCGCTCGTCCATCCATAATTGTATACCACCTACCCGTGGTTTTTTTTTTCTATCTTCTTGATACTAGTAGCTTACTTTAGGAGTCTGCAGTGCTGACAGACAGTGTCCAGCAGGTCCGTCATTACATAATATATACCTGTCCGGCTGCAGTACTAGTGTGATATATATATATATATTTTAATTTTATCTCATTATCATCCAGTCTATATTAGCAGCAGACACAGTACGGTAGTCCACGGCTGTAGCTACCTCTGTGTCGGCAGTCGCTCGTCCATCCATAATTGTATACCACCTACCCGTGGTTTTTTTTTTTCTATCTTCTTGATACTAGTAGCTTACTTTAGGAGTCTGCAGTGCTGACAGACAGTGTCCAGCAGGTCCGTCATTACATAATATATACCTGTCCGGCTGCAGTACTAGTGTGATATATATATATATATTTTAATTTTATCTCATTATCATCCAGTCTATATTAGCAGCAGACACAGTACGGTAGTCCACGGCTGTAGCTACCTCTGTGTCGGCAGTCGCTCGTCCATCCATAATTGTATACCACCTACCCGTGGTTTTTTTTTTCTATCTTCTTGATACTAGTAGCTTACTTTAGGAGTCTGCAGTGCTGACAGACAGTGTCCAGCAGGTCCGTCATTACATAATATATACCTGTCCGGCTGCAGTACTAGTGTGATATATATATATATATATATTAATTTTATCTCATTATCATCCAGTCTATATTAGCAGCAGACACAGTACGGTAGTCCACGGCTGTAGCTACCTCTGTGTCGGCAGTCGCTCGTCCATCCATAATTGTATACCACCTACCCGTGGTTTTTTTTTTTTCTATCTTCTTGATACTAGTAGCTTACTTTAGGAGTCTGCAGTGCTGACAGACAGTGTCCAGCAGGTCCGTCATTACATAATATATACCTGTCCGGCTGCAGTACTAGTGTGATATATATATATATTTAAATTTTATCTCATTATCATCCAGTCTATATTAGCAGCAGACACAGTACGGTAGTCCACGGCTGTAGCTACCTCTGTGTCGGCAGTCGCTCGTCCATCCATAATTGTATACCACCTACCCATGGGTTTTTTTTTTCTATCTTCTTGATACTAGTAGCTTACTTTAGGAGTCTGCAGTGCTGACAGACAGTGTCCAGCAGGTCCGTCATTACATAATATATACCTGTCCGGCTGCAGTACTAGTGTGATATATATATATATTTAAATTTTATCTCATTATCATCCAGTCTATATTAGCAGCAGACACAGTACGGTAGTCCACGGCTGTAGCTACCTCTGTGTCGGCAGTCGCTCGTCCATCCATAAGTATACTAGTATCCATCCATCTCCATTGTTTACCTGAGGTGCCTTTTAGTTGTGCCTATTAAAATATGGAGAACAAAAATGTTGAGGTTCCAAAAATAGGGAAAGATCAAGATCGACTTCCACCTCGTGCTGAAGCTGCTGCCACTAGTCATGGCCGAGACGATGAAATGCCAGCAACGTCGTCTGCCAAGGCCGATGCCCAATGTCATAGTACAGAGCATGTAAAATCCAAAACACCAAATATCAGTAAAAAAAGGACTCAAAAATCTAAAATAAAATTGTCGGAGGAGAAGCGTAAACTTGCCAATATGCCATTTACCACACGGAGTGGCAAGGAACGGCTGAGGCCCTGGCCTATGTTCATGGCTAGTGGTTCAGCTTCACATGAGGATGGAAGCACTCAGCCTCTCGCTAGAAAAATGAAAAGACTCAAGCTGGCAAAAGCACAGCAAAGAACTGTGCGTTCTTCGAAATCCCAAATCCACAAGGAGAGTCCAATTGTGTCGGTTGCGATGCCTGACCTTCCCAACACTGGACGTGAAGAGCATGCACCTTCCACCATTTGCACGCCCCCTGCAAGTGCTGGAAGGAGCACCCGCAGTCCAGTTCCTGATAGTCAGATTGAAGATGTCAGTGTTGAAGTACACCAGGATGAGGAGGATATGGGTGTTGCTGGCGCTGGGGAGGAAATTGACAAGGAGGATTCTGATGGTGAGGTGGTTTGTTTAAGTCAGGCACCCGGGGAGACACCTGTTGTCCGTGGGAGGAATATGGCCATTGACATGCCTGGTGAAAATACCAAAAAAATCAGCTCTTTGGTGTGGAAGTATTTCACCAGAAATGCGGACAACATTTGTCAAGCCGTGTGTTGCCTTTGTCAAGCTGTAATAAGTAGGGGTAAGGACGTTAACCACCTCGGAACATCCTCCCTTATACGTCACCTGCAGCGCATTCATAATAAGTCAGTGACAAGTTCAAAAACTTTGGGCGACAGCGGAAGCAGTCCACTGACCAGTAAATCCCTTCCTCTTGTAACCAAGCTCACGCAAACCACCCCACCAACTCCCTCAGTGTCAATTTCCTCCTTCCCCAGGAATGCCAATAGTCCTGCAGGCCATGTCACTGGCAATTCTGACGAGTCCTCTCCTGCCTGGGATTCCTCCGATGCATCCTTGCGTGTAACGCCTACTGCTGCTGGCGCTGCTGTTGTTGCTGCTGGGAGTCGATGGTCATCCCAGAGGGGAAGTCGGAAGACCACTTGTACTACTTCCAGTAAGCAATTGACTGTCCAACAGTCCTTTGCGAGGAAGATGAAATATCACAGCAGTCATCCTGTTGCAAAGCGGATAACTGAGGCCTTGACAACTATGTTGGTGTTAGACGTGCGTCCGGTATCCGCCGTTAGTTCACAGGGAACTAGACAATTTCTTGAGGTAGTGTACCCCCGTTACCAAATACCATCTAGGTTCCACTTCTCTAGGCAGGCGATACCGAGAATGTACACGGACGTCAGAAAAAGACTCACCAGTGTCCTAAAAAATGCAGTTGTACCCAATGTCCACTTAACCACGGACATGTGGACAAGTGGAGCAGGGCAGGGTCAGGACTATATGACTGTGACAGCGCACTGGGTAGATGTATGGACTCCCGCCGCAAGAACAGCAGCGGCGGCACCAGTAGCAGCATCTCGCAAACGCCAACTCTTTCCTAGGCAGGCTACGCTTTGTATCACCGGTTTCCAGAATACGCACACAGCTGAAAACCTCTTACGGCAACTGAGGAAGATCATCGCGGAATGGCTTACCCCAATTGGACTCTCCTGTGGATTTGTGGCATCGGACAACGCCAGCAATATTGTGTGTGCATTAAATATGGGCAAATTCCAGCACGTCCCATGTTTTGCACATACCTTGAATTTGGTGGTGCAGAATTTTTTAAAAAACGAGAGGGGCGTGCAAGAGATGCTGTCGGTGGCCAGAAGAATTGCGGGACACTTTCGGCGTACAGGCACCACGTACAGAAGACTGGAGCACCACCAAAAACGCCTGAACCTGCCCTGCCATCATCTGAAGCAAGAAGTGGTAACGAGGTGGAATTCAACCCTATATATGCTTCAGAGGTTGGAGGAGCAGCAAAAGGCCATTCAAGCCTATACAATTGAGCACGATATAGGAGGTGGAATGCACCTGTCTCAAGCGCAGTGGAGAATGATTTCAACGTTGTGCAAGGTTCTGCTGCCCTTTGAACTTGCCACACGTGAAGTCAGTTCAGACACTGCCAGCCTGAGTCAGGTCATTCCCCTCATCAGGCTTTTGCAGAAGAAGCTGGAGACATTGAAGGAGGAGCTAACACGGAGCGATTCCGCTAGGCATGTGGGACTTGTGGATGGAGCCCTTAATTCGCTTAACAAGGATTCACGGGTGGTCAATCTGTTGAAATCAGATCACTACATTTTGGCCACCGTGCTCGATCCTAGATTTAAAACCTACCTTGGATCTCTCTTTCCGGCAGACACAAGTCTGCTGGGGTTCAAAGACCTGCTGGTGAGAAAATTGTCAAGTCAAGCGGAACGCGACCTGTCAACATCTCCTCCTTCACATTCTCCCGCAACTGGGGGTGCGAGGAAAAGGCTCAGAATTCCGAGCCCACCCGCTGGCGGTGATGCAGGGCAGTCTGGAGCGACTGCTGATGCTGACATCTGGTCCGGACTGAAGGACCTGCCAACGATTACGGACATGTCGTCTACTGTCACTGCATATGATTCTCTCACCATTGAAAGAATGGTGGAGGATTATATGAGTGACCGCATCCAAGTAGGCACGTCAGACAGTCCGTACTTATACTGGCAGGAAAAAGAGGCAATTTGGAGGCCCTTGCACAAACTGGCTTTATTCTACCTAAGTTGCCCTCCCACAAGTGTGTACTCCGAAAGAGTGTTTAGTGCCGCCGCTCACCTTGTCAGCAATCGGCGTACGAGGTTACTTCCAGAAAATGTGGAGAAGATGATGTTCATTAAAATGAATTATAATCAATTCCTCCGTGGAGACATTGACCAGCAGCAATTGCCTCCACAAAGTACACAGGGAGCTGAGATGGTGGATTCCAGTGGGGACGAATTGATAATCTGTGAGGAGGGGGATGTACACGGTGATATATCGGAGGATGATGATGAGGTGGACATCTTGCCTCTGTAGAGCCAGTTTGTGCAAGGAGAGATTAATTGCTTCTTTTTTGGTGGGGGTCCAAACCAACCCGTCATTTCAGTCACAGTCGTGTGGCAGACCCTGTCACTGAAATGATGGGTTGGTTAAAGTGTGCATGTCCTGTTTATACAACATAAGGGTGGGTGGGAGGGCCCAAGGACAATTCCATCTTGCACCTCTTTTTTCTTTAATTTTTCTTTGCGTCATGTGCTGTTTGGGGAGTGTTTTTTTGAAGGGCCATCCTGCGTGACACTGCAGTGACACTCCAAGATGGGCCAGGTGTTTGTGTCGGCCACTAGGGTCGCTTATCTTACTCACACAGCTACCTCATTGCGCCTCTTTTTTTCTTTGCGTCATGTGCTGTTTGGGGAGTGTTTTTTGGAAGGGCCATCCTGCGTGACACTGCAGTGCCACTCCTAGATGGGCCAGGTGTTTGTGTCGGCCACTAGGGTCGCTTACCTTACTCACACAGCTACCTCATTGCGCCTCTTTTTTTCTTTGCGTCATGTGCTGTTTGAGGAGTGTTTTTTGGAAGGGCCATCCTGCGTGACACTGCAGTGCCACTCCTAGATGGGCCAGGTGTTTGTGTCGGCCACTAGGGTCGCTTACCTTACTCACACAGCTACCTCATTGCGCCTCTTTTTTTCTTTGCGTCATGTGCTGTTTGGGGAGTGTTTTTTGGAAGGGCCATCCTGCGTGACACTGCAGTGCCACTCCTAGATGGGCCAGGTGTTTGTGTCGGCCACTAGGGTCGCTTATCTTACTCACACAGCTACCTCATTGCGCCTCTTTTTTTCTTTGTGTCATGTGCTGTTTGGGGAGTGTTTTTTGGAAGGGCCATCCTGCGTGACACTGCAGTGCCACTCCTAGATGGGCCAGGTGTTTGTGTCGGCCACTAGGGTCGCTTACCTTACTCACCCAGCTACCTCATTGCGCCTCTTTTTTTCTTTGCGTCATGTGCTGTTTGGGGAGTGTTTTTTGGAAGGGCCATCCTGCGTGACACTGCAGTGCCACTCCTAGATGGGCCAGGTGTTTGTGTCGGCCACTAGGGTCGCTTACCTTACTCACACAGCTACCTCATTGCGCCTCTTTTTTTCTTTGCGTCATGTGCTGTTTGGGGAGTGTTTTTTGGAAGGGCCATCCTGCGTGACACTGCAGTGCCACTCCTAGATGGGCCAGGTGTTTGTGTCGGCCACTAGGGTCGCTTATCTTACTCACACAGCTACCTCATTGCGCCTCTTTTTTTCTTTGCGTCATGTGCTGTTTGGGGAGTGTTTTTTGGAAGGGCCATCCTGCGTGACACTGCAGTGCCACTCCTAGATGGGCCAGGTGTTTGTGTCGGCCACTAGGGTCGCTTACCTTACTCACACAGCTACCTCATTGCGCCTCTTTTTTTCTTTGCGTCATGTGCTGTTTGGGGAGTGTTTTTTGGAAGGGCCATCCTGCGTGACACTGCAGTGCCACTCCTAGATGGGCCAGGTGTTTGTGTCGGCCACTAGGGTCGCTTACCTTACTCACACAGCTACCTCATTGCGCCTCTTTTTTTCTTTGCGTCATGTGCTGTTTGGGGAGTGTTTTTTGGAAGGGCCATCCTGCGTGACACTGCAGTGCCACTCCTAGATGGGCCAGGTGTTTGTGTCGGCCACTAGGGTCGCTTATCTTACTCACACAGCTACCTCATTGCGCCTCTTTTTTTCTTTGCGTCATGTGCTGTTTGGGGAGTGTTTTTTTTGGAAGGGCCATCCTGCGTGACACTGCAGTGCCACTCCTAGATGGGCCAGGTGTTTGTGTCGGCCACTAGGGTCGCTTAGCTTAGTCATCCAGCGACCTCGGTGCAAATTTTAGGACTAAAAATAATATTGTGAGGTATGAGGTGTTCAGAATAGACTGAAAATGAGTGGAAATTATGGTTTTTGAGGTTAATAATACTTTGGGATCAAAATGACCCCCAAATTCTATGATTTAAGCTGTTTTTTAGTGTTTTTTGAAAAAAACACCCGAATTCAAAACACACCCGAATCCGACAAAAAAAATTCGGTGAGGTTTTGCCAAAACGCGGTCGAACCCAAAACACGGCCGCGGAACCGAACCCAAAACCAAAACACAAAACCCGAAAAATTTCAAGTGCACATCTCTACTGAGTACGCTATGATTAACAGACTTCCTAAGAATTAATCTTCTGTGTTCCAAAAACCTAGTGTTTAGTGAACGAATAGTTCTGCCAACATATAAAATTCCAAAAGCAGTATTTAGAAAAAAGAAGACTATAGAGGGTACTACTGGCGCTATGTCCTTGTAGATGACCCCTTATTTTGAGGGGTAGTAATAACCTTACTCATAAACCATTGGGTTAGTATCCACATAAAACTGGTATATGAAGGTTAAAAATGTATTAGTACATCATATTAAAAACACATGAATGAAACACATTAAAATACAAATACAAATTCATATCCAAAAAAGATGAACCATAGATCCGTGCACATGAAAATCTACAGCAGTGATTTTCAACCTTTTTTTACTCGCTGCACACCGAACAATATTTTAAAATTGCCAAGGCACACCATCAGTTCCCCACAGAAAAAAAACAAAAAACACACATTGGCCCTCATAGTAAAAAAAAATCTACACATACATTGGCCTACACAGAAAAAAGCAATCACATTGCTCCCCACATAAATCATATTGCTCCCTACATAAATCCTATTGCTCCCCACATGAATTATTCACATTGTTCCCCCCCCCCATAAATCCATAAATCCTTATTCTCCCCACATAAATCCTATTATACCCCACAGGGGAACTAAAATAACAAATATTAGCCCCTACCGGTCAGCTGTCCTCCTCCCTGTCCCTCAGTGGCGGGGATTGTTCAAAGTGGAGTGTTGCGAATACTGAGCAGTGGGCGGTCGGGCAGGTGTGGATGTGGGTGGGCAAGGAAAGCTGTGTATGCAGGCAGGAACTGGAAGATGTGTGTGAAGGCGGGTGGCCTGGCTGGGTGGTGAGACGCGGCGGCCGTGACCTATGATATCACACTGCTGCGTCTTCAAGGCATACGTCACGGCCGGAGCACGACTGATCCTCTAAGAAGAGCCTGGTCCAACAGTTTACTCTGAAGGTGCAGGAAGATGCTCTGGCTCTGCGGCACACCTTGCAACTGGTCGTGGCACACTAGTGTGCCATGGCACACTGGTTGAAAAAGCCTGATCTAGTGTTCAAATAAAGTGACTGGTGCATATGCAGGGAAGGAGATCTCTCACCATGTCCCAAGGGTGCAGTGGGCTAGCTTGTTAGTTAGCAAAATGGATCCATTCTTGAAAAAGGCCTACGTAAGGACTGAAACGCGTTGTTTGGATGGAGGAGTTGTCTGCAGAGGGGGTGTGGCCTGCCACCTCATTGGTTTGACTAACCATTAGAGAGTGCAACGTCTGGGCCCCTTCATAAATATATACAGCAAATTCAGCTGCTGCATACATGATAATGTACCAGATTAATAACAGCAGAGCACTGTAGAAAATACACCATAGTCCAGTATAAGGTAACATATGTATAATGTATAATTCAAGTGCACAGTCTGGAACCTTACCCTTAGAGCAGGAGGTGGGGGGACCCAGGCAGTAGGGCCCACCAGTGGTTTCCCCTGCACCCCTGTGGGCCAGTCCAAGCCTGGTTACATATGGAAAGACTCTGTTGACTATATGCTGATAACATCTCTTGCGGTGGTGCCAGGCCATTCAGCCTTGGACCCAGGGCCGGACTGGCCATCTGGCCGATGACCAGATGGGCCGGTCTGACTGCTTGCCTGCACGAGTAGCCCCGCACCCCTTTCAAAACTCCCAGCGCTACGTCTGGCCGCTGCACTCTGGAGAAAAGTGCAGCTGCTCTCCTCTTCCCTCCCACCTTCCCAGAATGCAAGTGTGAGCGCGACGTCATCGCGCTCGGCCGCACAACATTCTGGGAGCAACCGCGGTAGTGAGGAGCAAGAAGGAGCGAGGACAAGAACAAGGAGAAGCAGCAGCTCCAGCATGGTGGCACGCCGCTGCCCACCTACATACGGCCACTCGAGCCCACCCGCCTGCCTGAGCCCCTGTCCGTGGATCCCGGCCCCTGCAGCAGTACAGCAGACAGCTGCAGCATCAGCACTGCAAGGAGAGTGCTGCGGCTGCCCCCCTGGCCAGGGTGAGTGTGGTTGTATAAATGCCCTAGTTGACTCTCACACACACACACTCACTCTCTCTCTCTCTCTGTGTCCTCATCCCCTCTCCCTTTTTGTCCTCATCCTTTTCTCTTTCTCTCTCCTCATCCCTTCACTCTTTCTCACCCCCTCTATTTGTCCTCATCCCTTCTCTCTCTCGTCCTCACCCCTCTCTCTCTCTTGTCTGCGCAGCCGCTCCTGATTGGCTGCTGGTCCGTGGCAGATTTGAAATAGTAGCACCGCGGTCATAGGGGCCGCACTGCAGTTGACTATATGCTGATAACATCTCTTGCGGTGGTGCCAGGCCATTCAGCCTTGGACCCAGGACCGGACTGGCCTCCTACGTTGCACCGCTGCCGCCGTCTGCCTCCTCCACTGCATCGGCGCTGCCCTCAGCCTCCGTGTGCTATAATGTGAATTTTGGCTAATTCCGTGTGCTATAATGTGAATTTTGGCTCATTCCGTGAGCTAGAATGTGAATTTCGGCTCATACCGTGTGCTATAATGTGAATTTTGGCTCATACCGTATGCCATAATGTGAATTTTGGCTCATTCCGTGTGCTATATTGTGAATTTCGGCTCATTCCGTGTGGTATAATGTGAAAGGGGCATCAGTACTAGATAGTATAAGGGGTCCTGCTATTGTGGTGCATAATGTGTATAAGGGGTATATGGTGTGGTAAACTACACTAAAGGACCTGCCCCCTTTTAAATGGCCACACCCTTTTCCTGGGGCGCGGCGCCTTCGGCGTGCGCTTAGTTACAACCTTTACTTTTCCATACCCCCACTTCAACATTTCCACTTCAACCACTGGTTGTGTGTATTTTAATAGAGAATGATGTACACTTGTATTTTGTTATAATATTAATTATATTTGTAGGAGTATAGACTAAGAAGTAGGAGGTGTCAGGAATAGTAAGGGGAGGAGTCAAATGCTGACACCGAGGTGGGCCTGTGTGCTTCCAAAATGGCAGGGCCTATTTTTAGTCCCAGTCCGGCCCTGCTTGGACCACTTTTGCTAATTAACAAGCTAGCCCACTGCACCCTTGGGACATGGTGAGAGATCTCCTTCCCTGCATATGCACCAGTCACTTTATTTGAACACTGTAGATTTTCATGTGCACAGATATATTGTTCATCTTTTTTGGATATGAATTTGTATTTTAATGTGTTTCATTCATGTGTTTTTATTATGATGTACTAATCATTTTTTAACCTTCATATACCAGTTTTATGTGGATACTATCCCAGTGGTTTATGAGTAAGGTTATAACTACCCCTCAAAATAAGGGGTCATCTATAAGGACATAGCGCCAGTGGTACCCTCTATATTCTTTTTTTTCTGCATTATAAGGGAACTGGTGTTTTTCCCCCCCATTTAGTGGAGTACCAAGGCAGCTTTTTCCTTTTTACTGTGCAGCACTTAGATCGTATAACCATTTTGCTTGTTCAAAAGCAGTATTTACCCTGAATAGAAAAAATATAAATGTATTTGCTTCTCTTGCATGGCAACATGGTTTGTTCCAGACAAAAAGTTACTTTTTTCTTCTTCTTTTCTGCTTTAATTACAAACATGGATAAGAAAATGCTTACTTTTAGGAAGAAGAAAGCTCTTTAGAAATAGTGGTTCACTAGGATCATAGGCAGCATAACAAAGAAGTGAACAATTCATATGCATTATATTATAACTAAACAGCTCTCTCTCTCTCCATACAGTATGTATGTTTTGTAAGATATATATATATACACACACACACACACACACACACACACACACACACACACACACACACACACACACACACAACTCCTCGCTATGGCACTCCAAGGACTCCAGTATAGTTATTGTGACCGGTGCCCTCCTCGATGCAACCTCCACGGCTGCACGCTATCTAGCTCTCCAATGGCGGCACTCGGACATAATTCACTAAAAACGACAGTAGTCGGCTAGTAGTGGGAAACATTTCAGCGCCGTATAGCGCTTTTAGGCTTGATAGTAGCGCTATACAGCACTGAAACATTGCTCACTACTAGCCGACTACTGTCGTTTTTAGTGAATTATTTTGGAGAGCTATATATATATATACATATACATATACATATACATACATACATACATAAATATAGTCAAGTGATTTATAGTTATTTACCAGGAGTTTGTAATTTCTGAGGTCTCTGTAAGGATTTCTATGGTGAGATTATTTTGCCATCTAGTGGTCATTCAACAGATTACCATGATATACCTGTAACAATAACAAAGCATTGCAGTGGTGCGTACACACTATGCAATATCGCACACGATCCGGCTGATATTGGTCGGTTCATTGAGATATTATATGGTGTGTACGCACTATACAGGAAACGATCCGCACTCCTGCGCGACGTATCCTGCTTCGCAGGTCCGACGTGCGATATTGCTTATGAGGGCCATGCTGCTGAATGCAGTATAGCCCCGCTCCTCTCCCCCTGTTGCAGCCAACATCCGCAAGTGTGTATGCACTTGGTGATCTTGTATCCCATTGCAGATGACATCGCATGGTTTGCGATGTTGTCCTAATGTGTACGGAGCTTAGGTTGATACTTAACTTTAATTGTATTTCCAATCTTCCTAATACACAGAGAACCAAGTAGTTCTCTCTTTGTGTATAGATTCCTTAAAAGTAAGTTATATTCATTCTTTTTGCCCCTGTGAACTAAATTCATTGAGGAAGTTTGTTATCTGAATTTGCCTCTCTCAGTAGTAAGACTGTATTCCTGTAGCATCATAAACTGTAAATTATATCACTATTGGCTCATTAACTTCTTAATCTGTAATTTACTTTACCTTCTCCTTTGGTTATTTATTAATAGAGTGATGCAGATCTAAACCGCTGATGTGCTTTCTGCTTGTGTATTTTCCATAGGCTCTTTACTTGGAATTAAATGGTCCATTTACTAAGCTTTGGATGGAGATAAAGTGGACAGAGATAACATTCTAGCTAACCAGCTCCTAACTGTACTTTTCCAAATACAGCCTGTGACGTGGGAGTTAGGAGCTGATTGGCTGGTACTTTATCTCCAGCGACTTTATCTCCATCCAAGGCTTAGTAAATAGACCCATAGGCGTCTTACAGTTAGGCAGTGTGAATAACAAATTTGTGGTGAGGTGCACCATAGACAATTACAACACTACAGGGCATAGCCAGGCCCCTCTGGAGGCCATGCTGCCTGATTTACCCAGGCTCGCCAGATGTCTTGGCAATAGTGCTTAATGGTTCCACATTACCTGCATCTGGTTTTGTCCACAATTAGTTGGGTTTTATTGACCTTGAGCTTGTGTTTGTGTTTGGGGGATTCTGCTTGGGAAACCTCAGCCTTTGACACAGTTGTGGCTGGAGTCACTGTTGTTCAGGTGTATAGACAGCGTGTAGAGTAAAAAACCTTTGGCGCTACAGGATGATGATTCAAATGAAAGGTATGCGAGTAGAGAGAGCACCACTTTCCGTCAAACTCAAAAGTGACAGGTGGGCTACGCCCACAATTAGGCAAACCACGCCCTGACCACGCCTCTAATTATGCAAATCGCGCCCTAATCACGCCCCTAATCACTCCTCCAACACTCCCACTTTTCCTCCCCTTCTGATGTTGTTTTATAGGAAATAAGCTTACAAAAGGAGTTATAAGCGTAGTTTAATCATTGAAAAGCCTCCTGTTTATTAACTGTTAGATGATGCAGCAATGTATATTATTTCCAGTTGATTTGTGTGTTGTTAACTCTTAGTTGCACCAGTAAATGTTATATCCAATTGATTTATAAAATAAGCCTGCAAGCTATGAGCTTTGTTACAGATAGCTGACCTATTAATGGCAGGGCAAACAGACGTATGTGTGCATTAAGAGTTCACTATATGTGTATTTTAAGCTATGGTGTTTGTGACAGATTAGTAAATTAATGACCGGTACAAATAGATGTGTCATTTGTTTTAATTAGTAGTTGACATAGATGTCTAGGATGTCCTTACGTTGTTTACGTTGTTACAGACAGATTAGTTAATACAATATTGTACAATACACATAGACATGTAATTTGTTTTAATTAAGCGTAGACACAGCGGTCTAGGTGGCCCTTATGTTTGTTTATATTTACAGCTATTTGACTGATGCAAACAAGAAAGTTGCAGGGGTAATTAAGTTCTGTTACTAGGGATATGATAATTTGTAAGACTGGGGAATTTGCTAGTGACCGAAGTTTGAACTAATAGGGCAAACAGACATGACCAGACTTGTCTGGTCATTAATTAAGGTCTATCAAGAGTGCTATGAGAACACGAGTTTGTAATTGACTGGTTGTCGGATGTAAAATGACATACACGCTATGGATAATGATATATTATCAATTAGCAGCGGTTGGTGGTTAAGAGATATAGAGAGAGAACCATTTTAACTGCGCTGCAGTAACACGACTGGTAATAAGCATAATACTTAATTGCCGGTTTATAGATGCTAACCAGTATTGATAGAGCCTAATGGTTAGCAACAAGTAGTACAAATCGGTAAAATCATTCTGCGTCATATAGGAACTAAACTGTTTTTATCATTTAACGAGAGAGATATTTTAAACATATTAATGCCGTTTCACATTTGAAATGCTGTGGCTACAATAACAATACTTGACAGACATGTCTATTAAACCTACATGTTGCTAAAATATAGAAGCGAGATAGCGCTAATTGTGTATATATATGTATATATATATATATATATATATATATATATAAAACCTAATATATCGCTTGTAAAAACATTGCGTGTTTATATTCAAAATGTTGGCAATGCTTTATGTAAGATAAAGCCTTATAAATTAATTGTATAACATAATTAGGTGTAAAATTATGTGTTTATTAATAAATAAGCTGTTTTTTGAAAACCTATTTGTACATGACCCCTATAGCTCCACCCGTAGGGTCTGAGTTTTGCATGTGTCAACAACATTTCAGCTTTATAAGGAGAGTCCTGTAACCATTCCATAACAGCGTTGAAATCTATCACACAGAAGATACTGAGTCATTGCAACTCAAAAAAGTGCACTTGTTCTGCATGCTGATGCTAATAATAATAATAATAATAATAATAATAATAATAATCAGTTTTATACATTGGTAAATGCACCACACTGCATTTGTCAGGAGGTTTTAACAGTTCCATGCCTCAGTTGTGGGTTTTGGTGTCCCCGTCCTCCTCTAGGCTGGAGAATAGGCAGTTGGTAGAACGCGCGCATTATTGATTGTCTTGATGCGTAGGAATGGCACGGTATTGGTAGCTTTGGATAACCAGTTTCATCATACAGCGGGCTTAGTTATTATTCATGCATATTAGCATTTCCCTATTTACTTTCAAAACACTTACTAAAAATAATAAACAATTAGTTGTAAAACATATTTGATTCCCCCTTACTCATTCTGCCGGAGACTACCTGAAATAGTAGCAATCTACATGATCCCCTGAATAGTTACTCAATCTCCCTGACAAAAAATAAATAAAAAAATCAGCGATACATACATTCATTCTGCGTCATATAGGAACTAAACTGTTTTTATCATTTGACGAGCGAAATATTTTAAACATTAATGCCGTTTCACATTTGAAATGCTGTGGCTACATTAACAATACTTGACAGACATACGTATTAAACCTAAATGTTGCTAAAATATAGCAGCAAGATGGCGCTAAGCATGTATATATATATATATATATATACTAATATCGTTTGTAAAAACACAGCGTGTTTATATTCAAAATGTTGGCATTGCTTTATGGAAGATAAAGCCGTATAAATTAATTGTATAACATAATCAGGTGTAAAATTATGTGTTTATTAATAAATAAGCTGTTTTTTTTGAAAATCGATTTGTACATACCCCCCTATAGCTCCACCCGAAGGGTCTGAGTTTTGCATGTGTCAACAACATTTCAGCTTTATAAGGAGAGTCCTGTAACCATTCCATAACAGCGTTGAAATCTATCACACAGAAGATACTGAGTCATTGCAACACAAAAAAGTGCACTTTTTCTTGCAAACTTGGTGTTTTTTTAATGCAAACAGCAGCAGCCATTCTCTCAGTCTGGATAAGGAGGGTTGGTACTGGCTTTGTTCTGCATGCTGATGCTAATAATAATAATAATAATAATAATAATAATCAGTTTTATACATTGATAAATGCACCACACTGCATTTGTCAGGAAGTATTAACAGTACCATGTCCCAGTTGTGGGTTTTGGTGTCCCCGTCCTCCTCTAGGCTGGAGAATAGGCAGCTGGTAGAACGCAAGCATTATTGATTGTCTTGATGCGTAGGAATGGCACGGTATTGGTAGCTTTGGATAACCAGTTTCATCATACAGTGGGCTTAGTTATTATTCATGCATATTAGCATTTCCCTATTTACTTTCAAAACACTTACTAAAAATAATAAACAATTAGGTGTAAAACATATTTGATTCCCCCTTACTCATTCTGCCGGAGACTACCTGAAATAGTAGCAATCTACATGATCCCCTGAATAGTTACTCAATCTCCCTGACAAAAAATAAATAAAAAAATCAGCGATACATACATTCAAAAGAGATCAGCTGCGACATTTCCCTGTATTGGTTATAAGGCACAATGATCCCTATGGTCGGGATTCCGGCGTCGGTAATAGCATCCTTTCTAGAAAAATTATTCAACTTCTTAATAATAGCAACTTAGTACTTAAACTTACATCGGATATAAGTCACAATAGTAATACTTTTCATGACTTGAAGATTTCCAAAACAGCTGTTGGATAAATCAGCACCGATGTTTTCCGTAAGGCCACGTCCGCCAACAGCATTTTACATCACATCAGTTCCCATTATCCCGCCACTCTGAGATCAATTCCAAAAGGAGAATATATCCAAACCAGAAGAAATTGATCTTATGTTAAAATTTACAGAAAAAGAGCAAGAGGAGTTAAAGATATACACTAAGATGGTCTATGAAGAACAGAACCTACAGAAAGCTTATAATGCCACCAATAAAACCTCAAGTATATCCTTACTTATACCCAAGACAAGAGAACCCACCTTGTGCCAAATAAGATACAGCGTTACATACTGTAAAGAGTAGATACACATCAATGCGTCATTACACAAATACCGATATATACTCAACATGGATGATGATCTAAAGAAAGAATTTGATAAGAACATACAGATCATCTGGAAGATATCAACAAATTTACGGGATAATTTGTTTAGAAGTCACTTTTCCAAGCATCAGAGGAAAAATCCATCATTATCTGTCTGTTATCCCTGTGGACAATGTCAAGCATGCCAATATATTCATATCACTCCGAAGTTCTCTGACAGAAATAACAATAAAACAGAAATAAAAAGCTTCATTAACTGCTCCACACATTTGGTGTAATTTACTGTTTAATAGGCCCATGCGTTTATAAATATAACGGCATGACTAAGATGCTTTTTAAAAATGAATATTGGATCATGTATATATCATTAAAAATACACAAAGAGATATAAGCAACATGAAGAAAATTACAAGTTTGGCGAGACACTTTCTACGATTCCACGCTAGTAATCACAAAAAGGTGAAAATTTATGATCTAGAACAGTTTGAGCTAGGGATAAGTGTTTGTAACATTACTAAGTAGTCGCTAAAGAAAAAAATCTAGATACATTTGCCTGTTGAATACTATGACTCCATTAGGATTAATTAAGGAGATACGCTACACAACCTTTATTTGAAAATCTGGGACCATATGTCAAAATCATATTCTTGGCATCCGTTTTAATGCTTATTAATGGTGGGTTTACTTCATATCCATAACAGGGATTGTCAAAGAGGCTGCTGAACCTATATCAGTCCTTAAGCTATGCTACCTTGATCCATTCTAATCTTTTACCCTAAATGTTAGAGTAGAGTACCAATATGCTTTTTTGTGCTTAATAGTAGTACATATCTCATGGGGTATGCATGCACAAACATTATATTTACAGTAAAAAGTTTTAATAACTATTGGGTCACTAGGCATATCATGTCATCATTTTCCTAAATACGATCTGTTATGTTAAAATAGCCCGTTACATTATTACCAACATAACATACGAGTATTGTTACTATTCAATTTAACGCATCTGTGTCTTATTTAAATGATATACATTTATCAAATATATTATGATTCTGGAACACATAATACTGGTGTAGATAGGAAGATTGCTCATGATCACATAGTAATATTTGTTTAAAAATTATACCCCATAATGGTATTACATTAGTAAAATATAGGAATATATAAGATTCATCATGATAAATTCAGTTATATCATCTGTCATGTTGTTATTCTATTTACAATATTTAGTGGTACAACATGCATGAAACATCTTAGATTTAGGAACGTTTGGGAATATTTATGCCAAGCACATATCTATATGACACGGGGATCTATATGATTACTGTACACTGAGTTAACTAGTTAGTCAAAAATCATTACAGATCTCTTTTGTTTTGTTTAGCGATCTTATATATCATGATTCATATCTTTGTAGTGACCTGTAGTACATGTGTACATACCAAAATCATCATGTAAAGGATTACAGCAGCCGGAACTGCTTATTATCGGTTTTCATATGTATGTCAGTGTGAGAATACTGTATCTTATTTATTTTAAACGCAATATATTTATCATATATATTATGATTCCGGAACACATAATACTGGTGTAGATAGGCAGATTGCACATGATCACATAGTATTATGTGTTTAAAAATTATACCCAAATTATAGGATAAATATCCAGTGGAATTGCCCTGGAGATTATAACAACCTTGGTATGGTGATACATGCTACCTATTATATAACCTGTTCCCTAGAGTTGATTTGTTTTTGTTTTTTTAATTCACATTCAATACCATTCATATATATCAATCACATTAGCTTACCAAGTTGCAATGCTACAGATGCGCTAATGCACTGTCCTGGCATAATTGGGCAAAACAACAATTCGCACAATAGTCGCTGAAACGGCGAATGAACAATTTGCAACGCCCTCGATCGGACATAACAGCCTAAAGAAAAATGCTAGGCCGTTGATTATGGGGATACATCACGACTGTATCAACCCGAACAAACACAGACCGCATCGACCAAGATTGAACGACAAAGATTATAATTTAATATTTTACCGATCTTAAAAGAAATTGTCGTATTCCGAAGATGATGCGCCTCAACGGATTAGGATTGCGTTACAAACTGTATCAAGCGTCAGTAACGTGTCCGCTGTAACAGCAAAATAGAGACAATAACACAAGAACAGCAGAATAGTTCTGTTGAAATGTTAATATTTGTTGCAGGAATTCCTGGTAATACTACAGCGGTTGATTGTGTAGCAGCAACACCCAATATTTTTACCACGGACGACCGACATAGCTGTTGGAATTCAAAATACAGAACAAGTAGACCAATACGCTGAAATACAATTTTATGCGTTGATTGGGGTAAGATACGGTAAGATGTTGAGAACATTGGGGTGTAAAAGACCGGATATTTGTTAAAACCCATTGAAGTTGTGAGCCACAGTGCTAAATGTAAACATGACATTATTAAAGAAGTTGTTGAGCCGTATATGAAAGGCCTACCAAAATACATAGATCGGTCAGTTAAGACAACTGCTTTTATTAAAGCCAACATACTGTACATCATTTTGCCGAAATAATTAAAACCGATCCATGACTAGGCATAATCGGCTACGTTTGAAACATGTTTTAAATTGAATTGTCTGTAAAAAACCACGAATTAAACCTGTGTAACATACAAAATCTCACATTTATTCCGTCGTGTAAAGGTGTAACAGTCTGTAACAATATTAGCCAGTTTGAGAAAGCCCAAACAGCGCAGGGAACAGGAGGTAGGCTGGTAACAGTGCGCTAGGGATATAGAGTTAGAGTAAACGACTGCCAACGTATTACCAATTGACTAAGCACAGCCTGACAACATTGTTGGTGTAAGCATTTTTATACACGTTGTAATACACAGTAATATGTGGTATGTATGCAGCGATATACACATTTTTTTTATTTTTTTCAGGGCTTCCAATGCTAATACTGTTAGCATATTCAAATGGGGTCTATCAACACGGAATATCCCAGAATGCTAAACACAGCAGTGTATGGGAGCTATAGATACCACTGCCATGTGTAGACAACAAATATTTTATTTTACATCATACTTTCCTACTTTTGAAAAAGCATTTCAGTGATATTGTGAAATTAACACATATCAGCGCGGTCACGTACTGTTACATCTGAGAGGCGTGTCATGAAAATGACTTACATCCAAATGTAAATAATAACCAAAGTTAGCAAGATCTACTTGCTGAAGAAAAGACACTGCTATTTTGCCGTATTTCTTTGTGTATTGTTTATTACATGATGTTCCATATACTGTACGTGGGCACGATAAAACATTATTTAAAATGCATGTAGCCATTGGGGTATCAGTACTAAATGCCGCCGGCCGGAATCCCAGCGGTCGAAATACCGACGCCGGAATCCCGACCATAGGGATCATTGTGCCTTATAACCAATACAGGGAAATGTCGCAGCTGATTTCTTTTGAATGTATGTATCGCTGATTTTTTTATTTATTTTTTGTCAGGGAGATTGAGTAACTATTCAGGGGATCATGTAGATTGCTACTATTTCAGGTAGTCTCCGGCAGAATGAGTAAGGGGGAATCAAATATGTTTTACACCTAATTGTTTATTATTTTTAGTAAGTGTTTTGAAAGTAAATAGGGAAATGCTAATATGCATGAATAATAACTAAGCCCACTGTATGATGAAACTGGTTATCCAAAGCTACCAATACCGTGCCATTCCTACGCATCAAGACAATCAATAATGCTTGCGTTCTACCAGCTGCCTATTCTCCAGCCTAGAGGAGGACGGGGACACCAAAACCCACAACTGGGACATGGTACTGTTAATACTTCCTGACAAATGCAGTGTGGTGCATTTACCAATGTATAAAACTGATTATTATTATTATTATTATTATTATTATTAGCATCAGCATGCAGAACAAAGCCAGTACCAACCCTCCTTATCCAGACTGAGAAAATGGCTGCTGCTGTTTGCATTAAAAAAACACCAAGTTTGCAAGAAAAAGTGCACTTTTTTGTGTTGCAATGACTCAGTATCTTCTGTGTGATAGATTTCAACGCTGTTATGGAATGGTTACAGGACTCTCCTTATAAAGCTGAAATGTTGTTGACACATGCAAAACTCAGACCCTTCGGGTGGAGCTAAAGGGGGGTATGTACAAATCGATTTTCAAAAAAAACCAGCTTATTTATTAATAAACACATAATTTTACACCTGATTATGTTATACAATTAATTTATACGGCTTTATCTTCCATAAAGCAATGCCAACATTTTGAATATAAACACGCTGTGTTTTTACAAACGATAGAGATGAGCGCCGGAAATTTTTCGGGTTTTGTGTTTTGGTTTTGGTTTCGGTTCCGCGGCCGTGTTTTGGGTTCGACCGCGTTTTGGCAAAACCTCACCGAATTTTTTTTGTCGGATTCGGGTGTGTTTTGGATTCGGGTGTTTTTTTCCAAAAAACCTAAAAAACAGCTTAAATCATAGAATTTGGCGGTCATTTTGATCCCAAAGTATTATTAACCTCAAAAACCATAATTTCCACTCATTTTCAGTCTATTCTGAATACCTCACACCTCACAATATTATTTTTAGTCCTAAAATTTGCACCGAGGTCGCTGTGTGAGTAAGATAAGCGACCCTAGTGGCCGACACAAACACCGGGCCCATCTAGGAGTGGCACTGCAGTGTCACGCAGGATGGCCCTTCCAAAAAACCCTCCCCAAACAGCACATGACGCAAAGAAAAAAAGAGGCGCAATGAGGTAGCTGTGTGAGTAAGATTAGCGACCCTAGTGGCCGACACAAACACCGGGCCCATCTAGGAGTGGCACTGCAGTGTCACGCAGGATGTCCCTTCCAAAAAACCCTCCCCAAACAGCACATGACGCAAAGAAAAAAAGAGGCGCAATGAGGTAGCTGTGTGAGTAAGATAAGCGACCCTAGTGGCCGACACAAACACCGGGCCCATCTAGGAGTGTCACTGCAGTGTCACGCAGGATGTCCCTTCCAAAAAACCCTCCCCAAACAGCACATGACGCAAAGAAAAAAAGAGGCGCAATGAGGTAGCTGTGTGAGTAAGATAAGCGACCCTAGTGGCCGACACAAACACCGGGCCCATCTAGGAGTGGCACTGCAGTGTCACGCAGGATGTCCCTTCCAAAAAACCCTCCCCAAACAGCACATGACGCAAAGAAAAAGAAAAGAAAAAAGAGGTGCAAGATGGAATTGTCCTTGGGCCCTCCCACCCACCCTTATGTTGTATAAACAGGACATGCACACTTTAACCAACCCATCATTTCAGTGACAGGGTCTGCCACACGACTGTGACTGATATGACGGGTTGGTTTGGACCCCCACCAAAAAAGAAGCAATTAATCTCTCCTTGCACAAACTGGCTCTACAGAGGCAAGATGTCCACCTCATCATCATCCTCTGATATATCACCGTGTACATCCCCCTCCTCACAGATTATCAATTCGTCCCCACTGGAATCCACCATCTCAGCTCCCTGTGTACTTTGTGGAGGCAATTGCTGCTGGTCAATGTCTCCACGGAGGAATTGATTATAATTCATTTTAATGAACATCATCTTCTCCACATTTTCTGGATGTAACCTCGTACGCCGATTGCTGACAAGGTGAGCGGCGGCACTAAACACTCTTTCGGAGTACACACTTGTGGGAGGGCAACTTAGGTAGAATAAAGCCAGTTTGTGCAAGGGCCTCCAAATTGCCTCTTTTTCCTGCCAGTATAAGTACGGACTGTGTGACGTGCCTACTTGGATGCGGTCACTCATATAATCCTCCACCATTCTTTCAATGGGGAGAGAATCATATGCAGTGACAGTAGACGACATGTCCGTAATCGTTGTCAGGTCCTTCAGTCCGGACCAGATGTCAGCATCAGCAGTCGCTCCAGACTGCCCTGCATCACCGCCAGCGGGTGGGCTCGGAATTCTGAGCCTTTTCCTCGCACCCCCAGTTGCGGGAGAATGTGAAGGAGGAGATGTTGTTGACAGGTCGCGTTCCGCTTGACTTGACAATTTACTCACCAGCAGGTGTTTGAACCCCAGCAGACTTGTGTCTGCCGGAAAGAGAGATCCAAGGTAGGCTTTAAATCTAGGATCGAGCACGGTGGCCAAAATGTAGTGCTCTGATTTCAACAGATTGACCACCCGTGAATCCTTGCTAAGCGAATTAAGGGCTCCATCCACAAGTCCCACATGCCTAGCGGAATCGCTCCGTGTTAGCTCCTCCTTCAATGTCTCCAGCTTCTTCTGCAAAAGCCTGATGAGGGGAATGACCTGACTCAGGCTGGCAGTGTCTGAACTGACTTCACGTGTGGCAAGTTCAAAGGGCATCAGAACCTTGCACAACGTTGAAATCATTCTCCACTGCGCTTGAGACAGGTGCATCCCACCTCCTATATCGTGCTCAATTGTATAGGCTTGAATGGCCTTTTGCTGCTCCTCCAACCTCTGAAGCATATACAGGGTTGAATTCCACCTCGTTACCACTTCTTGCTTCAGATGATGGCAGGGCAGGTTCAGTAGTTTTTGGTGGTGCTCCAGTTTTCTGTACGTGGTGCCTGTACGCCGAAAGTGTCCCGCAATTCTTCTGGCCACCGACAGCATCTCTTGCACGCCCCTGTCGTTTTTTAAAAAATTCTGCACCACCAAATTCAAGGTATGTGCAAAACATGGGACGTGCTGGAATTGGCCCAGATTTAATGCACACACAATATTGCTGGCGTTGTCCGATGCCACAAATCCACAGGAGAGTCCAATTGGGGTAAGCCATTCCGCGATGATCTTCCTCAGTTGCCGTAAGAGGTTTTCAGCTGTGTGCGTATTCTGGAAACCGGTGATACAAAGCGTAGCCTGCCTAGGAAAGAGTGGGCGTTTGCGAGATGCTGCTACTGGTGCCGCCGCTGCTGTTCTTGCGGCGGGAGTCCATACATCTACCCAGTGGGCTGTCACAGTCATATAGTCCTGACCCTGCCCTGCTCCACTTGTCCACATGTCCGTGGTTAAGTGAACATTGGGTACAGCTGCATTTTTTAGGACACTGGTGACTCTTTTTCTGAGGTCTGTGTACATTTTCGGTATCGCCTGCCTAGAGAAATGGAACCTAGATGGTATTTGGTACCGGGGACACAGTACCTCTAACAAGTCTCTAGTTGGCTCTGCAGTAATGATGGATACCGGAACCACGTTTCTCACCACCCAGGATGTCAAGGCCTCAGTTATCCGCTTTGCAGTAGGATGACTGCTGTGATATTTCATCTTCCTCGCAAAGGACTGTTGGACAGTCAATTGCTTGGTGGAAGTAGTAAAAGTGGTCTTACGACTTCCCCTCTGGGATGACCATCGACTCCCAGCAGCAACAACAGCAGCGCCAGCAGCAGTAGGCGTTACACGCAAGGATGCATCGGAGGAATCCCAGGCAGGAGAGGACTCGTCAGAATTGCCAGTGACATGGCCTGCAGGACTATTGGCATTCCTGGGGAAGGAGGAAATTGACACTGAGGGAGTTGGTGGGGTGGTTTGCGTGAGCTTGGTTACAAGAGGAAGGGATTTACTGGTCAGTGGACTGCTTCCGCTGTCGGCCCAAGTTTTTGAACTTGTCACTGACTTATTATGAATGCGCTGCAGGTGAAGTATAAGGGAGGATGTTCCGAGGTGGTTAACGTCCTTACCCCTACTTATTACAGCTTGACAAAGGGAACACACGGCTTGACACCTGTTGTCCGCATTTCTGGTGAAATACTTCCACACCGAAGAGCTGATTTTTTTGGTATTTTCACCAGGCATGTCAACGGCCATATTCCTACCACGGACAACAGGTGTCTCCCCGGGTGCCTGACTTAAACAAACCACCTCACCATCAGAATCCTCCTGGTCAATTTCCTCCCCAGCGCCAGCAACACCCATATCCTCCTCATCCTGGTGTACTTCAACACTGACATCTTCAATCTGACTATCAGGAACTGGACTGCGGGTGCTCCTTCCATCACTTGCAGGGGGCGTGCAAATGGTGGAAGGCGCATGCTCTTCACGTCCAGTGTTGGGAAGGTCAGGCATCGCAACCGACACAATTGGAGTCGGACTCTCCTTGTGGATTTGGGATTTCGAAGAACGCACAGTTCTTTGCGGTGCTACTGCTTTTGCCAGCTTTAGTCTTTTCATTTTTCTAGCGAGAGGCTGAGTGCTTCCATCCTCATGTGAAGCTGAACCACTAGCCATGAACATAGGCCAGGGCCTCAGCCGTTCCTTGCCACTCCGTGTGGTAAATGGCATATTGGCAAGTTTACGCTTCTCCTCCGACAATTTTATTTTAGGTTTTGGAGTCCTTTTTTTACTGATATTTGGTGTTTTGGATTTGACATGCTCTGTACTATGACATTGGGCATCGGCCTTGGCAGACGACGTTGCTGGCATTTCATCGTCTCGGCCATGACTAGTGGCAGCAGCTTCAGCACGAGGTGGAATTGGATCTTGATCTTTCCCTAATTTTGGAACCTCAACATTTTTGTTCTCCATATTTTAATACGCACAACTAAAAGGCACCTCAGGTAAACAATGGAGATGGATGGATTGGATACTAGTATACAATTATGGACGGGCTGCCGAGTGCCGACACAGAGGTAGCCACAGCCGTGAACTACCGCACTGTACTGTGTCTGCTGCTAATATATAGACTGGTTGATAAAGAGATAGTATACTCGTAACTAGTATGTATGTATAAAGAAATAAAAAAAAACCACGGTTAGGTGGTATATACAATTATGGACGGGCTGCCGAGTGCCGACACAGAGGTAGCCACAGCCGTGAACTACCGCACTGTACTGTGTCTGCTGCTAATATAGACTGGTTGATAAAGAGATAGTATACTCGTAACTAGTATGTATGTATAAAGAAAGAAAAAAAAAACACGGTTAGGTGGTATATACAATTATGGACGGGCTGCCGAGTGCCGACACAGAGGTAGCCACAGCCGTGAACTACCGCACTGTACTGTGTCTGCTGCTAATATATAGACTGGTTGATAAAGAGATAGTATACTCGTAACTAGTATGTATGTATAAAGAAAGAAAAAAAAACCACGGTTAGGTGGTATATACAATTATGGACGGGCTGCCGAGTGCCGACACAGAGGTAGCCACAGCCGTGAACTACCGCACTGTACTGTGTCTGCTGCTAATATATAGACTGGTTGATAAAGAGATAGTATACTCGTAACTAGTATGTATGTATAAAGAAAGAAAAAAAAACCACGGTTAGGTGGTATATACAATTATGGACGGGCTGCCGAGTGCCGACACAGAGGTAGCCACAGCCGTGAACTACCGCACTGTACTGTGTCTGCTGCTAATATAGACTGGTTGATAAAGAGATAGTATACTCGTAACTAGTATGTATGTATAAAGAAAGAAAAAAAAACCACGGTTAGGTGGTATATACAATTATGGACGGGCTGCCGAGTGCCGACACAGAGGTAGCCACAGCCGTGAACTACCGCACTGTACTGTGTCTGCTGCTAATATAGACTGGTTGATAAAGAGATAGTATACTCGTAACTAGTATGACTATAAAGAAAGAAAAAAAAACCACGGTTAGGTGGTATATACAATTATGGACGGGCTGCCGAGTGCCGACACAGAGGTAGCCACAGCCGTAAACTACCGCACTGTACTGTGTCTGCTGCTAATATATAGACTGGTTGATAAAGAGATAGTATACTCGTAACTAGTATGTATGTATAAAGAAAGAAAAAAAAACCACGGTTAGGTGGTATATACAATTATGGACGGGCTGCCGAGTGCCGACACAGAGGTAGCCACAGCCGTGAACTACCGCACTGTACTGTGTCTGCTGCTAATATAGACTGGTTGATAAAGAGATAGTATACTCGTAACTAGTATGTATGTATAAAGAAAGAAAAAAAAACCACGGTTAGGTGGTATATACAATTATGGACGGGCTGCCGAGTGCCGACACAGAGGTAGCCACAGCCGTGAACTACCGCACTGTACTGTGTCTGCTGCTAATATATAGACTGGTTGATAAAGAGATAGTATACTCGTAACTAGTATGTATGTATAAAGAAAGAAAAAAAAACCACGGTTAGGTGGTATATACAATTATGGACGGGCTGCCGAGTGCCGACACAGAGGTAGCCACAGCCGTGAACTACCGCACTGTACTGTGTCTGCTGCTAATATATAGACTGGTTGATAAAGAGATAGTATACTCGTAACTAGTATGTATGTATAAAGAAAGAAAAAAAAACCACGGTTAGGTGGTATATACAATTATGGACGGGCTGCCGAGTGCCGACACAGAGGTAGCCACAGCCGTGGACTACCGCACTGTACTGTGTCTGCTGCTAATATAGACTGGTTGATAAAGAGATAGTATACTCGTAACTAGTATGTATGTATAAAGAAAGAAAAAAAAACCACGGTTAGGTGGTATATACAATTATGGACGGGCTGCCGAGTGCCGACACAGAGGTAGCCACAGCCGTGAACTACCGCACTGTACTGTGTCTGCTGCTAATATAGACTGGTTGATAAAGAGATAGTATACTCGTAACTAGTATGACTATAAAGAAAGAAAAAAAAAACCACGGTTAGGTGGTATATACAATTATGGACGGGCTGCCGAGTGCCGACACAGAGGTAGCCACAGCCGTGAACTACCGCACTGTACTGTGTCTGCTGCTAATATAGACTGGTTGATAAAGAGATAGTATACTACTAATATTATATATACTGGTGGTCAGGTCACTGGTCACTAGTCACACTGGCAGTGGCACTCCTGCAGCAAAAGTGTGCACTGTTTAATTTTAATATAATATTATGTACTCCTGGCTCCTGCTATAACCTATAACTGGCACTGCAGTGCTCCCCAGTCTCCCCCACAATTATAAGCTGTGTGAGCTGAGCACAGTCAGATATATATATACATTGATGCAGCACACTGGGCTGAGCAGTGCACACAGATATGGTATGTGACTGAGTCACTGTGTGTATCGTTTTTTTCAGGCAGAGAACGGATATATTAAATAAAACAAACAACTGCACTGTCTGGTGGTCACTGTGGTCGTCAGTCACTAAACTCTGCACTCTCTTCTACAGTATCACAGCCTCAGGTCAATCTCTCTCTCTCTCTCTCAACCCTAATCTAAATGGAGAGGACGCCAGCCACGTCCTCTCCCTATCAATCTCAATGCACGTGTGAAAATGGTGGCGACGCGCGGCTCCTTATATAGAATCCGAGTCTCGCGAGAATCCGACAGCGTCATGATGACGTTCGGGCGCGCTCGGGTTAACCGAGCAAGGCGGGAGGATCCGAGTCTGCTCGGACCCGTGAAAAAAACATGAAGTTCGTGCGGGTTCGGATTCAGAGAAACCGAACCCGCTCATCTCTAATTAGTATATATATATATATATATATATATATACATGCTTAGCGCCATCTTGCTGCTATATTTTAGCAACATTTAGGTTTAATACGTATGACTGTCAAGTATTGTTAATGTAGCCACAGCATTTCAAATGTGAAACGGCATTAATGTTTAAAATATTTCGCTCGTCAAATGATAAAAACAGTTTAGTTCCTATATGACGCAGAATGAATGTATGTATCGCTGATTTTTTTATTTATTTTTTGTCAGGGAGATTGAGTAACTATTCAGGGGATCATGTAGATTGCTACTATTTCAGGTAGTCTCCGGCAGAATGAGTAAGGGGGAATCAAATATGTTTTACATCTAATTGTTTATTATTTTTAGTAAGTGTTTTGAAAGTAAACAGGGAAATGCTAATATGCATGAATAATAACTAAGCCCGCTGTATGATGAAACTGGTTATCCAAAGCTACCAATACCGTGCCATTCCTACGCATCGAGACAATCAATAATGCGCGCGTTCTACCAACTGCCTATTCTCCAGCCTAGAGGAGGACGGGGACACCAAAACCCACAACTGAGGCATGGAACTGTTAAAACCTCCTGACAAATGCAGTGTGGTGCATTTACCAATGTATAAAACTGATTATTATTATTATTATTATTATTATTATTATTAGCATCAGCATGCAGAACAAGTGCACTTTTTTGAGTTGCAATGACTCAGTATCTTCTGTGTGATAGATTTCAACGCTGTTATGGAATGGTTACAGGACTCTCCTTATAAAGCTGAAATGTTGTTGACACATGCAAAACTCAGACCCTACGGGTGGAGCTATAGGGGTCATGTACAAATAGGGTTTCAAAAAACAGCTTATTTATTAATAAACACATAATTTTACACCTAATTATGTTATACAATTAATTTATAAGGCTTTATCTTACATAAAGCATTGCCAACATTTTGAATATAAACACGCAATGTTTTTACAAGCGATATATTAGGTTATATATATATATATATATACATATATATACACAATTAGCGCTATCTCGCTTCTATATTTTAGCAACATGTAGGTTTAATAGACATGTCTGTCAAGTATTGTTATTGTAGCCACAGCATTTCAAATGTGAAACGGCATTAATATGTTTAAAATATCTCTCTCGTCAAATGATAAAAACAGTTTAGTTCCTATATGACGCAGAATGATTTTACCGATTTGTACTACTTGTTGCTAACCATTAGGCTCTATCAATACTGGTTAGCATCTATAAACCGGCAATTAAGTATTATGCTTATTACCAGTCGTGTTACTGCAGCGCAGTTAAAATGGTTCTCTCTCTATATCTCTTAACCACCAACCGCTGCTAATTGATAATATATCATTATCCATAGCGTGTATGTCATTTTACATCCGACAACCAGTCAATTACAAACTTGTGTTCTCATAGCACTCTTGATAGACCTTAATTAATGACCAGACAAGTCTGGTCATGTCTGTTTGCCCTATTAGTTCAAACTTCGGTCACTAGCAAATTCCCCAGTCTTACAAATTATCATATCCCTAGTAACAGAACTTAATTACCCCTGCAACTTTCTTGCTTGCATCAGTCAAATAGCTGTAAATATAAACAAACATAAGGGCCACCTAGACCGCTGTGTCTACGCTTAATTAAAACAAATTACACGTCTATGTGTATTGTACAATATTGTATTAACTAATCTGTCTGTAACAACGTAAACAACGTAAGGACATCCTAGACATCTATGTCAACTACTAATTAAAACAAATGACACGTCTATTTGTACCGGTCATTAATTTACTAATCTGTCACAAACACCATAGCTTAAAATACACATATAGTGAACTCTTAATGCACACATACGTCTGTTTGCCCTGCCATTAATAGGTCAGCTATCTGTAACAAAGCTCATAGCTTGCAGGCTTATTTTATAAATCAATTGGATATAACATTTACTGGTGCAACTAAGAGTTAACAACACACAAATCAACTGGAAATAATATACATTGCTGCATCATCTAACAGTTAATAAACAGGAGGCTTTTCAATGATTAAACTACGCTTATAACTCCTTTTGTAAGCTTATTTCCTATAAAACAACATCAGAAGGGGAGGAAAAGTGGGAGTGTCGGAGGAGTGATTAGGGGCGTGATTAGTGTGTGATTTGCATAATTAGAGGCGTGGTCAGGGCGTGGTTTGCCTAATTGTGGGCGTAGCCCACCTGTCACATTTGAGTTTGACGGAAAGTGGTGCTCTCTCTACTTATGCGTGAATAAATATATAAACGTATTTATTTTGTATAGAGGTAGCAGGCTGTATTATAAGCAACTGGTTTATAGACAAATTGTATATATAGTCTAGAAATGATAATAAAACACAAGAAAAAGGGAAAAGAAAGTTATACTAAAAAGAGCAAATGTTGCTTATGAGTGGGACACAAAGAAAAATTGAATATAAGAGAGCGACAAAAATACTTAAAATGAGGGGGATCAGTCCTCTTTATAAAATAAAGAAATAAAATAAAATTGCAAGGTTGATTTTAGGATTCATTAGGTAATTATGCCATCAATTTCTAGATAATATTTCAGTTCGTAATTAAAATGGTCACTATGTAACAAAAATATGTACCAAAAAGATCAGGAAGAAAGGTCAAAAAATCCACACGCTGAACACATACGTGGAAAGTGCTAAAGTAGTTCCACTTCCGAATCGTAGAATTAAAAAGTTACTGTGTACCGAAAAGATTAAAGAAAATCAAGAATACAAGGTCAAAACATCCACATGCTGACCGCATGCATGCAGCCGGTCGCCAGACATTTTGTAGTAGCCAGAAACCCTTTGGTGTCAGATACCGTATGATTGATTGTGTGCCTCCTTCCATACGGGGTGGCAATAGAGGCCTTAAGTTGCTACAACTGGAGCCGTGTTGGATATACCAACTCGGTACCCTGACCCCTAGAGGTCCCAATGATCACTTGGGCTTGAATTGTTACTTATCGAATGGCCCATATAGGTTGTCTCTAAATTTAATTAAGCATGAGGGGGTTAGCTCCTTAGTCTGTAGCTTTAGAAGTAAATATGGGTTTCAACATATGGTTTGATTATATTTTGTAGATTCTATTATATTTCATACTGTGTAAGATACCTGGTAGTTATACATGGTACATATGTATGACGATTTGTTATTTGACAATGTGAGCTTTCTGCTTGCTATGCTACATTCTGCTATATTTTTATCATTTGTATCTGTGTAGCCATGGTGACGAGGAGCAGTGATGACTCATCAGTTGATGACGTCACTTCAGCCGCGCCGACCGTCCGGTAGCTGGTCTCGTCAACAGAACGGCGTCAGTCACGGGTGTGTGGTCCTATATAGGTAAGTGTGTTTATTCTTTAGAATGTAAGCTCTCACGAGTAGGGCCCTCTTCCCTCATGTGCTTATCCTTTCTTACTTTAATAATCTTCAACTGCACCACATCCAGCAGTCTTCTGCCACCTGATACTTATTCCAGTGTCATCTGCTGATGTAACTATGTTTATTTACCCTGTACTTGTCCTATACTGTCATCAACTGTAAGTTGCTGTTTTCCTGTTTGATTATTCATGTACTCTGTAATTGGGCGCTGCGGAACCCTTGTGGCGCCATATAAATAAAGGATAATAATAATAATAATAATAATAATAATAATAATATTCTGTCTTGTGATACCTGACGAAAGTGCCATGACATTAAACGGCACTGAAACGTTGCCTTTGCTAATTGTGCTCTAAGATTGATTTATTTAGACACCAGGAGTGCTGCTTCAAATAGAACGTTGTATTACCAATTATGGATGCGGGCACCTGGCGCAGTATGCTTGTATGGCGAGAGAGCTGGACATCTGGATCATATATACATATATATATACATATATATATATATATATATACATATATACACATACATACATACATACATACATACGAGAGAGAGTATATATATATACACACACACACACACACACTGCTCCATCAGCACTGGGAGTGCCCTCTGTATATACTTCATCACTGGGTATTGTGTGCGTATATACAGAGGGTACTCTCAGTGCTGGAACAGTATATATAGACCGTATGCAGCCTGCATTGTATGCTAGTATCCCCATTGATGAGTGCAGAGGAGTACCGGCCTCACCCCCAATCCCGCCTCCTCCCAACCGCTCTGCAGGGTTTTAGTGCATGCGCAAGTCATATAAATAGTTTTCACCATCTAATACTTTTGATGCGATGGTTAGTAACCATCGCATCAAAAGTTTCAATGGTGGAAGCTTAGCCATCATATGATGGTTAGCTTCCGATGTCTATCCCTAGTCTCACAGAGGAGGCAAGGGTGAGCAGAGTTGGCCTTAGGCATACAAAAGCTAAGCAATGGCTAGGGCATTTGGAATGCCTGGGGGCATTCAAGCATGCCTAGGGCTGGTGGAGGTCCTTCTTTGGTCTGGCTACTGCAAAGAGTGCTCTCGGCTCTGATCGGGTGACTCAGCTGGGAGTAAGGGCAGCGGGGAGCATCAAATATGGCAACGGAAGGAGCAGCAGCAGCTCCTTCCATGGGCCTTTGCGGAGACACATGTCTCCCTGTAGCCATGGTGCCTCCGAGCCTCCCACCCCTACCCTGGAAAATATAGTAAAGGATTCACGGAGCCGCAGAGGCAGACACAGTGCACACTGACTGTCAGCAAACAAAAGTGAGCTTAATAATAAAAAAAAATGCTACAAGCATTATTAATGTTAGAAATATGTTTCAGGTGCATTACTGTGTGGCATTATGTGTATGACGGCATAACTAAAGTGGGGAATATGTGAAAAGGGCATTAATGTGTTGCATTATGTGTATAAGGGGTGCTATTACTGTGTGGTGTAACATGTATAAAGGATACTACCAAGTGGTGTAATGTGAATAAGGAGTGTTACAGTATTGTGTAATGTCAACAAGGAGTGATACGGTGTGGTATAAGGTATATAAGGGGCACTAATGTGAAACGTAGCGTGAATAATGGACACTATTGTGTGATATATTGTGAATAACTTTGCACTAGTGTGGCATAATTTGAATTGGGGGCACTATTGTATGGCCATGCCACTTCACAGCAAGAACAACTTTTTGGACTGTCCCTATTCCAAATATGATGGGTGGTGGCACCAATGCTCTTGCTGTCATAGGGCACAACAATGAGGATTGCTATGGGTGAGGGGTGTTGCTGGCTGCTGCTGTGATCTGTGCTGCTGGGTGCTGTCCTGGGAGAGGAGTGCTGGACCAGAGGTAGTACTGGCGGGCACAAGCCAAAATCTTGCTTAGGCATAAAATTGGCTGAGATGGCTCTGGTGAGGAGGGCCCCAGTAGGAGCCTGATTTCAGCCGGAGTGGAGGATGCAGGAGTCAGTGGAATGCAGGGTTCCCAGTCTGGGGAGTGGGTGCCTGTTTCCCTCCGTGCCGGACGCTGCTTCCAGGATTCGTGGGCGGAGGGGATGTGGCCAATGTAATTCACCTGGCCAATCACGCCAGGCTTCATTTGGGCTGTGGGGATGGTGCCGGTAGGACTGAGGGTTACTAGTGACTGACGTACACTCAGTCAATGTTATGTTCAGCGTACTCAGAACCCTAGAGATTGGGTGGCAATAGAAGAGTTCCGAGTACAGAAACATGAAGCTGCGGTAAAACTGAGATACGCAGTTATCCCTAACAAAAATCCCTGACTCTGTTGTCCTTCCCCAGTGGTTGATTAACGCCTGCGAGACTATGGTTTCATGTGCCCATGGCAGCCGCGTTTGAATGGGCAGATTAGGTCCGCCTGAACTCCGATGCCCACCGGTCTTAATAGGTGACAAGGCATTAACCAAGACAGTGAGAGAACAAGGGGAAAATTAACTAAGACAGACACAACAATAAAGGAGAAGACTACAGAAAATAAATAACTACTTTATGTGCTGCGCGGCCGCCAAGAAAAATGGTAACCAAGTAACACTGCCTAAGTGCCAATACGATCCCGTCGTAGTGCGACAAGGACAACAATAGCAGAACCTCCGCAGAAAACACAATGACAAAAGAATAAGGAGGATACGGCTTCAGCTGTAAGGTGCGGCAGAGCCGCTACTCACGACACCGGGAAAGGTGCATGTAGAAAGCAACCAGGACCCCAAGGCTCAAGATTCAGGATAACTTGACTGGAAGGCAGGAATAGATCCCAAAGACCAGACTCCGAAAAACAGGACACAGGATGCTGGAACGAACTGGCTGTAAGCAGGAACACTCCAGAGGCAGGTACAGGCTCCACAGGAAGCTATCACTGGCGGGGCTGTCTTATTCTGGATCCCATAAAAAAAAAACCTGCAGACCAATCTGCAAGGCAGCCCAGCCCCCGGATCCTGATTAGCCGAGCAGTAAGTTGGCGCGCAGGGCGCGGCGTCCCGGCTGCTTAGTACCAGCCGGGACTGCAGTGCAGGGCGGCCGCCCGGCGTCTCCGGTTGCCAGGCAACCGGCCGGGGAACTGGGAGTCAGTGGCGGAAGTGACGCGCCGGCCCTGCTGCCTAGCAACGGCTGGGAGCCGCTGCTAGCACTCATTGAGAGTGCGTCCTTAAAAATGGGGTCCCTCATTGCCTGTAGCACCTAAAAAAGCACTATAGCACATATTTTGCAATCACTGATATATGCTACATTATACTGCACAGGACTACAGTATGATGTATTTCCCAAAATGCATTGCTGTTATTAATCTGGTACATTATCATGCATGCATAGCTTGAGATGTCCGCCGGACCATTTTTGCTGGATTTGGATTTGGCACCGATTCATGTGGCTGTGGCTGGTTTTGGATTTGGATTCACTTTGTTTTTTTTCAAAAATTGACAAAAGCAATAATCACATAATTTGGGCCATTTTTGTTCCTACAGTATTATTAACCTTAATAACAATAATTTCCAGTCATTCCAGTCAATTTTGACCACCTCACATTTTGGTAGTGCAGGAATCAGTGTCCTCAGTGTCAGGAGTGACTGTCAGTGTCCTTAGTGCGGGTGCGGGCGGTGTTGGCAGTGCAGGAGGGCTGTCGGTGTTCTCAGTGCAGGGGTGCTGGGAGTGTGGGGGTGTCGGCAGTCTGGGCAGCGGTGTCATTAGTGCAATGAGGAATGCCATCTTGCTCCATTGAAGTATATGGGGACTCGCTGATTGGCTGAGAGAGCAGTTTATCACGGCTCTTAATCAATCAGCGGTCATCTTGTTGATTTCAAGGGGACTTTTAAAATTGGCACCCAAGCAAAACCGCAATCTACGACAGCAGGATCACAAGGTTTCTTCTGGGATAGGGATCCTAGGCAGCCGGGCAGATCCGAGCCCTGGCTCGGCTTGCCTCAGATTATGGATGTTTGGGACGGTTCACATTTCTTAAAATCTGAACCGCTCATCTCTATGCATATCAGTATTTACTATATTTATTTATCAAGGGGCCCAGGCCATGCACTCTCCAATGGTTAGCCAAACCTTTGTGGTGGCTGGCCACACCCCTACTGGAGACTGGCCACACCCCTAAGCATGGACCCTTACTAGAGCATTTCCCCTTCATGCCCCAGTCCAACACTATCTATACTGTTCAGGTTTCGCAGCAGGGCATGTGGGCAGCGGGTGAAAGCAGTGCGTGAGACAGTATTGAAGTACAAAGCAGTAGTTTAACGGCAGTTAGCAGCAGTAAACTAACAGAGCAGATGACTGGAGCTTCAGAGCAGGTCCTGTTTTTGAAAAATACCGGATGAGGAGGTGATGCTGCAGTGTGAGCCAAGCATACAGCGCCAGAGTCTGACAGTGCTGCCAGGGGATTTCTGAAACAAGCAAAAAGGGGGCGCAGATAGTGCAGTATCGTTTTAAAAGCATTTCAAGTTTACTTCACATTGCATGTACTGTACATATAAAAAAAATTGGTATAGGCTTATCACAAATTGATCATCAAGGCAGGGCACATCGGATCTCATTAGGCACTGGCAGTCCCGGATGTTTCTAACTCAGAGCTCCGACTTTCATCACCCGCTCTCCGTCCTTGTGTCCCGTCTCCCAGCTTCCGGTCTCGTCTCTGCAATCAATAGGTAAGCGCTGGTAGCGGCTCAATATATCCTCCTTTCCCAAATGCGTTTTGGCGCTAGCCTTCGTCAGTGGGTGTGGCTAGTCGCATTGGTGGGCCATTCATATAGCTGATCCCATTATACATAATCACACCTGTTTGATCTTAAAATCCTTGAATCCATTCACATAATTATACAACAATAAACACAATATAGAAAAAAACATATGTATAAACAATATATAAATAACAAAAGACTTAAAAAATGTCATTGGTTTTCAGAGACAATTAATGCACCTCATATATTCATTATCTGTATGCATCTCTTAATTCACAGACACAGAACCAAGAATACCTTAAAGCACAGCCCAGTTTGTCAGACATTTAAATACAGGCTGTACTAGCATTCTCACAGCTGAAAAGATAAATCGAAACAAAGTATAATTATCCTCTTATAGGCCCTACACACTGGCCCTCATTCTGAGTTGTTCGCTCGCTGCTAATTTTAGCAGAATTGCTAATAGGCTAAAATCCAGCAATTCTGCGCATGCGTATGCACAGCAGGACACACGCGCTAAGCCATTTTACACAAAACTATGCTATTTTACTCACGGGCGAACAAAGCTTTTCAATCGCTCTGCTGATCGTAGTGTGATTGACAGGAAGTGGGTGTTTCTGGGCGGAAACTTGTCGTTTTCAGGGAGTGTGCTAAAAAACGCAGGCGTGCCAGGTAAAAACGCAGGAGTGGCTGGCCGAACGCAGGGCGTGTTTTTGACGTCAAACCAGGAACTAAACAGACTGAGGTGATCGCAATCTAGGAGTAGGTCTGGAGATACTCAGAAACTGCAAGGAAATTGCTTTCGTTAGCAATTCTGCTAATAATAGCAGAATTGCTAATATTTCATTAGCAATTGCTAATCTTTCGTTAGCAATTCTGCTATGCTAAGATACACTCCCAGAGGGCGGCGGCTTTGTGTTTGCATTTCTGCTAAAAGTAGCTAGCAAGCAAACAACTCGGAATGAGGGCCACTGGGCGATATGAGTGAAAGATATGAACGATTATGAACGAGATACCGTTCATATCTTTCATTGTGGAGCCACCAGCGATGAGCGATAAACGATGCACGGTTCCGCGCTCGTTTATCGCTGGTGCCCCGTGACTCGTGCATGCAGGCCAATATAGACAATCTCGTCCATATTTGCCTGCACTGCTATGGAGCCAAACTTCACTCCCACCATCACTGCCCCCCCCCCCCCCTCCACCGCCGGGTCGCCCGTCTGCCGTATCCGCCGTCAGGCAGCTCGGTGGCGGATCGCTCAATGTGTAGGGCCCGATAGTATTAGGAACAATGAATCACTATTCTCTTAGAAATAAAACAATATCATAACCTTCATTTCTCTGACGTCCTAGTGGATGCTGGGGACTCCGTAAGGACCATGGGGAATAGCGGCTCCGCAGGAGACTGGGCACAGCTAAGAAAGATTTAGGACTACCTGGTGTGCACTGGCTCCTCCTACTATGACCCTCCTCCAGACCTCAGTTAGAATCCTGTGCCCGGCTGAGCTGGATGCACACTAGGGGCTCTCCTGAGCTCCTAGAGAGAAAGTATATTTTAGGTTTTTTATTTTACAGTGAGATTTGCTGGCAACAGACTCACTGCTATGAGGGACTAAGGGGAGAAGAAGCGAACCTACCTAACTGGTGGTAGCTTGGGCTTCTTAGGCTACTGGACACCATTAGCTCCAGAGGGATCGACCGCATGGAACCGGCCATTGATGTTCGGTCCCAGAGCCGCGCCGCCGGCCCCCTTACAGAGCCAGAAGCAAGAAGAGTCCGGAAAATCGGCGGCAGAAGACATCAGTCTTCATCAGGGCGCTGGGGGGGGGGGGGGGGGGGGCGCCCTGAGCAGCAATAAAAACACCTTGGCTGGCAAATATATCACAATATATAGCCCCAGAGGCTATATATGTGATAAATACCCCTGCCAGAATCCATAAAAAAGCGGGAGAAAAGTCCGCGAAAAAGGGGCGGAGCTATCTCCCTCAGCACACTGGCGCCATTTTCTCTTCACAGTGCAGCTGGAAGACAGCTCCCCAGGCTCTCCCCTGTAGTTTTCAGGCTCAAAGGGTTAAAAAGAGAGGGGGGTCACTAAATTTAGGCGCAATATTGTTTATACAAGCAGCTATTGGGGGAAAAATCACTCAGTTATAGTGTTAATCCCTGCATTATATAGCGCTCTGGTGTGTGCTGGCATACTCTCTCTCTGTCTCCCCAAAGGACTTTGTGGGGTCCTGTCCTCAGTCAGAGCATTCCCTGTGTGTGTGCTGTGTGTCGGTACGGCATATAATAGATGACAAAGAATAAATAAACAATATCCCACTTGTAATATTGTTTATTTATTCTTTGTCATCTATTATATTAACGGAGTGGTTCTGTTGAGTTTGAGACCATGACTGCGAGCGGACCTGGCGTTGCCGCTATATTGCTAGTGACACGCCAGATTTTCCTTCTGCACGCTAGTCTGGCCGCTGACCCACACAACCATTCCCATTTTCAGATAAGAGACTATAGGAATGATTATAATAGCTTACATGCTAACATGATGAAGGTATTAGCCTCTAAAACTATAAAAATAATAATATATATATATCTCTCTCTTTACATGTTTATATATGCTAAGTTTCTCTATAATTCACATTGTCCTATGCTATAACACTAAGATTTAAGCTCATAAAGATAGCAATATGAAGGGATGTGTTATGTAGATATGTTTTTACACATGTTGTTTCACATGATTTATGATAGGCTTTCTCAGTATAAATGTTTATAAATAAATAATAAAATTAAGATCTAATAAACTTAATGTCTACTATAATATACTATTAATAACACATAGTACTTAACCCACCATATGTGCACATATGCTCATATACTCCTTTTCCCCACTTAGGTGTTGGAGATTATTAAATTATAATGCTGCAGCTGCTAGAAAGATTTTTAGCATGGCTGCAGTTTTATGGGATTATAGTGATTCTATCCGCATAACAGAAATGTTTTTTATATATGTTGTTCTTATCTATGATAAACTGACAGTCTTATGATTTAATTTAAAATGTTTTTTAAATTGACCATGTTTAATTAAAAACTCTGTGACACGTTATCTGTGTATGAAGGCTATGATTCCAAAGCACCTGTTGAGCCTCCATACTCACCTGTTCCTAATGATTTTAATGGGACAAGGTATAAAAGAATCAAAATAGTGCTCAGAGAAGAACACTCTGCCTCTTGAAGAAGCTGCCTGAGGTGCGGAGAATGCGTTGAGGGTACAGAAGAAAGGGCCACAATTGACCATTAAGTGTCCCATGGAGCGCCACATTTATTGCTATCAGCCGTCTGTTACAAGCTGCTGGTGAATGATTCAACCTGCGATCTAATCATCCCACTCAAATTTCCCCTGCATTTGGAACACTGCTACACCTTGCCCGGCCGGGCGTTGCTCAGTAAGCTGGGGGATCTGCACAGTGGTTTGACACACTCACTTGGTGCCGCACTGAAGGGAACGGTTCCCACCTGAATATACCGCTGACGGATGTCTCACCCATGCACAGGGTGATAACAAGCGGCTTCTCAACTACTTATCCCGTGCAGTAAGAGATCACTACGTCTCAGTGAGTAACAGCAATCGGTTGGTTTATTATTCACATTTTGCTCCAAGGAAACAGTATTTAAATCTGGACACCTCTATGGTCATAGACGCTTATTACATCATTTTGCAGGATTTCATTTCCATTTGAACTGTTTGATATGGAATTAATGTGAGAGATTAACCCTATCCTACAGAGACGGGCTCTCCCGTATTTCAGCATCCCTTTCACATATTAACACATCTTATGTGTGTATTAGAGGCTTATATTACCTCAGTTATATGCTCTGTTATTGTTGTGGTCTTTTAATGAGTCTGTAATTGTTTTTATGTCAATAAATTGTTTTTTATCAACATCATTGGTACTGTGCGCCTACTTGGTGGTTTGCTCTAAGTTGTTTTACTTTTAGGAGGCTGGCTACCTCCTTACCAAGTGGCTGCCGTTATCGGTGTTATATTTGCACGGCCCTGCTCAGCGCCTACAAACCTTTTTTCCTGTCGGTGCATCAATGCACGCGAGCCCTGGGAAGGATGGTAGCTTCTTACGAAGAAATTCCATTCGCCAGGTCCCATACAAGGATTTTCCAGTGGGATCTGTTGGACATGTGGTCCGGGTCGCATCTTCAGATGCATCGGCGGATAACCCTGTCTCCAAGGGCCAGGGTGTCGCTGTTGTGGTGGCTGCAGAGTGCTCATCTTCTAGGGGGCCGCAGATTCGGCATACAGGACTGGGTCCTGGTGACCACGGATGCCAGCCTTCGAGGCTGGGGGGCAGTCACACAGGGAAGAAACTTCCAAGGCTATGGAAAAGTCAGGAGACTTCCCTACACATAAATATTCTGGAACTAAGGGCCATTTACAATGCCCTAAGTCAGGCTAGACCCCTGCTTCAACACCGGCCGGTGCTGATCCAGTCAGACAACATCACGGCGGTCGCTCATGTAAACGACAGGGCGGCACAAGAAGCAGGATGGCGATGGCAGAAGCCACAAGGATTCTCCGATGGGCGGAAAATCATGTGTTAGCACTGTCAGCAGTGTTCATTCCCGGAGTGGACAACTGAGAAGCAGACTTTCTCAGAAGACACGACCTCCACCCGGGAGAGTGGGGACTTCATCCAGAAGTCTTCCAAATGATTGTACACCGTTGGGAAAGGCCACAGGTGGACATGATGGCGTCCCGCCTCAACTAAAAGTTACAAAGATATTGCGCCAGGTCAAGGACCCTCAGGCGATAGCTGTGGACGCTCTGGTAACACCGTGGGTGTACCAGTCGGTGTATGTGTTCCCTTCTCTGCCTCTCTTACCCAGGGTAATGAGAATAATAAGAAGGAGAGGAGTAAGAACTATACTCATTGTTCCGGGTGGGCCAAGAAGAGCTTGGTAACCAGAACTCCAAGAAATGATCTCAGAGGACCCATGGCCTCTGCCGCTCAGACAGGACCTGCTGCAGCAGGGGGCCTGTCTGTTCCAAGACGTGCCGCGGCTGCGTTGGACGGCATGGCGCTTGAACTCCGGATCCTGAAGGAAAAGGGAATTCCGGAGGAAGTTATCCCTACGCTATTTAAAGCTAGGAAAGAAGTGAACGCTAACCATTATCACCGCATATGGCGGAAATATGTTGCGTACTGTGAGGCCAGGAAGGCCCCAAAGGAGAAATTTCAGCTAGGTCAATTTCTGCACTTCCTACAGTCAGAGGTGACTATGGGCCTACAATTGGGTTCCATTAAGGTCCAGATTTCGGCTCTATCGATTTTCTTCCAAAATGGAACTGGCTTCACTGCCTGAAGTTCAGACTTTTGTTAAGGGAGGGCTGCATAGTCAGCCCCCGTTTGTGCCTCCAGTGGCACCGTGGGATCTCAACGTGGTGTTGGATTTCCTGAAGTCGCATTGGGTTGAGCCACTTAAATCCGTGGAGCTATAATACCTCACGTGGAAAGTGGTCATTCTGTGGGCCTTGGCGTCGGCCAGGCGTGTATCAGAATTGACAAAAGCCCTTATCTGTATTTTATATGGGAAAGGCGAAATTGAGGACTCGTTCCCAATTCCTTCCTAAGGTGGTATCAGTTTTTCATGTAAACCAACCTATTGTGGTGCCTGCGGCTACTTGGGACTTGGTGGATTCCAAGTTACTGGACTTAGTCAGGGCCCTGAAAAGTATATGTTTCCAGGACAGCTGGAGTCAGGAAGACTGACTCGCTATTTATCCTGTATGCACCCAACAAGCTGGGTGCTCCTGCTTCTAAGCAGACGATTGCTCGCTGGATCTGTAGCACGATTCAACTTGCACATTCTGCGGCTGGACTGCCGCACCCTAAATCTGTAAAAGCCCATTCCACAAGGAAAGTGGGCTCTTCTTGGGCGGCTGCCCGAGGGGTCTCGGCTTTACAACTTTGCCGAGCTGCTACTTGGTCAGGGGCAAACACGTTTGCAAAATTCTACAAATTTGATACCCTGGCTGAGGAGGACCTGGAGTTCTCTCATTCGGTGCTGCAGAGTCATCTGCACTCTCCCGCCCGTTTGGGAGCTTTGGTATAATCCCCATGGTCCTTACGGAGTCGCCAGCATCCACTAGGACGTCAGAGAAAATAAGATTTTACTCACCGGTAAATCTATTTCTCGTAGTCCGTAGTGGATGCTGGGCGCCCGTCCCAAGTGCGGACTGTCTGCAATACTTGTATATAGTTATCGTTAACTAAAAGGGTTATTGTTGAGCCATCTGTTGAGAGGCTCTGTTATGTTCATACTGTTAACTGGGTATCATATCACGAGTTATACGGTGTGATTGGTGTGGCTGGTATGAGTCTTACCCGGGATTCAAAATCCTTCCTTATTGTGTCAGCTCTTCCGGGCACAGTATCCTAACTGAGGTCTGGAGGAGGGTCATAGTGGAAGGAGCCAGTGCACACCAGGTAGTCCTAAATCTTTCTTAGCTGTGCCCAGTCTCCTGCGGAGCCGCTATTCCCCATGGTCCTTACGGAGTCCCCAGCATCCACTACGGACTACGAGAAATAGATTTACCGGTGAGTAAAATCTTATTTTAGACCTGACGGAAATAATGTTTTTAGCGCATAAATCCAATATGTTTCCTTACATGCCAATTTCCTGGCTAAATCTCCTTTCCTTTCATCAATGTACACATGTTCTATTGCCTTAAATGAAAGGAGGACTGTTGGTATTCTTCAAAGTGAGAAACTTTGAGTTTTTAACTTGTTGGTAATATTCCTCATGTGTTCCTTGTGCCTTTTAGTTTCCCCAACATATTTTTTCCCACATTTGCATTCTACTAAATATGGCCCTCATTCCGAGTTGTTCGCTCGCAAGCTGCTTTTAGCAGCTTTGCACACGCTAAGCCGCCGCCTACTGGGAGTGAATCTTAGCTTATCAAAATTGCGAACGAAAGATTAGCAGAATTGCGAATAGACACTTCTTAGCAGTTTCTGAGTAGCTCCAGACTTACTCGGCATCTGCGATCAGTTCAGTCAGTTTCGTTCCTGGTTTTACGTCACAAACACACCCAGCGTTCGGCCAGACACTCCTCCGTTTCTCCAGCCACTCCCGCGTTTTTCCCAGAAATGTTAGCGTTTTTTCGCACACACCTATAAAACGGCCTGTTTCCGCCCAGAAACACCCACTTCCTGTCAATCACATTACGATCACCAGAACGAAGAAAAAACCTTGTAATGCCGTGAGTAAAATACCTAACAGCATAGCAAATTTACTTGGCGCAGTCGCACTGCGGACATTGCGCATGCGCATTAGCGACTAATCGCTCCGTTGAGACAAAAAAATAACGAGCGAACAACTCGGAATGACCCCCTATATTACAGATACAGATTGGCAATCCGTAAATAAACTTATCTCTCTTCTTCTCATTGCCAATACCAGTAAATGTTAACTTCTTTACTGCAATATTTCCACACTTTACAATGGGAGCACGGATAAGAACCCCTTCAAATTCTACATCCATTTCTCTTGTGCAGATCTTGTGCAGTCTCCCACAAACAGCTTCTTCCTGTCAATCTCCTTGCAATCGCCCGTGTGAATAGATTCTGTGCACAAACTCATTGCTGAGCGGCGATCCGCTTTGTACCTGCGCAGTTCTGACCTAATCGCAGCACTGCAAAAAACGCTAGTGAGCGATCAGGTCTGAATTACCCCCAAGATCTGTTTGTACAGCTCTGCTACACATGCATTTGCACACTTGCAAAGCGAAAATACACTCCCCTGTGGGCGACGACTATCTGTTCGCAGCAGTGCAAAAAAACCCTAGCGAGCGATGAGGTCTGAATAACCCCCATAGATCTGAACTGAAAATTACTCCTATGGCATGAATCAGGGCTGTAAAAGCAAGAAAACTTATCTCCAATTGATATTATAATTCTGAATTGCCATGGATCTAGACCATACTAACTCCCTAGTGTGCTATCCAAAAAGTTATCATATGAACACATTCCACGCTATTTGTTCATTGAGTCCATTCGTTGTCAGGGCATTCCGCAGAAAGATCAACTTAGATTCTTTTTGCGAGAGGATCCTCGCCCGATCTCCTCCTCTATTCATTGTCAGCACATGATGATCCAGAAAAGTATACTTCAATTGTGCCAACATGTGATTTGAAGATGGTTGGTCATGCTTCTTCCCCTCCAAAGCCGCTCTTATAGCTGATCTGTGGAGCGCCATACGCTCACAAAAGGTCCTAGTTGTTTGCTCCACGTAAATGAGTCCACACAGGTACAGTATATAATAACATACAGTATATTAGAAATTGTATTTTAGTCTCTTGTCTGTCCCTCCGAGTTAGTAACAATACATCTTCTCTTGTAATATTGAGCACTTCTTCCTTGAGTTTAAGGAGGGTTTTCTTATGATACCCTCTATGTAAGAATTTTTCCACTACCTCATCCAGTGCCGATTCCACCTTTTCTGCAGTCTTGTCTCTTGTATGTATATCAGTATTAGGCCTATGATAATGGGGGATATTCAATTTGCCCCAAAGAGACATCGGGAGTAATAACCCCCGATGGTTCTATGGGTGCTGCGGTCGGGCTATTTGATTAGCTCGGCCGGTAACAAGAGCATTTACACCCGTAAACACACAGGTCCAGTGTTATCGGGGATTTTGCTTTGCCTGCTTTTGCGCACGCCGGCTTATCAGAGCTTATTAGATAGCCCCCGGCGACGATACATTACACCCAATTTCAATCCCTTAAACGTTACTTACTGGTGAGCGCTGGTTCTTCTTTTTTTCTGTTGCATTCCACAAAACTCACAGTAGGAAGGGTTGTCCTACACAAACCCAGAAGCCCCTATATGGTGTTTTTTGAGTCTCAGGTAAGTGCAGCCTATCTTGTTTGCACATATACATGGTGCACATGGTGCAGCTGCACTGCGATATGGTATACACAGCACAGTGAGGATGGAGACTACTGTGTGGATTCAGGAACAGGAGTGGTAACCTAGCAAGTAAACGGGCATGAGTCACAGGAAACAGGCACAACAGACAGGCTAGGTATAAACAGTCAGAGTAACCACAGGAACTAGTTAGAGCATTCTCTGGATAGACAGAGTATAAACAAGAACCTGGGGCAGGGAGTGGGACCAGCAATTTACACAAAGGGTATAAGCTATAACCAGCACAGGTGGGCTCAGTATGATTTACCGGTGAACGGGATGCTGGCTGTCAATATTCCGACAGCGGCATCCCTCTCGGGAAGAGCACAAAGAGTTCCCTTGTGGGCTTGGTGGCTTGCTGCACGCGCCACAGGATCTATTCCCACTCTATGGGGGGTATTCAATTGTTTGAAAAGTCAGTTGGGTGTCTGTTTTTTCCTATCTAATAGACAGGAAAAAACAGACACCCAACCGACTTTTCAAACAATTGAATTCCCCCCTATGGGTGTCGTGGACACCCACGAGTGGGAATAGTCCTGTTGCACCAGGATTCCGGCTGGCAGCGTTGTCGGCTGTCGGGAATCCAGCGTCAGCATCCTGACTGATGGGATCCTGACAGCTGGCAAATTAACCGCATCCCACACAGGTCAGGAGGGCTGGCTGCCTTAGAACAGGTAGAGCACCCCAACAGAGATGCTGGAAACAGCACACAACGATTAGCAACACTCTGCAGCTGCATTGTGGCACGTAGTTTTGAGTTCCGGATTTGCTAGTCAACCGGAGACGTAGGAACTGCTGGATAACGTGATGTCTCGTCTGCCTGGCAACAACCGGGACTCATCATGGATACAAGCCGCACAATGGCTTGTAACAATACCAATGGTAATTTAGTCTAATTTATTTTTATAGCCTCTTAGTAAAGAATTATAATCTAGCAACTTTTAAAAATCTGTAAGAGTTATGGGAGAATAGAGTGTTAAGTGCACTGTACATTACCTGCAAATAAGCAGTGGCGGATCCAGAATAAAAAGATGGGAGTGGGGCACCATAACCAGATGTGTGTTAGGGGCCCGAGGCTGAGGATGAGCCAAGTATAAGAGGAGCATTTAGGGCCTGATTTAGAGATGTACGAAAACCCAAAGGTTTACGCACATCTCAATGTTTGGAGTCCTGAGCATAGGCCATTGGTTCTCAAACTGTGTGGCGTGGCACCCTGGGGTGCCTCAGGACACTTGCAGGGGTGCCCTGGATTGGTGGTCCAGGACCAATTTTAATTGATTATAGTCAAAACTAGTCAAGATAACCGTGGACCCATCTGTAATAGGCAAAACTAGTGCTGGTAACTGCAATTCCTAAAATACTGTATGTGGACAAACAAACAAATCTTGTCCCTCACCACACAATTAAACCTAAGGATGACATAAACATAATTTACTTAATTTAATATTTCTTTCTAAATTTCTCAATAAGAAACTTTAGGCCTAGGGGTGCCGTGAAAATAATTCTGCTACTCTAGGGCGCCGTGATTCAAAAAAGTTTGAGCACCACTGGCATAGGCAAATGCCAAATTTATTGAGCTTGCCTCTGAAAACAGATCCTGTTTCCACCGAGGGTATCTTGGATTATATCTTCAATGTACACAAGACTACAGTATACTGCGTACGTGCGACCTTATTGTGCACTTGAGGCCTTATGCAACATGCACAAATTCAGAATGGCGGTAAAGCAATAGAAGTCATTTTGGGGTCTGTAATTGAATTTTTTGCCCCCTGCTTTTTGAATATTCATAAGCGTGACTTAATTTGAGCATAATGTGTTTAAGATTTGCATAAAGGTACGTGTCTGTCTGATATCAGTGTTTTGTATATAGATATGGACACCTATAGGCTTTCTATAAAGACACACTCTAATTACAGCAGTCAAGCTATGGGCATGGGTTTCACACAGAGAAAGCTGAGGAGTAAATGTCTTTTGCTAGTGATTTCTGCAATGAGGCTCAGGTAATAAATGTGGCAGAACGTGTCTCGCATGGTTTAGTGTTTGCAGATAATAAATGTTGACCCCCTATTATCCAAAGTTGCAAGTTGCAAGTTGTGTTTAGTTTATGATTTGTGTTACATGTCTTACATTAGCTGACCTGTGATCTCAGTATCTTCCTGATGTATTCTAGCAACTTGTGAAAATAATATAAACTATTAAAACTGACATATTTACAGATGGAGTAGCCAAGCTCATTCATCCCGCGGCTCAGCCGCATGGGCACACACGTCATTGGTGTGACTTGGTATGCCGGACTGTGACTATTCGCATCTGCAATCTCACCATAGAAAGCCTGTGGGGCGCGAGCGCGATTATACACACATGCACGTATATGCACACGTGCACCATGGATAGTGGGTACGCCTAATTGGAAGCCAAGCTGAGCTTGGCTACATCTGTAAATATTATACTTTCAAAGACAAATTATAGGATGAAGACAAAATGAATTAAATTTTGTGTAAGTTAGAGTCATTAAAGAACTAAGGGAGACATTTACTAAGCAGTGATAAGAGCGAAGAAGTGAGCCAGTGGAGAAGTTGCCCCATCAACCAATCAGCAGCTCTGTATAATTTTATAGTATGCAAATTATAGATGTTACTTCAGTGCTGATTGGTTGCCATGGGCAACTTCTCCACTGGTTCACTTCTCCGCACTTATCACTGCTTAGTAAATGTCCCCCTATAGGTAGAGGGCCTGATTCTTAGCTACATACAGATCTGAATGAGGCCACATCTAGTGCGTTTCAGCAACTGTGGAAGCACTGTAGTAACATGCACATCTTTACATAATTCCTTGGTGGTAAATGGACTCACGGAGAGGAAGAGAACTGTCTTGCGAGAGATTTGTTGGCATGTAGTGTAGTGGGTGCAGAGCCGGAGCTACCCGCTCAGCGAAGTCTGCAAAGCAGGGAGGCACCGGAGACAAGAGGCGCTCTCCCCGCTCTGCTACTACACATTGCTGATGTGCACTTTCAAGAGTTGGGTATCTGCACACTCAATATATATTAACAATACTGTGAATGTATGTGAACCATCATCACATCATCACTTGTTTGAACCCCTTTTCCCCTTTATATCAGACAATGCTTAATATGGTAAGGGGGTGCTGTCAATTACAGTATATAAGCGATCAGGTTGAGAGGAAAAATAAGAGGAAACTGTATGGTTGACGCACTAGAGTGCGTCAACCATACAGTTTCCTCTTATTTTTCCTCTCAACCTGATGTGCACTTTCAACTGTTGCTGCCGGCTGCCACAGCCTGTGCCCGTCACTCTGTATGACAGGCAGCAGTGGTGCTGGTAGCATAAGCAGAGAAGTTCTTCAGTTTAGTCTGACTCTGATCTTGTTTAAGGACCCTCCCCTGTACCCTCTCCTCCCTGCTGCACCTGCCAAGCAGGATGACAGTCAGACTGCAGTGCTGCCCCCACCCCCTTGTTTCCCCTCCCCCTGCCATTAAAGACACAGCAGTCTTCATCACCTGCCCGCTGCCTCATCCCCCATCCCATCAGTGGCGCATTTTGGTAGGGGCTACCAACAGACATTCATCTCTCTGTCATTTTTGGTGCCTGGGCTCTTTTATTTTTCATCTGCAGCCACATAATGCATAGCAGATACAGGACAGCCACCTCCCGATGCGTTGCAGGTTATGTCTAGAATCAAGTTGGAGAAAGGACCTATGATGTCACCAGGGGGAGGAGCTGTGTCACCAGGGGGAGGAGCCATGCCCGAGCAGGGTACCCGAAATATACCCTTGCGGGCTCGCTTTGCTCGCCACGCTTCAGGCACGGTGGCGAGCGAAGCGGAGTGAGCCATCGGGTTACTAAAGGCAGTAGTTAGTGGCATGGATAGTGACAGAACTATCCCACTGGCCTTACTCCTCCCCCTGGTGATGTGGCTTCTCCCCTGACATCAGAGGTCCTTTAGCCTACTTGATTCTAGCATCTACCATGCTTTGCAGTGCTGAGCTTACTTCCTGATTAGAAGCAAGAACAGGAAGTCACATGGTGCACATGTGACTGCATTGGAGGAGCCTCAGACATGAACATAAACAGCCCAGCAGGTATAGCAGCCAACAATACCATACGGAGGAGCACTCAGGTACAGTAATATGCTGATACACTGGGGAATGTGGAATATTAATGTGTGCTGGGGGGGTATATTAATGTGAGCTGGGGGTAGTATAAATGCGTGCTGGGGCGGTGGTGGTATATTAATGTGTGCTGGGGGGATGGTATATTAATGTGTGCTGGGGGGATGGTATATTAATGTATTAATGTGTGCTGGGGGGAGCGGTATATTAATGTGTGCTGGGGAGGGGCGGAGGTGTATGTGGGAGGGAGTGGCATATTAATGTGTGTTTTCTTTTTTTTTTATTAATGCAGTTTCCAACTGCCTGTCACCTCCTAATTCTCCCAGTCTCCCCGTCACCTCTCCCTGTCACTCACTGACACTCACCCTCTTCCCATAACCTCTTTGTCCTTACACTGTCTCCCCGTCACCCACTAGCTCTCACCATCTCCACGTCACCTCTCCCTATCACTCACCAACACTCACCTCCTCCCCGTCACCTCTCTCCTGTCACCCATTAACTCTCACCCTCTCCCTGTCACCTCTCTGTCATCCTCTCCATGTCACCCACTGAGTCTCACCCTCTCCCCATCACCTCTCTCTCCTGTCACCCTCTCCTGGTCACCCACTGACTATCACCCTCTCACCATCACCTATATCTCCTGTCACCCACTGACTCTCACCCTCTCCCCGTCATCTCTCTCTCTCTGTCATCCTCTCCCTGTCACCCACTGACTCTCACCCTCTCCCCATCACCTCTCTCTCCTGTCACCCTCTCCCTGTCACCCACTGACTCTCACCCTCTTCCCATCACCTCTCTCTCCTTGTCACCCACTATCACCCTCTCACCATCACCTCTCTCTCCTGTCACCCACTGACTCACCCTCTCATCGTCCCATCTCTCTCCCTCTCCCTGTCACCCACTGACTCTGACCATCTCCCCGTCACCGCTCCCTGTCACCCATTAACTCTCCCCTTCACCTCTCCCGTCACCCCCCCTTCCTGTCACCCACTGACTCTGACCGTCTCCCCGTCACCTCTCCCTGTCACCCACTAACTCTCTGGCTGTGATTAGCAGGAAGCGCTTCCTATGGGAAGTCACTGCCACTACTAGGTAGTACCTGCAGGTGGCAGATTTTACTGGGGGGCTGCAGGACTGCGGCCCCTAGGTAAAATCTGCCACTAATTATTATTAACAGTTACTTGGTATATAGCTTCAGCATAGTCCGTTGCAGTTATAACTGGAACAAAACAGTAATAAAAGAAGACAGGTAAAGAGGTAAGAGGGCCCTGCTTGCAAGTTTACAATCTGTTGTGTGACTGCAAACCCTTTGTGTGCACGGCTCTATTCCCATTTACAGACAGCCAAATGATGGGATGTATGCATTTACTGTGCAGTCCTTTCCCTGTGTGTGTGATTATCCAGCTCTGCAAAAGCTAGTAATTAGAGTCCAGATTGTAATGTGTGGCCATCTTAAGACATCATTACTATTGATTTATGGAATCATATTTATAAATTATATTAATATTTAATATATCATATATGACTATATGGATATATTTTAATTACTATGCATTTATCATATATATCTGCAAATATATTATGTCAGGCTTACAAACTAAGTGGCTGATAAATATATACAGTCCTTGTACATATGACTTATGAAATTATGATTCCTTAAAGGGAGTTCAAACTTGAGATTACCGCTCTTATCATCTGATTTATTTACAGGCAAAATCAAATCATACAGAATAAGATATACACAGTGGTGACATATATACTAATAATATTTATGCTTAACTATTGTACATACATAACAAAACACAAACTGTTTTGTGAATACTTGTGAATGTCCTTGAGTGGCCCAGCCAGAGCCCAGACTTGAATTCGATTAAACATATCTGGAGAGATCTGAAAATGGCTGTGCACCGACGCTTCCCATCCAACCTGATGGAGCTTCAGAGGTGCTGCGAAGAGGAGTGGGCGAAACTGTCCAAAGATAGGTGTGCCAAGCTTGAGGCATCATACTCAAAAAGAATTGAGGCTGTAATTGCTGCCAAAGGTGCATCAAAAAAGTGCTGAGCAAAGGCTGTGAATACTTATGTACATGTGATTTCTTAGTTTTTTATTTTTAATAAATTTGCAAAAATCTCCCAAAAACTTTTTTCACGTTGTCATGTCAGGTATTGTGTGTAGAATTTGGAGGGAAATGTTTTTTTTTTCCATTTTGGAATAAGGCTGTAACATAACAACATATTGAAAAAGTGAAGCGCTGTGAATACTTTCCGAATGCACTGTAAAATATATCCACTATACTATTCACCATGGTTAAAATCACCTTTTTATCATTAATGATATTTTCATTCAGACAATATTTCTTTAATCTCAATATTGCTACATTATATTATGCAAACAGTTACCTATCTGACAATATTACAGACTTTCAGTACACATTTATTATACTGTATTTCCTACCATGTATGCAGACGTATTAACTATCTGTAAACTATCCATAGGTGTTTGTTTATTTCTTATGTGAGTGCGTGACAAAATTAGAAATAATTTGTCTGTGAGGACTAGAGTTACCACCTGTGCTTGATTTTACAGGATCGTCCTGTAATTGTCAGGGACATGCAGCATCCCATATTACGTCAATACGAGATGCAGTGTGTCCAGTTTTTTTAGTTTGCTGCAGAGGCAGAGCTCTTGGGAGTCAGTGGGCATGGCTGACAGGAGCTTTAGCCTACGGCTATGCGCCTAAACTAGGCTCACTCACGGTAGCGTCTAGATTACCTTCGTGGAGAGGACCTTTCCCATAACCCCCTGGGTCCATGTCACAATCTATTTGGAATAGTAAAGCGTGGCGAGCGAAGCGGAGCGAGACACCGAGCCCGAACTGTGTCGAGCGAAGCGAGCCAGCGAGGTTCAAATGCTGCATAGAAAGAAAAAATCCCCTAAACGGACGGAGAACGAAGAAGACATTTAGGTGCTGTAAGGGCGGAAGTTCTCTCCTGCCCTCTCGTTTTGTCACATCCAGGTCCCTAGCACGAAGGCAACATAGACACAACTGCTCACTCACCCCTTAGTTTTCAATATCAGCGGGCAGCGTGACTGAATATTAGTCACATGCTGAGACTGTGCACAGCTACTACACCATGATGATTCCACGTGAGGCTAACCCAGCAGGTGCAGCGCGCAGGCACCTGGCAGAATGAGAGAGCGTGCAGTTGAGCCTGTGCTATCCAATTCCAATCCAAACTCCTGGCTGGCACTGCAGACAGTTGAGTGTCCCACGGCGTTGCCAGGACATGGTTAAGATTCACTTGACTAAAGCAACTCAAAGCATCTGTGATTTTAATTGGATGGTATATTGTAAAGTCTTCCCATAAGAATTCAAACGCCAACAAACATCTAGTGTGACTGATAAGTTTGCAGCATGGTGTAATGCCTTTTTGGGCTAGATTTGTGTTAACTGATTAGGAGACTGACTCAAGGGAGATGTAAACCTGGTCATATCAAAATCCACCACATGAGGGCAGCAGTGCAAGCCATTTTTACACACATTGCTATGGTTAAAAGACGTATAAAGGGGGTCATTCCGAGTTGTTCGCTCGGTATTTTTTTCTCGCAACGGAGCGATTAGTCGCTAATGCGCATGCGCAATGTCCGCAGTGCGACTGCGCCAAGTAAATTTGCTATGCAGTTAGTTATTTTACTCACGGCATTACAAGGTTTTTTCTTCGTTCTGGTGATCGTAATGTGATTGACAGGAAGTGGGTGTTTCTGGGCGGAAACTGGCCGTTTTATGGGTGTGTGCGAAAAAACGCTACCGTTTCTGGGAAAAACGCGGGAGTGGCTGGAGAAACGGAGGAGTGTCTGGGCGAACGCTGGGTGTGTTTGTGACGTCAAACCAGGAACGAAACTGACTGAACTGATCGCAGATGCCGAGTAAGTCTGGAGCTACTCAGAAACTGCTAAGAAGTGTCTATTCGCAATTCTGCTAATCTTTCGTTCGCAATTTTGATAAGCTAAGATTCACTCCCAGTAGGCGGCGGCTTAGCGTGTGCAAAGCTGCTAAAAGCAGCTTGCGAGCGAACAACTCAGAATGACCCCCAAAGAGGCACACATTCCCATTCAAGGGTCTTTTTTTTTTTTTAGTATGCATCTATAAAGCAACTTTTCTTGTAGTATTATTATTATTATTATTCCTGCTTCTATAAAAAGAAAAGCACCAATGTATCCTATACACTAAAAGGCTAATGCTGCTCCTCACCTCTATGGGGGGAATTTAAGTGTTTTGTGCTCCTGCAGTCACTAGATGGCACCCAACGGAGCAATTCAAGTGTTGCGCCGTTCAGGCATGCACAGCCACCGGCGCTGACATTACTCTTTTTTTGACGGGCTGGTAACCAATAACATATTTTTGAACAATACTCAAACACCACATATTGGTGGAGAAATGGTGGGCAATCACATGTTGTAAGTTCAGGCAAAGCTGCAGATTTTTCAGACAGGTAAAATATAAACTGAGTTCTGCATAATTTTCAGGAATGGTAGTAGGAAGTGTTAATTTGGTACCGATCAGAAGGTCAAGGCAGACAGCTGGAAATGCAGTTAAGTCATATGTCGAGAATTAGGGCAGGCAGAGTTTAAATATACAGTGTAGTCTAAGATTCAGGCAAAGAGTATAGTACATGGAAATTCAGCAAATATAACTCTCAAGATACCTGTATATAGAACTTGTAATGGGCAGTGAATTAATGAACTCATGTTACATAAGAAATGAGTGCCAATGAAAAGACTCACAGCTGTCATGTGACCCCATCTAAGGTCCATGCATCGGCCAAAGCACTTATTCATGTCCCTGGAGATGGAAGAATAGAAGCATCAATCAGGCCAAGGGTTGTGCACAGGCCCAAGCTCCATTGTTCCCAGTACTAGTATAGAAATAAGTTTTATGGCAAACTTTGGTAATTGGCCACAACACCTTTGTACTGTACATTGGTACATGGGACTTATCCAATTTAACAGGATGCTGTTTATTCTATATATTACAGCAGTATATTTGTACTCTAATTAATCTTTGAGATTTGTCAAAATTTGTAAACATGCAAATACAATATTGACAGTTGTTGTTTGGTTCACAGGATCAAAAGAAAACAGAAGCTTTGCAGGCATGACAAATATTTTTGTTTTTAGAAGTTTACAAATGGATGGATGGATAGTTTTAGAAGATATTGTATTGCAACAAGAATCTTCCACATGACATACTGTAGATCAGCAAAATAATAACTTAAAGTTTTTGATCTGTACGTTAAATATAAATTTACAGCAACTAATCAACATTGTTTTAGTTTTGGTTTGGAACTGTTCGCTCAGAGGTGTTCAACAGAGCACAGATCTTTGCCAGTGTTCCCTACAAGGAGGCTGTTACCCCATGGGTCACGTCCTTTGGTTAGACACCATATGTAACAGGAAAACATTAAAAGGAAAAAAAGAGATGGTTTGAGGTTTAAGGCCCAACTAGATTGTTAAAAACTTAGATAAATAGACAGACAGACATAGATTAGGGTTTCACCAGAAAGAGTCCTTTACTGTATATAAGACCTCTCTGTACCCTTATTATACTGGATCCAAAGATGGAGCAATCTTCTTATTTCAACGACAAGACCTTCATACCAGAGTTCACCCAAGAACACAATCAATCAGCTTCTGTGCAATTCAATCATAATAGGTTTAAATAGAACACTACAGTCAGTACAAAACAGAATCAAAGAACAAGGTGTCACCTGGCGCCAATTAAAAATAATTAAATATCTATTTGCCTGCTGCTTTCTATTATACAGGGAATACGCAACTTTTTAAAAAGAAAACACAGAAAAATAAAAAATAAAAAGCGCTGGCAAATAGTAATTAAAAAATAATTCTTTATTAATTCTTATTTGTTATTTATTTTAATTTTCCATATAAAATAACAATAAAAAAAATTATAAAAGAAAGGGACACTTTCTCAATACCTTCCAGTTGGTCAAAATTACTGATAACTTTTATATGAACCCTTAGATGACATCCCACATTTCTCTCCTATTTGCTAAGTACTACTGACACATTTATGCATAATCTATTAATGATTTACACATACATTGTTTTCACGTGTACAGAAAAAAATAAGAATTTACTCACCGGTAATTCTATTTCTCGTAGTCCGTAGTGGATGCTGCGACTCCGTAAGGACCATGGGGAATAGCGGCTCCGCAGGAGACTGGGCACAACTAAAAGAAAGCTTTAGACTAACTGGTGTGCACTGGCTCCTCCCACCATGACCCCCTCCAGACTTCAGCCAGGATACCGTGCCCGGAAGAGCTGACACAATAAGGAAGGATTTTGAATCCCGGGTAAGACTCATACCAGCCACACCAATAACACCGTATAACTCGTGATACAATACCCAGTTAACAGTATGATAACAACTGAGGCTCTCAACAGATGGCTCAACAATAACCCTTTAGTTAAACAATAACTATATACAAGTATTGCAGACAATCCGCACTTGGGATGGGCGCCCAGCATCCACTACGGACTACGAGAAATAGAATTACCGGTGAGTAAATTCTTATTTTCTCTGACGTCCTAAGTGGATGCTGGGACTCCGTAAGGACCATGGGGATTATACCAAAGCTCCCAAACGGGCGGGAGAGTGCGGATGACTCTGCAGCACCGAATGGGCAAACTCTAGGTCCTCCTCAGCCAGGGTGTCAAACTTGCAGAATTTAGCAAATGTGTTTGACCCCGACCAAGTAGCTGCTCGGCAAAGTTGTACAGCCGAGACCCCTCGGGCAGCCGCCCAAGAAGAGCCCACCTTCCTCGTGGAATGGGCTTTCACGGATTTAGGATGCGGCAGTCCAGCCGCAGAATGTGCAAGCTGAATCGTACTACAGATCCAGCGAGCAATAGTCTGCTTTGAAGCAGGTGCACCCAACTTGTTGGGCGCATACAGGATAAATAGCGAGTCAGTCTTTCTGACTCCAGCTGTCCTGGAAACATAAATTTTCAGGGCCCTGACTACGTCCAACAACTTGGAAGCCTCCAAGTCTTTAGTAGCCGCAGGCACCACGATAGGTTGGTTCAGATGAAAGGCTGATACCACCTTAGGGAGAAATTGGGGACGAGTCCTCAATTCTGCCCTATCCATATGGAAAATCAGATAAGGGCTTTTACATGACAAAGCCGCCAATTCTGATACACGCCTGGCCGAAGCCAAGGCCAACAACATGACCACTTTCCACGTGAGATACTTCAATTCCACGGTTTTAAGTGGCTCAAACCAATGTGACTTTAGGAAATCCAACACCACGTTGAGATCCCAAGGTGCCACTGGAGGCACAAAAGGGGGCTGAATATGCAGCACTCCCTTAACAAAAGTTTGAACTTCAGGTAGTGAAGCCAGTTCTCTCTGGAAGAAAATCGATAGAGCCGAAATCTGGACCTTAATGGAACCCAATTTTAGGCCCATAGTCACCCCTGACTGTAGGAAGTGCAGGAAACGGCCCAGCTGAAATTCCTCCATTGGGGCCATCCTGGCCTCACACCATGCAACATATTTTCGCCATATGCGGTGATAATGGTTTGCGGTTACTTCTTTCCTAGCTTTAATCAGCGTAGGAATGACTTCCTCCAGAATGCCCTTTTCCTTCAGGATCCGGTGTTAAACCGCCATGCCGTCAAACGCAGCCGCGGTAAGTCTTGGAACAGACAGGGCCCCTGCTGCAGCAGGTCCTGTCTGAGCGGCAGAGGCCATGGGTCCTCTGACATCATTTCTTGAAGTTCCGGGTACCAAGCTCTTCTTGGCCAATCCGGAACAATGAGTATAGTTCTTACTCCTCTTCTTCTTATTATCCTCAGTACCTTTGGTATGAGAGGAAGAGGAGGGAACACATAAACCGACCGGTACCCCCACGGTGTCACTAGAGCGTCCACAGCTATCGCCTGCGGGTCTCTTGACCTGGCGCAATATTTTTCCAGCTTTTTGTTTAGGCGGGACGCCATCATGTCCACCTGTGGCCTTTCCCAACGGTTTACAATCAGTTGGAAGACTTCTGGATGAAGTCCCCACTCTCCCGGGTGGAGGTCGTGCCTGCTGAGGAAGTCTGCTTCCCAGTTGTCCACTCCCGGAATGAACACTGCTGACAGTGCTAACACGTGATTTTCCGCCCATCGGAGAAACCTTGTGGCTTCTGCCATCGCCGTCCTGCTTCTCGTGCCGCCCTGTCGGTTTACATGGGCGACCGCCGTGATGTTGTCTGACTGGATCAGTACCGGCTGGTTTTGAAGCAGGGGTTTTGCCTGACTTAGGGCATTGTAAATGGCCCTCAGCTCCAGAATATTTATGTGCAGGGAATTCTCCTGACTTGACCATAGTCCTTGGAAGTTTCTTCCCTGTGTGACTGCCCCCCAGCCTCGAAAGCTGGCATCCGTGTTCACCAGGACCCTGTCCTGTATGCCGAATCTGCATCCCTCTTGAAGATGAGCACTCTGCAGCCACCACAGCAGAGACACCCTGGTCCTTGGAGACAGGGTTATCAGCCTATGCATCTGAAGATGCGACCCGAACCACTTGTCCAACAGGTCCCACTGAAAGGTTCTTGCATGGAACCTGCCGAATGGAATTGCTTCGTAGGAAGCTACCATCTTTCCCAGGATCCGCGTGCAGTGATGCACCGACACCTGTTTTGGTTTTAGGAGGCCTCTGACTAGAGATGACAGCTCCTTGGCCTTCTCCTCCGGGAGAAACACTTTTTTCTGTTCTGTGTCCAGAACCATCCCCAGGAACAGTAGACGTGTCGTAGGGACCAGCTGTGACTTTGGAATATTTAGAATCCAGCCGTGCTGTTGTAGCACCTCCCGAGATAGTGCTACCCCGACCAACAACTGCTCCCTGGACCTCGCCTTTATCCAAGTATGGGATAATTAAAACTCCCTTCTTTCGAAGGAGTATCATCATTTCGGCCATAACCTTGGTAAAGACCCTCGGAGCCGTGGATAGACCGAACGGCAACGTCTGGAATTGGTAATGACAATCCTGTACCACAAATCTGAGGTACTCCTGGTGAGGATGGTAAATGGGGACATGCAGGTAAGCATCCTTGATGTCCAGTGATACCATGTAATCCCCCTCGTCCAGGCTTGCAATAACCGCCCTGAGCGATTCCATCTTGAACTTGAATTTTTTTATATACGTGTTCAAGGATTTCAAATTTAAAATGGGTCTCACCGAACCGTCCGGTTTCGGTACCACAAACATTGTGGAATAGTAACCCCGTCCTTGTTGAAGTAGGGGCACCTTTACTATCACCTGCTGGGAATACAGCTTGTGAATTGCCTCTAACACTGCCTCCCTGCCTGAGGGAGTTGTTGGTAAGGCAGATTTGAGGAAACGGCGGGGGGGGGGGAGACGTCTCGAATTCCAGCTTGTACCCCTGAGATACTACTTGAAAGATCCAGGGATCCACCCGTGAGCGAGCCCACTGATCGCTGAAATTTTTGAGACGGGCCCCCACCGTACCTGGATCCGCCTGTGGAGCCCCAGCGTCATGCTGTGGACTTAGAGGAAGCGGGGGAGGACTTTTGCTCCTGGGAACTGGCTGTATGCTGCAGCTTTTTCCCTCTACCTCTGCCTCTGGGCAGAAAGAACGCGCCTTTAACCCGCTTGCCCTTATTGGGCCGAAAGGACTGTACCTGATAATACGGTGCTTTCTTTGGCTGTGAGGGAACATGGGGTAAAAATGTAGACTTCCCAGCTGTTGCTGTGGAAACGAGGTCCGAGAGACCATCCCCGAACAACTCCTCACCCTTATAAGGCAAAACTTCCATGTGCCTTTTAGAATCTGCATCTCCTGTCCACTGCCGAGTCCATAACCCTCTCCTGGCAGAAATGGACATTGCAATTATTTTAGATGCCAGCCGGCAAATATCCCTCTGTGCATCCCTCATGTATAAGAGTGCGTCTTTAATATGCTCTACGGTTAGCAATATAGTGTCCCTGTCAAGGTTATCAATATTTTCCGACAGGGAATCTGACCACGCAGCTGCAGCACTGCACATCCATGCTGAGGCAATAGCTGGTCTCAGTATAACACCTGTGTGTGTATATATAGACTTCAGGATAGCCTCCTGCTTTCTATCAGCAGATTCCTTCAGGGCGGCCGTATCCGGAGACGATAGTGCCACCTTCTTTGACAAGCGTGTGAGCGCTTTATCCACCCTAGGGGATGTTTCCCAACGTGACCTATCCTCTGGCGGGAAAGGGTACGCCATTAGTAACCTCTTAGAAATTACCAGTTTCTTATCGGGGGAAGCCCACGCTTCTTCACACACTTCATTTAATTCCTCAGATGGAGAAAAAACAACTGGTAGTTTTTTCTCTCCAAACATAATACCCTTTTTTGTGGTACCCGGGGTAACATCAGAAATATGCAACACATTTTTCATTGCCTCAATCATATAACGTGTGGCCCTATTGGAAGATACATTAGTCTCATCGTCGTCGACACTGGAGTCAGTATCCGTGTCGACATCTGTGTCTACCATCTGAGGTAGCGGGCGTTTTAGAGCCCCTGATGGCTTTTGAGACGCCTGGGCAGGCACAGGCTGAGAAGCCGGCTGTCCCATATTTGGTATGTCGTCAAACCTTTTATGCAAGGAGTCGACACTGTCTCGTAATTCCTTCCACAGAACCATCCACTCAGGTGTCGACCCCGCAGGGGGTGACATCACATTTATCGGCATCTGCTCCGCCTCCACATAAGCCTCCTCATCAAACATGTCGACACAGCCGTACCGACACACCGCATACACACAGGGAATGCTCTGACAGAGGACAGGACCCCACAAAGCCCTTTGGGGAGACAGAGAGAGAGTATGCCAGCACACACCAGAGCGCTATATAACACAGGGATCCCACTATAAATGAGTGTTTTTTCCCTTATAGCTGCTTATATTATATATATATATATATATATATATATATATATACTGCGCCTAAATTTAGTGCCCCCCCTCTCTTTTTTACCCTTATGTAGCTTGACACTGCAGGGGAGAGCCAGGGAGCGTCCTTCCAGCGGAGCTGTGAGGGAAAAATGGCGCCAGTGTGCTGAGGGAGATGGCCCCGCCCATTTTCCGGCGGACTTCTCCCGCTTTTTCTGGAATTCTGGCAGGGGTATTTTTACACCTATATAGCCTTCCTGACTATATATGGTGTAGATTTGCCAGCCAAGGTGTATATATTGCCCTCAGGGCGCCCCCCCCCAGCGCCCTGCACCCATCAGTGACTGGAGTGTGAGGTGTGCATGAGGAGCAATGGCGCACAGCTGCAGTGCTGTGCGCTACCTTGTTGAAGACAGAAGTCTTCTGCCGCCGATTTTCCGGAACACTTCTTGCTTCTGGCTCTGTAAGGGGGCCGGCGGCGCGGCTCCGGGACCGAACGATCGAGGTCGGGTCCTGTGTTCGATCCCTCTGGAGCTAATGGTGTCCAGTAGCCTAAGAAGCCCAAACTACCACCAGTTAGGTAGGTTCGCTTCTTCTCCCCTTAGTCCCTCGCTGCAGTGAGTCTGTTGCCAGCAGATCTCACTGTAAAATAAAAAACCTAAAATATACTTTCTTTCTAGGAGCTCAGGAGAGCCCCTAGTGTGCATCCAGCTCAGCCGGGCACAAGATTCTGGCTGAAGTCTGGAGGGGGGTCATGGTGGGAGTAGCCAGTGCACACCAGTTAGTCTAAAGCTTTCTTTTAGTTGTGCCCAGTCTCCTGCGGAGCCGCTATTCCCCATGGTCCTTATGGAGTCCCAGCATCCACTTAGGACGTCAGAGAAAAACAACACTGCATATACCAAACACAATCCTTTTATATATATATTGCTTAAGCATGCAGAATATATCCTTTATCTATAGAGAGCTCTCTTATGCTAGATGATTTTTATTCAGCTGTTACTTTTCAGTTCCATTTAATGCAACAATGAAGCTTTCATGCAAAAGCACACGAAGTAAGTTACTTTGTATCCAATTCTTGAAACAGGCGTTAGTAAAATTCCATTTAGAACATACTAGCAGTCTCATGCAGAGGTGTATAGGATTAGAAGTGTAGCTGTCAATTAGTTGTCAGCACACAACAGCCTTACATATGCAGAGTGGCCTTTTTGAGTTACAGTAGATGTCATTAAACATGTTGTCCTCCCCCTTTGGGGAGGGTGCGAGCTCTTGGACACCAAATCAAACCAACACCAGGTCCAGTGGCGGAACTAGCGAGCGATGGGCCCAGGTGCAACAAGATGCTTTGGGCCCCCCTCTCATCCCGTCCTACCCCACCCCCTCACCCCCCAACTCCAAATTAGGGATTCTTAACATGCTCCCGTAATAAATATATATATACATATATATATATATATATATATATATATAGACACACACTCAATATTATGTATAGATATTGATATATTATTTAAAAAAGGGATTGCTGGCCACACAGGTGTGTATAATATATATATATATATATATATATATATATATATATATATATATATGGTGTGGTGATCTGGCACTCACTGATGGAGGTGGCAATTTGGTCCGGTGCCCTTACTGATCCTCCGTGTGCAGGAAGATGTAGACAAGACTGGCGTGGTACGGCACTCAGACGCTGATGGACGAACTGAACGGGAGCCCTGGGTAGCTGTATATATATAGAAATTTGGGTATGCAGGCTCTCACCAGTAAATTCAACAGGTGTTTATTAATAACTCACAGAGACATAAAGACGGTGTGTCGACGTTTCGGTCATCATGTGACCTTCAGGACATCATACAGGGACATCAGGAAGACAAGAAGGTGGGGTACCTTGGCGAGTGGTTTGCAGGCTTCCGTGCATTGGCCAATTCACTAACTAAACCCCCATCATTTATTTATTGATGTTGTGAGGATAAGTGAGCTTGCTATGGTGAGTACTGAATTTTTGTCTGTATATATTTAAGTAGGTGGCCATGGGCTAAATGCACCCCACCCTATGAGTGGTGAGTGCTGTGGTTTTATATTTATTTGCGAAGATCTACACTGTCTAGACAGACAGTCATTAGATTGACAGGGTCAATAGGTCGACAGGTAAAAGGCAGACAGTGGGTAAGGTAGACAAAAGGTCGACAGGGTCAAAAGGTAGATATAACAATTGTAGGCACAAAAAGGTTGACAACTTGACACAAGTTTTTGTTTTTTGGGTGTCTTTTTGTATGTTTAACCATATCTCAGCACAATCAGTGAAAACGTGTACCCTCATGATCTCGCTTCGCTCACTACGCTTCCGGCAAGATGGCTCGCTCTGCTACTGCTGCGCTCGCCACAAGTTAGTATTCCCATTTGTAGTCCACATGGATAGTAAATCAAGCAAAACTTGGAAAAACATGAAGCCTCCCAAAAAATACTTGTGTTGACCATTTGTGTCAATCATTGTCACGTTGACCTTTTGTCCATGTCGACCTTTTGTACCTGTCAACCTTAAGCACTGTCTACCTTTTACCTGTCGACCTTGTGTACCTGTCGAACTAATGCATGTCGACATACAGTATGAGGTCGACCTATAGACTGTCGACCTAGACACTGTTGACCTATACATTGGAACCCTGCTCCAGCTGGTGTAGTGTGCAACCCCACTAATCTCACACAGCAAGCTCAATATCCTTACTACATACTGCTCCCTATGCTGTGTGTCCTGCCCACAGACTATGTGTGGTGCACTACCCTGGCAAGAAGTCCAGAACTACCTACACTTCAGCTAAGCTTTTGCAACCAGAGTGTAACCACACATGTTACACAACAACAGTACAATCTACAGTCAGAATGTAAGACATACAGACAGTACAATGCAATATGTTTGTTACTACTTCACCCACTACACTATAATACACTTAGACTGGAGCAGGTGGCTGGACTGTTAGGCTGGGGTTTGACACTGACACTTGGGTCTTGAGACTGGGCTAGGTCCTGGCACTGAAGCCTAGCATTAGCACTGAGGCCTGGAGTGGGCACTGATGCCTGTTGAGACTGGGCTAGGTCCTGGCACTGAAGCCTAGCATTAGCACTGAGGCCTGGAGTGGGCACTGATGCCTGTGGCTCGGCACTGAGGCCTAGAGCTGTACTCTGAAGCCTATGGGCTAAGAGCAGATGGTCTAACACAGACCACTTATCTGGTCTACCTATGATCTTCTCCTGGCTGCATCTTGTCCTGCAGGATCTGCGCTGGGGTCCTCTTCATGGTAGGTGGGACTATGGACCAGCAGCATGTGATTAGTGCATCCACTGACACCATATTCATGCCATTGTAAAGAGCCAAGATTGGTCTTTGCTGATACTATTGTCCCATTTTGATTTTTCATTTAGGTACTCTGTAATTGGATCCTTTGGGGCGCAATATAAATAAACTATAATAATAATACCAGTTCTCACACTCCTTACTGTATATTTTATTTTTCCTATTCTTCAGGATTTTGAGGAGCTCTCCTGAACTCCTCATACAAGGCCATATCCCTCACATTCCCTGACTATTGCAATTATAGCAGTCATAGATTGCCTTGCCCCTCTGGTGCTCAGTGCTGCACTGCCCACCTGGGCTTTCACTTCTCGAATCTCTGGGTAAAAAGTGAGCAAGCATGAAATACCATAGAGGCTAGTGGCACAGATGATATGCTATCTTCCCTAAAAGGTATTCTGTGCTAAGGCTCCAATATTAGCAGCTGCAGAGCCACAGGTGGCACATTGGCACAGGGGGAAAAAAAACATGTCTTCTTGGTAATGCCATACACATGTGGTTTGCTTAAAGCAGATTTCCAAGATCTATGTTATTGCTAATTTATAAAATTAAAACCCAATGAACATATCATTAGTACATCAAAAACAGACACCTTTCCAAAAAGTCAGTTCAATTGGCAAAATAATAGCGTTCCACCTCCCACACATGCCAGGTGCAGGGGTGGAAAATGAGGACTGGCTTAATCCCCAAATCTGTAACAGCAGCGCAAGAAAATAAGATAATGTTTGAAAAAAAAAAACATCCATCTGCACAGGGTCTAAGAGCTCACACATTTTTTTCTCCTTCTGTACAGCCTGTTTCCAACAGACCACAAGGTGATGTCTTTACACCAAGAACTTCTCAGGTTCACTGACACTTGTTCGCCTGGCTGAGCACTAAAGGTGGCTATACACTGTGTGATGCGCTCCATGAGTGATATTGCACAGTGTGTTCCCTATACTCCCGGTCCGCCTGACTTTGTGTGTACCTCACTGAGCAATACCGCAAATGATATTGCTCAGTGACATCACGCTGCGACTGGCCCTTACATGCAGTTTTAGCTGACATAGCCAAAATTAACTTGCATGTACGGTAGACAGAGGGGATTGTTAACGACCCCCGGTAACGTGCATAGGCTGTCGTTTGCGGCATACACACTGTTCGATATATTTTACTCAATATCGCTCAGATTGGGAAAATAAGCGATACTAAAATATCGCACAGTGTGTATGCACCTTCAGAGAAGACGTGTGAGTGATGTGGGAACATTACAGGACGGGTAGTTCCAAGGATAAATAGGACTCTAAGTTTATTTAACTTCTTAAACAACACCATGGGAGGTTATTGTGTAGTAGTTAGATGGGATATAGCATTCTGAATTAGGATAGGCAAGGCTTATTTGTAATTTTTGGTGCCATATGCCAGAAAGAGAATTGGTGCCCCCACCCCCCTCTTCATATATAAAACAAGGACAGTGCGTGCCAAGGGCACGCATAAAAATGTATGTGCGTGGTCACAGAATAGTACCATTTCAAATTACACCACACAATGGGGGTAATCCAGAGTTGGTCGCAGCAGCAAATTTGTTAGCAGTTGGGGAAAACCATGGGGGTAATTCCAAGTTGATCGCAGCAGGAAATTTTTTAGCAGTTGGGCAAAACCATGTGCACTGCAGGGGAGGCAGATATAACATGTGCAGAGAGAGTTAGATTTGGGTGTGGTGTGTTCAATCTGCAATCTAAATTGCAGTGTAAAAATAAAGCAGCCAGTATTTACCCTGCACAGAAACAAAATAACCCACCCAAATCTAACTCTCTCTGCAAATGTTATATCGGCCTCCCCTGCAGTGCACATGGTTTTGCCCAACTGCTAAAAAATTTCCTGCTGCGAACAACTTGGAATTACCCCCTTGGTTTTGCCCAACTGCTAACAAATTTGCTGCTACGATCAACTCTGAATTACCCCCATTAGTGTCTGTTATTTAAATGACACTGCACAGGAGACTGCCGGTCTGTATACCGACGCCGGGATCCCGGCAGCGGAATCCCGGCAGGGAGGGGTGAGAGCAACAAGCGCCTTGCAGGCTCACTGCGTTTGCCACGCTGTGGGCTCAGTGGCAACAGAGGTTCTATTCCCACTCTATGGGTGTCGTGGACACCCACAAGTGGGAATAGTCCCTGTTGGTCGGCATGCCGACCATCGGGAATGTAAGAGAGCCGGTCACATGAATACATCCCCTTATACACATTACGCCAGGTACAGCCATTACACACATTATGTCACAGCCGTCTACTGTAACCCTGTCTTCTGAGGGTAAATTCGAGATCAGTGGTATAGCCACAACACCAATTGGGATTTTACTATTTCCCACAATACCGGTGAATAAAAGAACACACTATGAAACAGAGGATTAAGTCTTTTCCTTTTCAAAGAATAAATCGGCTCCTCATCTTTATTTCTATTAACAGAAATCTGTGTAACTACTTAAACTTATAACATTAAGTTTTACCAACAGTTAATTGGTCAATCTAGTTTCACCATGCCCATTAATTCCACACTACTACAACACTGCAATTTTATTCCACAGCAACTGCCAATCCGCGTCGTCGTCTCTGTGTGGGATATAAAGGTTAATACATATACATTACTCACAAAATGGAAATTTCCACCTTTACAATTTTATACAGTCATTACATAACTATATTCCTTCTATTACTGAGCGAATTAAACCTTAAATAATATTGTCCACCAATTACTACTATCTATATTGCGCAATTTCTAATGGCCATATCGTTGGTGCACATGCAGTTCCTTTTCCTTACACGTGTATACCTGGACTGTTTAGCTAGCTGACATGGTGTTTGTTATATGTACTAATCTCCGTGACCTCCGTTGGGGATTATTAGTCTAACGTTATGTGTTGTTTGTAATCCACAGGTGAGTGCGATTTTATACTTTATCAATCATCCTGGTGACGAATTGCATAGGGATGCTAGGATTCGGGGAAGCAAGATGGATGACGAGCTATTCTCCTTATCGGTGCAATAATTAAGGTAAGTCTGTATCTGATTGACACTGCACTTTTCCTTTAGGCTGAACTGTCTGACTTTTAACTATCAATTCCTCCGGCTCTATGCTGCATATATGTTACATCTGCTTCTGACTGCGGGGTTGCTCTCTCTTAGGCTGGGTGATCTGATCTTTTATTATTACTTATTGCTTCTATGATGAATGGCTTCGCAATTGTAGTGAGGAATAAACTGCCTGAAGGGCGGGGACCCTTCTTAATAATTCCCCTTCTTAGTGAGGTAGGGATATCAAGCCTTATGGTTGCGTGGGGTTATTTCCCCTTCTTCAACACCACCTGAGGTGATGTAGTGTGAGTATGAGTCTCTAGAATAATCTGCATAGAACTTCCCTTGACCTAATTTGGCGTGACCGGGGCCCACCCACACTGTGGTCACTCACGCTTTGAAGTCCGCCTTTATCCCACCGGGTTGGTGGGAGAGCCGCGGCCACCTCCTGGAGGACATCCTTTCCCGGAGATCTCCCCTGCTACAGGCGGCCTGTAATCTGCGTCACCGCTTCGTTGGGCCGTCCTTCTCCGGCAATTATGCAGAACGGGAGTCTCTGACACCGCCGTGTATACCGGGGATGAAGATCAGGTAGGGGCTAGTAATTACTGTCACCCGGTGTTCGGAACGGAGCCTTTTTCCTCACTCTTCTGCACAGCCATCGTCACGTCAATCTGCCATCCCCTGTTGCGCACCTCAGACTGCCCAACGGTCCTTTATCAACCCCGTTTTATTCACTCTGCTGGGGTTCCCGGATCTGTCCCGCCGTCCGTTTTTATCTCGCGCTACCCTATGCTCCTCCAGGTATGCTCGGATCTCCCCTTCAGTTTGGAGAAATGGAAAGGTCCGGGGGACACGAGCCAGTCTAAACTCTGTGCCATACCTAGTCCCGCCTGTACTATTTCTCCACCATGAGGGTCCGCACTGATAAGTTCTTCCTCTCTATAGGGTTAACCAATTTTTATAAGGTCTTTTGCCCTCTGTGAGGGTCTAATGAATTATAATAGCTATTTCACTATATAACATGCTCAACGTACAGCGTAAACTGTGTGGGTATGCACTCGAACAAGCTTATCTTTCACTCTAATACTCCCCCTATATATACCAGGGCATTACATACCTCCCCACTTAAATTCATGCGTGTCCCACGCATAACGTTCACCTATTACTACTTATTAATTTAAACTGCAATAACTAAATCAATATTTCTACCTGTATATCCATACTTTCCTTAACCTCCGATTAAGACCGGTAACGAATTGGTAACTTCCCCTTTGTGCTCCGCTCGGAGCGTCTCACTGACGCTACTTCTATATCTCCCGGGTTGATTACACTTTCAGTCATCGGTTCGGTACCCTCTGGCTGTGTAAGCGAACCGAATGTGCTCAAGACTGGCCAACAGAGATTCATTATTGCATCTGGGAATGGATCGGCATTTGAAGTTACTTCTTGAAGGGGGGTACCTGTACTCTCTAACTCAGGCCATTCTGGGCACAGTTTTAATTGGTCTCGGTGAACTACACTTTGTTTGTTTCCATCTTCCCATCTAATTTGGTACACAGCAATCTCGGAATTCGGTTTTTTGACCACTTTGTAGGGAAGGGACTCCCATTGCTGGTCTAATTTACTCTGCTCTGCATGTGCCTTCCGATTATAGTAGTTGATGTTCGACTACCCACTCGGTTTCCACCATTGGCTCTGGCTCCATGCCCGTGTTTAAGCTTACATCCACAGGCAATTTTCCTGGACGTCCAAAGAGTAAGTAATATGCTGTATAACCGGTCGAACTATGGATGGTATCATTATAGATGAACATGAATTCGGTTAATAATAACGGCCATTCATTTCGCCGTTGAGAAGGTAGGGTCCGCAACATTTGTATGAGTGTCTGATTGGTCCTTTCACAGAGTCCATTCCCCTGAGGGTGGTATGGGGTGGTTTAATTTTCTTACATCTATACAGAATACATAGTTCCTGGAAGAGTTTAGATGTAAAGGCCGGTCCCTGATCAGTCAGAATTTTGTCAGGGAACCCATAAGGTCTTACGAAGGCTCTCCAGAAGATCTCTGCCGTAGACTTGGCGGTCATATCTCTTACCGGTAAAGCCACTGCGAATTTCGTGAAATGATCCACTATCATTATAGCATACTCATATCCGAGCCGACTCTTTTCGAGTTTTACATGATCAATTGTGACTAGCTCCAGTGGTTGATGACTGATGATCGGATGGAGCGGAGCCTTGTCGGTAGAGAGAGGTACTCTTCTGAGGTTGCATTCAGGAAAATTTTTACACCATTCCTCCACGGTTCGTCTTAATCCTATCCAGTAGAACAGTTGTCTCAGGTTTGACTCAGTCTTTTTGTTACCGAAATGTCCTGATTGATTATGATAGGCCTCTAACAGGATGGATGCTTTAGTTGATGGAACTAATATTTGAATGATGGTCAAGTGAGTTTTTGGGTTAGTACTTTTCCGGGTTAAAACATTATGCCGGACCTCCAACCGATCTCGTTGTCTCCATAATTTCACCACTTCCGGTGGGGCTGCCTGTCTTTCGGACCTTGATAGGCTTTTCTTTTGTTGTATTAGCCTCTTTAATTGACTAAAAGGTGGGTACTCTTCTTGCCACCCTTGTCATTCACTCCATTCCTCTTTGTCTAAGGTGTTCTCGACTTTCGTTCTCTGTTGTTTTGAGACACAATTACGTTGTATCCCTGATGGTCGTGTTACTTGGAAGGGGGGCAATTCTACAGACTCCCATTGGTCTTCCACTTCAGTCTCTCCTTCGTCATGGATTCGTGATAGTGCGTCCACGTTGGTATTGTTGTGTCCTGGCCGATATTGGATTGTAAACTGGTAATTGGATAGGTGAGCGTACCAACGCTGCTCTAGGGCTCCAATCTTGGCAGTGGCCAAATGGGCCAGGGGATTGCAATCGGTATAAGCCACGAACGGCGTGGCAGCAAGGTAATCCCGGAATTTTTCTGTAATAGTCCAGACCAATGCTAGGAACTCTAACTTGAACGCGCTATAATTTGCATCGTTATGTTCGGTTTTCCGAAGACCTCGACTGGCATAGGCAATTACTTTTTCCTTGCCATCTTGTAATTGTGCTAGTACGGCACCAAGCCCTTGTTGACTCGCATCGGTTTGTAGGATGAAGGGTTTACTATAATCCGGATACGCTAAGAGGGGTGCTTGAGTTAAGACTAGTTTTAGATGTTCAAATGCCGTCTGTTGTCGGTGGGTCCAGACAATGGATAGTTGTCGACTTTGACTTCCCTGAGGTACATCTCGTAGCAGCTCATGGAGAGGAGCGGCTACTTTCGCAAAGTTTTTCACAAAACGTCTATAGTACCCTACGAAACCCAGAAACCTTCTCACATCTTTGACAGTTTGTGGTGTCGGCCATTCTTGTACGACTCTAATTTTTTCCGGATCCGGAGCAATTCCATCGGCACTAACTAAATGGCCTAAATAGTGGACTTGGGGTTTTAATAAATTGCATTTAGCGGGGTTCACTTTCAGTCCATATCGGGCTAATTGCTGTAGGACTTCGCTGAGATGTTGCAGATGTTCTGGATAAGACTTGGAAAAGATGATTATGTCATCCAGATATAGTAATATCATCTCAAAATTTCTATGTCCCAAGCAATGTTCCATCATCCTTTGGAAGGTGGCGGGAGCATTACACAGTCCAAAGGGCATTCATTTAAACTCGTGTAATCCCATAGGGGTAGTGAATGCTGTCTTTTCCTGATCTTCAGGGGCTATCATAATCTGCCAGTAACCACTTGTTAGATCTAGGGTGGAAAAATACTTAGCCGACTTCAGGGCTGCTAAAGACTCTTCAATTCGGGGGAGTGGGTACGCATCCCGATGGGTGACCTGGTTCAATTTCCTGTAATCCACACAGAACCGCAATTGCCTGTTCTTCTTTTTAACAAACACCATTGGTGCAGCCCATGGGCTGTGACTCTCCTGAATTACCCCGGTCGCTTTCATGTCTTCAAGCATCTTCCGAACTGGCTGGTAAAGGGCTGGCATTAAGGGCCGATGTTTCTCCCTAATTGGTATCGCATTTCCGGTTACAATGCGATGCTTCACGGTCGTCACTGTACCGAAATCTAATGGGCCTTGGCTGAATGTCGGGGAATTTTCCTTTACTACTTGTAAAGCTCCTTCTTTGTGTTCTGGAGGGGTATTTTCGTCTCCAATGTGGATTTCTCTCCACCATTCTGTTGATCTACCCTCCTCTTCTTTGACAACGTCATCATTCTGTGGTGGAACTTCTGTTTGAGCATATATAACATCCTGAAAGGTGATCCAGGTTAGGTTAGCAATGGGTCGTTGGCGATATAATCTCACTATATGGTTATGGGGGTTTAATACTCGCACCGGAACTCTTCCATTCTGGCTATGGACCAAACAGTGGGCAACTGCAATGCCATCTTCCTCATTCCTCTCACACGGTTCAACCAAGGCTTCATAACTTTTTCCTCCCGGTCCCCCGGGAGCTTTGCCCCAAACGATCACTTCGGAATTGGGAAGTAACTTGATGGGCTTACTGTCGGTAATCCTTACTTTCCCCAACGAGCCATCACGATGTACAAAGGCTCATTGACTCTGCAACGCTTTAATAGTTTTCTGTATTATGGATCGCCCAGTTACCGGTTTTTCTGCCAAGGCCCGCTTCAGTATCGCAATTAATTCTTCCGGGCAGCTTCGTAAAATATTCATGCCTAGAATCATAGGAATGGCATTAGGGTCACTCGTATGCGTAATCAAACACCCTTGGCGCGGCATTTCGGTGTCCCCGATTTTGACATTGGCTTCCCAGTAGCCTACGCATGATATACTCGATCCATTGCTAGCGATCAATTGTAGCCATGCAGGAGGGGGAATTACGATTTGTTGTTTTCCCCAATGTTGAACGAATGTAGAATGCTGAATGGTGGTGATCTGTGACCCGGTGTCAACCATAGCCATAATTTTCACTCCATTGTTAGAGATAGGGATATGGGGATATTGCCCCACGTATTGGGACCACCATTCTTCAGACCTCGAACCTAATGTGGCATCTCCCCCCGAGGCTCGGTCCCCAACCTCGGGGCAGTGGAGTTTAAAGCCTCCTCCTCCTGATCGCAGTTTCGTTCAATATGACCAGGCTGTTGACATCGCCGACAAATCGGGCGGCCTTGGGGGTCGAACTGATCCGTGCTTCTTCTTCCACTGGCCGGTGGCGGGGCCCACCAATTGTTTCTAACTCTCCTACGCTCCCGAGGCCATCTGCTGTCGTTGGAACGGGTTCCTGGTTTCCGGGCCAAGTTCTGTACTTCTTTGCACATTTCAGCCATCCCTACCGCTAGCTCCTCCATCTGGCTTTTCAGAGCTCGTATTGGATCCGCAGCGGGAGCCTGTAAGCTCTGACCAATGGTGTCCATCGTTCGCTTGCTCCGAACTGGGGTGCAATGACCATCTTCATTGGATATCGTTCTCTCCTGATAGCCGGGCATTTCCGGAAAATCAACTTCTTGTATCTGTTCTTTTCCCACCACTTTAATTGCAGCTTCTTTAAAATCCAAAAATGACTGATCCGGTTTTTGCATTCTCAGCAATCTTAGTTGAGCTCTTACACTCTCTCTATTAGCCCCCTCGATCAACTGGGCTACAAGAGCCTCGTCACCGTTTTCAATTTCACTTTCATCAACCGTTCGGATTGCCTTCAAGGCCTCTTGCAGATTAAGGGCATAATCCCTCAGTGTTTAACTCATACGTTGTTTCCTCGCATAAAATTTAATCTTCAATTCTGAAATAGTTTGAAGTTCAAACGTAGTTGCTAGCCATTGTAGGATTTGTTCAATATTTTTCCTTTCCTCATTGGGCCACGAGAGGACCTCTCGATGGGCGGACCCCTTCAGCTGTCCTATAAGAATCTCAACTTTCTGTTGTTCATTTAACGGGTAAAGACGGAACATTGACTTCATCTTGTTCTTGAAATCAGTAAGTGTATTCCCTTCGGCCCTGTGTCGATCCCCATGATATGTGGGAAGCCATGGGGCCCCAAAATAATAGGGTAGGGTGATAGGGTTTATTGTTGCCATAGTAGGGGTTTCGGTCGTGGTCTTACTTTGCTCTCCGTTAGAGGTTCCCGTCGACTTAGCCGGTTCCTTTGACATATTTTCAACTGCTGTCACAGCCGTCTACTGTAACCCTGTCTTCTGAGGGTAAATTCGAGATTAGTGGTATAGCCACAACACCAATTGGGATTTTACTATTTCCCACAATACCGGTGAATAAAAGAACACACTATGAAACAGAGGATTAAGTCTTTTCCTTTTCAAAAAATAAATCGGCTCCTCATCTTTATTTCTATTAACAGAATTCTGTGTAACTACTTAAACTTATAACATTAAGTTTTAACAACAGTTAATTGGTCAATCTAGTTTCACCATGCCCATTAATTCCACACTACTACAACACTGCAATTTTATTCCACAGCAACTGCCAATCCGTGTCGTCGTCTCTGTGTGGGATATAAAGGTTAATACATATACATTACTCACAAAATGGAAATTTCCACCTTTACAATTTTATACAGTCATTACATAATAACTATATTCCTTCTATTACTGAGCAAATTAAACCTTAAATAATATTGTCCACCAATTACTACTATCTATATTGTGCAATTTCTAATGGCCATATCGTTGGTGCACATGCAGTTCCTTTTCCTTACACGTGTATACCTGGACTGTTTAGCTAGCTGACATGTTGTTAGTTATATGAACTAATCTCTGTGACCTCCGTTGGGGATTATTAGTCTAACGTTATGTGTTGTTTGTAATCCACAGGTGAGTGCGATTTTATACTTTATCAATCATCCTGGTGACGAATTGCATAGGGATGCTAGGATTCGGGGAAACAAGATGGATGACGAGCTATTCTCCTTATCGGTGCAATAATTAAGGTAAGTCTGTATCTGATTGACACTGCACTTTTCCTTTAGGCTGAACTGTCTGACTTTTAACTATCAATTCCTCCGACTCTATGCTGCATATATGTTACATCTGCTTCTGACTGCGGGGTTGCTCTCTCTTAGGCTGGGTGATCTGATCTTTTATTATTACTTATTGCTTCTATGATGAATGGCTTCGCAATTGTAGTGAGGAATAAACTGCCTGAAGGGCGGGGACCCTTCTTAATAATTCCCCTTCTTAGTGAGGTAGGGATATCAAGCCTTATGGTTGCGTGGGGCTATTTCCCCTTCTTCAACACCACCTGAGGTGATGTAGTGTGAGTATGAGTCTCTAGAATAATCTGCATAGAACTTCCCCTGACCTAATTTGGCATGACCGGGGCCCACCCACACTGTGGTCACTCACGCTTTGAAGTCCGCCTTTATCCCACCGGGTTGGTGGGAGAGCCGCGGCCACCTCCTGGAGGGCGTCCTTTCCCGGAGATCTCCCCTGCTACAGGCGGCCTGTAATCTGCGTCACCGCTTCGTTGGGCCGTCCTTCTCCGGCAATTATGCAGAACGGGAGTCTCTGATGCCGCCGTGTATACCGGGGATGAAGATCAGGTAGGGGCTAGTAATTACTCATCACCCGGTGTTCGTAACGGAGCCTTTTTCCTCACTCTTCTGCGCAGCCACCGTCACGTCAATCTGCCGTCCCCTGTTGCGCACCTCAGACTACCCAACGGTCCTTTGTCAACCCCGTTTTATTCACTCTGCTGGGGTTCCCGGATCTGTCCCGCCGTCCGTTTTTATCTCGCGCTACCCTATGCTCCTCCAGGTATGCTCGGATCTCCCCTTCAGTTTGGAGAAATGGAAAGGTCCGGGGGACACGAGCCAGTCTAAACTCTGTGCCATACCTAGTCCCGCCTGTACTATTTCTCCTCCATGAGGGTCCGCACTGATGAGTTCTTCCTCTCTATAGGGTTAACCAATTTTTATAAGGTCTTTTGCCCTCTGTGAGGGTCTAATGAATTATAATAGCTATTTCACTATATAACATGCTCAACGTACAGCGTAAACTGAGTGGGTATGCACTCGAACAAGCTTATCTTACACTCTAATATGCCCCCTATATATACCAGGGCATTACAATTATGCCAGGTAAAGCCCTTACACACATTACACCAGGTAGAGCCGTTACACACATTATGCCAGCTAAAGCCCCTTTCTCATACGTCCTAGAGGATGCTGGGGTCCACATCAAGACCATGGGGTATAGACGGTTCCGCAGGAGCCATGGGCACTCTTAAGACTTTTCAGTGGGTGTGACTGGCTCCTCCCTCTATGCCCCTCCTCCAGACCTCAGTTTTAGAAATGTGCCCAGGCAGACTGGATGCACTCTGAGAGCTCTACTGAGTTTCTCTGAAAAGACTTATGTTAGGTTTTTTATTTTCAGGGAGAACTGCTGGCAACAGTCTCCCTGCTTCGTGGGACTGAGGGGGCAGAAGTAGGAACCAACTTCCTGAAGAGTTTCATGGCTCTGCTTCTGGCTGACAGGACACCATTAGCTCCTGAAGGGTACTGAACGCTAGCCGTGTCTAGATGCTCACCCCCACAGCACGCCGTCACCCCCCTCACAGAGCCAGAAGTCAGAAGACAGGTGAGTAGAAGAAGACAGATCTTCTATCAAGAAAAGTGACGGCTGAGGTACAGCGCGGCTGGCGGGAGCGCAGCGTGCCATTGCTGCCCACACACACAGGCACTGCAGGGTGCAGGGCGGGGGGGGAGGCGCAAAATACCTCTATAAACTGGCTAATAGGGGGCATAAGATGCCCAGGCACAGCCCTACCCCCGCCAGTATAAATATTACAAACAGTCTCTGAGGTAAAAGGGGCGGAGCTTCTTCCTCGGGCAGCCAGCACACTGCTCAGCACCATTTTCTCTCTCTCCTTAGGCTGCAGAGACATCGCTGATCCTCCTCCACTTCTGACTACAAGTATTCAGGGTGTAAATAAGGGAGGCACAAAGCGATTTGGGTGCTTTACAAATGTGTTTTACTGTGTAAAGAGCGCTGCATGTCAGTGGGCATTCTGTGTTCACAGATGTTAAATATAGGCGTTGGGGTTGTGAACTGGCTGCTCCTAAACTCTGTCCCCCATAAATCCCAGTGTGTCTGTGAGTGTGTTTTACACTTGTGTGACATGTCTGAGGCAGGGAGTTCCTCCCCGGAGGAAGGCATGTTAGGGACACAGAGTTGTAATGTGATGGCGCTGCCGGCACACCAAGAGCCTGCATGGGTGAAAGAAATACGCGATAGTATACATCATATCAATAGGAGATTAAATAAGGCTGAATCTAATGCTGCATGCTGGAGAAAATCTGTGGAAGATGTGATTTTTCAGGATTCTGTTCTTCCATCCGCAGGCGACCCCTCTGGGTCACATAAAAGACCATTTACAAATGTTATGAATACTGATACCGACACGGACTCTGATTCCTGTGTCGACGATGGTGACTCCAGGGAAATAGATGTTAAACTGGTTAAAAATATACAATATATGATTGTTGCAATAAGGGATGTTCTGGAAGTCATGGAAGCCACTCCTGTACCTCAGGAGAAGGCATATTTCTATAAGGAAAAGAAATCCAAAGTCACGTTCCCGCCATCCCACGAGCTAAACACACTCTTTGAAGGGATGTGGGTGAATCCTGATAAGAATTTTCGTATCCCTAAGAGGATTCAGATAGCTTACCCTTTCCCAGCTGTGGACAGGAAAAAATGGGAATCACCCCCTGTGTTAGACAGTGCACTGTCCAGGTTACCAAAGAAGGTAATTCTCCCTGCACCTGGCACGGCTTCACTAAAAGAGCCGGCAGACCGTAAGATGGAAATTACATTGAAATCCATTTATGTTGCTAATGGTACACTGCTCAGGCCCACTATTGCCTGCGCGTGGGTGAGTCGCGCTATTGAAAATGGTCAGAAAGCGTGTCATCAGAAATTGACACGACTGATAAAGATAAAATACTCCTTAAGTTAGGGAATATCAAAGACGCTGCCGCCTATATGCTAGAAGCGATGAAAGATATTGGACTCTTGAGTTCACAAGCCGCTACCATGGCAGTATTGGCTAGGCGGGCACTGTGGATTCGCCAGTGGAACGCGGATGCAGATTCCAAAAGAAACATGGAGGCTCTCCCGTATAAAGGTGAGGCATTATTTGGCGATGGTCTGGATGCGTTAGTCTCGGCGGCTACCGCAGGTAAGTCGACATTTTTGCCCTCTGCGCCTGCACCGGCAAAAAAGACCTATCACCCACACATGCAGTCCTTTTGACCCAGTAAATACAAAAAAGTGAGAGGTTCCCCCTTCTTTGCAGGTAGGGGAAGGGGAAAGGGAAAGAAGTTCTCAGCGGCTTCAGGCTCCCAAGAGCAGAAGTCTACCCCTACTTCTGCCAAATCTTCAGCATGCCGCTGGGGCTCCCTTGCGGGAGGCCGCTCAGGTGGGGGCACGTCTGAAACAGTTCAGCCAAGGTTGGATTCTGTCTGGCCTGGATCCCTGGGTGTTGTAAATTGTATCCCAGGGATACAAGCTGGAGTTTCAAGACGTTCCCCCATGCCGATTTTTCAAATCGACCTTGCCAGCTTCTCTCCCAGAAAGAGAAGCAGTAACAGCGGCAATCCAAAAATTATGTCAGGACCAGGTCATAGTCCTGGTACCGTTGTCACAACAAGGGGAGGGTTTTTATTCAAGCCTCTTAGTAGTTCCGAAGCCGGATGGCTCGTTCAGACTGATCCTAAACCTAAAAAAATCTAAATCTCTACTTGAAGCAGTTCAAGTTCAAGATGGAATCACTCCGGGCAGTGATTTCCAGTCTGGAGGAGGGGGACTACATGGTGCCGGTAGACATAAAGGACGCTTACCTGCATGTTCCCATTTATCCTCCTCATCAGGCTTATCTGAGATTCGCGGTTCAGGATTGCCATGACCAATTCCAGACATTACCTTTCTGTCTCTCCACGGCGCCGAGGGTATTCACCAAGGTGATGGCGGAGATGATGGTCCTCTTTCGTCGGAAGGGAGTCAATATAATTCCTTATATTCAATATATTCCTTATAATTCCTGGACAATCTCCTGATAAAGGCAAGATCCAGGGAGCAGTTGCTACAGAACATCACACTCTCCCTGTCCATACTCAAACAACACGGTTGGATCATAAATTATCCAAAGTCAGTTGGAACCGACAAGATTGTCTTTTCTCGGGATGATTCTGAACACAGAAGTTCAGAGAGTGTTTCTTCCAGTGGAAAAGGCTCTGGAAATCCAGAAAATGGTAAAACAGATATTGAAACAATCCAGTGTGTCGATCCATCAGTGCATTCGGTTGTTGGGGAAGATGGTGGCGGCCTACGAAGCCTTACAGTTTGGCAGGTTCCATGCCAAAGTATTCCAGTGGGACCTGTTGGACAAGCGGTCGGGTTCCCACCTACACATGCACCGGAAGATAGTCCTGTCGTCAAAAAGCCAGGATTTCGCTCCTGTGGTGGCTACACAGCTCGCACCTACTAGAGGGACGCAGGTTCGGGATTCAGGACTGGGTCCTGGTAACCACGGATGCAAGTCTCCGAGGCTGGGGAGCTGTCACTCAGGGGGAAAGCTTCCAAGGAAAATGGTCAAGTCAGGAGGCCTGCCTTCACATAAACGTGCTGGAACTGAGAGCCATTTACAACGGCCTTCAACAAGCGGTACATCTTCTTCAAGAACGTCCCTTGCAGATCCAGTCGGACAACGTAACAGCAGTAGCGTACGTAAATAGGCAAGGCGGAATGAAAAGCAGAGCGGCAATGGCAGAGGTGACGAAGATCCTCCTCTGGGCAGAAAAACATCTAAAGGCTCTGTCGGCAATTTTCATTCCGGGAGTGGACAACTGGGAAGCAGACTTCCTCAGCAGACATGATCTCTATCCAGGAGAGTGGGGCCTCCTCCAAGAAGTCTTCGCAGAGGTGACAAGTCTTTGGGGAGTTCCTCAAGTAGACATGATGGCATCTCGTCTAAACAAGAAGCTTCAGAAATATTGTTCCAGGTCGAGAGACCCTCAGGCAATAGCAGTGGATGCACTGGTGACCCAGTGGCTATTCCGGTCAGTGTATGTATTCCCTCCACTTCCACTGATCCCAAAGGTTCTCAGGATCATAAGAATGACAAGGGTTCGAGCAATCTTCATTGCCCCAGACTGGCCAAGGATGGCTTGGTACCCAGATCTTCAGGAGTTACTCATAGAAGATCCTCGGCCTCTTCCTCTTCGCAAGGACCTACTGCAGCAGGGGCCGTGCGTGTATCAAGACATACCGTGGCTACGTTTGACAGCATGGCTGTTGAGCGCCGGATCCTAGCCCAAAAGGGTATTCCCAAGGAAGTCATCCCCACTCTTATTCAGGCCAGGAAAGGAGTAACGTCGAAACATTACCACCGTATTTGGAGAAAATATGTATCTTGGTGTGAATCCAAGAAGGCTCCTACGGAGGAATTTCACTTAGGACGTTTTCTCCATTTTCTGCAGGCTGGTGTGGAAGCGGGCCTCCGATTGGGATCAATCAAGGTCCAGATTTCGGCCTTGTCAGTGTTCTTCCAAAAACAATGGGCCTCTCTTCCAGAGGTTCAGACCTTTGTGAAAGGGGTTCTGCACATCCAGCCTCCATTTGTGCCTCCAGTGGCACCATGGGACCTTAATGTGGTGTTGCAGTTCCTGCAATCGGATTGGTTTGAGCCTCTACAAGAGATAGAGTTGAAGTTTCTCACTTGGAAAGTGGTGATGCTTTTGGCATTGGCGTCCGCACGGCGGGTGTCTGAATTGGGGGCCTTGTCTCACAAGAGCCATGAAGATAGGGCAGAGTTGAGAACTCGACAGCATTTTCTTCCAAAGGTGGTTTCGTCTTTCTACATAAACCAACCTATTGTGGTGCCAGTAGGTACTGATAAATTCACTGAGTCAAAGTCTCTAGATGTGGTTAGGGCTTTGAAAATTTATGTCGCTAGAACTGCTCGAATACGGAAAACAGAGGCTCTGTTTGTCCTGTATGCTCCCAACAAGATTGGGTGTCCTGCTTCCAGGCAGACTATTGCGCGTTGGATCAGAGGGACGATTCAGCAAGCTCATACTATGGCTGGATTGCCGTTACCGATGTCAGTGAAGGCCCACTCCACTAGGAAGGTGGGCTCATCCTGGGCGGCTGCCCGAGGGGTCTCGGCATTACAACTTTGCCGAGCAGCTACTTGGTTAGGGTCAAACACATTTGCTAAGTTCTACAAGTTTAACACATTGGCCGATGAAGACCTCAAGTTCGGTCAATCGGTGCTGCAGGGTCATCTGCACTCTCCCGCCCGTACTGGAGCTTTGGTATAAACCCCATGGTCTTGATGTGGACCCCAGCATCCTCTAGGACGTATGAGAAAACAGGATTTTAATACCTACCGGTAAATCCTTTTCTCCTAGTCCGTAGAGGATGCTGGGCGCCCGTCCCAGTGCGTACTTTACCTGCAGTTTAGTTATTACAGTTACACAAGTTGTGTTATCTTAGTTCAGCATGTTGCTGCAATTGGTTCAGGCCTGTTGGCGTGTGTTACATTGAATGCCATGTGTGCGGCATGGTTAGGGTGTGAGTTGGTATGTATCTCACCACTAGTTTAAAGTAAATCCTTTCCTCGAAATGTCCGTCTCCCTGGGCACAGTTCCTATGAGGTCTGGAGGAGGGGCATAGAGGGAGGAGCCAGTTCACACCCACTGAAAAGTCTTAAGAGTGCCCATGGCTCCTGCGGAAGCGTCTATACCCCATGGTCTTGATGTGGACCCAAGCATCCTCTACGGACTAGGAGAAAAGGATTTACCGGTAGGTATTAAAATCCTGTTTATACACATTACGCCAGGTAGAGCCCTTACACATATTACGCCAGGTAGAGCCCTTACACACATTACACCAGGTAGAGCCCTTACACACATTATGCCAAGTAGCGCCCTTATACGCCAGGTTGAACCCTCTGTGGTTCCCTTCATTCTATCTCTCAGCCTCATACCCTTCACTGTCTCTCAACACGTCCCCCTCACTCTGTATCTCTCAGCAACCCTCCCCCATCACTCTGTCTCACAGCAACCCTCCCCACATCACTCTGTGTCACTCAGCAACCGTCCCACCACTCCCTCACTCTGTGTCTCTCAGCAACCATCTCAGCACCCCCTCACTTTGGGTCTCTCAGCAACCGTCCTGCCACCCCCTCACTCTGGGTCTCTCAGCAACCATCCCACTATCCCTTCACTCTGGGTCTCTCATCAACCATCCCACCACCCCTTCACTCTGTGTCTCTTAGCAGCAGTCCCACCACCCCCTCACTCTGTGTTTCTCAGCAACCATCCCACCACCCCTTCACTCTGGGTCTCTCAGCAACCATCCCACCACCCCTTCACTCTGTGTCTCTTAGCAGCAGTCCCACCACTCCCTCACTCTGTGTTTCTCAGCAACCATCCCACCACCCCTTCACTCTGTGTCTCTCAGCATCCCTCCCCATCATCACTCTGTATCTCAGGAACCTTCCCACCACTCCATCACTCTGTATCTCAGCAACACTCCCCGTCACTCTGTGTCTCTCACCAACCCTCGTCACTCTGTGTCTCTCAACAACCCTCCCCCATCACTCTGCGTCTCTCAGCAACTGTCCCACCACCCCTTCACTCTGTGTCTCTCAGCAACCGTCCCACTGTCAATCTGTGTATCAGGAACCTTCCCACCACCCCATCACTCTGTGTCTTTCAGCAACACCCCCGTCACTCTGTGTATCTTAGCAACCCTCATAACTCTGTGTCTCTTACCAACACCCCCTATCATTTTGTGTCTCTCAGCAACCTACGTCACTCTGTGTCTCTCGGCATTTTTCCCCGTCACTCTGTGTCTCTCAGCAAACAAGGTAGCATGTCATGATTAGAATATAATAAGACGGTTCTAGTTGTAAAGTTTATTTTCTTTATATGCTAACTAAGCTAGTGTATTGGGTTAGCCATATAGTCTGTGTGTTAAACATGCACCCTCTCTGTAAGCTAGAGATCCTCCCTCCAATGGATGGCCATGCCCCCACAGCAATACAAAGAGGACGCTCACACTCTTCATCATAGGCCCCTACCATTGCACTGCCTTGGTGGTGGGTCCTTTATGCCCCATTCTACTCTGCTGTTTGCTGTGGTTGATTCCTGGTGCTTATTGCCAGTATATTATAATTTATATGTAGTTTTCAAGAGGCATATTACATTACAGTTTCAAAATCATATATTTAAGAATAGCTCTTGAGTCCCATAACCAGTGTCGCTGAGTGGGGGGAGTGGGTAATAATTACCCAGACCCAGCTTGTTGGAGGGTCCGCTGACCCCACCCCCCTCCCCTTCTGTCCCCCTTTACCTGTCTGCAGCAGCAGCCACTGAGCAGCAGTAGCAGTCTCCTCTGTCTGTGTGGGGTGATGGGGGGAGTATCATACTGATCCCCCCCCCCCCCAAATTGCTCTTGACTTGGGGGATCACGCACCCCCATGTTTACTTTTTTGCTATTTTTTTCTTAGAGGGCATAGCCACACCTCTTGCTATTAGGCCTCCCTCTCTCCCCAAATATACCAGAGACTGGTCCAGCTCTCCACGCCTCCTAACATTTTAGAATATCAATAGATATATGAACAGAGGCATGTGGGGTTTACACAGTGGTTGCTGCAAGATGCAAAAGTGTCTGTCTTGTCAGGTGTTTGACTGAAACTGGACCTATGAGCTTCATATAGGGCTCACTTCTAGAGTAGCTGTTCATTGGATGCCAGCTCCCTTATATTGCTGGCTACTTTATCACACGTTGCCTGGCTTGTGTTGCTGTTGAATTCTATTTCTGCCTTTCGCTGTATTAACCTTTACTGTGTCCTAACTGTTCTTCTCTTGCTGCCTGCACTGACCTTTGCTTGTGGCCTGACCATTTTTATGTTGCCATATACCAATGATATACTGTGTGTTGGGGCTTGTATGTTTGCACTAACTGCCAAATAAGATACAATACTGTATGTACTACCACGTGCACAAGACCAGCTGCAACCAAGTACTGGTGAGCACATCAAACTATTAAGAAATGCAGGACCAATAGCGATTCCTAAAGGCTCACGTAGGGAGTGTGGAGCCTGATGTTACAGTATGCCAGAAGCTGGTGATGGTAGTGTTTATGGTGTATTCAATGCCGCCACCTACTGAGTTTCTGCTCTGGACTTGAAACTTAGGAATTTTAGAGAACTGCCTAATGAGGTTACCTGGCCATAGTGGTTGGGCCCATATTTTTGGGCCAAAAATTATGCTGAGAACCAAAAATGATGGGCCAAAAATTATGCTAAGAACCTCTACATTGCAGAGTTTATTATATTTGTTCAGAATGCCAGTGTTCTTAGTGCTGAGATTGTGCACCTTCATTTTCTTTTTTTCTGTGTGTGGCACTACAAGTCTCAGCAGGATAGCACCTCTTATTATGTTAATAATTATGGTGTCCTAACAGGGAAGCAACTAAGACACATATTCTGTACAAAAGTGTATGGCGGGACACATGGCGCAGCTTATTTGCACAATCTGTGGTGCATCAAACAGGGATATTTGGTGCAATTTGAAAATAGTTTAGCGGGGCGTGGCTTGACTGGAGAAGAGAGCAGACGTGTATCTGCTGGCCTCCTCTCTCCAGTGCACTATTTTCATTATCTTGCAGGCTTACCTTCTATATATCCTCCCCGGGGGCTCCCCTTCCCTCCCTGCAAGCCTCCTAAGCCCTGCAGTGACAGCCGCAGAGCCGGGGAGCAGTTTTCACTGCTCTCGCAGGTTGCGGCCTATACATCCCCGGAAGCCGGGGACTCGCGTACTCCCGGCGCCCGCGATTCGAGCTCCACGGCGGAGACGCGGCGCCGGGAAGCGGCGCGGACCCCACACAGGAGCGTTGGACCATCTGGGAGCCTTCCCCTGACCCCCTGGGTGGATACCCCCTGGGGCAGCAGGCCGGGGAGACGCCTGGCAGCAGGAGAGAGCAGTGGGTCCGAGGCCCAGGGAGAAGCGGCGGCCATCTTTGATGCAACTAAAGAAGCTTACCTGAGGTAGCTGTGAGCCTGTGTATCTGTGGGGGTCCCTGGATTAGGGCTACACCAGGATTGGTGGCCCTCTGGCACTGTTCTCCCCCTGCTCCCACTCTGGGGCCCCTGTTGAGGGATTTGTGCATACACCTGTGAGGGGAGAAATAGCCTTTTACTAGGCACTAATATTTAATACTGCAACTGCACCATCTAGTGGCCTCTGGGTGTAATAGCACACATTTCTCATACAGTGTGCTGGATATAAAATACATATTGCTCTGCAGAATTTATAGGACCGCAGATATCCCGTCACCCGCCGGGACGATCTGCCGTGATGTCCTTATGGTTGAATAGCCAAGATATTATGAAGTGATCGCTCTGAGATAACTCTGCCTACACCCGAATGCTCCTATGACATGATATGACAACTTGACTTTTGCGTGGACCCCTCCTCGATTGATACCCCAGAAGCCGTGTGCCTCCCGTTCCTCTACTTCTGTCACTCAGCGCTGCCATGCCTCCCAAGAAATATAAGGCCGCTAAAACTGTCTCCCAGGTGGCGTTCTTTAAACCTTCTCCTCTGGCCGCTAAAGCAAAGGATGCACGGGGTGGTATCTCTAAACCTGCTGTCCCGGTGCCCTCGCCATCTAGAGACATGTCTGCCCCTACCACAGCACACCCCCGCTTCATCAATGATGGTGACTCGCTTACGGTGGGTGCTATGAAACATCTCCTGACACAATTTAAGGATGAAGTCAGAATTCAGAGCGACTATGAAGGAATGTCAGAGATCTATCGACGAGATAGGTGGCCGCACGATCACCTAGAAACGAAAATGGGTGAGGTGGTGTCGTCACACAACGACCTGATCTCTTCTCATGATTTGCTACAAAATGAGGTCACGGCACTCAGGGACAAACTCTCAGATATTGAGGACAGAGCGAGACGTAACAACATAAAGCTACGTGGTGTCCCGGAAGCTGTCGCTAATAGCGCTTTAAAAGATTTTGCAGTGGACCTCTTCAGCAAACTCCTTCCCTCGTTCTGTTCAGCGGACTTTCTACTTGACCGTATCCATAGGCTCCCTAAAACCAGGAACGCTCCTGACGGGGTCCCCCGGGATGTCCTTATGAGGTTACACTACTTCCACGTGAAGGAGGCGATCTTGAAAGCTGCTAGACCCTCGGATACTGCATCGGAGGCTTTGGGCTCACTTCAGATATTCGGAGACCTGTCCCCCGCAACTTTAGCGAAACGGCGCTCTCTTTACCCCATCACATCAGTGCTACGTAAAGAGAACATTCTATACAGATGGGGATATCCCACTAAGTTGGTTATCTCCCGAGAAGGTTCTACTGTCGTCATAACGAATGTCGAGGAGGGGAAAAAGATCCTAGCATCATGAAACTCTGCAAGCTCTTCTACACACACCTCTCCCGAGCGGGGCCTTCAGCGGGACTGGGCCTCTTCGGCTGCAGAACTTTGAGTATTGTTTGATTTACTACACTTGCATTGACTTCATGTTTTCTGATTGGTTTGTGGTGTCGTATTTCCTACGTTGCACCAGTTCCTTGGCAACTGTTTGATGAGGGTGTCTATGCGATAGCTGTGTGTTATTAGCATGTTTTTCAGTGATGCCTTCTCTCTGCCGATTTACTGTTAGTTGCCTGTCTCTGCTGCCCCGTCTGCCGCCCGCATTTCTCTGTCGGCTGGGAACTCTACCCGAGTCTCCTTTAATTTCGGTGGCGGTCGGGGGGACCAGAGATGGAGTGCCGAGGAACTACAATTTGTTTAATCTTGGTTCGGGTGCGGGCAGATTACCCACTACCCCCCACAGTTTAACTCTGAGTCGCCATGGTTAGGCGTCCACAAGTGCCCCCGAGAGGGGTTATTGTTCTGTTTCTTCTTTCTGTTATCCTTCATCTTTTGTGTACTTTCTCTCCCTTTCCCTCTTTAATTGTCCGGAAACGTTACATACACTTTTTACTTGCCAGTTGGTTGTCGATAGTTATGCAATCCCCGACAGTTCTACAAAATGGTTAACATTGTTTCTATAAATGCAAGGGGTCTTAATTCCCCACACAAGAGGAGATTAGCACTTAATTATTTCCATAAACTTAAAGCTCAAATCATAGCCGTCCAGGAGACTCACTTTATTAAATCAGCCCCTCCTAGGTTTACTAATGGGAGATTTCCCCATTGCTACCTAGCCAACGGGCCAGCAAAGAAGGCGGGGGTGGCAATCTTGATATCTCAGCACTGCACGTTTTCCCTCACTTCGCAATACTGCGACCCTGAGGGGAGAATTCTAATTTTGGTTGGCACTCTTGAAAATAAAGAGGTGACATTAGTTTCTTGCTACGCTCCCAACAACAAGCAACTAGCATTTTGCAGGAAACTTTGCGCTAAGGTGCAACAATTGGCTAAGGGCGCTTTACTCCTAATGGGGGACTTTAACTTGACCCTGGACCCTCTACTTGATAACTCTAGCAAGCGGCCCTCGCTCTCCAGTCAGCTCCATAGGAATGCAAAGGGCTTTAGCCAACTACTGGCAGAATATAATCTCTTAGACCTCTGGCGCGTTAAACATTTAGCAGACAAGTGGACTCTACAGTCCATCCGTAAAATCTCCATCCTCCCCATGTCCTGGTCGGATCACTCCCCACTGTACATCGAATGGGACATAAATAGTAGAAAGGTTTCCCCGGCCCCCTGGCGCTTGGGTAAACTCAGTCTTCTTCAGCCAGAGACCACGCAGGCGATCCAAACCACTTTGGATCATTATCTCTCTGAGAACTCTCCTCGGGAGACATCTATTTTCACATACTGGTGCGCCCTCAAAGCAGTAAAACTAGGTACGGCGATTCAAACTGCGGCTAAGCTTTAAAGGGCATATCGTAAGAAATTAGAACAAGCTGAGCTCACGGTCGCTTCCCTGGAGAGTTCCCACAAGGCACATCCGCACGATAAAGCCCTCCTTAAGTCATTGAAAGAAGCAAGGGAGGCGGTAAATGTTTTCTATCTAGCGGAGGTCCAACGCAACCTACATAGACTGAACCAAAAATTTTATGTTTATGGCAACAGAGCTGGTAGATTACTGGCGAGGAAGCAGAGGGGTAAGAGGGCGAAAAAAAAAATCCATATTGTCCACTCAGATAGGGGTAAGAGAGTTTACGATCCTGACGAAATTACAAATGTTTTTGCATCCTATTACTCTAAATTATACAACCTAGATCCTTCTACTTTTCAACCTACAGGCATAGATATTCAGAATTTTCTGAGTAACTTTCCTCTCCCCTCGCTGTCATCGGAGTCATGCAGCTCACTCAGTGCGCCTTGGACTTTAGCCGAAGTTGAAAAGGCTATTGACTCCCTTCCAGCAGATAGGGCCCCGGGACCTGATGGTTACCCCTCTGGTTTCTATAAATCCTTTAAGGAGAACTTGGCCCCGGTGCTCTTGACAGTGTTTACTGAAGCCTCAGAGGCTGGCCACTTCCCCAAAGAGATGCTGGAAGCTCAAATCATCACCATTCCCAAACCGGGAAAAAGCCCTACCTCAGTCCAAAATTTTAGACCAATTGCTTTATTAAATACGGATCTAAAAATCTATGCCAAATTAATTGCTAACCGTATAAGTCCCCTTCTCCCTTCCCTTATCAACCCTGATCAAGTGGGCTTCGTATTAAACCGTCAGGCCCCGGATAATACGCGTAGGGTGATTAATGTCATTGAGCACTCTGCCTGTAGAGGAGAACCCCTCCTAGTTTTGTCTCTGGATGCCGAAAAGGCGTTCGATAGATTGAACTGGGATTTTATGAGATCAACTCTGGACAAATTTGGCTTTTCTGGAAGGATCTTAGACTCTATCCTGGCTCTCTACTCCACACCCAGTGTGCGGGTCTTTGTTAACGGATGCCTTTCTTCGCCCTTCAATATTTCTAATGGCACGCGACAGGGCTGTCCGCTATCTCCTCTTATTTTTGCATTGGCGATAGAACCCTTGGCTGCCTGCATTAGATCCCGGGACTCGATTAGAGGCCCGGTTATAGGGGGCATTTCCCACAAAATTAGCTTGTTTGCGGACGATATTCTGCTATGTCTTTCTGACCCCGAGGCTTCCTTGCCAGTTCTTCATGACGTCCTACAAACTTACTCGGATGTTTCCTTTTACAAATTAAATACAAATAAGACTGAAGCCCTCCCACTCAATATAACCCCGACTGTAGTCTCTAGGTTGAAGGACTCGTACAAATATGCTAGAGATGAGCGGGTTCGGTTTCTTTGAATCCGAACCCGCACGAACTTCACTTTTTTTTCCACGGGTCCGAGCGACTCGGATCTTCCCGCCTTGCTCGGTTAACCCGAGCGCGCCCGAACGTCATCATGACGCTGTCGGATTCTCGCGAGGCTCGGATTCTATCGCGAGACTCGGATTCTATATAAGGAGCCGCGCGTCGCCGCCATTTTCACTCGTGCATTGAGATTGATAGGGAGAGGACGTGTCTGGCGTCCTCTCCATTAGAATAGAGATAGATAGATTAGATAGAGAGAGATTGTGCAGAGTCGCAGACAGAGTTAGTTTACCACAGTCAGTGACCAGTGCAGTTGCTAGTTAACTTTTATTTAATATAATATATCCGTTCACTTCTCTCTGCTATATCCGTTCTCTGCCTGAAAAAAAAAAACGATACACAGCACAGTCAGTCACACAGTGTGACTCAGTCTGTGTGCACTCAGCTCAGCCCAGTGTGCTGCACAGTCATCAATGTATAAATTAAAAGCTTATAATTAATTGTGGGGGAGACTGGGGAGCACTGCAGGTTGTTAGCAGGAGCCAGGAGTACAATTATATTAATTAACAGTGCACACTTTTGCTGCAGGAGTGGTGACCAGTGCCTGACCACCAGTATAGTATTGTTGTATACTACTAATATCTCTTTAAATATCAACCAGTCTATATTAGCAGCAGACACAGTACAGTGCGGTAGTTCACGGCTGTGGCTACCTCTGTGTCGGCACACGGCAGGCAGTCCGTCCGACCAGAATTGTATTATTTATTATTATATACCTACCACCTAACCGTGGTTTTTTTTTCATTCTTTATACCGTCATAGTGTCATCCTAATTGTTACGAGTATACTACTATCTCTTTATCAACCAGTGTACAGTGCGGTAGTTCACGGCTGTGGCTACCTCTGTGTCGGCACACGGCAGGCAGTCCGTCCGACCAGAATTGTATTATTTATTATTATATACCTACCACCTAACCGTGGTTTTTTTTTCATTCTTTATACCGTCATAGTGTCATCCTAATTGTTACGAGTATACTACTATCTCTTTATCAACCAGTGTACAGTGCGGTAGTTCACGGCTGTGGCTACCTCTGTGTCGGCACACGGCAGGCAGTCCGTCCGACCAGAATTGTATTATTTATTATTATATACCTACCACCTAACCGTGGTTTTTTTTTCATTCTTTATACCGTCATAGTGTCATCCTAATTGTTACGAGTATACTACTATCTCTTTATCAACCAGTGTACAGTGCGGTAGTTCACGGCTGTGGCTACCTCTGTGTCGGCACACGGCAGGCAGTCCGTCCGACCAGAATTGTATTATTTATTATTATATACCTACCACCTAACCGTGGTTTTTTTTTCATTCTTTATACCGTCATAGTGTCATCCTAATTGTTACGAGTATACTACTATCTCTTTATAAACCAGTGTACAGTGCGGTAGTTCACGGCTGTGGCTACCTCTGTGTCGGCACACGGCAGGCAGTCCGTCCGACCAGAATTGTATTATTTATTATTATATACCTACCACCTAACCGTGGTTTTTTTTTCATTCTTTATACCGTCATAGTGTCATCCTAATTGTTACGAGTATACTACTATCTCTTTATCAACCAGTGTACAGTGCGGTAGTTCACGGCTGTGGCTACCTCTGTGTCGGCAGTCGGCAGGCAGTCCGTCCATCCATAATTGTATTATTATTATAATATATACCACCTAACCGTGGTTTTTTTTTCATTCTTTATACCGTCATAGTGTCATCCTAATTGTTACGAGTATACTACTATCTCTTTATCAACCAGTGTACAGTGCGGTAGTTCACGGCTGTGGCTACCTCTGTGTCGGCAGTCGGCAGGCAGTCCGTCCATCCATAATTGTATTATTATTATAATATATACCACCTAACCGTGGTTTTTTTTTCATTCTTTATACCGTCGTCATAGTGTCATACTAGTTGTTACGAGTATACTTCTATCTCTTTATCAACCAGTGTACAGTGCGGTAGTTCACGGCTGTGGCTACCTCTGTGTCGGCAGTCGGCAGGCAGTCCGTCCATCCATAATTGTATTATTATTATAATATATACCACCTAACCGTGGTTTTTTTTTCATTCTTTATACCGTCGTCATAGTGTCATACTAGTTGTTACGAGTATACTACTATCTCTTTATCAACCAGTGTACAGTGCGGTAGTTCACGGCTGTGGCTACCTCTGTGTCGGCACTCGGCAGCCCGTCCATAATTGTATATACCACCTAACCGTGGTTTTTTTTTCTTTCTTTATACATACATACTAGTTACGAGTATACTATCTCTTTATCAACCAGTCTATATATTAGCAGCAGACACAGTACAGTGCGGTAGTTCACGGCTGTGGCTACCTCTGTGTCGGCACTCGGCAGCCCGTCCATAATTGTATACTAGTATCCAATCCATCCATCTCCATTGTTTACCTGAGGTGCCTTTTAGTTGTGCCTATTAAAATATGGAGAACAAAAATGTTGAGGTTCCAAAATTAGGGAAAGATCAAGATCCACTTCCACCTCGTGCTGAAGCTGCTGCCACTAGTCATGGCCGAGACGATGAAATGCCAGCAACGTCGTCTGCCAAGGCCGATGCCCAATGTCATAGTACAGAGCATGTCAAATCCAAAACACCAAATATCAGTAAAAAGCCTCTTTTTTTCTTTGCGTCATGTGCTGTTTGGGGAGGGTTTTTTGGAAGGGACATCCTGCGTGACACTGCAGTGCCACTCCTAGATGGGCCCGGTGTTTGTGTCGGCCACTAGGGTCGCTAATCTTACTCACACAGCTACCTCATTGCGCCTCTTTTTTTCTTTGCGTCATGTGCTGTTTGGGGAGGGTTTTTTGGAAGGGCCATCCTGCGTGACACTGCAGTGCCACTCCTAGATGGGCCCGGTGTTTGTGTCGGCCACTAGGGTCGCTAATCTTACTCACACAGCTACCTCATTGCGCCTCTTTTTTTCTTTGCGTCATGTGCTGTTTGGGGAGGGTTTTTTGGAAGGGACATCCTGCGTGACACTGCAGTGCCACTCCTAGATGGGCCCGGTGTTTGTGTCGGCCACTAGGGTCGCTAATCTTACTCACACAGCTACCTCATTGCGCCTCTTTTTTTCTTTGCGTCATGTGCTGTTTGGGGAGGGTTTTTTGGAAGGGCCATCCTGCGTGACACTGCAGTGCCACTCCTAGATGGGCCCGGTGTTTGTGTCGGCCACTAGGGTCGCTAATCTTACTCACACAGCTACCTCATTGCGCCTCTTTTTTTCTTTGCGTCATGTGCTGTTTGGGGAGGGTTTTTTGGAAGGGACATCCTGCGTGACACTGCAGTGCCACTCCTAGATGGGCCCGGTGTTTGTGTCGGCCACTAGGGTCGCTTATCTTACTCACACAGCGACCTCGGTGCAAATTTTAGGACTAAAAATAATATTGTGAGGTGTGAGGTATTCAGAATAGACTGAAAATGAGTGTAAATTATGGTTTTTGAGGTTAATAATACTTTGGGATCAAAATGACCCCCAAATTCTATGATTTAAGCTGTTTTTTAGTGTTTTTGGAAAAAAACACCCGAATCCAAAACACACCCGAATCCGACAAAAAAAATTCGGTGAGGTTTTGCCAAAACGCGTTCGAACCCAAAACACGGCCGCGGAACCGAACCCAAAACCAAAACACAAAACCCGAAAAATTTCAGGCGCTCATCTCTAAAATATGCCTGGAAGTCCCACTCTTTGAGATATCTAGGAATTAATTTAACCAGAGAAGATAATTTGATTGAGTGTAATTATGCCCCGTTATTAAAAGCATTTACGGAGCTGACTGGGGAGTGGATGCTACAGGAGGTGTCTTGGTTGGGCAGGATTGCTGCTGCCAAAATGGTCCTGTTGCCGAAATTAATGTACCTGTTTCGCGCCATACCAAGGCCCCTTCCCAGACTCTTCTATAATAAATTTAATCAGGTCCTGATCAGATATGTGTGGGGAGGCTCTAGACCAAAAATTGCAAAAAAACCTCTCATTCTGCCCAAACTGTCTGGTGGGGTAGCTTTCCCAGATATAGAAAAATACCATGCTGCATGTCTGATGAGTCAGTCTAGAGACTGGTTCGACACCTCGAGCCCGAAACCTTGGGTTATCCTGGAAGCTTCATGCTTAGACGCTGTTTCTCTCCCTGATCTGTTTTGGTTACCACGGTCTGCTGCTCGGAGTAGGGCCGGATCCTACAAGTCTATTAAAACGACCCTAGATTCATGGCATAAACTAGTGCTCTCTTCGGAAGAGATTAATTTACCTGCCCCCTGCCTGTCGTTATCTGCTCTTATGTCATCGATTCCTAACGTCTCCCTAGAGGAGTGGATTCAAAAGGGGCTCTTTACTGTGGGCGATTTATTTGTAGGCGACGTCTTGATGTCCTTCTCTCAACTGCAAGAGAGATTTGGGATTCGGACTCAAGATTTCTTCAAATACCTGCAGGTGAGAAGTTGGTTACACTCATTTACTCCCCCACATCTACACAAACCTTCTCTTCCGGCTTATATTATAAGCCGATTGAAATCGTCCTCGCATAAATATGGGATTACGTGGTGGTACCAATTTCAATTAACTAATGGCCCACAGACAAAATTAAAAGCTCAGACTTTATGGGACAGAGATTTGAACAGGTCCTTTGTTGATGCAGATTGGGACAGTATATTTAGATCTTGTTTTAAAGTCTCCAAATGTGTAAACCACTCTGAAATGTTCTACAAGCTTATACAGAGGGCCTACTTTACCCCTGCAAAACAACACAGGATCTGGCCTTCATAATCTAAATCATGTTGGAGGAAATGTGGCTCTACGGGGGATATCTTTCATATCTTCTGGGCATGCCCAAAGGTACAGCTTCTTTGGAGAGAGGTTTTACATATGGCTAGTACAGTGTTAGGGCTCAACATCCCCATGGACCCAGCTTTAGTGCTATTCCATTTATGCGTTGATCGCCTCACCGTAGGTGATCGTTACGTCTTGGGACATATCTTGATAGCCACTAAAGCTGCTATAGCACAATTGTGGAAGTCTGAGAATATTCCTACCTTAGAGTTTATTCAAAATAAAATTCATAAACATTTCATTTTCGAAACAGCGGAGGCTAAATACTCTTCCTCGGCTAACTCTATTCACCTGAAATGGTTAGGATGGTCCGACTATAGGAGTAGAGAGGGTAGGCTAACTGTTTATAGCTCTCCAATTGATATGTCTGTGCTTTACCCATCCTAGATTGACCTCTACAAGAATGTTGTGCTATCAGGTATTCTCTAATGTGTAATGCACTTTAATCCTTATTGTTCTTTTTTTCTCTCTTCTTCCATCTCTTTTCTCAATGCTTTCTCCTCCTCACGTATTTGAAAGCTTAATGTAGCCAATTGTATATTCATCCAACTGTGCACTGTTTATATTCTGTATATGGTAACCATTCTGGACTTCCCCTGTGTTTCCCTTACCCCTTTTTCTTTTTTCTGTTCCCCATTTCTGTGTGTAAACCCTTCAATAAAAATGTAATGTTTAAAAAAAAAAAAAAATAGTTTAGCGTGGCTAGATCTGTATGTAACATAACAAAAATAATGCATAATGGGGATAATCGAGTTTTAGAATAGGTTCTGAGGCTCTTACACACTTACAATCAGGGCCAGACTGGCCATCTGGCAAATTCCAGTAGGACCAATGGCATGTTGGGCTGGTCTGGCCACACAGAGAACTGATCCTCCTGAGCAGTGCAGCCTCCTGGCTCTCTCTTTGACCAAGTGGCTGGCAAAATGATAGATGGGGGCTTGCTGCGAGGCCAGGCCACCCCTGACTCATGGCACGCTCCCATGAGTTGTGGCCACATAACCTTTGCATACCTGCTTACAATGTAGATTATACAGGCAGGGGTGTTTCTAGGCGTCTGTCAAAGTCGAAAAATATCATGATGCATACCCCTTGTACTAACCCCTCATGCACATGCACGCTGCTCGTGCACCTGTTCCCCCGTGCGTGCACATACCCGCAAGTTGCGTAGGATCGCTCCGGCGATCGTGCGCATGAGATGTGTATTTACGGCGGAGTTTGTGAGCGTGTAGCGTGCGACTCGATCGTAGCATATTTAACCCAAATAGTGCATTTTGTAGTTAATATTCCCCTAGACCATGTCAGCGAGTATGATTAGTTTAAACTGTTCCTGGACAGAGAGATTCCTCTTTGCATGATAGGAAGGGTCAGATAAAGGTTGAAAGGTGGTGTCTAGTATCCAGCTGTAGAGTATTTCAAGAGTAACATTCCGGTATTAGTTAGGAAAGGATCGCTCGCTCCTGCGTATAGTTATGTACAGAAACCAAAAATAATAATTGAAGCGCTGTACAGCCAGATATATTTTTTATATATTTATTAATAAAAGTAAGGACAAAAAACACACATATACATACAACACTAAACACACGGCCGGTGTATAAAATATTATAAAATTTGACAATTTATTCAAAAATTCATTAATACTATACAAGCTAACCATTGGAAATACATCATACAATACTCTCCATTCTCCAAAAAGCAACCAAAAAACTCAGTCCTTATTAGTTGATTAATCAGTGCACATTAGTAATCAATTAATTGATCATAACTCTGTCATAATCATCAGAAAAAGGCCTTGCTGATCATTCATTAATTAGAACCTCAGTTCAAATCAAGCAGACATGCAGATCGTTAGTGAAAATTGATGTTTAAACACTACCCACAGCTGTTATTCAGATACTGCATACATGATTAAATGTTAGCCTCTGCTGAAGCTCAGAACAAAGTTGCAATTGGTTAGTGTATCAATCAGAGAGCATCTGTAGCAAGGTAAATGGTCACAACTGATGCGTTTCCAGATTAGTACGTTTTGAAACATTTGTTAGTAGATAGCATGCACTCACAACTTGACACACTCCCCGTCACCGCGGGTGATGGACGGACACTGGAATCTTGGTTGGCTTTAGCGCAGTGATCACCCCCAGTAACTGCAGACTGTACTGGGTGCCGATCCCCCCTCCAGGAAGCCGCCGAGTATAGAGGCGGAGAAACGCGTAGAGCTTGATCTTCATGCACGGCTGCGACCTTCTGACCATTGGGACATCTATCTAACGGACTTGGTGCGGCGGGACCCCGGACAAGCTAAAGTGTCATACAGCAATTATAGCTGGAGGGGGGATCGGCACCCAGTACAGTCTGCAGTTACTGGGGGTGATCACTGCGCTAAAGCCAACCAAGATTCCAGTGTCCGTCCATCACCCGCGGTGACGGGGAGTGTGTCAAGTTGTGAGTGCATGCTATCTACTAACAAATGTTTCAAAACGTACTAATCTGGAAACGCATCAGTTGTGACCATTTACCTTGCTACAGATGCTCTCTGATTGATACACTAACCAATTGCAACTTTGTTCTGAGCTTCAGCAGAGGCTAACATTTAATCATGTATGCAGTATCTGAATAACAGCTGTGGATAGTGTTTAAACATCAATTTTCACTAACGATCTGCATGTCTGCTTGATTTGAACTGAGGTTCTAATTAATGAATGATCAGCAAGGCCTTTTTCTGATGATTATGACAGAGTTATGATCAATTAATTGATTACTAATGTGCACTGATTAATCAACTAATAAGGACTGAGTTTTTTGGTTGCTTTTTGGAGAATGGAGAGTATTGTATGATGTATTTCCAATGGTTAGCTTGTGTAGTATTAATGAATTTTTGAATAAATTGTCAAATTTTATAATATTTTATACACCGGCCGTGTGTTTAGTGTTGTATGTATATGTGTGTTTTTTGTCCTTACTTTTATTAATAAATATATAAAAAATATATCTGGCTGTACAGCGCTTCAATTATTATTTTTGGTTTGGTGGTACTTTTCTGGGAGAATCAGTGATCTCCCTTTTTTATTGAAGCTGCAGTACACCCAGATTGAAGTGGGCAATCGAGTTGGGAAATTCTCCCTAATTTGAGTCAGCGCCTTGACCAATTTTTTCTTTTTTATTGTTTACAGTTATGTACAGAAGTAGATTATGAACATTAACTGTATTTGCTGTAAATTACACATGCGGCGGGAATCCTGAGGATACCTCCCACCAGAGCAGTTGGGGAAAGACACAGCCCACCTGTTCAAATCCACCTATGACCTTTCTTGTAATGTAGAGACACATCCCTGTGTCCAATGAACAATGGGATTACAGGTACCATTGTATTGTGAATGTATGTTGTGTATATAAAGACCACTGTTGCCTGGCCAGCCTCATGTCTCTGAAGGCTTTCTACCTGATAGCTGAGGACTGGATTCCAGGTCGCGCATGCGAAAGATTCCCCACGTATGTATATTCTCTGTAGCCATTGTTCGCCATTGTTCGTTTTATTCTCTGTTATTCTGTTAGATTTCTGTGTTAGCTTGTAGTGTATAACTTGTATTGTTTTCCCCTTTTTCTCTGAATAATCCACGGCAGTGTTAGAGCTGCTGTGGTTTTAACCAAACCCGGTGTTGTGTTTTCACTTTCCTGCAAAGGGCTCTCTTAGCGTCTCAATCGCTCAAACAGCATACACATTGTTAAGGGTTTTAAGCGTTACATCATTACAGTATTTGACTACTAAGGTTTACAGTATAAGCATATTCTTACTGTGTTTTATTAACAAGGTTTAAAGGTTATCAACTGTGTGTGCACCCGCTGTGTGTATTCCGTACACTCAGCGCAGCGTGTGTACGCCAAGTGCGTACCACGTACGGGACTCTGTACGCAAATAGCGTACAAAGTGCGTAGCACGTGCACGTGGTCTAGCGGCCATAGTGGCTCCACGGTAATAGTGTATAGCTTTATGTTTAAAGATAATAATTGACATTATCAATTGGGAGCTCGTCCGGTTCTCCTCATATCCGCAGCCTAGCAGGACAAGGCAGACTTTTATCTATCAGCAAAGGGCGGGAAGGTAGTATCCCCTGTTAGCCGTTTTGTGATCGGGGATACATTAGTGCTGATTAGATAAGCGTCTGCTCCGCTTGGTTTGAAGGGATGCTGGTGGGATCCGGAAGGTAAGAACGTAAAGCTATTGTTTGGTTTTAAATCTGTTAAATTTCTGTTTGGTGCCAACTGCGCACGCAACACACGCACACACCTGTATTTCATTTGTGTATTTTCGCATATCTACCCTCTTGTTTGCCATTAGCATTGATCTCGTGCTGAGAACTTTGTTGCTATTTTAGTTAAAAGTAAAGAGTAATATTTAAGGGAGTAATTGTAAAACACACACGCAGCCTGACCCAGTTATAAAGGTTTATACAGGAGATACTGTGTGGTGTTAGTAAGCGATTATAGTTGAATATCGTTTCCATTTATAGAAACGTGTTATTTGTGTTACTGCGGGTGTATTTGGCCTTTGTACACGTGTCTCGGACAGCGTACGGGACTGCGTACGCAACACAAAGGCCTACACACGTGGCGTGTTTACACAGCGTGCGTACAGATACGCCCACTTAATACAAATCACACAATAGCATTGTTTTAGTTTAGGCGATACGGTAGCCACGCGATAATAGCACAAATTTGTTCAGTTTCCAATATTTTAGTTTAAAAGATCCTTCTCTTATTGCATCACCTATGGGATTAGCCTGTTTTACCTGAATGAAAGTAATTTTCTGTACAGAAAAATCGAAGTGTATATGAGTGAGCAAGAGTGAGTGTGCAAATAAAGGTTTTGTGAACCCAGAATTCGGGATCCCGTAGGAGACCACATCAGGTGAGTGGACACTTGGTGGCGTGGGAGTGGCTTTCTCACATTAACATTGTATAAGGTATAAAGGAGCAATTAGTATTACAGCAGACCAAAAGGTCGGCGAAGTCAGAAATACGCTGACCAGGTCAAGCGAAGTTCTGAAAACCCTGGCCTGAGAAAGGTCAGAGGTAGAGAGCGCAGCCCCGGGGGTTTGCGTAGTACCCATATACGCCCGTTTTGAGAATACGCTCCGGCTGAGGTTTCGCAGCCTAAACAACCGATTCCATTGGTCGTTCGGCGGATATGTAATAGTTACTTATACGCAGTGCGACTGTACCGCACGTTACTGTGTGCATTAGTTAGTTCACCTTGATACCCACTCAATTTGCAGGGTCATAGACGCTAATTGTACACGTAACGTGATTTGTGTAACAGGTTTTTTATTTTAAGGGAGTTTCGCTGTTCACTCAGGAAATCTCCAACGACTGATATTTACTGGGAGGGGTAGCATACTCCCACACGCTCTCAGTAAATAACAGTTACGCAGGAGCCCGAGGTTGGGTACGACCAGCATTGGGCACAGTGTTCGGTGTATTGGCCAGTAGGGACGTGAGTGGGTGAGAGCACTCGGAGAACTTTCACCGTCGCCTTACCACTAAGTCATTTGGTTTTTGTAAGGATTAGCTGAGAAGGCAATACCTGCAAAGAATGGGGGCCAGTTGCTCAAGTAAGGGACGATCAACAAGGGTTCACGTTGATATTCCGCGGCCCAAAGGGTCGGCGAGGTACATAATGTGTGAAAAATATGGATCACACGCAGAGGTCTTATGCAATGAGTGGGAACGAATGACGGTGGATGATAGGGAACCGTTCCCTAGGGTAGGCAGTTTTAATCCTGAGGTGTTGCAAAATCTAAGGAGAAGGATATGTCTGATAAAATCCAAGAAACAAAGGATTAGACATTATGATTATTTACAGTTATGGCAACAGGAGGGTGAGATACAACAGGGACTAGCTCAAGCAGCTGGTTCCAACCCTGGCAGGAAACTGATAGCAACAGCACCACCACCACCATACATAACAGGAGAGAAATTGGCTACAGAAAATGGCATACTGGTATACGATAAAAGTGCACTTAATAAATGTATTAATGGTGATAAGAGTAAAGTAGATAAATGTATTGATGCTAATGCTAACCCGTGCAAGTTGTATCCCATCTTAAACTTCCCTCAGGACTGCGACCAGGAAGATGAGCCCACCAAGATATCGGCACTCTCTCTAGCAGCCACCATACAAGATACTACAGTGGGCACGGCCCAACCAGTAAGAGCAGTAGCGAAGGCCCCTAGTGGAGGGACAGGTGAGGTCGTGTCCACAGGTAAGTACGGTACTGTACATTATGCAGAAACAATCACACCTCACATTGTAGAATCAACCCAGAGTGATGTAATTGAACTTAATCCTGTCAGGGTGATCGCAGTCCCCAATGGAAAGACTGACGCACAGGGAGTCACTCCCGTCAGGAACATTGCAATGCATTGTCCCTGGTCCCGGACAGAATTGAGGACAATTATGTCTGAATTTCCCGATCCCAGGAAAGATCTAGCCGCATGTCAAAGGTTTATTAAAGAACTAGGTAACGCCACCGAACCCAATAACAAAGATTGGCGGACAGTGCTACGGGCATGTTTGCCCTCTACCATTGACCCTGTGAAATTCATTACTGATTGTAAATTAGATGAAGAGGTACCTCTCACTGATGAATACAATCAGGAGAATGTTAAACAGATCAATCTGCAGTTAGGAGTATATTTCCCAACTGTTGTCAAGTGGAACAAAATTTTCTCCATTAGACAAAAAGAAGGTGAAACTCCTTCTGACTATTTCCACCGGCACTAGAGGAAATGGCTAGATACACTGGGGTCGTGGACATTGAGGAAAATACGCATCATGGGGAGGTACAGGGCCGGCTCCAGGCCTACTAGCACCCTGAGCGAGAAAATGTAAAAGCGCCCCCCCCCCCCATGCGCGCGCCGAAGGCGCGCGCGCGTTCCCGGAAAAGTGGGTGTGGCCTCGGGAAAAGTGGGCGTGGCATCGTAACTTCATATCATCAAACTATAAACATATTTTCACACAATTAGCAGCCTTACACATAGCCACAGTAGTGTTCCTTACACACAATGTCTCCAGTATAGTGCCAGATACACATAATGTGCAGTGCCAGCTACACATGACATGCAGCGCAGCAGTGCCAGCTACACATGACATGCCCCGCAGCAGTGCCAGCTACACATGACATGCCCCGCAGCAGTGCCAGCTACACATGACATGCCCCGCAGCAGTGCCAGCTACACATGACATGCCCCGCAGCAGTGCCAGCTACACATGACATGCCCCGCAGCAGTGCCAGCTACACATGATAGTGTTCACTTTTTAGGGCATGGTGCTGATCACAGGGAGGGCACATTTTTAAGTTAGGAGGGCAAAATGATGTACATACTGCTTGTTGTTCTCATACCTATATGTCAAAGCATGGACAGTGCGCGCCGAAGGCGCGCAGCAAAAATTAAGGGGAGTTACTTCGTGGGGAAGGTACGTGGCCACATAATAGTGGCAATTTGCATTACACCACACAGTAGTGCAGCTAATACACACTGCACCAGGTAGAACCTCCTATACACTTTGCGCCAGGCACAGCACTGAGACACATTGCCTAGCCACAGACGCCTAGCGGGAACACTACATGACATGCTCCCCAGCAGTGCCAGCTACACGTGACATGCCCCCCAGCAGTGCCAGCTACACGCGACATGCTCCCCAGCAGTGCCAGCTACACGCGACATGCTCCCCAGCAGTGCCAGCTACACGCGACATGCTCCCCAGCAGTGCCAGCTACACGCGACATGCTCCCCAGCAGTGCCAGCTACACGTGACATGCCCCCCCCAGCAGTGCCAGCTACACGTGACATGCCCCCCAGCAGTGCCAGCTACATAAATGGCCACACAGTGCCAGATATGCACCCACAGTGCCATATATAAAAATGCCCCCACAGTGCCAGATATGCCCCCAAAGGGCCAGATACATAAATGCCCCCAGTGCCAGATACATAAATGCCCACACATTGCCAGATGCATAAATGCCCCCAGTGCCAGATGCATAAGTGCCCACACAGTGCCAGATGCATTATTGCCCCTCACAGTGTCAGATACATTAATGCCCCCAGTGCCAGATATGCCCCCACAGTGCCAGATACATTAATGCCCCCAGTGCCAGATATGTCCCCACAGTACCAGATAAATAAATGCCCCCCACAGTGCCAGATAAATAAATGCCCCCACAGTGCCAGATAAATGAATGCCCCCCAGTGCCAGATAAATAAGTGCCCCCACAGTGCAGATATACCCCCACAGTGCCAGATACATAAATACCCCCACAGTGCCGATATGCCCCCCCAGTGCCAGATAAATAAATGCCCCCACAGTGCCAGATAAATAAATGCCCCCAGTGCCAGATAAATAAATGCCCCCAGTGCCAGATAAATAAGTGCCCCCACAGTGCAGATATACCCCCCCAGTGCCAGATACAGAAATGCCCCCACAGTGCCTGATACATACATGCCCCCACAGTGCCAGATACAGTAATGCCCCCTCACAGTGCACAGATAAATGTCCCCCCCCCCCCCCACAGTGCCAGATAAATGAATGCCCCCCAGTGCCCCCACAGTGCCAGATAAATTCCCCCCACAGTGCCACATGTGCCCCCAGTACCTGCTGTGCCGAGGCCGAGGGAGGGTGAGTGCTGCTGTGCTGCCGAGGGAGGGTGAGTGCTGCTGTGCGCGCCCGCTGTCTGTGCGGCGCCGGTGTCTGACATCAGACGCCGGCGCCGCATAGCGCACAGTGCCAGCCGGGACTCGGAGGACAGCAGGGGAGATCAGGGCCGGCTCCAGGCTCCGACATGGCGGCGCCAGCGCACGGCGCCCATTAAGGGTGGCGCCCTGCGCGGCCGCTCGAGTCGAACATGCCTCGAGCCGGCCCTGGGGAGGTAGCGGTGTCCGTATTAATGGACGGTTTAAAGGAAGTGTTGAGAACAAGGGTACAGACCACTCAACCTAACTGGAGAGGTATCTCAGTGGCTGCATTAAGAGAGTCCACTGTCGGGCATGATCAGAACATCGTTAGACACAGGGAGTCACAGGGGGATAAGCTAATGGCAGTAAGTATACAGGCCCTTACAACAAGGCCACCTCAGCCTAAGCCCCAGACCCCTGATGGTAAGTCGTATGTGGTAAAATGTTATAACTGTCAGAGAGAAGGACATTACGCACGAAGCTGTATTTTTAGAGACCCACATAAGGTATATCGACCCCCTAGACCAGAACATGACACACGGTATGGCGCACGCAAATGGGATCAGGGACCGCAGAGGAGGAGTTATGAGCCACACGCAGGAGAAACAAAGAGGTACCCACCAAAGAGAGACTGGCAGGTCTCTGAAAATTTTCAGTTACCCCCCTCACATATCGTAGCTGCCAACGCGCTGCGGGATGGTCACAACTTACAATAGGGGTCAGGCCACACCTGTAGTCTGCAGCCAGTGAAATTAATTGCGAGCCTTGGAAGTGAACCTGAGGTCACAATTGATGTAGCTGGTAGATCACTACCTTTCCTTGTAGATACGGGGGTGGCCAAGTCAGTGTTAAATTCAACGGTGGGTATGAAAACCATGGGTAAAACAATTCCAGCAATGGGAGTAACAGGAGTAGTACAGCACTACCCTTTAAGTAAACCAGCAGAGATTACGATAGGGCCTTTGCAGACCAAGCACTCCTTTCTGCTAGCTGCATCGGCTCCGACTAATCTACTTGGGAGAGATTTACTGTGTAAGATGGGGTGTGTCATATATTGTACTCCTGAAGGTGTTTTCTTAGATATACCCGAGAATCACGCTCAGGAAGAGCAGGATATGTTAGACTCCCCACAAAGGTTAATGTCACACACTGCTGTTACAGACAGGTGTCCATCCAAGGTAGAGGAAATGATCTCCCAGATACCGGAGTCACTTTGGACCAAAGATGGACAAGACACTGGATTGATGGCAAATGTAGCTCCTGTAGTAGTTCAAGTAAAAGATGGTAGGATAGCTCCAAAAATCTCACAGTATCCTCTGAAACCAGAGGTGGAGTTAGGAGTGTACCCAGTCATAGAGCGCTTGCTGCAACAGGGCATCCTAGTTAGGATGTCCAGCACTGCCAATAGTCCCATCTTCCCTGTGAAAAAGAGTGGGGGGAGGGGTTACAGGCTAGTGCAGGATCTAAGGGGGATCAACAAAATAGTCGAGAGCCAATTCCCCGTAGTGCCAAATCCAGCTGTCATCCTTATGCAAATCCCTCCCACTGCGAAATTTTTCACTGTTATTGACCTCTGCTCCGCCTTCTTCTCGGTACCTCTGCACCCTGACAGCCAATACTTGTTTGCATTCACATACAGAGGAGTACAGTACACCTGGACTCGCTTACCACAAGGTTTCATTGACAGCCCAAGTATTTTCTCACAGGCTTTGCATGATTGTTTACAATCCTTTCAACCTGAGAGCGGATTAGTATTAATACAGTATGTAGATGACTTACTGCTGTGTTCTGATTCACTCGAATCGTCCTTGAGAGACACGAAACAGCTTCTGTTTCATCTTTCTAATACGGGACACAAGGTTTCAAAGGATAAGTTGCAGTTATGCCAGACCAAGGTAAAATATTTGGGACATTGCTTGACACAAGGACTGAGACACCTCACCGCTGATAGAATACAGGCGATTTGCGACATGACTCTTCCACAAACCCAGCAACAGATCCGCACTTTCCTAGGAATGTGTGGATATTGCCGCAACTGGATCCCAGGGTTTTCCATGCTAGCCTTACCTTTGCAAGAGATGGTCTCATCAAACAAACCAGATCGGATTTCGCACACAGACGAGTCCGAACTGGCATTTGAGAGACTCAAACAGTGCCTATCGCAGGCACCAGCATTAGGTATGCCAGATTATGGGAAACCCTTTGAATTGTACGGTACGGAGAGTGCTGGGTGTGCGGCAGGTGTTTTAACCAGTGGCGTGCGGTGAGGTCAGTGACTGGTGAGGCACTACAGCCATAATGTCCACCGAATCCTGCCGATGACCCCTACCGCCGACGAGCCAATGCCCGCTACTGCCCCTGTGGCGATGCCTGCTGCCACCACCAATGGCTTACAAACTCGCCCACCATCAACTGACCCAGCCCTCCGTAACTAATTTGCATCTCAGTCCGATGCCGCCACTGCCACCAATGCCCGCTGCCTGCCTGCTCATCATACTTGTGATATATTGTACATTTTTATAGAAAAAATATAATTAGTGTTTGGGACTGGGAAGGGAGTGGGAGGAGGACATGAATGCGATTTTGTTGTCCAGGGCTTCCATTAGTCAAATTACGATGCATAGTAGCGCCACTTACACAAATTACGCCAGGCAGAGCTCCCTTTTACACATTATGACAGGCAGAGCTCCCTTTTACACATTACGGCAGGTAGAGTCCCCTTTTACACATTACGGCAGGTACAGCCTCTTTTTACACATTACGGCAGGTAGAGATCCTTTTTTTACATTATGGCAGGTACAGCTCCCTTTTACACAGTACGGCAGGTACAGCCCCTGATTACACATTACAGCAGGTAGAGCCAGTGGCGGAACTAGCGAGCGATGGGCCCGGGTGCGACAAAATGCTTTGGACCCCCCCCCCATCCCGTCCAAGTCCACCCCCTCACCCCTAGAGAGGATCTGGTGAGGGGGACCTGCTCAGGGCCAGGGAAATGGATACCTAGCAACACGGCCGTAACTAGACATTTTAGCGCTGTGTGCAAGAAACGGCATCAGAGCCCCCCTTTACATAAAACAGGGGCAGTGCGCGCCGCAGGCGCGCGCAAGAGATATAGGGCGTGGCTTCGTGGGAAGGGGTGTGGCCACAAAATAATACCAATTCTTATAACTGTGCACAGTAGTCTCCAATATTCAAATTACGCCGTACAGTAGCACCACTACACCAGGTAGAGCCCCTTTTACACATTACGGCAGACAGCGTCCACCTTTTTACACATTACGACAGACAGCGTCCCCTTTTTACACATTACGGCAGACAGCGTCCACCTTTTTACACATTATGACAGACAGCGTCCCCTTTTTACACATTACGGCAGACAGCGTCCCCTTTTTACACATTACAGCAGACAATGTCCCCCTTTTTACACATTACGGCAGACAGCGTCCCCTTTCTACACATTACGGCTGACAGCGTCCCCTTTTTTACACATTACGGCAGACAGCGTCCCTTTTTTTAACACATTACAGCAGACAGCGTCCACCTTTTTACACATTACGACAGACAGCGTCCCCTTTTTACACATTACATCAGACAACGTCACCCTTTATACACATTACGGCAGACAGCGTCCCCTTTATACACATTACGGCAGACAGCGTCCCCGTTTTAGACATAACGGCAGACAGCGTACCCTTTGTACACATTATGGCAGACAGCGTCCCTTTTTTTAACACATTACAGCAGACAGCGTCCACCTTTTTACACATTACGACAGACAGCGTCCCCTTTTTACACATTACGGCAGACAGGGTCCCCTTTTTACACATTACAGCAGACAACGTCCCCCTTTTTACACATTACGGCAGACAGCGTCCCCTTTCTACACATTACGGCTGACAGCGTCCCCTTTTTTACACATTACGGCAGACAGCGTCCCTTTTTTTAACACATTACAGCAGACAGCGTCCACCTTTTTACACATTACGACAGACAGCGTCCCCTTTTTACACATTACAGCAGACAACGTCACCCTTTTTACACATTATGGCAGACAGCGTCCCCTTTATACACATTACGGCAGACAGCGTCCCCGTTTTAGACATTACGGCAGACAGCGTACCCTTTGTACACATTATGGCAGACAGCGTCCCTTTTTTTTACACATTACAGCAGACAGCGTCCACCTTTTTACACATTACGACAGACAGCGTCCCCGCTAACTTTTAGATTGTATCTTCCTTTCTTTGCTTTGTCATGTGCCTGTGTATGTGGGGGGGTTGTCTCCAAATAAACTTTTCATACTGAATTGTGTGTATAACTTTCTTCTCTAACATGCTAGTATAATAGACTTTATTCTATTTGATTTGCAGCACCAAGCATAGCTGCAACTAGAACATTCGGTACCCTGTGCCAGAAAGGGAATCGGTGCCCCCCTAATATTTGAAACAGGGATAGTATGCACTGTATCACTTTATCTCTTCAACTGTCACCACTGTGAAATGTTCACTTGCAGCATGCAGCAATAAGGTCCACTGCCACCAATGACGTCCAACACGCACAGTGTCGCCAAGACACCAAATTACAGTATATACATACTTTTAAAAACATGCACATACGTTACATTTAGTTCATATATTTACTGTACATTTAACATAGGGTATGAGATATTTTAAACAGGGGTTACGCTGGGATGATAGGACAGTGAGCTTCAGACACAGTTACCTGAATAGTATTATTATCATCTCATTATATAATGTAAAACAGTCACTCACAGAGAACCTGGAAGGACAATGTAAATGTACTGTAGTGTAGTGCAGTGGCGGAACAAGCAAGCGGTGGGCCCAGGTGCGACAAAATGCTTTGGGCCCCCCCCCCCCCCCCCCCCCCCCCATCCAAGTCCACCCCAGGGGCAGTGCGCGCCGTAGGCGCGCGCAAAAATACATAGTGGCGTGGCTTCGTGGGGAAGGGGTGTGGCCACAAAATAATACCAACACAGTAGTCTCCATTATTCAAATTACGCCGCACAGTAGCACCACTACACCAGGTAGAGACCCTTTTACACCTTACAGCGAACAGATTCCTCTTTTTACACATTACAGCAGACAGCGTGCCCTTTTTACACATAACGGCAGACCGCGTGCCCTTGTTACACATTACGGCAGACAGCGTGCCCTTTTTACACATTACAGCAGACAGCGTGCCCTTGTTACACATAGCGGCAGACAGCGTGCCCTTGTTACACATTACGGCAGACCGCGTGCCCTTGTTACACATTACGGCAGACAGCGTGCCCTTGTTACACATTACGGCAGACAGCGTCCCCATTTTTACACATTACGGCAGGCAGATTCCCCATTTTTACACATAGCAGCAGGCAGATTCCCCATTTTTACACATAGCGTCAGGCAGTCCCCCATTTTTACACATTGCGGCAGGCTGATTCCCCCTTTTTACACATTGCGGCAGGCAGTCCCCCCTTTTTACACATTGCGGCAGGCAGTCCCCCCTTTTTACACATTGCGGCAGGCAATCCCCCCTTTTTACACATTGCTGCAGGCAGTCCCCCCTTTTTACACATTGCTGCAGGCAGTCCCCCCTTTTTACACATTGCGGCAGGTATGCCCCCCTTTTTACACATTGCGGCAGGTAGTCCCCCCTTTTTACACAGTGCAGCAGGTAGTCCCCCATTTTTACACAGTGCGGCAGGTAGTCCCCCATTTTTACACATTGCGGCAGGCAGGCACAAGAAAGAAGGAAAGAATGAAAGAAAGAAGGAAAGAAGGAAAGAAAGAAAGAAAGAAAGAAAGAAAGAAAGAAAGAAAGAAAGAAAGAAGAATTATACTTACCCTCTCCGCTGGCTCAGGCTCCTCGGTGCAGCGTCAGAGACGATTCCCGGGCTGGAGAGAAGGAGGAGGAGGGAGGCTGAGAAGGGAGCCGCAGCAGCGCTGTGTTACTGGTGGAGGCGCTGCTGCTGCTGCCCCTCTGCTTCCCTATAGGCTGTTCTCGGAAGACAGCCTATAGGGAAGCAGAGGGGCAGCAGCAGCAGCGCCTCCACCAGTAACAAAGCGCTGCTGCGGCTCCCTTCTCAGCCTCCCTCCTCCTCCTTCCCCCGTCTGTAGTACCGCTGCTCCTCTCCTCTCTTCGCCGGGCGGCTGTGCGCTGCGGGCAGCGGTTGCCCGCAGCGCACAGCGGCATGTAATGAGTCAGTTTGACTCATTACATGCTTGGGCCCCTGGACAGAGGCGGGCCCCAGTGCAGTGCACTGCCTGCACTGCCGGTAGTTCCGCCTCTGGTGTAGTGTACTGTAGTGTAGTATAGTGTACTGTAGTGTAGTATAGTGTACTGTAGTGTAGTGTACTGTAGTGTAGTGTAGTGTACTGTAGTGTAGTGTACTGTAGTGTAGTGTAGTGTACTGTAGTGTAGTGTAGTGTAGTGTAGTGTAGTGTGTAGGCAGCCACTTACCTGATTTCTTCTTCCGGCGCTGCTGCAGGCTCCTGACCTGGCGCTCCCTCGGTCTGTACATTGCACTGCAGGCCAAGAGGAGCGGGGGGGGGCCGCAGCAGCTCAGCAGTCAGCACGGGGGCCAGGAGAGGAGCAAGGCCGTTGAGCACAGGGTACAGGGTAGACTAAGAGAGCGAAGAAGGGGGGGGACAGGGCTGAGAACACTGGGGCTAAGGGAGCGGGGGGGGGGGGTCGCGGGAGCGCATCTGAGTTCGCGAGGGTTAAGGGAGGGGGGGTGGACAGCGCAGCACACAGAGGCTCCCGCTGGTCCTGCACGAGCGGAGTGAGGATATGCGTCCACACGGAATGGGGGCATCTGACACTGCCCATCCGTTCCACTTCCAGCCCACCCCCTGCCACTGTCCAATGATTGACAGGGGTGTGCCTTGATGTGAGCTCAAGGCACAGCCCCTGTCAATGAGGCAGATCTGCTGGTGCCGCTTTTCTTTCAATTTTTAATGGGCTTTTCCAGACTGTGATTTGGCTCCACCCCCTGCCCGCCCCCCTCTTCAGACACTTTATCATTGTTACTGGGAGGCAGCGCTCTCGCTGCCTCCCATAGAGATTTAGCTAAAATAATACAAAGTATAATGTGTTATTATCTTTGTATTATTTTAATCATTATGACAGGGGAGGCACTGCTTCCCCTGCCTCCCCTGACTGCACGTCCCTGGTTTTAACCCAGAAACATGGTGATGCCAGCAGGCCGGTAGCCTACTACAGCGCTCAGCTAGACACCGTAGCACGATCCCTCCCCACATGCTTGCAAAGTGTTGGAGCGATAGCATTGCTAGTGAGTAAAAGCGAAGATGTAGTGTTGGGTCACAACCTGACCATCCATACACCTCATGCAGTGTCAGCCTTACTGAATTCTGCCCAAACCAGACACGTCTCATCTGCACGGTTTACAAGGTGGGAATTAGCACTAATGGCCCCTGTAAACATCACCATAAGGAGATGCAGTGCACTAAATCCTGCAACGTATCTCCCAGGTGTGCCTGGACAGGCACAAAGGGTGGGGGATGAGAGTGATGGTGAAGGAGGATTTAGTACAGACACTGACACACATGATTGTATGGAATATTTGACCCAAAATTTCACAGCAAAGGCCTGACATCAGTGACAACCCACTGGAAGGTGTAGATTTTACTTTTTACACTGACGGTAGTTGCCACAGACAGACGGACTCGGGAGACTTGTGTACTGGATACGCAGTCGTAGATGACAAAGGTACCATAGAAGCGGAACCCCTGGGTCCACCACACTCAGCACAAGTTGCTGAGCTGGTCGCCCTAACCAGAGCGTGTAAATTGGCTAAGGGTAAGTCAGCCAATATCTACACGGATTCTAGGTATGCCTTTGGAGTAGTGCATGATTTCGGGGCCCTATGGCGCCTCAGAAATTTCATGACGGCAGCTGACACACCCGTGGCGCATGCGACCCACATCAAAAGACTTCTAGCAGCGATACAGGAACCTGACAGAGTGGCTGTTATCAAGTGTAAAGCCCACACGTACAGCCAAGACCCAGTGTCACTTGGTAACAGCCGGACAGACGAAGCTGCTAAATTAGCAGCCAGCACACCCATACAGACAGACATCACACAACTGATAGTATTCAATACCGTCAACACACAGAAATTGAGTGAAATGCAAAATTTGTGTTCCCCACAGGAAAAGGCAGTCTGGAGGTCAAAAGGATATGGCCAGGAGTCCTCAGGACTCTGGACAGATGGACAGGGTAAGCCAGTGGCACCCAGAGCATACCTTCCAAGTTTAGCTGAGGCGGCACATGGTCTTACTCATCTGGGCAAAGAAGGTATGTGCAAGTTGGTAAGAGCCTACTGGTGCGCGCCAGGATTCTCTTCTCATGCGGGTAAGAGAGCAATGACATGCCTCACCTGCTTGAGGAAGAATATTGGAAAGGCAATACCAACAGAACCATCCCATATCCCGCCAACGGACGGCCCTTTTCTGGTGATACAAATTGATTTCATACAATTGCCACCTTGTAGAAACTTAAAGTATGCATTGGTTTGTATTGATGTGTTTTCAAATTGGGTAGAAGCGTTCCCCGCTGCCACAAATACTGCTGTATTTACTGCAAAGAAAATTGTGCAGGAATTTGTGTGCAGGTATGGTATCCCTAGGATAATTGAAAGTGAAAGGGGTACCCATTTTACAGGTGAAGTCTTTCAGGTAATGTGCAAATTAATGGAAATTAATAGTAAGCTGCATACTCCGTACCGCCCACAGGCGAGTGCGAAAGTGGAAAGAGTAAACAGCACTATTAAGAACAAGTTGAGCAAAGTGATGGCTGAAACTGGATTGTTGTGGCCAGAAGCTTTGCCACTTGTATTGTACAGCATCAGAACCACTCCCAGGTCCCCTCTTAACCTGTCACCATTTGAGATTCTTTTTGGTCGACAACCCCATGTAATGATTGACCCCCAGGATGATTTGAAATGCAACAATGAAGTAACTGTAAAGTATTTGGTTAAGATGAGCAAGCAGTTGAGGAATCAAAATAGCAATCTAAAGCTAGTGATTCCTGATCTGCCAGACAGTAATTGTCAGGACATTGAACCTGGGGATTATGTAATGATTCCAAATTTTCTATGCTCAGGTTGCCTGATTGACCGGTGGGAAGGACCGTACCAAGTCTTACTGACCAGCACGACAGCATTGAAGGTTGCCGAAAGAGAGACTTGGGTCCACTCGTCCCACTGTAAGAAGGTCGCTGACCCAGAGAAAGCCCGTGACAAAGAGCAGAGTATAGGGGAAACCATATCACTGGAGTGCCTGTTCCGGGAAAGTTGAGAGGCAGGACTGTTGTCACAGCACCTGAGCACAGAGAATTACAGGATCAGAGGCGGTTGTCGCGCCAGTTTTCTTTCCCTTCTAATTATTTTCTTTACCTCCCATTACCATTTTTTCTTTCTTCTCCTGCAAGATGGACTTACCCCAAGAGACTGCGTTCCGGGTTTTCCTGTTGACCCTGTTGTTGACCAGAACAGTCTGTGTCGGTGAGAGTACCAGAGAGGTCGAAAAAGGATCTGGAATGGGTTCTGATGACAAGGACGGATTCGTAGAATTCCAAGAGCAACACAGTCACTGAGCAAAGGCGAGTATCAGAAAACGATCTGGTAGTCATGACACTAGGAGACATTGTGAAGGATTGTTAGCTGAAGAAAATTGTATCTGTAGGAATTGTGAAAACATAGTTGAGGACGGGTGCATCCAGAGATGTCAGTCCAGCCTTAATATCAACATGGACCGTCATCCATTGAGTGACTATCACTCATTAGTGGGTAAGGTTTTAAACCAAACAGAATGCTGGGTGTGCTCTCAAGTACCTCAAGGTCAGAGCAAGTCAGGACTAGTGCCATACTCTTTAACAATAGGTGAGGTACTTGAATTAAGGGGTGGGAGACCGGTGGACAAGAAATTTTATATTTCTAGGCCTCCTAGTTTGAAGCTCCACCAATATCATGTGGATAGGTCCTTAGTATGTTTTAACATTTCCAATCCCCGAAAGCCGGGAAATTGGGAAGTGACATGGAACAACCAAACCATGGCATTTTCACACAGAGCCGATAGAATGCCCGTAGACTCAGAACTTATACGCCAAATACCCAACGGTGGGAGATATTTTCAGTATAGGTACACTCTAGGAAGTAGGACCATGCGGGTTGGAGAAGTATCTCCAGGGTACTGTGCGCATATCATACAGCCTGATACGTGTACTGAACAAATGAGAAAGTTAGGGATAGGATTTTTCACCTGGAAGGTTTGCAATATGGTGATGTCATATTCTGTCCCATATGTCCTCCCCGATGATGCATATTTCATATGTGGGAGGAAGGCGTATAAGTGGCTTGCCCCAAACTCAGAGGGATTGTGTTACATTGGAAGAGCGTTGCCAGAAGTAATGACCATTACCCATGATAAGATGAAAGACGTTCACCGCAATGCTCAAGCTCCTTACACTCACACTCACTACGAACACATTGTTAAGAGACACCTTATAGATAGGACAGAGCACGCAGCCTCTGATTTGATCCACGAATCCACGGGGATTCAATTCCTACTCGCGTTAGATATCACCCGTACCGCCAGAGGAATTATAAATTTTAGGTATATTACTGCGCTAGCGAACCTGATAGACAGTATCACAGAGATGTATGATGACACCTTCAGGTATACTGGGAGGGAATTGCAAGCTTACAAAACGGAACTGATCCAGCACAGGATGGTTCTCAATTACCTCACAGCGGTGACAGGCGGGTATTGTGTCACCCTAGCAACTCAGTATGGCGTGAAGTGCTGTACATATATCACAAACAGCACCGATGACCCAACCGAGGTCATAGATCAAAAGATGGACGATATCTTGCAGTTGAAGTGGGAGTTCCGAAGGAGACACAACCTTACCCTTACTGCTGTGAGTAATGAACTGACTGGCTGGGTTTCATGGTTGAACCCACGCAATTGGTTCTCAGGTTTAGGAGAATGGGCTCAAAATGTTATCGTGAATGAAGGGAAATTTCTCCTTTGTATCCTGGGAGTTGTCATAATGATTGGATTGATATTTAGATGTGTTCGGATTTTAATGCATTGCAAGCGTAGTACCAAATTGATGAGTTTAAGGAGCGAGGGCATTATTACAACAACTGGTTTAATTTATGACCCATCAATCGAGACAATGTTGTGATAAGACGTGATTCCACAGTCCGTTTCTTTCACCCGTTTCTCCTTTGTTTTTCTCCAAGGTAAAAAGACATCCACTCGGAAGAAGATTTTGATGCACATTTCTACAGACCTTTGATGAACATTTCTACAGACCTTTGATGAACTTTTTCACAGACTTTGCGAGACACTTTAGAGACTTTAACTTTCTATAGACACTTGAAAAAAACTTTGCTTAACACCCACAGCAAAGATACACCTATCCGGACAAGACTTCAACAAGACATCCAAGGACAATTACACACATTATCATATGAATGTATTTATAACACATGTTTCTTATCTTCATCTCTACGATCTTCAGGTAGTGACACACATAGTCGACAGGTGATATAGGTACATATATTAGCACTCACATATTTTCCCCCTCCATGTATCATCAACTAATGTGCACCCCATTTGTTGGAACTAAAAGCCGAAAAGAGCTCGGTAGTGTTTGTTAGCCCACTCACAGACCCTTAATACGGGATAAGAAGGATTTAATGTACACTTCGCAATACCTCGAAGCTTGTCTAGAACATGTACGGCACGATGATACATGACCCCTCAGACATGAATTTCATACATACATGCTTTTACTATCCCACTAGGTCATACATTTCCCACCTTCTCCTCTCCTCCCTCCACCCAATCATTTATAAGTATTTCATTGTATTGTATATTTTTCTGCTTAATTGTTTAGATAGTGGCAGTTATTGTTGACTGCCAAAGGGTGGACTGTCAAAGTCGAAAAATATCATGATGCATACCCCTTGTACTAACCCTTCATGCACATGCACGCTGTCGTGCACCTGTTCCCCCGTGCGTGCACATACCCGCAAGTTGCGTAGGATCGCTCCGGCGATCGTGCGCATGAGATGTGTATTTACGGCGGAGTTTGTGAGCGTGTAGCGTGCGACTCGATCGTAGCATATTTAACCCAAATAGTGCATTTTGTAGTTAATATTCCCCTAGACCATGTCAGCGAGTATGATTAGTTTAAACTGTTCCTGGACAGAGAGATTCCTCTTTGCATGATAGGAAGGGTCAGATAAAGGTTGAAAGGTGGTGTCTAGTATCCAGCTGTAGAGTATTTCAAGAGTAACATTCCGGTATTAGTTAGGAAAGGATCGCTCGCTCCTGCGTATAGTTAGGTACAGAAGTAGATTATGAACATTAACTGTATTTGCTGTAAATTACACATGCGGCGGGAATCCTGAGGATACCTCCCACCAGAGCAGTTGGGGAAAGACACAGCCCACCTGTTCAAATCCACCTATGACCTTCCTTGTAATGTAGAGACACATCCCTGTGTCCAATGAACAATGAGATTACAGGTACCATTGTATTGTGAATGTATGTTGTGTATATAAAGACCACTGTTGCCTGGCCAGCCTCATGTCTCTGAAGGCTTTCTACCTGATAGCTGAGGACTGGATTCCAGGTTGCGCATGCGAAAGATTCCCCACGTATGTATATTCTCTGTAGCCATTGTTCGCCATTGTTCGTTTTATTCTCTGTTATTCTGTTAGATTTCTGTGTTAGCTTGTAGTGTATAACTTGTATTGTTTTCCCCTTTTTCTCTGAATAATCCACGGCAGTGTTAGAGCTGCTGTGGTTTTAACCAAACCCGGTGTTGTGTTTTCACTTTCCTGCAAAGGGCTCTCTTAGCGTCTCAATCGCTCAAACAGCATACACATTGTTAAGGGTTTTAAGCGTTACATCATTACAGTATTTGACTACTAAGGTTTAGAGTATAAGCATATTCTTACTGTGTTTTATTAACAAGGTTTAAAGGTTATCAACTGTGTGTGCGCCCGCTGTGTGTATTCCGTACACTCAGCGCAGCGTGTGTACGCCAAGTGCGTACCACGTGTGGGACTCTGTACGCAAATAGCGTACAAAGTGCGTAGCACGTGCACGTGGTCTAGCGGCCATAGCGGCTCCACGGTAATAGTGTATAGCTTTATGTTTGAAGATAATAATTGACATTATCAGGTCTGAGCGCCCATGGCAAAGTAAGGGACTGGCACCCCACAAACACACATTTTTGTGCCCTGTGCAAGAAATAAGTACAGCGCATGCCGAATGAGTGTGCATCATAAAAGGGGTGTGGCCTCGTGTGGAAAGGACATGGCTACACAATAGAACCCCCAATTCAAATGATGACTCACAGTGGTGCCCCTTACTCACATTACACCACACAGCAGTCCCTTTATTCACATTACACCACACAGTAGTCCCTTTATTCACATTACACCACACAGTAGTGTTACGATTCCTGTACTCCAGACTGGAGAAGATCTTATGGCAGAGATCTGAGTACAGGAATGAAATACAGGTTGTGGGAGCTGGAGAGCCTAGTAACCCCTGGCGCCCTAACTCCGTTGTCTCGCCCGTGTTATCAGAAATCCCCTGCGAGACTATGGTTGCTTGAGCCCATGGCAGCCGCGTTCGAAGGGCCGATTATGTCTGCCCAACCCCGATGCCCCCGCAGGTCTTAATGGGAGACAAGGGGAAGTCCGAGACAGGGTGATAACAAGGGGCCCTCTGACTAAGCAACCAAGCCAGGGGTTACAAGCTAACTAAACTAAATCAAAAGGTATGTGCGGACTAGCCGCCAGGGAAAAGGACAACCAAAGATCCACGGATCCGACACTCCTATCCGGCCCCGCTGGACACCAGAGTGGATCTTGTGGAAGCGGAATCCTCCGCAAAGCTCCAGAACTCAAAATAAACACAATAATAAATAGTAGCGGACAAGCCGCAACACACGGCTGCGCCGCGACTCACGAACGCCACCAGATGTCAAAGGTGCTCGATCAGACTCCAGGAACAGATGGTAACTTCCGAGTACAGGATCACTGAGAACAGGAACAAACGAACAGACCGGGACTGGGAACTCTCTCTGCAGCAGAATCAGGCAAACAGGAAGCTATCACCGGCGTCTGTGAGGAGTCCTGGGAGTGCTTTTAACAGAGAGTCTTCCAATCAGCTGTTTGGAGGCTGATTGGATTAAATGCCATGCAGCTGACAAGCTGCATGGCCAGGGAAACAGATGAGTGATAATTACAACATGCCGTGCAGCTGCATGCTACACAGCCAGGAAACCAGTGATGATATAAACTTAGACCCAGCAACGGGGAACACGATCCGACAGTGGCGTCCCCGTTGCTAGGCGCCGGCCGCACTGACGAGCGGACCCTCGGCGCCTAACAGTACCCCCCCCTTGAGGAGGGGTCAAGGAACCCCTAAATCCGGGTTTCTGAGGAAATTCTTGAAAAAATGCCCTTTTGAGCCTTGGGGCATGAAGGTCCTCATCTAGGACCCACGACCTTTCCTCAGGACCATAACCTCTCCAATGCACCAAAAAATAAAGCCGACCCCGGGACAACTTGGAATCGAGAACCTTCTCAACCACGAACTCCTGCTGACCCTGTACATTAACTGGTGATCTCCCCTGAGGTTTTTTACGAGGAAATCTGCTAGATGAAACATATGGTTTGAGCAAAGAGCAATGGAAGGTATTTCCGATCCGTAACGTTTTTGGTAGCTGTAACCGGAAAGCAACTGGATTGACTTTTTTGATAATGAGAAATGGTCCAATAAATCTAGGACCCAATCTGGCTGAGGTTTGTCGAAGTTTGATATTGCGAGTCGACAGCCACACCCTGTCTCCTACTCTAAAAGTGCACGGCCGCCGGAACCTGTCCGAAAAATCTTTTTCCCTGAAAGCTGCTTTTCTGAGAGCTATGTGCACTTTTTTCCAAATAAGTTTAAGATGAGAGGTCAGGGCCAGAGAGGAGACAGAGGAATGTTGGAAAAATGAATTAGCTCTGGGGTGGAAACCAAAAACTGCAAAAAATGGAGACACATTGGTGGAGGAATGACAGGCATTATTATAAGCAAACTCTGCCAATGGAAGAAACTCAGACCAGTCATTTTGGAGTTTGGCCGAGTACAAACGCAAATATTGTTTTAAGGATTGGTTCACTCGCTCAGTCTGTCCATTTGATTGTGGATGATAACCGGAGGTTAATGATAATTTCATTTTTAACGAAGCACAAAAAGACTTCCAAAACTGTGCAATGAATTGTGGACCCCTGTCAGAAACAATATCAGTGGGTAACCCATGGAGTCTGAAAACATGACGGAGGAACAAGACTGCCAATCCCTGGGCAGATGGCAATCGGGGAAGACCAATAAAATGAGCCATCTTACTAAAACGGTCCACTACCACCCATATGACTGTGCATCCAGCTGACAGAGGGAGATCCACCACAAAATCCATGGAGATATGCGACCATGGTCTAAGGGGAACATTCAATGGCATAAGTTGACCAATAGGCAAAGAACGGGGAACTTTATGCTGTGCACAGACCTGACACGAAACAACAAACTCTTTAATGTCTTTAGAAAGACCAGGCCACCACACTGAGCGGGATACCAATTCAAAAGTTTTAGCGACTCCCAGATGCCCTGCAACTTTGCTATCATGAAATTCCTCCAAAACAGTTGCTCTCAAAAACTCAGGAACAAAAAGACGGCCAGCAGGAGTATTTCCCGGAGCTTGATGTTGAAGCAGCTTCAATTGAGAAAAAACATCCTGTGTGAGACCTGCCTGAATGACTGAAGGCGGAAGTATGAGAGTAACCGGACTGTTGTCTTGAACGGGAAGAAAACTGCGTGAGAGGGCATCTGCCTTGGTATTCTTGGAACCAGGTCTGAAGGTGATAATGAATTTGAAACGAGTGAAAAATAAAGCCCAACGAGCCTGTCGGGCATTCAGTCGCTTAGCTGATTCAATGTATTGAAGATTTTTGTGATCCGTCAAAACAGAAATGGTATGGGTCGCTCCTTCAAGCCAATGTCTCCACTCCTCAAAAGCCCATTTAATAGCCAGCAACTCCCGATTACCAACATCGTAGTTGGATTCAGCAGATGAGAATTTCCTGGACATAAAGGCACAAGGATGTAACTCAAGGGAATCTGGATCCTTCTGAGAAAGGATAGCCCCTACACCAACCTCCGAGGCATCTACCTCAACGATGAAAGGCAATTCTGGGTTGGGATGTCTAAGGACAGGGGCTGAGACAAAGGCTTGTTTCAAGGCCTGAAAAGATACTTTAGCTTCACATGACCAATTGGTAGGATCTGCTCCCTTCTTAGTGAGTGCCACAATGGGAGCAACTATGTCAGAGAAAGAGTGAATAAACCTTCTATAGTAGTTTGCAAACCCTAAAAAGCGCTGAATTGCTTTTAAGTTGGTGGGTTGCGCCCAACTCAGGATGGCTTGGAGCTTCTTAGGTTCCATTCGGAATCCCCGAGGGGAAATAATGTACCCTAAAAAGGATACCTCCGTGACGTGAAATTCACACTTCTCCGGTTTGGCATACAAGTGATTTTCACGTAATTTCTTAAGTACCTGACGCACCTGGGTAACATGTTGTTCTATAGAGTCAGAATAAATCAAAATGTCGTCTAAATAGACCACAACGAATCTTCCCAGAAACTCACGGAGCACATCATTAATGAGATCCTGAAAGACTGCCGGAGCGTTAGATAGGCCGAATGGCATGACCAGATACTCATAGTGACCTGATTGAGTACTGAATGCCGTTTTCCACTCATCCCCTGATCTGATTCTAATGAGATTATATGCTCCTCTCAGGTCAATCTTAGAAAAAATAACAGCCGAACGTAGCTGATCAAAGAGGACAGAGATCAGAGGCAGAGGGTAAGTATTCTTTACTGAGATTTTATTCAGGGCTCGAAAGTCAATGCAGGGTCTGAGGGAACCATCCTTCTTCTCTACGAAGAAAAAACCTGCACTTAAAGGGGATTTAGATGGCCTGATAAACCCTTTCTCAAGACTTTCTTTCACATACTCATTCATGGCCACAGTTTCAGGACCAGACAAAGCATATAACCTTCCTTTAGGCAACGTGGCACCAGGAATTAACTCAATGGTACAATCATAAGGCCTATGGGGAGGCAAAATATCCGCATTGCCCTTGGAAAACACATCCAAAAAATCTTGGTATTCTCCAGGAATATGTGCGGACCTGGCAGCAGCTACTCGGATAGGAAGTGTAATACATTCTTTATCACAGATGGTACTCCATTGTAGGATCTCCCCAGACTGCCAATCTATGATGGGATTATGAAAGGCCAGCCAAGGGTGACCCAGAACCACAGGAACTGCTGGACAATGGGTAAGAAAAAACTCAATCTTTTCAGAATGTAGAGCTCCCACCGAGAGCAAAACAGGAGGTGTACATAGAGAAATAACCCCATTGGATAAGGGACTCCCATCTAAACCATGCATGGTGATACACCTACTTAAGGTTAACTGAGGAATACCTAAGGCCTTGGCCCATGTTAAGTCCATAAAGTTTCCTGCAGCTCCACTGTCCACAAAAGCAGAGACCGAGGAACAGAGGCTGTCATAAGAAACTTTAGCAGGAACCAATAGTGAATTATTTGAGGAGATGAGCTGTAGACCAAAGTGAACCCCCTCACTATTCACTTGGTCAGGAAGTTTCCCGACTTGTTTGGGCAACTACGGGCAAAATGTCCCTTACCTCCGCAGTACAAACACAGACCAGAATTTTGCCTCCTGGTTCTTTCTTCCGGAGACAATTTGGAGAGACCAATCTGCATAGGCTCCTCCATGTCTACCGGAACGGAAGAAACACAGGGAAAAGAAACTACAGATGCCCCTTTCTCAGTCCTCCGCTCTCTGAGCCTACGATCTATTTTAATAGAGAGCTCCATGAGTTTATCAAGGTTCTCAGGAGCGGGATACTGAAGGAGGCTGTCTTTTATAGATTCAGATAAGCCGAGGCGAAACTGACTGCGCAGGGCAGGATCATTCCAGCCACAGTCGTTCGACCAACGGCGAAACTCTGTACAATAATTCTCTGCAGGATTCCTACCCTGTCTTAGAGCACGCAACTGACTTTCTGCGGATGCCTCTCTATCAGGGTCGTCATACAATAGCCCTAAAGATTTCAAAAAGGCGTCTACAGACGATAAGGCCGGATCGTCTGTCTTTAAACCAAAAGCCCAGGTCTGAGGATCCCCCTGAAGCAGAGAAATTATAATTCCAACCCGCTGAGCCTCCGTACCTGAGGAAACTGGTCTTAAACGAAAATACAGTTTACAAGACTCTTTAAAATTAAAAAACTGTTTTCTATCCCCAGAAAAACGGTCAGGCAGATGCATTTTTGGTTCAGGGATGACCCTCGGGGAAGTCCGTAACAGATCTTCCTGTGAGCTTACCCGGAGGGACAGATCCTGAACCATCTGGGTAAGTTCCTGAATCTGACTAACCAAAAACTGGCCAGGATTTGGCCCAACACCGGTGGGATTCATGAGGCCGACAAAATTCTCCCAACTGGATAAGTGAAAAAATTAACTCCTGTTGAAAATTTTTTCTTTTGTCTGGCCGGTGATAATGTTACGATTCCTGTACTCCAGACTGGAGAAGATCTTATGGCAGAGATCTGAGTACAGGAATGAAATACAGGTTGTGGGAGCTGGAGAGCCTAGTAACCCCTGGCGCCCTAACTCCGTTGTCTCGCCCGTGTTATCAGAAATCCCCTGCGAGACTATGGTTGCTTGAGCCCATGGCAGCCGCGTTCGAAGGGCGGATTATGTCTGCCCAACCCCGATGCCCCCGCAGGTCTTAATGGGAGACAAGGGGAAGTCCGAGACAGGGTGATAACAAGGGGCCCTCTGACTAAGCAACCAAGCCAGGGGTTACAAGCTAACTAAACTAAATCAAAAGGTATGTGCGGACTAGCCGCCAGGGAAAAGGACAACCAAAGATCCACGGATCCGACACTCCTATCCGGCCCCGCTGGACACCAGAGTGGATCTTGTGGAAGCGGAATCCTCCGCAAAGCTCCAGAACTCAAAATAAACACAATAATAAATAGTAGCGGACAAGCCGCAACACACGGCTGCGCCGCGACTCACGAACGCCACCAGATGTCAAAGGTGCTCGATCAGACTCCAGGAACAGATGGTAACTTCCGAGTACAGGATCACTGAGAACAGGAACAAACGAACAGACCGGGACTGGGAACTCTCTCTGCAGCAGAATCAGGCAAACAGGAAGCTATCACCGGCGTCTGTGAGGAGTCCTGGGAGTGCTTTTAACAGAGAGTCTTCCAATCAGCTGTTTGGAGGCTGATTGGATTAAATGCCATGCAGCTGACAAGCTGCATGGCCAGGGAAACAGATGAGTGATAATTACAACATGCCGTGCAGCTGCATGCTACACAGCCAGGAAACCAGTGATGATATAAACTTAGACCCAGCAACGGGGAACACGATCCGACAGTGGCGTCCCCGTTGCTAGGCGCCGGCCGCACTGACGAGCGGACCCTCGGCGCCTAACAGTACCCCCCCCCTTGAGGAGGGGTCAAGGAACCCCTAAATCCGGGTTTCTGAGGAAATTCTTGAAAAAATGCCCTTTTGAGCCTTGGGGCATGAAGGTCCTCATCTAGGACCCACGACCTTTCCTCAGGACCATAACCTCTCCAATGCACCAAAAAATAAAGCCGACCCCGGGACAACTTGGAATCGAGAACCTTCTCAACCACGAACTCCTGCTGACCCTGTACATTAACTGGTGATCTCCCCTGAGGTTTTTTACGAGGAAATCTGCTAGATGAAACATATGGTTTGAGCAAAGAGCAATGGAAGGTATTTCTGATCCGTAACGTTTTTGGTAGCTGTAACCGGAAAGCAACTGGATTGACTTTTTTGATAATGAGAAATGGTCCAATAAATCTAGGACCCAATCTGGCTGAGGTTTGTCGAAGTTTGATATTGCGAGTCGACAGCCACACCCTGTCTCCTACTCTAAAAGTGCACGGCCGCCGGAACCTGTCCGAAAAATCTTTTTCCCTGAAAGCTGCTTTTCTGAGAGCTATGTGCACTTTTTTCCAAATAAGTTTAAGATGAGAGGTCAGGGCCAGAGAGGAGACAGAGGAATGTTGGAAAAATGAATTAGCTCTGGGGTGGAAACCAAAAACTGCAAAAAATGGAGACACATTGGTGGAGGAATGACAGGCATTATTATAAGCAAACTCTGCCAATGGAAGAAACTCAGACCAGTCATTTTGGAGTTTGGCCGAGTACAAACGCAAATATTGTTTTAAGGATTGGTTCACTCGCTCAGTCTGCCCATTTGATTGTGGATGATAACCGGAGGTTAATGATAATTTCATTTTTAACGAAGCACAAAAAGACTTCCAAAACTGTGCAATGAATTGTGGACCCCTGTCAGAAACAATATCAGTGGGTAACCCATGGAGTCTGAAAACATGACGGAGGAACAAGACTGCCAATCCCTGGGCAGATGGCAATCGGGGAAGACCAATAAAATGAGCCATCTTACTAAAACGGTCCACTACCACCCATATGACTGTGCATCCAGCTGACAGAGGGAGATCCACCACAAAATCCATGGAGATATGCGACCATGGTCTAAGGGGAACATTCAATGGCATAAGTTGACCAATAGGCAAAGAACGGGGAACTTTATGCTGTGCACAGACCTGACACGAAACAACAAACTCTTTAATGTCTTTAGAAAGACCAGGCCACCACACTGAGCGGGATACCAATTCAAAAGTTTTAGCGACTCCCAGATGCCCTGCAACTTTGCTATCATGAAATTCCTCCAAAACAGTTGCTCTCAAAAACTCAGGAACAAAAAGACGGCCAGCAGGAGTATTTCCCGGAGCTTGATGTTGAAGCAGCTTCAATTGAGAAAAAACATCCTGTGTGAGACCTGCCTGAATGACTGAAGGCGGAAGTATGAGAGTAACCGGACTGTTGTCTTGAACGGGAAGAAAACTGCGTGAGAGGGCATCTGCCTTGGTATTCTTGGAACCAGGTCTGAAGGTGATAATGAATTTGAAACGAGTGAAAAATAAAGCCCAACGAGCCTGTCGGGCATTCAGTCGCTTAGCTGATTCAATGTATTGAAGATTTTTGTGATCCGTCAAAACAGAAATGGTATGGGTCGCTCCTTCAAGCCAATGTCTCCACTCCTCAAAAGCCCATTTAATAGCCAGCAACTCCCGATTACCAACATCGTAGTTGGATTCAGCAGATGAGAATTTCCTGGACATAAAGGCACAAGGATGTAACTCAAGGGAATCTGGATCCTTCTGAGAAAGGATAGCCCCTACATCAACCTCCGAGGCATCTACCTCAACGATGAAAGGCAATTCTGGGTTGGGATGTCTAAGGACAGGGGCTGAGACAAAGGCTTGTTTCAAGGCCTGAAAAGATACTTTAGCTTCACATGACCAATTGGTAGGATCTGCTCCCTTCTTAGTGAGTGCCACAATGGGAGCAACTATGTCAGAGAAAGAGTGAATAAACCTTCTATAGTAGTTTGCAAACCCTAAAAAGCGCTGAATTGCTTTTAAGTTGGTGGGTTGCGCCCAACTCAGGATGGCTTGGAGCTTCTTAGGTTCCATTCGGAATCCCCGAGGGGAAATAATGTACCCTAAAAAGGATACCTCCGTGACGTGAAATTCACACTTCTCCGGTTTGGCATACAAGTGATTTTCACGTAATTTCTTAAGTACCTGACGCACCTGGGTAACATGTTGTTCTATAGAGTCAGAATAAATCAAAATGTCGTCTAAATAGACCACAACGAATCTTCCCAGAAACTCACGGAGCACATCATTAATGAGATCCTGAAAGACTGCCGGAGCGTTAGATAGGCCGAATGGCATGACCAGATACTCATAGTGACCTGATTGAGTACTGAATGCCGTTTTCCACTCATCCCCTGATCTGATTCTAATGAGATTATATGCTCCTCTCAGGTCAATCTTAGAAAAAATAACAGCCGAACGTAGCTGATCAAAGAGGACAGAGATCAGAGGCAGAGGGTAAGTATTCTTTACTGAGATTTTATTCAGGGCTCGAAAGTCAATGCAGGGTCTGAGGGAACCATCCTTCTTCTCTACGAAGAAAAAACCTGCACTTAAAGGGGATTTAGATGGCCTGATAAACCCTTTCTCAAGACTTTCTTTCACATACTCATTCATGGCCACAGTTTCAGGACCAGACAAAGCATATAACCTTCCTTTAGGCAACGTGGCACCAGGAATTAACTCAATGGTACAATCATAAGGCCTATGGGGAGGCAAAATATCCGCATTGCCCTTGGAAAACACATCCAAAAAATCTTGGTATTCTCCAGGAATATGTGCGGACCTGGCAGCAGCTACTCGGATAGGAAGTGTAATACATTCTTTATCACAGATGGTACTCCATTGTAGGATCTCCCCAGACTGCCAATCTATGATGGGATTATGAAAGGCCAGCCAAGGGTGACCCAGAACCACAGGAACTGCTGGACAATGGGTAAGAAAAAACTCAATCTTTTCAGAATGTAGAGCTCCCACCGAGAGCAAAACAGGAGGTGTACATAGAGAAATAACCCCATTGGATAAGGGACTCCCATCTAAACCATGCATGGTGATACACCTACTTAAGGTTAACTGAGGAATACCTAAGGCCTTGGCCCATGTTAAGTCCATAAAGTTTCCTGCAGCTCCACTGTCCACAAAAGCAGAGACCGAGGAACAGAGGCTGTCATAAGAAACTTTAGCAGGAACCAATAGTGAATTATTTGAGGAGATGAGCTGTAGACCAAAGTGAACCCCCTCACTATTCACTTGGTCAGGAAGTTTCCCGACTTGTTTGGGCAACTACGGGCAAAATGTCCCTTACCTCCGCAGTACAAACACAGACCAGAATTTTGCCTCCTGGTTCTTTCTTCCGGAGACAATTTGGAGAGACCAATCTGCATAGGCTCCTCCATGTCTACCGGAACGGAAGAAACACAGGGAAAAGAAACTACAGATGCCCCTTTCTCAGTCCTCCGCTCTCTGAGCCTACGATCTATTTTAATAGAGAGCTCCATGAGTTTATCAAGGTTCTCAGGAGCGGGATACTGAAGGAGGCTGTCTTTTATAGATTCAGATAAGCCGAGGCGAAACTGACTGCGCAGGGCAGGATCATTCCAGCCACAGTCGTTCGACCAACGGCGAAACTCTGTACAATAATTCTCTGCAGGATTCCTACCCTGTCTTAGAGCACGCAACTGACTTTCTGCGGATGCCTCTCTATCAGGGTCGTCATACAATAGCCCTAAAGATTTCAAAAAGGCGTCTACAGACGATAAGGCCGGATCGTCTGTCTTTAAACCAAAAGCCCAGGTCTGAGGATCCCCCTGAAGCAGAGAAATTATAATTCCAACCCGCTGAGCCTCCGTACCTGAGGAAACTGGTCTTAAACGAAAATACAGTTTACAAGACTCTTTAAAATTAAAAAACTGTTTTCTATCCCCAGAAAAACGGTCAGGCAGATGCATTTTTGGTTCAGGGATGACCCTCGGGGAAGTCCGTAACAGATCTTCCTGTGAGCTTACCCGGAGGGACAGATCCTGAACCATCTGGGTAAGTTCCTGAATCTGACTAACCAAAAACTGGCCAGGATTTGGCCCAACACCGGTGGGATTCATGAGGCCGACAAAATTCTCCCAACTGGATAAGTGAAAAAATTAACTCCTGTTGAAAATTTTTTCTTTTGTCTGGCCGGTGATAATGTTACGATTCCTGTACTCCAGACTGGAGAAGATCTTATGGCAGAGATCTGAGTACAGGAATGAAATACAGGTTGTGGGAGCTGGAGAGCCTAGTAACCCCTGGCGCCCTAACTCCGTTGTCTCGCCCGTGTTATCAGAAATCCCCTGCGAGACTATGGTTGCTTGAGCCCATGGCAGCCGCGTTCGAAGGGCGGATTATGTCTGCCCAACCCCGATGCCCCCGCAGGTCTTAATGGGAGACAAGGGGAAGTCCGAGACAGGGTGATAACAAGGGGCCCTCTGACTAAGCAACCAAGCCAGGGGTTACAAGCTAACTAAACTAAATCAAAAGGTATGTGCGGACTAGCCGCCAGGGAAAAGGACAACCAAAGATCCACGGATCTGACACTCCTATCCGGCCCCGCTGGACACCAGAGTGGATCTTGTGGAAGCGGAATCCTCCGCAAAGCTCCAGAACTCAAAATAAACACAATAATAAATAGTAGCGGACAAGCCGCAACACACGGCTGCGCCGCGACTCACGAACGCCACCAGATGTCAAAGGTGCTCGATCAGACTCCAGGAACAGATGGTAACTTCCGAGTACAGGATCACTGAGAACAGGAACAAACGAACAGACCGGGACTGGGAACTCTCTCTGCAGCAGAATCAGGCAAACAGGAAGCTATCACCGGCGTCTGTGAGGAGTCCTGGGAGTGCTTTTAACAGAGAGTCTTCCAATCAGCTGTTTGGAGGCTGATTGGATTAAATGCCATGCAGCTGACAAGCTGCATGGCCAGGGAAACAGATGAGTGATAATTACAACATGCCGTGCAGCTGCATGCTACACAGCCAGGAAACCAGTGATGATATAAACTTAGACCCAGCAACGGGGAACACGATCCGACAGTGGCGTCCCCGTTGCTAGGCGCCGGCCGCACTGACGAGCGGACCCTCGGCGCCTAACAAGTAGTTCCCTTATTAACATTACACAACACAGTAGTGTCCCTTATTCACATTACTCAGCAGTAGTGCCCTTTACACATTGTCACACAGTAATAGTGCTCCTTACACATTATGCCACATAGTAGAAGTGCTCTTCACACATTCTCACAGTAGTAGTGCTCACATTATGCCACACAGTAATAGTGCTCCTTACACATTTTGCTACAGTAATACAGTAGTAGTGCTCCTTACACATTATGCCACATAGTAGTAGTACCCATTACACATTCCCACAGTAGTAGTGCCCCTTACACATTATGCCACACAGTAATAGTGCTCCTTACACATTATGCCACACAGTAGTAGTGCCCTTTGCACATTATTCCCACAGTAGTAGTGCCCCTTAGACATTATACCATACATTAGAAGTGCCCCTAACTATATCCACATAGTAGTAGTACCTGTCTGACCAACATAACAGCTCCTCTGCAGGACACTCTGGGTGGTAGTCTGGACTCTGGAGAGATATCATGGCATCATGATGTATCTTCCTGCAGACAATGCAGGAGCTGGGGGAGGTGGAGCACAGGGCAGTCACTGCCTGCTGTAATGTATATTATTAGTGGTCTGCCCGGCAGAGAAGGAGCTGGGCACACTACTACTAATATGCATGCAGCAGGCGCTAGACAATTACAGATAGTGGCAGCGTCCAGTTCTACACCTGGCCGAGGGTGGCACCACCAGTTGGCATCCCTCGCAAGTGCAATCCTGGCCAAGGGATAGATGTCCCCAAGATTTTTGGACTCTGATAGCTTTAGAATTTGAGGCTAGTTTAAAGTTAGTCTTTGATTAGGGTTCTAGGATGTTAGAAAGTGTCAAACTATACCTTATACAGTATATAGAAAGTTTTCAAAGACATATGTTCAACCAATGTAGAATAATGATATTCTACATTGATGACCTTGATGTGGACAGGAATAGGTATACCTACTAATGGAAAGAAGCTATTTATGTCTTTATATTACACCCCCAATAGGGGTCTAGTAGGGAAGGCCTGTCACAGCTGCTTTTATTTACTGGACCTCACCAGAGTCCATTTACTGGGAAGGTATGGGGTTTGGTGAATTTCTTAAAGAAGAAGCCCCTTTTGTTCTTGTGGTTTTAGACTTGACTCCTTGAATATTAGTTATGATTTCCCCAGGTAGGTAGGGGCTGTGTTTACATTGTTCTCTGTACAGTGGAAATACACCCAGGGTGGACAGAAACCTGCAGTAAGTACGTATAGTTCTCAGAAGTATGAATGTATGCTGGCTGTGCTGTGCATCCATGCATTTGCCAACATCTATGAGGAATTTCATTTGTATTTTAAAAAATGCTGAACTTGTCCTACTTTCTAGGAGAGTCCCTCCACCAGCAGGCAGCTGGAGAACACAAACACACGCGGCTCCTCTCGGTCTTTTCTAGTCACATCGCTCATCCCAGAATGCTGTGCAGCACCCGGCAGGCGTAATGACATCACACGGCATGTCGTCATCACGCCTGGCATTCTAGGACTGGGGAAGAAAAATTATAGACGGGAGTTACAGTATATCCCGTCGGCAGCAAGCAGCAGCATTACCTAGTGAAGTTTGTGACTGTCACTAGATCACGATCGCCCACAGGCAGTGGCGGGACTGGGCAGTCTACCATCTGATTCTACCCTCTGGCCACGGGTGGCATCGCTGGGCGGCGCCCCCACTTGGCTGGCGCCCCTGGCAAGTGCCATCCTGGCCAAGGGGTAGATACGCCCCTGTATACAGGTAGAATCTAATGATATTAATTTTCCAAATGCAGGATAGCTACCCTATCCATCAGACTTTGTCTACTGTTCGGCAATGGAGAGTAAATGCTAAATTATGAGACACAGACTCGGTGGAGCTACTGTAATTCTGAGTCGTACGTACAGTGGCTATAGTTGCAGGCAGCTGCAGCAGCCAAATGTACAACCTTATGCTAATGCAAGAACCCGTAGGGCTAATGTGGGGGTTTGTGGGTCTGCAAGTGGACAGTTTTGCCGCATATTGATTCTATGCTAGAAGCTACAACTGTTGTTATTAGTATTAGCACTTCCACCAGTCCCATGGTACAAGAGATCAGGCTTCCCCTCCCCACATGCACAACTCAGAATCACACTTACAAAACAGGGCCCTTCCATGCACTCACATTGTCACCTCTCAGTTACAGCCCCGAAATGCCCTACTGTATGTCAAGAAAAAACAGATCTGTGTGAGGGGGTAATTCAGAGTTGATCGCAGCAGCAAATTTGTTAGCAATTGGGCAAAACCATGGGGGTCATTCCGAGTTGTTCGCTCGTTGCCGATTTTCGCTATGCTGCGATTTGTTGCTAAATGCACATGCGCAAGGCACGCAGGGCGCATGCGCTTAGTTATTTAACTAAAAACTTAGTAGATTTGCTGTGGATCCTGCGGCGCTTTTCAGTCACACTGCTGATCTGTGAATGATTGACAGGAAAGGGGCGTTTCTGGGTGGTAACTGAGCATTTTCCGGGAGTGTGCTAAAAAACGCAGGCGTGTCAGGGAAAAACGCGGGAGTGTCTGGAGAAACGGGGGAGTGGCTGGCCGAACGCAGGGCGTGTTTGTGACGTCAAACCAGGAACTAAACGGACTGAGCTGATCGAAATCTGTGAGTAGGTCTGGAGCTACTCAGAAACTGCAAAGAATTATTTAGTTGCAGTTCTGCTAATCTTTCGTTCGCAATTCTGCTAAGATAAGATACACTCCCAGAGGGTGGCGGCCTAGCGTGTGCAATGCTGCTAAAAGCAGCTAGCGAGCGAACAACTCGGAATGAGGGCCCATGTACACTGCAGGTGTGGCAGGTATAACATTTGCAGAGAGAGTTAGATTTGGGTGGGTTATTTTGTTTCTGTGCAGGGTAATTACTGTCTGCTTTATTTTTACACTGCAATTTAGATTTCAGTTTGAACACACCCCACCCAAATCTAACTCTCTCTGCACATGTTATATCTGCCCCTCCCCTGCAGTGCACATGGGTGGTCATTCCAAGTTGATCGCTAGCTGCATTCGTTCGCTGTGCAGCGATGAGGTAAAAAAACGGCACTTCTGCGCATGCGTATGCGGCGCAATGCGCACGCGCTTCGTACTATTGCAACAAACAATGTCGTTTCACACAAGGTCTAGCGAAGCTTTTCAGTCGCACTGCTGGCCGCAAAGTGATTGACATAAAGTGGGCATTTCTGGGTGTCAACTGACCGTTTTCAGGGAGTGTTCGGAAAAACGCAGGCATGCCAGGAAAAACGCAGGCGTGGCTGGCCGAACGCAGGGTGCGTTCGTGACGTCAAACCAGGAAATGAACAGTCTGAAGTGATCGCAAGCGCTGAGTAGGTATTGAGCTACTCTAAAACTGCACAAAAAAAGTTTGCCGCCACTCTGCGATCCTTTCGTTCGCACTTCTGCTAAGCTAAAATACACTCCCAGTGGGAGGCGGCATAGCGCTTGCACGGCTGTTAAACATTGCTAGCGAGCGAACAACTCAGAATGACCACCATGGTTATGCCCAACTGCTAACAAATTTGCTGCTGAATTACCCCCTGAGTTCTGTCCAACTACGGACATATACAAAAATATATAAATTTGCACCTAAGATCTGTCCAACTCAGAATCAGGCCAAATAGGAGTGGGATCAATAGCTAATGTTAGTGTTTATTATTTAGGTAAAATTATTTGTAGATGGCACAAAAGTATGTTACTATTACCAGCAGAGGAAGATGAAGATGCGTGCCAACTATGCACTGTTATGCCAAAGTAAATCCAACGCTTCAAACATGTTTGGTATATTTGCTGCTACCAGGTTCGGTATGAAATACAGATCGTTGGAATGCCAGCAGTCACATGACTGACACCAGCATCCTGATGTCAGAGGGGGTAAGTATTACCCCTCAGGGGGTGGCGCTAGGTCTAACCCACTCCACTCTAGCCGGCAGCGCTGTAGACTCTGGGCACTAGGGTCACTAGGGGAACCTAGCGCTGTCCTGGAGTCTAGTGCGCATATGCAGATCTCCGGGAAAATGGCCGCCATGCCATTTACAGGAGACTTGCTTAGAGATGCTGCCATCGACGGGGGACTCTGGAGAGGTGAGTATTTAAAAAATGGGTGCAGGGTGTGCAGTGTGGGCCCCCCTGGAACCCAGGGGCCCATGTGTACCGCAGACTCTCCAACATGACCCGCCCCACTAGGTACAAAATGATCTGTTTCTGGACTTCCCTCTTAATTTATTATTGCCATCACCTGTGAAGAAACAGCTTTCTTACCATTTAACTAGTTCAACACAGGTGATGGCAATAATAAATTAAGAGGGAAGTCCAGAAACAGAGCATTTTGTACCTAGTGGGGCGGGTCATATTGGAGGGTATGTGTACCGCACACACTTGACCCATTGTAAATACATCAGTGGGCTATCTGTCCGGGGTGGGTGGCAAGGGCTAATGCCTTCCCAGTGCCAAACCCTCCATAGTGCCTAACTCTAACCCTCCCTTTCCCGGGCCCTAACCCTAACAGTTATCCCTTCAGGATGTCAGCTGTCGGTGTCCCAGCATCGTCTCCCGAGTGGTGTTGGAATTCCGGCGTTGGTCACATGAACGCCGGCATTCCGTTCATTGGGTTGCTAAACGTATCCCGTCCTACCATGTGTCATGCTGTGCACAGAACTAGTGTGGATTTTACTAATAGCTTCAATTTCATTTAAAATACTCATTTTACATTTCTTTGTTAAAAATGACATACGTTATTGTGCCCCTTAAAGTGGGTGTGTCTTGAGAAGGGGATTTGGTAAAAATATACATTATTTGTCCCCAGATGTACTGTATTCCTTAGAGACCCCTGTTAATGGGTAAATACTTAGCATTAATTGCATGACTAGCGGTCTCGTTGTAATTTAGGACTCCCACAATCATAGCCTTAGGACGCCCACAATCTAGGCTGAAATTGATAGATTTAGAACATTTAAAAAATACAATACCAACTAATGTCTATGTCCCATGAACAGTGACACCCTAGGCCAGAGGTTCTCAAACTCGGTCCTCGGGGGCACACACAGTGCATGTTTTGCAGATCTCCTCACAGAATCGCAAGTGAAATAATTAGCTCCACCTGTGGACCTTTTAAAATGTGTCAGTGAGTAATTAATACACCTGTGTACCTGCTGGGTTACCTGCAAAACATGCACTGCGTGTACCCCCGAGGACCGAGTTTGAGAACCTCTGCCCTAGGCAAATGCCTTCTGGGCCTTTATTATTATTGCATGTTTGTGTATTACCTCCTATCCAGTTGTCCATAACACAAGCATATGAGAATAGGAGGTAACATAATGCTTCTTTATTCAAAGTTATATGCATCTAGTTTACGAGTAGCTTTGAAAACTGGTTTATAAAATAACATGTGATTTACATCTTAATTTTATATACCACGATCAGTGAAAGGAAAGCTGGTTACATATTTTTGCATGATTAAAGTATGGAATGGACTTCATGGCTGGTGCAAACATCAGGACATATGGGTGCCCTAGTCTTATATTTAGAATGTAGTGTGCTTGGATACCAGCCCATACTTGCCTACCTGACCCTCTCCATGAGGGAGAAAATGCTCTGTTCCTGGACTTTCCTGGTAATGTATGATTGCCATCACCTGTGGTGAAACACCTTTCTTATCAATTAACTAGCTCACCACAGGTGATGGCAATCATACATTACCAGGAAAGTCCAGGAACAGAGCATTTTCTCCCTCATGGAGAGGGTCAGGTAGGCAAGTATGTACCAGCCTCACATCAGTATTCTGTGCTATAGGCGAACCACTGTCACTGTCGGCAGCACTACGTCAGCACCATGATGCCAACACGATTAAATTACTACCTAAACTATTTTGACAGAATAACTTTAACATGATGCATTAATTGAGACATTATCTGTGATGTCACGGTCCACAAAATTTGTATGTACTGTATTCTGAGCCAGCTCCTTCCACTACCAAATTCTTTGTGACTCCCTGTTTGCATCAATTCCCCATTCTGTCCCATGCAGCCCAGCCCTCACACAATCACAGGCAGGCCCGGCGCAACCCTCTCAGCAAGGGTATGCAAAGCAGGGAGGCGCCAGCAGAGGCGTAACTAATGGGGGTCGAGCAGGGCACGTGCCCTGGGCGCCTTGGCAGGCCCAGCAGAGGGGGCGCTGCTGGTGGCCAGGGCATCATGCTAACTCGCCACCGCTACTGTAGCTCTGCCCCCGGGCCGCCCCCCGTCCCACTGCTATGTGAGGGGAGGAGAGCGCAGCGCCTCTCCTGCCCTTCAATGTGCTGTGTCTGGTCTCCAGCTGCAGCGGGGTGAGTCTCCTTCGTTTGGTTTGTTATCTAATCAGAGCTTGCGGACCGGCTCCTGATTGGCTGCCGGCCCGCAAGCTCTGATTGGCTAATGAACTGGCGCCAGATACCCGTGGCCGGCAGCCAGAGTCTGGACTTCATGGTGCATTGAGGGCCAGGAGAGGCGCTGCGCTCTCCTCCCCTCCCTCACATAGCAGATAGCAGTGGCCTGGGCAGCGCCAGCGTTGAGAGTGGTGAGTGTGGGGGGAGAGCGGGGGAGGGAATGTGTATCTGGGAATGTGTATCTCTGTGGGGCAATGTGTATATCTGTGGGGCAATGTGTATCTGGCAATGTAGGGCAATGTGTATCTCTGTGGGGCAATGTGTATCTGGCAATTTGTATCTTGAAATGTTGGGCAATGTGTATCTCTGTGGGGTAATATGCATCTGGCACTGTGGGGTAATATGTATCTGGCACTGTGGGGCAATGTGTATTTGGCACTGTGGGGTAATGTGTATCTGGCACTGTGGGGTAATATGTATCTGGCACTGTGGGGCAATGTGTATCTCTGTGGGGTAATATGCATCTGGCACTGTGAGGTAAATGTATCTGGCACTGTGGGACAATGTGTATCTGGCACTATGGAGTAATATGTATCTGGCACTGTGGGGCAATGTGTATCTCTGTGATGTTATATGTATCTGGCACTGTGGGGTAATATGTATCTGGCACTGTGGGGTAATATGCATCTGTCATTGTGGGGTAATATGTATCTGGCACTGTGGGGCAATGTGTATCTGGCACTGTGGGGCAATGTGTATCTGGCACTGTGGGGTAATGTGTATCTGGCACTGTATGTACTGTGTAAAAAGGGGACTCTGCCTGCATACTGAGTAAAAAGGGGACTCTGCCTGTGCACTGTGTAAAAAGGGGACTCTGCCTGTGCACTGTGTAAAAAGTAGAGATGAGCGGGTTCGGTTCCTCGGAAACCGAACCCGCCCGAACTTCAGTTTTTTTTACACGGGTCCGAGCGACTCGGATCTTCCCGCCTTGCTCGGTTAACCCGAGCGCGCCCGAACGTCATCATCCCGCTGTCGGATTCTCGCGAGGCTCGGATTCTATCGCGAGACTCGGATTCTATATAAGGAGCCGCGCGTCGCCGCCATTTTCACACGTGCATTGAGATTGATAGGGAGAGGACGTGGCTGGCGTCCTCTCCGTTTATAGAGAGTGAGACTACTAGAGTAGAGAGAGACACAGTATTATTTACTTTAGTAATTTTGGGGAGCATTAGGAGGAGTACTACTACTTGCTGAAGTGATAGTGTGACTGTATATCTGACTTGTGGGGGAGACAGTGGGGAGCAGTTAGAGTCTGAGAGCAGGAGTACATATTTTAACGTACAGTGCACACTTTTGCTGGCACTCTGCTGCCAGAGTGCCACACTGCCATTGTGACCACACTGACCACCAGTATATATTGTGATTGTCTGCTTAGGAGTACTACTTGCAAGTTGCTGATAGTGTGACCAGTGACCTGACCACCAGTTTAATTAATCACCACCAGTTTAATATATATATATATATATATATATATAATTGTATATAATATATATATATAATTGTATATGTATACCACCTACCCGTGTTTTTTTTTTTCTTCTTGATACATACTACTATAGTAGCTTACTGTAGCAGTCTGCGGTGCTGCTGAGCTGACAGTGTCCAGCAGGTCCGTCATCAGTCATTACATAATAAATATATATACCTGTCCGGCTGCAGTACTAGTGATATTATATATATATATATATATATATTAATTTCATCTCATTATCATTCAGTCTATATTAGCAGCAGACACAGTACGGTAGTCCACGGCTGTAGCTACCTCTGTGTCGGCAGTCGCTGGTCCATCCATAATTGTATACCACCTACCCGTGGTTTTTTTTTTCTCTTTCTTCTTGATACATACTACTATAGTAGCTTACTGTAGCAGTCTGCGGTGCTGCTGAGCTGACAGTGTCCAGCAGGTCCATCATCAGTCATTACATAATAAATATATATACCTGTCCGGCTGCAGTACTAGTGATATTATATATATATATATATATATATATATATATATTAATTTCATCTCATTATCATCCAGTCTATATTAGCAGCAGACACAGTACGGTAGTCCACGGCTGTAGCTACCTCTGTGTCGGCAGTCGCTGGTCCATCCATAATTGTATACCACCTACCCGTGGTTTTTTTTTTCTCTTTCTTCTTGATACATACTACTATAGTAGCTTACTGTAGCAGTCTGCGGTGCTGCTGAGCTGACAGTGTCCAGCAGGTCCGTCATCAGTCATTACATAATAAATATATATACCTGTCCGGCTGCAGTACTAGTGATATTATATATATATATATATATTAATTTCATCTCATTATCATCCAGTCTATATTAGCAGCAGACACAGTACGGTAGTCCACGGCTGTAGCTACCTCTGTGTCGGCAGTCGCTGGTCCATCCATAAGTATACTAATATCCATCCATCTCCATTGTTTACCTGAGGTGCCTTTTAGTTGTGCCTATTAAAATATGGAGAACAAAAATGTTGAGGTTCCAAAATTAGGGAAAGATCAAGATCCACTTCCACCTCGTGCTGAAGCTGCTGCCACTAGTCATGGCCGAGACGATGAAATGCCAGCAACGTCGTCTGCCAAGGCCGATGCCCAATGTCATAGTACAGAGCATGTAAAATCCAAAACACCAAATATCAGTAAAAAAAGTACTCCAAAATCTAAAATAAAATTGTCGGAGGAGAAGCGTAAACTTGCCAATATGCCATTTACCACACGGAGTGGCAAGGAACGGCTGAGGCCCTGGCCTATGTTCATGGCTAGTGGTTCAGCTTCACATGAGGATGGAAGCACTCAGCCTCTCGCTAGAAAAATGAAAAGACTCAAGCTGGCAAAAGCACCGCAAAGAACTGTGCGTTCTTCCAAATCCCAAATCCACAAGGAGAGTCCAATTGTGTCGGTTGCGATGCCTGACCTTCCCAACACTGGACGTGAAGAGCATGCGCCGTCCACCATTTGCACGCCCCCTGCAAGTGCTGGAAGGAGCACCCGCAGTCCAGTTCCTGATAGTCAGATTGAAGATGTCAGTGTTGAAGTACACCAGGATGAGGAGGATATGGGTGTTGCTGGCGCTGGGGAGGAAATTGACAAGGAGGATTCTGATGGTGAGGTGGTTTGTTTAAGTCAGGCACCCGGGGAGACACCTGTTGTCCGTGGGAGGAATAGGGCCGTTGACATGCCTGGTGAAAATACCAAAAAAATCAGCTCTTCGGTGTGGAAGTATTTCAACAGAAATGCGGACAACATTTGTCAAGCCGTGTGTTGCCTTTGTCAAGCTGTAATAAGTAGGGGTAAGGACGTTAACCACCTCGGAACATCCTCCCTTATACGTCACCTGCAGCGCATTCATAATAAGTCAGTGACAAGTTCAAAAACTTTGGGCGACAGCGGAAGCAGTCCACTGACCAGTAAATCCCTTCCTCTTGTAACCAAGCTCACGCAAACCACCCCACCAACTCCCTCAGTGTCAATTTCCTCCTTCCCCAGGAATGCCAATAGTCCTGCAGGCCATGTCACTGGCAATTCTGACGAGTCCTCTCCTGCCTGGGATTCCTCCGATGCATCCTTGCGTGTAACGCCTACTGCTGCTGGCGCTGCTGTTGTTGCTGCTGGGAGTCGATGGTCATCCCAGAGGGGAAGTCGTAAGCCCACTTTTACTACTTCCACCAAGCAATTGACTGTCCAACAGTCCTTTGCGAGGAAGATGAAATATCACAGCAGTCATCCTGTTGCAAAGCGGATAACTGAGGCCTTGACAACTATGTTGGTGTTAGACGTGAGTCCGGTATCCGCCGTTAGTTCACAGGGAACTAGACAATTTCTTGAGGTAGTGTGCCCCCGTTATCAAATACCATCTAGGTTCCACTTCTCTAGGCAGGCGATACCGAGAATGTACACGGACGTCAGAAAAAGACTCACCAGTGTCCTAAAAAATGCAGTTGTACCCAATGTCCACTTAGCCACGGACATGTGGACAAGTGGAGCAGGGCAGGGTCAGGACTATATGACTGTGACAGCCCACTGGGTAGATGTATGGACTCCCGCCGCAAGAACAGCAGCGGCGGCACCAGTAGCAGCATCTCGCAAACGCCAACTCTTTCCTAGGCAGGCTACGCTTTGTATCACCGGTTTCCAGAATACGCACACAGCTGAAAACCTCTTACGGCAACTGAGGAAGATCATCGCGGAATGGCTTACCCCAATTGGACTCTCCTGTGGATTTGTGGCATCGGACAACGCCAGCAATATTGTGTGTGCATTAAATATGGGCAAATTCCAGCACGTCCCATGTTTTGCACATACCTTGAATTTGGTGGTGCAGAATTTTTAAAAAAACGACAGGGGCGTGCAAGAGATGCTGTCGGTGGCCAGAAGAATTGCGGGACACTTTCGGCGTACAGGCACCACGTACAGAAGACTGGAGCACCACCAAAAACGCCTGAACCTGCCCTGCCATCATCTGAAGCAAGAAGTGGTAACGAGGTGGAATTCAACCCTCTATATGCTTCAGAGGTTGGAGGAGCAGCAAAAGGCCATTCAAGCCTATACAATTGAGCACGATATAGGAGGTGGAATGTACCTGTCTCAAGCGCAGTGGAGAATGATTTCAACGTTGTGCAAGGTTCTGCAACCTTTTGAACTTGCCACACGTGAAGTCAGTTCAGACACTGCCAACCTGAGTCAGGTCATTCCCCTCATCAGGCTTTTGCAGAAGAAGCTGGAGGCATTGAAGGAGGAGCTAAAAGGGAGCGATTCCGCTAGGCATGTGGGACTTGTGGATGGAGCCCTTAATTCGCTTAACAAGGATTCACTAGTGGTCAATCTGTTGAAATCAGAGCACTACATTTTGGCCACCGTGCTCGATCCTAGATTTAAAACCTACCTTGGATCTCTCTTTCCGGCAGACACAAGTCTGCTGGGGTTCAAAGACCTGCTGGTGACAAAATTGTCAGGTCAAGCGGAACGCGACCTGTCAACATCTCCTCCTTCACATTCTCCCGCAACTGGGGGTGCGAGGAAAAGGCTCAGAATTCCGAGCCTACCCGCTGGCGGTGATGCAGGGCAGTCTGGAGCGACTGCTGATGCTGACATCTGGTCCGGACTGAAGGACCTGACAACGATTACGGACATGTCGTCTACTGTCACTGCATATGATTCTCTCACCATTGAAAGAATGGTGGAGGACTATATAAGTGACCGCATCCAAGTAGGCACGTCAGACAGTCCGTACTTATACTGGCAGGAAAAAGAGGCAATTTGGAGGCCCTTGCACAAACTGGCTTTATTCTACCTAAGTTGCCCTCCCACAAGTGTGTACTCCGAAAGAGTGTTTAGTGCCGCCGCTCACCTTGTCAGCAATCGGCGTACGAGGTTACTTCCAGAAAATGTGGAGAAGATGATGTTCATTAAAATGAATTATAATCAATTCCTCCGTGGAGACATTGACCAGCAGCAATTGCCTCCACAAAGTACACAGGGAGCTGAGATGGTGGATTCCAGTGGGGACGAATTGATAATCTGTGAGGAGCGGGATGTACACGGTGATATATCGGAGGATGATGATGAGGTGGACATCTTGCCTCTGTAGAGCCAGTTTGTGCAAGGAGAGATTAATTGCTTCTTTTTCGGTGGGGGTCCAAACCAACCCGTCATTTCAGTCACAGTCGTGTGGCAGACCCTGTCACTGAAATGATGGGTTGGTTAAAGTGTGCATGTCCTGTTTATACAACATAAGGGTGGGTGGGAGGGCCCAAGGACAATTCCATCTTGCACCTCTTTTTTCTTTCATTTTTATTTGCGTCATGTGCTGTTTGGGGAGTGTTTTTTGGAAGGGCCATCCTGCGTGACACTCAGTGCCACTCCTAGATGGGCCAGGTGTTTGTGTCGGCCACTAGGGTCGCTTATCTTACTCACACAGCTACCTCATTGCGCCTCTTTTTTTCTTCTTTGCGTCATGTGCTGTTTGGGGAGTGTTTTTTGGAAGGGCCATCCTGCGTGACACTGCAGTGCCACTCCTAGATGGGACCCCACAGTGCCAGATACATACAGTGCCAGATACACATTACCTCACAGTGCCAGATACACATTGCCCCACAGTGCCAAATACACATTGCCCCACAGTGCCAGATACATATTACCCCACAGTGCCAGATACATATTACCCCACAAAGATACACATTGCCCCACAGTGCCAGATACACATTACTCCATAGTGCCAGATACACATTGCCCCACAGTGCCAGAAACACATTGCACCACAGTGCCAGATACATATTACCCCACAGTGCCAGATGCATATTACCCCACAGAGATACACATTGCCCCACAGTGCCAGATACACATTATTCCACAGTGTCAAATACACATTGCCCCAATTTTTGCACATTACAGTAGTAGAGTCCCCTTTTTACACAGTACGCAGACAGAGTCTCCTTTTTACTAGAGATGTGCACTTGAAATTTTTCGGGTTTTGTGTTTTGGTTTTGGGTTCGGTTCCGCGGCCGTGTTTTGGGTTCGACCGCGTTTTGGCAAAACCTCACCGAATTTTTTTTGTCGGATTCGGGTGTGTTTTGGATTCGGGTGTTTTTTTAAAAAAAACACTAAAAAACAGCTTAAATCATAGAATTTGGGGGTCATTTTGATCCCAAAGTATTATTAACCTCAAAAACCATAATTTACACTCATTTTCAGTCTATTCTGAATACCTCACACCTCACAATATTATTTTTAGTCCTAAAATTTGCACCGAGGTCGCTGTGTGAGTAAGATAAGCGACCCTAGTGGCCGACACAAACACCGGGCCCATCTAGGAGTGGCACTGCAGTGTCACGCAGGATGTCCCTTCCAAAAAACCCTCCCCAAACAGCACATGACGCAAAGAAAAAAAGAGGCGCAATGAGGTAGCTGTGTGAGTAAGATTAGCGACCCTAGTGGCCGACACAAACACCGGGCCCATCTAGGAGTGGCACTGCAGTGTCACGCAGGATGGCCCTTCCAAAAAACCCTCCCCAAACAGCACATGACGCAAAGAAAAAAAGAGGCGCAATGAGGTAGCTGTGTGAGTAAGATTAGCGACCCTAGTGGCCGACACAAACACCGGGCCCATCTAGGAGTGGCACTGCACTGTCACGCAGGATGGCCCTTCCAAAAAACCCTCCCCAAACAGCACATGACGCAAAGAAAAAAAGAGGCGCAATGAGGTAGCTGACTGTGTGAGTAAGATTAGCGACCCTAGTGGCCGACACAAACACCTGGCCCATCTAGGAGTGGCACTGCAGTGTCACGCAGGATGTCCCTTCCAAAAAACCCTCCCCAAACAGCACATGACGCAAAGAAAAAAAGAGGTGCAATGAGGTAGCTGACTGTGTGAGTAAGATTAGCGACCCTAGTGGCCGACACAAACACCGGGCCCATCTAGGAGTGGCACTGCAGTGTCACGCAGGATGTCCCTTCCAAAAAACCCTCCCCAAACAGCACATGACGCAAAGAAAAAGAAAAGAAAAAAGAGGTGCAAGATGGAATTGTCCTTGGGCCCTCCCACCCACCCTTATGTTGTATAAACAAAACAGGACATGCACACTTTAACCAACCCATCATTTCAGTGACAGGGTCTGCCACACGACTGTGACTGATATGACGGGTTGGTTTGGACCCCCCCCCAAAAAAAAGCAATTAATCTCTCCTTGCACAAACTGGCTCTACAGAGGCAAGATGTCCACCTCATCTTCACCCTCCGATATATCACCGTGTACATCCCCCTCCTCACAGATTGTCAATTCGTCCCCACTGGAATCCACCATCTCAGCTCCCTGTGTACTTTGTGGAGGCAATTGCTGCTGGTCAATGTCTCCGCGGAGGAATTGATTATAATTCATTTTAATGAACATCATCTTCTCCACATTTTCTGGATGTAACCTCGTACGCCGATTGCTGACAAGGTGAGCGGCGGCACTAAACACTCTTTCGGAGTACACACTTGTGGGAGGGCAACTTAGGTAGAATAAAGCCAGTTTGTGCAAGGGCCTCCAAATTGCCTCTTTTTCCTGCCAGTATAAGTACGGACTGTGTGACGTGCCTACTTGGATGCGGTCACTCATATAATCCTCCACCATTCTATCAATGTTGAGAGAATCATATGCAGTGACAGTAGACGACATGTCCGTAATCGTTGTCAGGTCCTTCAGTCCGGACCAGATGTCAGCATCAGCAGTCGCTCCAGACTGCCCTGCATCACCGCCAGCGGGTGGGCTCGGAATTCTGAGCCTTTTCCTCATACCCCCAGTTGCGGGAGAATGTGAAGGAGGAGATGTTGACAGGTCGCGTTCCGCTTGACTTGACAATTTTGTCACCAGCAGGTCTTTCAACCCCAGCAGACCTGTGTCTGCCGGAAAGAGAGATCCAAGGTAGGCTTTAAATCTAGGATCGAGCACGGTGGCCAAAATGTAGTGCTCTGATTTCAACAGATTGACCACCCGTGAATCCTTGTTAAGCGAATTAAGGGCTGCATCCACAAGTCCCACATGCCTAGCGGAATCGCTCCCTTTTAGCTCCTTCTTCAATGCCCCCAGCTTCTTCTGCAAAAGCCTGATGAGGGGAATGACCTGACTCAGGCTGGCAGTGTCTGAACTGACTTCACGTGTGGCAAGTTCAAAGGGCATCAGAACCTTGCACAACGTTGAAATCATTCTCCACTGCACTTGAGACAGGTGCATTCCACCTACTATATCGTGCTCAATTGTATAGGCTTGAATGGCCTTTTGCTGCTCCTCCAACCTCTGAAGCATATAGAGGGTTGAATTCCACCTCGTTACCACTTCTTGCTTCAGATGATGGCAGGGCAGGTTCAGTAGTTTTTGGTGGTGCTCCAGTCTTCTGTACGTGGTGCCTGTACGCCGAAAGTGTCCCGCAATTTTTCTGGCCACCGACAGCATCTCTTGCACGCCCCTGTCGTTTTTTAAAAAATTCTGCACCACCAAATTCAAGGTATGTGCAAAACATGGGACGTGCTGGAATTTGCCCATATTTAATGCACACACAATATTGCTGGCGTTGTCCGATGCCACAAATCCACAGGAGAGTCCAATTGGGGTAAGCCATTCCGCGATGATCTTCCTCAGTTGCCGTAAGAGGTTTTCAGCTGTGTGCGTATTCTGGAAAGCGGTGATACAAAGCGTAGCCTGCCTAGGAAAGAGTTGGCGTTTGCGAGATGCTGCTACTGGTGCCGCCGCTGCTGTTCTTGCGGCGGGAGTCCATACATCTACCCAGTGGGCTGTCACAGTCATATAGTCCTGACCCTGCCCTGCTCCACTTGTCCACATGTCCGTGGTTAAGTGGACATTGGGTACAACTGCATTTTTTAGGACACTGGTGAGTCTTTTTCTGACGTCCGTGTACATTCTCGGTATCGCCTGCCTACAGAAGTGGAACCTAGATGGTATTTGGTAACGGGGGCACACTGCCTCAATAAATTGTCTAGTTCCCTGTGAACTAACGGTGGATACCGGACGCACGTCTAACACCAACATAGTTGTCAAGGACTCAGTTATCCGCTTTGCAGTAGGATGACTGCTGTGATATTTCATCTTCCTCGCAAAGGACTGTTGAACAGTCAATTGCTTACTGGAAGTAGTACAAGTGGGCTTACGACTTCCCCTCTGGGATGACCATCGACTCCCAGCGGCAACAACAGCAGCGCCAGCAGCAGTAGGCGTTACACGCAAGGATGCATCGGAGGAATCCCAGGCAGGAGAGGACTCGTCAGAATTGCCAGTGACATGGCCTGCAGGACTATTGGCATTCCTGGGGAAGGAGGAAATTGACACTGAGGGAGTTGGTGGGGTGGTTTGCGTGAGCTTGGTTACAAGAGGAAGGGATTTACTGGTCAGTGGACTGCTTCCGCTGTCACCCAAAGTTTTTGAACTTGTCACTGACTTATTATGAATGCGCTGCAGGTGACGTATAAGGGAGGATGTTCCGAGGTGGTTAACGTCCTTACCCCTACTTATTACAGCTTGACAAAGGGAACACACGGCTTGACACCTGTTGTCCGCATTTCTGGTGAAATACCTCCACACCGAAGAGCTGATTTTTTTGGTATTTTCACCTGGCATGTCAACGGCCATATTCCTCCCACGGACAACAGGTGTCTCCCCGGGTGCCTGACTTAAACAAACCACCTCACCATCAGAATCCTCCTGGTCAATTTCCTCCCCAGCGCCAGCAACACCCATATCCTCCTCATCCTGGTGTACTTCAACACTGACATCTTCAATCTGACTATCAGGAACTGGACTGCGGGTGCTCCTTCCAGCACTTGCAGGGGGCGTGCAAATGGTGGACGGCGCATGCTCTTCACGTCCAGTGTTGGGAAGGTCAGGCATCGCAACCGACACAATTGGACTCTCCTTGTGGATTTGGGATTTCAAAGAACGCACAGTTCTTTGCGGTGCTTTTGCCAGCTTGAGTCTTTTCAGTTTTCTAGCGAGAGGCTGAGTGCTTCCATCCTCATGTGAAGCTGAACCACTAGCCATGAACATAGGCCAGTGCCTCAGCCGTTCCTTGCCACTCCGTGTGGTAAATGGCATATTGGCAAGTTTACGCTTCTCCTCCGACAATTTTATTTTAGGTTTTGGAGTCCTTTTTTTACTGATATTTGGTGTTTTGGTTTTGACATGCTCTGTACTATGCCATTGGGCATCGGCCTTGGCAGACGACGTTGCTGGCATTTCATCGTCTCGGCCATGACTAGTGGCAGCAGCTTCAGCACGAGGTGGAAGTGGATCTTGATCTTTCCCTAATTTTGGAACCTCAACATTTTTGTTCTCCATATTTTAATAGGCACAACTAAAAGGCACCTCAGGTAAACAATGGAGATGGATGGATTGGATACTAGTATACAATTATGGACGGGCTGCCGAGTGCCGACACAGAGGTAGCCACAGCCGTGAACTACCGCACTGTACTGTGTCTGCTGCTAATATATAGACTGGTTGATAAAGAGATAGTATACTCGTAACTAGTATGTATGTATAAAGAAAGAAAAAAAAACCACGGTTAGGTGGTATATACAATTATGGACGGGCTGCCGAGTGCCGACACAGAGGTAGCCACAGCCGTGAACTACCGCACTGTACTGTGTCTGCTGCTAATATATAGACTGGTTGATAAAGAGATAGTATACTCGTAACTAGTATGTATGTATAAAGAAAGAAAAAAAAAACACGGTTAGGTGGTATATACAATTATGGACGGGCTGCCGAGTGCCGACACAGAGGTAGCCACAGCCGTGAACTACCGCACTGTACTGTGTCTGCTGCTAATATATAGACTGGTTGATAAAGAGATAGTATACTCGTAACTAGTATGTATGTATAAAGAAAGAAAAAAAAAACCACGGTTAGGTGGTATATACAATTATGGACGGGCTGCCGAGTGCCGACACAGAGGTAGCCACAGCCGTGAACTACCGCACTGTACTGTGTCTGCTGCTAATATATAGACTGGTTGATAAAGAGATAGTATACTCGTAACTAGTATGTATGTATAAAGAAAGAAAAAAAAACCACGGTTAGGTGGTATATACAATTATGGACGGGCTGCCGAGTGCCGACACAGAGGTAGCCACAGCCGTGAACTACCGCACTGTACTGTGTCTGCTGCTAATATATAGACTGGTTGATAAAGAGATAGTATACTCGTAACTAGTATGTATGTATAAAGAAAGAAAAAAAAACCACGGTTAGGTGGTATATACAATTATGGACGGGCTGCCGAGTGCCGACACAGAGGTAGCCACAGCCGTGAACTACCGCACTGTACTGTGTCTGCTGCTAATATATAGACTGGTTGATAAAGAGATAGTATACTCGTAACTAGTATGTATGTATAAAGAAAGAAAAAAAAACCACGGTTAGGTGGTATATACAATTATGGACGGGCTGCCGAGTGCCGACACAGAGGTAGCCACAGCCGTGAACTACCGCACTGTACTGTGTCTGCTGCTAATATATAGACTGGTTGATAAAGAGATAGTATACTCGTAACTAGTATGTATGTATAAAGAAAGAAAAAAAAACCACGGTTAGGTCACTGGTATATACAATTATGGACGGGCTGCCGAGTGCCGACACAGAGGTAGCCACAGCCGTGAACTACCGCACTGTACTGTGTCTGCTGCTAATATAGACTGGTTGATAAAGAGATAGTATACTACTAATATTATATACTGGTGGTCAGGTCACTGGTCACTAGTCACACTGGCAGTGGCACTCCTGCAGCAAAAGTGTGCACTGTTTAATTTTAATATAATATTATGTACTCCTGGCTCCTGCTATAACCTATAACTGGCACTGCAGTAGTGCTCCCCAGTCTCCCCCACAATTATAAGCTGTGTGAGCTGAGCAGTCAGACAGATATATAATATATATAGATGATGCAGCACACTGGCCTGAGCCTGAGCAGTGCACACAGATATGGTATGTGACTGAGTCACTGTGTGCTGTGTATCGCTTTTTTCAGGCAGAGAACGGATTATATTATGTACTCCTGGCTCCTGCTATAACCTATAACTGGCACTGCAGTAGTGCTCCCCAGTCTCCCCCACAATTATAAGCTGTGTGAGCTGAGCAGTCAGACAGATATATATAATATTATATATAGATAATAGATGATGCAGCACACTGGCCTGAGCCTGAGCAGTGCACACAGATATGGTATGTGACTGAGTCACTGTGTGCTGTGTATCGCTTTTTTCAGGCAGAGAACGGATTATAAATAAAAGTGGTGGTCACTGGTCACTATCAGCAAAACTCTGCACTGTACACTACTGAGTACTCCTAATGCTCCCCAAAATTAGTAAATCAAGTGTCTCTCTAATCTATTCTAATTCTAAACGGAGAGGACGCCAGCCACGTCCTCTCCCTATCAATCTCAATGCACGTGTGAAAATGGCGGCGACGCGCGGCTCCTTATATAGAATCCGAGTCTCGCGATAGAATCCGAGCCTCGCGAGAATCCGACAGCGTCATGATGACGTTCGGGCGCGCTCGGGTTAACCGAGCAAGGCGGGAAGATCCGAGTCGCTCGGACCCGTGAAAAAAAACATGAAGTTCTGGCGGGTTCGGATTCAGAGAAACCGAACCCGCTCATCTCTAGTAAAAAGGGGACTCTGCCTGTGCACTGTGTAAAAAGGGGACTCTGCCTGTGCACTGTGTAAAAAGGGGACTCTACTGCCGTAATGTGCAAAAATTGAATGATAGTGTGATGAGAGACGACACAAGGGGGAGGTGATAGTGTGCTGAGAGACGACACAAGGGGGAGGTGATAGTGTGCTGAGAGGTGACGCAGGTGGTAGGTGATAGTCATGTTGGCACGCCCCATTTTCAGTGGCCACGGCCCTTCTGGTATATATAGATGTGTCCACATACATCTTTGCTATATCCCGCCACGTATGGCACAGTTTTGCATGCCATAGACTCAGAGATTTAGCCATGCCTTGTCATTTTTCTTAATTTGCTTCTTTAATATGTTACTTTATACATATTCTATTATGGCAAACAAAAAATGTAAAATTCATTCACTCGCTACTTGTGAAAAACAACTTAGTCGTGTTTTGCATGTTGTGTATATTATGTGCAACGGAGTTGTTGCTCTATATAAGAAACTGTTTGTATAGACACACACATATATAAATATGTATACCTCTCCTTCCTCCCCCCATACACCCCACAGTCTGTGTATTTCAGCTCCCTCACCCAATCCCAAAGCCCGCACCAATCCACTCTTACCCTGGTGAGAGACCTCACACCCCACCACAAGAGGCCAGCCCTGGGCATGGGAATCCTGGCCAGCGGAGCTGCTGCCATGTCCCGTAACTGCCTGCAACAGAGCTGGACCGGAAAAGCGGGTGCACACTCACGCCGCACCGTCACTGTGTGTGAGAGGCTCCTGTCACTCTGAAGCTGCACCCACACTGCCTACAGCTCACTGCCCTATTTGGCTCACATGTATTCTTGGGACCCTTCTGATCCTTGGCGCCCGGTACAGGTGTCCCCTTTGACCCCCCCCCCCTGTCGCCGGCCCTGTGAGAAGGCACTCTCCCCGCTTTTCTACCCAGCTACTGTCTGCTGCTGCGCTGTTCCTGTCAAACTTTATGACAGGCAGCTGCAACGGCGCTGCCTCCAGTCCACCCACTCATCTCCATCCCGTCCCTCCCTTCTTGTCCGCTCCATGTGAGGTCACGCCGCGTGACATCACATATGCACCACCGCGTAGGGATCTACGTTGGTGCCGCTGACGGTAGACACCACTTGCGCGGGATTTTCTTGAGTGATGGAGGAGCCGCCGAGTCGGGTATAGTAAATGAACTTCAGGGGAGGGGTGGAACACCATTATTGACACAGTGCTGTGGCTGTGGGAGAACTTAATAATGTTCACAAAAGGGGGAGGATAATAATGACAGGGGGATACATAGTAAAGGATACTAAAGGCAGGGGCGGAACTACCGCCAGTGCAACCAGTGCGTTGCACTGGGGCCCGCCACTGTCCAGGGGCCCAAAGCATATAATGAGTCAAACTGACTCATTACATGCCGCTGTGTGCTGCGGGCAACCGCTGCCCGCAGCACACAGCCGCCCGGACAGGAGAGAAGAACAGCGCAGCGGCACGGGGGGTGAAGGAGGAGGAGGGAGGTGGAGGAGGGAGCCGCAGCAGCGCTTTGTTACTTGTTGAGGCGCTGCTGCTGCTGTCCCTCTGCTTCACTATAGGCTGTCTTCCGAGAACAGCCTATAGTGAAGCAGAGGGGCAGCAGCAGCAGCGCCTCCACCAATAACACAGCGCTGCTGTGGCTCCCTCCTCCACCTCCCTCCTCCTCCTTCTCTCCTGCCCAGGAATTGTGACCAGAAGCTGCACCAAGGAGTCTGAGCCAGAGAGGGTGAGTATAATTCTTTCTTTCTTTCTTTCTTTCTTTCTTTCTTTCTTTCTTTCTTTCTTTCTTTCTTTCTTTCTTTCTTTCTTTCTTTCTTTCTTTCTTTCTTTCTTTCTTTCTTTCTTTCTTTCCATCTACAAAAAGGGGGACTGTCTGCCGCAATGTGTAAAAAGGGGTAATCTGCCTGCCGCAATGTGTAAACAGGGGGAATCTGCCTGCCGCAATGTGTAAAAAGGGGGAATCTGCCTGCCGCAATGTGTAAAAAGGGGGAATCTGCCTGCCGCAATGTGTAAAAAGGGGGAATCTGCCTGCCGCAATGTGTAAAAAGGGGGAATCTGCCTGCCGCAATGTGTAAAAAAGGGGAATCTGCCTGCCGCAATGTATAAAAAGGGGGAATCTGCCTGACGTAATGTGTAAAAAGGGGGAATCTGCCTGCCGCAATGTGTAAAAAGGGGGATGCTGTCTGCCGTAATGTGTAACAAGGGCACGCTGTCTGCCGTAATGTGTAACAAGGGCACGCTGTCTGCCGTAATGTGTAAAAAGGACACGCTGTCTGCCGTTATGTGTAAAAAGTGCACGCTGTCTGCCGCTATGTTTAACAAGGGCACGCTGTCTTCCGTTATGTGTAAAAAGTGTACGCTGTCTGCCGCTATGTGTAACAAGGGCACGCTGTCTGCCGTTATGTGTGAAAAGTGTACGCTGTCTGCCGCTATGTTTAAAAAGGGCACGCTGTCTGCCGTTATTTGTAAAAAGTGTACGCTGTCTGCCGCTATGTGTAACAAGGGCACGCTGTCTGCTGTTATGTGTAAAAAGGGGACGCTGTCTGCCGTTATGTGTAAAAAGTGCACGCTATCTGCCGCTATGTGTAAAAAGGGCACGCTGTCTGCCGTTATGTGTAAAAAGAGGGACGCTGTCTGCCGTAATGTGTAAAAAGGGGACGCTGTCTGCCGTTATGTGTAAAAAGTGCACGCTGTCTGCCGCTATGTTTAACAAGGGCACGCTGTCTTCCATTATGTGTAAAAAGTGTACGCTGTCTGCCGCTATGTGTAACAAGGGCACGCTGTCTGCCGTTATGTGTAAAAAGTGTACGCTGTCTGCCGCTATGTTTAAAAAGGGCACGCTGTCTGCCGTTATTTGTAAAAAGTGTACGCTGTCTGCCGCTATGTGTAACAAGGGCACGCTGTCTGCTGTTATGTGTAAAAAGGGGACGCTGTCTGCCGTTATGTGTAAAAAGTGCACGCTATCTGCCGCTATGTGTAAAAAGGCACGCTGTCTGCCGTTATGTGTAAAAAGAGGGACGCTGTCTGCCGTAATGTGTAAAAAGGGGACGCTGTCCGCTGTAATGTGTAAAAAGAGGAATCTGTCAGCCGTAAGGTGTAAAAGGGTCTCTACCTGGTGTAGTGGTGCTACTGTGCGGCGTAATTTGAATAATGGAGACTACTGTGCACCGTTTTATGAATTGGTATTATTTTGTGGCCACACCCCTTCCCCATGAAGCCACGGCGTGCACTGGCCCTGTTTTGCATGCAGGGGTGGGGCTCCGATGCAGTTTCTTGCACACAGTGCTTAAATGTCTAGTTACGGCACTGTTGCTAGGTATCCATTTCTCTGGCCCTGAACAGGTCCCCCTCACCAGATCCTCTCCAGGGGTGAGGGGGTGGACTTGGATGGGATGGGGGGCCCAAAGCATTTTGTCGCCCCTGGGCCCACCGCTCGCTACTTCCGCCACTGACTAGGGGGGTGCATAATAATGGACACAGAGGGGAGGCATAATAATGGGCACATGGGGGGAACTAATAATGGACACAGAAGGAGGGGACTAATAATGGATACATGGGGGAGGCATAATAATGGGCACAGGGGGAGAACTAATAATGGAAGCAGAAGGAGGGGACTAATAATGAACACAAAAGGGGGAGGCATAATAATGGGCACATGGGGGGGACTAATAATGGATGCAGAAGGAGGGGACTAATAAATGGATACAGAGGGAAGGCATAATAATGGGCACGGAGGGGGAACTAACAATAGAGGCAGTGAGAGAGGCATAAAAATGGGCACATGGGGGGACTAATAATGGATGCTGTGGGAGATGCATAATAATGGGCACATGGGGGGACTAATAATGGATGCTGTGGGAGATGCATAATAATGGGCACATGGGGGGACTAATAATGGACACAGAAGAAGGGGACTAATAATGGACACAGAGGGGGAGGCATAATAATGGATAGAGAGGGGGCACGTAGTAATGGACACAGGGGAACATAACAATGGACAGAGGGGGGCACATAGTGGTAATGGACATAGAGCGGTGGCATAATAATGAACACAGGGGTGTGTGAGATACAACTCAGAAATCAAGAGCAAACAGCTTTCTCTTATGTCCTAGAGGATGCTGGGGTCCACATTAGTACCATGGGTTACCATGGGCACTTTAAGAGTTTAATAGTGTGGGCTGGCTCCTCCCTCTATGCCCCTCCTACCAGACTCAGTTTCGAAAATGTGCCCGGTGGAGCCGGTCACAGCTAGGGGAGCTCCTAGGAGTTCTTTTCGTTTTATTATTTTATTAAAGAGTTAGGCACAGGGAGGCTGCTGGCAACAGCCTCCCTGCTTCGTGGGACTTAGGGGGGAGTAGGATCCAATCCTCTGAGGTTAATGGACCCTATCTCCGCTGACAGGACACTGAGCTCCTGAGTGTGTCGATCGCAAGCCCCCGAGGCGACCCCTCACTCCCGCAGCACTGCCGCCACCCCCTAACAGAGCCAGAAGACGTCGGTGGCGAGTAGGATGCCGGCGCCCCGACAAGCGGGTAGCCGGTGAGAATGGTGGCATCAGGGTGGGAGCACAGCGCTGATTCTGCTCTCCGGAGGGCTCAGAGGTATTGTTGTGCGTCACTGTGAGGGGTGCCCTGGGCCAGCGCAATACCCTTACATTGGTCACAGAAGCTATCAGGGACACTGTACTGCTGCTAGCAACCATTACGTCAGGCCAGTATAATCTCTAGAAGTGCGGGAAGATGCGCCATTTTAGGGGGCAGAGCTTCTCAGAGCGGATCCAGCACTCACCAGTGCCATTTTCTCCCTGCAGTTCACACTAGAGACGCTGACAGGGAGCGCTGACCCTCCACATAACTCCAGCTATCCAGTGCGGTACCAGTGGGTTATAGAAGGGGGGAGAGTGTTTAGTCACATTATTATACTGTGTAGTCTATTAAGGCTACTCAGTCAGCGCCAGGCTTTTATTTTATAACTGGGGCGCTGTGTGTGCTGGCTCCTTAACTCTGTGTCTCTCTGAAGGTACTTGGGGGAAACTGTGTCTAACATTTTCCTGTGTGTGTGTATGTTATATATCTCACATTACTATGTCTAGGGACTCTGTATTTTGTGCTGCAGAGTATGTATCTTCTCCAGAAGAGTCTATTCCATCTACACAGGAGTGCAATATACTGTCTCAGCCTTCTGAATCCGAACCCAGGTGGGTGGCTTCTATTAAGGGAATGATATCCCAGATTTCATCTAGGATTGCTCATAAAGAGACTGAAACACAGGTTTTGAAAAAATCTCTAGAGGTTTTGTCGTATTCTGCTCCCACTACTTTCTCAAAATCCCCTGGTATATGCCCAAAAAAGCGTGCCCTTGCCCAGATAATGCAAGTCGATACGGATACCGACTCTGATACGGGAGACGGCGATGGGGATATACTGGGGGGCGGAGGCAACCCTTGCTAAGGGGGTGCAACTCATGATTGAGGCCATTTGGGATGTTTTACACATTGCTGACAAGGTACCTGAACAGGTCGATGAGGCTTACTTTACAGACAATAAGAAAGCCTCCCTTACCTTCCCTGCATCTAAGGAATTAAACGCATTATTTGAAAAATCCTGGGAAAACCCAGAGAAAAAATTCCAGATCCCAAAGAGAGTTCTTGTTGCTTTTCCTTTCCCTGAAGTAGACGCTTCTGTATCTAGATTGTCTAAAAAGGTGGTTTTACCTGTCCCTGGGTCTACGCTTTGAAAGAGTCGGCAGACCGCAAGATTGAGACTACGCTCAAATCCATATTCACTGCTTCAGGCGTGGAGCTAAGGCCCACTATTGCTTGTGCATGGATTTCTAAAGCCATAGTAAAGTGGTCAGGCACATTACTAGAGGATTTAGATACTATGGATAGAAGTGACATTGAAATGCTTTTACGTCACATACAGGATTCTGAAGGTTTCATGGAGGAGGCCATGAAGGACCTTGGTCATCTGAATGCACGGACATCTTCCATGGCTATCTCGGCACGCAGAGGACTCTGGCTGCGCCAATGTCTGTGGATGAGGAATCCAAGAAGAATGTGGAGAACCTACCCTTCACAAGTTAGGCTCTGTTTGGGGAAGCTTTGGATGCGTGGATTTCCATGGCAACCGCGGGTAAGACAACCTTTCTTCCCTCAGCCACTCCGCCGACGAGGAAATCTTATCCTACGTCTACAATGCTGTCCTTTCGGACCGCAAAGGTTAAAAAGTCCAAGCCCCCTTCAGGGCCGAAACTAGGGTTTTTATAACCTGGGGCAAGGCAGTAATCTGGCGCCCCCCCAGGTGTAACTCTGTGTGCGTGTATGTATGTATATATATATATATATATATATATACACATATGCACACATTCATACACACATATATAGTAGTTGCACACACATACAGTGCCCCTTCACTGTAACACACTCACTATTTAGGCTGTGCAGTGCTGCTGCTCTTTTCTCCCCTCCTCTCTCCGATGGTGCTGGCTGGCCTGGAACTGAGTACAGTGCCGTGTAGCTCTGCCCCCTTTTTGGACCTCCAGCTGTCACTTCATTTTCCAGCTCAGCAGTGCAATCGTGCACTGCGCGGGGATCAAAGGCAGCATGGGGAGGCTGGGATAACTTATTCCCTGTGCCCCCTCTTAGGGCACAACAGGCAGCACACGATTGTCCACATAGAAGAAACTGAAAGTAAACTACAGCTCCCGCAGCAAGGGCTTCTGGGAGCTGTAGTTTATTTTCAGTTTCATCACAGTAGGCGGCAGGCAGCTAGTAGAGCCTGGACTGCCTTGTGCAGCTCCGACGGCTCTAAGGGACCTGTGCGCATCAGGATTTGGAGGGGGTGTTAGGTGGATCAAAGTGACCGTTGCGGCGCCCCCTCCTATCCGGCGCCCAGGTCACATGCTCCCCTAGCCCTCCCCTAGTTGCGGCCATGCCCCCTTCCACTTTCTTCAGAGGTGGTTGGGGAAAATCCAGGAAACCTGCACCAACAGGTTCGCAGGAACAGAAGCCTGGTTCTGTTTCCTCAAAATCCTCAGCATGACGGTGGACCTCCCAGCCTAGAGTTCGGGCAGGTGGGAGCACGTCTAAGAAATTTCAGTCAGGTCTGGGCGTCATCAGGCCTGGACCCTTGGGTACAAGATATTGTGTCCCAGGGGTACAGCCTGGAGTTTCAAGAACTCTCACCTCACAGATTTTTCAAATCGGGCTTACCAGCTTTGCTGACAGAAAGGGCTATTCTACAGGAAGCCATTCAAAAATTGGAAAAAGCAAATGTAATTGTTCCAGTTCCACCTCATCTGGAAAACAAGGGTTACTACTCAAACCTCTTTGTGGTACCAAAACCGGACGGTTAGGTCAGACCGATATTGAACCTGAAATCTTTAAACCCCTATTTGAGGGAATTCAAGTTCAAGATGGAGTCTCTGAGAGCGGTGATCTCAGGTCTGGAGGAGGGGGAATTTCTGGTATCCCTGGATATCAAGGATGCGTACCTCCACATTCCGATTTGGCCACCTCACCAGGCTTATTTTAGATTTGCGCTGTTGGACTGTCACTATCAGTTCCAGGCACTGCCATTTGGCCTATCCACGGCAACGAGGGTGCTCACCAAGGTAATGGCAGAGATGATGCTAATCCTACGCTGTCACGATCCGGGTATCTGGACGCCATTTCTTACCCATCAGATGCCTCCTAAGGCTGGCTCAGCGCTCCAGGACCGGATCCCATCTGTTATCCTGATGTGTACATTCCTGTATCCTCTCCTGTCACTCTGGGACGCTGTCACAGTAAACGCCATATTACACCTGGCATGGCGTCTCCCGCGGCCTCCGCCGCCGTCCCTGAACTTCTGCATGCAGAGTGTCTGAGTGGCGATTACGTCAGCCGCGGCCTCCGCTGTGTCCGCGTGGTTGGATGTGCATCTGTCAGCCTGGCGCCTCCTGTCTCCGGTGGCCGGCGCCGCCATTACTGTTTTCATTACCACATGGATTACAAACCAAACTTCCCTCCAAGTGTCTGCATGGGCGCAGCCATCTTGGATTCTGTCAGCTGATCATTTCCACCAATCTGTTCTCAGTATTGATAATCTGCATAATTGCCTAGCCAATCCCTTCCTTGCTGCAGGTATAAATACACTGTGCCTGAGCAAGGAAGGCGTCAGTGCTTTGGTTGTCAAACCTAGTTCCTGTTTGTCTCTCTCCTGTGATTGTCTTCCAGGTTCCAGCTCCTGTCTCAAGACTTCCACCATAGAGACCCGCACCAGCATTCCACCTGCGGTGTAGCCTGACTCTCCAATCCATTGTGGATTCATCTGTTTCCAGCTACAACATTACCTGCTTCCAGCTCAGCTTCCAGCAGAGTACAGCTTCCCTTAAAGGGCCGGTGTCCTTTCTACACTTTACCACTCTCCACCGGTATTATTATTTCTCCGCTCTCAAGTTCTACATTTCAGTTCATATTTCATCGCTCCCAAGTTCATTTATTATTTAACTGGTTCCAGCCAGTATCCACTCCGTGCTAACAGTCTGGTTCCAGCCAGTATCCACAGCAGCTGTTTTATCTTCAGCAACCCAGCTTTTCCTGGAACACCAGCTGGCACAATCCTGGGTTATCTCCATTGCTACAGTCGGGCCTGGTAAGGACTTTCCATCTAGAAGATCATAAGAACTATCTCACACTACCAGTGCCCTGTGGCTCCTGCCATCCTGTAGTACCTAGGAACTGTATTTATTCTTTGCTGACTTTTACGTTTTCTTTTACTGCTGCTGTGTTGCGGAGTTGTCATAATAAACATCATTGACTTTTATCCAAGTTGTCGTGGTCACGCCTTCGGGCAGTTATTATTCATGTTACTTACATGTCCAGGGGTCTGATACAACCTCCCAGGTTCCGGTACATCTCAGCCCCTACAACTGAGGCTGCCTCCCGTCAGCTCAGGCCCTCAGTTGTGACAGTAAGCACTGACCTAATGAATCCAGCCGGAGACCAGGATCAAGCGGCCAGGCCGATGCAAGAACTGGCAGCCCGACTAGAACATCAGGAGGCTGCACAGGGCCACATCATCCGCTGTCTCCAGGATCTCTCTACTCGGCTGGATGGGATTCAGACAACTCTCCGTGGATCAGGCGCGTCTGGTGCGTCAACCACAGTGACTCCAGCTATAACCCCACCCACCTTACCCATTTCTGCTCCACGTCTTCATCTTCCAACGCCAGCAAAATTTGACGGATCTCCAAGATTCTGCAGGGGATTTCTCAACCAGTGTGAGATTCAGTTTGAGCTACAACCTGGCAATTTTCCCAGTGACCGTACAAAAATTGCCTACATTATTTCTCTTCTCAGTGGCTCAGCCCTTGATTGGGCATCACCGTTATGGGAGAGGTCCGACACCCTGCTATCTTCCTACACTGCCTTCGTGTCAACATTCAGGCGCATCTTCGACGAGCCAGGCCGGGTAACCTCAGCTTCATCCGAGATTCTCCGTTTACGCCAGGGGTCACGTACTGTAGGACAATATCTGATACAGTTCCAGATCCTGGCATCCGAACTGGCATGGAACGACGAGGCCCTGTATGCTGCATTCTGGCATGGCTTATCTGAGCGTATTAAAGATGAGTTAGCTACCAGAGACTTACCTTCTAAGTTAGATGAGCTAATCTTACTCTGCACGAAAGTTGATTTACGTTTCAGAGAGAGAGCAACTGAGCGTGGAAGATCATCTGCTCCAAAATCTTCTGCTCCTCCTCCTCGTCAACTGTCACCATCTAAAGATGAGCCCATGCAACTTGGCCGTTCCCGTTTAACTCCTGCTGAGCGCCGAAGACGTCTCTCCGAGTTTCTCTGTCTCTATTGTGCAGCTCCGTCTCACACCATTAATGCCTGTCCCAAACGTCCGGGAAACTCCAAATCCTAGCTCGCCAAGGAGAGGGCCGGCTAGGAGTAATGATCTCCTCTCCATCTCCTCAAGATTGTAATCTCCCAGTCTCGCTTCAAGTTGCTCAACGTTATCGGAACGTCATTGCCCTCCTTGATTCCGGAGCAGCTGGGAACTTTATTACCGAAGCCTATGTTAAACGGTGGTCCCTACCCACCGAGAGACTTCCTTCGTCCATTTCTTTAACTGCCGTGGATGGCAGCAAAATTTTTGATGCAGTTATTTCTTTAAGGACTCTACCAGTTCGTCTGAGAGTGGGAGTTCTTCATTCCGAACTTTTTTCTTTTTTAGTGATTCCAAGAGCCACACATCCTGTGGTCCTGGGCCTTCCATGGCTCCGTCTTCACAATCCTACAATTGATTGGACGACTACGCAAATCCTGGCATGGGGTTCCTCCTGTGCTGAGACATGTTTGTTTAAAGTATTGCCTGTCTATTCTTCCTCCCCCAGGTCGTCTGATGTTCCACCTCCTCCATATCAAGATTTCACGGATGTGTTCAGTAAAGCTTCTGCTGATATCCTTCCTCCTCATAGAGAATGGGATTGTCCGATTGATCTCGTTCCAGGGAAGGTTCCACCTCGAGGCCGAACTTATCCGTTGTCTCTGCCTGAGACGCATTCTATGGAGGAATATATTAAAGAGAACCTAGCAAAGGGGTTCATTCGACCTTCTTCTTCTCCAGCCGGCGCAGGCTTCTTTTTTGTAAAAAAAAAAGATGGTGGTCTGCGGCCGTGCATCGACTACAGAGGTTTGAACGACATTACCATCAAGAACCGTTATCCTTTACCCCTGATTACTGAGCTCTTTGACAGAGTTAGCGGAGCTACCATCTTTACAAAGCTGGACTTGCGAGGTGCATACAATCTCATCCGGATCCGTGAGGGTGACGAGTGGAAGACCGCCTTTAACACCCGTGACGGACATTATGAGTACCTCGTCATGCCCTTCGGATTGAGCAATGCTCCAGCTGTCTTCCAGCATTTTGTCAATGAGATCTTCAGAGACATTCTATACCGTCATGTCGTGGTCTATCTAGACGATATCCTCATTTTTGCCAACGATTTAGAGGAACATAGTTTTTGGGTTAAAGAGGTTCTGTCCCGTCTCCGTGTCAATCATCTCTATTGCAAATTAGAAAAATGCGTCTTTGAAGTCAAGTCCATTCCGTTTCTAGGGTACATTGTGTCCGGTTCCGGACTAGAGATGGATCCTGAGAAACTACAAGCAATCCAAAATTGGCCGGTACCCTTAACCCTCAAAGGGGTCCAGAGGTTCTTAGGGTTCGCCAACTATTACCGAAAGTTTATACGAGACTTTTCCACCATTGTGGCGCCTATTACTGCTTTCACTAAGAAGGGTGCTAACCCGTCCAAGTGGTCTGAAGAAGCCATGCAAGCATTTCATCTTTTAAAACAAAGGTTCATCTCTGCGCCTGTTCTGAAACAGCCTGACATCGACTCTCCTTTCATCTTAGAGGTGGATGCCTCCTCCGTTGGAGTAGGAGCGGTGTTATCTCAGAGGGCTAAAGATGGCCATTTACACCCTTGCAGTTTCTTCTCCCGGAAGTTCTCCCCAGCTGAGCGCAACTATGCCATTGGCGACCAGGAGTTGCTAGCCATCAAGCTCGCTCTAGAAGAGTGGAGGTATCTGTTGGAGGGAGCTTCTCATTCAATCACCATACTTACAGACCACAAGAACCTTTTATACCTGAAGGGCGCACAATGTCTCAACCCTCGTCAGGCCAGATGGGCACTTTTCTTTTCCAGGTTCGACTTTAAACTCCAGTTCTGTCCGGGCTCTCAGAATCGCAAGGCCGATGCCCTTTCCCGCTCATGGGAGCAAGAAAATGATTTAGAGTCTTCAGACAAGCATCCTATTATAAATCCGTTGGCATTCTCCACGGTAGGGATGGACTCTACGACAGGGAAAAGTTTTGTGAAGCCGATGCTAAGGAAGAAGCTCATGCATTGGGCCCATGCTTCCCGTTTTGCCGGACATACAGGTATCCAAAAAACCCTGGAGTTTATCTCTAGGTCCTATTGGTGGCCAACTCTGAAAAAGGACGTCTTGGAGTTTATTGCATCTTGCCCAAAGTGTGCCCAACATAAAGTATCCCGCCAGTCGCCTGCGGGGCAACTGGTTCCACTATCCGTTCCCCGTCGACCATGGACCCACTTGTCGATGGATTTCATTACAGACTTACCCATGTGCAACAAGTTCAATACCATCTGGGTGGTAGTTGACCGGTTCACCAAGATGGCACACTTCATTCCTCTCACCGGCCTTCCGTCAGCTTCCAAGTTGGCTCAAGTATTCATACAAGAGATCTTCCGACTCCACGGTCTTCCTGAAGAAATTATCTCAGATCGAGGAGTTCAATTCACAGCCAAATTCTGGCGAAGTTTATGTCAAGTCCTCCAAGTCAAGCTAAAGTTTTCCACGGCTTACCATCCTCAGACCAATGGTCAAACCGAGAGGGTGAATCAGGACTTGGAGGCCTTCCTCCGCATCTATGTGTCCTCCTCTCAAGATGACTGGGTTCAATTACTTCCCTGGGCCGAGTTCTGTCATAACAACCAGTATCATTCTTCATCTGCTTCAACACCATTCTTCACTAACTTTGGATTCCACCCTAAAGTCCCTGAGTTCCAACCGCTTCCAGCAACTTCTGTTCCCGCAGTGGATATCACCTTGCATCAGTTTGCCAATATCTGGAAGAGCGTACGATCAGCTCTGCTCAAGGCATCGTTCAGGTACAAGAAGTTTGCGGATAAGAAGCGTCGAGCAGTTCCTGCTCTCAAGGTGGGTGATCGGGTATGGTTATCCACGAAGAATTTGAGGTTAAGAGTTCCCAGTATGAAGTTTGCACCTCGCTATATCGGTCCTTTCAAGATTGAACAAGTCATCAATCCTGTTGCTTACAGACTCCAGTTGCCTCCCTTCTTAAAAATACCCAGGACATTCCATGTTTCCCTGTTGAAACCGCTGATCTTGAATCGATTTCATTCCTCACTTCCTCCAACTCCGAAAGTCCAAACTCAACGAGGCGTTGAGTATGAAGTGGCCAAGATCCTGGACTCACGTCACCGTTACGGTCAACTACAATATCTTATTGACTGGAAGGGTTATGGTCCTGAGGAACGTTCATGGACCAATGCTTCTGATGTCCATGCTCCTGCCTTGGTCCGGAGATTCCATTCCAAGTTTCCTCAAAAGCCAAAGAAGTGTCCTGGGGCCACTCCTAAAGGGGGGGGTGCTGTCACGATCCGGGTATCTGGACGCCATTTCTTACCCATCAGATGCCTCCTAAGGCTGGCTCAGCGCTCCAGGACCGGATCCCATCTGTTATCCTGATGTGTACATTCCTGTATCCTCTCCTGTCACTCTGGGACGCTGTCACAGTAAACGCCATATTACACCTGGCATGGCGTCTCCCGCGGCCTCCGCCGCCGTCCCTGAACTTCTGCATGCAGAGTGTCTGAGTGGCGATTACGTCAGCCGCGGCCTCCGCTGTGTCCGCGTGGTTGGATGTGCATCTGTCAGCCTGGCGCCTCCTGTCTCCGGTGGCCGGCGCCGCCATTACTGTTTTCATTACCACATGGATTACAAACCAAACTTCCCTCCAAGTGTCTGCATGGGCGCAGCCATCTTGGATTCTGTCAGCTGATCATTTCCACCAATCTGTTCTCAGTATTGATAATCTGCATAATTGCCTAGCCAATCCCTTCCTTGCTGCAGGTATAAATACACTGTGCCTGAGCAAGGAAGGCGTCAGTGCTTTGGTTGTCAAACCTAGTTCCTGTTTGTCTCTCTCCTGTGATTGTCTTCCAGGTTCCAGCTCCTGTCTCAAGACTTCCACCATAGAGACCCGCACCAGCATTCCACCTGCGGTGTAGCCTGACTCTCCAATCCATTGTGGATTCATCTGTTTCCAGCTACAACATTACCTGCTTCCAGCTCAGCTTCCAGCAGAGTACAGCTTCCCTTAAAGGGCCGGTGTCCTTTCTACACTTTACCACTCTCCACCGGTATTATTATTTCTCCGCTCTCAAGTTCTACATTTCAGTTCATATTTCATCGCTCCCAAGTTCATTTATTATTTAACTGGTTCCAGCCAGTATCCACTCCGTGCTAACAACAGTCTGGTTCCAGCCAGTATCCACAGCAGCTGTTTTATCTTCAGCAACCCAGCTTTTCCTGGAACACCAGCTGGCACAATCCTGGGTTATCTCCATTGCTACAGTCGGGCCTGGTAAGGACTTTCCATCAGGAAGATCATAAGAACTATCTCACACTACCAGTGCCCTGTGGCTCCTGCCATCCTGTAGTACCCAGGAACTGTATTTATTCTTTGCTGACTTTTACGTTTTCTTTTACTGCTGCTGTGTTGCGGAGTTGTCATAATAAACATCATTGACTTTTATCCAAGTTGTCGTGGTCACGCCTTCGGGCAGTTATTATTCATGTTACTTACATGTCCAGGGGTCTGATACAACCTCCCAGGTTCCGGTACATCTCAGCCCCTACAACTGAGGCTGCCTCCCGTCAGCTCAGGCCCTCAGTTGTGACATACGCAAGCAGGTAGTGAACATAATTCCATATCTGGACGATCTACTGATAAAATAATCTTCCAGGGAGAAGTTGTTGCAGAACATTGCTCTCACAACTCGACTACTCCTGGATCATGGATGGATCCTGAATCTTCCAAAGTCGCATTTGGAGCCGACAAGGAGATTGTCTTTCCTAGGGATGGTCCTCGACACGGAAGTGCAGAGGGTGTTTCTACCGGTGGAAAAAGCGTTGGTGTTACAATCAATGGTCTGGGATGTCTTAAAGCCTGCCCAGGTATCGGTACATCAGTGCATTCGCCTTCTGGGGAAGATGGTTGCCTCCTACGAGGCTCTACAGTACAGAAGATTTCATGCACGGTCTTTCCAACTGGATCTCCTAGACAAGTGGTCGGGATCTCACCTGCACATGCACCAGAGGATACGTCTGTCACTGAAAGCCAGGATTTCACTCCTATGGTGGCTACAAATGCCTCACCTTCTCGAGGGCTGCAGGTTCGGGATTCAGAACTGGATCCTTCTAACCATGGATGCAAGTCTCAGAGGTTGGGGCGCGGTCACCCAATCAGAAAACTTCCAAGGAAAGTGGTCAAGTCTGGAATCCATCCTTCCGATAAACATTCTGGAACTAAAAGCCGTGTACAACGGCCTTCGACAGGCGGCACACCTTCTACAAGATCAGGCCATTCAGGTGCAGTCGGACAATGTAACGACGGTGGCCTACATAAACCGACAAGGTGGAATGAAGAGCAGAGCTGCAATGTCAGAGGTGACAAAGATCCTCCTCTGGGCAGAAAGGCATGCGCTGGCGCTGTCGGCAATCTTCATTCTGGATGTGGACAACTGGGAAGCGGACTTCCTCAGTAGACACGATCTCCATCCAGGAGAGTGGGGCCTCCACCCCGAGGTGTTCGCAGAGGTGACAAGTCTTTGGGGCATACCTCAAATCAACATGATGGCCTCCCACCTCAACAAGAAGCTTCGCAGGTACTGTTCCAGGTTGAGAGACCCACAGGCAGTGGCTGTAGACGCACTGGTGACTCCGTGGTTCTTCCAGTCGGTGTATGTGTTCCCTCCACTTCCACTCATCCCAAGGATTCTCAAACTTATAAAAAGAACAAGAGTTCAGGTGATCCTCATTGCTCCGGACTGGCCATGAAGAGCTTGGTACGTGGATCTTCTGGAGTTACTGCTGGAAGATCCAAGGCCTCTTCCTCTTTGAGAGGACCTTCTGCAACAGGGGCCGTTCGCTTATAAAGACTTACCACGGCTACGTTTGACGGCATGGAGGTTGAACGCCAGATCTTAGCTCGGAAAGGCATTCCGAACAAGGTTATTCCTACCCTGATCCAGGCTAGGAAAGGAGTAACATCTAAACATTACCATCGCATTTGGAAAAAGTATGTGTCTTGGTGTGAATCCAAGAAGTTTCCTACGGTGGAGTTTCAACTTGGGCGGTTTCTCCTCTTCCTACAAGCAGGTGTGGATGTGGGCCTACGTTTGGGCTCCATAAAGGTCCAGATTTTGGCCTTGTCCATTTTCTTCCAGAAACAATTGGCTTCCCTCCCTGAAGTTCAGACTTTCTTTAAAGGGGTTCTGCACATCCAGTCTCCCTTTGTGCCTCCTACGGCACCTTGGGATCTTAACGTGGTGTTGCAGTTCCTCCAATTGGATTGGTTCGAGCCTTTACAGGAGGTTGAGGTCAAGTTTCTCACTTGGAAGGTGGTCACACTATTGGCATTAGCATCTGCTAGACGTGTGTCTGAATTGGGGGCTTTGTCGTGCAAAAGCCCCTACTTCATTTTCAATGAAGATAGAATTGAGCTCAGGACGTGTCAGCAGTTTCTTCCAAAGGTTGTGTCGGCTTTTCATATCAACCAACCTATTGTGGTGCCAGTGGCTACTGACTCCTCCATTACCTCAAAGTACTTGGATGTTGTGAGGGCTTTGAAGATTTATGTGAAGAGAACTTCTCGTCACAGAAAGTCGGACTCTCTCTTTGTCCTTTATGATCCCAACAAGATTAAGTGTCCTGCTGGATCAGGTTCACTATCTAGCATGCTTATTCTACGGCAGGATTGCCGTGTCCAAAATCTGTTAAGGCCCACTCTACTCGTAAGGTGGGTTCTTCCTGGGCGGCTGTCCGGGGTGTCTCGGGTTTACAGCTTTACCAAGGTGCTTCTTGGTCAGGGTCGAACACATTTGCTAAGTTTTACAAGTTCGATACTTTGGCCTCTGAGGACCTTAAGTTTGGTCAATCAGTTCTGCAGGAGCCTCAGCGCTCACCTGCTTTGGTACATTCCCATGGTACTAATGTGGACCCCAGCATCCTCTAGGACGTAAGAGAAAATAGGATTTTAATTACCTACCGGTAAAGCCTTTTTTCGTAGTCCATAGAGGATGCTGGGTGCCTGCCCAGCGCTTCGTTTTCCTGCAGTAGTTACTTGGTTCAGTACTGCCTTGTTATTTAGTTAAGTACTGCATTGTTACTTGGTTAAGTACTGTTGTTCAGCCTTTGCTGAATTGTTCAAGCTGGTTAGCTTGGTTTGCCTTGTTCTGTGTGAGCTGGTATGAATCTCACCACTATCTGTATATTTACTTCTCTCGAAGTATGTCCGTTTCCTCGGGCACATGTTCTAGACTGAGTCTGGTAGGAGGGGCATAGAGGGAGGAGCCAGCCCACACTATTAAACTCTTAAAGTGCCCATGGCTCCCAAGGGACCCATCTATACCCCATGGTACTAATGTGGACCCCAGCATCCTCTACGGACTACGAGAAAAGGATTTACCAGTAGGTAATTAAACTCCTATTATTGCTCACAAGTAGCATCTTTTCCAGGTGGTACAGACTATACTTATCTTCAAATATAAAATTGTTATATAATGACAATTAGACTGCAGCTAGTCCTGTTGCTTGACTAGCCCTACACAAAACTACATACAAAGGGGAAAAAAACTGTGCAAAATATTATAGGTATATATCTGCTTGTTGATAAAATTAATAGGAGACTTCTCTTTATACAAATAAAAAAAATAAGAATTTACTCACCGGTAATTCTATTTCTCGCAGTCCGTAGTGGATGCTGGGGACTCTGTAAGGACCATGGGGAATAGACGGGCTCCGCAGGAGACTGGGCACTCTAAAGAAAGATTAGGTACTATCTGGTGTGCATTGGCTCCTCCCTCTATGCCCCTCCTCCAGGCCTCAGTTAGGGAAACTGTGCCCTGAAGAGCTGACATTACAAGGAAAGGATTTTGGAATCCAGGGTAAGACTCATACCAGCCACACCAATCACACCGTACAACTCGTGATAACCTTACCAACAGTATGAACAACAACTGAGCATCACTCAACGGATGGCTCATAACAATAACCCTTTATTAAGCAATAACTATATACACGTATTGCAGAAAGTCCGCACTTGGGACGGGCGCCCAGCATCCACTACGGACTACGAGAAATAGAATTACCGGTGAGTAAATTCTTATTTTCTCTAACGTCCTAGTGAATGCTGGGGACTCCGTAAGGACCATGGGGATTATACCAAAGCTCCCAAACGGGCGGGAGAGTGCGGATGACTCTGCAGCACCGAATGAGCAAACACAAGGTCCTCCTCAGCCAGGGTATCAAACTTGTAGAACTTTGCAAAAGTGTTTGAACCCGACCAAGTAGCCGCTCGGCAAAGCTGTAAAGCCGAGACCCCTCGGGCAGCCGCCCAAGAAGAGCCCACCTTCCTTGTGGAATGGGCTTTCACTGATTTTGGATGCGGCCATCCAGCCGCAGAATGAGCCAGCTGAATCGTGCTACAGATCCAGTGAGCAATAGTTTGCTTTGAAGCAGGAGCACCCAGCTTATTGGGTGCATACAGAATAAACAGCGAGTCAGTCTTCCTGACTCCAGCCGTTCTGGAAACATATATCTTCAAAGCCCGGACTACGTCCAGCAACTTGGAGTCCTCCAAGTCCCGAGTAGCCGCAGGGACCACAATAGGTTGGTTCAAATGAAACGATGATACCACCTTTGGGAGAAATTGGGGACAAGTCCGCAATTCTGCCCTGTCCATATGGAAGATCAAATAAGTGCTTTTACATGACAAAGCCGCCAATTCTGATACACGCCTCGCCGATGCTAAGGCCAACAGCATGACCACTTTCCACGTGAGATACTTTAGTTCCACGGTCTTAAGTGGTTCAAACCAGTGGGATTTCAGGAAATCCAACACAACGTTAAGATCCCAAGGTGCCACTGGTGGCACAAAAGGGGGCTGAATATGCAGCACTCCCTTTACAAACGTCTGAACCTCAGGCAGTGAAGCCAGTTCTTTTTGAAAGAAAATGGATAGGGCCGAAATCTGGACCTTTATGGACCCCAATTTCAGGCCCATAGTCACACCTGACTGTAGGAAGTGCAGAAATCGACCCAGCTGGAATTCCTCTGTAGGGGCCATCCTGGCCTCACACCAAGCAACATATCTTCGCCATATACGGTGATAATGCTTAGCTGTTACATCCTTCCTAGCTTTTATCAGCGTAGGAATCACTTCATCCGGGATGCCCTTTTCCATTAGGATCCGGCGTTCAACCGCCATGCCGTCAAACGCAGCCGCGGTAAGTCTTGGAACAGACAGGGCCCCTGTTGCAACAGGTCCTGTCTGAGAGGCAGAGGCCATGGGTCCTCTGTGATCATCTCTTGTAGTTCTGGGTACCAAGTCCTTCTTGGCCAATCCGGAACGATGAGTATTGTTCTCACTCCTCTTTTTCTTACTATTCTCAGTACCTTGGGTATGAGAGGAAGAGGAGGGAACACATATACCGACTGGAACACCCAGGGTGTCACTAGCGCGTCCACAGCTATCGCCTGAGGGTCCCTTGACCTGGCGCAATATCTTTTTAGCTTTTTGTTGAGGCAGGACGCCATCATGTCCACCTGTGGCAGTTCCCATCGATTTGCAATCTGTGTGAAGACTTCTTGATGAAGTCCCCACTCTCCCGGGTGGAGGTCGTGTCTGCTGAGGAAGTCTGCTTCCCAGTTGTCCACTCCCGGAATGAACACTGCTGACAGTGCTTGTACGTGAATCTCCGCCCAACGAAGAATCTTTGTGGCTCGAGAAGATGAGCACTCTGCAGCCACCACAGAAGAGACACCCTGGCCCTCGGGGACAGGGTGATCAGCCGATGCATCTGAAGATGCGATCCGGACTACTTGTCCAACAGATCCCACTGAAAGATCCTCGCATGGAACCTGCCGAAGGGAATGGCTTCGTATGAGGCCACTATCTTTCCCAGGACTCGCGTGCAGTGATGCACCGACACCTGTTTTGGTTTTAGGAGGTCCCTGACCAGAGTCACTAACTCCTGTTCCTTCTCCTCCGGGAGAAACACCTTCTTCTGTTCTGTGTCCAGAATCATACCCAGGAAGGGCAGACGCGTCGTAGGAATCAGCTGCGACTTTGGAATATTCAGAATCCAGCCGTGTTGTTGCAACACTTCCTGAGAGTGTGCTACGCTGATCAACAACTGCTCCCTGGACCTCGCCCTTATGAGGAGATCGTCCAAGTACGGGATAACCGTAACTCCTTGCTTCCAAAGGAGTACCATCATTTCGGCCATTACCTTGGTAAATACTCTCGGTGCCGTGGACAGACCAAACGGCAACGTCTGGAATTGGTAATGACAGTCCTGTACCACAAACTTGAGGTACTCCTGGTGAGGTGGATAAATGGGGACATGCAAGTAAGCATCCTTGATGTCCAGAGATACCATAAAATCCCCCTCTTCCAGGCTTGCAATGACCGCTCTGAGCGATTCCATTTTGAACTTGAATTTTTTCATATAAATGTTCAAGGATTTTAAATTCAGAATGGGTCTTACCGAACCGTCCGGTTTCGGTACCACAAACAGTGTAGAATAGTAACCCCTTCCCTGTTGAAGGAGGGGGACCATTATTATCACTTGCTGGAGGTACAGCTTGTGAATTGCCGCCAGGACTACCTCCCTTTCTGTGGGGGAAGCTGGCAAGGCTGATTTTAGGTAACGGTGAGGGGGAGTCACTTCGAACTCCAGCTTGTATCCCTGAGATACAATTTGTATAGCCCAAGGATCCACCTGTGAGCGAACCCACTGGTTGCTGAATTTTCAGAGACGCGCCCCCACCGCTCCTGGCTCTGCCTGTGGAGCCCCAGCGTCATGCGGTGGACTTAGTGGAAGCCGGGGAGGACTTTTGTTCCTGGGAACTAGCTGCATGGTGCAGCTTCTTTCCTCTACCCCTGCCTCTGGCAAGAAAGGATGCACCTCTGACCTTCTTGCTTCTCTGAGAACGAAAGGACTGCATTTGATAATACGGTGCTTTCTTAGGCTGTGAGGAAACCTGAGGCAAGAAAGTCGACTTTCCAGCTGTCGCTGTTTACACAAGGTCCGAGAGGCCGTCCCCAAACAATTCCTCACCCTTATAAGGCAAAACCTCCATGTGTTTTTTAGAATCGGCATCCCCTGTCCATTGCCAAGTCCATAAGACCCTCCTGGCAGAAATGGACATTGCATTAATTCTAGAGCCCAGCAGGCAAATGTCCCTCTGGGCATCCCGCATATATAAGACGGCGTCTTTTATATGGCCCAGGGTTAGCAAGACAGTATCCCTGTCCAGGGCATCTATGTCCTCTGACAGAGTATCTGTCCATGCTGCTACAGCGCTACACATCCAGGCTGAAGCAATAGCTGGTCTCAGTAGAGTACCAGAGTGTGTATTCACTGACTTCAAGATAGCTTCCTGCTTCCTATCCGCAGGATCCTTTAGGGCGGCCGTATCCTGAGACGGCAGGGCCACCTTCTTAGATAAGCGTGTCAGCGCCTTGTCTACCCTAGGGGAGGATTCCCAACGTAACCTGTCCGTTGGCGGGAAAGGGTACGCCAGCAGTAATTTTTTGGAAATCACCACTTTCTTATCAGGGGAACTCCACGCTTCTTCACATAACTCATTTAATTCATGTGACGGGGGAAAAGTCACTGCCTGATTTTTCTCCCCAAACATATACACCCTCTTGTCAGGGACAGGGTTAACCTCTGAAATGTGCAATACATCTTTCATTGCAATACTCATGTAGCGGATGGCCTTGGTCATCTTAGGCTGTAATTGTGCCTCATCATCGTCGACACTGGAGTCGGACTCCGTGTCGGCATCTGTGTCAACCATCTGAGATAGTGGGCGTTTATGAGACCCTGGCGGCCTCTGAGTCGCCTGGGCAGGCCCGGGTTGAGACCCCGGCTGTCCCAAGGCTGCAGCGTCATCAAACCTTTTATGCAAGGAGCTTACATTATCATTTAAGACCTTCCACATATCCATCCAATCAGGTGTCGGCCCCGACGGCGGCGACACCACATTTATCCGCACTTGCTCCGCCTCCACGTAACCCTCCTCATCAAACATGTCGACACAGCCGTACCGACACACAGCACACACACAGGGAATGCTCTGACTGAGGATAGGACCCCACAAAGGCCTTTGGGGAGACAGAGAGAGAGTATGCCAGCACACACCACAGCGCTATATAACCCAGGGATATTCACTATAATAAGTGATTACCCAATAGCTGCCGATTTTATGTCTTTTGCGCCTAAATTTATGTGCCCCCCCTCTCTTTTTTACCCTTCTTGTACCTGGATACTGCAGGGGAGAGCCTGGGGAGCGTCCTTCCAGTGGAGCTGTGAAGAGAAAATGGCGCTGGTGTGCTGAGGAAGAAGGCCCCGCCCCCTCAGCGGCGGGCTTCTGTCCCGCTTCTGTGTGAAAAAAATGGCGGGGTTTTTTACATATATACAGTGCCTGACTGTATATATGCATGTTATGCCAAAAAGGTACTTCAATTGCTGCCCATGGCGCCCCCCCCCCAGCGCCCTGCACCCTACAGTGACCGGAGTGTGAAAGTGTGCTGGGAGCAATGGCGCACAGCTGCGGTGCTGTGCGCTATCTTAAATGAAGACAGGAGTCTTCAGCCGCCGTTTTCGCCATCTTCAAGCTTCTGTTCTTCTGGCTCTGCGAGGGGGACGGCGGCGCGGCTCCGGGAACGGACGATCGAGGACATATGCCTGTGTTCAAACCCTCTGGAGCTAATGGTGTCCAGTAGCCTAAGAAGCGCAGCCTAGCTGTAGACAGGTAGGTTTGCTTCTCTCCCCTCAGTCCCTCGTAGCAGTGAGTCTGCTGCCAGCAGAAGCTCACTGAAAATAAAAAACCTAACAAATACTTTCTTTTACTAGCAGGCTCAGGAGAGCCCACTAGGAGCACCCAGCTCTGGCAGGGCACAGATTCTAACTGGAGGAGGAGGGGCATAGAGGGAGGAGCCAGTGCACACCAAATAGTACCTAATCTTTCTTTAGAGTGCCCATTCTCCGCGGAGCCCGTCTATTCCCCATGGTCCTTACGGAGTCCCCAGCATCCACTAGGACGTTAGAGAAATAGGGGGTACTTTTGTGTGGGTAGACCCCTTTCTTGTAAGACCACACCCCTTTTTGTGGCACGAATCCATGGGAGAAAAGGCACAAATTTATAGTTAGCAGGGAGGCACCAAACACCCTAGAACCGGCCCTGATCACAGTAATAGGCGGCTCACTGCCTCACTCAAAGCCAGTGTCTCCTGATATACTCCTTGCTACAGGCTTTTTTATACTCACAAGGGAGACCAATCCTGGGCCATTTTTTCAATCCCGGGTATCGGGATTGAAAAATGGTCAATCCTGGGATACATGGGATTGGCTTTTTTACTTTAAATCCGCCCGTCCCCGTCCAGCACTGCCTCTCCCCACCTTCGCGGCAGACAACGGACGGCTTTCCAGGCTCGGCGGCCGGTTATGGCCTGGTGAGTGATTGCGCAGCATGACCTCAGAGTTAGAGGTCACGTTGTGGCGTGCACAGAGAGAGCCGGGCAGCGTCTGAGCCTCCTGGGGCTGCTCAACGCTGATCCCTCAATCCCCGAGATTGGAGCTTCCAATTCCAGGATTGAATCCCGTACATTTTTGGGCCTAAATCCCGGGATCCCACTTATTCTGATCCCGGGATTGGCCACCCTAATATTCACCTACTGTACATCAAGACCTGGGGACAGAGCTCATGTAGGAAATCCCTACTAATATATAAAAATGAAACACTGTATGTTTGTTGCTCAATGACAGCCAAACCTTTGAATAAATTGATTTGACAATTGGCATAAACATAGTTTAGAGGTCAGGTTACAACATAGGATGTTTTCCCATAGCTCTTACTCACTTTCCCATTTTCTAGATACTGGTATAGCAACTCGAACGTGCATACCGACTCCAACTGTAGTACAGAAAGTATGTATCAGAGAGATAATAAGATCAAGTAAAAGTATCACTGAGATACTAAACTCAAGTAAAAAAAATATATACAAAACAAATACACAGTACACAGGTTTCAGGCAATGTGCTGCACAGCAGTAAGTAAGTCTGAACGTAAGAGTGGAGTTGCTGCACACAGTATAATACACAATGGCCCTCATTCCGAGTTGATCGGTCGCAAGGCGAATTTAGCAGAGTTACACACGCTAAGCCGCCGCCTACTGGGAGTGAATCTTAGCTTCTTAAAATTGCGACCGATGTATTCGCAATATTGCGATTACTAACTACTTAGCAGTTTCAGAGTAGCTCCAGACTTACTCTGCCTGTGCGATCAGTTCAGTGCTTGTCGTTCCTGGTTGACGTCACAAACACACCCAGCGTTCGCCCAGACACTCCCACCGTTTCTCCGGCCACTCCTGCGTTTTTTCCGGAAACGGTAGCGTTTTCAGCCACACGCCCCTGAAACGCCGTGTTTCCGCCCAGTAACACCCATTTCCTGTCAATCACATTACGATCGCCGGAGCGAAGAAAAAGCCGTGAGTAAAAATACTTTCTTCATAGTAAAGTTACTTGGCGCAGTCGCAGTGCGAACATTGCGCATGCGTACTAAGCGGATTTTCACTGCGATGCGATGAAAAATACCGAGCGAACAACTCGGAATGAGGGCCAATATGTGTAGCCAGGGCCGGTTCTACACCTTCTGGCGCCCAGTGCGAAAGTTTCCGCTGCCCCCCCGCGGCAAATCAGTTAATTCATGAAAAAATAAGAATTTACTTACCGATAATTCTATTTCTCATAGTCCGTAGTGGATGCTGGGGACTCCGTCAGGACCATGGGGGTAGCGGCTCCGCAGGAGACAGGGCACAAAAAGTAAGCTTTTAGGATCACATGGTGTGTACTGGCTCCTCCCCCTATGACCCTCCTCCAAGCCTCAGTTAGGTACTGTGCCCGGACGAGCGTACACAATAAGGAAGGATCTTGAATCCCGGGTAAGACTCATACCAGCCACACCAATCACACCGTACAACTTGTGATTTGAACCCAGTTAACAGTATGATAACAACGAAGAAGCCTCTGAAAAGATGGCTCACAACAATAATAACCCGATTTTTGTAACAATAACTATGTACAAGTATTGCAGACAATCCGCACTTGGGATGGGCGCCCAGCATCCACTACGGACTATGAGAAATAGAATTATCGGTAAGTAAATTCTTATTTTCTCTAACGTCCTAGTGGATGCTGGGGACTCCGTCAGGACCATGGGGATTATACCAAAGCTCCCAAACGGGCGGGAGAGTGCGGATGACTCTGCAGCACCGAATGAGAGAACTCCAGGTCCTCCTTAGCCAGAGTATCAAATTTGTAAAATTTTACAAACGTGTTCTCCCCTGACCACGTAGCTGCTCGGCAAAGTTGTAATGCCGAGACCCCTCGGGCAGCCGCCCAAGATGAGCCCACCTTCCTTGTGGAGTGGGCATTTACAGATTTAGGCTGTGGCAGGCCTGCCACAGAATGTGCAAGTTGGATTGTGCTACAGATCCAACGAGCAATCGTCTGCTTAGACGCAGGAGCACCCATCTTGTTGGGTGCATACAGGATAAACAGCGAGTCAGATTTTCTGACTCCAGCCGTCCTTGAAATATATATTTTCAATGCTCTGACAACGTCCAGCAACTTGGAGTCCTTCAAGTCGCTAGTAGCCGCAGGCACCACAATAGGCTGGTTCAAGTGAAAAGCCGAAACCACCTTAGGCAGAAACTGAGGACGCGTCCGCAGTTCTGCCCTGTCCGAATGGAAAATCAGATATGGGCTTTTGTACGATAAAGCCGCCAACTCTGATACTCTCCTGGCTGAAGCCAGGGCCAGTAGCATGGTTACTTTCCATGTAAGATACTTCAAATCTACCGATTTGAGCGGCTCAAACCAATGGGATTTGAGAAAATCCAAAACTACGTTGAGATCCCACGGTGCCACTGGAGGCACAATCGGGGGCTGTATATGTAGTACACCTTTGACAAAGGTTTGTACTTCAGGCACTGAAGCCAATTCTTTCTGGAAGAAAATCGATAAGGCCGAAATTTGAACCTTAATAGACCCCAATTTGAGGCCCATAGACAATCCTGCCTGCAGGAAATGTAGGAATCGACCCAATTGAAATTCCTCCATTGGGGCCTTCTTGGCCTCACACCACGCAACATATTTTCTCCAAATGCGGTGATAATGTTGTGCGGTCACTTCCTTCCTGGCTTTAATCAAGGTAGGAATAACTTCCTCTGGAATGCCCTTTTCTTTTAGAATCCGGCGTTCAACCGCCATGCCGTCAAACGCAGTCGCGGTAAGTCTTGGAACATACAAGGTCCCTGCTGAAGCAGATCCCTTCTTAACGGTAGAGGCCACGGCTCTTCCGTGAGCATCTCTTGAAGTTCCGGGTACCAAGTCCTTCTCAGCCAATCCGGAGCCACGAGTATTGTTCTTACTCCCCGTAGCCGTATAATTCTCAGTACCTTTGGTATGAGAGGCAGAGGAGGAAACACATACACGGACTGGTACACCCACGGTGTTACCAGAGCGTCCACAGCTATTGCCTGAGGGTCTCTTGACCTGGCGCAATATCTGTCCAGTTTCTTGTTGAGGCGGGACGCCATCATGTCCACCTTTGGTTTTTCCCAACGGTTCACAATCATGTGGAAGACTTCTGGATGAGGTCGTGTCTGCTGAGGAAGTCTGCTTCCCAGTTGTCCACTCCCGGAATGAACACTGCTGACAGTGCTATGACATGATTTTCCGCCCAGCGAAGAATCCTTGCAGCTTCTGTCATTGCTCTTCTGCTTCTCGTGCCGCCCTGTCTGTTTACGTGGGCGACTGCCGTGATGTTGTCCGACTGGATCAACACCGGCTGACCCTGAAGCAGCGGTTTTGCCAGGCTTAGAGCATTGTAAATCGCTCTTAGCTCCAGTATATTTATGTGAAGAGACGTCTCCAGGTTTGACCACACGCCCTGGAAGTTTCTTCCCTGTGTGACTGCTCCCCAGCCTCGTAGGCTGGCATCCGTAGTCACCAGGACCCAGTCCTGTATGCCGAATCTGCGGCCCTCTAACAGATGGGCACTCTGCAACCACCACAGAAGAGACACCCTTGTTCTTGGTGACAGTGTTATCCGCTGATGCATGTGCAGATGCGATCCGGACCATTTGTCCAGCAGATCCCACTGAAATATTCGTGCGTGGAATCTGCGGAATGGAATTGCTTCGTAAGAAGCCACCATCTTTCCCAGGACTCTTGTGCATTGATGTACTGACACATTTCCTGGTTTTAGGAGGTTCCTGACAAGTTCGGATAACTCCCTTGCTTTCTCCTCCGGGAGAAACACCTTTTTCTGAACAGTGTCCAGAATCATTCCCAGGAACAGCAGACGTGTCGTCGGGGTCAATTGAGATTTTGGAAGATTCAGAATCCACCCGTGTTGTTGAAGCACTACTTGGGTTAGTGCTACTCCGACTTCCAGCTGTTCTCTGGACCTTGCCCTTATCAGGAGATCGTCCAAGTAAGGGATAATTAATACGCCTTTTCTTCGTAGAAGAACCATCATTTCGGCCATTACCTTGGTAAAGACCCGAGGTGCCGTGGACAAACCAAACGGCAGCGTTTGAAACTGATAATGACAGTTTTGTATCACGAACCTGAGATACCCTTGGTGTGAAGGGTAAATTGGGACATGCAGATAAGCATCTTTTATGTCCAGGGACACCATGAAGTCCCCTTCTTCCAGATTCGCTATCACTGCTCTGAGTGACTCCATCTTGAACTTGAATTTCTGTATGTACAGGTTCAAGGATTTCAGATTTAGAATAGGTCTTACCGAACCGTCCGGCTTCGGTACCACAAATAGTGTGGAATAATACCCCTTTCCCTGTTGTAGGAGGGGTACCTTGACTATCACCTGCTGAGAATACAGCTTGTGAATGGCTTCCAATACCGTCGCCCTTTCTGAGGGAGACGTTGGTAAAGCAGACTTTAGGAACCGGCGAGGGGGAGACTTTTCGAATTCCAACTTGTAACCCTGAGATACTACCTGCAGGATCCAAGGGTCCACCTGTGAGCGCGCCCACTGTGTGCTGAAAATCTTTAGTCGACCCCCCACCGCCCCTGAGTCCGCTTGCACAGCCCCAGCATCATGCTGAGGGCTTTGTAGAAGCCGGGGAGGGCTTCTGTTCGTGGGAAGTAGTTGCTTGCTGCACCCTCTTACCCCTTCCTTTGCCTCTGGGCAAATATGACTGTCCTTTTGCCCGCTTGTTCTTATAGGAACGAAAGGACTGCGGCTGAAAAGACGGTGTCTTTTTCTGTTGGGAGGTGACCTGAGGTAAAAAAGTGGATTTTCCGGCTGTTGCCGTGGCCACCAGATCCGATAGACCGACCCCAAATAATTCCTCTCCTTTATACGGCAATACTTCCATATGCCGTTTGGAATCCGCATCACCTGACCACTGTCGCGTCCATAAACTTCTTCTGGCAGATATGGACATCGCACTTACTCTCGATGCCAGAGTGCAAATATCCCTCTGAGCATCTCGCATATAAAGAAAAGCATCCTTTAATTGCTCTATAGTCAATAAAATACTGTCCCTATCCAGGGTATCAATATTTTCAGTCAGGGAATCCGACCACACCACCCCAGCACTGCACATCCAGGCTGAGGCTATTGCTGGTCGCAGTATAACACCAGTATGTGTGTATATACTCTTCAGGGTAGTTTCCAGCCTCCTATCAGCTGGATCCTTGAGGGCGGCCGTATCAGGAGACGGTAACGCCACTTGTTTTGATAAGCGTGTGAGCGCCTTATCCACCCTAGGGGGTGTTTCCCAGCGCGCCCTAACCTCTGGCGGGAAAGGGTATAATGCCAATAACTTCTTTGAAATTAGCAGTTTTCTATCGGGGTTAACCCACGCTTCATCACACACGTCATTCAATTCCTCTGATTCTGGAAAAGCTACAGGTAGTTTTTTCACACCCCACATAATACCCCCCTTTGAGGTACCTGCAGTATCAGAGATATGCAAAGCCTCCTTCATTGCCGTGATCATATAACGTGTGGCCCTATTGGAAAATACGTTTCTTTCTTCACCGTCGACACTAGATTCATCTGTGTCGGTACCTGTGTCGACTGACTGAGGTAAGGGACGTTTTACAACCCCTGACAGTGCCTGAGACGCCTGGACAGGTACTAACTGGTTTTCCGGCCGTCTCATGTCGTCAACTGACTTTTGCAGCGTGCTAACATTATCACGTAATTCCATAATTAAAGCCATCCATTCCGGTGTCGACTCCCTAGGGGGTGACATCACCATTACCGGCAATTGCTCCGCCTCCACACCAACATCGTCCTCATACATGTCGACACACACGTACCGACACACAGCAGACACACAGGGAATGCTCTTATCGAAGACAGGACCCCACTAGCCCTTTGGGGAGACAGAGGGAGAGTTTGCCAGCACACACCAAAGCGCTATAAAAATGTATATAAACAACCCTAAAAGGTGTTGTTTCTGTTATTTGCGCTTAATATATAAAAATATCGCCAAAATATGCCCCCCTTCTCTGTTTTACCCTGTTTCTGTAGTGCAGTGCAGGGGAGAGTCCTGGGAGCCTTCCTCACAGCGGAGCTGAGCAGGAAAATGGCGCTGTGTGCTGAGGAGAATAGGCCCCGCCCCCTAAAATGGCGGGCTCTTCTCCCGGAGTTTGCGATATATGGCAGGGGTTAAATACATCCATATAGCATCAAGGGCTATATGTGATGTATTTTAGCCATAGAAAAAATAAGAATTTACTTACCGATAATTCTATTTCTCGGAGTCCGTAGTGGATGCTGGGGTTCCTGAAAGGACCATGGGGAATAGCAGCTCCGCAGGAGACAGGGCACAAAAAGTAAAGCTTTAGGATCAGGTGGTGTGCACTGGCTCCTCCCCCCATGACCCTCCTCCAAGCCTCAGTTAGGTACTGTGCCCGGACGAGCGTACACAATAAGGAAGGATTTATGAATCCCGGGTAAGACTCATACCAGCCACACCAATCACACTGTACAACCTGTGATCTGAACCCAGTTAACAGTATGATAACAGCGGAGCCTCTGAAAAGATGGCTCACAACAATAATAACCCGATTTTTGTAACTATGTACAAGTAATGCAGATAATCCGCACTTGGGATGGGCGCCCAGCATCCACTACGGACTTCGAGAAATAGAATTATCGGTAAGTAAATTCTTATTTTCTCTATCGTCCTAGTGGATGCTGGGGTTCCTGAAAGGACCATGGGGATTATACCAAAGCTCCCAAACGGGCGGGAGAGTGCGGATGACTCTGCAGCACCGAATGAGAGAACTCCAGGTCCTCCTTAGCCAGGGTATCAAATTTGTAGGATTTTACAAACGTGTTTGCCCCTGACTAAATAGCCGCTCGGCAAAGTTGTAAAGCCGAGACCCCTCGGGCAGCCGCCCAAGATGAGCCCACCTTCCTTGTGGAATGGGCATTTACATATTTTGGCTGTGGCAGGCCTGCCACAGAATGTGCAAGCTGAATTGTATTACACATCCAACTAGCAAAAGTCTGCTTAAAAGCAAGAGCACCCAGTTTGTTGGGTGCATACAGGATAACAGCAAGTCAGTTTTCCTGACTCCAGCCGTCCTGGAACCTATATTTTCCAGGGCCCTGACCACATCTAGCAACTTGGAGTCCTCCAAGTCCCTAGTAGGCGCAAGACACCACAATAAGCTGGTTCAGGTGAAACACTGACACCACCTTAGGGAGAGAACTGGGGACGAGTCCGCAGCTCTGCCCTGTCCGAATGGACAAACAGATATGGGCTTTTTTGAGAAAAAAACCACCAATTTTGACACTCGCCTGGTCCAGGCCAGGTCCAAGAGCATGTTCACTTTTCATGTGAGATGCTTCAAATCCACAGATTTGACTGGTTTTAAACCAATGTGTTTTGAGGAATCCCAGAACTACGTTGAGATCCCACAGTGCCACTGGAGGCACAAAAGGGGGTTGTATATGCAATACTCCCTTGACAAACTTCTGGACTTCAGGAACTGAAGCCAATTCTTTCTGGAAGAAAAATCGACAGGGCCGAAATTTGAACCTTAATGGACACCAATTTGAGGCCCATAGACACTCCTGTTTGCAAGAAATGCAGGATTCGACCGAGTTGAAATTTCTTCGTGGGGCCTTCCTGGCCTCACACCACGCAACATATTTTCGCCACATGTGGTGATAATGTTGTGCGGTCACCTCCTTTCTGGCTTTGACCAGGGTAGGAATGACCTCTTCCTGAATGCCTTTTCCCTTAGGATCCGGCGTTCCACCGCCATGCCGTCAAACGCAGCTGCGGTAAGTCTTGGAACAGACATGGTACTTGCTGAAACAAGTCCCTTCTTAGCGGCAGAGGCCATAAGTCCTCTGTGAGCATCTCTTGAAGTTCCGGGTACCAAGTCCTTCTTGGCCAATCCGGAGCCATGAGTATAGTTCTTTCTCCTCTACGTCTTATAATTCTCAGTACCTTAGGTATGAAAAGCAGAGGATGGAACACATACCCGACTGGTACACCCACGGTGTTACCAGAACGTCCACAGCTATTGCCTGAGGGTCTCTTAACCTGGCGCAATACCTGTCCCGTTTTTTGTTCAGACAGGACGCCATCATGTCCACCTTTGGTAATTCCCAACGGTTTACAATTATGTGGAAAACTTCCCCATGAAGTTCCCACTCTGCCGGGTGGAGGTCGTGCCTACTGAGGAAGTCTGCTTCCCAGTTTCCATTCCCGGAATGAAACACTGCTGACAGTGCTATCACATGATTTTCCGCCCAGCGAAAAGTCCTTGCAGTTTTTGCCACTGCCCTCCTGCTTCTTGTGCCGCCCTGTCTATTTACGTGGGCGACTGCCGTGATGTTTTATCCCACTGGATCAATACCGGCTGACCTTGAAGCAGAGGTCTTGCTAAGCTTAGAGCATTATAAATTTACCCTTAGCTATATTTATGTGGAGAAAAATCTCCAGACTTGATCACACTCCCTGGAAATTTTTTCCTTGTGTGACTGCTCCCCAGCCTCTCGGGCTGGCCTCCGTGGTCACCAACATCCAAAACTGAATGCCGAATCTGCGGCCCTCTAGAAGATGAGCACTCTGTAACCACCACAGGAGAGACACCCTTGTCCTTGGATATAGGGTTATCCGCTGATGCATCTGAAGATGCGATCCGGACCATTTGTCCAGCAGATCCCACTGAAAAGTTCTTGCATGAAATCTGCCGACTGGAATTGCTTCGAAGGAAGTCACCATTTTTTTTACCATGGCCCTTGTGCAATGATGCACTGATTTTAGGAGGTTCCTGACTAGCTCGGATAACTCCCTGGCTTTCTCTTCCGGGAGAAACACCTTTTTCTGGACTGTGTCCAGAATCATCCCTAAGCACAGGAGACTTGTTGTCGGGATCAGCTGCGATTTTGGAATATTTAGAATCCACCCTTGCTGTTGTAACAGTATCCGAGATAGTGCTACTCCGACCTCCAACTGTTCCCTGGACTTTGCCCTTATCAGGAGATCGTCCAAGTAAGGGATAATTAAGACGCCTTTTCTTCGAAGAAGAACCATCATTTCGGCCATTACCATGGTAAAGACCCGGGGTGCCGTAGACAATCCAAACGGCAGCGTCTGAAACTGATAATGACAGTTCTGTACCATGAACCTGAGGTACCCTTAGTGATAAGGGCAAATTTGGGACATGGAGGTAAGCATCCCTGATGTCTCGGGACACCAGATAGTCCCCTTCTTCCCGGTTCGTTATCACTGCTCTGAGTGACTCCATCTTGATTTGAACCTTTGTAAGTGTTCAAATTTTTTTAGATTTAGAATAGGTCTCACCTAGCCTTCTGGCTTCAGTACCACAATATAGTGTGGAATAATACCCCCTTTTCTTGTTGTAGGAGGGGTAATTTAATTATCACCTGCTGGGAATACAGCTCGTGAATTTTTTTTTTTTTTTTCCCATACTGCCTCCTTGTCGGAGGGAGACCTTGGTAAAGCAGACTTCAGGAGCCTGCGCAGGGGAAACGTCTCGACATTCCAAACTGTACCCCTGGGATACTACTTGTAGGATCCAGGGGTCCTGTACGGTCTCAGCGTCATGCTGAGAGCTTGTCAGAAGCGGTGGAACGCTTCTGTTCCTGGGAATGGGCTGCCTGCTGCAGTCTTCTTCCCTTTCCTCTATCCCTGGGCAGATATGACTCTTATAGGGACGAAAGGACTGAAGCTGAAAAGACGGTGTCTTTTTCTGCAGAGATGTGACTTAGGGTAAAAACGGTGGATTTTCCAGCAGTTGCCGTGGCCACCAGGTCCGATGGACCGACCCCAAATAACTCCTCTTCCTTTATACGGCAATACACCTTTGTGCCGTTTGGAATCTGCATCACCTGACCACTGTCGTGTCCATAAACATCTTCTGGCAGATATGGACATCGCACTTACTCTTGATGCCAGAGTGCAAATATCCCTCTGTGCATCTCGCATATATAGAAATACATCCTTTAAATGCTCTATAGTCAATAAAATACTGTCCCTGTCAAGGGTATCAATATTTTTAGTCAGGGAATCCGACCAAGCCACCCCAGCTCTGCACATCCAGGCTGAGGCGATCGCTGGTCGCAGTATAACACCAGTATGTGTGTATATACTTTTTATGATATTTTTCCAGCCTCCTGTCAGCTGGCTTCTTGAGGACGGCCCTATCTATAGACGGTACCGCCACTTGTTCTGATAAGCGTGTGAGCGCCTTATCCACCCTAAGGGGTGTTTCCCAACGCGCCCTAACTTCTGGCGGGAAAGGGTATACCGCCCATATTTTCTATCGGGGGGAACCCACGCATCATCACACACTTCATTTAATTTATCTGATTCAGGAAAAACTACGGTAGTTTTTTCACATCCCACATAATACCCTCTTTTGTGGTACTTGTAGTATCAGAAATATGTAACACCTCCTTCATTGCCCTTAACGTGTGGCCCTAATAAGGAATACGTTTGTTTATTCACCGTCGACACTGGATTCAGTGTCCCTGTCTGTGTCTGTGTCGACCGACTAAAGTAAACGGGCGTTTTAAAACCCCTGACGGTGTTTTTGAGACGTCTGGACCGGTACTAATTGTTTGTCGGCCGTCTCATGTCGTCAACCGACCTTGGCGCGTGTTGACATTATCACGTAATTCCCTAAATAAGCCATCCATTCCGGTGTCGACTCCCTAGAGAGTGACATCACCATTACAGGCAATTGCTCCGCCTCCTCACCAACATCGTCCTCATACATGTCGACACACACGTACCGACACACAGCACACACACAGGGAATGCTCTGATAGAGGACAGGACCTACTAGCCCTTTGGAGAGACAGAGGGAGAGTTTGCCAGCACACACCAAAAACGCTATAATTATATAGGGACAACCTTATATAAGTGTTTTCCCTTATAGCATCTTTTTTAGATATTTCTAACGCCAAATTAGTGCCCCCCCTCTCTGTTTTAACCCTGTTTCTGTAGTGCAGTGCAGGGGAGAGCCTGGGAGCCTTCCCTCCAGCCTTTCTGTGAGGGAAAATGGCGCTGTGTGCTGAGGAGATAGGCCCCGCCCCTTTTTCGGCGGCCTCGTCTCCCGCTCTTAACGGATTCTGGCAGGGGTTAAATATCTCCATATAGCCCCCGGAGGCTATATGTGAGGTATTTTTAGCCAAAAAAGGTTTTCATTTGCCTCCCAGGGCGCCCCCCTCCCAGCGCCCTGCACCCTCAGTGACTGCCGTGTGAAGTGTGCTGAGAGGAAAATGGCGCACAGCTGCAGTGCTGTGCGCTACCTTAAGAAGACTGAGGAGTCTTCTGCCGCCGATTCTGGACCTCTTCTCGTTTCAGCATCTGCAAGGGGGCCGGCGGCGAGGCTCCGGTGACCATCCAGGCTGTACCTGTGATCGTCCCTCTGGAGCTAATGTCCAGTAGCCAAGAAGCCAATCCATCCTGCACGCAGGTGAGTTCACTTCTTCTCCCCTAAGTCCCTCGTTGCAGTGATCCTGTTGCCAGCAGGAATCACTGTAAAATAAAAAACCTAAGCTAAACTTTTCTAAGCAGCTCTTTAGGAGAGCCACCTAGATTGCACCCTTCTCGGCCGGGCACAAAAATCTAACTGAGGCTTGGAGGAGGGTCATGGGGGGAGGAGCCAGTGCACACCACCTGATCCTAAAGCTTTACTTTTTGTGCCCTGTCTCCTGCGGAGCCGCTATTCCCCATGGTCCTTTCAGGAACCCCAGCATCCACTAGGACGATAGAGAAAGGTATTATACATTGCTGCCCAGGGCGCCCCCCCCAGCGCCCTGCACCCTCAGTGACCGCTGGTGTGAAGTGTGCCGACAACAATGGCGCACAGCTGCAGTGCTGTGCGCTACCTTATGAAGACTGAAAGTCTTCTGCCGCCTGTTTCCGGACCTCTGGACCTCTTCAACTTCGGCATCTGCAAGGGGGGTCGGCGGCACGGCTCCGGGACCGGACTCCATGGCTGGGCCTGTGTTCGATCCCTCTGGAGCTAATGGTGTCCAGTAGCCTAAGAAGCAAATCCATCCTGCACGCAGGTGAGTTCACTTCTCTCCCCTAAGTCCCTCGTAGCAGTGAGCCTGTTGCCAGCAGGACTCACTGAAAATAAGAAACCTAAAAAACTTTTTCTAAGCAGCTCTTTATGAGAGCCACCTAGATTGCACCCTGCTCGGACGGGCACAAAAACCTAACTGAGGCTTGGAGGAGGGTCATAGGGGGAGGAGCCAGTACACACCATGTGATCCTAAAAGCTTACTTTTTGTGCCCTGTCTCCTGCGGAGCCGCTACCCCCATGGTCCTGACGGAGTCCCCAGCATCCACTAGGACGTTAGAGAAATAGGGGTGTGGCTTCATAGGGGAGGGTCGTGTAGTTGTGCCCCGCAGTTGATTTGCCCCAGTAGATTTGCCCCCTGTAGCTGTGCCCCCAGTAGTTGTGCCCCCAGCAGCTGTGACCCCAGTTAATTTGCCCCCAGTTGCTGTGCCCCCTGTAGCTGTACCCTTTGTAGCAGTGCCCCCTGTAGTAGTGCCCCCAGTAGCTGTGCCCCTTGTAGCTGTCCCCCCAGTTGATTTGCCCCCAGTAGCTGTTCCCCCTGTAGCAGTGCCCCCAGTATGTGCCCCCTGTAGTTGTGCACCCTGTAGATCTGCCACCAGTAGCTGTGCCCCCTGTATGTGCCCCCTGTAGTAGTGCCCCCAGTAGTAGTCCCCACAGTATGTGCCCCCTGTAGTGGCGCTGCTTTGAAACCCTAAAAAAAAAAAAACAATACTTACCAGCCTCGATCCTGCTTCTGGACCGCTGCTGCAGCTGCTGCTGCTGCCTCCGGGCGCCGGCTCCTCTCTATGGGAGAGACGTCATGACGCCTCTCCCATAGCAGCACCGCACTGACACTATGGATCAATTTTGACCTCTGGTGTCAGTCACCTCTGGCGTCAGCGACGCTGGCTGCAGCGGGCGCACACTGCGCTCGCTGCAGCTGGGGGGCGGGAGCGGTGATGATTAGTAGCGGCTCTTGCCATGGCGGCGCCCCGGGTAGCGGCGCCCCGGGCAAAAAGCCTGCTTGCCCGTGGCAAGAGCCAGTACTGTGTGTAGCTTATAGTATATCAGCATCTTTAGTTAGAATATGTAGGAGTCTGCTACAATAAACATGTCACATCTGCTGATGCTGTTAAATATAGTCTGTAGCCATAAATTAACATAAATTAATGTCCGACACTGCTATTCATAACAGCTGCCAGACCTCACAATGCAGATAACTTGGAAATGGCTCCAAATTACAAGGAAATCCTTAGGAGATGTTGGGATCTGTTTAAGAAAAACAGTTGACACAGTCCTGGTACTTTGAACTCCTTTAGTATTGCTGCCTGGCAGATTACCTGCAGCCGGGGCCGGTTCTGGGGCTTTGCGCGCCCCGGGCGGCAATGGGCGGCAGTGGTCATTTACGCCCCCTGTACAGACTACTGTAGCGCTCTGAAATGTGCCCCCCGCTGCCCCTGGCCGCTGTTTCCCTTCACAGCGGGCAGCGGCAGCGGGCAGCGGGGGGCACAGCAGCAGCGGATCTTGCCCTGGTGCGGCGCCCTACGGATGGCGGCGCCCCCGGCAAAAGTCCTGCTTGCCCGTGGCAAGATCCGCTACTGCCTGCAGCTGCAAGCAACAATATTCTTCCATCCAGGCTCGCTGTTCACATTCACTTTGGGAGGTACAGGTGTACCAGCTCCAATGCACATGCATCCGCACCATCCAATCCATCCGCACAGAGCACATAATGAGAAGATCTGCAGTGCAGACAGTCGTGCGGCCATTCACACGCCAGTGTGCAGTGATGGCGCATGCCAATTTAGCCACAGCCCTTTTAACTTTGTTCAAATCTTCACAGAAAGAAGGTGAACTTCATTACTATTGTTTTTTTTCTCTTCAGAATATTACTTTAAACATCACGTACAAAATCACCTTTTAATTTCATTCTAATGACGTTTGGTCACAAACTTCCCTGGGCATCGCCATGTACTACAGCTAGTGAAGAATAATAATGAAAAGATTTTCCCTAATAATTCATGGGCTATTCCCAGTACGGGTGTGGTATGGTATGCCGGCGGTCGGGCTCCCGGCGTCCAGCATACCGGCGCCGGGAGCCCGACTGCCGGCTTACCGACAGTGTGGTGAGCGCAAATGAGCCCCTTGCGGGCTCGCTGCACTCGCCACGCTGCGGGCACGGTGGCGCGCTACGCGCGCCACGCTATTTTATTCTCTCTAAGGGGGTCATGGACCCCCACGAGGGAGAATAAGTGTCGGTATGCCGGCTGTCAGGATTCCGGCGCCGGTATACTGTGCTCCAGGATCCCGTCAGCCAGCATACTGAAGACCACCCCCCAGTACATATACCAGTGGCAAACGCAGGATTTTGAGAGGGGGGTTTCCAAATGCAATCCACAGTCTCCCACTCTATGGAACATGGAATACAGTATTAATATTATCCCTATAGTATAGGCTGTATCAAACATATTTAAATAATATAAATAAGTGGTCAGGAAAAGGTTAAACATACTATAAAAAATAAAGACACAAATATAATAGAAACAGTACTGCCCTTTCTAAGTACACATTCTCCCACCACATGGTAAGGCCCCTGTCTCTTCCTGGTAGCTACACTCTGGTCCAGTTTACTGATTCAGGACTCACATGCAGCAAACTTGGTAGAAGAAGCTGCTACCACTGGGCATGTGTAGCAGCTCTGCTCTGTCCCTTAAACTGCATGATGTGGCAGCTCTGTAATCATATTATATACCATTGCTATTGCCATAATTTGAGCCACTTGCCAAGAGGAGGGGGGTTTCTGCCCCCCCCCCCCCTGCGTTTGCCTATGTATACAGTAGCTTACAAAAACATGTGCATTCTTATCCTTGACTTCATGACTTTTTACTTCATATTCAGTAATAGGGAAGACACTGACTTCTCATTATACAATCAAGCACTAGTGTTTTTTCTGTACACTATTCAAGTATTGTTTATATTTTATTTAAGCGATTAATAGTCTGCTACTGAATGAGTAATAACTATCACCCATGACTACTGTGACAAGAACACTGGGATAGTGTTTGAGGGCAGGTATGTTTGTCCCAGGTTCTTGTCTTACATGTTTTAGAAAATGAAAACTTCTAGGAAAATGCTTTTGTTTTGTTAGAACCTTTTCAGTTTGCTGGAAAAGCTGGATAAGGGCCCTGAGAGAGAGATAAGGCGAGTTCCAGACATTGGGCCCAGTTTGGATCTTTGGCCTCACAGAGGGCTAATCAGGGCTTTCAGCTGTGCAAGAGCCTTATAGGGCTTCTAGCCTGATGAATGTGTGCAGACTGCCTGGGAAGACTGCAGGATCTCTGTGAGAGAAACACGCTTCCTGATACAAGTGAGCTATACAGTGTTTACTGGAGAACTCTGTGTTTTTTGTTTAGTGATAGTTAGGAACATCTTGTGTTTAGTTAGTGCCGGACAGGCAAGGTATTTTCTTTTGGTGTTTGTTTTATTTTCTGTATAATAAAACTGGCTGAGGCCAGTTGTACCAGAAACTGGACTTGTGTGGTTCCTCAGCTGCTGCGTGCTGCCATTTACCCCATTTACAGTGTTACAACTTGGTGGAGAATGCGAGCATGCCGTTCTGCGCATAAGTGAAAGCAGCAGCTTTGTGAGGCCTGCAGAAAATGGTGGTTTATGCAGATACAGCCCAGTGTGAAGTTACTGAGACTCGCCCTGAGGATTTGATATATGTCCTGGGTGAAAGCAGCTACAAAGCCGCCTGAAAAGTCTGGACATGGAGGAACTGCTCAAAGCCTTGCTGCAAGCTACAGCGGCTCAGCAGGAGGCCAACAGACAGCAGCAGGTGGCAATGGAGGAAAATGGGAGACTACAGCAGGAGGCCAACAGACAGCAGCAGGTGGCAATGGAGGAAAATAGGAGACAGCAGCAGGTGGCTATTGACGAACTTTACAGTCAACAGCGTCAGGATAGAGAGGCCTTAACAGAAGTGGTGCAGAGCCTTGCAGCCCGGATTGGAGATGTGGCCGTCAGTGCTCCGACCAGCTCTAGTTCTATACGGGCCAGTCACTTCCTGTAGAAAATGACAGAGGCTGATGATGTGGAGGCCTACCTGACCACGTTTGAAAGGACTGCCAAGCGTGAGAACTGGCCGAAAGCACAGTGGGCCAGTCTGCTGGCACCTTTTCTGTCAGGTGAGCCCCAAAAAGCGTACTTTGATTTAAGCCCTGTTGAGGCTTGGGACTATGATAAACTAAAGACTGAGATCCTGACCCGCCTGGGAGTCACGCTGTCAGTACGAGCACAACGGGTGCACCGTTGGGTGTACGCCATGGAGAAGCCTCCTCGCTCCCAGATGCACGACCTAATTCATCTAACAAAAAAATGGTTACAGCCAGAGACATTAACTGGTCTCCAGATGGTTGAAAGAGTTGTCATGGACCGCTACTTGAGATCTTTGCCCATGGTCCTGTGCAAGTGGGTGAGCCATGGAAACCCGGGTACTGCTGACCAATTAGTGGACATGGTAGAGAGGTATTTTGCAGCAGAGGAACTACTGATGACCACCAAGGTACCCATAGATCCTCGACAGCGCCCTTCAGTAAAGACTGGTAAGACTGTTCTGTGGGAAAACGTTGCTGGGCGGTTAAGAGAACGCAAGGCTGGAGAGACTGTAAACACTGGCCCTGGAGACAGGCCAATGGGGCTAGAACGGTCTATGCTGCCCAAACGGGTTGATAATCGTGTGGTTTTAGGTGTGGTATGCCAGGTCACGTTATTGCCAATTGCCCAGTCACGCAAGAACCCATGCAATGTGATGCTGCCTTTGAATGTCGCAGAATGTCTTTCTTTGCTAGGTTAGCCTGTACTGTGGTACCTTCACCTGAGCTGGAAAAACAAATGTGTGATGTGTTCTTAGAGGGTAACCTGGTAGAGGCCTTGCTAGATTCAGGAAGTTTAGTTACCCTCGTGAAAGCTGGGTTAGTGAACCCCTTAAAGGTCCAGCAAATACCTATTGGGGTAACTTGCATACATGGGGATACCCAACATTATATCACTGCTGAAGTGAATATAGAAACTTGTTGTGGGTCAGCAATTGTTAAAGTAGGACTGGTCCCCACCTTGGTGCATGAGGCCATAATAGGGAGGGATTTTCCTCATTTTTGGAAACTGTGGGAATCACGGTTATCAACAGATGTGAGAAGTAAAGAGCCAGTTGATAATACCGGTGATTTTATGGATGTACATGTGTCTTCGGAACTTTCTGACCTTTTGCCTTTTGCTAGTTTGGCTGGGGAAGTGACAGATGGGGAGTCCAGTGAGGACCCTCTTGCTGGGAACAGAGACATAGTAGTTAGAACTGAAAGCGTGCCTGACCTGGAGGTAAAGAAGGATCTGTTTGCGTCTGAACAGTTAAAGGATCCTACCTTAATAAAGGCTAGAGAGAATGTTAAGATTGTTAATGGGGAACCTGTGGTACCAGGTGACAGGGTTACGTATCCCCACATGGCCATCTGTAATGAGCTCTTGTACCACATTGTTAAAAGGGGTGAGGATGTGGTGGAACAGCTGGTAGTTCCCCAGCCTTATTGGAGAACGGTACTAGATTTAGCTCATAGTCACGTTACAGCAGGACATTTAGGGGCAGAAAAAACCACTGAGAGTTTTACAAATGTTTTTTTGGCCAGGGGTTTATAAAGAAGTGTCTGAATATTGTTCTTCCTGTCCTGAATGCCAGTATCATGCCCCTAGACCCCATTTCAGGAGCCCACTAGTTCCCATGCCTATTATAGAGGTCCCGTTTGACCGAATAGCCATGGATCTCGTGGGGCCCTTGTTAAAGTCTGCTTGGGGCCATCAGTATATCCTGGTAATTATGGACTATGCCACTCGATATCCTGAGGCTGTCCCTTTACGCACTATCACAACCAAGGCGATAGCTAGAGAGCTGGTGCAGGTTTTTAGTAGAGTGGGAATACCAAAAGAAATTTTGACTGACCAAGGTACTCCATTTATGTCAAGGATCATGAAAGAATTGTGCAAATTATTTAAGGTCACTCACCTCAGTACGTCCATCTACCATCCCCAAACTGACGGGTTGGTGGAAAGGTTTTATAAAACATTAAAAAGTATGTTAAAAAAGGTTGTTGAGAGAGATGGGAAAAACTGGGATTGTTTGTTGCCCTACTTGTTAATGGCCATCAGAAAAGTTCCTCAGTCCTCTACGGTGTTTTCTCCATTTGATTTGTTGTATGGTAGACACCCCAGAGGGCTGTTGGACATTGCCAAAGAGACGTGGGAAGGACAGCCCACTCCTTATAGAAGCGTTATTGAACATGTAACACAAATGCAGGATAGGATTGCAGCCGTGGTACCTATTGTCAGAGAGCACATGGAACAGGCCCAAAGTGCTCAACAGAGGGTATATAACCGGAGTGCCAAGATACGGGAATTTGCTCCTGGAGATAGAGTTCTTGTTTTGGTACCCACTGTGGAAAGCAAATTCCTAGCTAAATGACAGGGTCCATTTGAGATTATGGAAAAAGTGAATGAGGTTAATTACAAAGTATACCAGCCGGGAAAGAGAAAACCCGAACAAATCTACCATGTTAACTTAATCAAACCCTGGAAAGATAGGTTGTCTCTGTCAGTGGAGCCTTGCCCTTCGGTGTCTTCACCTTGGTTGCTTCCCGCAGTAAAGGTGACAGAGACATTATCAGCTGATCAGAACAATCAGGTTAAAGAATTTCTCATCCAAAATAGGGAGATATTTTCAGAGCTGCCTGGCCGAACGGCCATAATAAAACATGACATTGTCACAGAACTAGGGGTCAGGGTCCATTTAAAGCCATATAGGATTCCTGAAGCTCAGCGAAAAGCTGTTTCTAAAGAAGTTAAAACCATGTTAGAACTTGGAGTCATAGAGGAATCTAACAGTGAGTGGTCCAGTCCCATAGTTCTCATCCCGAAGCCCGACGGTAGCATACGCTTCTGTAATGATTTTCGTAAGTTAAATGAGGTGTCCAAGTTTGACGCATACCCCATGCCCCGTATGGATGAGCTTATAGAAAGGCTGGGAACAGCCAGGTTTCTCACCATGTTGGACGTGACCAAAGGTTACTGGCAAATACCTTTATCTGATAGCGCAAAAGAAAAAACAGCCTTTTCGGTTCCGGAGGGGCTGTACCAGTATAAGATGTTACCCTTTGGGTTGCATGGGGCTCCAGCAACCTTTCAACGGGCGATGGATAAAATTTTGAGGCCCCATAGAAAATATGCAGCTGCCTATTTGGATGATGTGGTAATTCACAGTACAGACTGGGGGTCCCATTTGGTTAAAGTACAAGCAGTACTGGACTCAATCAGAGAGGCAGGGTTAACTGCTAACCCAAAGAAGTGCTGCCTCGCAATGGAGGAGGTCAAATACTTGGGATTCACCATAGGCAGAGGTCTGATTAGGCCCCAATTGAATAAAATTGATGCTATTCAAACCTGGCCTCGTCCAGTGAATAAAAAACAGGTAAGGGCTTTTTTGGGAATAACTGGGTACTATAGACGATTTATTCCCAATTTTGCGACCACAGCGGTACCGTTGTCAGACCTTACCAAAGGGAAGCAGTCAAATATGGTGAAATGGAACCCTGATGCAGAAAAAGCGTTCCAAGCGTTAAAAGTGGCTTTGTGTTCACAACCGGTATTGATAACAACAGATTTTAGACCGGGTACACAATTGGCCAACGCAGATGTATTGTCCCGCATCTTCTGTTTGGGGGCTACAAGTGTTCCGGCCCCTAGGTCGAAACAGGGGAGGGGGATATGTGACAAGAACACTGGGATAGTGTTTGAGGGCTGGTATGTTTGTCCCAGGTTCTTGTCTTACATGTTTTAGAAAATGAAAACTTCTAGGAAAATGCTTTTGTTTTGTTAGAACCTTTTCAGTTTGCTGGAAAAGCTGGATAAGGGCCCTGAGAGAGAGATAAGGCGAGTTCCAGACATTGGGCCCAGTTTGGATCTTTGGCCTCACAGAGGGTTAATCAGGGCTTTCAGCTGTGCAAGAGCCTTATAGGGCTTCTACCCTGATGAATGTGTGCAGACTGCCTGGGAAGACTGCAGGATCTCTGTGAGAGAAACACGCTTCCTGATACAAGTGAGCTATACAGTGTTTACTGGAGAACTCTGTGTTTTTTGTTTAGTGATAGATAGGAACATCTTGTGTTTAGTTAGTGCCGGACAGGCAAAGTATTTTCTTTTGGTGTTTGGTTTATTTTCTGTATAATAAAACTGGCTGGGGCCAGTTGTACCAGAAACTGGACTTGTGTGGTTCCTCAGCTGCTGCGTGCTGCCATTTACCCCAGGAAACGGCACCTTGTACCCTTACAGTGTTACACTACATATATAATTTAATTCACCTTACCTATGTTTTACTGACATACTGTACATACAGTAAAGGTATCCATTTAAGGGGGGTATCCCATTATTCACGATCCGTTTTCACATGGTGAAAACGGCAGGATATCGCAATTAATGACCGGTGGTCATTATCACGGTATCCTATTACAGGCCATTTTCATCGGGCGAAAACGGACCTGCGATCGTGTGATAACACATGGGATCGAGGATAAGTCACCAATCCCATTTGTTATCACAGCCCTGGCGGCCCGCTTATCATGGATTATGCTTTGAGTGCCTGAAGCACTCAAAGCATAATCGGCGATCAGTGCCGGCATCGGTGGGAGGAGCCCCCCGCTTCAAAGCTAATAGGATAGCCCCTAGCGAAACAATTACCCGTGGTCATTGACAGAGGGTAATTGGATATCCCCCCAAGTGTCAACTATTGTAGAATGACTCCTTTTTCCACAAATAACATGAAATAATTCACCCCACAAAGCAACATGCAGTATTTAATGTGTTTAACGTAGTTATATTTTATAGCTATTTGTATAGAAAATGCGCTGTCATGGAATATTTGCAGCTACTGAACTGATGCATTGAAATATGTCTTTGATAGAGCTTTTTAATTTAAGTCTTACTTGATGTTTTCCACCTTGAACATTGAAATAGTCCACATTAGAAACTCACAGTTTGATGTCTCAAGCAGTGAAAATAGAAGTAAACACCCTGATTGACTGTGTTGTCCTGAAGATAAGACAATGCCCCTGATTGGCTGACTGACTATTAACTAGCTAGACAACTTGAAAACTCTACTGGGAAAGTTGCATCTGTGACGTTTATTTTAATTTTTTCAATTACCATTGGACTATGGGGGTCATTCCGACCCTTTCGCACGCTGCAGTTTTTCGCAGCTGTGCGGATGGGCCAGAACTTCGCATGCGCGCTGGCGGCAATGCGCAGGCGCGTCACTGCCTGGTGACGGCCGCCGCCAGGCAGCGATGAGAATAACGAAGAAAGCGTTCGCAGTGGCGAACGCAAAAAGATTGACAGAAAGAGGCCGGCTGGGGGTGGCAACTAACCGTTTTCTGGGAGTGCCAAAGAAAATGCAGGCGTGTCCGGCCGAATGTAGGGAGGTATCCTGACGTCAGCTCCAGGAAAGATAATCGCAGCGGGTGAGTAAAGGGGAGTACTCACGGAGCGATAATCTAAGCAATCTGACTAGATTGCTTTGATTTTAAGTATGTTCGTTCCGTGTGTACCCCCTACAGCGATAGCGATGCGCAGCCCCGTGCATCGCTATCGCTGGTGCTAGATTGCAGGCCAATCTAGCAGGTCGCTCATTTCACCCGCTGGGTGAAATGAGCGGAGCCCCGTCTCCCCCCGCACGCTCAGCACACATAGCGCTGTGCTGAGTGGTGGGAGAGATGTGTGCTGAGCGGTTAGCTCAGCACACATCTCTCCCACATCAGCCCGTGAATACGGGCCTAAAGTCTTGAGCTGTGCAGAGACTGCACAAACTTTTTGCTTGTGCAGTCTCTGCACAGCGGATCTCAGCCCTGCACAGCTAATCCCCCCTCCCCTGTAGGCAGTGACTACCTGATCGCAGCAGTGCTAAAAGTAGCCTGCTAGCGATCAGGTCGGAATCACCCCCTATGTCAGATCTAGCCTGGAATGATGTAACAGGTTATTATCTTTCTTTGCATTTACAAAAAAAAAAAATTTATTTGCAAAGAACATGGGGACAATACTTTTTTATTTTGCAACATGCCAACAATATTTTATTATTTATTATTTTATTATTAGCTTTTATTATTATTTTATTTAAATATTATTTGAAATAATATTTTTATTGTTTATATTAATAAGGTAAACTATATATATATATATATATATATATATATATATATTCTCTGACGTCCTAGTGGATGCTGGGGACTCCGTAAGGACCATGGGGAATAGACGGCTCCGCAGGAGACTGGGCACATCTAAGTAAGATTTAGGACTATCTGGTGTGCACTGGCTCCTCCCCCTATGACCCTCCTCCAAGCCTCAGTTAGATTTCTGTGCCCGGCTGAGCTGGATGCACACTAGGGGCTCTCCTGAGCTCCTAGAAGAAAGTATAGTTTAGGTTTTTTATTTTCAGTGAGACCTGCTGGCAACAGGCTCACTGCAACGAGGGACTAAGGGGAGAAGAAGCGAACCTACCTAAGTGGTGGTAGCTTGGGCTTCTTAGGCTACTGGACACCATTAGCTCCAGAGGGATCGAACACAGGACCCGACCTCGTCGTCCGTTCCCGGAGCCGCGCCGCCGTCCCCCTTACAGAGCCAGAAACAAGAAGGTGGTCCGGAAAATCGGCGGCTGAAGACTTCTGTCTTCTCCAAGGTAGCGCACAGCACTGCAGCTGTGCGCCATTGCTCCTCATGCACACCACACACTGCGGTCACTGATGGGTGCAGGGCGCTGGGGGGGGGCGCCCTGAGCAGCAATAATAACACCTTGGCTGGCAAAACTAACACCATATATAGCCCCAGAGGCTATATAGGTGTATATTAACCCCTGCCAGAAACGATAAAATAGCGGGAGAAAGCCCGCCGAAAAAGGGGCGGAGCCAACTCCCTCAGCACACTGGCGCCATTATTCCCTCACAGCTTCGCTGGAAGGAAGCTCCCTGGCTCTCCCCTGCAGTCCTGCACTACAGAAAGGGTAAAAAAGAGAGGGGGGGGCACAATTTAGGCGCAGTATATATATATTATAGGCAGCTATAGGGGAAAACACTCTGTATAGTGATATCCCTGTGTTATATAGCGCCCTGGTGTGTGCTGGCATACTCTCCCTCTGTCTCCCCAAAGGGCTTTGTGGGGTCCTGTCCTCTGTAAGAGCATTCCCTGTGTGTCTGCTGTGTGTCGGTACTGCTGTGTCGACATGTATGAGGAGGATAATGATGTGGAGGCGGAGCAAATGCCTGTGAATGTGATGTCACCCCCTGCGGGGTCGACACCAGTGTGGATGGACTTATGGAAGGAATTACGTGACAGTGTCAGCTCCTTACATAAAAGGTTTGACGACATAGGACAGCCGGCTACTCAGCTTGTGCCTGTCCAAGCGTCTCAAATGTCATCAGGGGCTGTAAAACGCCCGCTACCTCAGATGACAGATACAGATGTCGACACGGATACCGACTCCAGTGTCGACGATGATGAGACGAGTGTACCCTCCAATAGATCCACCCGTTATAGGATTGAGGCTATGAAAAATGTTTTACACATTTCTGATGATACCCCAGGTACCACAAAAAAGGATATTATGTTTGGTGAGAAAAAACTACCAGTAGTTTTTCCTGCATCTGACGAATTAAACGAGGTGTGTGAGGAAGCGTGGACTTCCCCAGATAAGAAATTGATCATTTCTAAACGGTTAATGGCTGCGTACCCTTTCCCGCCAGAGGATAGGTCACGCTGGGAAACACCCCCTAGGGTAGATAAAGCATTGACACGCTTATCAAAGAAGGTGGCACTACCGTCTCCGAATACGGCCGCCCTAAAAGAACCTGCTGATAGAAAGCTGGAAAGTACCCTAAAAGCTATATACACAAACACTGGCATTATATTGAGACCCGCTATTGCATCAGCTTGGATGTGCAGTGCTGCTGCTGCGTGGTCCGACTCCCTGTCGGAAAACATTGATACCATGGATAGGGACAATATTTTGCTAACGATTGACCATATAAAAGACGCGGTCTTATACATGCGTGATGCACAGAGGGATATTTGCCGGCTGGCATCAAAAATAAGCGCTATGTCCATTGCCGCCAGACGGGGGTTATGGACTAGGCAATGGTCAGGTGATGCCGACTCCAAGCGGCACATGGAAGTTTTACCCTATAAAGGGGCGGAACTTTTTGGGGAAGGTCTTTCAGACCTCGTTTCCACAGCTACTGCTGGGAAATCGACTTTTTTGCCTCAGGCTACCCCACAGCAAAAGAAAGCACCGTATTATCAGGTACAGTCCTTTCGGCCCCAGAAAAATAAGCAGGCTAGAGGCGCAGAGGAAGGGGGAAAAAGCTGCAGCACACAGCTAGTTCCCAGGAGCAGAAGTCCTCCCCTGTGTCCGGTAAGTCCACAGCATGACGCTGGGGCTGCTCAGGCGGAATCGGGAACGGTGGGGGCACGTCTCAGGTTTTTCAGCACACAGTGGGCTCTCTCACAAGTGGATCCCTGGGTCCTTCAAGTAGTATCTCAGGGGTACAGGCTGGAATTCGAGACGTCTCCCCCCCGCCGTTTCCTAAAATCTGCCTTGCCGGCAACTCCCTCTGCCAGGGAGGCAGTATTGGTGGCTATTCAAAAAATGTATTCACAGAAAGTGATCGTCAAGGTACCCCTCCTTCAGCAAGGAAAGGGTTACTACTCCACAATGTTTGTGGTACCGAAACCGGACGGTTCGGTGAGACCCATCTTAAATTTAAAAACCTTGAACACTTATATCAAAAGGTTCAAGTTCAAGATGGAATCGCTCAGGGCGGGAGGGGGATTACATGGTATCCCTGGACATCAAGGATGCGTACCTGCATGTCCCCATTTACCCTCCGCACCAGGAGTACCTCAGATTTGTGGTACAGGACTGTCACTATCAGTTCCAGACGCTGCCGTTCGGGTTATCCACGGCACCGAGGGTCTTTACCAAGGTAATGGCCGAAATGATGATACTCCTTCGCAAGAAGGGAGTTTTAATTATCCCGTACTTGGACGATCTCCTGATAAAGGCGAGGTCCAAAGAACAGTTGATAGTGGGTGTGGCACTTTCTCAGGAAGTGCTACAACAGCACGGCTGGATTCTAAACATTCCAAAGTCACAGCTGGTCCCGACGACACGTCTTCTGTTCCTGGGAATGATTCTGGACACAGACCAGAAAAGAGTGTTTCTTCCACTGGAAAAAGCCGAGGAATTGTCATCTCTGGTCAGAGACATTCTAAAACCAGGAAAAGTGTCGGTACATCAATGCACACGAGTCCTGGGAAAAATGGTAGCTTCGTACGAAGCAATTCCATTCGGAAGGTTCCACGCAAGGACGTTCCAGTGGGACCTGTTGGACAAATGGTCCGGGTCCCATCTCCAGATGCAACAGCGGATAACCCTATCGGCCAGAACCAGGGTGTCGCTGCTGTGGTGGCTGCAGAGGGCTCATCTACTAGAGGGCCGCAGATTCGGAATACAGGACTGGGTCCTGGTGACCACGGATGCCAGCCTTCGGGGCTGGGGGGCAGTCACAAAGGGAAGAAATTTCCAAGGACTGTGGTCAAATCAGGAGATTTCTCTTCACATAAATATCCTGGAGCTAAGGGCCATTTACAATGCCCTAAGCCAGGCAAGACCCCTGCTTCAAAACCAGCCGGTACTGATCCAGTCAGACAACATCACGGCGGTCGCCCATGTAAACAGACAGGGCGGCACGAGAAGCAGGATGGCGATGGCAGAAGCCACAAGGATTCTCAGATGGGCAGAGAATCATGTGTTAGCACTGACGGCAGTGTTCATTCCGGGAGTGGACAACTGGGAAGCAGACTTCCTCAGCAGGCACGACCTCCACCCGGGAGAATGGGGACTTCATCCAGAAGTCTTCCAAATGCTGGTCAACCGGTGGGAAAAACCACAGGTAGACATGATGGCGTCCCACCTCAACAAGAAGTTGAAAAGATATTGCGCCCGGTCAAGAGACCCTCAGGCGATAGCGGTGGACGCTCTAGTGACACCATGGGTGTACCAGTCGGTTTATGTGTTTCCTCCTCTACCTCTCATACCCAAGGTACTGAGAATAATAAGAAGGCGAGGAGTGAAAACCATACTCGTGGTTCCGGATTGGCCAAGAACAGCTTGGTACCCGGAACTTCAAGAGATGCTTACAGAGGACCCTTGGCCTCTGCCGCTCAGACAAGACCTGCTGCAGCAGGGACCCTGTCTGTTCCAAGACTTACCGCGGCTGCGTTTGACGGCATGGCGGTTGAACACCGGATCCTGAAGGAAAAGGGTATTCCGGAGGAAGTCATCCCTACCCTGATCAAAGCCAGGAAGGATGTCACCGCAAGACATTATCACCGCATTTGGCGAAAATATGTTGCTTGGTGTGAGGCCATGAAGGCCCCGACGGAGGAATTTCAACTGGGTCGATTCCTGCACTTCCTGCAAGCAGGGGTGACGTTGGGCCTCAAAATGGGGTCCATAAAGGTCCAGATTTCGGCTCTGTCGATTTTCTTCCAAAAAGAACTGGCTTCACTGCCCGAAGTTCAGACTTTTGTCAAAGGAGTACTGCATATTCAGCCTCCTTTTGTGCCCCCAGTGGCACCTTGGGATCTCAATGTGGTTCTGGCATTCCTGAAATCACATTGGTTCGAACCACTTAAGACTGTGGATTTAAAATATCTCACGTGGAAAGTGGTCATGCTGTTGGCCTTGGCGTCGGCCAGGCGGGTTTCAGAATTGGCGGCTTTGTCTTGTAAAAGCCCTTATCTGATTTTCCATATGGATAGGGCAGAATTGAGGACTCGTCCTAAGTTTCTCCCAAAGGTGGTCTCAGCTTTTCACTTGAACCAACCTATTGTGGTGCCTGCGGCTACTAGGGACTTGGAGGATTCCAAGTTGCTGGACGTAGTCAGGGCCCTGAAAATTTATATTTCCAGGACGGCTGGAGTCAGAAAGACTGACTCGCTGTTTATCCTGTATGCACCCACCAAGCTGGGTGCTCCTGCTTCTAAGCAGTCTATTGCGCGCTGGATTTGTAGCACTATTCAGCTGGCGCATTCTGCGGTAGGCTTACCGCAGCCTAAATCTGTAAAAGCCCATTCCACACTGAAGGTGGGCTCATCTTGGGCGGCTGCCCGAGGGGTCTCGGCTTTACAACTTTGCCGAGCTGCTACTTGGTCAGGGGCAAACACGTTTGCAAAATTCTACAAATTTGATACCCTGGCTGAGGAGGACCTGGAGTTCTCTCATTCGGTGCTGCAGAGTCATCCGCACTCTCCCGCCCGTTTGGGAGCTTTGGTATAATCCCCATGGTCCTTACGGAGTCCCCAGCATCCACTAGGACGTCAGAGAAAATAAGAATTTACTCACCGGTAATTCTATTTCTCGTAGTCCGTAGTGGATGCTGGGCGCCCATCCCAAGTGCGGATTGTCTGCAATACCTGTACATAGTTATTGTTACAAAAATCGGGTTTTGTTGTGAGCCATCTCTTCAGAGGCTCCAATTTTGTTATCATACTGTTAACCGGGGTTCCTATCACGTGTTATATGGTGTGATTGGTGTGGCTGGTATGAGTCTTACCCGGGATTCAAAAATCCTTCCTTATTGTGTCAGCTCTTCCGGGCACAGTTCCTAACTGAGGCTTGGAGGAGGGTCATAGGGGGAGGAGCCAGTGCACACCAGGTAGTCCTAAATCTTTCTTAGATGTGCCCAGTCTCCTGCGGAGCCGTCTATTCCCCATGGTCCTTACGGAGTCCCCAGCATCCACTACGGACTACGAGAAATAGAATTACCGGTGAGTAAATTCTTATTTTTTTTTATTTTTTTTTAATAGTCTAGTTTAATAGGCACTAGTTTATTAACAATAATATTTAAGGGCACCATATAATATTAATACTTTTATAGTGGGAAAAACATTTTTTCTCCGGCAGGGCTCACAGGTTATTCACAGGATAGCAATGGGATATGATGGAGCGACAGCGGATTGGCACAAAACTATCAAAAGCTTTCAGGCCTCCCAGGATGCAATGGGCCCATCCATACATCCCCGCCCCCTGGCTCAGGCAAATCAGTTTTTTGTTTGGTGCGGCAGGAGCCGGACCATAGTCAGAGGGCTGCTGTTCTTTTAGCAGTCCTAAGCTTTCTTATGTTATTGTTTTAGTCTTACTAGTTTTTTGAGTGATCTTTTCTAAACAGCGTCTTATACGCTTAGAAAGAGTTGCTCCAACAACTCTCCTCCGGGCCGCAACAACGCTTACTCACGAGTACAGTGCTGTTTCGGTGGGCGTCTGTGTTGGATATACTAGCAGGTCCAGCAGACATTACCAGGCTGTGGCCAGAGCACGGAGAGAAGGTAAGGCATCGATTCCGCTTAGTAGATGGAATACGGACAGCGATAGGCCTTAGGGATCTTAGGCACTAGGAATAGTATGAGGCCGCGACCTAGGGTTGATGTCAGCAGGGGGAGTTAGACACTCTCCTGGTCGCCCCTCCTCCCCGGTTCATGACCAGTTTCCGCCGAGTCTCCCGCCATGAACTGTTTCCTTGCTTTCATCCCAGACGCTACCACAAGGGGACTCGGTCGCAGCATAGGCCGCTGTGTCTGTGTTCACTAAGCGCTACAGCGAGAAAACCTGGTCGCAGCATTGGCGGCTGTGTGATCGATGCGTCTGTGTCTCGGTCGCAGCATAGGCCGCTGTGTCTGTGTTCACTAAGCGCTACAGCGAGAAAACCTGGTCGCAGCATTGGCGGCTGTGTGATCGATGCGTCTGTGTTCACTATAGATTCCCGGAGCAACAGTGTACACTAGTAGCGTTTAGAGCCATTCAGCGTTCGCTAACATATTGATCGATCCTGGAAGTGAGGTGAGTCTCCCTGTATCTCACTCTACTGAGTACGGGCTATACAGCACTAAATTTTTTATCTACTTTTTTCAGCATGAATAGTTAAGTTAAGTGCCTATTGCATATGAGTTTGTATACATTTACTGTGGTTTTCTTCGCATTGCATCTGAATAATCCTGTAAACAGGATTCAGTAATATGTACTCCTACATACTTTAAAATGTGTTTGTAGTTGACAATGTGCTCATATGACTAATATATGACATGTCACTGACTGCTAGTGTGATTGCTAACTTTAATATATGGTTGTCAGTTGTTTCTTCTGATCCTCAATGCTGGTGCATGGGTAGGGCCAGATTGATATCACTTTAGAAGGTTAAAGTGATTACAGTCACAAATTGTGTAGTACACTGTGAAAGTGCTGATTATTTATCATGTCTAAGAGCGGCAAAAGTGACGAAGGTACACTTACAGTAACACCAACACTCATATCATGTTTGTCTTGCAAAACTGTATTATCCTCTCAGGATCTGGTTCAGGATGGTTTATGTGCAAATTGTTTTGCTTTTCAGCAAAATACAAGGCAGACCCCTGTACAACGTCAGGTACAGATGGATCCACCTTGGGCTATGTTTGCACAGACCTTGTCCAGTATAGCTGAATGGGTAATTCCTACAGCTTCTTTACCAGGAATGGGGTACACTATTAAACCATACATGCAGCTCCCTACCTACAGTATATCATTTCCCCCAGCAGCTTCTCATATGAAACAAGCTGATAAAGCAATGGTAAGTGAACCTTCACCTTCACAGGCTACACAAGATGATTCATCGGAAGATGAAAACTCAATTTACTCTACTTCAGCATACGAAGAGGAGGAAGAAGGTCTCAGCTCAGTGGATATAGCTGAATTAATTAGAGCTATGAAGGCCATTATATCCTTAAAGGATTCAGCAGAGCCTGTGTTAAAAACCAAGGCACCTGTATTTAAATGTCCCAAAACAGTTAAGACTGAGTTTCCAGGGTCAGACCAGCTGAAAGAAATCATAGAAGAGGCTTGGGCTACACCCAATAAAAGATATAGAATTCCCAAAAAATGGGATTCCAATTATCCTTTTCCAGCAGGAGACTATTTAAAAAGGGAGGTGGCTCCTAAAGTAGATACGCATGTGATTTGATTAGTGCAAAAATCTATATTGCCTTTACCGTCAACATCATTAAATGATGTCACGGATAGGAGAGTGGATGGTTTCTGAAAACCATATTTTCTCTGTCTGGGGCAGTCATAAGGCCAGCCATGGCTTCAGCTTGGATGGCAAAGGCAGTGGCTGCCTGGGCTGATGCACTGGAAGAGGATGTTTACTCAGCTTCTAGAGAACAAAAATCCTATATACCTCATATTAAACAGGCTGCAGTATTCTTGGAAGAAGCTGCATTAGATATGGGTACTATTGCTTCTAGGGCATCAGCCTCAACAATAGCTGCTCGCAGAGCACTTTGATTACGTACGTGGAAAGCTGTTTTAGAATCTAAGAAGGTTTTGGAATCTTTGTCTTTTGCTGGAAATATTCCTTTTTGTAAAGAATTGACAGATATTCTGGAGTCAGAAGCAGACTCCAAGAAGATCAAGTTTCCTTCCACATATAACCCCAAACCTAAGGGTCCAGTTTTTAGCTCTTTTCGGTCGCAAGGAAAAGCGGAGGGAAAAAGTGATCGCAAGCAGCCCCAATACAATAAGTTGGGTATATCAAAGAAGCATAGGGCTACCAGAGGGCCAGCTTCTAAACCAGAAGATAAGCCATCAGTCTGATGGTGCGGGCCTCCTCCTCCTGGGGGACCCCAGGGTAGGGGGCCGGCTTCTTCAGTTTGCACAGATCTGGCAGCAGTCTACAACAGATGCCTGGGTGCAAGAAGCGGTATCTCTAGGTTATGTTTTTCCCTTCAAGAAGCATCCTCCTCGAAGGTTCTTCTGCACCAGCCCGTCTCGTGTGGAGGCGAAGACAAGGGCCTTGCATGAATCAGTTCAGAAATTGCTTCGGTCAGGAGTAGTCATTCCAGTACCCCCTGCACAACGTGGACAGGGTTTTTACTCCAACCTGTTTTTGGTTCAGAAGCCAAATGGGTCTTTTCGACCCATTCTCAATCTCAAAATGCTACACAAATACATTTGGGTACCTCGGTTTCACATGGAGACATTACACTCCATAGTTTTGGCCTTGGAACCAGGGGATTATATGGTATCCCTGGATATTCAGGATGCATAACTACATGTTCCTATAGCACTTTCCCATCAGTGTTATCTCAGGTTCTCCAACCTCCAGCAGCATTTTCAGTTCCAGGCTTTACCCTTTGGGTTTGCCACAGTCCCCAGAGTATTTACCAAGATCGTGGTGGTTATGGCAGCTTATCTCCGCAAGCAGCGGATAAGAATTTTTCCATACCTCGACGACCTTTTAATCCTGGCACAATCACAGGAATTGCTCATGTGCCATCTCCAACAGACAATAACATGTCTGCAGAGGAATGGGTGGCTCATAAATTGGGCAAAGTCGTCTCTTGTTCCGTCACAGTGTATGACTCACTTGGGGGCTGTACTGGATTCAAGTCTGCAGAAAGTATTTTTACCTCGGAACAAGATATCCAAGGTACAGTCAATGACTCAGGAGTTGTTACACAGTCAAACAGTATCAATTCACGCAGCAATGCGAGTGATGGGTTTGATGGTGTCAACATTCGACATGGTGGAGTATGCACAATTCCATTCAAGACCTCTGCAGCATCTGATTCTGGCCAGATGGAATGGAGTACATCAGACAATAAAGAAACAGACTATGGTACTTTCAGGAAAGGTAAGAAAGTCATTAGCCTGGTGGCTACAGACATCCCATCTAGACAAGGGGAGACCCTTTTGGATATCAGATTGGGAGATCCTGACAACAGATGCCAGTCTTCAGGGCTGGGGAGCAGTGTCCGGAAAATGATGGTTCCATGGACAATGGACCACAGAAGAAAGTTGCCTGCCAATAAACCTGTTAGAACTTCGGGCCATATACATGGCACTGATTCAGGCAAAGGACACTCTGCAAGGAAAACCAGTCCAGATCCGCTCGGACAATGCAACGGCAGTAGCGTACCTCAACCATCAGGGAGGAACCCGCAGCCAAACAGCAATGAAGGAGGTAAGTCACATTCTAAAATGGGCAGAACTCCATCTCCCAGCCTTGTCTGCAGTATTCGTTCTGGGAGTCCTAAACTGGGAAGCGGAATTTCTCAGTCGACACGCCATTCAGGCAAGCGAATGGGCTCTACACCCGGAGGTCTTTCAGACTCTAGTAGACAAGTGGGGATTGCCAGAGATAGATCTCATGGCATCTCTTCGGAAAAACAAAATGCCCACATACGGGTCAAGAACAAAGGATCCCAAAGCGATCTTTGTGGATGCCTTGTCAGTGAAATGGGACTTTCATCTGGCGTATCTGTGTCCCCCGATCATCCTGTTACCCAGGTTGGTGAGGAAAATAAAGCAAGCAAAGGGTGCCGTGATTCTAATAGATCCTGCTTGGCACCAAAAGGCATTGGTACACAGATCTGCAGAGAATGTCGATGGATGCTCCACTTCTGCTCCCTCAACATCCAGATCTACTAATGCAGGGTCCTTGTTATCACAGACATCTGGATCGACTGTCTTTGACGGTGTGGCGCTTGAAACCTCTATCCTGAAGTCAAGAGGATTCTCACAACAGGTAATTCAAACAATGGAAACTCTCCTCAGCTCATATTTATCACTGAATATGGCAGACCTATATTCATTGATGCAGCGAAAGAAATATGGACCCGAAATCTTTCAGAGTTTCCAGGATCTTAGCTTTACTTCAGGCAGGAATGGATAAAGGTTTGAAGGTGGCTTCCTTGAGAGTGCAAGTATCAGCATTGACTGTATGGTTCCAAAAGAAAATTGCAAATTTACAGGATGTGTGTACTTTTTCCAGGGAATGCTGCGCATTCAACCTCCTTTTGTTCCTCCTACAGCACCTTGGGACTTAAGTCTAGTCCTGAAAGCTCTTCAAGTGGCTCCGTTTGAACTACTTAATAAAGTGGATCTTAATTGGTTGACAGCTAAAGTTCTCTTTTTACTGACTATGGCATCAGCTAGAAGAGAATCAGATTTAGGAGCGCTGTCATGTCGTTCTCCTTTTCTGATTTTTTATCCAGATAAAGCAGTTCTTAGAACTAGGTCTAGGTAGCTTCCTAAGGTGGTGTCTGAATTCCACCTTAATGAAGAAATTGTAGTCCCGGCTTTTCAGGTATCGGGACTTTCTGCGGGAGATGCGTTGCTGGGCCTAGAGGGTAATTCCAAGTTGATCGCAGCAGACATTTTTTAAGCAGTTGGGCAAAACCATGTGCACTGCAGGGGGGGGGGGGGCAGCAGATATAACATTTGCAGAGAGAGTTAGATTTGGGTGGGTTATTTTGTTTCTGTGCAGGGTAAATACTGGCTGCTTTATTTTTACACTGCAATTTAGATTGCAGATTGAACTCACCACACCCAAATCTATCTCTCTCTGCACATGTTTTATCTGCCTCCCCTGCAGTGCACATGGTTTTGCCCAACTGCTAACAAAGTTCCTGCTGCAGTTGGGCAAAACTAGTCCGGGCATTAAGGATCTACGTGGATCGTACCAGTGCCATCAGAAAGACAGATTCTCTCTTTATTCTCTACGGATTTCACAAGAGAGGATGGCCTGCTACTAAACAGACGCTGGCAAGATGGCTTCGAATGACGATTTCAGAAGCATACTCTCAGTCTGATCTCCCTGTTTCGGCTAATGTCTCTGCTCACTCTACTCATAAGGTAGGTCCTTCATGGACAGCACAACATGGTGCTTCAGCAGAACAGATATGTAAGGCAGCCACATGGTCTTCCATTAACACATTTATTAGACATTATGCCTTGGATACTTTTGCCTCTCATGACGCTGAATTCAGGCGTAAGGTTCTCCCGTCCAACCAGGAGCGTCCCCACCACTAAATTGCTTTGGGAAATCCCATTGTTATCCTGTGGATAACCTGTGGACCCTGCCGGAGAAATTTACGTTATGGTAAGAACTTACCGTTGGTAACGGTATTTCTTCTAAATCCACAGGTTCCACAAGGATCCCACCATGATGCACCTGATTTGAGGATCCTTCTACTCGCTAACCTCTTCCTTCTTGTACGGAAGGCTGTGCATGTGTGTTCTTCTCGCCTGATTAGGGCTCTACATGATGCTCCTGCCTAGTGCTTTGGAATACAACTGATTTGCCTGAGCCAGTGGGTGGGGATATATGGACGGGCCTGTTGCATCCTGGGAGGCCTGAAAGCTTTTGATCGTTTGGTGCCAATCCGCTGTCGCTCCATCATATCCCATTGTTATCCTGTGGACTTAGGAGAAATACCGTTATCAACGGTAAGTTCTTACCATAACGTATATATTTACAATTACCCTGCTTCTCTGAGCCCGAGAGTACCAGTTGCCTTGCTCAATGGCATTGGCAAGTTAGAGAAGGAGAGGAATACTATACATGGTTTTGTTGTTTTTAAAAAAGATGAGATGACCAAAACTTCCAGTGTTGTGTGTTCTCATCCGTTGATTTGGAAAGCAAATTCAGTAACTATTAATAGTGATTTGTTGCACCGAAAAATTTGAGGCTAATGTTTAGAGTTTGTATGTTCCCATATTTGCTTATTTTGCTCCGAGTACTCTTCCTTTTTTTTCATCAAAAATATACTGCTAGGTGTGTCCAGGGATGGATTGGGGCAAGAATTCGACCTTGGCATTCTTGTGTGATGCATGCGTGCTTGGTACGGGGGGCGTGCGCACATCAGAGGTGGGGCACGGGCATGGCACATGGGATGTGCCGCGAGTCAGGGGGTGTGAACTCGTGGCACGCCCCAGTAGGACAGGTACGTAGGGCGGCAGGGTGCACAAACAGAGAGCTGGGAGCTGCGAGTGGCCTTCCCTTCTCTCTCTGTAACTGGATCGGCCCACCTACCCATCGGCCCTTCTGGCATTTGCCAGAAGTGCCAGATGGGCAGTCTGTCCCTGGGTGTGTCTGTGTTTTTACGATCCAATAAGGAAAGGACTGGTTTATTATCATTTTGTATATTTATGTCCTACCATATTATACTGTGCTGTAGATATATTACAATAAATAGAATATTTTAATAAGAAATATTCTATGTATAGTGCTGCATAGTATGGTATCAATATATAAATACATTGAAATCTCCAATAACTAGGGATGAATCTATATTTTAGGATCTGTCTATACTTAACATATACATCTTCCTGAAAATGCAGAAAATATTCAGTAGCTGGGGCTTAGCTACTAAATATTAAATGTTATAATGCCCAATAATGTATTAGGAAGGGCTTCCTTCTAGAACAGGACTCATGGAAGGCACACAAGCTTGAATAATGTACACCACTCCCAAATGAGTGGAATATAGATGAATAATAAAACAAAGTTCAAATGAATGTGCACTGTACTGTATTTATGTATGCGTGTGTGAATGTGTATTAGGAATTTTTGTTTGTCTTAAGGGCCCTACACATTGGCCGATCCGCCATCGAGCTGCCTGACGGCGGATACGGCTGACGGGCGACCCGGCGGCGGAGGGGCAGTGACGGGGGGAGTGAAGTTTCTTCACTCCCCCCATCACCCGGCTGCATTGAAGTGCAGGCAAATATGGACGAGATCGTCCATATTGGCCTGCATGCACAGCTGACGGGGCACCAGCGATGAATGAGCGCGGAGCCGCGCATCGTTCATCGCTGGAGCCTCCACACTCAAAGATATGAACAGTATTTTTGGTGCATATGTGTTTTTGACACTAATGTGCTAATTTGTGGCACTTTAGTATAATTTAATCCTAGCAGAATGATCAAATATGCGTATTACATTGACATACCTATAGCTGAATATCCCTAAAGAACAACACTCAAATTAAATTGATGACTGCTTGACAGATTGTAGTTCCAATAAACATTATGGCAGGATGTATGTAAAAATGTGGGATTCTGCTTTCTATTTCCTGGAGTTAATCAAAAGTATGGACCACAGACGATTTGTTTTGGTTACTATAATGCTGGGTACACACTTGACAATGCGCATAAGATGCAACATTGGGGGTCATTCTGACCCGATCGCACGCTGCAGTTTTTTGCAGCGTGGCGAACAGGTCAGATCTACGCATGCGCCGGCGCCTCAGTGCGCCGGCGCATGGCCGCCCGTCGCTACACTACGATCACCTCTGCCTGATTGACAGGCAGAGGTGTTCGATGGGCGGGAGGGGGCAAAACAGCGGCCGCCGTTTATTGGGCGCGGTCCAGCCAACGCAGGAGTGGCCGGACCGTGCAGGGAGTGGCCCGCAGCGGCTGCTGCTACGATCAACTCGGAATGACCCCCATTGTCAAGTGAAAAGATAGCAGACATACACACTGAACGATATCATCACCGATAACGTCAGTGACGGCATCTACCCATCCAGGTGCATGCGGTCTTGTCCAATATCTTTAGATTTCAAGGCTGGAACTAATGATATTGGATTTTGTTGACGACCCACGGGAGCGTGCACAGTTAACGATACAGTGTATACACACTGGACGAAGTGAACGATCTGCCAGTTCAAACGATATATCATGTGCATACCGGGGGTCATTCCGAGTTGATCGTAGCTGTGCTAAATTTAGCACAGCTACGATCATTCACACTGACATGCGTGGGGACGCCCAGCACAGGGCTATCCCGCCCCACATGTCAGTGCCGCCCCCCCCCCCCCCCCCCGCAGAAGTGCAAAGGCATCACACAGCGGCGATGCCTTTGCACTTCAAGAGTAGCTCCCGGCCAGCGCAGCTTTAGCATGCTGGCCGGGAGCTACTCATCGCCCCCCGGCCTGCAGCGGCTGCGTGTGACATCATGCAGCCGCTGTAGCCCGCCCCCGTTCGGACCGGCCATGCCTGCGTTGGCCGGACCGCTCCCACGAAACGATGGCCAAACGCTGCCGTTTCGCCCCCTCCCACACAGCAATCGCCTCTGCCTGTCAATCAGGCAGAGGCAATCGCAGCCCTGATACAGCCTTCGGCCGTCTGGCATGCGCCGGTGCACTATGGCGCTGGCGCATGCACAGTAGAGACCCGTTCGCTTGGCTGCGACAAACAGCAGCGAGCGAACGGGTCAGAATGACCCCCATCATCAAGTGTGTACCCATCCCAAGAAATCTGATTTAGTTAATATGAAATCTGTGTAAGAATATTGGGGGTCATTCCGAGTTGTTCGCTCGTTATTTTTTTCTCGCAACGGAGCGAATAGTCGCTAATGCGCATGCGCAATGTCCGCAGTGCGATTGCGCCAAGTAAATTTGCTATGCAGTTAGGAATTTTACTCACGGCATTACGAGGTTTTTTCTTCGTTCTGGTGATCGTAATGTGATTGACAGGAAGTGGGTGTTTCTGGGCGGAAACTGGCCGTTTTATGGGAGTGTGTGAAAAAACGCTGCCGTTTCTGGGAAAAACGCGGGAGTGGCTGGAGAAACGGAGGAGTGTCTGGGAGAACGCTGGGTGTGTTTGTGACGTCAAACCAGGAACGACAAGCACTGAACTGATCGCACTGGCAGAGTAAGTCTGGAGCTACTCAGAAACTGCTAAGAAGTGTCTATTCGCAATTCTGCTAATCTTTCATTCGCAATTTTACTATGCTAAGATTCACTCCCAGTAGGCGGCGGCTTAGCGTGTGCAAAGCTGCTAAAAGCAGCTTGCGAGCGAATAACTCGGAATGACCCCCATTGTCCTGCTATATAGCATCCAAAATAATAAATAATATTGTTTAACATGTCAAGATTTCTTCAAAACTTTAAATGATGCAGTAAAAGAATATTTTTGAGCAGTATCACATGAATAAGATAAATACAATCAATCCTCTTATACAAGAAGCGCTTGTAAAGTAAATAGTAAAACTATAAATAAGAGCACGCTTAGTATTACTGACCAGTGGCATACAGTATAAATAAGAGCACGCTTAGTATTACTGACCAGTGGCATACAGTATAAATAAGAGCACGCTTAGTATTACTGACCAGTGGCATACAGTATATTGTAAACTGTCATATGACTAAAATATCTCAGTGCAGATTGCTAGGGGGGATTGGATACATTATACATTTAAGCTATCAAAGACATGCCATTTTTGTATTTACGCTCTGAGGATAATATCACAAGAATCTAGAACATGTGAAGGATATTCTTGGTCAGTAATGGCCTGATACAGAGATGGCCACAAACCAGAATCGATCAAATGAGTTTTACGCAGTTGAGCGAATATCACCCTGCTGCGCGTGATGGTGGTCTTGTGACGGTGGTCGCAAAAAGGATATATTTGCAAAGTGTTTGACCGGGACCGTCTAGGGGCAGTTATGGGGGGTGGCAAAAATGCAGATATTTTGTGACTGTTTTTGTGGTGTGTCTCAGCCTGCGACTGCAATCTCGCATGCAGCAAAACATCTCATCTGCCGGAGTGGGAGAATCTGAGGCACTGTGTCTCATCTCCCGGCCGGCCCCATTGGGTATGCGCGAGATCTTGCATGCACAGCCCGGAGCCAGCAGCCGCCGCAGCCAGGGACAGAGTTGTCACCAGAGCCGGATTAAGGCTCTGGGGGGCCCGGGGCACTTCAGAAAGCGAGGCCCCTAATTAAAAGGCAGGCAGCTGATTATATATATATATATATATATATATATATATATATATACACACACACACACACACGTAAACATACATACACATATAAATACAAATACATATATACACACGCATATACAGTATGTTTACATATACTGTATATGCACACACAGATATATACACAGATAAAGATATATACACAGATAAAGATATATATATATATATATATATATATATATATATATATAAATACTAACAAGCGTGAGCTATAATTATACAGTCAGCCTTACTTTTGCTGGCAGGCTGCTGTAGCACAGGAGACAGGAGAGTGAGTGTTCGTTCCTCTCCTTCTCCAAACACTGCTCCGTACTGCTGCCATTCCCTACACTACATTCTCTCATACAGCCTGCGCGCTCAGACGGTGACTGAGCCGCAGGCTGTTACACTATTGCACAGCTGAGCCGTCGCTCAGCTGTCCTGTACTGATAGGCGGCGCCGGAGCCACGGCTCAGGTGTTAGGTTGCCAGGGCAACCAAACGGGAGCCGGAAATGCAGCGCAGCGCCGCAGATCGGTAAGAGCTCCGATCTGCGGCGGGGGGCCCTTTTAGGAAGGGGGGCCCGGGGTACATACCCCCCGGGGCCCCCCCTTAATCCGGCTCTGGTTGTCACTGCTGTGGTGTATGGGCAACAGCACCTGCAGCTGTTGAAATCGATAGCTGCAGCTTTCGGAACAGTCAGTGCATTGAATGGCACATCAGCACGCTATCATAAAGATAACAGCACCGATAATGGAAAGGGTACATAGTGCCCCTGTCATTTACCACATAGCGCCTCATTCATACATGGGGGAGAAGTGGTATCAGCAGCACATAATATGCACTGATATTACTAATCCCCCTAACTCCCTTTCATGCATGTGCCCCTGAGACCTGGTTCACCCCAGGAGAAAACTGATGGCAGGAGATGTCCTGGCAGATAGCATCAAGCTTGGATGGGAGAGGCAGAGGAGGGTGTGAAGTAAGCAAAGATTCAGTGAGGTTTGGATTCGGAAGGCTGGAAGGAAAAGCCGGATTATAGGTGGGGGGACGGGGGGCCCCCACACATTGGGGGCCCATACACTGTGGCAAACATTGCCCCTATCCAGGCCACTCCATAATGTCTGTCACCAATGAGACACTGAACAGCCATGGCCAGAAGGTGTGTTACAAGCGTAGGGAGCTGTAGTTACTGAAAATCTGTCTAGCCAAGTAGGAGCAGCGGAAAAGTGTGTGTGTGTGTGTGTGTGTGTGTGTGTGGGGGGGGGGGGTGATACAGCAGCATGGTCGTGATGAGGATGGCGGATGATGTCTTGGGGGTGGGATTGGGGACATGGCCACATGATTGCATCATCATGGCCCCACCCCTGCTATGTAATGCAGAGATTATCTGACCCTCAGGCTACCCACTTTGGACACCGGCGTGGGGGGGTTGCTATGGGATACGGGGGGGGGGAGAGTTGCGGGTGGCTGGCGCTCGGCTTGCCCACTCTTTCGGGGGGAGGGGGCGGGAGCACCACATGATTTTCGGAAGCCTCCCGGCCATTCCGGGAGAGTAGGCAAGTATGAGTTGGGGCATCTGATGCACATAGGGGTGGTGTCTCTTTGGCTCGCTGCTCCATCTCACATCAGAACTGTTGTAGAACATCATAGCACTTTTTGCTCTGTTTGTCAGGGAATCATCTGCGCGGTGTAGTAGTAGTAGTGGTGTAGAGCAGGGGGCAGGATTGGAGTAACAGTAGTGCAGAATAGGGGGACAGGCAGGGAGTAATAGAAGGGGGGGCAGGATGTGATTAGTAGTAGTGGAGAGCAGGGGGCAGGATTGGAGTAACGGTAGTGCAGAATAGGGGGACAGGCAGGGAGTAATAGAAGGGGGGGCAGGATGTGATTAGTAGTAGTGGAGAGCAGGGGGCAGGATTGGAGTAACGGTAGTGCAGAATAGGGGGACAGGCAGGGAGTAATAGAAGGGGGGCAGGATTGGAGTAGTAGTAGTAGAGAGCAGGGGGCAGGATTGGAGTAACGGTAGTGCAGAATAGGGGGACAGGCAGGGAGTAATACAGGGGTGGGCAATTATTTCAGCTGAGGGGCCACTTGACATTTCCTGTCAGTATCCGAGGGCCACATACAAAATAGCAGCTCGCCCCACTTGCCAAAAATATAGGGACGTGGCTTCATGTGGAAGGGGTGTGGGCAAAAAATAATACAGATTCATATTAGGCTGCACAATAGTCTCCATTATTCAAATTGCGCCACACAGCGCCACTTACACACATTACACCAGGTAGAGCCCCTTTTACACACATTACGGCAGGTAGAGAGCCTTTTTACACATTAACATTTTATTTAGGATAATTATTGTGCAGCAAGCAAATTATCCAGTGTGTTATGGCCCCTGGGGAAAGGTGTGACACGGTGACAGAACACGGTGGGGGTGACACAGTGACAGAACACGGTGGGGGTGACACGGTGACAGAACACGGTGGGGGTGACACGGTGACAGAACACGGGGGGTGTGACACAGTGACAGAACACGGTGGGGGTGACACGGTGACAGAACATGGGGGTGTGACACAGTGACAGAACACGGGGGGTGTGACACAGTGACAGAACACGGGGGGTGTGACACAGTGACAGAACACGGGGGTGTGACATAGTGACAGAACACGGGGGGTGACAGTGACAGAACACGGGGGGGTGACAGTGACAGAACACGGGGGGGTGACACAGTGACAGAACACGGGGGGGGGGTTGACATAGGGACAGAACATGGGGGTGACATGGTGACAGAACACGGGGGGGGTTATACGTGACAGAACATGGGGGTGACGACATGGTGACAGAACACGGGGGGTTATACGTGACAGAACATGGGGGTGACATGGTGACAGAACACGGGAGGGGTTGGTACAGCGAGAGCTAAAGATCTCTCCCCCAAACATAAAAACAGACTGCCACCACTGCCCGCACACACAAATATATACACACACACACACACACACACACACACACACACACACACACACACACACACACTTTCTTTCACTTTTCCCATTAACTTACTGATCTGGCTGGCAGTGGCAGGAAGGATGGATCTGTAGCAGTCTGGCTCTTGTAGCTCCGCCCCCTGAGGTCCCATGTTGCCCCGCCCCCTCACCGGCACGTAGTCCCGCCCCCTTATCGGCTGAACACAGCCGTTGTCACTGGGGACTCTGGAGGAGGCTGCTACAACGCAGCAGCAGGGGAGAGAGGCGCCGCTGGCAGCTTGGAGGTACTGCAGTGCAGAGCAATGACAAGCAGCTCAGCCGGTCGGGCCGCTTGTCATTGCTCGGTGGTGGGAGGCAGTGGGCCGGGCAGGATCGGTTTGCGGGCCGCATCCGGCCCGCGGGCCGTATTTTGCTCACCCCTAGAGTAATAGAAGGGGGGCAGGATTGGAGTAATAGTAGTAGGGAGCAGGGGGCAGGATTGGAGTAACGGTAGTGCAGAATAGGGGGACAGGCAGGGAGTAATAGAAGGGGGCAGGATGGGAGTAGACAGACTCGGTAGAAGTTATGGGTTCCGCTCCGTTCTCTGCGCAGTCCAGGGGAGCGTAGACGTGGCCTGCGATCGGGTTGGGTGTGGGGGCAGGGCAGCACCCCCGCACCAGCTGTACATATTGTAAGGCTCTTCGTTTTCTGGCTGCCCGCAGAAGTGCCCTCCTCATCACTGCCGCTGTCTGACACAGTTCTCTTTGTGACAGTCGGTGGCGGTGTGTGGCCCTGGGAAGGTGACTTGACTGCTGCTGCAGCAGTCCTGCTCTCCCTGCATGTGCCGCGGCTGTAAACTCCAGCAGCAGCGGCGGGTGGGGCGGGGCTGCACTGTTGGCAGCCACTGGTGTAAGCGGGGGGCACTATCGGCAGCCACTGGTGTAAGCAGGAAGGTACTATTGGCAGCCACTGGTGTACGCTTGGGTGGGGGGTGGCTATTGTTTGTAGCAGTCAGCCCGGGAAGGGGGGTGGCTTGGTATCCTGCCAGAACAATCCACCCCTGCCGCCGAGCACAGCTTTTCTCTGCCCAATCATTCAGAGACAGGGGCGTGCTCTCATATCAGCTGAAAGCACGCCCATTGTCAAAGCGGCACTACTAGAGGTGCCGCTTGCAGGGCTTTTTTAATGGGCTTTTACTGACCGATGCCTTGCCCTGCCCCCCCCCGCTTCCGTCTATTTCACATAGACAGCGGGAGGCACCGAGAGCAGTGCCTCCGATTCACATGTAAAACTATTTTTTTACATACTATGCAGATGATACACAACTGTACTTGTCCTTTGCTCCGGGCACTGATAACCCAATAGCAACCCTAAATGGCTGTCTAGCTGAGCTACGGGAGTGGATGAGCGCCAGTTGGCTGCGACTGAACCCGGATAAAACAGAGGTCCTTATGATACGACCGCAACATCAAAGGACAAGACTGCAGCATAGCCAACCAACTGGACTTACACTCTGGGATTCAGAAGTACAGACCAGTGATCCTGTGCGGAATCTTGGCGTTGTCCTGGATGGTGGCTTGACACTTAAACATAAGATATCAGCCACAATCAAATCCTCATTCTTTCACCTGAGGAACATAGCCAGAATCAAGCACTTAATTCCCTCAGATGATATGCCAAAAGTCATCCATGCATTTGTATCATCTCGATTAGACTACTGTAATGCCCTCTACTTTGGTCTCCCAGCAAAAGAATTGCAACGCTTACAGCTGGTGCAAAACACAGCTGCCAGGCTGTTAACCAACCAGCCCCGTTCTAGCCACATAACACCCATCCTCTACTCCCTTCACTGGCTGCCTGTAAGATGGCGAATCATCTTTAAGATTGGCTTAGTGAGTTTCAAAGCATTACATGACCAGGGCCCAAGGTACCTGAAACAGCTTCTGACCCCATACTGCCCCACTCGATTACTGCGATCTGTAGATGAAGGACTTTTAGCAGTACCTAGAATCTACCGTAATTCATCTGGGGGTCGAGCTTTTAGTCATGCTGCTCCGACTCTATGGAACTCACTTCCCCGCACAGTGCGAGAGGCACCAACTATAGAATCCTTCAAAAGTAGACTCAAGACTTTCCTGTTTACTCAAGCATTTCCATAGTGTCCCTTTTAGTATCTTCATGCTTCTGTATTTTATGAAAATGTTCTTCATTATTTTCTGTACTATATTATGCTATGTATCTGTTAAGCGCCTTGAGTCCTATTGGAGAAAGAGCGCTATATAAATAAAATTATTATTATTATTATTATTATTATTATTATTATTATTAAAATAATATAAAGGCTAAAGCACATACTGTTATGACACATGGGGCAGATGTATTAACCTGGAAAAGGCATAAGGAAGTGATAAAGCAGTGATATGTGCAAGGTAATAAAGGCACCAGCCAATCAGATCCTAACTGTTAATTTACATATTGGAGCTGATTGGCTGGTGCCTTTATCACCTTGCACATATCACTGCTTTATCACTTCCTTATGCCTTCTCCAGGTTAATACATCTGCCCCATTGTGCCAGATGCATCATCACATAGAAAGTGATAAAATGTAGAGTGAAAAAGTACCAGCCAATCAGCTCCTAACTGCCATTTTTCAAACACAGCCTGTGACATGGCAGGACCTGATTGGCTGGTACTTTTTCACTCTACATTTTATCACTTTCCAAGCGATGATGCTTCTAGCCAATAATATGTCTCCCCTGACTGCACGTCCCTGTTAAATAAAGTTTTTAAAAAACCACAGTAGTTTGAGGAGGGTCAGTTGGAGCTGAGCAACTGGCAAAGGGGAGACACATAGCATAAAACTGATATAAGCAGCAGAGAGAGTGCTCTGCCAAGGGAGCTGTGTAATGATGATCCGGCCACTGCTCCCTTCACCTTAGAGAGCTGCAGTGTAAGGGGAGGGAAAGACTGTGGGGGATATTCAGAGTTGTTAGCAAACCAATAAAAAAACAATTGGGCAAAACCATGCTGCACTGCAGGGGGGGGGGCAGATGTAACATGTGCAGAGAGAGTTAGATTTGGGTGGGGTGTGTTCAGACTGAAATCTAAATTGCAGTGTAAAAATAAAGCAGCCAGTATTTAGAATGCACAGAAACAATATAACCCACCCAAATCTAACTCTCTCTTCACGTTACATTTACCCCACCTGCAGTGCAGCATGGTTTTCCTCAATTGCTTAGTTTTTTGGTTTGCTAACAACTCTGAATAACCCCCTGTAAGTGGGAGGACACTTAGGGCGGAATTCAAATACTATCCCGCTGGCAGCCATTAGATGGCGCCCAAATGGAGCTATTCAATTCTAGCTCTGTACGGGCGCAAAGGCTGCCGGCGTCTGCATTTTAGCTCACACCTCCTGGGTGTGGCGATCTGACATGCGTGAAGAGTGACCAGTTTGTGCGCCCAAACTGCACTTTTTTTCACAATCGTACCCAACCCTTTGGTCGGGTTTAGCAGGTTTACGCAGCTAAACACCTGACCTCTAGAGCCCACCCTACAGGGCTGGAGATAATCAGTCATTGGGGCAGAACCTACAGGTACCTAACAGAGGGCCTAATTCAGCATGGATCGCTATTTATAGAAATCGCAAATTGAGCGATTATCGAACGACTGCGTTTGCATTGCGCATGCGTGAGGGGTAAAAGCGACAGAAATTGTGTAGACCACTTCCAGGCCATCTCAGTCGCAGATTAGTGGCAGCCTCAGATCTACTTACATTTGTTCAGTTGGCAAAAAATATTCGATGTTCTGAAAATTGCGTATGCATCTGCGATTGGCTGCGTTTTTTCTTTCTGTCAGGGTGGCGCCTTTCTACTCTCAGACAAGTGCAATTTTTCAGATAAGCGATCCATGTTTAATTAGGCCCCTACAGTCTGACAGTGATTGTCATCCTTATTTTTTATTGAATCCTATTAGAACTTTAAAAACAAATTCCAACCCTAGTAATGTACCTGAGAGTACATTTCTTCTAATCAGTTTTGCCAAGCTCACCTTGTCCCGTGATTATCAAAGTATGCCAAATACCTAGTTTGTTATCACCGGCCATCAGCCAAAAATATGAACAAACTCAAACAAAACGAAGACGCACTTTAAACACTGCCCACTGTCTCATCTGGGGATTTAGAGTCAGCACTTGACCGCTTGCCCACACACTATGAGATAGCTGGTGACACCAGAGAACTATAATTTTTGGGATAATTAAAGAGGATTATTAGATTAATTTACTTTGGATGATTTGATCATCTATGTAATCCCTAAATATAATGTGTTCATTTCTTATAATCCATTCATTTCCTTTGATGCTCACATTAACAAAATGTGCAAAACTGCTCTTTATGCTGGAAAAAAAACTTACATTTGAGTATTCCATATTTTTTTTAAATGAGGGGAAAATCATTGACTGTAAAATAATGTGGGATTTATGCTTCAACTGAGCAATCATTTTACTATTATAAAAAAGAAAAAAAGTTTTCTACCTTTGTAGCTTTGTGCTGATAGGGATAAGACCGTGGAGCTAAATTCCTTCTGCATTCTTTTTCTCTATTCACTTGTAGGTTATTTATGGCTTTATACATGTATTACAATTGTAAGAAGATTAGAATGAATAATACTTAGTTTAAACTATTCTTTAAAATGAGAAAATATGATTTGTTTAAATATTGGTTGCTTGCTAGTTGTAACAAGGTGTAGGTATAATAACGTTTGCCATAAAATAACTAAAAGTGAATGGTAGCAGATTTTGATATTGAACAGTATTCAGGTCCCAACGGACCTGTGGTGCATAGTATTGATGTTCGTTACTTTGCGCATGCACCGGACCTGTACTGTGCATGCAGGGCCGGTGCTAGGGCGTTCGGCGCCCCCCTGCAAACTATAAATTTGCGCCCTCCCATACTTTCCCCCTGTAGCAGTGGCGCTTATACACATAATGTTCCCTGTAGTAGAGCCGCTTACACATGTAACGCCCTCTGTAGCAGTTACGCTTACACACATAACGCCCTCTGTACCAGTGATGCTTACACACATAATGCCCCCTGTGGCAGTGACACACACGTAACGCCCCCTGTAGCAGTGACACACACGTAACGTCCCCTGTAGCAGTGACACACACGTAACGTCCCCTGTAGTAGTGACGTTTACACATGTAACGCCCCCTGTAGCAGTGATGGTTATACAAGACGCCCCTGTACAAGTGACGCTTACACACATTATGCCGCACAGTCACACACACACACACACACACACACACACACACACACACACACACTTTCACTCACTCTCTTTCCAGCCACTTACATAAAGAAGTCTAGCAGTTCATCCTCCTGTGTTGCAGTGCAGTCTGCAGCCTGGCCCAGTGTAGCTCCGCCTCTTTTTCCCATGTAGCCCCCACCCCCTTTTAGGTCTGCACTGACCACTCTGTGTCTGTGAGTCTATGATGGGAGGGGAGAGGAGTCTTCATGCTGCCGGCGCCGCTGCCTGTGGTATACTGTGACATGCGCAGCAGCCAGCAGCAGTAGGGACATTTGCTCAGCACAGGGATACTGAGCAGGGAGAGCGCCTCTTCTTCCTGGCGCCTCCCTGCAGTGCATCCCTTTGCTGAGCGGTAAGCGCGGGGTCTTACTCTGTGTGCATGTGCATTGTGGGTCGGCGACGACGGACACAGGGCGGCATCAGACTGTCAGTGATTGATGATATTTGTGGGTGGAGGCCTGTCACCACCACTGCAGGTAGAGAGACAAGGACAGAATCTTCTTCAGGGGATGCAGATTGGCCTCTTTGTAGCTCCTGCAGCTGCTGGCTTGTGCACCCCCATGAGTCACGCAGCTGGCTGATGGTGTCGGAGATGGTCCGATTCTGTGTCCTAGGCTGCAGGACAGATTGATAATGCAAGCAGGAGTTGTTACGCCTTCTGTTGCTCGCTGCTGTTTCTATGTATGCAACAGCGATAGCAACTCTGTCCATGTCTGAATCAGGCCTTTTGTCACTGGTGAGCAGGGGAGTCGCGAGGGTGGCTCCTGTGGAGCGCGAGCTACTGCTCCTGGCACTGAAAAAGTTAGAGGGTGCGCCACCCTCCCCCGGGCTCCATGGGCTGCTCTACAGGCAGCCGCAGAGCAGGAGGAGTAGCAGAGGGGGAGCACACTGACTCGGACTAGGAGACACGGGCAGGTCAGAGGCAACAGCAGGAGACACTGACAGCCGGCACATGCTGGAGCTCTGCCCGCGCTCCTTATGTCTCACTGTCTGATGTAGCTGTGCAGCAGGGTTACTTCTGTCCTGTAGCACCACTCTCTGTCCCCACTGCTGCAGCACCTCTGTCTAGCCCAGCTGCTGCAGCACCTCTCTCTGTCCCAGTTGATGCACAATCTCTTCATGCCCCAGCTTCTGCAGCACCTCTCTCTTTCCTAGAAGCTGTAGCACTTGTCTCTACTTCAGATGCTACAGCATCTCTCTCTACCCTAGCTGCTGCCGCACTTCTTTCTGCCCTGGCTGCTGCAGCACTTCTTTCTGTCCTGACTGTGCTGCAGCACCTCTCTCTTCCCCGGCTGTTGTAGCACCTCTCGAATACATCATCCGCATTAAGGGCCTAATTTAGGTTGGATCGCAGTGTGCAATCCAACCGGAATTTTTGAGAAAAAGATGCGTGCGCATGTGCAGCACCCGTCCTGCACATGTGCCTGCATTTTCTGCAGGGGGGCCACAGAAAATGCGATCGCCTCTCCCTTTCAATCAAAAAGCATTGTGGGGGTGGAGCCGGACGAACGGGGCAGTGCGGCGTGAACGGGGGCGTGTCGGGGGTGTGATCGCGGTGGCTGCGTGACGTCACACTCAGCCGTTGTGATCAGAAAGATGGTGAAGAGTCTCCTGCGGGTGTAGCTAAGCTGCGCCTGCAGGAGGCTTCCTCTATTTCTGCTAATAAGCAGAAATTGCGATGCAATAGCAAATTCTGCTTGTTGAAGGGGGGAAGGCTCCGGCCAGCATGCTGGGTGGCCTTGTCCAGCGATGGGTGGCCCCCAGCATGCGCTCCAAAGGATAGCAAATTCTGCTAATTAGCAGAATTTGCTATCCTTACTGAATTAGGCCCAATGTGTACTGGGCTGGCAGCTCTGAAATGCGACATAGGGTGAACTCAAGCACTACTACGATTCATAAAAGAAACTAGGGCACTACTATGGAGCATAACATTAAATAAGGCTCTACTATGCTGCAGAAAAGTATCTCTCTAGAAGCATTGGGAAGGGGGCCCATTTGAAATGTTGCTATGGGGCCCACAAATGTATCTATCTATCTATCTATCTATCTATCTATCTATCTATCTATGTATCAAACATCTCTGTATCTATGTATCGAATCTTGAAGAGAGATAAAGTACCAAACAATAAGCTCCTGTCATTTTACAGGCTATGTTTAAAAAATGTACAGGAGCTGATTGGTCTGTACTTTATCTCTCTCCACTTTATGGGTGGTATCCTAATGTCCGGTGCGCCAGGGGCTATCCAGTGCAAAACCACAAAGGACTTTGTACCCCTACGACGCGCAGATTAGCCGTTTTTTTTACTGATCGCTACGCAGCGAACAACGGCAGCTAGCGATTAACTCGGAATGACCCCCTTTGGGCCTAATTCAAGGTTGATTGCAAAACAAGATTTTCCTCTAATGGGCAAAACCATGTGAACTGCAGGGGGGGGGGGGGCAGATATAACATGTGCAGAGAGAGTTAGATTTGGGTGGGGTGTGTTCAAACTGAAATCTAAATTGCAGTGTATAAATAAAGCAGCCAGTATTTACCCTGCACAGAAACAATATAATCCACCCAAATCTAACTCTCTCTGCACATGTTACTGTATATCTGCCCCACCTGCACTGCACATGGTTTTGCCCATTAGAGGAAAATCTTGTTTTGCAATCAACCTTGAATCAGGCCCATTATCTCTACAAGCTTTGATAAATATTTCCCAATCCGCTTCTATCTGTCATTTTACAGGCTGTGCTAGAAAAATGACAGAAGCTTTATGGTTGGTACAGTACTGTCTCTTTCTGAAATTTGATAAATCTCCCCCTTAATCATAAAGCAGTGTTTATTTGTGGGTGCATTGTTTGTATACGTATAGAAATAAAATGGGAAAGTTTGTGTGTGTACTGTGCGGTGGGGGGAGAATCTAGCAGAATAGATTAGGAAAGCGAAGCGGAGGGTTTGGGAAATTCATAAGCTTGCATAAAGAACTGGACTAGCAGAGAACGTTTGAAGGTTTGGCACTTAAAGCAAAGTCTTGTGAGAGCTGGATTTCCACAAAGTGGAAGCATCCAGATAATATAATCCATTGACAAGGAAAGGGAGCAGGTAATGAGTGTGGGTGAGAGGTATAGATTCTGAGCAGAAGGGATTGATTTAGGAGATAGTTAGAGACATAAGTCATAAGAGACTTCATTGTTTGTTGGGCCAAATACGGAAAGGTTGCTGGTAAATAATACACTGTAGTAGGCTATTTGTCATGGACCCGGTTCTAAGTGATACCAATTTCTAACCGCTGTCCGTAGCGTCTCATGACCAGCACTCACTCGAGCCTGCATGACGTGCATGACACAGAGTTTAAGGGCCTAATTCAGCATGGGTTGTAGTTGTGTGAAAAAACGCACAACTACAACTCTTTACACTAACATGCGGGGAGACGCCAAGCACAGTGCAAGTCTGCCCCGCATGCTGGTCCTGCCCCCCTGCTAAAATGTGAGCAGTAATGTGCTTGCATGTTTAGAGCTGCCCCCTGCTTTTGCAGCCTAAGCAAAGGCAGACGGAGGGCTGCCATCTTTTGGGTCGTAGTGGCTAAGTGTGACGTCTCGCAGCCGCCGCGGCCGACCCCGCAAATGGTCAGGACACGCCTGCGTTGTCAGGACCATGCCCCCAAATGGTGCATTGACGCCCCGTCACCGCCCCCGGACAGGACTTAGACTACGATTGCATGCGACCGCAGTTTAAGACCATACACATGCGCAAACCGGCATGCGCACATGTGTTGAAATCACCTAATAGCGACATAAGCAGAATTGCTAACCATGCTGAATCGGGCCCCACATTTGACAGCTTATTCTTCCCAGTATCTCAAACTTATGATTTTGCCACCACAAAAGGTTGTTTCAGGAGCAACTCACTCCAAATAAAAAGACTTAAGATCTCCCTACACAACTAAAATTAGGCCTTACTTCAGTCCCAGTTCTCATTACCCAAATAATTAGTATAGCTACATACTGTAGCATGGATTAGCCAAATCCACTGGCAAAAAAGATCCATTAAGAATCACAAAGACCAAGCATATTAAATTAAGTTTATGAGAAATATACCTAAAATGCTTAAAGAATATACAAACACTATGGCCCTCATTCCGAGTTGAGCGGTCGGTATTTTTCATCGCATCGCAGTGAAAATCCGCTTAGTACGCATGCGCAATGTTCGCACTGCGACTGCGCCAAGTAACTTTACTATGAAGAAAGTATTTTTACTCACGGCTTTTTCTTCGCTCCGGCGAACGTAATGTGATTGACAGGAAATGGGTGTTACTGGGCGGAAACACGGCGTTTCAGGGGCGTGTGGCTGAAAACGCTACCGTTTCCGGAAAAAACGCAGGAGTGGCCGGAGAAACGGTGGGAGTGCCTGGGCGAACGCTGGGTGTGTTTGTGACGTCAACCAGGAACGACAAGCACTGAACTGATCGCACAGGCAGAGTAAGTCTGGAGCTACTCTGAAACTGCTAAGTAGTTAGTAATCGCATTATTGCGAATACATCGGTCGCAATTTTAAGAAGCTAAGATTCACTCCCAGTAGGCGGCGGCTTAGCGTGTGTAACTCTGCTAAATTCGCCTTGCGACCGATCAACTCGGAATGAGGGCCTATATACATGTATACTATACTAAGATATTCCTAGGCAGATCATTTCTTATAATCAAAAGGTTTAAAATCAAGAAAAGTCTACTTACATAATCGCAACTATTTTTACTGGGAGAAGCCAGCAGTCTGGAACAATTCCCAATGTCAGACTGGCCCCCAAGAATTGTACCTTGTTTATGGGTTTCATCATTCATTGTTTGTTTTTAATCCCTCGTATAAGGTGTGCTACAGTATGGCCCCCTGATTACTTCACATTGGGGGGTTATTCAGAGTTGGTCGCAGATATTGCTGTTTTAGCAAAATCTGCAACCACTAAATTCGCATTCTGGGGGCTGCCTAGCATGTGTGCCGCCCCGTGATGCCATCGCAATTACATTGTGATCGTATCGCAAAAACCTAAAATAGAGGTTAACCCACTGCCTACACAGCATGTTTTCCTGCCTATGCAACGTCATCGGCTGGCCCCAAAAACAGTCATGACATGCCTGCGTTTCCTGGTGCACTAACCACCAACACTGCGTTATCGTCCCTTGACGCCCCCCACCTGTCAATCATAATGCGAACACATCTTTCTGGGATGTGATTTATTATTTTTTATTAACAGTTTCTTATATAGCGCAGCATATTCCATTGCGCTTTACAATTAGAACAGTAATAGAACAAAACTGGGCAAAGAGAGACAGACATAGAGGTAGGAAGGCCCTGCTCGCAAGCTTACAGTCTATAGGGAAATATGCATAGATATACACAAGGATAGATGCTACCTATTGCATAATGTGATCACATCATGATTATACGCACACGCGCACTGCAGCCACTGCGCATATGCAGACTGCCGAAAGATGGCCGTTTCTGCAATAGCAGCAGCTGCGATCAACTCTGAATAAGGCCCATTGGTCATTTTCTGTGTACATGCAAATAAGCCAGGACTTTGATTGGAAACCAAGATTGCTGAGGTGGAAGGTGAGCAATATAATGGTGTGTGAGAAAGTGCTGAACCAAGGGGGGTAATTCAGATCTGATCGCTGCTGTGCGTTTTCACACAGCGGGCGATCAGATCCAAACTGTGCATGCGTATGCACTGCAATGCGCCTGCGTGTCAAATGGCTACAATGGGCTTCGCCAATCAGCGGCAGGATGGTGCGAATGATCCATTTGCATGGGCATTCCCAAGGAGATTGACAGGAAGAGGCCATTTGTGGGTGGCAACTGACCGTTTCCAGGAAGTGTCCAGAAAATTTCAGACGGGCTCAAGTGTTTTCAGGGGGGGTGTCTGAAGTCAGCTCCGGCCCCAATCAGCAGGATTCATTCGCACTGAAAGAGTAATTCCTGGGCTGCGTAGAGAGTGAGACTGCAGAAACTCAATTTGTGCGGCTCTGCTACACATGCGATCGCACACTTACACAGCAAAAATACCCTCCACCTGTAGGCAGCGACTATTTGATCGCAAGGCAGCAAAAAACACAGCCCAGTGATCAGATCTGAATTAGGCCCATTGTCCTGTCTCAAATGGTTTAATGAGTTCTTTCAGCTTGAGTCACCAAGTAATTTAGTTGTGAATACTGCTATGTCCAGTATCTTCTGTAATATACCCTTCACCAAATTACCCAAAAAAGGGCCAATCTAGTCAATATCAAAAATAGTTTATTCTTGATAAAATAAACTTTTAAAAAAGCAGAATAATTTCTGCTTTTCCTTTTAGGATGTGCACAAAACATATCTGACTGTATGACTACTGTTACTTTCTGGTCATATTTGATGCACAGCAGAGAAAAGGGCGATCGGGCACAGGTCAAAGCAATATCATCATAAGTGAAAAAAACAAATTTGGACAATTGTAACCCTTAACATTGGGGAGAAAAAATTAAATATAATTTTTTCTTTGAAATAATGTCCTAGTTGGTGGTGCGCCCAGAGCCAGAGAGTACATGTACTAAGAAGGGGAGAGAAAGAAGGCTCTTGTGTGGGCGCACTCTTATGTTATGAAGGAAAATTCCTATAGTATTTGAAACAATGTATTTAAAACATGATTTTTATTAGTAAAGTTTTAAAATATAATTACCCACATGAATGATCCATAAGAAATAAAGACATTAATGAAAAAATGTTAAAATGTTCTGGTCTTTTTTCACAAAAAGTGATTAGAAAGGTTGTAGACACTTGATTGTCTTACCCCCATTTCCCCTGACCAGTACAGAATTTCTGTATTGATGGGACTGGTCTTTTTTGTGAAAAAAGACCAGAACATTTAAAAAAAAATTCATTAATGTCTTCATTTCTTATGGATCATTAACGTGGGTAATTATATTTTAAAACTTTGTTTCAAATACTATAGGAATTTTCCTTCATAACATAAGAGTGCGCCCACACAAGAGCCTTCTTTCTCTCCCCTTCCTAGTACATACAGGTATTTGATGCACACCAATATTATATATGATCCTACTGTCATATGGATCTGTGTTATCTTGCTTAGTCAACCCCCATCCAAGATCCTTTGTGTTCTGCTTCATAGTACTTTTTCTGTTTTAGAAGCTTGTATTTCTGATAAATTTGCTGAGCCCTCACCACCTCACACTGGGCTGCACTAGGGCTACACTTAAATACTGAGATGTACTAACATTGCGTTTAAGTGCAAATTTTAGACAGGAGACCAACATCGAACACACCCCAGCTATCCGTGACTCTTGCACTGGACAGGTCATTTCTGACTGATGTAGTCCATGCGCCCTGTTCTATGGTGCTGATAATCTACAAGATCTCATGATCTACATTTTCTCCTAATCTTGCCCGGAATCTGGATGCTAGGTCAACACTACTACAGTCGACAATCAAAAGGTCAACCACTGGACAAAAGTTCAACATTTTAAATGTTGACATGGCAATGGTCGAAACAGGAAAAGTTTGACATGAGTTTTTCACAAAATATTTTTAAATTTTCCCATTTTTCATACTTTACCATTCACGTGGACTACGATTGGGAAAAATAACCTTGCACGCAGCAAAAATAACCCCAAACCTCATGTCAACCTTTTCCTGTGTTGACCTTATCCATCTAGACTACTTTACCATGTAGACCTTTTTCACATGCCAACCTGTTGTGTGTCAGCCTTTTGGAGTCGATCTAGTGACTGTCAACCTTTTCTAGGTCGACCCTATGATCCATACCCATCTTGCCCACTGCACTCCCCACATGTTAGACTCATTGCATTAAGTGCTTTGTCAATAGTCCTATGCACGTTCAGAGATTTTGATATCCTAACACATATACATGTTGCTGGAATGTAATAATGTATATATTTATAAGTTTGTTTTGCAATTGACAGCTTTGAGGCTGGTAGTCTATTTTTCGGCAAAAGGCCAAGCTGCCTCTGACTCATCGATTCTGTCATATGCGCTAGTTTTGCTGCAGTTTTGAGAGTTGTCCATTGGTTACGTAGCTGGGCGTTATGGTTCCTTCATCATGGAAACCACACCTCCCTATTTATCTGGGCTTGGGATGAGGAATGAGATTAACATAGGCTGGGTTATGGCCTCCTTCCTACTCTATCACACCAGCTGTTTCCGCGGTCTGGTGGTCTCACTGATGGTCTCCTTCCTCTTCTTTTACACTAGCCATTCCCGCCGTCTGGTTATCTCACTACTGCCTGTGATGTAAAGCAGGCCCTCTCCTTCCACTACTCTCACACCAGCCGTACCTGCAGTCTGGTGGTCCAGCCAGTGGTGTAACTAGGGCGGGGTGAGCAGGGCACGTGCCCCGAGTGCTGTGGCAGGCCCAGCAGATGGTGGGCAGCTAACCAGGGCATCGTAACCGCACCGCCCGCCTACAACCAATCGCCTCTCATCCACCACCGATCACCCCCTGTAACATAGCCCCAAACCATCCCACCCAGCCAGAGAAGGAAGAGTTTTGGTATGGGATTTGTAGACTCTGAGCAGTAAAAAATAAACTACAAATTTCATGATACATTGTGCCCTCTTAAGATGGCCACCACTGCAGCAAGACAACATGTGAGTTAGGGGATTGAACATGTGTGCGTGTGTGTGTGTGTGTGTGTGTGTCTGACTGCCTGCTTCTGGAAGCCCTTAGGGGTAATTACACAGTGTGCTACTGCTATATATGGTAAGAGGCTACAGGAGCAAAGGGAGATGATGATTTGTTTGAGAAAGATGCATGGGGGAGATGGTGTGCTTAGAGATGACGCATGGGGATGATGATGGTATGCTGGAAGACATAGGAGTGAGATGATGGTGTGCTGAGAGATGCAGGGGGGGAGATGATGGTGTGCTGAGAGACACAGGTGGGAGATGATAGTGTGCTGAAAGATTCAGGTGAGAGATGATGGTGTGCTGAAGACGCAGGTGGAAGATGATGGTGTGCTGAGTGACGCAGCCGGGAGATGATGGTGTGCTGAGAAACGCAGGGAGGAGATGATGATGTGCTGAGAGACGCAGGTGGGAGATAATGGTGTGCTGAAGATGCAGGTGGGAAATGATGGTGTGCTGAGAGATCCAGGTGAGAGATGATGGTGTGCTAAGAGACGCAGCCGGGAGATGATGGTGTGCTGAAAGATGCAGTTGGGAGATGATGGTGTGCTGAGAGATGCAGCCGGGAGATGACGGTGTGGCTGAGAAATGCAAAAGGAAGATGATGGTGTGGCTGAAAGACATAGGGGGAAGATGGTGTGACTTAGAGACACAGCCGGGAGATGACTGTGTCCTGAGAGACGCAGGTGGGAATTAATGTGTGCTGAGAGACACAGGGGGAAGATGATGGTGTGCTGAGAGACAAGCCAGGGGGGAGGTGATGGTGTGCTGAGAGATGAGGCAGGGAGGAAATGATGGTGTGCTGAGAGACGACGCAAGGGAGATGATGGTGTGCTGGGAGATGCAACAGGGAGGAAATGATGGTGTGTTGAGAGACAGCGCAGGAGGCAGATGGTGTGCTTAGAGATGATGCAGGGAGGAAATTATTGTGTGCTGATAGACAATGCAGGTTGGAGATGATGGTGTGCTGAAAGACAACGAAGGGGGGAGATGATGATGTGGCTGAGAAATACAAGGGGGGGATGATGGTGTGGCTGAAAGACGTAGGGGGATATGGTGTGACTGAGAGATGCAGCGAGGAGAAGATGGTGCTGCTGAGAGATACAAGGGGGCGAATGGTGTGGCTGAGAGACACAGAGGGGAAATGATGGTATGCTGAGAGGTGACGCAGGGGTCAGGAAGTGACATTGGGGGCACGAGTCTGGTTGAACTGCTGTTGTATGATGATGACCTTGTTAATATTCCTACACAAACAGATATATTCCAGAAGATGTGATATCCTACATGAATAGTGAATACCAAATGAAGACGCAGCCTTCCCAGGTATGATACAATTCTTTAGAAGTTCCCCACTGTGAGAAACCATCGTAGGGGGCATATGGCATGGATAGAAATGTTCCCAGAGGGGCGAGAAATGGGTGGTGCATGACGCATTGACAAATCCCGTTTTTCAGTGCCCCTTCCAGCATGTGGCCACACCCATTTTTGACACGGGCCTTAGACATGCAAACATAGTTTCAGAAAGGTGTGTGCACTGTTCTTCACCTTGCCGCTGTAAATCACCTTGTGGCCACATTCTTCCAGGATGCAGCCGCATGATGAAGGGCCACGTACACACACTATGACCAGTGCGCATGCGCAGACCAGATGAACGCTTCCGCTGCATCCGAACGCAGCAGCTGCATCCGTCTCTGAATAAGGCCCTATATATTTATATAAAATACATACACAGAACAGTAAAGATATTTGATTAAAACCAAAGTCTATACATATTCCTTCAGTTATTTGTCTGAATATGCTCTAGAGAATACATTTACAGGTGAATATGGGAAGAAATGTAACCACAACATAATACTTCCAGTATATAGTGACTCATGCAGGTGTGGATGTTCTGGCTACTGCTGTTGATATCTTTTGCTGTACGCAATTGCAATTATTTCCATCTGATGGTGTATAATTCCTGATATATCGGTACCATCGTTGGAAATCGGGTCATGTTGCAGAGTGTGAGTGTCTCTGTAGACGCGCAGGCTGAGCTGCTCTCCTGGGATGCTGAGGGCTCTCCAGTAGCAAATAAGATTGCAGCTGCTAATATATGCATGCCCAGAAAGTTTCCACCTCCAAACGCTGTCTTCCTGTCACTCACTCTGTGACTAATTCCTAGGTGCAACCGCAAACACATTTCACTTGCTGCATGTACGCACCATGGCTCAGATGCATGCGCAGCATGAAAACATCGACCAATGTGCATACAATAGCAGGTTTGTGACGACATCGGAATGAGCTCATAATAATGTGAGTACTCGAAGTGAACAAGATATAAAACCTCGTAAGCATATAGTAAACGTCACTGCCAGAATCGTACCCAAGAATGCCATGCACCCACCATTCTGGAGCACATGCACCAGGAATTGAAGTGCAGGGAGGGTAACTTAGGGGCTAATTCAGACCTGATCTCTAGGCTGTGTTTTCGTACAGCGGGCGATCAGGTCTAAACTGCGCATGCGTATGCACCGCAATGCGCAGGCGCGTCGCATGGGTACAAAGTGGATCACTGCTCAGCTATGGGTTTGTGCAAAGGATCCATTCGCACGGGCGTCTGCAAGGAGATTGACAAGAAGAAGGCGTTGGTGGGTGGCAACTGACCATTTTCTGGGAATGGTTGAAAAAATGCAGGCGTGTCCAAACGTTTGCAGGAAAGGTTCCTGACATCAGTTCCGGGCCCGGACAGGCTGAAGTGATCGCAGCGGCTGAGTAAGTCCTGGGCTACTCAGAGACTGCACAAGATCTGTTTGTACAGCTCTGCTACACATGCTAAAATACACTCCCCTATGGGCGGCGACTATCTGATCGCAGCAGTGCAAAAATGGCTTGCTAGCGATCAGGTCTGAATTAGCCTCTTAGTTCCTCCCTGAGCGATCTCTGCAATGAGTCCTCCCTGACACACACTCCAATACCCAATGGAGGGGGTTACTCACTGTGGGATTCTATCAGTAGTGAAGGGAAGAAGAGGGTAAAATAAAGTTCAATGATGCTGGAGGGGGGGTTGTTAGAATAATAATAATAATAATAATAATAATAATAATAATAATAATAAAAAAGGGCCTCTTGTTTTTACAGGGGAGTTGGTTTATAAAACGTGGATTTTTTTTACTACTAAGGGGGTGTCGGGGGGTACTATTATTAGGATTTAATACAGCTGGGGGTTCTATTGACAATGGGCAGGTGGGAGGTTATTTTATAATGGGGGCCGATGAACACGAGGTGAGGGGAATGAGATGAGTGCAACACCCCTTAAATATATATATATATTTTAAATAAAATGCTTTAATATATTATTAAAAATACTTTTGAAACTAGGTTAAGTAATAAAAAAAACATGACAATTTCTTAGCGGTTTTGTGGGGAAACCTCGTCAGATAAGTGGTTAAGCTCCTAACTGCCATGTTACAGGCATTATGACAAAAGAGCTGACTGATTGGTACTTTATTTCTCCCCACTTTTCCACTCTCCAAGGTTTGATACTTCTCCACAGAGTCGCCTAAAAACATTTTCATATATGCCCATTTCAGGCCAAACTAGTCACAAATCGTGAAGACATACAGTAGCATCACAATCACCAGCAGCTCAGGAACTTTGAGCTGTCAATTGGGACAAGAGGAAAATAGGACCACGATGTTGTTGCATGTGTATGTGTGTGTATGACTGGCTGCATCAGTAGTGCATTTAAGATACAATGGGCCAAAGGTAATGGGGTGCGAGTTTGCACAAATGTGTGAGCGTAGCGTTAATGGTGTGCGGGAACATGCAAACTCGCATGTTTCCTGCAATCCCAAAACTCGCAATGGCAAAACTCGCATCCAGATGTTTTGCCATTGCAAACATACAATGTAATAGAATGCGACTTTACAGCTCGCACCTAAAACATTACCAAAATCTGTTGTAAAAAAAGGCCATCTTCTGACTGGTGAGTCTGACAGAATCACGCACAGTTCAGTGAGATCCCTGCATGCTTCTGTCTGTAAAGTGCTGATACAGTTAAAAAAGTTAAATTAAATTAAATAAAAAAGACGTGCAGGTCCCTCCAAAGCATTACCAGCCCCAGGCTCTTTGAACTGGCCCTGGTTGCTAAAATACATGGCAAAAAATAGCTAGGGGTTCCCTGTATTGTAACAGCTAGCACTGGGCTCTTGGACTGGTCCTGGGTCCAAAAATACAGGGAAAAACAAACGTAGGGGTCCCTCGTATTTTTGAAACCAGCACCGGGATCCACTAGTCAAGGAGATAATGCCACAGGCGGGGGACACATTTATATACAGTAGGTCCCTGAGGCCGTGGCATTAAATCCTCAATTAGTTACCCCTGGCCGTCCTTCCCTGGTGGAGAGGGCACCCCCCGAATAAAGCAGGCTAGTGGTAAAATACTTCATGATCTCAAATTTTGTAAAGAGTAAGACATTTGGATATCTTCCAGCTAGTGTATGAGTGTTACGTAACATTAAAACTGGACACCTAGAATATACCAGAGCTTTAACTCTTTAGTAAATAGGATTTTTAAAAGTAATGGAAACAGAATATGAATAATTACTGTCTTTACTATATTCCTCCAAATGCCAAACAAAAATTATTAGGGATTCAATTTGTATTCCCTCTTCCTTTGTTCTGAACTGGACATCAGTATATAAACCAGCAGGAGGGATGGGGGGGATAAATGTTGAGAATTAATTGATACATCAAAGTGAAATTAGGTTGTGAAAGCTATAAAATACTAATATTAGGCAGTAAATGATCTCTCTCGCTTCCTGGTGTCTATTAATTGTGCTGTAACTGGATAACACCGAGCAGTTTTGCTAGTGAAGCGGGATATTTAAACAACAGATAGCATCACATATTACTGTGTGTGTCAAGTAGATAAGACTAGTTCACAGAAGCACAAAGTCAGTGCTGTTTCACTGCCTGGCGCATGTACTAATATGAAAGCTTTCAGAATCGAATATAACTTCAAAGGAATACATCAAACACTATTTATTAAATGTGGTGATGAGAAAATGGTACATTATGTATCTGTAATCAGACTTTGGAGCAGGGGAAAATGTAGTCATGAATTAGTATATTGGGACAAGGTTAAATTGAACTTTGCTGGGTCAAAATATCTGATAGCCCTTAAAAGGTTTTAATTATACAGTATGCTATCTTCATAACAAATGTAATAAAGAATTAAATAAAAATGAATGCTCAATTCTGATTTAGCCATTTCAGATATTCGGTGACCTAGTTTTCTGATTTTAAAAAGGTATTCACTTTTACTGCGCCTAATCTTTTTTTTTTTATCCTTTGCTCTTTTTGACTTTCTAGCATTTTTCCCATTGCTGCTTTAAAGTATAAATTGCTTCAAATATCTGTTGATGAAGTAATTACTGCCAGTATTTGCTGTCTACTGACTACAGTACTAAAGTCAATTTGTTCTATCCAAGGTCAGAAATTTATGTATTTATATTCTTCAAAGTGTCCAATATGAGTTAGATCTTCTGGGGCTGATTTAATAAAATGTTGATTGTGTACCCCAGGCCACCACCAGATGCTTCATAATTGTCACTTTTCATGTGACAATTATTTGTTTTTTGCCTATACTTCATAAGTCACTATGCCCGCATTGACTTATCCTAGGATGTAGTAGCTTTTGTTCGCTACTGTGTTTTTCTTTGGTTGATTTTGTACAGTAGTTCATCATGTGACCTATTCATTATCGGGGGCCACAAGCTGCAGTACTGTACTTAAGTACCAGAGAAATTAAGCATACTGTAGCTCTGCTTTGAAAAGTAGCTGTGCCACAACCCCTATCTCTGACACTTTCACCGCTTATATGCAGAGCAGTGTAAGTCCACCTGTAAGCACACAGAGCAGGCCACTATAGGAAGGAGTGGGCCACTAAGAACTAATGTTATCTGAAGATGGCATCAGTTCCTGCAAGGAAACTCTGAAGGCCACATCAGGTCCCTAATACTGAATGGGGCTATTATTATTTATGTATTATTTCCACGGGATGCGTTTAGCATCCCGGCAGTCCGAATGCCGGTGGTCATGTGGCTGATGCACTCAGAACCCCAACCCCTGAACACCGACATCCCGAAGGTAAATATCGGGGTCACTACTAGGGATAGGGCCGAGTGAAAGGGTTATGGTTAGGCATTAGAGGTGGTGGGGGGGTTAGCTGTAGCTGCCAACCCCCAACTCTAAGCCCTAGCCGTCACTCCCGGAGTCTTAGCACTAGCCGCCACCCCCAATCTTAGCCCTAATCGCCACCCCAGGAGGGTTAGGGTAGTGGATAGGGGAGGGGTAACAAAATTACCCCATCCCTTGTTTGCATTCTCAATGTCGGGATGCGGTGTCAGTCATATGAATTCCGGCATCTCAAATGCTGGTAATATGTATCACACCCATATCCACATGTGTAACATAAAGCCCAAAATGGATAATGAATAGGACCACTAGAGCTCATATTTTCCTCAATTTCTGTATATACTGTATTAACATACAGATTGCAAGTCCAAAATAGTCCCCATACTTACATACTGTAGATGTACTGAAACGTTCAGGAATGAAAGGACCAGCTTACAGATAGAGGTCTCTTTTTTTATGGCTTTTTTTTCTAATTTTACCCAGGCAGTGAAATTCCACTAGAGGGCCGTGCCATCATTTTATATCTGCACCATAGCTGTGATCTGTTTATCAGCCTTATACTTGAATAACTGGCCTAGGATAATAAAGGCCCCTCACTTTCCTCCATTCACTACAGCAGGGGTGGCCAACCAGTCAGTGACAAAGAGCCAAATAACCTTGTTAGGTAAGTCAAAGAGCCAACATCGAGCGGATGGCGCGCATGCAAAAATGGAATGTGGCCTTGTGCCTGCTAGACCACACCCCTGGTATAAAATACATTGAAAAAGCCAGAACGCCATCAAATAAATTTTTTAAAGCCAGATCCATTGAAAAAGCCACTTTCACATAAAATTATTGAAAAAGCCAGATTCACATAATAAACTTCAGCTCCCCCATGTGTCACTCCAGCCAACACCCACCTGTCACTCCAGCCAGCTCCCCCATGTGTCACTAATGCCAAGACCCTGCTGTGTCACTCCAGCCAGCTCTCCCATGTGTCACTCCTGCTAGCACCCTCCTATGTCACTCCAGCCAGCTCCCGAGTGTCACTCCAGCCAGCTCTCCCATGTATCACTACTGCCAAGACCCTGCTGTGTCACTCCAGCCAGGTCTCCCATGTGTCACTACTGCCAAGACCCTGCTGTGTTACACCAGCCAGGTCTCCCATGTGTCACTCCAGCCAACACCCTCCTGTCACTCCAGCCAGCTCTCCCATGTTACTTATGCTACCAACCTTCTATGTCACTCCACCCAGCTCTCCCATATGTCACTACTGCTACCACCCTCCTATATCACTCCAGCCAGCTTTCCCATGTGTCACTACTTCCAGCACCCTCCCGCGTCACTCCAGCCAGGACCCTCAGGTGTCTCTTCAACCAGCTCTGCCATGTGTCACTCTAGCATACCCTCATGTATCACTACAGCCCCCCCATCAACTCATGCCATTGCAGTAGTCCCTAATGTGTCCTCTGTTTGCTTGTGGGTGTCTCTCCTCTAGTATCTGACTCCTTCAGTTTTCAGTCCCTGTAGTGCTGCTGCGTGTCTGGCTGGAGTGCTGCGGTTTCTGTATCTGTTGTGGTCACATGATTTAGTGTTGGGAGCCACATTTGAATAAAGAAAGAGCCACATGCGGCTCAAGAGCCACAGGTTGGCCACCGCTGCACTACAGGGACCCTATAAACCAGCTCATAGTTTGAGCTATACAATAACCACTTATCGATAAAGTACAAAATGGTGTTTTATTACACAGAAGATTGAAATCTGAGATTGTCAGTGTTTCTCTCATTATTATTATCTTTAATTTATCAGGTGCCAGAAAGTATTTCAAGTGCCATACATGGGGCAAACATGCAAACATTGCAAAATAATGGAGTATATAAGTAAGGGTCACAATATACCATAGCATTAGTACATAACACAATTAAAACAATACTATAACAAAATAAATGACAGAGACAAGGACAATTCCCTGTAGCTTGGAGGAGCAAGTGGTGGTGAGTCATGTAGGGAAGGCCTTTAGTACTTATTAAACCTATACCGAATATACGAGCAAGCAGATTGTCACTGAGAGGGAGTACAAGCCATAGTTGTGCTAATGTGGCCAATACCATGAGGGAGTCCAGAGACTAAGTAATGTGGTAGAGGAAGTTGGCAAAACTAAATATAGAACCATAGCACTTGCTGTGCTGCAGGAAGAAGTATTAGTAGACGTTATTATTGTTTGCAGTAAGATGGTCTTGCGTCCAAGATTTATTTGTCTTTCAATGTACCCAAGTGTCTACATACAGTATGGGCACTTTGGTACAGTAGGTAACATATTGTTAAGCACCCAAATATTCAGAGGCCATTCTGGGTGCGGATACCATACCCATTCCATAGCCAGAGCATAAGACAGTTACTGTAAAGTGAGTGTGCTGGACAGCAACTTGTACAGCAAGTGGGGTTTACAAAACAAGGGTGTGGAACCGTTGACATGTATAGCAAGGTGTGAACGGACAGTTGGAAGGGGAATGTCATGGCTGAGTTTATTTGTGAACCCGGACTAGTACTGGACACTGGGTTTGGTCTTGAGCGCTGTGGACAGAATTGGGCTGGCTTGATGAATCATCTGCTCATTCAGACGGGGCAGTCAGGCAGTATATTCTATGAGGAAAGGTGACCAGCTATGGGTACTGGAACACTGGTGGTGGGAGCCACCAGTGCAATGAGTAGCTGGGTTGTCACCTAATGGAGAGTCATGTGAGGACTGGTGAGTTGACGGAATGCTGGGAGGACCGGCAATGCAGGAGATTCTCGGATCTCTGGTGGGAACCAGTGTAATAGCTGTTGAAGAGACTGAGGACAACAGCAATGACTGTAGAAGAAGCTGAAGGCATCAGCAATGACTGTAGAGGAAGCTGAGAGCATCAGCAGTAACTGTAGATGAAGCTGAGGACATCAGCAATACTTGTAGAGGAAGCTGAGAACATCAGCAGAAACTGTAGACAAAGCTGAGAGCATCAGTAATGACTGTAGCAGAAGCTGAGGACATCAGCAATAGTTGTAAATTAAGCTGAGGGCATCAGCAATAATTGTAGAAGAAGTTGAGGGCATCAGCAATGACTGTAGAGGAAGCTGAGAGCATCAGCAGTTACTGTAGACAAAGCTGAGAGCATCAGTAATGACTGCAGCAGAAGCTGAGGACATCAGCAATAGTTGTAAATTAAGCTGAGGGCATCAGCAATAATTGTAGAAGAAGCTGAGGGCGTCAGCAATAATCGCAGAGGAAGCTGAGGACATCAGCAATGCAGACAGTTCACTGAAGGCTGGGTGGCACCAGCACAGTAGTTGTTGAGGAAGCTGAGGGCATCAGCAATAATTGTAGAGGAAGCTAAGGACGTCAGCAATAATTATAGAGGAAGCTGAGGACATCAGCAATGCAGATAGTTCGCTGAAGGCTGGGTGGCACCAGCACAGTAGTTGTTGAGGAAGCTGAGGACATCCGCAATAATTGTAGAGGAAGCTGAGGACGTCAGCAATAATCGTAGAGGAAGCTGAGGACATCAGCAATGCAGATAGTTCACTGAAGGCTGGGTGGCACAGCACAGTGGTTGTTGAGGAAGCTGAGGGCATCAGCAATAATTGTAGAAGAAGCTGAGAGCGTCATCAATAATCGTAGAGGAAGCTGAGGGCATCAGCAATGCAAGTTTCCAGATGCTGGGCAAACTGGCAGCACAGTGGGGATTCCAAATGCTGTGTAATGCAGTGTCAGCACTACTGGTTTCCCAGTTGCTGTGATGTAGTGATTTTGCACAATGTACAGTATGAGTTAATGCTGCAAGGTGGTAAACAGCAGTAGCAGGTTTTCTGGATACTGAGGTGCGTTACCTGACGCAGCAGTTTGGAAGCTGGTAGGAACCAGCAGAGTCTCTAATGCCACTAGGGATATAGGATAGTCCCTCTGGATCACTGGAGGACTTCCAGTGAATCTGGAGATGCTGGGATGTAGTGGCAGTGATGGCCTTTTAAATCATCCATGGAGTAAGGGAGTGCGTGAGATGACAACTGCAAATGCCGCAAAGGATATAGGATAGTCCCTCTGGATCACTGGAGGGCTTCCAGTGAATCTGGAGATGCCAGGATGTAGTGGCAGCGACGGCCCTTTAAATCATCCAGGAAGTCAGGGAGTAGGTGAGATGGCAACTGCACTGAGTCTATTACCAGCAGGATATTCCGGCGCTCACTCCAGGCTGAGAGACACCAAAGCACTGACAGCTTGCTAGTGCTGAGACCTGGAACTTATACCCAGTGCTTACAGCTGAGTGGCTCACATGATGCAGAAGTGAATCCGGATTGGCTCCTGGAAGATCAGCTGACTGGAGACTGTCATGGCGACGTCCATAGCTGGTTTTGGAGGGAACTCTGGTGTGGTGTGTGCATAGACAGACAGTAATGGCCACAGGTCCTGAGAGCACAGGAAGTTGTATCCGGTGACCACTGGACTTGTGGATGCTGGCATGGAAGTATAGGACAGCATGAAGAATCCAGAATGTTTGCTGTGCAGACACACCATGCAGAGACTTGCTAAGTTCAGAATTCACACAGAAGGTAATCAATACAGATGCAGCTCGTTAGTAGAGAGTTAAATCAGTACACAGGGAACTCATGGTGCTAATGAGCTGTTTATCCCAGCCAGCAGAAAACATGTAGGTTACAGGGCTGATGGCAGAAGTAAGTCACCAAATAATATGATTTTAGTCAGGGTTGTGACAGGAAACTATAAAGAAAACACTGTGGATGGGTGTCAAGAGGAGGAAGGCTGTTAAGCCTCAATAAAGAGGTGCATTATATGGTACATTTAAAGCTATGAAGACTAATAGAGAGTCTGACTACTCAAGGATGTGAGTTCCAAAGGGGTGTGTACATAGAGCATAATCTTGGAGGGCAGGAATGAATACTTGGAGTTCAGGACAGAGATGAGAGTAGAGGTGTAGGGGGTTGGAGTAGCAGGTTAAGGCTATATATGGAAGAGTAAGGATTCTGAACTTAATTCTGAATGGAATTGTGAGCCAGTGAACTAGGTTGCAAATTGGGGAAGGAAATGACGTACAACATATAGTGGAAGAAGAAAATGAGATGAGCAGCAGTGTTAAGAATAAATTTAAATGGAAAAAGCAATTTAGAGGGAGACCAGAGAGGAGGATGTTAAAGTAGTTTAGGCGGGAGATGATGAAGGCATGGATAAAGGTTTTGGTGGCCCAGTAATGAGGATGGGCCAGATCCTGGAGATGTTACAAAGGTGGAAGCAACAAATTTGAGTGATGGCTTGAATATGAGCAGTGAAGGAGAGTGAGTAGTTAACAATGGCACCAATGCAACAGACTTGGTGAACAAAAATGAATGATAGGAGAAGATATATTAAAAGTGGTGTGTAAACAGAATATCCAGGGCCAGCACAAGCACTCCTCTGGGGATCAGTCTGAGATCCCGACAGCCAGGATCCTGACTGCTTCCCCACCTCTGTAACCTTGTACATCTGGCCCCACAGACACTCCCCTACTCATTGGTTTCTTACTTTGTGTGGAGGAGAGATAAGGCAGCATCTTTGTCTCTTCTGTCAGAATGGGAGGGTGTTACTGGGCATTGATGTCATACCCCAAAGAAGAACACTCAGAATGTATCACTAACATGAAAAACAGTAACTGAGAACCTCAAAGTTTAGAAGCTGCCAACTGCTGCCTCTAAATGTTAGTGACCTGTATATAGTATGGGGGTACTACATAATGGTTACTACAGGGAGTCTTCAGTCCCTAACCAACATGGCCACCGAACCGACTACTGGGCATGTGCAGCGCCACCTTGTCACTGTGTTAGAGCACCACACTGGGAAATGGACATCTTCCACTTAGCACCAGGAGAGACCCTGCGATTGCAGCATTCACATCGCCAGAGAACAGCTATACAGAGACTGGTACTGCTGGTACTGGCTGGTGACCTGTATGCTCATCACAAACTCCACTCCATGCTACATGGCTGTGTATGCATAACTGTGAATACGGGGATACCTTCACTTTGCTATTTCAATAAACCACCTCACATTAAGTAGTGGAATGTTTGTTGCTTGGTGCAGGGCCGTAACTAGGTGTGTGCTGGTGGTGCCTTGCACACAGCGCATATGCACTGTGGGCGCAGGGCGGCGCTATGTTTTTTTTTTTAATGCGCTGCCCCAGCCCCGCCGCAGTGCAAGCTGTAAGAAATGTACGGTAATGTACAGTATGTAGCTGTGCGTTCAGCTCCGTCTCTGCAAACCACTACATACATTACATTCTCCGCCCCTTCCCGGCTCACTCATCCACCTCCGGCTGCTGGCAGCATCAATTACCGCAGGCAGCGCTGCGGCTGTATGCCCGCATTCTCCGCCCCCCCTGGCTCATTCATCCACCTTCAACCTCCGGCCGCATCTGTCACCGTGGGAAGTGCTGCGGCTAAATGTCTCCTGCCTCAACACGAGATCTGCAGCATCCCTTCCTTCCCAGGCATCTGGTGCCGCCACCTCCTCCTCCTCAACAACTGGATGACCGGGTTCCGTGGTCCCTGAGGGCGGGATGTATTAAGCAGGGTTCCCTGAAAGGTAAAAACAAACACACACAGACACATACATACACATATACAGTCTCTCTCTAACTCATCTCTCTCTCTACCAGTGACATTGAGACTGACACTAGTACAGGCAGACGGACAAGTACACTAACACATGCTGACATTGGCAGTCACACACTTCTTTAGCTTCTCCGGTCCTTTCCCATCATTCTCCTGTCTGGAGACAATCACAGAGGTACAGGGGGTGGGATGTTCTAAAGGGAAAACAACAGTTTTCGGGGGGTTTTACCGCATTTTCATATGTACTAAGCCCCGGCTGCTGGGTTTTCGCCGTCCCGCACCGCTCATGAAGACCTCCCCACTGTGGCATACCTCTGATCAGCAAGCCTTTGTGATGATAGTGCGGCCCCCCCTCCTCCTTGTCCCCTGCAGCACAGCCATTTGTCCTTCCGGCTGCAGGGGGGAGGAGGAGGAGCCCGGGGACTCCCTGCATACGTCCCCTCCTGGGTCTGGGAGGTGACGGAGACCCTTGCCGACCTCACCGCCAACATCGCGAAGGGGCTTGTATACTGCATTGCGATGTTAAAGCGCATATGTTAGTACATATGCGATTAGCATCGCTGCGAGGGGCGGTAATGTATTTTAATACATCCTGCCCAGGAACTTTGATATCATTACCTCCTCTATCTATCTATTGTATACTCTTTGTTCCTCTTCCTCTAAATTCTGTATTATTGGGATGAATAAAGTTGAAGATGGATCAAGAGGATAGGTGACACCACAAATGCATGTAAAACAGCAGATCACGCTTATATACAGTAGGCACGTGGCACTGGTGACAGATATAATATCTTCAAAATATACTGAAGACTGGAGATCTTTCACAGTTAATTATTTAAAGTGTCTATTTCAGTGCTTAAAGTGGTCCTAGAGAGGTGGTGGAACTCGCCCCCCCCCCCGTCCCCTCGCCCATGCAATAAAGGTATTGCGCGCCCCCCCCGAAAGGGGCGTGGTCTTAAAAAGAAAGGAGCGTGGTCACACAATAGTAAATATGCCCACAGTAGTAGCACCCCTAACACACATAATGCCCACAGCAGTAGCGCCCCTTTTACAAAGCCCACAGTAGTACTGCTCCTTATGCGATGTCCACTGTACTGGTAGTGCCCACAGTGGTAGTGCCCCTTATATAGAGCCCATAGTAATGGTGCCCCTTATGCAATGCTCCCAGTAGTAGTGCCCCTTATGTCCCCAGGAGTGATGCCCCTTATGAAGTGCCCCCCATTAGTAATGCCTTTAATGGTAATGCCCCTGTGTAGTATTGCCCCCAGTAGTAATGTCACTTGTAGTAATTCCCCCAGTCGTTTAACCCCTGTACTTTAGCCCCATGTAGTTTGCCCCAAGTAGTAATGCCCCCAGTAGTTTAGCCCCTGTAGTTATGCCCCCAATAGTAATGCCCCCAGTAGTAATACCCCTGTAGTTATGCCCCCAGTAGTAATGCGCCCCTGTAGTTATGCCCCCAGTAGTAATGCGCCCCTGTAGTTTAGCCCCATGTAGTTTGCCCCCAGTAGTTTAGCCCCCTTGTAGTTTGCCCCCTTGTAGTTTAGCCTGCAGTAGTAATGCCCCCCCGTAGTTTGCCCCCTTGTAGTTTAGCCCCATGTAGTTTGTCCCCAGTAGTAATGCCCCAGTAGCTTGCCCCCCTTGTAGTTTAGCCCCCAGTAGTAATGCCCCCTGTAATTATGCCCCCAGTAGTAATGCGCCCCTGTAGTTATGCCCCCAGTAGTAGTCACACATGTTTAAAATAAAAAAACACACCATACTTACCAAGCCCTGCTCCCACATCCGACCGCTGTGATCCTCCTGGCGTCCGGCTCCCCAGCACTATGAGAGAGTTGTCATGACGTCTCTCTCATAGCGTGCACTGACAGAGCCAGGAGCCGGAAGCCAGAGCTCAGTAGTGAGCTCCTGCGGCCGGCTTCCGCTGTGCAGGAAGAGCCAGGCGCCGCTGGTAACACAATCTCATCGGGCGCCCGGCATCTCCCTGCGGCACCGGCACACATCGGGTGAGATGAGAACTGACGGAACGCAGTACTGCCCCGTCCTGGCTCACTTTAACCCCTGGTCTACTTAGTGTATCTATGCTAAGCTAAGCTTCTGGCCAGGGCCGTAACTAGGTGTGGGCGGATGATGCTTTGCGCACAGCTGTTTCTATTTCAGTTAATGACTGTGTTTCAACCTACAGTAAATATGAAAATGATGATCATTATCACCTGTTTGGTATGATTGGTTAAACATACTGTACAACTGACTATAATTCTACAAAATCCCTGATTTTATGTAAGTGTACCTAAAAAAAGTACTGATGCTGTTTTGAAGGCAAAGGGTGGTCACACCAAATATTGATTTGATTTAGATGTATCTTCTGTTCATTCACTTTGCATTTTGTTAATTGATAAAAGTAAACTATTAACACTTTTATTTTTGAAAGCATTCTTACTCTGCAGCATATTTTCCACACTAAAACTTTTGCACAGTACACACAAACACACACATACCACTAACTGACTCACATCACAAAATCGCCGGAACCATGAGGATTAGGAACTTGAGATCTGGAGAGTAGCTTTGTTTTGTGATGTAGGCAACAACTAGGAAGGGAGTTGTCAAAATTCTACCCCCAAAGGGGTGAAATGTGTTTTTTATAAAATTTTTATTATCTCTTAATCCAGATAAAATGGATTTTTTGTTGTTTTTTTGCATAGAAATGTAAGTGCCTAAGTACCTGTTGTGCCATGGGGTACACATGCCAATGAGGTCAAGGCATGTCTCAAGTCATCCTACTTATGGCCAAGAGTCAACATCCTTTCCTTGAGGGTCAACATGCGAGTGCACCTTAAAGGCGACTTGAAAGCAGAGGAGTTTTCTGAATTAATTCTGAAAATAGGGGATGGCAAGTTGTTGGAGGAAGTGAGAAGAGTCTGTATTCCGGAAGTAGATTTAGTCTACGACTTGAACGTTTGACTGAGAGGATCTACCCAGCCTTGAATTAGAATGGAGGTAAAAGCGTCTCTTGGCTGAGGGAAAGGGCTATTCTCACTCCAACAAATGACTTGGCAATTAATATCAACAACACTCTGTTAAAGAAGCTGGCTACTAATATGGTTAGGTAGGAATCGCTTGATTCCGTTGTGGAGGTGGTAGAATGTAGCTAGATTAGCAGTGCTATTATGTAGATATTTATATTCCTCTTGATAGAGCTCATTAATTTACCTTAGAACACAAGCTATTTACTAATATCATGAAGCCGTAATGGCCGCTGTCCCTCGTGCACGTGCTACGCACTTCGTACGCTATTTGCGTACAAAGACCTCGCACGTGGTACGCAAGTTACGTACACACGCTGCGCTGTGAGTATGGGATACACACAGCGAGCGTACACACAGATAATAACCTTTTAAACCTTACACAGAGTATGCTTATACTGTAATTCTTAGTGTTGAGATACTGCAATGATATTATACTGTTTTAACCTTGGTCTGTAAGCTAGCTGTTTGAGCGATTGAGACGCTCCGATTACCCTCAGCAATGTAATAAACACACAATACCTTGCCAAGGTTCCAACACCTTTACTAACAATATTTAGCTAAGTAAAAAAGGAAAAACAGTTAACAGTTCATACACTACAGGCTAACATAAATATCTAACAGAATAACTAAACCGCAATATACACAACAGCGAACGATCGCAAACACAAATACATAGGCTAAGAATGAATGGCTAACATTACATTAAACGGGTAACAAAGTGGCTACAGAGAAACATACCATACGGGGAACACTCGCTAGCGCAACCGGATCCAGTCCTCCAATTATCAGAGATAAATGTTGATGAGAGAGAGTACTGGCCGGTATGGGGACAGTGACCCTTATATACACAACATACAGTGTACTACAAAGGGCCCTACAATCTTATTGTTCATTGGACACAGGAATGTCTCCTCGCATCATAACAAAAGGTCATAGGTTAGTTTGAACAGGTGGGCTGTGACTATATCAAACTGCTCAGGTGGGAGGGAATCTCAGAATTCCCGCCGCATGGATAATGAACCGCAAATATAGTAAATGTCCAGAAACTACTAATAGACATAACTATACGCAGGAGCGATTAATCTTTACCTAACCAGCACCGGATTGTTTCTAATAAAATGTTCTTTAGTTAGGTACCAAACACCACTGCTCAAACCCTGTCTGACCCTTTGTATCATGCAAAGAGGAATTCCTCTGTCCAGGGACCAGTTACAATAAACAAACTTACAGTTATTATTAAGGGGAACATTACCTATAAAACATACTATTTGGATTTACTATGTAACATTTGAGTTGCCCGCTAGACGCACACAAACTCTACCGTAAATGCACATACCACGCGCTCGAGCGCATGGCCGAGGAAGCGCCATCACGCAGCTGCGAGTATCCGCACGCACGGGAGAGAATGTGCACGTGCAGCGGGCAAGCGCATGGGGTGAATATATGGCAACGTGTAGCGTAATATTTTTCGACTTTGACACTCTGTACTCAACACTTTCTTATTAAAATCATCATCTAACTATACCTGTTATTCTTGCAAGAAGCAATCAGTGGGATCCTTATCAAGTTTCTCATAAGAGTGACCAAACGGCGATGGGCTTCCTTAATATGATCGTCACGGTACATTACCACAATGCCGCCGCCTTTATCAGCATTTTAATCTGTAGCTACATTATACCATTTATCCAAAATTCATAAGGATTTAATTAATCCGCCTGGCCACCCAGTTGTGGCAGGTATTTGGACGTTCATTTTGAGATTATCAGAGTATGATAATATTTTTATTTAAAAAATATTTTCCATTTGTAAATTCATATATAAAGGACTCCACACATGCTCTAAAAAATTTCAGTGAGGTTAATTGGTGTGATCATTATGGGTGGGGGACAATTGACGTGCAGTCACTAGATACCACTATCCACCAAGATATCCACCAAGTATTGAATTAATTAGGACTGTTTTGAATCGTGAGACAGACAGAATAAATGTTATTTGTGACTGCCTGGGCTTCTTTCTGAATCATAATTATTTTGAATTTTCGGGCAAGTGGTTCCTCCAAATATGGGGGGCTGCTATTGGCACGATTTATGTACCAAGTCTGAACAACTTGTATATGGGTGAGTGGTAAACTGATGCTCTAGTTGGAGAATGTATTGAAAATATTGTGTTATTTAAACGTTATATCTACAATATTATAATAATTTAGAAAGGTGATGAGATGGGGTTCAATAAGTTTCTTGATTCAATTGATCAGAATACCTACATTTCACCTCAAAGTTCAATTCTAAAAGAATTGAATTCTTGGCTCTGTCTCTAGGTATTGAAAATTTTCCTACTGTACAACAGATGGAAACTTCAACTTTGTTTAAGGATGTTGATAGTAACAGTTATTTGGATTATAACAGCTGCCACTCACGGTTCTACGTTTACGTCGAAACTACAGATATAGATACTTTTGAACAATAGTCAGAGATAGATGCTGAGCGGTCCCGCGAAAGAGGATACCCTGCTCAAATGATAGACTCCTGTAGAAGAAGAGCAAGGGAAAAGAATAGAGACGATCTACTACGTGATAAGCCCCCTCAAAATAAAGAACTATCTAATAATTTTGAATGTCTATTTATCACTCAATATAATGATGGTGAGAAGGATCTTACAAAAATCCTGAAACAGAACTGGCATATACTCCAAATGCTCTGAAAAATTGTACATAAGAAAGCAAGAAGTATTAAAAGCATTGTGTCTACGAGTTAACTACATACAATACAGGAAAATCTTCAAGCCAAATTGTTTTTGCTGATCCATGGATGCTGCCATGTGGAAGCTGTGAGGTTTGCCCTTTTATTGAAAAAGGAGCTATTATTAATAGTCCGGGTTTTCAAAAATCAAAAATTGCAAACTGTAAAAAGCTTTATTAATTGTTATACAATATTTGTCATTTATATGCTCACATGTCCCTTAATCGATTATATATAGGGAAGACAAAAACGTCCTTTGAAGATCAGAGCTTTAGAGCATTTTAGGAATATTTAAAATGGTGTCCTCACTCATAGGGGTGTATTCAATACCTGTCGGAAACTGCCGTCTTGTCGGAAAGACGGCAGTTTCCGACAGGTTTAGGACGGAAGGGGTTCCGACCTATTCAATGCCGGGACAAACCACGTGGATTGTCAGATTAGCCGTGGATCCACATGTTCCGTGGCCAAATCCGACAGGTTTTGGCCCTGGTTCCGACAATGCCAATCAGACTTTTTTTAAAAGTCGGATTGAGATTGTCTAAACCGGGGAGATGAGACGGGGGAGCATGGACGGAGCAGGGACGGATGCCGGGGACCAGGTGAGTAGTGGAGCGGGGACGGGGTGGTGTGGATGGATGAGGAGCGTGGACAGGGGACAGACAGTCAGGATGGAGCAGCGGGGAGCAGCTGTCAGGATGGAGCGTCGGGGAGCGGCTATCAGGACCAAGGACGGTGGACGGGTAAGCAGCGGGGAGCAGCTGTCGGGAGCGGCCAAATCCGACAGTCGGATTTGGCCAGCTCATTGAATATGGAAAGGATTTGACAGGTTTTGAATACATCCCATAGTGTCTCATGACACTTTAAATCATGTCATAACATGAATCAAAATGGATTAAAAATAAAGGGGATTGAAGTAGTAACTTGTAGTAAAAGAGAGGGCAGAGCCGGTCCTAGGCATAGGTAAACTAGGCAAATGCCTAGTGCATTTGGAATGCCTAAGGGCACAAGCAGATTCTGTTGATTAAAATGATGTGTGGCATTCTAGTCACATAGCAATGAAAATAAGATGCATTTTCTGCAAAAAAAGGCACCCAACATTAGCAGAGCTGGGCCGGAGCTGCATGGCATATTGAGGCAAGATGTATAAAGACACATCTGTAGAGCAGAGGCAGAGGTCACAGTGTTAGCAGCCGTGAGAGTGCTTTGGGTGGGTAGGTTCATTGTGCAATGGTGTTCGGCATATGAGTAAGGGGCATTATGTGTGTCATTATGTGTATAAGGGCATTAATAAAGGTTGGCATAATGTGTAAGGTGCATTATGTTTATAAGGATATTAATAATGTGTATCATATGTGTAAGGGACATTACTGTGTGGTATTATGTGTAGAAATGCATTACTAATGTGTGGCATGATGTGTATATGGTGCTCCACTGTGTGGCGTAATGTATAGAAAAGGCACTACTGTGTGGTCTACTGTGAATAAAGTGAATAAAGAGCAATATGGTGTGGTGTAATGTGAATAAGGATCAAGTCAGCGTGATGTGATGTGAATAAGGAGCAATACTATGAGGAGTAATGTATATAAGGTAAAGTGGTACTACTGTGTTTGTAATGTGAAGAAGGGACACAGTGTGACATTATTTGAACTGGGGGTACTATTGTGTGGCCATGTCCCTTACCAAAAGAATACACCCCTTTTTGGCTGCAGGACGAATGTGCGCACTTTTCCTATTTAAAATATAGGGGGTAGGAGCACCAAAATGAGGACTGCTATGAGGGGTGATGGTGATGGGAAAGGGGTGCAGAGTCAGAGGCGGAACTAGCAGCGGTGCTAGGTGGCACTAGTCAAAATCTTGCCTAGGGCATCATATTGATTAGGGCCAGCTCTGAGAGGGGAGATAGGGAAAAGCACTTACTTAGAAGAGAGACCTATTGGATACTTACCTTAAATATTTTAGCATCTATAGGTCTCAACGAAGGTTACGAGATATCCCTGTATAGGAGTATTAGCAAATAGATCTGTGAGGTTTTGCACCATGAGGTCTTATATTCTTTGTATATGGTTTCAGGTGTATATAGACATATCAAAAACGCTGTGCTCCCATTAATTGGATTAATATCAAGAATATAGTATGTCAATACTGGATACCTGTGGTGATTATGTATATTTTTAGAGTGCTTGGATCCATCCATAAGGATGGATCATTAATGCTCACTTACATTTTATATTTATATGTGTTTTTTTTAAGTTTAAAGCTATATATTTTGTGACATTAGTATCTTATTGCCCAAAAGTGAGCAATGAGAGTTGTGTGTGGTCACTGGCGTCACGGCCCGCTTTACTATTTTACAGACATGCATCCATTGCTGACAGTTTGGCTAATTTCTATTCATATATGCGACTGTTCCTGCCTCCGTGTCTCTTTTCATTGGTGGATGTGAATTGATAATTAAGCAGTAGGCCACGTCCTCTGACAAAGTACCTATGACGAAACGCGTTAGGGCAAGGCCTAGTGACGCGCACTCCATCTGATCCTGGAGTTTCCCACCCATGGTGAAGACTTAAGCCGCCTGTGTATCCACGCTGTCTGCACACTCTGCGGGAACGAGTGACATGCTACAGGGTCCATCAGTACTACACAGCGGTGAGCCACGTGAGTCGTGACACGTGACTGCTGCTTCTGACGAGATTGCCGTAGTATTTGTGTACAAACCATGTGGTAGCTAGCCCACATTGTTATTTTATTTGGTACGAGTCTTCTCCTACTGGGAATGTGTTTTTAATCTATCTTGTAATAAAACTTTTATGCACTATGGAGCGCCCCCTCCCTCTTTGTTGTTAACAGGAATGGAATCTCCGCCCGTGGATCCTAGGATTATATAGAGAAGGGAGCAGCGGTCCTTTATTACACATAGGACACTGGTGCAAAAATATCAGGAGTATACTGCTGTACAGAAGGACATTAGTGAACCCATTGGTATTCATATGAAATAGGAATGGAGTGCTTGCAGTACTTTTGGCTGCCTGCAGGAGATGTAGGTACTGAGTGCTGTGCACGAATGGAAACAGGCCGCAGATGATGTTGGGCTTGTGTGCTGTAGGACACCCACTAGGACAGAAAAGGGGTGCTTAAGCAATACTGATGACTGGTTACTGGAATGATGGCTCAGTGCTGTTTGAGTGCTGGAGGTAGGTAGGTGACCAAGTCAGATGCAAAATGCAATTAGCAATGCTGGAGACTGGAACAGAAGCAGGAAGCAACTGGAGCCTAGCGCAGGTCAGGATTTAAAAAGGGCATTCCTAGCACAGATTGGCTGCGCAGATTGGCTGACCGGAACATTTTAGCATGAGTGCAGGAGCCCAGTGGATGATACAATCATGTGAGCGCATCCAAGATGGCAGGACCCATGCTCCGGAACTGCCAGGAGAGAATGGCAGGTCCATATGCAGATGGGCAAGCTCAGCATTCAGGAATGCCAACCGCATCCAGATTGGACACAGATCACCATGAGATGACAACACCTCCGGGCGTGGTATTGGGAACAGTGTGACTGTAAGCATGCAGTATCTGCTTCGTAGCTACAATTAAAGATATATCTGAGTTACTACAATTCCATGTACAAGTGCATTCAATATCTCAATATTTAATTCTTAGCAGGGATTAGATGTATTTGTATTCCATGCACCTACCATCTGTCATATATATATATATATATATATATATAAATAAATATATATATATATATATATATATATATATATATATATATATTAGTGATGAGCACCGGAAATTTTTCGGGTTTTGTGTTTTGGTTTTGGGTTCGGTTCCGCGGCCGTGTTTTGGGTTCGAACGTGTTTTGGCAAAACCTCACCGGTTTTTTTTTGTCGGATTCGGGTGTGTTTTGGATTCGGGTGTTTTTTTCAAAAAACCCTAAAAAACAGCTTAAATCATAGAATTTGGGGGTCATTTTGATCCCAAAGTATTATTAACCTCAATAACCATAATTTCCACTCATTTTCAGTCTATTCTGAACACCTCACAATATTATTTTTAGTCCTAAAATTTGCAATAAGCGACCCAAGTGGCCGACACAAACACCTGGCCCATCTAGGAGTGGCACTGCAGTGTCACGCAGGATGGCCCTTCCAAAAAACACTCCCCAAACAGCACAAAAAAAAAGAGGCGCAATGAGGTAGCTGTGTGAGTAAGCTAAGCGACCCTAGTGGCCGACACAAACACCTGGCCCATCTAGGAGTGGCACTGCAGTGTCACGCAGGATGGCCCTTCCAAAAAACACCCCCCAAACAGCACATGACGCAAAGAAAAATGAAAGAAAAAAGAGGTGCAAGATGGAATTGTCCTTGGGCCCTCCCACCCACCCTTATGTTGTATAAACAGGACATGCACACTTTAACCAACCCATCATTTCAGTGACAGGGTCTGCCACACGACTGTGACTGAAATGACGGGTTGGTTTGGACCCCCACCAAAAAAGAAGCAATTAATCTCTCCTTGCACAAACTGGCTCTACAGAGGCAAGATGTCCACCTCATCATCATCCTCCGATATATCACCGTGTACATCCTCCTCCTCACAGATTATCAATTCGTCCCCACTGGAATCCACCATCTCAGCTCCCTGTGTACTACTTTGTGGAGGCAATTGCTGCTGGTCAATGTCTCCACGGAGGAATTGATTATAATTCATTTTAATGAACATCATCTTCTCCACATTTTCTGGATGTAACCTCGTACGCCGATTGCTGACAAGGTGAGCGGCGGCACTAAACACTCTTTCGGAGTACACACTTGTGGGAGGGCAACTTAGGTAGAATAAAGCCAGTTTGTGCAAGGGCCTCCAAATTGCCTCTTTTTCCTGCCAGTATAAGTACGGACTGTCTGACGTGCCTACTTGGATGCGGTCACTCATATAATCCTCCACCATTCTTTCAATGGGGAGAGAATCATATGCAGTGACAGTAGACGACATGTCCGTAATCGTTGTCAGGTCCTTCAGTCCGGACCAGATGTCAGCATCAGCAGTCGCTCCAGACTGCCCTGCATCACCGCCAGCGGGTGGGCTCGGAATTCTGAGCCTTTTCCTCGCACCCCCAGTTGCGGGAGAATGTGAAGGAGGAGATGTTGACAGGTCGCGTTCCGCTTGACTTGACAATTTTGTCACCAGCAGTTCTTTGAACCCCAGCAGACTTGTGTCTGCCGGAAAGAGAGATCCAAGGTAGGTTTTAAATCTAGGATCGAGCACGGTGGCCAAAATGTAGTGCTCTGATTTCAACAGATTGACCACCCGTGAATCCTTGTTAAGCGAATTAAGGGCTCCATCCACAAGTCCCACATGCCTAGCGGAATCGCTCTGTGTTAGCTCCTCCTTCAATGTCTCCAGCTTCTTCTGCAAAAGCCTGATGAGGGGAATGACCTGACTCAGGCTGGAAGTGTCTGAACTGACTTCACGTGTGGCAAGTTCAAAAGGTTGCAGAACCTTGCACAACGTTGAAATCATTCTCCACTGCGCTTGAGACAGGTGCATTCCACCTCCTATATCGTGCTCAGTTGTATAGGCTTGAATGGCCTTTTGCTGCTCCTCCAACCTCTGAAGCATATAGAGGGTTGAATTCCACCTCGTTACCACTTCTTGCTTCAGATGATGGCAGGGCAGGTTCAGGCGTTTTTGGTGGTGCTCCAGTCTTCTGTACGTGGTGCCTGTACGCCGAAAGTGTCCCGCAATTCTTCTGGCCACGACAGCATCTCTTGCACGCCCCTCTCGTTTTTTAAATAATTCTGCACCACCAAATTCAAGGTATGTGCAAAACATGGGACGTGCTGGAATTTGCCCATATTTAATGCACACACAATATTGCTGGCGTTGTCCGATGCCACAAATCCACAGGAGAGTCCAATTGGGGTAAGCCATTCTGCGATGATCTTCCTCAGTTGCCGTAAGAGGTTTTTAGCTGTGTGCGTATTCTGGAAAGCGGTGATACAAAGCGTAGCCTGCCTAGGAAAGAGTTGGCGTTTGCGAGATGCTGCTACTGGTGCCGCCGCTGCTGTTCTTGCGGCGGGAGTCCATACATCTACCCAGTGGGCTGTCACAGTCATATAGTCCTGAGCCTTCCCTGCTCCACTTGTCCACATGTCCGTGGTTAAGTGGACATTGGGTACAACTGCATTTTTTAGGACACTGGTGAGTCTTTTTCTGAGGTCTGTGTACATTTTCGGTATCGCCTGCCTAGAGAAATGGAACCTAGATGGTATTTGGTACCGGGGACACAGTACCTCCAACAAGTCTCTAGTTGCCTCTGCAGTAATTATGGATACCGGAACCACGTTTCTCACCGCCCAGGATGCCAAGGCCTCAGTTATCCGCTTTGCAGCAGGATGACTGCTGTGATATTTCATCTTCCTCGCAAAGGACTGTTGGACAGTCAATTGCTTGGTGGAAGTAGTAAAAGTGGGCTTACGAGTACGACTTCCCCTCTGGGATGACCATCGACTCCCAGCAGCAACAACAGCAGCGCCAGCAGCAGTAGGCGTTACACGCAAGGATGCATCGGAGGAATCCCAGGCAGGAGAGGACTTGTCAGAATTGCCAGTGACATGGCCTGCAGGACTATTGGCATTCCTGGGGAAGGAGGAAATTGACACTGAGTGAGTTGGTGGGGTGGTTTGCGTGAGCTTGGTTACAAGAGGAAGGGATTTACTGGTCAGTGGACTGCTTCTGCTGTCGCCCAAAGTTTTTGAACTTGTCACTGACTTATGATGAATGCGCTGCAGGTGACGTATAAGGGAGGATGTTCCGAGGTGGTTAACGTCCTTACCCCTACTTATTAAAGCTTGACAAAGGCAACACACGGCTTGACAAATGTTGTCCGCATTTCTGTTGAAATACTTCCACACCGAAGAGCTGATTTTTTTGGTATTTTCACCAGGCATGTCAATGGCCCTATTCCTCCCACGGACAACAGGTGTCTCCCCGGGTGCCTGACTTAAACAAACCACCTCACCATCAGAATCCTCCTTGTCAATTTCCTCCCCAGCGCCAGCAACACCCATATCCTCCTCATCCTGGTGTACTTCAACACTGACATCTTCAATCTGACTATCAGGAACTGGACTGCGGGTGCTCCTTCCAGCACTTGCAGGGGGCGTGCAAATGGTGGAAGGCGCATGCTCTTCACGTCCAGTGTTGGGAAGGTCAGGCATCACAAACGACACAATTGGACTCTCCTTGTGGATTTGTGATTTCGAAGAACGCACAGTTCTTTGCTGTGCTTTTGCCAGCTTGAGTCTTTTCATTTTTCTAGCGAGAGGCTGAGTGCTTCCATCTTCATGTGAAGCTGAACCACTAGCCATGAACATAGGCCAGGGCCTCAGCCATTCCTTGCCACTCCGTGTGGTAAATGGCATATTGGCAAGTTTACGCTTCTCCTCCGACAATTTTATTTTAGATGTAGCTACAGCCGTGGACTACCATACTGCGTCTGCTGCTAATATAGACTGGATGATAATGATATAAAAAATATATATATATATATCACTACTGCAGCCGGACAGGTATATATTATATAATGACGGACCTGCTGGACACTGTCAGCTCAGCACTGCAGACTCCTAAAGTAAGCTACTAGTATCAAGAAGATAGAAAGAAAAAAAAAAACACCACGCGTAGGTGGTATACAATTATGGATGGACGAGCGACTGCCGACACAGAGGTAGCTACAGCCGTGGACTACCGTACTGCGTCTGCTGCTAATATAGACTGGATGATAATGATATAAAAAATATATATATATCACTACTGCAGCCGGACAGGTATATATTATATAATGACGGACCTGCTGGACACTGTCAGCAGAATGCGTTTATAGAATAAAAACACCACACGACGAGTGTTTAACTTTTTCAGGCAGACAATCACAATATACTGGTGGTCAGTGGTCACTGGTCAGTCACACTGGCACTGGCAGTGGCACTCTGGCAGCAAAAGTGTGCACTGTTAAAATATGTACTCCTGCTATAACTGCTCCCCAGTCTCCCCCACAATTAAGCTGTGTGAGCAGTGAGCACTCAGCACAGTCAGATATACAGTATTACATAGATGATGCAGCACACTGAGGGCACACTGAGGCTGAGCACAGATATGGTATGTGACTGTGTCACACTGTGTATCGTTATTTTTCAGGCAGAGAACGGATTAAACTGGTGGTCAGTGGTCACTGGTCACACTATCAGCAAGTAGTACTCCGTCCTAATATGCTCCCCAAAATTAGTAAATCAAGTGTCACTCTCTACTCTCTCTCTAGTCTACAGTCTAAACGGAGAGGACGCCAGCCACGTCCTCTCCCTATCAATCTCAATGCACGTGTGAAAATGGCGGCGACGCGCGGCTCCTTATATAGGATCCGAGTCTCGCGATAGAATACGAGCCTCGCGAGAATCCGACAGCGGGATGATGACGTTCGGGCGCGCTCGGGTTAGCCGAGCAAGGCGGGAAGATCCGAGTCTGCCTCGGATCCGTGTAAAAAGGCTGAAGTTCGGGGGGGTTCGGTTTCCGAGAAACCGAACCCGCTCATCTCTAATATATATATATATAGCATATATCCAACCTGGCACTCCTGCAGGGCAGCAACAACCCCCACTTGTGCAGCTTGCTTGTGTGCCCTCCTGGGGTACAGCCACCCCAAATACAACCAAGGAAGAACAGGCGGCACTCCAAGACTTTTAAACAAAATAGAATTTAGTGCACAAAATCAGTGCATATCATCGACGTTTCGGGGCATAACACCCCATTATCCTGATGATGGGGTGTTATGCCCCGAAACGTCGATGATATGCACTGATTTTGTGCACTAAATTCTATTTTGTTTAAAAGTCTTCGAGTGCCGCCTGTTCTTCCTTGGTTTTATATATATATATATATATATATATATATATATATATATATGGAGTGGTGGGAGTATGGCGCCACAAGTATAAGTGTGTAGGCCGACTATATGGTTTAAAAATAACCAGGAGTGTAGACACTCCTTTAAGGGTAAAAGGCGTCGGCTGACCCCAAATAAAAGGCAGTGATAAGCTGCCTGTTAGTTAAAAGTGTAAAAAGGGGAGGGTAGGGGTACTAGCGACTAACAGTATCTACACCTAAAGGATATATATATCCTTTAGGTGTAGATACTGTTAGTCGCTAGTACCCCTCCCCTCCCCTTTTTATACACATATATATATATATATATATATATATATACTGTGTATATATATATATATATATATATATATATATTAGTGATGAGCAGGTTCGGTTCCTCGGAAACCTAACTCCCCCGAACTTCACCCATTTTACACGGGTCCGAGGCATACTCGGATTCTCCCGTATGGCTCGGTTAATCCGAGCACGCCCGAACGTCATCATCCCGCTGTCGGATTCTCGCGAGATTCGGATTCTATATAAGGAGCCGCGCGTCGCCGCCATTTTCACTCGTGCATTGTAAATGTTAGGGAGAGGACGTGGCTGGCGTCCTCTCCGTTTGTGCTTATTGCTTAATTGTGGGGACTGGGGAGCAGCTGTATTATATAGGAGGAGTACAGTGCAGAGTTTTGCTGATCAGTGACCACCAGTTTATCCGTTCTCTGCCTGAAAAAGCTCCATATCTGTGCTCAGTGTGCTGCGTATATCTGTGCTCACACTGCTTTATTGTGGGGACTGGGGACCGGCAGTATTATATAGGAGGAGTACAGTGCAGAGTTTTGCTGACCAGTGACCACCAGTATACGTTGTCTGCCTGAAAAACGCTCCATATCTGTGCTCAGTGTGCTGCATATATCTGTGCTCACACTGTGAGTACTGGGGACCACCAGTATATTATATAGGAGGAGTACAGTGCAGAGTTTTGCTGACCAGTGACCACCAGTATACGTTGTCTGCCTGACAAACGCTCCATATCTGTGCTCAGTGTGCTGCATATATCTGCTCACACTGTGGGTACTGGGGACCACCAGTATATTATATAGGAGGAGTACAGTGCAGAGTTTTGCTGACCAGTGACCACCAGTATACGTTGTCTGCCTGAAAAACGCTCCATATCTGTGCTCAGTGTGCTGCATATATCTGTGCTCACACTGCTTTATTGTGGGCACTGGGGACCACCAGTATATTATATAGAAGGAGTACAGTGCAAAGTTTTGCTGACCAGTGACCACCAGTATATATAGCAGTACGGTACGGAAGGCCACTGCTCTACCTACCTCTGTGTCGTCAAGTATACTATCCATCTAGATTCTATACCTGTGGTGCATTTTAGTTTTGCAGTTTGCTGACAGTGACCACCAGTATATATAGCAGTACGGTACGGAAGGCCACTGCTCTACCTACCTCTGTGTCGTCAAGTATACTATCCATCTAGATTCTATACCTGTGGTGCATTTTAGTTTTGCAGTTTGCTGACAGTGACCAACAGTATATATAGCAGTACGGTACGGAAGGCAACTGCTCTACCTACCTCTGTGTCATCAGGTATACTATCCATCTAGATTCTATACCTGTGGTGCATTTTAGTTTTGCAGTTTGCTGACACAGTGACCACCAGTATATATAGCAGTACGGTACGGAAGGCCACTGCTCTACCTACCTCTGTGTCGTCAAGTATACTATCCATCTAGATTCTATACCTGTGGTGCATTTTAGTTTTGCAGTTTGCTGACAGTGACCACCAGTATATATAGCAGTACAGTACGGAAGGCCACTGCTCTACCTACCTCTGTGTCGTCAAGTATACTATCCATCTAGATTCTATACCTGTGGTGCATTTTAGTTTTGCAGTTTGCTGACAGTGACCACCAGTATATATAGCAGTACGGTACGGAAGGCCACTGCTCTACATACCTCTGTGTCGTTAAGTATACTATCCATCCATACCTGTGGTGCATTTCAGTTGTGCGCAGTATATATAGTAGTAGGCCATTGCTATTGATACTGGCATATAATTCCACACATTAAAAAATGGAGAACAAAAATGTGGAGGTTAAAATAGGGAAAGATCAAGATCCACTTCCACCTCGTGCTGAAGCTGCTGCCACTAGTCATGGCCGAGACGATGAAATGCCGTCAACGTCGTCTGCCAAGGCCGATGCCCAATGTCATAGTAGAGAGCATGTAAAATCCAAAAAACAAAAGTTCAGTAAAATTACCCAAAAATCTAAATTGATTGCGTCTGATGAGAAGTGTAAACTTGCCAATATGTCATTTACGACACGGAGTGGCAAGGAACGGCTGAGGCCCTGGCCTATGTTCATGGCTAGTGGTTCAGCTTCACATGAGGATGGAAGCACTCATCCTCTCGCTAGAAAACTGCAGTGCTACTCCTAGATGGGCCAGGTGTTTGTGTCGGCCACTTGGGTCGCTTAGCTTAGTCACACAGCTACCTCATTGCACCTCTTTTTTTCTTTGCATCATGTGCTGTTTGGGGACTATTTTTTTGAAGTGCCATCCTGTCTGACACTGCAGTGCCACTCCTAGATGGGCCAGGTGTTTGTGTCAGCCACTTGTGTCGCTTAGCTTAGCCACACAGCGACCTTGGTGCGCCTCTTTATTTCTTTGCATCATGTGCTGTTTGGGGATTTTTTTTTTTTTGAAGTGCCATCCTGCCTGACACTGCAGTGCCACTCCTAGATGGGCCAGGTGTTTGTGTCGGCCACTTTGGGTCGCTTAGCTTAGTCACACAGCTACCTCATTGCGCCTCTTTTTTTCATTGCATCATGTGCTGTTTGGGGACTATTTTTTTGAAGTGCCATCTTGTCTGACACTGCAGTGCCACTCCTAGATGGGCCAGGTGTTTGTGTCGGCCACTTGTGTCGCTTAGCTTAGTCACACAGCGACCTTGGTGCACCTCTTTTTTTCTTTACATCATGTGCTGTTTGGGGACTATTTTTTTGAAGTGCCATCCTGCCTGACACTGCAGTGCCACTCCTAGATAGGCCAGGTGTTTGTGTCGGCCACTTGTGTCGCTTAGCTTAGCCATCCAGCGACCTCGGTGCAAATTCTAGGACTAAAAATAATATTGTGAGGTGTGAAATGTTCAGAATAGACTGAAAATGAGTGAAAATTATGGTTATTGAGGTTAATAATACTATGGGATCAAAATGACCCCCAAATTCTATGATTTAAGCTGTTTTTGAGTTTTTTTTGTAAAAAACACCCGAATCCAAAACACACCCGAATCCGACAAAAAAATTTCAGGGAGGTTTTGGCAAAACGCGTCCGAATCCAAAACACGGCCGCGGAACCGAATCCAAAACCAAAACACAAAACCCGAAAAATTTCCGGTGCACATCTCTAATATATATCCCCACAAACAAGTACCCTTCCCTAAATTTCCGTTTCCCCTCCATTCTCCATTGTCTTTTCATAACACCTTCCAGCAGGGCGGATTTTGGAGCTTCCTAGGTATAAATCTGCCACCCCTAATGAGCCCCCAGTAAGTGCAGCAGCTTCACATTGGGATCACAAATGCAACAGGAGGAAAATAACTAGCATAGCATGACTCCTTTAGCTGCCCAACACAAGCGCAAATATTGTGTTTCTACACTATTATTATTATCCTTTATTTATATGGCACCACAAGGGTTCCCCAGTGCCCAATTACAGAGTACATAAACAAATAACCAAAACAGGAAAACAGCAACTATCAGTTGATGACGATATAGGACAAGTACAGGGTAAATAAACATAGCTACATCAGCAGATGATACTGGAATAAGTATCAGGCGGCAGAAGACTGCTGGATGTGGTGCAGTTGAAGATTATTAAAGTAAGAAAAAGGATAAGCACATGAGGGAAGAGGGCCCTGCTCGTGAGAGCTTACATTCTAAAGGGGAGGGGTAGACAGACATGGGTGACACAGACAGGGTACATAGAGAGCGTAGAACAGAGGGTTAGGATGAGATTTGGCTGGGTTTGGTGAAGAAGTGGGTCTTGAGAGCCCGTTTGAAGTTTTGCAGAGAGGTGGAGGTAAAAAATGGAAAGCAATATCTGCATCTGAACACACCATTTATATCCATGAACTGCTGGAATAATCTCACGGCTCAGGTTTATTTTATTTTTTTGCAAGTTTGAGAGTTAATCTAAAACTGCTCCGTTATAAGGGTCATGAAACCTCAAATACCTTCATTAAATGCAGATTAATAGGATTCCTGGTTGTGTAAGAAACTTTTGATCAAATACGAAAAATGTGCGCGGGTCATGGAAGGAAGAGCACATGATGGTTTGTGCTGATAATTGATGACACTCTTCCAAGAATATTGACATATTTTTAGAAACAACTACTTCTGATTTGTGGGAATGTAGACAACCAAAATATTTAACAACTGAACTAATTTAATGTAGTGATATGATACTATGAATATCTTATTCCCCCCTGTTTACATTAGTCACATTAAAAGTTCAGCTATAGTATGGAATGGATAGAGACAGGTGACTCGTGAAAGACTTGGAAATGTGTGTAATTATGGAGCCAGCCCTGACCTGGATATGGAGTCAATGTAATGGGAGTTTAGAGACAAGGGATGAAGAGCCAAGACCGTTTTGAGTAGTGATGGGCCAGAGAGGAAGGGTAAGGGGGGGGGGGGAGGGGGGGGTTGTTGCCTAATCATGGAGGATTGGCCTCACCTGCTCTCAATTATATTTTTAAAGTACAATACACAGCGCCATGAAGAGGGGCATATTTGTCCTCAATGGCCGGAGGGCAGATCCAGGGGGAGGGCAATCGCAGGGACAGAGGGAGATTGCTGCTTCCCTGGAACCTCTGCAGCCCAGCACACAGCAGCCCGCTGGAGAGAGAGACTGCAGCCAGTACCCCTCCAGCTGTCCTGGGCCCGGGTAAGGGCGACATTTTGTACCTCACCTGATCCAGTACTGAACATGTAAGGCCGGCAGACATTTTTACTTTTATGAAAAAACAATAAAAATGTATATACAGTAATAGTATACATTAAGGAGGCATTCATTTTGCTGGCTGTCAGGATCCCGGCTGTCAGGATACCGATGCCGTAATCCCGACACTCAGTGAAATCCCCACTCGGATGGTGGTCCATGCCACCACCCGAGGGGGAATATAACCCTGTGGGCCTGAAGCATGGCGAGCACAGCAAGCCCACGAGGGGACGCGCTGTGCTTGCCGCCGGTATTCTGGCTGTCGGGATCCCGGGATCGGATTCCTGACCGCCGGGACCACAACAGCCGGGATATCATTCTGAATCCATAATATTATTTTGTTTCATTCTATAAGCAAAGAATATACAAATACCTAGACTTTTTTTTTTAGCACCCAATTTCAGCTATTCAACACACTTAACATGTCTGCCCCACGTCTCACGCTCATATGGGTATGATTAGAATAAACCACATTTTTCTTTATTCTTTTGCTCTCAAATAATAAAGGGGGTAATTCCAAGTTGATCGCAGCAGGAAATTTTTTAGCAGTTGGGCAAAACCATGTGCACTGCAGGGGAGGCAGATATAACATGTGCAGAGAGAGATAGATTTAGGTGTGGTGAGTTCAATCTGCAATCTAAATTGCAGTGTAAAAATAAAGCAGCCAGTATTTACCCTGCACAGAAACAAAATAACCCACCCAAATCTAACTCTCTCTGCACATGTTATATCTGCCTCCCCTGCAGTGCACATGGTTTTGCCCAACTGCTAAAAAATTTCCTGCTGCGATCAACTTGGAATTACCCCCATTGTTCAACATTTCTCTTTTTAATGAGATATTTACTTGCTGTTCTTCTGTACTATATTCTGCAAATTCAAATCATTCAGTTTGAAAACTTTTCACCACCTTTAGATGTGTGAGCAAATATAAGTGAATTATGCGAATTTACACCTTTGATACTTTTCACAGGTTATGGAGCTGAAAAGCTGTTTATGCACTTCTGTTATTTTGCGCACAAAACCACAAAATTTGCTCCTCATTGAGAACCCCCTTAACTAGGTATACTAGCCTACTAGCCTCATTGTAAAGAGCTTTCAATGTTCATTATTACTGCTGATTTATGCCAATGAAAGTGTTGCCATGGTTGATTATTCTACTGCCACAAATTGTGCCATTCCACAGGTAGATACTCGATAGCTCGATTAACACCCACACACACCACACCTCTATCTTACCATCTGGAACAATTTAAAAGTATGATATGTACTCAGTAGCGGATCTTGCTACAGGCACACAGGATTTTTGCCCGGGGCGCCGCCTTCCGGAGGGCGCCACCGCCGTGGCAAGATCCGCTACTGGTGGTGCCCTCTCCCCCGGTACCGGTACCAGTACTGCTGTGCGGTGCACGATGAAGTCATCGCGCACCGCACTGCATTGTGGGAGTGGCACTTAGACACTAGGGGTCATGATTGACCTCTAGTGTCTACTATGCGGTTCTATGGATGAGATGTCATGACGTCTCTTCCATAGATCAGAGGAGCGGCGCCAGCGGCCAGAGACGGAGGGCAGCAGCGGTTGGGCATCAGGAGCGAGGAAAGTAAGTATAATTTTTTTTTTTAAAGCGGCACAAACGGGGGCAATACTACTGGGGACACATTGACCACACCCCTTTATGAAGCCACACCTCTATTTTCGCCCAGGGCGCCCCAAGTGCTAGAACCGGCCCTGTATGTACTGTATGTAACAGTGTCGTTACTAATTCTACTACATGATGTTACAGTCATTATACAGTATAGTGGCTATAACTGTAAAAGGGATGCGTTTAGCATCCCGGCTGTTGGATGCTGGCACTGGTTTGCCGACAGCCGTATTGGGGTATGGGTTAGGGCCTTGGGAAGAGGAGTTAGGGTTAGGCACTAGAGGGGTTAGGGTTAGGCACTAGGGGGGGTTAACCCTAGCCACCACCTCCCAAGGGTAAGGGTAGAGGACAGGGAAGGGGGGTATAAATACTTACCCCCTACAATGTTGGGCTCTTCAATGTCGGGATGCCGCGGTCGGTCATGTGACCGCCGGCATCCCGACCACCAGGATACAGGATGGTGTGTGTTCTATCTGTTCTGTAGACTTTTCTACTATACAGACAATTTACTATGAGGAGACCTAAAGTAAAGTTGAATCTTTCATTCCTTATCCCTTGTTCGCATGCATTCGCTAGTAGCAAGCACTTACTGTATGCCAGGCTTTGGTAAATTTTATGGGAATTTTATGTCAAAGTCGAAAAATATTACAGAACACGCAGCACGTATAAAATACACACACATGCCCACTGCGCGTGCACTTGTTCCGCCGTGCATGCACATATCCGCAATTTGCATATGGTCGCTCCCGCGGTCCTGCGCGTGGTATGGGTATTTACGGCGGAGTTTGTGAGCGCATGGAGGGCTATCAAAACATTACATATTTAATCCAAATAGTGCACATTGTACACATAGTCCCCCTGCACCACATCAGCAAGTATCAACAGTTTAAATGATTCCAGAACAAAGGGATTCACCTTTGCATGATAGGAGGGGACAGACTAAGGTTATAAGGTGGTGTCTGGTATCCAGCTGTAGGGTATTTTAAGGGTAACATTCCGGTGTTGGTTTGCGGAAGATCGCATGTTCCTGTGGATAGTTATGTGCAGAAGCAGAATAAAGATATAAACTGTATTTACTGTATATTATGTATGCGGCGGGAATCCAGAGGAGACTACCCACAAGAACAGTTGAGAAAAACATCGCCCACCTTTTCAAATCAACCTATGACCTCTCCTGTACTGTAAAGATGCATCCCTGTGTCCAATGGACAAAGGGATTACAGTATCCATTGTATTGCTTTTGGAAGATTTGTATAAATAAAGCCTGCTGCAGCCCGGCCACACACAAGACTCTGAACGTTATCTACCTGATAGCGGAGGACCGGACCGGGAGGCGCATGCGAATATTCTCACATATGTACATTGACTGTAACCATTTACTCTGTTGTATTGTAGTGCATAATTTGTATTGTTAACCCCCTTTCAGAAATATTACTCTGTGGTGCCGGAACCCAGTGATTAACTACAAATCGGTGTTGTGTCCTCTTTTCCCTGCTAGGGTTTAGCAAAGGGCGGACAGGTATCCTACGTAAACCTTTTTCTGGCCGCAGGATACACTGGAAACCCTATTTTATTGCTGATTAGATGGCATCTGCTCTGCATGGTTTGTAGGGATGCTGGTGGGACCCGTAGAGTAAATACGCAAAGCTATTTAAAAAGTCTGTGAATTTCTGTTTGGCGCCAAATACACACACAACACAAGCGTACACCTGTACTCTGTATACCTGCTCACATTGTTGCCATAAGTACTGATTACTAGATTCATTTAGACCTGTGCGGAGAAATTTGTGGCTATTTAGTTAAAACATAGAATAAATATTAAGGAAGTAAACGTAAAACACAAACACAGTCTGGCCTAGTTAAAAAGGTTTATACAGAAAGAAACTGTGTTGTGTTAAGTGAGCGATTATAGGTAATATCGCTTACATTTATAGAAGTGGGGGATTTGTACTATTGCGGACGTACGGTTTTTGTACACGTGTCTCGGACAAAGGATGGGACTGCGTACGCAACGTAAAGACATACACACGGTCGCGTGTTTACGCAACGTGCGTAAGGGTAAGACTGCTAAGTACAAATTACACAATAGCATTGTTTAGTTTAGGGGCGGGACAGTAGCCACGCTACATTAGCACAAATTGCTCGGTTTCCAAGATTTAGTTTAAATAAAACCTTTTTTACTATATTGTTTCTGGTACTAAAGCTGTTTATCTGAATGAAAGATAATTTTCTGTACAGAAAAACCAAAGTGTATTTGAGTGAACGAACGTGAGTGAGCAAACGTAATAAAGGTTTAGTGGACCCAGGGAATTCGGGATCCCGTCGAGTGGTACATCAAGTGAGTGGAGACTTGGTGGCGTGAGGCAGCTGACTCATGTTAATATAGATTGAAGTACAAAGGAGCAAGGTAGCAGAGTACCGCGGCCCAGGAGGTCAGCGAGGTTTAGAGTACCGCGGCCCAGGGGGTTAGCGAGGTTTACCCATTTATGTTAAACGGAACGGAACGTCATTAAGCACAGGGAGTCACAGGGGGATAAGCTGATGACAGTAAGTATAAATGCTCTTACAACAAAACCGCATCAGCCAAAACCCCAGACCCCTGATGGTAAGTCACGTGTAGTAGTATGCTATAACTGTCAGAAGGAAGGACATTTTGCACGGAATTGTAGGTATACAAACACACATAAGGTATACCGACCCCCTAGACCAGAATATGAACCACACTATAATACACATAATTGGGATCAGGGATCGCATAGGAGAAGTTATGAGCCACATGCAGGGGAAACAAGGAGGTACCCACCTAGGAGGGACTGGCAGACCTCCGTAAATTCTCAGTTACCCCCTCACATATTGTAGCTGCCAGTGTGCTGCGGGAGGGTCACAATATACAATAGGGGTTGGGCCACACCTGTAGTCTGCAGCCAGTGAAGTTGATTGCTAGCCTTGGTAGTGAACCTGAGGTCACAATTGATGTAGCTGGTAGATCATTACCCTTTCCTGTAGATACAGGGGCGGCCAGGTCAGTGTTAAATTCGACGGTAGGTATGAAAACCATGGGTAAAACAATTTCGGCAATGGGAGTAACAGGAGTAGTACAACACTACCCTTTAAGTAGACCAGCGGAGATTACGATAGGGCCTTTGCAGACCAAGCATTCCTTTTTGCTAGCTGCATCGGCTCCGACTAATCTACTTGGGAGAGATTTAGTGTGTAAAATGAGGTGTGTCATATATTGTACTCCTGAGGGTGTCTTCTTGGATATACCCGAGAATCACGTTCCGGAAGTGCAGGATATGTTAGACACCCCACAAAGGCTAATGTCACACTCTGCTGTTATAGACAGGTGTCCATCAAAGGTAGAGGAAATGATCTCACGAATACCGGGATCCCTCTGGACCAAAGATGGACAAGACAGTGGACACTGGATTAATGGCGAATGTAGCTCCAGTAGTAGTGCAAATAAAAGATGGTAGGATAGCTCCAAAAATCCCACAGTATCCTCTGAAGCCAGAGGTGGAATTAGGAGTGTACCCCGTCATAGAGCGCTTGCTACAACAGGGCATCCTAGTCAGGACGTCCAGCACTGCCAATAGTCCCATCTTCCCTGTGAAAAAGAGTGGGGGGAGGGGTTACAGGCTAGTGCAGTATCTAAGGGGGATACCTGTTGCATTTACATACAGGGGAGTACATACACCTGGACTCGCCTACCCCAAGGTTTCATTGACAGCCCAAGTATTTTCTCCCAGGCTTTGCATGACTGTTTACAATCCTTTCAACCTGAGAGCGGATCAGTATTAATACAGTATGTAGATGACTTACTGCTGTGTTCTGATTCACTCGAATCGTCCTTGAAAGACACGAAACAGCTTCTGTTTCACCTTTCTAATACGGGACACAAGGTTTCAAAGGATAAGTTGTAGTTGTGCCAGACCAGGGTAAAATATTTGGGACATTGCTTGACGCAAGGACTTAGACACCTCACCGCTGATAGAATACAGGCGATTCACGACATGACTCTGCCACAAACCCAGCAACAGATCCGCACCTTTCTTGGAATGTGTGGGTACTGCCGAAACTGGATTCCAGGGTTCTCCATACTGGCTTTACCTTTGCAAGAGATGGTCTCTTCGAACAAACCAGATCGGATCTCGCACACAGATGAGTCCGAACTGGAATTTGAGAGACTCAAACAGTGCCTATCACAGGCACCTGCATTAGGCATGCCAGATTATGGGAAACCCTTTGAATTGTATGGTACAGAAAGGGCTGGGTATGCGGCAGGTGTCCTAACCCAGATACATGGTGATACCAGCAGGCCGGTAGCTTACTACAGTGCACAGTTGGACACTGTAGCGCGGTCTATCCCCACATGCTTGCGAAGTGTTGCAGCGATAGCTATGTTAGTAAGTAAAAGTGAAGACGTAGTGTTAGGACACAACCTGACAATCCATACACCTCATGCAGTGTCAGCCTTACTGAACTCCGCCCAAACCAGACATGTCTCATCGGCACGGTTTACAAAGTGGGAATTAGCACTAATGGCCCCTGTAAACATCACCATAAAGAGATGCAGCGCACTAAATCCTGCAACTTATCTGCCGGGTGTGCCTGGACAGGCACAAAGGGTGGAGGATGAGAATGATGGTGAAGGAGGATTTAGTGCAGACACTGACATGCATGATTGTATGGAATACCTGAACCAGACTTTCACTGCAAGACCTGGCATTAGTGACAATCCACTGGAAGGCGTAGATTTTACTTTTTACATTGACGGTAGTTGCCACAGACAGACGGACTCGGGAGACCTGTGTACTGGATACGCAGTCGTAGATGACAGAGGTATCATAGAAGCTGAACCCCTGGGCCAACCGCACTCAGCACAAGTTGCTGAGCTGGTCGCCCTAACCAGAGCGTGTGAATTGGCCAAGGGTAAGTCAGCCAATATATACACAGATTCTAGGTATGCCTTTGGAGTAGTGCATGATTTCGGGGCCCTATGGCGCCTCAGAAATTTCATGACGGCAGCTGGCACACCTGTAGCGCATGCATCCCACATAAAAAGGCTTCTAACAGCGATACAAGAACCAGACAGAGTGGCTGTTATCAAGTGCAAAGCACACACTTACAACCAAGATCCAATCTCACTTGGTAACAGCCGGGCAGACGAAGCTGCTAAATCAGCAGGCAGCAACCCATACAAACAGATATCACATCACTGATGACATTCAACACAATCAACACACAAAAATTAATTGAAATAAAAAATTTGTGTTCTCCACAGAAAAAGGCGGTCTGGGGGTCAAAGGGGTATGGCCAGGAGTCCTCAGGACTCTGGACAGGTGGACAGGGTAAGCCAGTGGCCCCCAGAGCATATCTTCCAAGCTTAGCTGAGGCGGCACACGGTCTGACTCATCTGGGTAAAGAGGGTATGTGTGAGCTGGTGAGAGCCTACTGGTGTGCGCCAGGATTCTCTTCCCATGCGGGTAAGAGAGCAATGACATGTCTTACTTGCTTGAGGAAGAATATTGGAAAGTCAATACCAACAGAACCATCCCATATCCCTCCGACAGATGGCCCTTTTCAGGTAATACAAATTGATTTCATACCGTTACCACCCTGTAGGAATTTTAAATATGTGTTAGTCTGTATTGATGTGTTTTCCAATTGGGTAGAAGCGTTCCCTGCTGCCACAAATACTGCTACGTTCACTGCAAAGAAAATTGTGCAGGAATTTGTGTGTAGATATGGTATCCCTAGAATAATTGAAAGCGATAGGGGTACCCATTTTACAGGTGAAGTCTTTCAGGTTATGTGCAAACTGATGGGAATTAATAGCAAGCTGCATACTCCGTACCGCCCACAGGCGAGTGCGAAGGTGGAGAGAGTGAACAGCACTATTAAGAACAAGCTGAGCAAAGTGATGGCTAAAACTGGATTGTTGTGGCCAGAAGCTTTGCCACTAGTATTGTACAGCATCAGAACCACTCCCAGGTCCCCCCTTAACCTATCACCCTTTGAAATTCTTCTTGGTTGACAACCCCATGTAATGATAGACCCCCAGGATGATTTGAAATGCAATAACGAAGTGACTGTAAAATATTTGGTTAAGATGAGCCAGCAGCTGAGGAATCAAAACAGAAATCTAAAGCTGGTGATTCCTGACCTACCGAACAGTAATTGTCATGACATTGAACCTGGGGATTATGTAATGATTCAAAATTTTCTATGCTCAGGTTGCCTCATTGACAGGTGGGAAGGACCGTATCAAGTCTTACTAACCAGCACGACAGCATTAAAGGTTGCCGAAAGAGAGACTTGGGTCTACTCGTCCCACTGTAAGAAGGTCGCTGATCCAGAGAGAACCCGTGACAAAGAGCAGAGTGTAGAGAACATCGTATCACTGGAGTGTCTGTTCCGGGAAGGTTGAGAGGCAGGACTGTTGTCACGGCACCTGAGCGCAGAGAACAACAAGACCAGAGGCGGTTGTCGCACCAGTTTTTCTTTTTTTATTATTTTCTCCATCTCCCACTACCCTCCTTCTCTCCTTCACTTTCTCCCCCTTCTTGTTTCCCTTCTCTTCCCTTAACAAGATGGACTTACCCCAAGAGACTGCGTTCCGGGTTTTCCTGTTAATCCTGTTGTTGACCAGGACAGTCTGTTTCGGTGAGGGTCCCAGAGAGGTCGAGAAAGGATCTGGAATGGGTTCTGATGGCGAGGATGGATTTGTAGAATCTCAAGAGCAACACATCACTAGAGCAAAGGCGAGTATCAGAAAGCGATCTGGTAGTCAGGGAGCTCGGAGTCTCTGTGAAGGGTTATTAGCTGAGGAAAATTGCATTTGTAAGAATTGTAAGAACATAGTCGATGATGGGTGCATCCAGAGATGACAGTCCAGCCTTAATATCAACATGGACCGTCATCCATTGAGTGATTACCACTCACTAGTGGGTAAGGTCTTAAACCAGACAGAATGCTGGGTGTGCTCACAAGTACCTCAAGGTCAGAGCAAGTCAGGATTAGTACCGTACCCTTTAGCAATAGATGAGGTACTCGAATTACGGGGTGGGAGACCGGTGGACAAGAAATTTAATATTTCTAGGCCCCCTAGCTTGAAGCTCCACCAGTATCATGTAGATAGATCCTTATTATGTTTCAATATTTCCAATTACCGAAAACCGGGAAATTGGGAGGTGACATGGAATAACCAGACAATGGCCTTTTCGCACAGAGCTGATAGGATACCCATAGACTCTGTACTTGTACGCCAAATAGCCAACAGTGGAAGGTATTTTCGGTATAGGTATACTCGAGGAAGCAAGACCATGTGGGTTGGAGAAGTATCACCAGGGTACTGTGTCCATATCATCCAGCCTGATACTTGTGCTGAACAGATGGGAGAACTAGGGATTGGGTTTTTCACTTGGAAAGTTTGTAATATGGTAATGTCATATTCTGTCCCATATGTTCTCCCCGATGATGCCTATTTATATGTGGGAGGAAGGCGTATAAGTGGCTTGCCCCGAACTCAGAGGGATTGTGTTATGTTGGAAGAGTGTTGCCAGAGGTCATGACCATAACCCATGATAAGATGAACGATGTTCACCGCAGTGCTCAGGCTCCTTATACTCATACTCACTATGAACACATCGGCAAGAGACACCTCATAGAGAGGACAGAGCACGTAGCCTCTGATTTGATCCACGAATCCACCGGGATTCAATTCCTTCTCGCATTAGACATCACCCGTACTGCCAGAGGAATTATAAATTATAGGTATATCCATGCGCTAGCTAACTTGATAGATAATATCACTGAGATGTATGACGACACCTTCAGGTATACGGGTAGGGAGTTACAAGCTTGCAAGACAGAACTGATCCAGCACAGGATGGTCCTCAATTATATCACAGCCGTGACGGGTGGGTACTGTGTCACTTTGGCAACTCAATATGGTGTGAAGTGCTGCACGTATATTACAAACAGCACTGACGACCCCACAGAGATTATCGATCAAAAGATGGATGATATATTGCAGTTGAAGTGGGAATTCCGGAGGAGACACAACCTTACCCTGACCGCTGTGGGTAATGAGCTGACCGGCTGGGTCTCATGGTTGAACCCACGAAATTGGTTCTCAGGATTAGGAGAGTGGGCTCAAAATTTTATTATGAGTGTAGGAAAGTTTCTCCTTTGTATCCTGTGAGTCGTCATAATTATTGGTTTGATATTTAGGTGTGTTCGAATTCTGATGCGGCGCAAGCACGGCACAAAATTGATGAGTTTAAGGAGCGGGGGCATTGTTACAGCAGCAGATTTAATTTACGACCCATCCATAGAGACAGTGTTATGATAAGACATGATTGCAAATTAATTCCATGGCCTGTTTCTTTCACCCGTTTTTCCTTTGTCTCCCCCTCTGCCCAGATACACCTATCCGGAAAAGACATCGACCATACCCAAGAATAATTATGAAAATGTTATGTGAATGTATTTTAGATATGTGTCTTATCTTCATCTCTACAACCTCCAGTTAGTAACACACATAGTCGACAGGTGATATCCACATATACTAGCACTCACATATGTTCCCCCTCCATGTATCATCAACTAAATGTGCACCCCATTTGTTGGAACAAGAAGCCGAAAAGAGCTCGGTAGTGTTTGTTGGCCCACTTACAGACCCTTATTACGGGATAAGAAGGATTTAATGTATACTTCGCAATACCTCGAAGCTTATCTAGAACATATACGGCACGATGATACATGCCCCTCAGACATGGATTCATACATACATGCTTTTTACTATCCCACTAGGTCATACATTTCCCGCCTACAACTCTCCTACCATCCAATCGTTTGTAGATATTGTATTGATATTTTTCTGTTTAATGATTAGATAGTGGCAGTTATTGTTGACTGCCAAAGGGTGGACTGTCAAAGTCGAAAAATATTACAGAACACGCACCACGTATAAAATACACACACATGCCCACTGCGCGTGCACTTGTTCCGCTGTGCATGCACATATCCGCAATTTGCGTATGGGTATTTATGGTGTAGTTTGTGAGCACATGGAGGGCTATCAAAACATTACATATTTAATCCAAATAGCGCACATTGTACACATAGTCCCCCTTCACCACATCAGCAAGTATCAACAGTTTAAATGATTCCAGAACAAAGGGATTCACCTTTGCATGATAGGAGGGGACAGACTAAGGTTATAAAGTGGTGTCTGGTATCCAGCTGTAGGGTATTTTAAGGGTAACATTCCGGTGTTGGTTTGCGGAAGATCGCATGTTCCTGTGGATAATTATTGGCAGAAGCAGAATATAGCTATAAACTGTATTTACTGTATATTATGTATGCAGCGGGAATCCAGAGGAGACTACCCACAAGAACAGTTGAGAAAGACATCGCCCACCTTTTCAAATCAACCTATGACCTCTCCTGTACTGTAAAGATGCATCCCTGTGTCCAATGGACAAAGAGATTACAGTATCCATTGTATTGCTTTTGGAAGACTTGTATAAATAAAGCCTGCTGCAGCCCGGCCACACACAAGACTCTTAACGTTATCTACCTGATAGCGGAGGACCGGACCGGGAGGCGCATGCGAATATTCTCACGTATGTACATTGACTGTAGCCACTCTGTTGTATTGTAGTGCATAATTTGTATTGTTAACCCCCTTTCAGAAATATTACTCTGTGGTGTTGGAACCCAGTGATTAACTACAAATCGGTGTTGTGTCCTCTTTTCCCTGCTAGGGTTTAAAGTGTATTACATTGACTAACTGTATAAGGTTTAAAAGTGTATTGAATTGGGTGTGTACGCGCTGCGTGTACTTTGTACCCCCAGCGCGGCGTTTCTACGCAGAGTCCGTACATGGTACGGGACTCATTACGCAAATAGCGTAAGAGGTACGTAGAGTGCATATTAAGTTTAGCGGCTGCAGCGGCTCCATGGTAAAAGTGTGTTTAAAGGTATAGCTTTATGTTTTAAGATAATATCGACATTATCATTTATCAGCACAAAGGATGTACAGGCTTAAATCCTTGTACTACATTGGAACATGTCCCCCTTTTTGTCCAGTACCCCAAAAGGTAATAGCTAAATGTAACATAAAAGATGGATACATTTGTAATTACTGAAGGAAAATCATTTTGGACCCTGCTGGGTGCATGGATTTGTGCATAAATGGTGAAAAAGAAATAGATTTGTCCATTTCAGGAGGCTTACTTGTTAACTTGTTTAAGACATCAATAAAAGCAATCTTGCAGTGAGCATTGGCAGATGAATTAACCCACATATTGTAGACTAAGCTAGCAACGGACCACCAAGTGAGAACCACAAGGGAGGTATTGTAGATTACGTGACACCACCAAGGCATGGAAATGAGATGGATTTTCTTAGTTGCATTTAGTTTTTACAACTAAATTTTCAATGTTTATCCTTCCTTCTATATACCGTCTATATAATTAATCTACAGAGAGAGAGAGATGTAATATTGGGAATGCAGTTCTCAGCAAGGCGCTCCCTAACTATGTAAAACATTTGTGCTTTTATTTATGTCACAAAACTGTATTTTTATTTTATTTTTTGCTTTTATTTTACAGTTATTTGAAATATTATCATAGGTGTGCGCAGGGGGGGTGCCTGTGCCTAATGTCCGGCTCCCCGATCTCACATACCTGATGCAGCTGAGCAGGCTGATTACTGTCCCCTCTGCACTGCACCCTGTCAGGACTGCATTACTGAACCGACGCCTGGGTTAATCAAGGGTGCCATTGCCACCGGTTTTCAAACTCCCGCCTCCACCTTCATGTACAAAATCAGTGTGATGTGATGTGATTACGTCGTGCTCCTCGCACGGCCACCCGCCACATGCCCACTTCTCTCCTTCTATGCTATGACAATGCCAGCCACCGATGATCAGCATGCAGCCAGCGTTCCTCTTAGGAAGACAAATTCAATACTGGCAGGTGGTCGGCAGCAGCATTGACACGTCACTTGTTTTTCCAGCAGCAGCAGTACTAGTCTGCGACTGTCAGTGTCAGTGAGTGACTGACTTGTAAGTAAGCTGCTGCAGCTTGCAGGGGAAAGAGAGGGGGAGCCAGACCAGGCTGAGGAGGAGCAGTGTAATTGCAGTGAGTGCCATCTGGGTGTTTGTATGGTGCACACCACAACATCTGACAATGACAATGGATTGGTACAAGGGTGGATATTTTATATTGCGATGACCATCAATAGATGGTGCTAGACACGCCCAAAAGGTGGTGCTAGACACACCCCTCCGACGGTGCACCCCCTAATAAAATGTGCTGCGCACGCCTATGAATATTATTCTTTATTAGACACAAGGAAATATGATGTGATTTCAGGGGCAAGTGCAAACTTGTTTGTTCACCCTAGGCAATGCTTTAGCCTTCTACCTCATCCTACCCCAATACCCACTTCACATACTGTATGTAAAATGACAACTCTTACATCTTACTAGTGGGCTGTCACGGCTGCAGTCCTGATGCATAACACTGTTCAGGTTCCACTACTGCCCTGGGTTAAACACAGGATTTATAGAGGGGGAGGGGTGGGGGTTGGTCTAAATGTTATATTTTAAAACAAACAAACGATATATAATAATTATATCATGAAAGTGACTGATATACAATACAGAGAATATCTAAGTAATACAGAAACCATCCTAATGACTGCCATACAATACAGAGATAATCTGAGAGACCACCCCATAGAATCATCCCCTAATCATTAATTAACCCCTCCTCAAAAAATCATTAACTCATTCAACACCATCCAAGCAACCCCATACAACATTATTAACCCACTTACAATCAGTCAATCACTAACTCCTTCATCTCTATTATGTATGAACCTCATATCATCAATTAATTCCATTCACATTTATTAACCTCTAAATTAGCCTCATCAAAAATAAAACCCATTAACAAGCATTAACCTCTTCACCTTCAAAAAAAAACCCAATCATTCTAACTAACCTTCTTAGTCATAACATTATAATTCCTTAATTAAAACTCTTCTGCTATTCAAATTCCATTACCTGTTGCTGATCAATCTTCCTATGCTGCTCCTACACAGCTCAGCCACAGTGTTCAGAAGTGCTGGCTCTGCAGCTGTGCACAGTGGCGTAACTACTGCCCCCGCGGTGGCTTGGGGGCGAGGGGCTGCGGGGGCGCCGCCACTGATTTAGAGCAGATTGACATGCGGACGAACGTCCGCATGTCAATCTGTTGTCACTAGCCCCCCGCTGTGAAGTAGGGACACGGAGGGCACAGCGTGCGCCTCTCCTGTGTCCCTCTGAATCTCCGGCGTGTCGGGGGGCGTGTCCTATGAAAAGTGGGCGTGGCTTCGCGGAGGACCCGCGATCGCGGTCCACGCCCCCGTTTCGTCACTGAGGGGGCATGCCCAGCGCTCTGTGAGCTGCTGGCATGCCCTCTCTCCCACTGTCTGCGCTGAATAGACGCTGTGCGCATGCGCACAGCGTCTATTCACTACTGCTCTGCTATGCAGAGCAGTGACTGTAGGAGCCTCCCAACTGCCCCCCCCCATCGCGGGACACTGCGGGAGGTATGCATATATGGCACTGGGGGGGCACTGAGGGGGCATATATGGAACAGGGGGGGGGGCACTGAGGGGGCATATATGGCCTGAGGGGGCATATATGGCACTGGGGTGGCACTGAGGGGCATATATGGCACTGAGGGGGCATATATGGCACTGGGGGCACTGAGGGGGCATATATGGCACTGGGGGGGCACAGAGGAATCATATATGGCACTGAGGGGGCATATATGGCACTGTGGGGGGCACTGAGGGGGGCATATATGGCACTGAGGGGGCATATATGGCACTGGTGGGGCACTGAGGGGGCATATATGGCACTGGGGGGTACTGAGGGGGCATATATGGCACTGGGGGGTACTGAGGGGGCATATATGGCACTGGGGGGCACTTAGGGGGCATATATGGCACTGGGGGGTACTGAGGGGGCATATATGGCACTGGGGGGGCACAGAGGGGTCATATATGGCACTGAGGGGGCATATATGGCACTGCGGGGGGCACTGAGGGGGCATATATGGCACTGAGGGGGCATAGATGGCACTGGGGGGCACTGAGGGCATATATGGCACTGGGGGGCACTGAGGGGGCATAGATGGCACTGGGGGGCACTGAGGGGGCATATATGGCACTGGGGAGGCACTGAGGGGGCATATATGGCACTGAGGGGGCATATATGGCACTGGTGGGGCACTGAGGGGGCATATATGGCACTGGGGGGCACTGAGGGGCATATATGGCACTGGGGGGTACTGAGGGGGCATATATGGCACTGAGGGGGCATATATGGCACTGGGGGGTACTGAGGGGGCATATATGGCACTGGGGGGGCACAGAGGGGTCATATATGGCACTGAGGGGGCATATATGGCACTGCGGGGGGCACTGAGGGGGCATATATGGCACTGAGGGGGCATATATGGCACTGGGGGGCACTGAGGGCATATATGGCACTGGGGGGCACTGAGGGGCATAGATGGCACTGGGGGGCACTGAGGGGGCATATATGGTACTGGGGAGGCACTGAGGGGGCATATATGGCACTGAGGGGGCATATATGGCACTGGTGGGGCACTGAGGGGGCATATATGGCACTGGGGGGGCACTGAGGGGGCATATATGGCACTGGGGGGTACTGAGGGGGCATATATGGCACTGGGGGGCACTGAGGGGGCATATATGGCACTGGGGAGGCACTGAGGGGGCATATATGGCACTGGGGGGGCACTGAGGGGGCATATATGGCACTGTATGTGTACCTGGCACATGGGGGGCTATATTTGGCACTGGGGGCACGTGAGCACCTGGCATTGTGGGGGAATATCTGGCACTGGGGGCATATGTGGCACTGGGGGGAGAGGCTATATTTGGCACTGGGGGCATGTGAGTACCTGGCACCGTGGGGGAATATCTGGCACTGAGGACATAAGTGGCACTGGGAGCACAGCCCTAGCAACAAGCACTACCACCTAGCAATGAGCATGACACCCAGTGCATGAAACCCCTGGCAACGAGCATGACACCGAGTGCATGAAACACCTGGCAACGAGCATGACACCCTGAGCATGAAAACCCCTGGCACCGTGCATGGAACCAAGAGCATGAAACCCCTGGCAACGAGCAGGTAATTTAAAAGTAATTAGAAGCCTTAATGTAGGACTTAATGTGTAATGGGCATTACGGTGTGTGGCATAATGTATCACGGACATTGCGGTGTGTGTCAGAATGTGTCACAGGCATTACGGTGTGTGGCAAACTATATCACGGGCATTGTGGTATGTGGTATAATGTCTCAGGGGCATTGCAGTGTGGCATAGGGTATAACGGGCATTGCGGTATGTGTCACAGGCATTACGGTGTATGGTATACTAGATCACGGGCATTGTGGTATGTGGTATAATGTCTCAGGGTCATTGCAGTGTGTGGCATAATGTATAATGGGCATTGCGGTGTGTGGCATAATGTGTCAGGCATTACGGTGTCTGTATACTATATCACGGGCATTGTGGTATGTGGTATAATGTCTTAGGGTCATTGCAGTGTGGCATAATGTATAACGGGCATTGCGGTGTGTGTCATAATGTATCACGGACATTGCGGTGTGTGGTATACTATATCATGGGCATTGTGGTATGTGGTATAATGTCTCAGGTTCATTGCAGTGTGTGTCATAATGTATCACGGACATTGCGGTGTGTGTCATAATGTATCACGGACATTGCGGTGTGTGGTATACTATATCATGGGCATTGTGGTATGTGCTATAAAGTATCAGGGGCATTGCAGTGTGTAGCATAATGTATAACGGGCATTGCGATTCCTGTCATAATGTGTCACAGACATTACGGTGTGTGGCATAATGTGTCGGGGGCATTACGGTGTGTGCATATTGTGTCATGTGCATTATTGTGTGTGGCATAATGTCTGAGGGCCTTTGCAGTATGTGGCATAATGTATACTGGGCATTACTATAAGGAGGAAAAATGACAAATAATGGAAGGGGCATGAATCAGGATTATTTTTCTTTCCTGTGGTGGCTAACGTCTGGGCGTGCAGGTTGCAAAACTGGGGTATAAGGTAGTCTATTCCTGCAATGCCACGCCTCTTTATGTGAAGCCGCGCCCATTTAAACAAAACCACGCCCCTTTTTGGCGCCGCGCGCCTTCGGCGCGCACATGTTTGTCCCTTTCCTAGTGCCAATTATGGGGAAGGGGGGGGGGGGCGCCGAAGAATTTTTTGGCTTGGGGGAGAAAAATTTCTAGTTACGCCACTGGCTGTGCATGAAGGGTAGGAACCATGCAGACCATATTAGGCTACACGGCCACTACAAGAAAGAGCAATCTATTTGGAATTTGCTACCACAAACTAAATGCACATGCGCCCAACCACCCCCAAGTATCACCCTGCTAATCTACACACTTGCCACTCTCAAGATGCTGAGGAGACAGCTTGTAGAGATTGCTTTCACTATACTAAATGTCTTTCTGTGGCAATCGCCGCCTAGCAATGTGCAGTAGAATCTGTAAATAACATTTTCTGGTCTCACTGGTGGCCTCTGCAGCCCAGTACCCTAGACAGCTGTCTAAAGTGTCTAATGATAGTGCCATGCTTGGTAATTCTTAATATAGGTGACTGTTACCTTTATTGTATCGTGTTACTATACACTTTTCAAAATGAGGCCGGTGGTAACACAAGCGACAGCACTATTCTTCAAACATAAGTTACGTTTTATTGGAATTACATAACTGCTACTGAATATAAAGGGTTTGATTCATGTTTGTATCTGTGCAATTCCGTCTAATTAAAATTCTAATGCAACAGGGGGGAGTCTGTAGGAAATAGACGCCTTCTGTTCGCATTAGCGTGGATCTAAGTGCTGTGTCTGAGGACGCAACCTCGGATCATGGTTGCGATGCACGATGGTTACAGGCACTGACAAACCTGTGCAAGCTAAAGCATACTCAGACTGGCCCTAGGATCTGGACACCGGAGTCCAGGAAGTCTGCGTTAGACGACCCTGGACTCGTCATGGGAGCAACACGTGTATGCAGGACTCTGGAGACTCTGGACTCTTGGAGCAGGTGTTTTACTGGTCATGCTGTAGCTAAGTAGTACAAAGCTGTATACCACTGCGTCACTCGTATACAGTGACAAGATGGAGCCTCCCCACAGGAACCAACATGGGGTCTGCACAGTATCACACTGCACTCTCAACAGCTCTTAACAGGAAGCCGTGTTAGGAGAGAGTGTGTGTGGGTCACTCTTACCAGATCCTAGTGTTCCTTGGCCGCCGTTTAAATTGCGCTCCTTCTCCTGATAGCAGCATGCGTGAGATGACGGGTGCGCTGGCTTGGCTTGTCAGAGGAACGATCCCGGTGCAAACTTTGTCCACTGGGTTAAAAAAAGTACTTGTTACGCATTTCTCTGCGCAAATGTAGTGGCAGTTTCATCAAACGGCGGCCAAGGAACACTGGGATCCGGTAAGAGTGACCCACACACAGGTCACTTGAACTACGAGATTTATGCCACTGGCGTTCTACTTTACGTGAGAGTTTTTGTAGGTGTCTAGTATATTTAGAGTGCCATGGTTGACATCTAAGTCTACGTGGAGTGTGATGGGTAGCTGGAGCCACTTCATCAAGTGCTGTTTCTAGAGTTTGGTTAAGGTGTGATACAGCAGTCTCAAGGGAGGTGAATGTAAAAATTGGTGAGAGCAGTGGTTGCAGTGAGGTAGATTGTTGTTGAAAATGAATAGCTTAATATTTCTGTGGGTTAGAGGCAGCTTGGTAGACTTCAGGGACATTGAGTTTAAAGTAATGGAGGAGAGCATGCAGATGATAAGGTTGTGATCTGAGAGAGGGAAAGGAGTGTTAGTAAGTTCAGAAACATTGAAATTATACAGTGCGGTTGACAGCGTCGCACAATACGTGTATAAAAAGGAAATAATATACTGTGGTCTGACTGGCAGTGTCACAGTACTTGTGAAAATAAAATAAAAATTGTATAGTACACTGGGGTACAGCACAAACAAATATATATATATATATATATATATATATATTAAAGGGTGCTCCTGCACTCACATCTTAGAGATGAGACATAGACACGGGTGCTTCCAATAGACCATAAGGTCCACTATTTAGAGAAAATGTCCACAAGGTGGGGATGCACTCTCGCTGTCCCTGACCCGTGGGTTTGTTACCCACGGCTGTAGATGATTTATGGGGACCGCGAGACCCATGCTGGCTGTGGATTTGATCCCGCTGATGGGCACTGTGACTATAGATAATAGTCTTATGTGCCCTGGAGGATTTGTTTGGAGTTTTGTGAATAAGTTTCTGGTACCGCGTCACTTCCGGTCGGCGCGGTATTTAAGCACACTCTGGAGTCAGGAGTCAGGAGAGTCATGCAGTCAAATACATGACGTCTCCAGTCCTGAGTAAGTTGGTGATTATACCTTAGATTGTCTTCATGGTTAACTCTGATTTTACATATTTGTCTGAGATTGACTTTGGATTTTTTTTGCAGCTTTGGCTGCATCCAAGTGTGAGGATGACTGTTTACATGGTAATCTCCATCTTCCCTTGTTTACACATAAGGTTGATAATACACCAGCTGGTGCTGTTAGAGTGGTAATTCTAATTAGGTTCTATGCCCCTTTTGTATCCCAGCGGTATGGACAGTGAGTTCTGTGTCGCCTGTCTGAGATGTCCCTATATGATATCATACGAAGTTGATATTGTATGAGGTTGGATGATGTATGACAGCTATGGGTCATCAGCAATTTATTAGGTGGAGGATATTCACATGGGTGACAATTTAATATAGTGCACACATATTTTAATTGGTGACGATTTTTATATTGTTTTAATATTGTGGTGTGTGGTCTCCCAGGGACCGGTGAGGCTTGTGATTTTGATTGTTATTATTGTCCTTACAGATATTTATCTTTTTTCTGCTACTACTATTGAATATTTGATCTGCTGTTTCACCGGTCTTGAGAAAGGCCTGTCAACAGGCCGAAACGTGGACATTAAAAACTACGGTGAAATGTGACTGTTTTGATTGATTGGTTTCTACACAGCGAGAGTGCATCCCCACCTTGTGGACATTTTCTCTCTATATATATATAATTTTTATATATATATATATATATATATATATATATATATATTTATAATTTTAGGCTTTTTGTTTTTAGCTTTTATTATTTACATTTTGCACTGGATGGACTGACAGATCACTCCTTTCAGATAGATACAGCAGACAGATAGAGCACCAGGGATTAAGCCTTGGGGGGGGGGGGGGGGGGGGGGGGCTGGGGCACTTAAGACAGGGGGGCCCTGGTGGAGGGGGAGGGTGTATATTAAATTGTGCATACCTCTCAACATGACCCATTCTGGGATAGACAAAATGTTCTCTACCTGGACTTCCCTTTTAATATAAAATTGGCATCACATAATATTAACTATGTCATTGATAAAAAAAAAAGGTATTTCAACAAAAATGATTACATTCATAATTAACAGGAAAGTCCAGATAGAGAGCATTTTGGCCCTCCTGGAATAGGAGGTATGGATTGTGTATATTAAATATAAACCAATGGTGTATATTAGATTTAAACTAATAGTTTAATAAGACCTGGGTACTGTTTATGTCTCCACCTAATAGAGATACAAATATTTTATAATGTTTTCCTGTAGTGGAACAAAGACAACTTATACAACCTTAAAATACACATATCAAAATAAAATCTATAATTTATCTTGCCAAAATGCAGTAGCAGCAGCCACCATACTACTAACACACTGGGACGGGACTCAGGAGGATTTTCTGTGTGTCTCTCTTCAGACGTGAAAGCTCTCATTAGATAACAGGATACACAGGACCCTGACACCCAGGCGGGAGGAGGAGAAGCTGGGATCCCTGGGTCACTTACAGCTCTCTCCTCCCTGCTATCTCTCCTCTGGTTATGAAGCTCCATCGGTATCTCATAAAACCTGATACTCCTGTGTCTCCACCTGCAATGCATACTGTCCTGCTCACATCCTGAAAGCCTGGTTCTGCTGCTGCACAAGAGGGAGAGCTAGTGATGTCAGTGTGCTCTGGCTGGAGGACCCTTGACAGAGAGGGGCCCGGGGTACAGTATGCCCTGCATCCACCTTAATCTGGCTATGAAGAGCACCCCTTTTTCATAAACAGCAGAGAGAGCACCCCTTTTTCAGATATAGCAGACAGAGAAAGCACCACTTTTTCAGATGCAGCAGAAAGATCACCCCTTTTTCAGATACAGCAGAGAAAGCACCCCTATCAGATACAGCAGAGAGAGAGCACCCCTTTTTCAGATACAGCAGACAGAGATAGCACCCCTTTTTCAGATCCAGCAGGCAGAGAGAGCACCCCTTTTTCAGATACAGCAGATAGAGAGAGCATCCCTTTCAGATACAGCAGGCAGAGTGAGCACCCCTTTTTCAGATACAGCAGGCAGAATGAGCACCCCTTTTTCAGATACAGCAGACAGAGAGAGCACCCCTTTTTCAGATACAGCAGACAGAGAGCACCCCTTATTCAAATACAGCACAGAGAGAGCACCCCTTTCATATACCTCAGACAGAGAGAGCATACGTTTTTCAGATACAGCAGACATAGAGAGTACCCCTTTCAGATACAGCAGACACCGGACACCGTCAGGCCTGGTGAGAGACCCAGATGCCGCTGCCCTTTTGAGAAAGAAAGGAGCCATTTGCAGCAGATGCAACATATACCTCTGTTCCCTGGGTCTGAGTAAGTACTGTAGGAAATTGACTGCCCAGCCACAGGCAAGTGTGCTCTTCAGCTTCTGCCACCCTTGTCATAGACTGAGCTATGTTTAAAAGGGCACAGCCAGCAGCACTACAGTTTGCAAGTTAAAACCCACACAAGGGGTGCTAAAAGACTGAGTTTAATGCAGATCCAAGGGAGTTATTTGTACTAAATAGACTGACTTTAATGTTAGTCCAAGGGAGATATTTGTTCTGAAGGACTGAGTTTTATGCAAGCACAAACAGACAGTTATTTCTGGAAGGACTGTATTACTTATGCAGATACAGATCAAGCCTTGCAACTGAGAGAGACTGAGTTTGTTCTATCCAAAAGTCCCTCATTGTGAATTGCCATTGTTAGAGGACTCTACCATTCCTTCACTAGTTACAACCTCTTTGAATAAAGAACTGAGTATCATTTACATTTTCGCAGCCCAGGATTCCCCCAATATCTGTGTGCCCATTCCCCCATTGACACGCTGTGGTGCAGCAGATTTCAACCAGAGCTCCAACGATATTTGTCAGTGAAGATATTTGTTACCTTGGCTAGGGAGAGCTAAAAAGTTAATATTTAGTATTACTGAGTATATTGCTATCATTCTTATTATTATCACATTATAGAATGGAATACACAGCGTCTGATATTATTTTATGATTCCAACGAATGTATGTTAATTTGTAAATCCAATTATTCTTCATCTGTGATTCCAATTACTTGTCTTTTGCATATTGGATGATCTTTTTTGGTGTGAACTGTAGTGAATTTTATATTCCTATTCTTCTTGTATGCCAAATTCTTCTTTTTGTAAATTCAAACCAAGCAATGTCCCTTAATAAACCAATCATCCCCAATCCAGAGTACATTGCAAATCAATAAGAAGACTTCCTATTGGAATTGCTGACTCACTTCTGATTCATATCAATCTATCCTACCTCTCTGAATGCAGTACTATGAGACAAGGTCCGGGGGAACAACATTTTGGGGGAAAGGCCCATCACATAGCCAGCCAACACCTGTGATATCTCTCTCATCCACTTAGACATACCCTGCCAGCCCCCGGGGGTGTTACAAGTCTATGCATTCAGAGCCATTGACAGTCACATACTGTGACATATGGGCACTGATGGCTAGGAATGCTATCAACCATTGATGGTTTGTAACGATCAATGGTTCTCTACCAATGGTAAATAGTTTTATTATTGATGGGAGAGTTTTGATGGCAAATTCTCATTTCTTATAAGTACTGTTCATACATGGACATGGTCTCTATTCTTTTGTGCACGCGCAGACCTCAAATTTGATGGTTTTCCACGATGTTTAAAAACAATCGACCATTACTAGTTAAAACATCAATGGCTAGCCCTACTATTGGCTTCTAACTAGCCACCGCTTGTTACGTCATATCACCTCTTTTATTATTATTAGTTAATATTTATTTATTTGGCACCACAAAGGTTCCATACTGCCATACATTGTGGTTAGTACTTTGACATATAAGATATACTGTAGTGACTGTGATAAGTTTGTCTGACCCTACTATAAAACTTTTCACATCCACCGCCACTAAATTATCTACTGTTTCTCATTATGAAAGTGAAGGAAGATGGGGATGACGGGGTGTAAATGAAAACCGGGTCCTGAAAAGTTAAAAAAATGTCCATAGACATTTGTGCTCTCATGGAGCGATATGTAATAATAATGTTATGTTTCTGCTCTTTAACTGATATATATTCCTATATCCCAGAAGGTTAAACCAATATGCATGTATTGCTTTTTTTTATTACTTGAGCTAAACTAAAACACTTATTAAAATAATAATATTAAAAAAAAAAACATCTAGCTATGTATAGGAGATAACTCTTTCAAAGTGTAGAGTTATTGAAGTTGCTGGAATTTTGATGGATGATTATGTACCATTCTCAGTTCCAGATGTCAATGTATTCCTAACCTGAAAAGAGATTTGCATTAAGTAGTGATGGAATGCAACAGTCACATCAAAGTAGGTTCTCCTGGATTACTTCTTTATAAACATGACACTCCGGTTGGGAGATGTGTTTTTTTATCATATATATCTATTATTATGTTCCAGACTGCATTTCTGGTACTTTGCTGATTAAGAACAGGTGGCATTTATCATACTGTTCAAATTGTGATGGATCCTGGTGAGTGTATTACTAATATTATAGAAAAACAAAGGCAGAAAATCTTAACCCCACAATGCTTAGTTTGCATTTAAAATGCTGAAAACTAAGATCTTTCATTATATTTTTGGTATTATGCTTTAATTACTTCTTTACATTTATATATAAGGGTGGACGTGCTTGGCTGACTGGATCACTGCTCATCTTGAACATCTGTCCTGTCGTTATCAAAGGCAGTGCACCAAACCTAAACCTATGTCCGTGACACGACGTTATCATCGTACACCTCGACAAGTTGGTGATGAATTTCAGCTGCTGATATGCCCTTTGGACACAGAAATCTGATCACTCTATGGACCTCTATGTGTGCCCACGTTTCCACCAGCCTCATCATCTAACAAGTGATGTGGGGACAGTATGACGGATATGAGGCGCGGTCTAATGGCTGTGAGGGGAAGCAGTGGTCTACCTGCTGTGGCCTGGCAGGAAATTACAATGAAATAGAGAACATTACACACATGCAAGGTCTTGTTACCTAACTTATTGAACCACCCTCGTATACAGATGGAGCCCTCCTCATCTTTGCCTTTAATATGATTAACTGATCCAGGGTAGTTGGACTTAGGGGGTCATTCTGAGTTGACCGCACGCTGCCAATTTTCGCTGTGCTACGATCAGGTCTCTACTGCGCTTGCGTATGCATCGCAATGCGCACGCGCGTCGTACAGGTACAATGCGGATCGTTGCTGAGCTATGGATTTAACAAAGAATCCATACACACAGCTGATCGCAAGAAGATTGACAGAAAGAGGGCGTTTATGGGTGTCAACTGACCGTTTTCTGGGAGTGGTAGGGAAAACGCAGGCGTGTCCGGGCGTTTGGAGGGCGGGTGTGTGACGTCAATTCCGGTACCAAAAAGACTGAAGTGATTGCAAGGGCTGAGTAAGTTCAGACCTACTCTGAAACTGCACAAAATGTTTTTGCAGAGCTCGGCTGCACCGGCGTTCGCACACTTGCAAAGCGAATATACAGTCCCCCGTGGGCGGCGGCTTAGCGTTTGCATGGCTGCTAAAAACAGCTAGCGAGCGATCAACTCGGAATGAGGGCCTTAATCCCCTGCTATAATGACTGAACCCCTGCTGTATTGTTCTCTATGTACTGTATTGCAGCTGAGAATAATAGATGAAAGGCTTATGCTAATAAACCTTGGTGCACCTAGGCACAGCAGAGAAGCCAAGATGAGCGTGGCTCCATCTGTATGGCGCTTGTCTAGATATGCACTGAAGAGAATGTATAGTTGACTTATTGGTAATTATTCAAAGAGTTGATCGATTTTTTTTAATTTTTTTTTTGCTGCTATCCCTAAAAACTGGTACATCGCATGTGTCCCACTGTGTGTACTGTATGCACAGAGGCAGACAGAGACACACAGTGTCTGCAATGTATTGGAAATATACTGGGCGTTTCTGGGAGGTGGCTATTTATACATAAAGATGAAGATGTACCTTTTTATGGCTATGTTATAGGAGTTCCATGGGTGTGTCACTAAAGTGGTTGTGAACTCAGACTATTAATCAGTTACATTGGAGGCCATACTCTGATGGATAATTATTACACCTAGTATGGAGCGGGTGCAAGTTGCGTTGTGTGACCAACAGTTGCGTATTAAGATGCACCAAGCAGGATTTCAGTGACTCAAGGCGTGCATCTCAGTCTTTGCACATGCAGACGCATGTCTGTACACCAGGGAAGGTTTGTAGCAGTATTTGCATACGTTGCAATAACAATACCTCTAAAGATGCACCCATGGCAGCTGCAGTGTCTTACTCAGAATCAGCCCTAAAGTGCGCCAGTGAATGTTATGGATTAAAAAAAATAGCCTATATTGCTAGTTTAAGTGGGAATAAATGCATTGCCCATAAAAGGTGCATCCTATAAAACAAGGTTTTCTTTTCCACAGTTTCAGTGGGTTTGATTGGTTCTTCTGTAGGCTTGCAGGTGCCAATATACTGTATAGCCAGACTGCTAAGGGTTTACTTTTCATAGTGGTAACATGCAGGTAGTTTTCCTAAAGCTTTTTATTTTGCTTTTACTGTAAGAGAAGACTGTAGATCATCTGTTCTATATTAATGGGATTCTTAGAATCCAAGTTTGTTCTCTGAACAATTTTTCACCTCATTCTGTTGGACACAATAATAGGACAGGAGAATCCTGGTAGAATGAATAAAAAAAATAGAAAGATAAATATGTGTGGCAGAAATCTAACATAAAGTTATAAATCAGAATGAGCAGGGAGATTCATTAAATGTACTCATTTCAGAATATACATCAAGCGTAGTGTTGTATGTGATTATGTTTTATGTAGGGGCCTATATTGTATATAAAATAACATTTGCGGGATGTTCCCTGTAAATACCTGTTTTCAGCGGTTACCCACAAGGGTCCCCCGAATGTATCTACAAGGGGACCGCAGCAGATATCAGAGGTCTGCTGCCCCCTCCCAAGAATACCTATACTTAAGGCCAGCACCATCTTCCCAAATATATCTTCGGGAAGATGGCGCCCGCACATTGAAAGCAAGCAAGGTTGGAAGCGGGTGCCTTTTACGTGCCCGCTCCAGCCCCCCTGCATTAGAATAGTGCCCTGTGTGGAGCACATGGGCAGCTAAAGTTTTACATTCTATTATTTATACAGGGCATGGACATGCCCACTTTTTAGGCTCTGCCCACTTTTTAGGCTCTGCCCACTTTTTAGGCTATGCCCTCACTCATTCCCATGGCCCAGCATAGCTCTCTATGCCGTTGGGTATCCGCTGCAGTCTCCCATTTTCAAACATGAAAGCAGCACACATATGGTTGCTGATGCATAGGCAGAAGCACATGCACACAGCGATGGACCTCACTTCTACCACAACACAGGGTAACAATCCGGCGATCAATAATTATTGCCACAAAGCTCTGAACCATCTTAAGAGCCAGGAAGCCCAAAGCAGATTAAACATACTGTATGTCCCCTTTTATGGAGATACGTTCTTTACAGCATGGCCAACATAAGGTACATTTGTTTTCTAAGTTAAGAGAAGGATGGATATGCATTATTCCAATTTCTGGCTAGCAGGCATTTGGCTATCATACTATGTTTAGCCAGTTTACTAGAGAATTTATTGATACCTGAGGGTAGTACAGTATATCAAAAACACTCAATTGTCCTTTGCCACAAGAGCCTCAAAGAGGCATTTCAGGAGCTTGTGCACATTATATCCAAAAAGGAGACCACCAGATACGGACCAGGACGCCTTTGTTGTGGAAGTTACTCAGGCAGACGGAAACATTTCGTTGAGTGTTGTAGGGATATAATACCGGGGGTAGTACATTCTTTAGGAAGTTTCCTTGATTCTAGTAGAAATTGAGCTTCTGTCAATGCCCAGTCTTCCTCATTCAGTGAAGGGCCAAGTTCTCTCTCCCAGTCTGCTTCTTGATAGCTCTGTGAGAGTTTCATTTAAAAGACTATCATTTTGAGAGGTCATACATTACCAGTAACTGTGGGGTGAGTTCAACAAAGATTCCCAAAATGGTTAAGCAAATAATCGCTCAACTACACAAACATTTACATTGCCTGTGGTTTTCGTGCGACTCAGAATCATACTTTTATATTTTGTTCCTTGATGTACAAGTTCATTGCTTTTGTAAGAACCTCTTTTCTTTTTTTTCCTAGAAGGTCATACTAATCAGGTGATTCCCCAAGGACATTAATATTAAATTAGTGCATAATGAGAGGCTCAGGGTGGGATCTTATGCCAGTGTTATGAAGAAGGGAGCCATATTGATTTAACTGTTCAGTTCTAAATTACAGTAGTTCATTTAGTACCATACAGCACCAAATTTTGCCGCACACTTTTAATCTCTAACTTTGATAGTGCACAGTTACCCTGGGCTTAACACTGTAGATTGTTATTTCCAGGCTTGCAGGGCTACAGTTACCCGTTATGTTTTTCCAACACCTAAACATGGTTTTGCTTATTCCCATATTTATGTACTGTATTTGTGTAAAATAATAAAAACAATACAGCAATGGGAGAGGGGGGACGACTAAATGGTTGGCCTGCATGTATAATCATCAAATTTGAGCTTGTAGATACGTCCTTTTGTACTGTGGCTTCAGCCATAACAAATAGCCCCACTCAGCACTGCATGTCCATGCGATTCAGCCGTGTTGTGCATCTTTTTCACTCAAATGTGTGTCTTATTCGCAGTATTAAAATAACTGGAAGCGACAAAACTGTCTTGCTAGTGTACACTGGCCACTACAGTATGCTGTACATCTGTTTGCATCTGTGTAAAAAGGGTTCTGATGAGAGCAGCCATGGCTTTTCCTCATACAAAGTTCCATTGTGCTTCATCTGCCATTTTGGATGTGTCTAAAACCCATTCATGTGTGCTAAAGTCACATTCTCTAGTACACTGTGAGCAAGTTTTTGCTGCGTCTGCGATATGAATGAAACGCAAAAATGTCAAGAAATATATACGGTTCCTTACTCATGTCGGAAGTCTCAGTCGTGCCAATCTTCCCGCACAGTTTTGCTTAAAGATGCTCAGTGTATTGAGAACACATCTGTATTTGGATAGTTTTTACTTTCTTCAAAGCGTGACGAGATGTGGTTTCAGGGGGGGCTTTGGTGTGCTGACATTAAATAGACATGGTTCAGTGGAAAAAGGTCCCAGAAAAATAAACCAGGTAATGCTGGAGTGTAAACTCATGGTTGGGTCTACATTCCCTTCACCAAGAGCTGGCTCACTGGCACTTGGAGATGATGTTATCTCCAGGCACCGGCAGAACAGAACACTGAACATGGTTGCAGCATAAACAGGGTCTGACTTTGGTTGGACCCGGGTTGGAACCGTGTTAAAAAACACATGAGTCGACATGAGTTTTTCATGATGTTTTCATTGAAACCGACTTGTTCATACTTTACCATCTCAGTGGACCGTGCCCGAAGCATGGCGAGTTTAGACAGCCATGCGAGGGGACGTGGTACACTTATACGGTGTTCATGTTGACCTATGTTGACATACACAACAAAAAAATTATGAAAAACTTGTGTCAACTTTTTCACCTGTCGACATTTTAAATGTTGGGATTTTGACCTTGTTGATATTTTGACCTTGGTAGTAAGTCAATCGTTGTCGGTATTTTGACCGTTGGTATTTTGTTTGTAGGTATTTCATACTAAACCCGTAAAGATGGGGTTGTACTAATTACTCTCAGTTCAGCGTGTAACGGGTTTGGCTACATCACCAGAATTTGTGGTCACGCCTCCCCTTCTCCTGAGCTCACTATTGTTCTCTCCGACCCTGCTAACCTGGTACAAGGTACGGACTTTCTGCTGACACCACACAGGCCACAGCCTACACCCTACAGTAGAAGACAATGGAGACAACAATGTTTTAAACATTATAACATAGGAGGTTATTCAGATTTGTTAGCAAACCAAAAAAGGTAGCAATTGGGCAAAACCATGTTGCACTGCAAAGGGCCTAATTCAAGGTTGATTGCAAAAGCAAAATCTTCCTCTAGTGGGCAAAACGATGTGCAGTGCAAGCTGGGCAGGTATAACGTGCAGAGAGAGTTAGATTTGGGTGGGTTATATTGTCTCTGTGCAGGGTACTGTAAATACTGGCTGCTTGATTTTTAAACTGCAATTTACTGTAGCTTTCAGTTTGAACACACCCAACCAAGATCAAACTCTCTCTGCACATGTTACATCTGCCCCACCTGCAGTGCACATGGTTTTGCCCATTAGAGGAAGATTTTTCTTTTGCGATCAATCTTGAATTAGGCACAAGGGGGGTAATTCCAAGTTGATCGCAGCAGGAACTTTGTTAGCAGTTGGGCAAAACCATGTGCACTGCAGGGGAGGCAAATTTATCATGTGCAGAGAGAGTTAGATTTGGGTGTGGTGTGTTCAATCTGCAATCTAATTTGCAGTGTAAAAATAAAGCAGCCAGTATTTACCCTGCACAGAAACAAAATAACCCACCCAAATCTAACTCTCTCTGCAAATGTTATATCTATCCCCCCCCCCCTGCAGTGCACATGGTTTTGCCCAACTGCTAAAAAATTTCCTGCTGCGATCAACTTGGAATTACTCCCAAAAAGTGCGGTAAAAGCACCTTTTTTTTATTTATTTTGAGATTATTGAATTCTCAAATGCCGCCAACTTTCACCAACAGTCTTTTTCAAACCTCATACCTCCAACACTGATCTGATAAGTTTTTCCCTGTGAAACAAAGGCTATGATGATTACGTCCACTTTCTGAGTACCCTTTTCTGAAGCAGATTCTAATTTTACATTTTGTTCCTCCTAATATTATTATAGAGGTAATTGGAATATTTAAAAAGAAAAAAAAAAAAGACTTTATAAGTGAAAATGAATTATTTACTGGTATTCATGACTTGGAATAAAAGTGGAGTGTAACATCCAATGTACTGTAAGAATGTTTGTTAGTCCTGATTAAAGGACATGAACACGAAGCTTATCAGAGTTTGTGTAGTACGTTCCACCTATTGTCTGAAAAGTTAATAAGTTGAAGGTAGGATAATGCATTCTGCAAATATACATGAGATGACACTTAATAATTGTGTTACAGCTAAAGTAATGAAAAATCATTAGATGTACTGCATTTAAAATGCAGCTTCTCTTTTTCAAAGTTTTCTTTTAATGACTTAAAATTGCACAGAGAATAAAGAGACTGATTTCATAATACCCAGAGAAATGGGGTGGGATGTAATGGAGTCCGAGTTCATCATATGTGCGGGTTGGGTTGCTGGCCAAACTCTGGTGTTTTTTTAAAGGGGCAATCATTTATAAGGCATGTTTTTGCCTTGTAAATGATTGCCCCTTTAAAAAAAAACACCCGAGTTCGTCCAGAATCCCGCACGTCGGGGCGAAATCGAACCTTGGCCCTGACTCAGCATGGATCGCTATTGTGCAGAAATCACCATTTGGCAATTTCTGCACATGTGCGCATGCACATACACCTGTGTGCACAGGCACAAGGTCTTAAAGTGCGTTCTCTTCAGAACGCAGTCTAAGTCCTGTCTGAGGGGAGTGGTGATGTGGCGTGTACGCATCGTATGGGGGGCGCGGTCCGGACAACGGAGGCATGTCCGGACCATTTGTAGGGCGGGCGGGGCGGCCTTGCCCTGTGCTGGGCGGCCCCCAACATGTTAGTGTAATGAGTTATAGTTGTACGAATAGTTGCATAACTACAACTCATGCTGAATCAGGGCCTATATTACATCCCACCCATGGTCTTTTTTCTGTTACCATTACATTTATTATTCTCATACTTGGAAAACTTTCTGTAGTAGTGTTCATTTAGCAAGAGTAATGACATGCAGCCGCCCCGAAAATGCCGCCGACACGCCCCCGTGTCAATCAGGCAGAGGCATTCGCAGTTAATGCGGCCCAACCGCATTAACTGTGCTCGCATGAGCAGGATGTTTCCCGTCGCTGAAATTGCAGTCACATCGCCTTTGCGATGCAACCTTAATTAGACACATAATCTTTCTTTTATGTATTTTTATATTTATATTATATCTTTATATATGAATAATGTTTTTTTTAAGGAATGACCTTCCTAAATCTCTGAGCATAGTCTGAAATGAATCCTTGGCAATGTTACATCTACAATTTGTTTTCATATTTATAATTGAGATCGAGAAAATCAGTGTCAATTTTTTTGTTAAAATAAATACTACATTTTGAAAATGTATTTCTATGATACTTATACTAATATAATATTGTTAATATAGTGATATATTTGTTAGATGATGGACTTTTGGTATAAGTACATCCCTTCTCTCAGCATATGTAAATGGACCCAAGACAAACATGTGCAGTAGCTGTTATTTTGGGATAAAACAGTTTTTGAGAGAAAAAACATTAAGATGTGTCTAATGTTCAGATTGCCTTCTTAAGACTTGCTAAGGATACACAATGCCTCAGGCTCATTTATAAGGCACGCTACTGAAGTATGTATGAGTTCTCCTTCCCTATGTTTGATCTCAAGTTTCCTAAACAGCAAAAAAGAATAGATATGAAAAACATAAATTTTAACTCAACACATCGAAACCCTAAGATGCTTACAGTTATAATCTCCTACATGAATTTTTCTTTTCTGTGGAGCCTGTTTACTAAGTGAAGGTGTTTTATCACAGTTAAAGGAGAATACACGTTACTTGCTATGAACTATGAATGTGTTACTAGTGCAGGGCTCTTGGGGTTTGTGCAGGGGGCGCTGAATTTAAGGAGGAGCAAGTAGAAAATCCAGGTAAATGGTGCTGGTGGGAGGGGTAACACAAACACAGGCTGCTGCTGCAGATATATTGGGGGGAGAGACACTGAATGCTGCAGCACGTCAGGGGGGTGAGCACAAAGGTCCTATTCCCACTCTAAGGGTGTCGTGGACACCCACGAGTGGGAATAGCCCCTGTTAACCAGGATTCCGGCTGGCGGCATTGTCAGTGATCAGGATTCCGGCATTGGTATCCCGACTGCCGGCAATGTAACCGCATCCCGCTGCAGCTACCATTCTCTGCAAAATAAGATTTTCAGAGCTTGATCCCCAAATAGCTAACGCCATCTTGATATGGCGTGAACCATTGTAGCCCAAATTATACATATTAGCAATTTTTATGCATGGACATAATGTAGGATCTACTCAACGGCAACATTAGGCTGCCGATAAGGGTGAGAAGACCATCATTTAGAAACAGGGTTTTCCACAAACCTTTTTCTCGGATAGTTTAAAACATTCCAAATTACCAAGATGTGCTGCTATATGGAAAGTTATTTATATAGACTATTCATAAATGTATAAAATCCCATCAGCTAAGAACAGCTAGGGGCTTGCTGGCTGAGATGGGGACATACTATAACTGATAAGGTTGTGCAGATTTACAGTGCTAAGCCCTGGAGAGTGGTGAAGTGGAGAAAGATAAAGTACCAACCAATCAGCTTCTGACATTTTTTCAAACACAGCCTGTAACATGGCAGCTAGGAGCTGATTTGTTGGTAGTTTATCTCCCTCTACTTTATCACTCTCCAAGGCTTAGGACATCTGCCCGGTATCTTAAATAGCTGCTATCTCTACTTCCCATTTAGGTGATCATTGCTGGTGGCATGCTATGTGAAGAATATATTTATGGGCTGAATTTAGCAGATGGAAAGATGGATAGCAAAGCTGAAGCTAGATGAAGACAGAAGACAACTGGGGTTACATGAAGTAGATGCTGATAACGATCACCTCACACTACCATAAACGTCACTGAGGTCAGTTCAGCTGTCCTAGCTGCTTGCACCTCCCAAACCAGCTCTAACAAAAACAAGTTTACACAGAGCTTTTGGAGGCCGATGGATGTTTTAACTGAGTTTTTATCATCCTCTCATTCATACTGTATGGGGTTGCGTTTGGAATCCCGGCAGCCGGGATCTCGGTGGTCAGAAATACCGACATCAGGATACCGTCCGACGGAATGCTGGCAGTGGGGAGTGTGCTAGAAAGCTCCTTGCAGGTTCTGTTCCCATTCTATGGGTCTCGTGGACACCCACAAGTGGGAACAGACCTGGCGCAGCTATCTGCATTCTCTCGGGTCGGGATCCAGGCATTGGTATTCTGACCGCCGGGATATTAACTACATCCCACTGTATGTACTGAAGACAAACCGCCTACTATTCATTACCACATCTGTACAGAATATACTCTACAAACCAGACCTTTCACCCTGTATTGCTGGGACCAGTAGTGCACACACCACTTGCAATGAACTACTTCTCATAACTATATTGCACTGTCTGACATATTGCTCAGGACTGCTGGTATTTTCATTACATTTTTAATTCATATATAATTTTTTTTATTTTATTGCACTTCTTTTCATTCTTACAGTATACTCATTTCTCTTCAGTGTTTTGTTTACTTTCATTTTACTGTCATAATATCTTGATTCATATTCATAAAATCATCATTATCATAAAAAAAAACACCATTTTAATACCAATTACTCAGAGCTACACATAATGGATCGAAACAAGAGTAAAGGACCCATATATCAGCGATATATTGTCACAATGTTCCAATCCCCTGATGGCTGGGTCTAGGAATCTGAAAAATATCAAACATGCTTCAAAAATCTTGATTAACCTGATCATGATCAAACACAGTTGATCGGGGAATTGGGGATTTTTAAAATGAAGAATTTCCCTGATTCCATGACAAATCGACAATCATCGATGGGGAATCAGGGACATGGGGTTTAGATGCATGGTCGCTTTAAGAGTAAGGAGTCAATTTTTTGTTCATCCTGGTTCACTTCTCTTCGAGATTTGTTTGAAAATGTTTTATTTCAATATCAATTTTTTATTTTATTTAGAACAATAATTTTACCATGTTTCAGCTGGGGGATTACAATTTAGGGGGTAATGCAGACCTGATTGTAGATGTCTGAAAAAACGTACATCTACGATCAAATTCTTTGACATGTGGGGGGGGGGGGGGGCGCCCAGCACAGGGCAAGTTCGCCCCGCAGGCTGGGTCCTGCCGCAAACACATACGAATGCATTGCACGGCGGCGATGCTTTTGCATGTTTCGAGTAGCCCTCTGCGAAGGCAGTCAGATACCTGCCATGCTTTGGGTCACAGCGGCTGTGTGTGATGTCACGCAGCTGGCACGACCTGCCCCAGCAACGGTCCGGACTCGTCTCTCTAGCCCAGAGCGTGCCCCTTAAATGGAGCGTTGATGCTCACAAAACGCTGTGTCGACACTAGAGATGAGCGGGTTCGGTTTCTCTGAATCCGAACCCGCCAGAACTTCATGTTTTTTTTCACGGGTCCGAGCGACTCGGATCTTCCCGCCTTGCTCGGTTAACCCGAGCGCGCCCGAACGTCATCATGACGCTGTCGGATTCTCGCGAGGCTCGGATTCTATCGCGAGACTCGGATTCTATATAAGGAGCCGCGCGTCGCCGCCATTTTCACACGTGCATTGAGATTGATAGGGAGAGGACGTGGCTGGCGTCCTCTCCGTTTAGAATTAGAATAGATTAGAGAGACACTTGATTTACTAATTTTGGGGAGCATTAGGAGTACTCAGTAGTGTACAGTGCAGAGTTTTGCTGATAGTGACCAGTGACCACCACTTTTATTTATAATCCGTTCTCTGCCTGAAAAAAGCGATACACAGCACACAGTGACTCAGTCACATACCATATCTGTGTGCACTGCTCAGGCTCAGGCCAGTGTGCTGCATCATCTATTATCTATATATAATATTATATATATCTGTCTGACTGCTCAGCTCACACAGCTTATAATTGTGGGGGAGACTGGGGAGCACTACTGCAGTGCCAGTTATAGGTTATAGCAGGAGCCAGGAGTACATAATATAATCCGTTCTCTGCCTGAAAAAAGCGATACACAGCACACAGTGACTCAGTCACATACCATATCTGTGTGCACTGCTCAGGCTCAGGCCAGTGTGCTGCATCATCTATTATCTATATATAATATTATATATATCTGTCTGACTGCTCAGCTCACACAGCTTATAATTGTGGGGGAGACTGGGGAGCACTACTGCAGTGCCAGTTATAGGTTATAGCAGGAGCCAGGAGTACATAATATATTATATAGTGAGTGACCACCAGACACACAGTGCAGTTTATTTAATATATCCGTTCTCTGCCTGAAAAAAGCGATACACACAGTGACTCAGTCAGTCACATACCATATCTGTGTGCACTGCTCAGGCTCAGGCCAGTGTGCTGCATCATCTATATATATTATATATCTGTCTGACTGCTCAGCTCACACAGCTTATAATTGTGGGGGAGACTGGGGAGCACTACTGCAGTGCCAGTTATAGGTTATAGCAGGAGCCAGGAGTACATAATATTATATTAAAATTAAACAGTGCACACTTTTGCTGCAGGAGTGCCACTGCCAGTGTGACTAGTGACCAGTGACCTGACCACCAGTATATAATATTAGTAGTATACTATCTCTTTATCAACCAGTCTATATTAGCAGCAGACACAGTACAGTGCGGTAGTTCACGGCTGTGGCTACCTCTGTGTCGGCACTCGGCAGCCCGTCCATAATTGTATATACCACCTAACCGTGGTTTTTTTTTCTTTCTTTATACATACATACTAGTTACGAGTATACTATCTCTTTATCAACCAGTCTATATATTAGCAGCAGACACAGTACAGTGCGGTAGTTCACGGCTGTGGCTACCTCTGTGTCGGCACTCGGCAGCCCGTCCATAATTGTATATACCACCTAACCGTGGTTTTTTTTTCTTTCTTTATACATACATACTAGTTACGAGTATACTATCTCTTTATCAACCAGTCTATATTAGCAGCAGACACAGTACAGTGCGGTAGTTCACGGCTGTGGCTACCTCTGTGTCGGCACTCGGCAGCCCGTCCATAATTGTATACTAGTATCCAATCCATCCATCTCCATTGTTTACCTGAGGTGCCTTTTAGTTGTGCCTATTAAAATATGGAGAACAAAAATGTTGAGGTTCCAAAATTAGGGAAAGATCAAGATCCACTTCCACCTCGTGCTGAAGCTGCTGCCACTAGTCATGGCCGAGACGATGAAATGCCAGCAACGTCGTCTGCCAAGGCCGATGCCCAATGGCATAGTACAGAGCATGTCAAAACCAAAACACCAAATATCAGTAAAAAAAGGACTCCAAAACCTAAAATAAAATTGTCGGAGGAGAAGCGTAAACTTGCCAATATGCCATTTACCACACGGAGTGGCAAGGAACGGCTGAGGCCCTGGCCTATGTTCATGGCTAGTGGTTCAGCTTCACATGAGGATGGAAGCACTCAGCCTCTCGCTAGAAAACTGAAAAGACTCAAGCTGGCAAAAGGCAAAGCACCGCAAAGAACTGTGCGTTCTTTGAAATCCCAAATCCACAAGGAGAGTCCAATTGTGTCGGTTGCGATGCCTGACCTTCCCAACACTGGACGTGAAGAGCATGCGCCTTCCACCATTTGCACGCCCCCTGCAAGTGCTGGAAGGAGCACCCGCAGTCCAGTTCCTGATAGTCAGATTGAAGATGTCAGTGTTGAAGTACACCAGGATGAGGAGGATATGGGTGTTGCTGGCGCTGGGGAGGAAATTGACCAGGAGGATTCTGATGGTGAGGTGGTTTGTTTAAGTCAGGCACCCGGGGAGACACCTGTTGTCCGTGGGAGGAATATGGCCGTTGACATGCCAGGTGAAAATACCAAAAAAATCAGCTCTTCGGTGTGGAGGTATTTCACCAGAAATGCGGACAACAGGTGTCAAGCCGTGTGTTCCCTTTGTCAAGCTGTAATAAGTAGGGGTAAGGACGTTAACCACCTCGGAACATCCTCCCTTATACGTCACCTGCAGCGCATTCATAATAAGTCAGTGACAAGTTCAAAAACTTTGGGTGACAGCGGAAGCAGTCCACTGACCAGTAAATCCCTTCCTCTTGTAACCAAGCTCACGCAAACCACCCCACCAACTCCCTCAGTGTCAATTTCCTCCTTCCCCAGGAATGCCAATAGTCCTGCAGGCCATGTCACTGGCAATTCTGACGAGTCCTCTCCTGCCTGGGATTCCTCCGATGCATCCTTGCGTGTAACGCCTACTGCTGCTGGCGCTGCTGTTGTTGCCGCTGGGAGTCGATGGTCATCCCAGAGGGGAAGTCGTAAGCCCACTTGTACTACTTCCAGTAAGCAATTGACTGTTCAACAGTCCTTTGCGAGGAAGATGAAATATCACAGCAGTCATCCTACTGCAAAGCGGATAACTGAGGCCTTGGCATCCTGGGTGGTGAGAAACGTGGTTCCGGTATCCATCATTACTGCAGAGCCAACTAGAGACTTGTTGGAGGTACTGTGTCCCCGGTACCAAATACCATCTAGGTTCCATTTCTCTAGGCAGGCGATACCGAAAATGTACACAGACCTCAGAAAAAGAGTCACCAGTGTCCTAAAAAATGCAGCTGTACCCAATGTCCACTTAACCACGGACATGTGGACAAGTGGAGCAGGGCAGGGTCAGGACTATATGACTGTGACAGCCCACTGGGTAGATGTATGGACTCCCGCCGCAAGAACAGCAGCGGCGGCACCAGTAGCAGCATCTCGCAAACGCCAACTCTTTCCTAGGCAGGCTACGCTTTGTATCACCGCTTTCCAGAATACGCACACAGCTGAAAACCTCTTACGGCAACTGAGGAAGATCATCGCGGAATGGCTTACCCCAATTGGACTCTCCTGTGGATTTGTGGCATCGGACAACGCCAGCAATATTGTGTGTGCATTAAATCTGGGCCAATTCCAGCACGTCCCATGTTTTGCACATACCTTGAATTTGGTGGTGCAGAATTTTTTAAAAAACGACAGGGGCGTGCAAGAGATGCTGTCGGTGGCCAGAAGAATTGCGGGACACTTTCGGCGTACAGGCACCACGTACAGAAAACTGGAGCACCACCAAAAACTACTGAACCTGCCCTGCCATCATCTGAAGCAAGAAGTGGTAACGAGGTGGAATTCAACCCTCTATATGCTTCAGAGGTTGGAGGAGCAGCAAAAGGCCATTCAAGCCTATACAATTGAGCACGATATAGTAGGTGGAATGCACCTGTCTCAAGTGCAGTGGAGAATGATTTCAACGTTGTGCAAGGTTCTGATGCCCTTTGAACTTGCCACACGTGAAGTCAGTTCAGACACTGCCAGCCTGAGTCAGGTCATTCCCCTCATCAGGCTTTTGCAGAAGAAGCTGGAGGCATTGAAGGAGGAGCTAACACGGAGCGATTCCGCTAGGCATGTGGGACTTGTGGATGCAGCCCTTAATTCGCTTAACAAGGATTCACGGGTGGTCAATCTGTTGAAATCAGAGCACTACATTTTGGCCACCGTGCTCGATCCTAGATTTAAAGCCTACCTTGGATCTCTCTTTCCGGCAGACACAGGTCTGCTGGGGTTGAAAGACCTGCTGGTGACAAAATTGTCAAGTCAAGCGGAACGCGACCTGTCAACATCTCCTCCTTCACATTCTCCCGCAACTGGGGGTGCGAGGAAAAGGCTCAGAATTCCGAGCCCACCCGCTGGCGGTGATGCAGGGCAGTCTGGAGCGACTGCTGATGCTGACATCTGGTCCGGACTGAAGGACCTGACAACGATTACGGACATGTCGTCTACTGTCACTGCATATGATTCTCTCAACATTGATAGAATGGTGGAGGATTATATGAGTGACCGCATCCAAGTAGGCACGTCACACAGTCCGTACTTATACTGGCAGGAAAAAGAGGCAATTTGGAGGCCCTTGCACAAACTGGCTTTATTCTACCTAAGTTGCCCTCCCACAAGTGTGTACTCCGAAAGAGTGTTTAGTGCCGCCGCTCACCTTGTCAGCAATCGGCGTACGAGGTTACATCCAGAAAATGTGGAGAAGATGATGTTCATTAAAATGAATTATAATCAATTCCTCCGCGGAGACATTGACCAGCAGCAATTGCCTCCACAAAGTACACAGGGAGCTGAGATGGTGGATTCCAGTGGGGACGAATTGATAATCTGTGAGGAGGGGGATGTACACGGTGATATATCGGAGGGTGAAGATGAGGTGGACATCTTGCCTCTGTAGAGCCAGTTTGTGCAAGGAGAGATTAATTGCTTCTTTTTTGGGGGGGGTCCAAACCAACCCGTCATATCAGTCACAGTCGTGTGGCAGACCCTGTCACTGAAATGATGGGTTGGTTAAAGTGTGCATGTCCTGTTTTGTTTATACAACATAAGGGTGGGTGGGAGGGCCCAAGGACAATTCCATCTTGCACCTCTTTTTTCTTTTCTTTTTCTTTGCATCATGTGCTGATTGAGGAGGGTTTTTTGGAAGGGACATCCTGCGTGACACTGCAGTGCCACTCCTAGATGGGCCCGGTGTTTGTGTCGGCCACTAGGGTCGCTAATCTTACTCACACAGTCAGCTACCTCATTGCGCCTCTTTTTTTCTTTGCGTCATGTGCTGTTTGGGGAGGGTTTTTTGGAAGGGACATCCTGCGTGACACTGCAGTGCCACTCCTAGATGGGCCCGGTGTTTGTGTCGGCCACTAGGGTCGCTAATCTTACTCACACAGTCAGCTACCTCATTGCGCCTCTTTTTTTCTTTGCGTCATGTGCTGTTTGGGGAGGGTTTTTTGGAAGGGACATCCTGCGTGACACTGCAGTGCCACTCCTAGATGGGCCCGGTGTTTGTGTCGGCCACTAGGGTCGCTAATCTTACTCACACAGCTACCTCATTGCGCCTCTTTTTTTCTTTGCGTCATGTGCTGTTTGGGGAGGGTTTTTTGGAAGGGACATCCTGCGTGACACTGCAGTGCCACTCCTAGATGGGCCCGGTGTTTGTGTCGGCCACTAGGGTCGCTAATCTTACTCACACAGTCAGCTACCTCATTGCGCCTCTTTTTTTCTTTGCGTCATGTGCTGTTTGGGGAGGGTTTTTTGGAAGGGCCATCCTGCGTGACACTGCAGTGCCACTCCTAGATGGGCCCGGTGTTTGTGTCGGCCACTAGGGTCGCTAATCTTACTCACACAGCTACCTCATTGCGCCTCTTTTTTTCTTTGCGTCATGTGCTGTTTGGGGAGGGTTTTTTGGAAGGGCCATCCTGCGTGACACTGCAGTGCCACTCCTAGATGGGCCCGGTGTTTGTGTCGGCCACTAGTGTCGCTAATCTTACTCACACAGCTACCTCATTGCGCCTCTTTTTTTCTTTGCGTCATGTGCTGTTTGGGGAGGGTTTTTTGGAAGGGACATCCTGCGTGACACTGCAGTGCCACTCCTAGATGGGCCCGGTGTTTGTGTCGGCCACTAGGGTCGCTTATCTTACTCACACAGCGACCTCGGTGCAAATTTTAGGACTAAAAATAATATTGTGAGGTGTGAGGTATTCAGAATAGACTGAAAATGAGTGTAAATTATGGTTTTTGAGGTTAATAATACTTTGGGATCAAAATGACCCCCAAATTCTATGATTTAAGCTGTTTTTTAGTGTTTTTGGAAAAAAACACCCGAATCCAAAACACACCCGAATCCGACAAAAAAAATTCGGTGAGGTTTTGCCAAAACGCGTTCGAACCCAAAACACGGCCGCGGAACCGAACCCAAAACCAAAACACAAAACCCGAAAAATTTCAGGCGCTCATCTCTAGTCGACACCCCATTCCCACCCCCTCCAGGTCTTTAACTGCCTTGTGAAGAGACCCCATGTTTAGGACCTTTGACATGTGCAGATGTGTAAAAATAGCTTCATAGCGGTTTTCACACATGAGCGACGGGGTCTGAAAGAGGCCCTTAGTTCCCCATTAGCAAAAATTTTACACATTTAGGGGCTAATTCAACAAGGAACGCAAAACTGCAAAAATGGCGAAAATACGTAAAATCTGAGACAAAAAATACAACTTCTGAGACGTAGCAAAAACTGCATATGCACTACGAAAACTAGGTGTGTAGGGGCGTACTAAAGGGCTGGACTCGCGAAAACTACGAGCAGGGGCATGTTGTGGGTGTATGCAGATTAAGATGCGGGGCATATGCATTTTTTGCAACTGAACGCTCATTTATGGTGTGCAGTTTCTGAGTGACTACAGGTCTACCTTAAAATCTGCACAAGCTGACTTCAGTTGCATACCTCCCAACTGTCCCTATTTTGGCGAGACAGTCCCATTTTTTTGGGACTGTCCCGTTGTCCCACCCGTGGGCCACAGTGTCCCACGGTGGGGGCAGTTGGGAGGCTCCTGCTTAGCAGAGCAGCGGTGAATAGACGCTGTGCCATCTGTTCACTAGAGACAGAGGGAGAGGGAGCATGCCAGCAGCTCACAGAGTGCTGGGCATGCCCCCAAAGTGATGAAAACCAGGGGCGTGGCTAGCAATCATGACACTCCTGTGAAGCCACGCCCCCTTTCTGGAGGCCACACACACCCTTTTCAGGCGGGGTGCCGATGTCCCTCTTTATCAGCCACCAAAGTTGGGAGGTAGGCAGTTATAGAATGTTAAATGTAAACTGCAATCATTGCTTCATTACACCCAGCTGAAGCAGCTCATGCTGCTGACCACAGTTCAGTTTATTCAGTTGCATTGAAAAACTTAACATTAAAGGAGCTTTAAACTATTTAACACATGTATTACTCTAAAATATATGTTAGTAGTAACCTAATAATTCTTTAAGTTAATAACAATGCAGGTTTGTCAAGAACACACTTGTTTTCCTACAAACAAGTACAATAACATTTACAAGTTTTTTTATTATTATTTTTTTTATGACTTAAAGCAACAAAAAATTATTATCTTCAAAAATCATACCCACATACATGTGTACGGATTTTTGTTTGTTTCTCTAACGTCCTTGAGGATGCTGGGACTCCGTAAGGACCATGGGGAATAGACGGGGTCCGCAGGAGATAGGGCACTTTAAGAAAGCTGTGGATTCTGGGTGTGCACTGGCTCCTCCCTCTATGCCCCTCCTCCAGACCTCAGTTTTACACTGTGCCCAGAGCAAGATGGGTGCACTGCAGAGAGCTCTCCAGAGTTCTCTGCCTAGAAGCATTTTTGTTTGGATTTTTTTTCTACCTTTTACTACTTTTTCACAGGGAGCACTGCTGGCAACAGGCTCCCTGCATCGAGGGACTGAGGAGAGAGGAGCAGACCTTCTTGTCAAAGATAGGCTCTGCTTCCTCGGCTACTGGACACCATTAGCTCCAGAGGGGGTGAACGCAGGTTCTTACTGGGCGTCCGCCCCCGGGCCGCGCCTCCGTTCTCCTCACAGAGCTAGAAGTACAGAAGACAGAAGTCGTCAGGCGGCAGAAGCCTTCAGCTTCACTGAGGTTACGCACAGCACTGCAGCTGTGCGTCATTGCTCCCATACACCTCACATACTCCGGTCACTGTAAGGGTGCAGGGCGCAATATAAACCTCTGCATGGCAAAAAGACTATATACATGTACAGGTGGGCTCTGTACATGTATATAAAAGAGCCCCCGCCATATTTTACTAAGTTTGAGCGGGACAGAAGCCCGCCGCAGAGGGGGCGGGGCTTCTCCCTCAGCACTCACCAGCGCCATTTTCTCTCCACAGCACTGCTGAGAGGAAGCTCCCCGGACTCTCCCCTGCTTACACACGGTGAAAGGGTGCTTAAAAGAGAGGGGGGGGGGGGTGCACATAATTGGCGTTTTACATATTACACAGCGCTGCTGGGGAAAAACATTTTGTGTTGGTCTCCAGGGTTGTTGCGCTGGGGTGTGTGCTGGCATACTCTCTCTCTGTCTCTCCAAAGGGCCTTGACAGGGATACTGTCTTCAGAAAAGGGGTTCCCTGTGTGTGTGAAGTGTGTCAGTACGCGTGTGTCGACATGTTTGACAAGGAAGGCTCGCTTACTGTGAAGGGGGAGTGTTTGAATGTCAGGTCGCCGTCGGCAATGCCAACACCGGAATGGGTGGATATGCTGAATGTCTTGAATGCAAATGTCAATCTATTGCATAAAAGGTTAGACAAGGCAGAAGCTAGGGATCAGTCAGGTACCCAGTCCATGCCTGTCCCTGTGGCACCAGGCCCGTCGGGGTCTCAGAAGCGCACCATATCCCAGATCGATGACACAGATACCGACACAGATTCTGACTCTAGTGTCGACTATGAAGATGCAAAATTACAGCCGAAGGTGGCAAAAGGTATTCGGTACATGATTATGGCCATTAAAGAGGTTTTGCATATTACTGAGGAACTCCCTGTCCCTGACACGAGGGTACACATGTATAAAGAGAAAAAGCCTGAAGTCACTTTTCCATCATCATTTGAATTAAGTGAATTGTGCGAAAAGGCTTGGGACTCTCCAGATAGGAGACCACAAGTTCCCAAAAGGATTCTTATGGCGTATCCTTTTCCACAAACTGATAGGATACGCTGGGAATCTTCACCAAAAGTAGACAAGGCGCTGACACGCTTGTCCAAAAAGGTGGCACTGCCTTCTCAGGATACGGCTTCCCTCAAGGAACCGGCCGATCGCAGGCAGTAAATTACCTTGAAGCACATTTACACTCACTCCGGTACTATTGCTAGACCGGCTATGGCGTCGGCCTGGGTTTGTAGTGCGGTTGTGGCATGGGCAGATTCCTTATCTGCGGAGATTGACACCTTAGATAGGGATGCCATTCAAATGACCATAAAACATATCAGAGATGCTGCCTTGTATATGAGAGATGCTCAGAGAGACATTAGTTTATTAAGCTCCAGAATAAATGCTATGTCTATTTCTGCTAGGCGACTCCTGTGGACCCGGCAGTGGACGGGAGATGCCGATTCTAAGCGGCACATGGAGTCCTTGCCGTACAAGGGGGAGGAGTTGTTTGGAGACGGCCTCTCGGACCTTGTCTCTACGGCTACGGCTGGTAAGTCGAATTTCTTACCTTATGTCCCCCCGCAGCATACTAAGAAGGCACCTCATTATCAAATGCAGTCCTTTCGTTCCAATAAAAACAAGAAGGTGCGGGGATCGTCCTTTGTTACCAGAGGAAAAGGCAGGGGAAAGAAGCTGCACACAGCTAGTTCCCAAGAGCAGAAGTTCTCCCCTGCGTCTGCAAAGTCCACCGCATGACGCTGGGGCTTCCCGGGGGGAGGCAGATCTGGTGGGGGCTCGTCTTCGGTTTTTCAGCCACGTCTGGGTTCAATCGCAGGTAGATCCCTGGGCAATAGAGATTGTTGCTCAGGGATACAGGCTAGAATTCGAAGACTTGCCTTCTCGCCGGTTTTTCAAATCGGCTCTGCCGACTTCCCCGTCAGAGAGGGAGTCAGTGTTGACAGCAATCCAAAAATTGTATGTTCAACAGGTGATTGTCACAGTTCCTCATCTCCAGCAGGGAGAGGGATATTATTCAACCCTGTTTGTGGTCCTGAAACCGGACGGTTCGGTCAGGCCCATTTTAAACCTGAAATCTCTGAACTTGTACTTGAAAAGGTTCGAGTTCAAAATGGAATCACTCCGGGCGGTCATCGCCAGCCTGGAGGGGAGGATTGGATGGTGTCCCTGGACATAAAGGATGCATACCTTCATGTTCCAATATTCCCCCCACATCAGGCATTCATCAGGCATTCCCAGTGGTGCAAGTAGAAAAAATGTCTTACGGGTACTGTGTGCGCGCGCCGAAGGCGCGCGGGCAAAAAAATGGGTGTGGCCAAATGCCACATGGGGCGTGGCCAATGGAAATGGGGGCGTGATACACATATGGGGGAGGGGCAGATACACGTATGACCCCAATAGTGCCAGATACACGTTGCCCCACAGTGCCAGATATACATTGCCCCACAGTGCCAGATACACATTGCCCCACAGTGACAGATATACATTGCCCCACAGTGCCAGATACACATTGACTAACAGTGCCAGATACACATTGCCCCACAGTGCCAGATACAGAAATGCCCCCAGAGTGCCAGATATACATTGCCTCGCAGTGTCAGATACACGTTGCCCCACAGTGCCAGATATACATTGCCCCACAGTGCCAGATACACATTGCCCCACAGTGCCAGATACAGAAATGCCCCCAGAGTGCCAGATATACATTGCCTCGCAGTGTCAGATACACATTGCCCCACAGTGACAGATATACATTGCCCCACAGTGCCAGATACACATTGACTAACAGTGCCAGATACACATTGCCCCACAGTGCCAGATACAGAAATGCCCCCAGAGTGCCAGATATACATTGCCTCGCAGTGTCAGATACACGTTGCCCCACAGTGCCAGATATACATTGCCCCACAGTGCCAGATACACATTGCCCCACAGTGCCAGATACACAAATGCCCCCACTGTGTCAGATATACATTGCCCCCCGTGCCAGATACAGAAATGCCCCTACAGTGCCAGATATGCCCCCAGTGCCAGATATCCCCCAGTGCCAGGTATACATGCCCCCCCAGTGCCAGATATCCCCCAGTGCCAGGTAAACATGCCCCCCTGTGCCAGATATCCCCCAGTGCCAGGTATACATGCCCCCCTGTGCCAGATATCCCCCAGTGCCAGGTATACATGCCCCCCTGTGCCAGATATCCCCCAGTGCCAGGTATATATGCCCCCCAGTGCCAGATATCCCCCAGTGCCAGGTATATATGCCCCCCAGTGCCAGGTATATATGCCCCCCAGTGCCAGATATCCCCCAGTGCCAGATAGAAATGCCCCCCCAGTGCCAGATATCCCCCAGTGCCAGGTATAACCCCCCCCCTCCCTGCTCACCGCTGCCGCTGGCCGCTGCCGTCCTGTGTGAGGGAAGGAGAGCGCAGCCTGTGCCTCTCCTTCCCCTCAGTCTCCGGCGGGTGTCTCACAGTTTAATTCAGCGCCAATCCGTGAGCCAATCAGAGCTCGCACCGCGAGCTCTGATTGGCTCACGGATCGGCGCGGAATTAAACTATGACAGCCGCCGGAGACTGAGGGGAAGGAGAGGCACAGGCTGCGCTCTCCTTCCCTCACATCAGCGGCGGTGCGAGGAGCGGCGGCAGCCCGTCGGTGTGGGTACGGCGTACCCACGGCTAAATTCTTACGGGTACGCCGTACCCACCCGTACCCGCCCACTTGCACCACTGGGCATTCCTGAGATTTGCAGTGCAGGACTCCTAATAAAGGCGAGATCTCGGGAGAAGTTGCTGGACAGCGTGTCTCTGTCCATGAAGACGTTGCAGCTACACGGCTGGATTCTCAATATACCGAAGTCCCAGCTAGTTCCTACAATGCGTCTGACCTTTCTGGGCCTGATCCTAGACACAGACCAGAAAAAGGTTTTTCTTCCTATCGAAAAGGTTCAGGAACTCATGACCATGGTCAGGAACCTATTGAAACCAAAGAAGGTTTCAGTGCATCAGTGCACGCGAGTCCTGGGGAAGATGGTGGCTTCATACGAGGCCATCCCTTTCGGCAGATTCCATGCGAGGACTTTTCAATGGGACCTCTTGGACAAGTGGTCCGGGTCCCATTTACAAATGCATCAAAGGATCACCCTGTCTCCCAGGACCAGGGTATCTCTCCTGTGGTGGCTGAACAGTGCTCACCTTCTAGAGGGTCGCAGGTTCGGCATTCAGGACTGGGTCCTGGTAACCACGGACGCAAGCCTCCGAGGCTGGGGAGCAGTGGCACTGGGAAGAAATTTCCAAGGTCTCTGGTCAAGCCTGGAGACTTGTCTCCACATCAACGTCCTGGAGTTGAGGGCCATATACAACGCCCTGCGTCAAGCGGAGAACTTACTTCGGAGAAGACCGGTTCTGATTCAGTCAGACAATGTCACGGCAGTGGCTCATATAAACCGCCAAGGCGGAACAAGGAGCAGAGTGGCCATGGCAGAAGCGACCAGGATTCTACGCTGGGCGGAAGGCCATGTAAGCGCGCTGTCAGCGGTGTTCATCCCAGGGGTGGACAACTGGGAGGCGGACTTCCTCAGCAGGCACGATCTGCATCCGGGGGAGTGGGGACTTCATCAAGAAGTCTTTGCACAGATCGCGGATCGGTGGGGCCTGCCTCAAATAGACATGATGGCGTCCCGTCTCAACAAAAAGCTAAAGCGGTATTGCGCCAGGTCAAGGGACCCTCAGGCGGTAGCGGTAGACGCTCTGGTGACACCTTGGGTGTTCAGATCGGTCTATGTGTTTCCTCCTCTTCCTCTCATACCCAAGGTGTTGAGAATTGTAAGAATAAGCAGGGTCAGAACAATCCTCATTGTTCCAGATTGGCCACGGAGGACTTGGTATCCAGAAATGCAAGAGTTGCTCACAGAAGATCCGTGGCCTCTTCCTCTAAGGCAGGACCTGCTGCAGCAGGGGCCCTGTCTGTTCCAAGACTTACCGCGGCTGCGTTTGACGGCATGGCGGTTGAACGCCGGATCCTAGCGGAAAAAGGAATTCCGGAGGAAGTCATTCCTACCCTGATCAAGGCTAGGAAAGACGTGACGTTGAAACATTATCACCGTATATGGCGGAAATATGTTGCTTGGTGTGAGGCCAGAGCTGCTCCTACGGAGGAGTTCCATTTGGGCCGTCTACTTCACTTCCTTCAAACAGGAGTGACCTTGGGCCTAAAATTAGGATCCATAAAGGTCCAGATTTCGGCCTTATCCATTTTCTTTCAAAGAGAATTAGCCTCTCTTCCTGAGGTACAGACTTTTGTGAAGGGGGTGCTGCATATTCAGCCTTCCTTTGTGACTCCGGTGGCGCCTTGGGATCTTAACGTGGTGTTACGTTTCCTCAAGTCACCTTGATTTGAACCACTTAAAACTGTGGAGTTGAAATACCTCACGTGGAAAGTGGTCATGTTGTTGGCGTTAGCTTCGGCGAGACGTGTTTCAGAATTGGCGGCTTTATCGCATAAAAGCCCATACTTGGTTTTTCACGTGGATAGGGCAGAGTTGAGGACTCGTCCTCACTTTCTGCCAAAAGTGGTCTGATCTTTTCATGTGAACCAACCTATTGTCGTGCCTGTGGCTACAAGGGACTTGGAGGATTCTGAGTCCCTGGATGTAGTCAGGGCTTTGAAGATTTATTTGACCAGAATGGCTCGGATCAGGAAGACTGAAGCCTTGTTTGTTCTGTATGTGGCCAACAAGGTTGGCGCCCCTGCTTCAATGCAGACTATTGCTCGCTGGATCTGTAACACGATTCAGCAGGCGCATTCTACGGCAGGATTGCCGTTACCGAAATCGGTTAAGGCCCACTCCACTAGGAAAGTTGGCTCTTCTTGGGCGGCTGCCCGAGGGGTCTCGGCATTACAGTTGTGCCGAGCAGCTACTTGGTCGGGGACAAACACCTTTGCAAAGTTCTATAAGTTTGATACCCTGGCTGAGGAGGACCTCCTGTTTGCTCAATCGGTGCTGCAGAGTCATCCGCACTCTCCCGCCCGTTTGGGAGCTTTGGTATAATCCCCATGGTCCTTATGGAGTCCCAGCATCCTCAGGGACGTTAGAGAAAATAAGATTTTACTTACCGGTAAATCTATTTCTCGTAGTCCGTAGAGGATGCTGGGCGCCCGTCCCAAGTGCGGACTTCTTCTGCATGACTTGTATATAGTTATTGCTTACATAAGGGTTATGTTATAGTTTTCGGTGATACCGTGGCTATGTTGTTGTTCATACTGTTAACTGGGTAAGTTTATCTTAAGTTATTGGTGATTGGTGTGGCTGGTATGAATCTCGCCCTTAGATTTACAAAAATCCTTCTTCGTACTGTCCATCTCCTCTGGGCACAGTTTCCCTAACTGAGGTCTGGAGGAGGGGCATAGAGGGAGGAGCCAGTGCACACCCAGAATCCAAAGCTTTCTTAAAGTGCCCTATCTCCTGCGGAGCCCGTCTATTCCCCATGGTCCTTACGGAGTCCCAGCATCCTCTACGGACTACGAGAAATTGATTTACCGGCAAGTAAAATCTTATTTTTTTTCCCCTTGACAAAGAAACATACTGTATGTTCAATAACATCACCACAATAATTGTGATTTTGTGGACATTTTAATTATGCACCACTTTTTATTGTAAATATTTTCACATTAAACAATAACATAAGGAATGTTAATAATAACAAAAAAACATTAATATGTCATGTATGTAAACTTTCAACATAAAAAAGAACAATTTTTTTTTTCCTTTCTCCGCCTGCATTTGTGGATTCACCAGCGGAAGTAGCTCGTCTTGTTGTTCGACGCATCCTGTCAGTAGGCATGGTTGGCTCAATGTTATGTGTAGCTGATGTTAAATTGTGACATCAGAAACCTTTATGTAAAAAATACGACTAAGTAAGTTTTTTCGCAAAAAATGCGGAATTTTAAATCTCATCGCAAAATTTGCAAATTTGACAAGTCCACCTTTTTTGTAACATTAAATTAGTTTTGCAGATTTTCCATTTGGGCGTGCTTTCGCAATTTTTACGATTGGTCGCAGTTTTTGCTAATTTGTACTTTTTACGATCCTTACTGAATTAGCCCCATAGTTCCATGCTGGTTAAATTTATATTTTTCCATGTAATGCTTATCCCCCATACTGTGTGTTTTGTTATATTATGCCTAATAACTTTACATTTTATTTTTATCAAGAAGGATTTCTAGTCTGCCGACCCCAGACTTTACTGTTCTTTCTGCGCTGCATAATAAACATCAATACACGTCTATAGAATAGCGTATCTAAGATAACAATGAACTAAAGTCAATGCAGAGAGATAAAAGAGATTAATAACACTGTATTTTAACACCTTATAATAGACATCACATTGTAGGATCAATGAGCAGTCAATGTAATTTGTAACACAGAAAGTAGCTGACATAATTGTGGAAACAGCTTTGTGTAATGAACGGCTTTAGAATGAATCAAGGTCATGTTTAAAAGCACTACAGTTACTTGTCTGAAATCAGTCTGAAAAGCCCTGGTCACCTAGGACCGTGACGTCACCATCAGTACAATCAAACTATTTATTCTTAGTTACTATATCATAGAACAATACAGGCAAGTATTACTAAATAGGTAAAATCTGAATTATAATAAAATAATTTTGATGTTTAAAGTTCATTTGATAAAGCTGTGAATTTGGCATGATCATCTTCTTGCGTCAGACAGTAACCTTCTTCAGGAGTCAGCAGCAGATCTCAGCCCGCCTGATAAGTTATGGGCCTGGCCAACCGGTATTTAAAGTATATTTTTTATTTCTTACAAATCAGAACAATCCCATGGTTCCACGAGAGATCTACTTTTCATTTATGCCCCATTTCATTTGGAACTGGAATGGGGTGTTGCTGCCTATAGGAAGTAGCACCACTCCGTGCTTGCAACTTCCTAATGCTCCAGATGCAGGATCGGAACAGGGAACCACCAGGCCCCTCTGCAAATATTGGGCTAGGTCCTGTGATGTCACTCCTGCTTTTCAGGTCCCCACTTTACGCAACACTTCAGTGCTCAACTGCTGGACCTGCGCATGTTCAGAATCAGAAGACGCTCTGTTCTCAAATGGCAACCGTCTCTCCTAAATCAGGAACACTGGGAAGTATGCTAACAGTAGCGGATCTTGCCATGGGCAAGCAGGGGCGCCGCCGCCGTTTGGAGGCTGCCACACCATGGCAAGATCCGCTATTGTGACCCCCCGCTGTGAAGGGAACAAGACTTGAAGACGCTACGCGTCTAGTTTCCCTTTGTGGAGGGGACCTTTGCCTGTGCGGTGCGCGATGACGTCATCGCGCACCGCACAGCATTGTGGGACTGACACAGACGCTAGGGGTCATAATTGACCTCTAGTGTCTGTCTATGCTGTGATCTGAGGAGAGGAGCGGCGCCGGCAGAGGTCTGCAGCGGTCGGGAATCAGGAGCGGGAATTGTAAGTATTATTTTATTTATTTATTTTTTCTTTCAGCGGCGCTACAGGGGGCACAAATGGGGGCGTAACTGACCACGCCCCTGTATGAAGCCACACCCCTATTTTTTTGCCCGGGGCACCACAAGGGCTTGAACCGGCCCTGTATGCTAACTTAGGCACATGACTAAACACGTGACTTCCACTTCCACTGAAATACTTTGTGCTGCTTGGGAAAATTCTGATGATCTGAGTTACTATAGTATTCTGTAAACATTCCAGTAATCTGGCTACAGGGTATTCCCACACACTTCATAATAGTTTTTCGAATATTGTCAATATTTGTTGTACATTATTGCAGTCACACTAATTGCATCTTTGTTATTGCAAGGAAAAAGCAAATACTTAACCATAATACTCTTATTAACTTACTCATTACAAACCATTATCTTTTATATTCCTACATAGGCATCTCTGCACATATACACAGGCTGGAAAATCCATTCTTTTACATATAGACAAACCAATACTGACATCAATTTATATCAATAAAAAAATATCTTCTCAAATCATTTTACTAACAGACGGGTGTTAACCATTTCTCTGCTGTCACTTTCTCCATACAGCCTGGAGGGTTAACAGCATCAGCAAAGAATAATTAATACATTTCATAACTGGAAGACTGAACATTTGTGACCTATTTAACTTGTGGTAAATATAAATATATCATTTATCTGTTACAGACAGTGGCACAGTCCTGGAGCAGTTTTGGCTGCCAGGGTGCAGAACACTGAAGTGAGACAAAGAAGAACATACTGTACATGAAGCCAGCTTTGGATCTTAATGACACTCCTCTCTTGTCCTGTATGCTGAGATATGTGACAGCATACTGTAGTTTACATATACAAGGCCACCCCCATTGTTTAGCATAGCACACGCTAATTTTCCTGACCACCTGCACTACTTTTATGCACTTCTTAATAGTGATGAGCGGGTTCGGTTTCTCCGAAACCGAACCCCCCCGAACTTCACCTTTTCCACACGGGTCCGAGGCAGGTTCGAACCTTCCCGCCTTGCTCGGCTAACCCGAGCGCGCCCGAACGTCATCATCCCGCTGTCAGATTCTCGCGAGATTCGGATTCTATATAAGCAGCCGCGCGTCGCCGCCATTTTTACTCGTGCATTGGAGATGATAGGGAGAGGACATGGCTGGCGTCCTCTCCGTTTATTGTAGAAGTTGATTGGTTTACTTTATTTCTTATTTGTGGGGAGGATTGGGGAGCAGCTGTTAGGAGGAGTACAGTGCAGAGTTTTGCTGATAAGTGACCACCAGTTTTTATCCGTTCTCTGCCTGACAAAAACGCTCCATACCATATCTGTGCTCAGTGTGCTGCATGATATATCTGTGCTGAGTGCTCACACTGCTTAATTGTGGGGACTGGGGAGCAGCTATAGCAGGAGTACAGTGCAGAGTTTTGCTGACAGTGACCACCAGTATACGTTGTCTGCCTGAAAAACACTCCATATCTGTGCTCACAGTGTGCTGCTTTATTGTGGGGACTGGGGACCACCAGTATAATTAATATTATATAGGAGTAGTACAGTGCAGAGTGCACTGCTGTACCTACCTCTGTGTCGTCACTCGTCATCCATTAAGTATACTATCCATCTACATTCTATACCTGTGGTGCATTTTAGACAGTTTTGCAGTTTGCTGACAGTGTCCACCAGTATACTATATATAGCAGTACGGTAGGCCACTGCTGTGTACCTACCTCTGTGTCGTCACTCGTCATCCATTAAGTATACTATCCATCTACATTCTATACCTGTGGTGCATTTTAGACAGTTTTGCAGTTTGCTGACAGTGTCCACCAGTATACTATATATAGCAGTACGGTAGGCCACTGCTGTGTACCTACCTCTGTGTCGTCACTCGTCATCCATTAAGTATACTATCCATCTGCATTGTATACCTGTGGTGCATTTTAGACAGTTTTGCAGTTTGCTGACAGTGTCCACCAGTATACTATATATAGCAGTACGGTAGGCCACTGCTGTGTACCTACCTCTGTGTCATCACTCGTCATCCATTAAGTATACTATCCATCTACATTCTATACCTGTGGTGCATTTTAGACAGTTTTGCAGTTTGCTGACAGTGTCCACCAGTATACTATATATAGCAGTACGGTAGGCCACTGCTGTGTACCTACCTCTGTGTCGTCACTCGTCATCCATTAAGTATACTATCAATCTGCATTGTATACCTGTGGTGCATTTTAGACAGTTTTGCAGTTTGCTGACAGTGTCCACCAGTATACTATATATAGCAGTACGGTAGGCCACTGCTGTGTACCTACCTCTGTGTCGTCACTCGTCATCCATTAAGTATACTATCCATCTACATTCTATACCTGTGGTGCATTTTAGACAGTTTTGCAGTTTGCTGACAGTGTCCACCAGTATACTATATATAGCAGTACGGTAGGCCACTGCTGTGTACCTACCTCTGTGTCGTCACTCGTCATCCATTAAGTATACTATCCATCTGCATTGTATACCTGTGGTGCATTTTAGACAGTTTTGCAGTTTGCTGACAGTGTCCACCAGTATACTATATATAGCAGTACGGTAGGCCACTGCTGTGTACCTACCTCTGTGTCATCACTCGTCATCCATTAAGTATACTATCCATCTGCATTGTATACCTGTGGTGCATTTTAGACAGTTTTGCAGTTTGCTGACAGTGTCCGCCAGTATACTATATATAGCAGTACGGTAGGCCACTGCTGTGTACCTACCTCTGTGTCGTCACTCGTCATCCATTAAGTATACTATCCATCTACATTCTATACCTGTGGTGCATTTTAGACAGTTTTGCAGTTTGCTGACAGTGTCCACCAGTATACTATATATAGCAGTACGGTAGGCCACTGCTGTGTACCTACCTCTGTGTCGTCACTCGTCATCCATTAAGTATACTATCCATCTGCATTGTATACCTGTGGTGCATTTTAGACAGTTTTGCAGTTTGCTGACAGTGTCCACCAGTATACTATATATAGCAGTACGGTAGGCCACTGCTGTGTACCTACCCCTGTGTCGTCACTCGTCATCCATTAAGTATACTATCCATCTACATTCTATACCTGTGGTGCATTTTAGTTTTGCGCAGTAAATATAGTAGTAGGCCATTGCTATTGATACTGGCATATAATTCCACACATTAAAAAATGGAGAACAAAAATGTAGAGGTTAAAGGGAAAGATCAAGATCCACTTCCACCTCGTGCTGAAGCTGCTGCCACTAGTCATGGCTGAGACGATGAAATGCCATCAACGTCGTCTGCCAAGGCCGATGCCCAAAGCATCTGAGGAGAAGCGTAAACTTGCCAATATGCCATTTACGACACGGAGTGGTAAGGAACGGCTGAGGCCCTGGTCTATGTTCATGGCTAGTGGTTCAGCTTCAAATGAGGATGGAAGCACTCATCCTCTCGCTAGAAAAAAGAAAAGACTTAAGCTGGCAAAAGCACAGCAAAGAACTGTGCGTTCTTCAAAATCACTAATCCCCAAGGAGAGTCCAATTGTGTCGGTTGCGATGCCTGACCTTCCCAACACTGGACGGGAAGAGCTTGCGCCTTCCACCATTTGCACGCCCCCTGCAAGTGCTGGAAGGAGCACCCGCAGTCCAGTTCCTGATAGTCAAATTGAAGATGTCACTGTTGAAGTACACCAGGATGAGGATATGGGTGTTGCTGGCGCTGGGGAGGAAATTGACAAGGAGGATTCTGATGGTGAGGTGGTTTGTTTAAGTCAGGCACCCGGGGAGACACCTGTTGTCCGTGGGAGGAATATGGCCCTTGACATGCCTGGTCAAAATACAAAAAAAATCAGCTCTTCGGTGTGGAATTATTTCAACACAAATGCGGACAACAGGTGTCAAGCCGTGTGTTGCCTTTGTCAAGCTGTAATAAGTAGGGGTAAGGACGTTAACCACCTCGGAACATCCTCCCTTATACGTCACCTGCAGCGCATTCATCATAAGTCAGTGACAAGTTCAAAAACTTTGGGCGACAGCGGAAGCAGTCCACTGACCACTAAATCCCTTCCTCTTGTAACCAAGCTCCTGCAAACCACACCACCAACTCCCTCAGTGTCAATTTCCTCCTTACCCAGGAAAGCCAATAGTCCTGCAGGCCATGTCACTGTCAAGTCTGACGAGTCCTCTCCTGCCTGGGATTCCTCCGATGCATCCTTGAGTGTAACGCCTACTGCTGCTGGCGCTGCTGTTGTTGCTGCTGGGAGTCGATCGTCATCCCAGAGGGGAAGTCGGAAGACCACTTGTACTACTTCCAGTAAGCAATTGACTGTCCAACAGTCCTTTGCGAGGAAGATGAAATATCACAGCAGTCATCCTGCTGCAAAGCGGATAACTGAGGCCTTGGCAGCCTGGGCGGTGAGAAACGTGGTTCTGGTATCCATCGTTAATTCAGAGCCAACTAGAGACTTGATTGAGGTACTGTGTCCCCGGTACCAAATACCATCTAGGTTCCATTTCTCTAGGCAGGCGATACCGAAAATGTACACAGACCTCAGAAAAAGACTCACCAGTGTCCTAAAAAATGCAGTTGTACCCAATGTCCACTTAACCACGAACATGTGGAAAAGTGGAGCAGGGCAGACTCAGGACTATATGACTGTGACAGCCCACTGGGTAGATGTATTGCCTCCCGCAGCAAGAACAGCAGCGGCGGCACCAGTAGCAGCATCTCGCAAACGCCAACTCGTTCCTAGGCAGGCTACGCTTTGTATCACCGCTTTCCAGAATAGGCACACAGCTGAAAACCTCTTACGGCAACTGAGGAAGATCATCGCAGAATGGCTTACCCCAATTGGACTCTCCTGGGGATTTGTGACATCGGACAACGCCAGCAATATTGTGCGTGCATTACATCTGGGCAAATTCCATCACGTCCCATGTTTTGCACATACCTTGAATTTGGTGGTGCAGAATTATTTAAAAAACGACAGGGGCGTGCAAGAGATGCTGTCGGTGGCCCAAAGAATTGCGGGCCACTTTCGGCATTCAGGCACCGCGTACAGAAGACTGGAGCACCACCAAACATTCCTGAACCTGCCCTGCCATCATCTGAAGCAAGAGGTGGTAACGAGGTGGAATTCAACCCTCTATATGCTTCAGAGGATGGAGGAGCAGCAAAAGGCCATTCAAGCCTATACATCTGGCCACGATATAGGCAAAGGAGGTGGAATGCACCTGACTCAAGCGCAGTGGAGAATGATTTCAACGTTGTGCAAGGTTCTGCAACCCTTTGAACTTGCCACACGTGAAGTCAGTTCAGACACTGCCAGCCTGAGTCAGGTCATTCCCCTCATCAGGCTTTTGCAGAAGAAGCTGGAGACATTGAAGGAGGAGCTAAAACAGAGCGATTCCGCTAGGCATGTGGGACTTGTGGATGGAGCCCTTAATTCGCTTAACCAGGATTCACGGGTGGTCAATCTGTTGAAATCAGAGCACTACATTTTGGCCACCGTGCTCGATCCTAGATTTAAAACCTACGTTGTATCTCTCTTTCCGGCAGACACAAGTCTGCAGAGGTTCAAAGAACTGCTGGTGAGAAAATTGTCAAGCGGAACGTGACTCGTCACCATCTCCTCCTTCACATTCTCCCGCAACTGGGGGTGCGAGGAAAAGGCTAAGAATTCCGAGCCCACCCGCTGGCGGTGATGCAGGGCAGTCTGGAGCGAGTGCTGACATCTGGTCCGGACTGAAGGACCTGCCAACGATTACTGACATGTCGTCTACTGTCACTGCATATGATTCTCTCACCATTGAAAGAATGGTGGAGGATTATATGAGTGACCGCATCCAAGTAGGCACGTCAGACAGTCCATACGTATACTGGCAGGAAAAAGAGGCAATTTGGAGGCCCTTGCAGAAACTGGCTTTATTCTACCTAAGTTGCCCTCCCTCCAGTGTGTACTCCGAAAGAGTGTTTAGTGCAGCCGCTCACCTTGTCAGCAATCGGCGTACGAGGTTACTTCCAGAAAATGTGGAGAAGATGATGTTCATTAAAATGAATTATAATCAATTCCTCCGTGGAGACATTCACCAGCAGCAATTGCCTCCAGAAAGTACACGGGGACCTGAGATGGTGGATTCCAGTGGGGACGAATTAATAATCTGTGAGGAGGGGGATGTACACAGTGAAAGGGGTGAGGAATCGGAGGATGATGATGAGGTGGACATCTTGCCTCTGTAGAGCCAGTTTGTGCAAGGAGAGATTGATTGCTTCTTTTTTGGTGGGGGCCCAAACCAACCAGTCATTTCAGTCACAGTCGTGTGGCAGACCCTGTCACTGAAATGATGGGTTCGTTAAAGTGTGCATGTCCTGTTTATACAACATAAGGGTGTGTGGGAGGGCCCAAGGACAATTCCATCTTGCACCTCTTTTTTCTTCCATTCTTCTTTGCATCATGTGCTGTTTGGGGACAATTTTTTTGAAGGGCCATCCTGCCTGACACTGCAGTGCCACTCCTAGATGGGCCAGGTGTTTGTGTCGGCCACTTGTGTCGCTTAGCTTAGTCACACAGCCACCTTGGTGCGCCTCTTTTTTTCTTTGCATCATGTGCTGTTTGGGGAGTATTTTTTTGAAGGGCCATCCTGCCTGACACTGCACTGCCACTCCTAGATGGGACAGGTGTTTGTGTCGGCCACTTGTGTCGCTTAGCTTAGTCACACAGCCACCTTGGTGCGCCTCTTTTTTTCTTTGCATCATGTGCTGTTTGGGGACAATTTTTTTGAAGGGCCATCCTGCCTCACACTGCAGTGCCACTCCTAGATGGGCCAGGTGTTTGTGTCGGCCACTTGTGTCGCTTAGCTTAGTCACACAGCCACCTTGGTGCGCCTCTTTTTTTCTTTGCATTATGTGCTGTTTGGGGACAATTTTTTGGAAGGGCCATCCTGTCTTGATTGACACTGCAGTGCCACTCCTAGATGGGCCAGGTGTTTGTGTCGGCCACTTGTGTCGCTTAGCTTAGTCACACAGCCACCTTGGTGCGCCTCTTTTTTTCTTTGCATCATGTGCTGTTTGGGGACAATTTTTTTGAAGGGCCATCCTGCCTGACACTGCAGTGCCACTCCTAGATGGGCCAGGTGTTTGTGTTGGCCACTTGTGTCGCTTAGCTTAGCCATTCAGCGACCTTGGTGCAAATTTTAGGACTAAAAATAATATTGTGAGGTGTGAGGTGTTCAGAATAGACTGGAAATGAGTGGAAATTATGGCTATTGAGGTTAATAATACTATGGGATCAAAATGACCCCCAAATTCTATGATTTAAGCTGTTTTTTAGGGTTTTTTGAAAAAAACACCCGAATCCAAAACACACCCGAATCCGACAAAAAAATTTCGGCGAGGTTTTGCCAAAACGCGTCCGAATCCAAAACACGGCCGCGGAACCGAACCCAAAACCAAAACCCAAAACGCGAAAAATTTCCGGTGCACATCACTACTTCTTAATAACAAGCGTAGCATTAACAGTTATTTTTCTTTAGGGTTATACCATACAGAGGTAAATTATATATGTGTACATGTGTTCTTAATCCAATATATAGCAGAAAAGTAATATTTGGACCAGGGCCGGTTCTACACTTTGCGGCGCTCAGTGTGAAAGTTTCCACTGAAAAATAGGGCGTGGCTTCATAGGGGAGGGTCGTGGCCACAGTTATGCCCGCAGTAGCTGTGCCCCCAGATTTGCCCCAAGTAGTTGTGCCCCAGTTGATTTGTCCCCTGTAGTTGTGCCCCCTGTACTTGTGCCCCCCTGTAGATTTGCCCCCAGTAGTTGTGCCCCCAGTTTATTTGCCCCCAGTAGCTGGTCCCCCTGTAGAAGTGCCCCCTGTAGTTGTGCCCCCTGTAGCAGTGTGCCCAGTATGTGCCCCCTGTAGATCTGCCCCCTGTAGCAGTGCCCCCTGTAGTAGTGCCCCCTGTAGCTGTTCCCCCTGTAGCTGTGCCCCCTGTAGATCTGCCCCTTGTAGCAGTGCCCCCTGTAGTAGTGCCCCCTGTAGCTGTTCCCCCTGTAGCTGTGCCCCCTGTAGATCTGCCCCTTGTAGCTGTGCCCCCTGTAGTAGTCCCCCAGTATGTGCCCCCTGTAGTAGCGCCGCTTTGAAACCCTAAAAAGAAAAAAAACAATACTTACCAGCCTCACTCCTGCTTCCGGGTCGCTGCTGCCGCTGCTGCTGCTGTCTCCGGGCGCCGGCTCCTCTCTATGGGAGAGACGTCATGACATCTCTCCCATAGCAGTGCCGCACTGACAGTAGGGGTCAATTTTGACCTCTAGCGTCAGTCAGCGACGCCGGCTACAGCGGGCACACACGGCGCTCGCTGCAGCCGGGGACGGGGAGCGGGGAGGATTAGTAGCGGCTCTTGCCACGGTGGCGCCCTCAGGGTAGCGGCGCCCTGGGCAAAAAGCCTGCTTACATGTGGCAAGAGCCGCTACTGATTTGGACTGACCTACAAGCAACAGGAACATCTGTGTTCAACAACTTTGAGGAAAATTGTGTCTAGAGAGTTATAAATATAATATACTGTATAAAGAAGACACAGGATTTATATGAAGGTTACTGATACCCCTTTCAGACTAGCAAAAATTTCCCAGGTTATTGCACATGAACGCGCATCCACCCGGGATTTTGCTTAGTCTGAAAGGGTCCTAAAGCAATATCCTGGGTCGAGCGTCCCAGCATTTCATCCCAGGTCGCGGCCTGGGTTGAAGCCGGAATCGACCTGGGATGCGTGCAGTGTGGACGGGTTAGCCGGGCCAAGGTGACCTGGGACACCCATTCTCTGCAGAGGAAGAGGCAGCGCTTGGAGATGATCATCTCCAAATGCCACCTTCTGTAGAGTCAGCAGTGATGTCACCAACCCAGTAATATGCTGAGTCGGGCCGCAAGTCCGAAAGGGGTCTTAAGCCGGGTCGTATTCGGGAAGCACCTGTGTACACATTCCCGGGTGCGACCTGGCTATGTAAGTCTGAAAGGGGTATTGGGGGACCGTCCCCTTTGGTCAGTATAAAATAAAGCTATTGCATAATCAATCACATGACTTCCTGTTTCGGACCCCCGCTGCTCATGAGCCAACGTCCGGGCTATCATTTCCACTACAGTAGATTTAAAAAAAAAAAAGTTCAATCAAAATTAAAAATATATATAAAGAATATTCAATATTAAAAAATCTTTACTCAAGGAATAAATATTTTTTGTTAAATTTTTTTAATCTAATGACAGAACAGACACTACTAAAGCGATAATATTTGTGAAATTGCTCACCACTGGGTTATTGAAGATCATAGCAGGATTATAGAGAAAGGCAGGCTGTGAAAAGGCGGTGGCGGAAGTGACGAGGCGGTAGCGGAAGTGACGTGCACGAGGGGTGCGCGCGTGTGCACGCAGCAGCCGGGGGAGCACACCAAGCCAGGACCCTGGGCCAGGGGGAGCGCACCAAACACCACAGTACCGGGGGAGCACCAGGGAGAGCAGAAGTAGCGGAGCGGAGCCATCACGTGCTAAAAAGGTGGTGAGCAGCAGAGCCAGGAGCAGGGCTGAAGCAGCTGGGGTCTGACTGAGGCTGGAGCCAGGAACAGGGCTGCAGGAAAGAGCCAACACAGGGGGAGCAGGTACCTGTGAGTAGGTGCTGCTGCAGGTGGTCGTGACTCCCCCCGGACACACACGTATCATTTTTATTATTGTATTGATTGTTTTATTGACTGTTTTCCATTGATACATTATTATACATTGTATTATCAATTACTTTACTGTGTTGAAAATTGTTTCTCTCCACAGCTAGGCTATAATATTGTATTATATTGCATAGTCTGTATTGTATTGCATAGTCTGTATTGTTTGTATTGTATTGTATTGTTTTTCTGAAGGTAACAGGGAGTTAGTTTTTTTTAAACAAAATGGGTGGGACTGTGATTGAGAATCTCATTCAGTGCATGTCGTGCATGATGTATGCGTACCTGGAGCAACCGTCCCAGTGTGAGTACATCTGCGTGAGGTGTATGCAAACGGTTGCCGTGGAAGCCCAGGTAACTGATCTAGAGCATACCGTTACGAGACTGAGGGTTATTCACAATCTCGAGCAGAGCTTAGATAGAACAGTAGAGGAGTTGCAGGGGGGACACTGGCACAAGGAAGAAGAAGAGGGGGAGACAGGACATCTCCGATCTGCCAAACCCCAATAAATTGCCCGATTGGACGAAGAATCTGGGGATGGTAGTGAGGAAATGATGGAGCTGGGGGATACCGTTCCTTCTAGCAACCGGAGGAGCAATCCCTCCAGGACTAAGGGAATAACAGAAAGTGAGGTACCTAGGTGGTCATTCCGAGTTGTTCGCTCGCAAGCTGCTTTTAGCAGCTTTGCACACGCTAAGCCGCCGCCTACTGGGAGTGAATCTTAGCTTATCAAAATTGCGAACGAAAGATTCGCAATATTGCGAAAAGACTTCTCTGTGCAGTTTCTGAGTAGCTCGAGACTTACTCTGCCAGTGTGATCAGTTCAGTGCTTGTCGTTCCTGGTTTGACGTCACAAACACACCCAGCGTTCGCCCAGACACTCCTCCGTTTCTCCAGCCACTCCCGCATTTTTCCCAGAAACGGTAGCGTTTTTTCACACACTCCCATAAAACGGCCAGTTTCCGCCCAGAAACACCCACTTCCTGTCAATCACACTCCGATCACCAGAACGAAGAAAAAACCTCGTAATGCCGTGAGTAAAATACCTAACTGCATAGCAAATTTACTTGGCGCAGTTGCACTGCGGACATTGCGCATGCGCATTAGCGACTAATCGCTCCGTTGCGAGAAAAAAATAACGAGCGAACAACTCGGAATGACCCCCCTAGTCAGATTGTGGTGGTGATAGGGGATTCTATCATCAGGAAGACAGACAGGGCAATCTGCTACCGGTACCGTGATCGCCGTACAGTCTGTTGTCTCCCGGGCGCTCGGGTACGGCACATTGTGGACCGGGTAGAAAGATTGTTGGGAGGGGCTGGGAAAGACCCGACGGTCTTGGTGCACGATGGCACCAACGACAAAGTTAGTAGTAGGTGAGATGTCCTTAAGAAAGATTATAGGGACCTAGGCCAGAAACTAAAGGCAAATACATCTAAGGTAATATTCTCTGAAATACAGTATTACCTGTGCCACGCGCTAGCCCAGGGAGACAGAGGGAGATTAGGGAGGTAAATGTGTGGCTTAGAGACTGGTGTAGGAAAGATGATTTTGGGTTATTGGAACACTGGCCCTCATTCCGAGTTGTTCGCTCGCAAGGCGATTTTAGCAGTATTGCACACGCTAAGCCGCCGCCTACTGGGAGTGAATCTTAGCTTCTTAAAATTGCGAACGATGTATTCGCAATATTGCGATTACACACCTCGTAGCAGTTTCAGAGTAGCTTCAGACTTACTCGGCATCTGCGATCAGTTCAGTGCTTGTCGTTCCTGGTTTGACGTCACAAACACACCCAGCGTTCGCCTAGACACTCCTCCGTTCCTCCGGCCACTCCTGCGTTTTTTCCGGAAACGGTAGCGTTTTTTCCCACACGCCCATAAAACGGCCTGTTTCCGCCCAGTAACACCCATTTCCTGTCAATCACACTACGATCGCCGGAGCGAAGAAAAAGCCGTGAGTAAAAATCCTATCTTCATAGCAAATTTACTTGGCGCAGTCGCAGTGCGGACATTGCGCATGCGCACTAAGCGGAAAATCGCTGCGATGCGATGAAATTTACCGAGCGAACAACTCGGAATGAGGGCCACTGGGCGGACTTCTCAGTCAGGCGCCATCTTTTTTGTCGCGATGGATTGCACCTGAATGAGGAGGGGGCAACAGTGCTGAGGGGGAAGGATGGCTAGAAGGTTGGAGGATATTTCAAACTAGATGCCTAGGGGGAGGGATTAGTAAGAATTAATGGGACATCTAGAGAGTGAAGAAAAGAGGAATATATAATGTATAATGGAGGTGGAGAGGGGGGAAAGAGAAAAATAGTCAGCGATGGTATTTTAAGGAAAACTCAAGTTCCTAAGGAAACATTATCTACAACAAAACTTGCAGATCAGGGAACTACTAAACTTAAATGTATGATTGCAAATGCAAGAAGCCTAACAAGTAAAATGGGGGAATTAGAAACAATTGCACATAATGACCAATATGATATAATAGGCATTACAGAGACATGGTGGGACGATTCTCACGACTGAGCAGCAAACATGGAGGTGTACATCCTTTTCAGGAGAGATAGGACTAATAAAAAGGGAGGGAGTGTTTGTCTTTATGTTAAGCCATTCTTAAAACCGTTTTTAAAAGAGGTAATTTACGATGGGACTGAAGATAACGTGGAGTCATTATGGGTTGAGATTTTGAGTGGGGGTAAAGATACAAAAAAGCTTTTAAAAGGGACATGCTATAAACCACTAGATATTAGTGTGTCTGACGAATTACAACTCTTGCAGCAAATCGAAAAAGCTGCAGGAATGGGGGACGTCATTATCGTTGGGGACTTTAATTACTCAGATATAAATTGGAACACCGAAACAGTAAATATAGCTAGGAGTAACAGGTTCTTAAACATGCTTAAAGATCATTACTTGTCCCAGGTAATCAAAGAACCGACTAGGCATAGGACTATACTGGACCTAGTACTAACTAATCATGAGGAAATAATGTCAAATACTAAAGTAGGGGAGATCTTAGGAAATAGCAATCATAATAGGATCACATTCGATATCAGCTTCCAAAGACAACACTATAGGGGTCTAATAAAGGTTATATCAAAGCGCTATGAGGGGGAGGGGGAGGGGGAAGATACCAGTATGTTTACAGCTCTTTTTTGAGTTAATAAGATGAGTGTCCGGAATTTTTATTTTCTAAACAGTATGTTTGGATTCCATATATATGCCTTCTGGGGTGACCGGAAGTACGACATTGCCGCGACCGGAAGTGCTCCGCACCCGCAATTCGGCCATGCATACAGTGAAGCAGGAGCTTGGAAATCAGCCACGGGAGCCAGAAGTCACCATTACAGCAAGGTAGAGACAGGGAAAGCTAGCTTATAACTACCTGCTGAGGACACCCCAGAAGGCATATATGGAATCCAAACATACTGTTTAGAAAATAAAAATTCCGGACACTCATCTTATTAACTCAAAAAAGAGCTGTAAACATACTGGTATTTTCCCCTTCCCCCTCCCCCTCCCCTCATAGCGCTTTGATATAACCTTTATTGCTATATTTTTTTTTAAAAAAGTCGAAGCAGCTTACATATACAGGCGCAGAACTGGGAATTTCTATACCCCTTTTAACTATAGGGGTCTAGCTAAGACTTTTAACTTTCGAAAAGCTAATTTCAACTTGCTGAAACAAGCAATGAAGAACAACAATTGGGAAATTGTATTTCATGGTAAGAATACGGCTAAAATGTGAGATGTTTTTACATCTGCGCTCAGTAAGTACACTCATTTATTTATTCCCAAGGTCAGCAAAAACAGGAGTAGTAAATTCAAACCAATGTGGCTCAATAAGAAGGTAAAGGAACAAATGGATAAAAAGAGGCTGCTTTCAAAGCATTTAAGTCTGACGGGAAGGCGGAATCATTCCAGTTCTACAAGGAATGTAACAAAAAATGCACAAAAAAAACAGAGCAGCTAAAATAGAAAACAAAAAACAAATCGCAAGGGAGAGTAAAACAAACCCCAAAAAGTTTTTTAAGTATATAAACGCTAAAAGGTTAAAAAAAGGAGAGTATTGGGCCATTAAAGGGTGAGTCTGATGTCTTGATTAATGATGATAGGGAAAAAGCAGATTTATTGAATAAATTATTTTCATCAGTATTTACTAGAGAGGACAGGTTGACGAGAGTAGAGCACAACATAAACTACAGTAATGACCCATTGCTAAGTAATTGGTTAAACAAGGAAGTAGTCCAGGAGAGACTAAGTAAAATTAAGATAAATAAATCAACTGGCCTGGATGGACTTCACCCCAGGGTTCTTATGGAACTTAACACAGATCTTCAGCGAGTCAATTGCATCAGGAATGATACTGAAGGACTGGCATATAGCAGAGGTAGTCCCAATATTTAAAAAGGGTATTAAAACTCATCCCGGTAACTATAGACCGGTAAGTTTGACAGCTAGAGTGGGGAAAATAATGGAAGGCACATTAAGTGATAGTATACTAGAGCACTAGTATACCCCCAAGGTTATTACTAAGAATCAGCATGGTTTTGTGAAGGACAGGTCATGTCAAACTAACTTGATAAGTTTCTATGAGAAAGTGAGCAATAATATTGATCAAGGTAAAGCAGTGGATGTAGTCTTTTTGGACTTTGCTAAGGCCTTTGACAAGGTCCCACGTAAGAGACTAATTTTCAAACTAAGAGAGCTTGGGGTAGGAAAGACTATTTGTACTTGGGTGAGTAATTGGCTGTACAACAGGGAACAGCGAGTGGGGATTAATGGGAAGTTCTCTGAATGGCCCTCAATGCTCAATGGAATACCGCAGGGTTCAGTACTCGGATCATTGCTGTTTAACATATTCATTAATGACCTAGGAGTGGGCCTAGAAAGCACAGTGTCAATTTTTGCAGACAATACTAAACTATGTAATCAATTCAGACAAAGATGTTGAGTCTCTACAGAATTACTTATCTAGACTTGAGGTCTGGGCGGATAAATGGAGAATGAGTTTCAATATAGACAAATGTAAAGTTGTGCACTTTGGGACTAAGAACAATCGGGCAGCATATAAACTAAATGGGGAAAATGTAGGGATAACGGTAGTTGAAAAAGATTTGTGGGTGCTCATCGATAATAAACTTAGTAGCAGTACGCAATGTCAAAATGCAGCAAATAAAGCAAATAAGGTGTTAGCATGCATAAAACAGGGATTGGAGACAAGGGATGAGAGTGTAATCCTGAGTCTGTATAAACCATTGGTGCGGCCACACCTGGAATATTGTGTACAGTTCTAGGCACCTCACTATAAAAAAGATATCTTGGTACTCGAAAGGGTTCAGAGGCGAACCTCCAAACTGGTTAAGGGGTCAAAGGCACTGAATTATGAGGAAAGACTCAAAAGGTTAGATCTGTTTACAATGGAAAAGAGGCGACTGAGAAAGGACATTATCAATATTTATAAATACATAAAGGACAATACAAGGAAGGACTTCCGGTTCCGGGACCCATGGAGTGAGCCGCACGCTGCAGGAGCTCCGTCCCGCCGCCCACTGCAATATACCTTTTAAAGGCTGATACAGCCTCCACATCCCCCGGCATACCCACTGCAAGACCCGAGGTCAGCATGGACCGCTATGTGACGCCCATGGCTGCGGCTCCCCAGGCTCCTGCCGGCGTAAACACGAGGCTGGAAAAGTGCCGCGTGGGAACCAACATGGCGCCTGGCGCCAGCCCTGAAGTCACCTCTCCAGCCTCCAAGAAAGTCGCGGCCGAGGGGGCAGACATCACAGGATCACAGGTATGCCGCGATCCTGAAGCCCCTGTGACGTATGGAGACGTAGTGGCAGCAATAAAAGCCACCATGGCCCCTCTGTTATCACAGGCTGTCACGGATATCACTACACAGCTGCAGCACTTACAGCAGAGAGTCTCTCACACTGAATCCCAGCTGCAAGCAGCTACTCATGATATAGAGGGGCTGCATCACTCAGTGAAATCTCTTACCACAGAGAATTATCAAATATGGAATAAGCTAGATGATATAGAAAATCGCTCAAGAAGAAATAATATCAGATTGGTGGGTTTGCCGGAATCACTTAAAGGCACAGCGCTAGCTCATTTTGTACGGGTCACCCTGCCTGCACTTTTGGGCATAGAACGAGACTGCAGCAATCTAGTTATTGAGAGGGTTCACCGTGTGGGCCCTGTCCCCACCCCCACCAGACCGCTTCCACGGGTGACACTGTTTCGCTGTCTGAACTACCTTCATAAAATGGCATTCTGGTCTGCATCCCGCAAAATGAAAGATATCCAATGGGAGGGTAACAAGCTTTTCATATTCCAGGACTATTCGGTGGAATTGACCCGGGCCCGTAAAGCGTTTTCACCTATTTGCACACAACTTGTATCTGAGGGTCGCAAGTTTGGCTTACTCTACCCCGCACGCTTACGCATTTATGAGGGTACCTCCCACAAAGACTTTCTGTCGCCTGCAGACGCTGTGGCCTACCTCCGTAATATCTCTAGAGAAGACGCTGCGGATATTACAGACCTCCCTTCAGCGGCTGCTGGATTATAATATACAGGTTTTCCCCCTGCGGTTTCATCATATCCTCTATGTGAACAGTGCTGGTTCTTTTTGCAAATGCTCTCTTGCACCATTGTGGCTGCTGCCGCCCTATATTTGATTCGGCTTCATTATATCTTCGATATGTTTTCATATAAACAAAACAAGAAGAAAAAAAATATTCTATAATTGTTTACCATGTTACCTACACATGCTGGGGGCTCCCCCACTATCATGGACTTCCGTGGTTATGTTTGCTTATTTGTAATCTTTTCCATAGGTTTTCTACAATACTCGGTTCACTGCATTCTGCTCATGAGTTGTTGTTCTTAAGAGTACGCTGTTACCCTGTATATATTTTTTTTTTGTGAGATGCTGGGTGGGTATAGATAATTGAATTGTGGCGGTGGGGAGGTGATCCTCCTTTCCTGTTAGTGCCCGTCACTGTACATTCGGGTGCGGGTTAGAGATGAGCGGGTTCGGTTCCTCGGAATCCGAACCCCCCGAACTTCAGCCTTTTTACACGGGTCCGAGGCAGACTCGGATCTTCCCGCCTTGCTCGGTTAACCCGAGCGCGCCCGAACGTCATCATCCCGCTGTCGGATTCTCGCGAGGCTCGTAATCTATCGCGAGACTCGGATTCTATATAAGGAGCCGCGCGTCGCCGCCATTTTCACACGTGCATTGAGATTGATAGGGAGAGGACGTGGCTGGCGTCCTCTCCGTTAGAATAGATAGAGACACTTGAGTTGATTTACTACTAACTTAGTAATTTTGGGGAGCATTAGGAGTACTCAGAGTGCAGAGTTTTGCTGATAGTTACTAGTGACCACCACCAGTTTTATTTATTATTTAATATAATCCGTTCTCTGCCTGAAAAAAAACGATACACAGTCACATACCATATCTGTGCTCAGCCTCAGTCTGCTGCATGATAATATCATCTATGTATATCTGACTGTGCTGAGTGCTCACTGCTCACACAGCTGAATTGTGGGGGAGACTGGGGTGCAGTTATAGCAGGAGTACAGTGCACACTTTTGCTGCCAGTGTGACTGACCAGTGACCACCAGTATATTGTCTGCCTGAAAAAGTTAAACACTCCTGTGGTGTTTTTTTTTTTTTATTCTATAAACGCATTCTGCTGACAGTGTCCAGCAGGTCCGTCATTCATTATATTATATAAATATTTACCTGCAGTAGTGTTATATTTTTTTTGTTCATCTCTATCATCTTTATCATCTCTATATTAGCAGACGCAGTACGGTAGTCCACGGCTGTGGCTACCTCTGTGTCGTCAGTGCTCGTCCATAATTGTATACCTACCTGTGGTGGGGTTTTTTTTTCTATCTTCTTCATACTAGTAGTTTAGGAGTCTGCTGACAGTGTCCAGCAGGTCCGTCATTATATTATATATACCTGCAGTAGTGATATATATATATTTTTTATATCATTATCATCTCTATACTAGCAGACGCAGTACGGTAGTCCACGGCTGTAGCTACCTCTGTGTCGTCAGTGCTCGTCCATAATTGTATACCTACCTGTGGTGGGGTTTTTTTTTCTATCTTCTTCAACCACCACCAGTTTTATTTATTATTTAATATAATCCGTTCTCTGCCTGAAAAAAAACGATACACAGTCACATACCATATCTGTGCTCAGCCTCAGTGTGCTGCATGATAATATCATCTATGTATATCTGACTGTGCTGAGTGCTCACTGCTCACACAGCTGAATTGTGGGGGAGACTGGGGAGCAGTTATAGCAGGAGTACAGTGCACACTTTTGCTGCCAGTGTGACTGACCAGTGACCACCAGTATATTGTCTGCCTGAAAAAGTTAAACACTCCTGTGGTGTTTTTTTTTATTATTCTATAAACGCATTCTGCTGACAGTGTCCAGCAGGTCCGTCATTCATTATATTATATAAATATTTACCTGCAGTAGTGTTATATTTTTTTTGTTCATCTCTATCATCTTTATCATCTCTATATTAGCAGACGCAGTATGGTAGTCCACGGCTGTAGCTACCTCTGTGTCGTCAGTGCTCGTCCATAATTGTATACCTACCTGTGGTGGGTTTTTTTTTCTATCTTCTTCATACTAGTAGTTTAGGAGTCTGCTGACAGTGTCCAGCAGGTCCGTCATTATATTATATATACCTGCAGTAGTGATATATATATTTTTTATATCATTATCATCTCTATACTAGCAGACGCAGTACGGTAGTCCACGGCTGTAGCTACCTCTGTGTCGTCAGTGCTCGTCCATAATTGTATACCTACCTGTGGTGGGTTTTTTTTTTCTATCTTCTTCATACTAGTAGTTTAGGAGTCTGCTGACAGTGTCCAGCAGGTCCGTCATTATATTATATATACCTGCAGTAGTGATATATATATTTTTTTTATATCATTATCATCTCTATACTAGCAGACGCAGTACGGTAGTCCATGGCTGTAGCTACCTCTGTGTCGTCAGTGCTCGGCCATAATTGTATACCTACTTGTGGTGGGGTTTTTTTTTCTATCTTCTTCATACTAGTAGTTTAGGAGTCTGCTGACAGTGTCCAGCAGGTCCGTCATTATATTATATATACCTGCAGTAGTGATATATATATATATTTTATATCATTATCATCTCTATACTAGCAGACGCAGTACGGTAGTCCACGGCTGTAGCTACCTCTGTGTCGTCAGTGCTCGTGTTAGGGTCTCCTGCCCTGTGCTGCCACGTCGTCATGGCAACCGGGAGACAAGTGCTAGTGGAGTAACCTGAGCGCAGCTGATACTCCGGTTCGGGTCTTTTGCTGTGCAGTGGTTATAGGCTCTGTGCACGGCAGGGGATCCGGTGCTGGTTTTTGTGCTCACAGTCTGTGAGGTCTGAGTGGGGCGTGGACAGCACCTGCTTTATAAGGCCTCTTTTCAGGGTAAGCAGATGCTGCTGAATCTTTGTTGGTTAGTCAGTTCATGAACGTTAGCCAGTACTGTGTAGCTTTGTATTTGTTTGTTGCTTACTGCAAATAGGCCTGGGAATTTGGTATTACACTCTGCCAATCCAGACCTAGCAGTAAGACTGGAGTCAGTCGTTTAGCTTGCTGGGGTTCTGTTACTACTCTGTGAACTTAGCAAGTTTGCGGCTGTATTCTAAGACTTGCCTGTCTAATCCTGTCTCACTGTGCTAGGTGTCAGGGGTCAGTTTAGTGGCAGTAAGCTAAAACCTGTGCACTGCAAGTGAGAATTTGGATTGTGGAGATTCTCCTTGTGTCTATCATTCCATCTCTGACCAAGGAGTTTACTGCCACACCCGTTGGTAACCCTTTAGGGTTTTGCTGTTGCCCTTAGCAACAGCATTTCGGGTACTCTACGTATTAAAACACAACATCTTGCTTTTTCCATCTTAGCAGTTCTAATACAAGGGAGATACCCAGTTCCTTAGCCTCTGGGCTTCTCTGTTCACTTTGTGTGTATTTTGTTACCCTATCACCTTCTGTGTACGTTATGTCATATCCCCCAGTTTGTCTGTGAGTCCATCTGTTTTGCATAACAGTTCAAACACCAGTACATTCCTGCAGACACTGGAGTGCATAACAGTTCTGACACCAGTACTTTCCTGCTGGCACTGGTGTGCATAACATATTCAGCAGCCTAATACTCCTGTTGAAATTTTGTGGGAATATGGAGCATACCCCTCAAAATACGTTGCAACAGGTGGTCGATCAGGTGCAGGTCCTGACTCGACAATTTAATGATTTGTCCATTAAAATGCACACCTCCCAGGCTGCTGGCGGAGCTCCCGCAGCAGCAGCACCTGCAGGGGTTAAGGAGCCGAAAGTAAATCTCCCGGATCGTTTTTCTGGAGATCGCTCGCAGTTCTTTTGTTTCAAGGAGAGCTGCAAGCTATACTTCCGGCTTAGGCCTCAGTCTTCTGGGTCGGAGATTCAGCGGGTGGGCATAGTGATTTCCTTGCTACAAGGAGACCCACAGGTCTGGGCATATGGGTTGCAGCCTGACTGTCCGTCGCTTAAAAGTGTTGATGCTTTTTTTACGGCACTGGGCATGTTGTATGATGACCCTGACAAGACGGCCTCAGCCGAGGCTCAGATTTCGATCCTTAAGCAAGGGCGCAGGCCAGTTGAGGTTTACTGTACGGAGTTTCAGAGGTTGGCCCATGATACCCAGTGGAATGACCCAGCCCTGAGACACCAGTACCGAAGAGGTCTTTCTAACCAGATAAAGGACCAACTGGTACAATATCCCTTGCCTGATAGCTTGGATCAGCTCATGCAGTTATCCATCCGGGTGGATAGACGGCTGAGAGAGCGTAGGCTTGAAAGGGAGACTGAGATTTCCTTCCTTCCCAAGGGAACCTCAGACTCTGAGGAATTTTCAGAGGAGCCTATGCAGATTGGGGCTACCCGCCTCTCCTCGCGTGAGAAGACGCGGAGGAGACAGCAGGGGTTGTGTTTGTACTGTGGGAATAAAGGTCATGTGGTAGTATCATGCCCAGAAAAGCCGGAAAACTTCAGGGCCTGAGGGTGATGGGAAATATCCTGTCAGGCCAGAAGTCAGAATTTCCCAAGAAGACTTTTATCATTCCGGTGACCTTGAAGATCCTCGGTCAAACTGTCAAGACTGAGGCCTTTGTGGACAGTGGGGCCGACGGGGTTTTTATGGACCGCCAATTCGCCCTGAAACACTCTGTTCCCTTAGTACCCTTGGCATCGGAAATTGAGATTTGTGGGTTAAACGGGGAACCATTATCCCAAGGTAAAATTACCTCTTGCACTAGCCAGATTTCTTTGTTTATTGGAGCCACACACTCTGAAAAATTGTCCTTTTATGTGACTGTCTGTACTTTTGCCCCATTGGTGTTGGGGTTACCCTGGTTAAGGGCCCACAATCCTCAATTTGACTGGGTCTCTGGGGAGATTCTTAGTTGGGGTACTGATTGTTTCAGGAGTTGCTTGAGCCTTCCAGTCAGGCTCTCGCAGCTAAGTTTGCCAGGATTGCCAGGGTGTTATGCAGATTTTGCGGACGTGTTCTCCAAAAAAGTTGCAGAGGTACTACCTCCCCATCGCCCCTATGACTGTGCCATTGATTTGTTGCCAAATGCTAAGCTTCCCAAGAGCAGGTTGTACTCCCTGTCACGTCCTGAGACTCAGGCTATGGCAGAGTACATTCAGGAGAACTTGGCTAAGGGATTTATCAGACCTTCACAGTCTCCAGTTGGGTCGGGGTTCTTCTTCGTGGGTAAAAAGGACGGTTCGTTGCGACCCTGCATCGACTTCAGGGAATTGAACCGTATCACGATTAAAAACTCATACCCACTGCCTCTCATTTCGGTCTTGTTTGACCAGCTTCGTACTGCCACCATTTTTTCTAAGATTGACCTACGCGGTGCGTACAATCTAATCCGAATAAGAGAGGGGGATGAATGGAAGACTGCCTTTAATACCCACTCAGGGCATTATGAATATTTGGTGATGCCTTTTGGGCTCTGTAATGCCCCGGCAGTCTTCCAGGATTTCATGAATGATGTGCTCAGGGAATATTTGGATAGATTCTTAGTTGTATACTTAGATGACATCCTAATCTTCTCCCATTCCCTGGAGGAACATCGGAAGCATGTACGCTTAGTCCTCCAGAAACTCAGAGACCACCGGCTTGGGGCAAAGCTGGAGAAGTGCGAATTTGAAGTTCAGCAAATCGCATTTCTAGGATATATTATCTCCCCAGAAGGTTTCCGAATGGAGGGTTCCAAGGTACAGGCAGTCCTGGATTGGGTGCAGCCCACTAGTTTGAAGGCGCTTCAGCGTTTCCTGGGCTTTGCGAATTTTTATAGACGATTTATCGCTGGATTTTCGTCTATAGTGGCGCCCTTGGTGGCACTCACTAAGAAAGGGGCGGATGTTGCTCACTGGTCTTGTGAGGCTAAAGCGGCTTTTGCCCGTCTCAAAAGGGCATTTGTTTCGGCCAAGGTGCTGCGACACCCAGATCCAGAGCGTCCTTTTGTGGTGGAGGTGGATGCCTCTGAGATGGGTATTGGGGCAGTGCTTTCTCAGATGGGAGTGTCTGATAATCGCCTTCATCCCTGTGCTTACTTTTCCCGTAAATTTTCGCCTGCCGAGATGAATTATGACGTGGGTAACCGGGAATTGTTGGCTATTAAGGATGCACTCGAGGAGTGGAGACACTGGCTTGAGGGGGCTAAGTTTGTGGTCTCAATTCTCACTGACCATAAGAATCTGGCATATTTAGAGTCAGCGAAGCGTCTCAATGCCAGGCAGGCACGATGGGCTTTGTTTTTTGCTCGCTTTAATTTTTTGATAACATATCGCCCTGGGTCAAAAAACATCAAGGCTGATGCGCTCTCGCGGAGTTTTGCTCCAATCCAGGAGACCACCGAGGAGCCGTTGCCCATTGTTTCCCCATCATGTATTAAAGTGGGCATTACCCAGGACCTCTTATCATTAGTCCTTAGAGCACAGGAGCAGGCTCCTCCAGACCTTCCGGTAGGTCTTTTGTTTGTGCCTCCTAGGTTAAGACAGCGAGTGTTCCTGGAATTCCATGCCAAGAAGTCGGCAGGTCACCCGGGTATTGCCAGAACTCGGGAGTTGCTATCTAGGGCGGTGTGGTGGCCCTCGGTGGCTAAGGATGTGGATCAGTGGGTTCGGGCATGTGACATCTGTGCCCGAAATAAGACTCCTAGAGGGGTTCCTGTTGGCCCATTACATCCACTCTCTATCCCATCTAAGCCATGGACCCACATTTCAATGGATTTTGTGGTGGACTTGCCCAAATCCTCGGGGATGACAGCCATCTGGGTTGTCGTTGACAGGTTTTCGAAGATGGCGCACTTCGTTCCACTGGTTGGGCTGCCATCAGCCAGACGCCTGTCTGAATTATTTATGCTGCATGTTGTGCGTCTCCACGGGTTGCCACTTGATGTGGTCTCTGACCGCGGATCCCAGTTTGTGGCCAAATTCTGGAGGGCATTTTGTTCCGATCTCCAGATTTCTGTCAGCTTGTCGTCAGGCTACCATCCGCAGTCTAATGGGCAGACTGAAAGGGTGAACCAGTCCTTGGAGCAGTTCCTCAGGTGTTATGTCTCCAAGTGTCAGACTGACTGGGTTGCTCATCTGTCCATGGCGGAGTTTGCCTATAACAACGCGGCTCACTCTGCTACAGGGATCTCTCCCTTCCTTTGTGTGTATGGGCATCATCCTAAGGCCAATTCTTTTGACCCCGTGGACTCCACGCGTGGTGGTTCCTCTGTGGTTTCGGTCCTTAGAGGTATTTGGCGGAAAGTGAAGAAAGCCCTTGTGTCTGTGTCATTAGTGACCAAAAGGGTTTTTGATAAGCGGAAAAGACCCTGCAGCTTCAAATTAGGAGACTTCGTCTGGTTGTCTACCAAGAATTTGAAGATGAGACAGCCATCTCATAAGTTAGGGCCCCGGTTCATCGGCCCTTATAAGATCACCAGGGTTATCAATCCGGTGGCATTTCAGTTAGATCTGCCCCGTTCTTTGGGTATCAATAAAACATTTCATTGTTCCCTTTTAAAACGGGCGATTAGTAATCCTTCTACCAGTGGAAGACCTTCCCCTCTTCTGATACGTGGCCAGAGGGAGTTTGTTGTTGAAAGGATTCTTGACTCCAAGGTGGTTCGGGGTCGGCTGTCATTTTTGGTGCACTGGAAGGGGTATGGCCCGGAGGAGCGGTCGTGGGTGCGCAGTTGTGATCTTCATGCCCCCAGACTGATACGCTCTTTCTTCTCGCAGTTCCCCGATAAACCCGGTGGTAGGGGTTCTTTGACCCCTCGTCAGAGGGGGGGTACTGTTAGGGTCTCCTGCCCTGTGCTGCCACGTCGTCATGGCAACCGGGAGACAAGTGCTAGTGGAGTAACCTGAGCGCAGCTGATACTCCGGTTCGGGTCTTTTGCTGTGCAGTGGTTATAGGCTCTGTGCACGGCAGGGGATCCGGTGCTGGTTTTTGTGCTCACAGTCTGTGAGGTCTGAGTGGGGCGTGGACAGCACCTGCTTTATAAGGCCTCTTTTCAGGGTAAGCAGATGCTGCTGAATCTTTGTTGGTTAGTCAGTTCATGAACGTTAGCCAGTACTGTGTAGCTTTGTATTTGTTTGTTGCTTACTGCAAATAGGCCTGGGAATTTGGTATTACACTCTGCCAATCCAGACCTAGCAGTAAGACTGGAGTCAGTCGTTTAGCTTGCTGGGGTTCTGTTACTACTCTGTGAACTTAGCAAGTTTGCGGCTGTATTCTAAGACTTGCCTGTCTAATCCTGTCTCACTGTGCTAGGTGTCAGGGGTCAGTTTAGTGGCAGTAAGCTAAAACCTGTGCACTGCAAGTGAGAATTTGGATTGTGGAGATTCTCCTTGTGTCTATCATTCCATCTCTGACCAAGGAGTTTACTGCCACACCCGTTGGTAACCCTTTAGGGTTTTGCTGTTGCCCTTAGCAACAGCATTTCGGGTACTCTACGTATTAAAACACAACATCTTGCTTTTTCCATCTTAGCAGTTCTAATACAAGGGAGATACCCAGTTCCTTAGCCTCTGGGCTTCTCTGTTCACTTTGTGTGTATTTTGTTACCCTATCACCTTCTGTGTACGTTATGTCATATCCCCCAGTTTGTCTGTGAGTCCATCTGTTTTGCATAACAGTTCAAACACCAGTACATTCCTGCAGACACTGGCGTGCATAACAGTTCTGACACCAGTACTTTCCTGCTGGCACTGGTGTGCATAACAGCTCGTCCATAATTGTATACCTACCTGTGGTGGGGTTTATTTTTCTATCTTCTTCATACTAGTAGTTTAGGAGTCTGCTGACAGTGTCCAGCAGGTCCGTCATTATATTATATATACCTGCAGTAGTGATATATATATATTTTTTATATCATTATCATCTCTATACTAGCAGACGCAGTACGGTAGTCCACGGCTGTAGCTACCTCTGTGTTGTCAGTGCTCGTCCATAATTGTATACCTACCTGTGGTGGGGTTTATTTTTCTATCTTCTTCATACTAGTAGTTTAGGAGTCTGCTGACAGTGTCCAGCAGGTCCGTCATTATATTATATATACCTGCAGTAGTGATATATATATATTTTTTATATCATTATCATCTCTATACTAGCAGACGCAGTACGGTAGTCCACGGCTGTAGCTACCTCTGTGTCGTCAGTGCTCGTCCATAATTGTATACCTACCTGTGGTGGGGTTTTTTTTTTCTATCTTCTTCATACTAGTAGTTTAGGAGTCTGCTGACAGTGTCCAGCAGGTCCGTCATTATATTATATATACCTGCAGTAGTGATATATATATATATTTTATATCATTATCATCTCTATACTAGCAGACGCAGTACGGTAGTCCACGGCTGTAGCTACCTCTGTGTCGTCAGTCACTCGTCATCCATAAGTATACTAGTATCCATCCATCTCCATTGTTTACCTGAGGTGCCTTTTAGTTGTGCCTATTAAAAATGGAGAACAAAAATGTTGAGGTTCCAAAAATAGGGAAAGATCAAGATCCACTTCCACCTCGTGCTGAAGCTGCTGCCACTAGTCATGGCCGAGACGATGAAATTCCACCAACGTCGTCTGCCAAGGCCGATGCCCAATGTCATAGTACAGAGCATGTAAAATCCAAAACACAAAATATCAGTAAAAAAAGGACTCAAAAATCTAAAATAAAATCGTCGGAGGAGAAGCGTAAACTTGCCAATATGCCATTTACCATACGGAGTGGCAAGGAACGGCTGAGGCCCTGGCCTATGTTCATGGCTAGTGGTTCAGCTTCACATGAGGATGGAAGCACTCAGCCTCTCGCTAGAAAAATGAAAAGACTTAAGCTGGCAAAAGCACAGCAAAGAACTGTGCGTTCTTCGAAATCACAAATCCACAAGGAGAGTCCAATTGTGTCGGTTGCGATGCCTGACCTTCCCAACACTGGACGTGAAGAGCATGCGCCTTCCACCATTTGCACGCCCCCTGCAAGTGCTGGAAGGAGCACCCGCAGTCCAGTTCCTGATAGTCAGATTGAAGATGTCAGTGTTGAAGTACACCAGGATGAGGAGGATATGGGTGTTGCTGGCGCTGGGGAGGAAATTGACAAGGAGGATTCTGATGGTGAGGTGGTTTGTTTAAGTCAGGCACCCGGGGAGACACCTGTTGTCCGTGGGAGGAATATGGCCATTGACATGCCTGGTGAAAATACCAAAAAAATCAGCTCTTCGGTGTGGAAGTATTTCAACAGAAATGCGGACAACAGGTGTCAAGCCGTGTGTTGCCTTTGTCAAGCTGTAATAAGTAGGGGTAAGGACGTTAACCACCTCGGAACATCCTCCCTTATACGTCACCTGCAGCGCATTCATCATAAGTCAGTGACAAGTTCAAAAACTTTGGGCGACAGCGGAAGCAGTCCACTGACCAGTAAATCCCTTCCTCTTGTAACCAAGCTCACGCAAACCACACCACCAACTCCCTCAGTGTCAATTTCCTCCTTCCCCAGGAATGCCAATAGTCCTGCAGGCCATGTCACTGGCAATTCTGACGAGTCCTCTCCTGCCTGGGATTCCTCCGATGCATCCTTGCGTGTAACGCCTACTGCTGCTGGCGCTGCTGTTGTTGCTGCTGGGAGTCGATAGTCATCCCAGAGGGGAAGTCGTAAGATGACTTTTACTACTTCCACCAAGCAATTGACTGTCCAACAGTCCTTTGCGAGGAAGATGAAATATCACAGCAGTCATCCTGCTGCAAAGCGGATAACTGAGGCCTTGGCATCCTGGGCGGTGAGAAACGTGGTTCCGGTATCCATCATTACTGCAGAGCCAACTATAGACTTGTTTGAGGTACTGTGTCCCCGGTACCAAATACCATCTAGGTTCCATTTCTCTAGGCAGGCGATACCGAAAATGTACACAGACCTCAGAAAAAGACTCACCAGTGTCCTAAAAAATGCAGTTGTACCCAATGTCCACTTAACCACGGACATGTGGACAAGTGGAGCAGGGCAGACTCAGGACTATATGACTGTGACAGCCCACTGGGTAGATGTATTGACTCCCGCGGCAAGAACAGCAGCGGCGGCACCAGTAGCAGCATCTCGCAAACGCCAACTCTTTCCTAGGCAGGCTACGCTTTGTATCACCGCTTTCCAGAATACGCACACAGCTGAAAACCTCTTACGGCAACTGAGGAAGATCATCGCAGAATGGCTTACCCCAATTGGACTCTCCTGTGGATTTGTGGCATCGGACAACGCCAGCAATATTGTGTGTGCATTAAATCTGGGCAAATTCCAGCACGTCCCATGTTTTGCACATACCTTGAATTTGGTGGTGCAGAATTATTTAAAAAACGACAGGGGCGTGCAAGAGATGCTGTCGGTGGCCAGAAGAATTGCGGGACACTTTCGGCGTACAGGCACCACGTACAGAAGACTGGAGCAACACCAAAAACGCCTGAACCTGCCCTGCCATCATCTGAAGCAAGAAGTGGTAACGAGGTGGAATTCAACCCTCTATATGCCTCAGAGGTTGGAGGAGCAGCAAAAAGCCATTCAAGCCTATACAACTGACCACGATATAGGAGGTGGAATGCACCTGTCTCAAGCGCAGTGGAGAATGATTTCAACGTTGTGCAAGGTTCTGCAACCTTTTGAACTTGCCACACGTGAAGTCAGTTCAGACACTGCCAGCCTGAGTCAGGTCATTCCCCTCATCAGGCTTTTGCAGAAGAAGCTGGAGACATTGAAGGAGGAGCTAACACTGAGCGATTCCGCTAGGCATGTGGGACTTGTGGATGGAGCCCTTAATTCGCTTAACAAGGATTCACGGGTGGTCAATCAGTTGAAATCAGAGCACTACATTTTGGCCACCGTGCTCGATCCTAGATTTAAAACCTACCTTGGATCTCTCTTTCCGGCAGACACAAGTCTGCAGGGGTTCAAAGAACTGCTGGTGAGAAAATTGTCAAGTCAAGCGGAACGCGACCTGTCAACATCTCCTCCTTCACATTCTCCCGCAACTGGGGGTGCGTGAAAAAGGCTCAGAATTCCGAGCCCACCCGCTGCAGGGCAGTCTGGAGCGACTGCTGATGCTGACATCTGGTCCGGACTGAAGGACCTGCCAACGATTACGGACATGTCGTCTACTGGCACTGCATATGATTCTCTCTCCATTGAAAGAATGGTGGAGGATTATATGAGTGACCGCATCCAAGTAGGCACGTCAGACAGTCCGTACGTATACTGGCAGGAAAAAGAGGCAATTTGGAGGCCCTTGCACAAACTGGCTTTATTCTACCTAAGTTGCCCTCCCACAAGTGTGTACTCCGAAAGAGTGTTTAGTGCCGCCGCTCACCTTGTCAGCAATCGGCGTACGAGGTTACTTCCAGAAAATGTGGAGAAGATGATGTTCATTAAAATGAATTATAATCAATTCCTCCATGGAGACATTCACCAGCAGCAATTGCCTCCACAAAGTACACAGGGAGCTGTGATGGTGGATTCCAGTGGGGACGAATTGATAATCTGTGAGGAGGGGGATGTACACGGTGATGAATCGGAGGATGATGATGAGGTGGACATCTTGCCTCTGTAGAGCCAGTTTGTGCAAGGAGAGATTAATTGCTTCTTTTTTGGTGGGGGTCCAAACCAACCCGTCATTTCAGTCACAGTCGTGTGGCAGACCCTGTCACTGAAATGATGGGTTGGTTAAAGTGTGCATGTCCTGTTTATACAACATAAGGGTGGGTGGGAGGGCCCAAGGACAATTCCATCTTGCACCTCTTTTTTCTTTCATTTTTCTTTGCGTCATGTGCTTTTTGGGGAGTGTTTTTTGGAAGGGCCATCCTGCGTGACACTGTAGTGCCACTCCTAGATGGGCCAGGTGTTTGTGTCGGCCACTTGGGTCGCTGAGCTTAGTCATCCAGCGACCTCGGTGCAAATTTTAGGACTAAAAATAATATTGTGAGGTGTTCAGAATAGACTGAAAATGAGTGGAAATTATGGTTATTGAGGTTAATAATACTTTGGGATCAAAATGACCCCCAAATTCTATGATTTAAGCTGTTTTTTAGGGTTTTTTTAAAAAAACACCCGAATCCAAAACACACCCGAATCCGACAAAAAAAATTCGGTGAGGTTTTGCCAAAACGCGTTCGAACCCAAAACACGGCCACGGAACCGAACCCAAAACCAAAACACAAAACCCGAAAAATTTCCGGTGCACATCTCTAGTGCGGGTACACCATCACTGGTGCTCGCTCATGCTCGCTGACCGGAGGTCACTGGCCATTGGTGTATTGGTGATTGTTAAAATAATACTTCTACGATTGTACGGCCTGTTATTCACGATTGCCTCCTATCTCTCTTTTTCTTCTCTTGTTTTGTCTCTCCCCACCCCCCACTCTCCCACCCCCCATCCATCAGGATGTGATTATGTCGCTGTTTCTTGCGAAGGTGGTAAAGAATGCATCTGTTTTGCCTTTTCCTCTGACATATGGCTGACCTGACGGTGGGATCCTGGAATGTTGGGGGTTTTAATTCCCCAGCAAAGAGACGGAAAGTACTCCTTTATCTTAATAAACAACGGGTAGACCTGGCATTCCTCCAGGAAACACACCTGACTCCAGAGGAGACGGCAAAATTAAATGCTTTGAACTGGCGGGTATTGGGTTTTACCTCTTTCAATTCTAAAGCCAGAGGGGTTGTTATATTAATCAAACGTTCTATTCCGGCGGAAGTCCTGTCCACTGTTACTGACCCTGATGGTCGTTATGTGATACTATCTGCTAAGATTCATGGTAGAATTTATTCAATGTGTAATGTATATGCACCTAACGTCTATTCTAAGAAATTTTTCAGTCCTTACTGGCCAAACTGACTCCCTTCCTCACAGACCCCTTGATTCTCTGCGGGGATTTCAACCTTATCTCCTCCTCCTACCTAGATAGATCACACTCACCTACAAGACCTCCCTCCTTGCCCAAATTTGGGGTACCCCTACTGGCTGAAAGACTGCAGGTAGTGGATATTTGGAGAGCCTTACACCCCACAGAAAAAGAATACACCTGCCTCTCTGCGGCCCATCATACACTGTCTAGGATAGACTATATTTTATTATCCCATTCTCTTCTACCACATATATCCGACTCTCAAATTGAGGCAATATCTCTGTCGGACCATGCTCTAGTCACTGCGACCCTTCACTTTCCAGCCGCTCCCTCATCTCCTAAATTGTGGAGATTCCCTTCATATTTCGCCAACTCCCTGAAATTTCAACAAAGACTGGAATCTTCTTGGGAATCTTATAAGACTAACAATTCACCCCATTTGGATGAGGATCCTATATTATTCTGGATGACCGCAAAGTCGGTCCTCCGAGGTGATATAATATCCTACGTCTCCGCCACTAACAAGAAATATGCCTCTAAGTACCTGGAGTTTCAGAGGCCCCTGTCGACAGCCTATCAGCAATACAAATCCTCTCCTACTCCACACAACCGTCTTCTATATATGGAGGCCAAAACACATTTCGATGAATTCATGTCTTCCATGGGTAATAGGTTCTCCTTTTCGGTGAATCACAGGTTTTATAAGTTTGGCAATAGAACTGGAAAATTGTTAACGACTCTTCTCACTGGTTCCCGCCCTCCCATGGTTACTCATCCCTTACGCACCTCCACTGGCATATTAACTACAAACAACCAGGAAATCTCGGAGATAATGAAATCTTTTTATGAAGATTTATACTCCTCAACCCCACGCCCCTCCCCTTCCACGGAACTCACCCCTCCGCCATGGCCCAATGAGTTTTGGGACAATCTTCCTATCCCTCAACTTCAACCCTCCATGGTACAATCATTACTCGATCCTATTTCATTGGAAGAAGTCCAGAGTGTCATTGGCCAGTTTGGCAGGGACAAAGCACCGGGCCCTGATGGCTTTAGTGCCGATTTTTATAAAATTCTTCTACCCCGAATAGGGGACACCCTGGTGTCTGTCCTAAATGCGATTTTGTCTTCTGACACTCTTCCTAGACATTTTAATACTGCTGTCCTTAAAGTCCTTCCCAAACCGGGTAGAGATCTGTCCCAACCAGGATCGTACCGCCCGATCTCGTTGTTAAACCTTGATAATAAGTTACTCACTAAAATATTGGCAAACCGAATTAAATTATTACTCCCCTAAATTATACACAAGGATCAAACTGGATTCATCTGGGGTAGACACTCAGAGATCAATGTACGGAGAGTTTTAACTAGAGATGAGCGGGTTCGGTTTCTCTGAATCCGAACCCGCACGAACTTCATGTTTTTTTCACGGGTCCGAGCAGACTCGGATCCTCCCGCCTTGCTCGGTTAACCCGAGCGCGCCCGAACGTCATCATGACGCTGTCGGATTCTCGCGAGACTCGGAGTCTATATAAGGAGCCGCGCGTCGCCGCCATTTTCACACGTGCATTGAGATTGATAGGGAGAGGACGTGGCTGGCGTCCTCTCCATTTAGATTAGGGTTGAGAGAGAGAGAGAGAGATTGACCTGAGGCTGTGATACTGTAGAAGAGAGTGCAGAGTTTAGTGACTGACGACCACAGTGACCACCAGACAGTGCAGTTGTTTGTTTTATTTAATATATCCGTTCTCTGCCTGAAAAAACGATACACACAGTGACTCAGTCACATACCATATCTGTGTGCACTGCTCAGCCCAGTGTGCTGCATCAATGTATATATATATCTGACTGTGCTCAGCTCACACAGCTTATAATTGTGGGGGAGACTGGGGAGCACTGCAGTGCCAGTTATAGGTTATAGCAGGAGCCAGGAGTACATAATATTATATTATAATTAAACAGTGCACACTTTTGCTGCAGGAGTGCCACTGCCAGTGTGACTAGTGACCAGTGACCTGACCACCAGTATATATAATATTAGTAGTATACTATCTCTTTATCAACCAGTCTATATTAGCAGCAGACACAGTACAGTGCGGTAGTTCACGGCTGTGGCTACCTCTGTGTCGGCACTCGGCAGCCCGTCCATAATTGTATATACCACCTAACCGTGGTTTTTTTTTCTTTCTTTATAGTCATACTAGTTACGAGTATACTATCTCTTTATCAACCAGTCTATATTAGCAGCAGACACAGTACAGTGCGGTAGTTCACGGCTGTGGCTACCTCTGTGTCGGCACTCGGCAGCCCGTCCATAATTGTATATACCACCTAACCGTGGTTTTTTTTTTTTTCTTTATACATACATACTAGTTACGAGTATACTATCTCTTTATCAACCAGTCTATATTAGCAGCAGACACAGTACAGTGCGGTAGTTCACGGCTGTGGCTACCTCTGTGTCGGCACTCGGCAGCCCGTCCATAATTGTATATACCACCTAACCGTGGTTTTTTTTTCTTTCTTTATACATACATACTAGTTACGAGTATACTATCTCTTTATCAACCAGTCTATATTAGCAGCAGACACAGTACAGTGCGGTAGTTCACGGCTGTGGCTACCTCTGTGTCGGCACTCGGCAGCCCGTCCATAATTGTATATACCACCTAACCGTGTTTTTTTTTTCTTTCTTTATACATACATACTAGTTACGAGTATACTATCTCTTTATCAACCAGTCTATATATTAGCAGCAGACACAGTACAGTGCGGTAGTTCACGGCTGTGGCTACCTCTGTGTCGGCACTCGGCAGCCCGTCCATAATTGTATATACCACCTAACCGTGGTTTTTTTTTCTTTCTTTATACATACATACTAGTTACGAGTATACTATCTCTTTATCAACCAGTCTATATATTAGCAGCAGACACAGTACAGTGCGGTAGTTCACGGCTGTGGCTACCTCTGTGTCGGCACTCGGCAGCCCGTCCATAATTGTATATACCACCTAACCGTGGTTTTTTTTTCTTTCTTTATACATACATACTAGTTACGAGTATACTATCTCTTTATCAACCAGTCTATATTAGCAGCAGACACAGTACAGTGCGGTAGTTCACGGCTGTGGCTACCTCTGTGTCGGCACTCGGCAGCCCGTCCATAATTGTATATACCACCTAACCGTGGTTTTTTTTTCTTTCTTTATACATACATACTAGTTACGAGTATACTATCTCTTTATCAACCAGTCTATATTAGCAGCAGACACAGTACAGTGCGGTAGTTCACGGCTGTGGCTACCTCTGTGTCGGCACTCGGCAGCCCGTCCATAATTGTATATACCACCTAACCGTGGTTTTTTTTTTCTTTCTTTATACATACATACTAGTTACGAGTATACTATCTCTTTATCAACCAGTCTATATATTAGCAGCAGACACAGTACAGTGCGGTAGTTCACGGCTGTGGCTACCTCTGTGTCGGCACTCGGCAGCCGTCCATAATTGTATATACCACCTAACCGTGGTTTTTTTTTCTTTCTTTATACATACATACTAGTTACGAGTATACTATCTCTTTATCAACCAGTCTATATATTAGCAGCAGACACAGTACAGTGCGGTAGTTCACGGCTGTGGCTACCTCTGTGTCGGCACTCGGCAGCCCGTCCATAATTGTATATACCACCTAACCGTGGTTTTTTTTTCTTTCTTTATACATACATACTAGTTACGAGTATACTATCTCTTTATCAACCAGTCTATATTAGCAGCAGACACAGTACAGTGCGGTAGTTCACGGCTGTGGCTACCTCTGTGTCGGCACTCGGCAGCCCGTCCATAATTGTATATACCACCTAACCGTGTTTTTTCTTTCTTTCTTTATACATACATACTAGTTACGAGTATACTATCTCTTTATCAACCAGTCTATATATTAGCAGCAGACACAGTACAGTGCGGTAGTTCACGGCTGTGGCTACCTCTGTGTCGGCACTCGGCAGCCCGTCCATAATTGTATATACCACCTAACCGTGGTTTTTTTTTCTTTCTTTATACATACATACTAGGTACGAGTATACTATCTCTTTATCAACCAGTCTATATATTAGCAGCAGACACAGTACAGTGCGGTAGTTCACGGCTGTGGCTACCTCTGTGTCGGCACTCGGCAGCCCGTCCATAATTGTATATACCACCTAACCGTGGTTTTTTTTTCTTTCTTTATACATACATACTAGTTACGAGTATACTATCTCTTTATCAACCAGTCTATATTAGCAGCAGACACAGTACAGTGCGGTAGTTCACGGCTGTGGCTACCTCTGTGTCGGCACTCGGCAGTCCGTCCATAATTGTATACTAGTATCCAATCCATCCATCTCCATTGTTTACCTAAGGTGCCTTTTAGTTGTGCCTATTAAAATATGGAGAACAAAAATGTTGAGGTTCCAAAATTAGGGAAAGATCAAGATCCACTTCCACCTCGTGCTGAAGCTGCTGCCACTAGTCATGGCCGAGACGATGAAATGCCAGCAACGTCGTCTGCCAAGGCCGATGCCCAATGTCATAGTACAGAGCATGTCAAATCCAAAACACCAAATATCAGTAAAAAAAGGACTCCAAAACCTAAAATAAAATTGTCGGAGGAGAAGCGTAAACTTGCCAATATGCCATTTACCACACGGAGTGGCAAGGAACGGCTGAGGCCCTGGCCTATGTTCATGGCTAGTGGTTCAGCTTCACATGAGGATGGAAGCACTCAGCCTCTCGCTAGAAAAATGAAAAGACTAAAGCTGGCAAAAGCAGTAGCACCGCAAAGAACTGTGCGTTCTTCGAAATCCCAAATCCACAAGGAGAGTCCGACTCCAATTGTGTCGGTTGCGATGCCTGACCTTCCCAACACTGGACGTGAAGAGCATGCGCCTTCCACCATTTGCACGCCCCCTGCAAGTGATGGAAGGAGCACCCGCATTCCAGTTCCTGATAGTCAGATTGAAGATGTCAGTGTTGAAGTACACCAGGATGAGGAGGATATGGGTGTTGCTGGCGCTGGGGAGGAAATTGACCAGGAGGATTCTGATGGTGAGGTGGTTTGTTTAAGTCAGGCACCCGGGGAGACACCTGTTGTCCGTGGTAGGAATATGGCCGTTGACATGCCTGGTGAAAATACCAAAAAAATCAGCTCTTCGGTGTGGAAGTATTTCACCAGAAATGCGGACAACAGGTGTCAAGCCGTGTGTTCCCTTTGTCAAGCTGTAATAAGTAGGGGTAAGGACGTTAACCACCTCGGAACATCCTCCCTTATACGTCACCTGCAGCGCATTCATAATAAGTCAGTGACAAGTTCAAAAACTTGGGCCGACAGCGGAAGCAGTCCACTGACCAGTAAATCCCTTCCTCTTGTAACCAAGCTCACGCAAACCACCCCACCAACTCCCTCAGTGTCAATTTCCTCCTTCCCCAGGAATGCCAATAGTCCTGCAGGCCATGTCACTGGCAATTCTGACGAGTCCTCTCCTGCCTGGGATTCCTCCGATGCATCCTTGCGTGTAACGCCTACTGCTGCTGGCGCTGCTGTTGTTGCTGCTGGGAGTCGATGGTCATCCCAGAGGGGAAGTCGTAAGACCACTTTTACTACTTCCACCAAGCAATTGACTGTCCAACAGTCCTTTGCGAGGAAGATGAAATATCACAGCAGTCATCCTACTGCAAAGCGGATAACTGAGGCCTTGACATCCTGGGTGGTGAGAAACGTGGTTCCGGTATCCATCATTACTGCAGAGCCAACTAGAGACTTGTTGGAGGTACTGTGTCCCCGGTACCAAATACCATCTAGGTTCCATTTCTCTAGGCAGGCGATACCGAAAATGTACACAGACCTCAGAAAAAGAGTCACCAGTGTCCTAAAAAATGCAGCTGCACCCAATGTCCACTTAACCACGGACATGTGGACAAGTGGAGCAGGGCAGGGTCAGGACTATATGACTGTGACAGCCCACTGGGTAGATGTATGGACTCCCGCCGCAAGAACAGCAGCGGCGGCACCAGTAGCAGCATCTCGCAAACGCCAACTCTTTCCTAGGCAGGCTACGCTTTGTATCACCGGTTTCCAGAATACGCACACAGCTGAAAACCTCTTACGGCAACTGAGGAAGATCATCGCGGAATGGCTTACCCCAATTGGACTCTCCTGTGGATTTGTGGCATCGGACAACGCCAGCAATATTGTGTGTGCATTAAATCTGGGCCAATTCCAGCACGTCCCATGTTTTGCACATACCTTGAATTTGGTGGTGCAGAATTTTTTAAAAAACGACAGGGGCGTGCAAGAGATGTTGTCGGTGGCCAGAAGAATTGCGGGACACTTTCGGCGTACAGGCACCACGTACAGAAAACTGGAGCACCACCAAAAACTACTGAACCTGCCCTGCCATCATCTGAAGCAAGAAGTGGTAACGAGGTGGAATTCAACCCTGTATATGCTTCAGAGGTTGGAGGAGCAGCAAAAGGCCATTCAAGCCTATACAATTGAGCACGATATAGGAGGTGGGATGCACCTGTCTCAAGCGCAGTGGAGAATGATTTCAACGTTGTGCAAGGTTCTGATGCCCTTTGAACTTGCCACACGTGAAGTCAGTTCAGACACTGCCAGCCTGAGTCAGGTCATTCCCCTCATCAGGCTTTTGCAGAAGAAGCTGGAGACATTGAAGGAGGAGCTAACACGGAGCGATTCCGCTAGGCATGTGGGACTTGTGGATGGAGCCCTTAATTCGCTTAACAAGGATTCACGGGTGGTCAATCTGTTGAAATCAGAGCACTACATTTTGGCCACCGTGCTCGATCCTAGATTTAAAGCCTACCTTGGATCTCTCTTTCCGGCAGACACAAGTTTGCTGGGGTTCAAACACCTGCTGGTGAGTAAATTGTCAAGTCAAGCGGAACGCGACCTGTCAACAACATCTCCTCCTTCACATTCTCCCGCAACTGGGGGTGCGAGGAAAAGGCTCAGAATTCCGAGCCCACCCGCTGGCGGTGATGCAGGGCAGTCTGGAGCGACTGCTGATGCTGACATCTGGTCCGGACTGAAGGACCTGACAACGATTACGGACATGTCGTCTACTGTCACTGCATATGATTCTCTCACCATTGAAAGAATGGTGGAGGATTATATGAGTGACCGCATCCAAGTAGGCACGTCACACAGTCCGTACTTATACTGGCAGGAAAAAGAGGCAATTTGGAGGCCCTTGCACAAACTGGCTTTATTCTACCTAAGTTGCCCTCCCACAAGTGTGTACTCCGAAAGAGTGTTTAGTGCCGCCGCTCACCTTGTCAGCAATCGGCGTACGAGGTTACATCCAGAAAATGTGGAGAAGATGATGTTCATTAAAATGAATTATAATCAATTCCTCCGTGGAGACATTGACCAGCAGCAATTGCCTCCACAAAGTACACAGGGAGCTGAGATGGTGGATTCCAGTGGGGACGAATTGATAATCTGTGAGGAGGGGGATGTACACGGTGATATATCGGAGGATGATGATGAGGTGGACATCTTGCCTCTGTAGAGCCAGTTTGTGCAAGGAGAGATTAATTGCTTCTTTTTTGGTGGGGGTCCAAACCAACCCGTCATATCAGTCACAGTCGTGTGGCAGACCCTGTCACTGAAATGATGGGTTGGTTAAAGTGTGCATGTCCTGTTTATACAACATAAGGGTGGGTGGGAGGGCCCAAGGACAATTCCATCTTGCACCTCTTTTTTCTTTTCTTTTTCTTTGCGTCATGTGCTGTTTGGGGAGGGTTTTTTGGAAGGGACATCCTGCGTGACACTGCAGTGCCACTCCTAGATGGGCCCGGTGTTTGTGTCGGCCACTAGGGTCGCTTATCTTACTCACACAGTCAGCTACCTCATTGCGCCTCTTTTTTTCTTTGCGTCATGTGCTGTTTGGGGAGGGTTTTTTGGAAGGGACATCCTGCGTGACACTGCAGTGCCACTCCTAGATGGGCCCGGTGTTTGTGTCGGCCACTAGGGTCGCTTATCTTACTCACACAGTCAGCTACCTCATTGCGCCTCTTTTTTTCTTTGCGTCATGTGCTGTTTGGGGAGGGTTTTTTGGAAGGGACATCCTGCGTGACACTGCAGTGCCACTCCTAGATGGGCCCGGTGTTTGTGTCGGCCACTAGGGTCGCTTATCTTACTCACACAGCTACCTCATTGCGCCTCTTTTTTTCTTTGCGTCATGTGCTGTTTGGGGAGGGTTTTTTGGAAGGGACATCCTGCGTGACACTGCAGTGCCACTCCTAGATGGGCCCGGTGTTTGTGTCGGCCACTAGGGTCGCTAATCTTACTCACACAGCTACCTCATTGCGCCTCTTTTTTTCTTTGCGTCATGTGCTGTTTGGGGAGGGTTTTTTGGAAGGGCCATCCTGCGTGACACTGCAGTGCCACTCCTAGATGGGCCCGGTGTTTGTGTCGGCCACTAGGGTCGCTTATCTTACTCACACAGCGACCTCGGTGCAAATTTTAGGACTAAAAATAATATTGTGAGGTGTGAGGTATTCAGAATAGACTGAAAATGAGTGGAAATTATGGTTTTTGAGGTTAATAATACTTTGGGATCAAAATGACCGCCAAATTCTATGATTTAAGCTGTTTTTTAGGTTTTTTGGAAAAAAACACCCGAATCCAAAACACACCCGAATCCGACAAAAAAAATTCGGTGAGGTTTTGCCAAAACGCGGTCGAACCCAAAACACGGCCGCGGAACCGAACCCAAAACCAAAACACAAAACCCGAAAAATTTCCGGCGCTCATCTCTAGTTTTAACTGCCATTTATGCTACTTCCTCTTCTTCTTCTCCTTCTTTCTCTCCCCTTTCCCCTCCCCCAGTTATTCTCTCCCTTGACGCTGAGAAGGCGTTTGACCTCGTAGATTGGGACCATCTTTTCTCTACTCTTCTACACTTTGGTTTTCCTGCCGACTTTGTGAATCTTCTAAAACTTCTTTACACTGCTCCACAAACTCAGATTTCCTGTAATGGGGTACTGTCCTCATCATTTGAGATTCAACGCGGTACTAGACAGGGCTGCCCCTTATCGCCCCTACTATTTGCAATAGCACTGGAGCCCTTAGCGATAGCCTTACGCCAATCGAGAGTTTTTACGGGAATTAAAATTGGAGACATTGACCTCCGTCTTGCTCTTTTTGCCGATAACATGCTATTAATCATTTCTGATCCGTCGACCTCCATTCCGGAGATCCTTGGATTAATACAAGCATTCGGAATTAGGGCAGGATATAAAATTAATGTGGCCAAGTCGGAGCTTCTACCCCTGGGTCCTTCTGCCCATAACATTTCCAAACTCCTCCCTTCTCTTTCTTTTAAAATTGCCCACACAAAGCTTACCTACCTGGGGATTCAAATCCCAGCGAATCTCTCCAGACTATATGAGGAAAACTACACTCCTGCCTTAACGCGTGTCACCTCGTTGCTAGATAGCTGGAAATTACTGCCTCTGTCTCTGTTGGGGAGGATAGCCGTTTTACAAAGCATAGTCTTCCCGAAATTATTTTATCTTATGCAGATGCTCCCGATTCGCCTCACGACTCAAGACATCCAATACTTACGGAAGATTATGTCAAAATTCCTGTGGAAGGGGAAAAATTGCTTTGGATAAATTGCTTTGGATAAATTGATGGCCCCTAAGGCCGCCGGTGGCTTTGGAGTTCCTGATTATATGTCCTACTCCATGGCGACTTTGTTCCGATGTGCTGCTGACTGGCTGTTTGACAGGGAACTCTTCACAGACTCTGCTCTGGATGAGGCCTTATTTACTCCCTACTCCCCGGGAGCATTGCTTCTGTCTAAACCCTCCCTGATACCGACTCATATCCTTAACAACCCTCTTTTTCATGATATTTATTACAACTGGCGCACTCTACACAAGAAATTTAAATGTAACCCTGAGGTGTCCGTATGTATTCCACTATGGGGTAACCCCGCCTTTCCCCCATCTCTCATTAACTCCAATTATCGGCTCTGGAAAGAGAAGGGTTTGTCTAACTCTTCCAAAGTGTTTAACCCGGGAGGCTCTATGTATCCATTCTCATCACTCCGAGAGAAATATGACCTGCCTCACTCTCATTTTTTCATGTATCTCCAAACCCGACATTATTTAGACTCAATCACCCGTATGCGCACTGCGCAGCATACCCCATGACGCGTCCCCTTCCTCTCACCCATTGTTAGTCACGCTTAATATTCACAAGGCCGGCCCAACACGTATTAGACAGATTTATACCATCCTGACTTATAGCACAACAGAGTGTAGATGGGATAAACTATTTACCCAATGGTGTAAGGATATACCTAGCCTGACTAGTCACCATCAACTTAGTGATCATTACGTTTCTACCCTGAAAGCCCTGGCTGCACCTTACTTACAAGAGGTTCACCTCCGTACTTTACAGAGAGCCTATATCTCCCCAACCCAACATGCTCGATTTAACCCCTCGGAAACGGGGGAATGCCCCAAATGTCATGTTCGAATAACTTCCTTCTACCATATGTTTTGGGAGTGTGGTCTGATCCGTAGTTTCTGGCACAAATTACTAGCCTACATTAATCAACTGTTGAATATACGTGTATCAGCAACACCCCTTTCTCTAACGTCCTAGTGGATGCTGGGAACTCCGAAAGGACCATGGGGAATAGCGGCTCCGCAGGAGACTGGGCACAACTAAAAGAAAGCTTTTAGACTACCTGGTGTGCACTGGCTCCTCCCACCATGACCCTCCTCCAAGCCTCAGTTAGATTTCTGTGCCCGGCCGAGCTGGATGCACACTAGGGGCTCTCCTGAGCTCCTAGAAAGAAAGTTTATTTTAGGTTTTTTATTTTACAGTGAGTCCTGCTGGCAACAGGCTCACTGCATCGAGGGACTAAGGGGAGAAGAAGCGAACCTACCTGCTTGCAGCTAGCTTGGGCTTCTTAGGCTACTGGACACCATTAGCTCCAGAGGGATCGACCGCATGGAACTGGCCTTGGTGTTCGTTCCCGGAGCCGCGCCGCCATCCCCCTTACAGAGCCAGAAGCAAGAAGAGGTCCGGAAAATCGGCGGCAGAAGACATCAGTCTTCACCAAGGTAGCGCACAGCACTGCAGCTGTGCGCCATTGCTCCTCATACACACTTCACACTCCGGTCACTGAGGGTGCAGGGCGCTGGGGGGGGCGCCCTGAGCAGCAATAAAAACACCTTGGCTGGCAAATATATCACAATATATAGCCCCAGAGGCTATATATGTGATAAATACCCCTGCCAGAATCCATAAAAAAGCGGGAGAAAAGTTCGCGAAAAAGGGGCGGAGCTATCTCCCTCAGCACACTGGCGCCATTTTCTCTTCACAGTGCAGCTGGAAGACAGCTCCCCAGGATCTCCCCTGTAGTTTGCAAGGCTCAAAGGGTTAAAAAGAGAGGGGGGGCACTAAATGTAGGCGCAATATTGTATATAGAAGCAGCTATTGGGAAAAATTCACTCAATATAGTGTTAATCCCTAAATTATATAGCGCTCTGGTGTGTGCTGGCATACTCTCTCTCTGTCTCCCCAAAGGGCTGTGTGGGGTCCTGTCCTCAGTCAGAGCATTCCCTGTGTGTGTGCGGTGTGTCGGTACGGCTGTGTCGACACGTTTGATGAGGAGGCTTATGTGATGGCAGAGCAGATGCCGATAAATGTGATGTCGCCCCCTGTGGGGCCGACACCAGAGTGGATGGATAGGTGGAAGGTATAAACCGACAGTGTCAACTCCTTACATAAAAGGCTGGATGACGTAACAGCTATGGGACAGCCGGCTTCTCAGCCCGCGCCTGCCCAGGCGTCTCAAAGGCCATCAGGGGCTCAAAAACGCCCGCTCCCTCAGATGGCAGACACAGATGTCGACACGGAGTCTGACTCCAGTGTCGACGAGGTTGAGACATATACACAATCCACTAGGAACATCCGTTACATGATCCCGGCAATAAAAAATGTGTTACACATTTCTGACATTAACCCAAGTACCACTAAAAAAGGGTTTTATGTTTGGGGAGAAAAAGCAGACAGTGTTTTGTTCCCCCATCAAATGAGTGAATGAAGTGTGAAAAAGCGTGGGTTCCCCCGATAAGAAACTGGTAATTTCTAAAAAGTTACTGATGGCGTACCCTTTCCCGCCAGAGGATAAGTTACGCTGGGAGATATCCCCTAGGGTGGATAAGGCGCTCACACGTTTGTCAAAAAAGGTGGCACTGCCGTCTTAGGATACGGCCACTTTGAAGGTACCTGCTGATAAAAAGCAGGAGGCTATCCTGAAGTCTGTATTTACACACTCAGGTACTAGACTGAGACCTGCAGATAGTGCTGCTGCAGCGTGGTCTGTAACCCTGTCAAACAGGGATACTATTTTGCGAACATAAGACGTCGTCTTATATATGAGGGATGCACAGAGGGATATTTTGCCGGCTGGCATCCAGAATTAATGCAATGTCCATTCTGTCAGGAGGGTATTAGAGACCCGACACTGGACAGGTGATGCTGACTTTAAAAGGCACATAGAGCCTTATAAGGGTGAGGAATTGTTTGGGGATGGTCTCTGGGACCTCGTATCCACAGCAACTGCTGGGAAGAAATTTTTTTTACCTCAGGTTTCCTCACAGCCTAAGAAAGCACTGTATTATCAGGTACAGTCCTTTCGGCTTCAGAAAAGCAAGCGGGTAAAAGGCGCTTCCTTTCTGCACAGAGACGAGGGAAGAGGGAAAAAGCTGCACCAGTCAGCCAGTTCCCAGAATTAAAATTCTTCCCCCGCTTCCTCTGAGTCCACCGCATGACGCGGGGGCTCCACAGGCGTAGCCAGGTACGGTGGGGGGCCGCCTCAAAAATTTCAGCGATCAGTGGGCTCGCTCACAGGTGGATCCCTGGATCCTTCAAGTAGTATCTCAGGGGTACAAGCTGGAATTCGAGGCGTCTCCCCCCCCCCCGCCGTTTCCTCAAATCTGCCTTGCCGACAACTCCCTCAGGCAGGGAGGCTGTGCTAGAGGCAATTCACAAGCTGTATTCCCAGCAGGTGATAGTCAAGGTGCCCCTACTTCAACAAGGACGGGGTTACTATTCCACACTGTTTGTGGTACCGAAACCGGACGGTTCGGTGAGACCCATTTTAAATTTGAAATCCTTGAACACATACATAACAAAATTCAAGTTCAAGATGGAATCGCTCAGGGCGGTTATTGCAAGCCTGGAGGAGGGGGATTACATGGTATCCCTGGACATCAAGGAGGCTTACCTACATGTCCCCATTTACCATCCTCACCAGGTGTACCTCAGATTTGTGGTACAGGATTGCCATTACCAATTCCAAACACTGCAGTTTGGACTGTCCACGGCACCGAGGGTCTTTACCAAGGTAATGGCAGAAATGATGATACTCCTCCGAAAAAGGGAGTTTTAATCATCCCGTACTTGGACGATCTCCTTATAAAAGCGAGGTCCAAGGAGCAGTTGTTGGTCGGAGTAGCACTATCTCGGGAAGTGCTACAACAGCACGGATGGATTCTATACATTCCAAAGTCACAGCTGGTTCCTACCACACGCCTACTGTTCCTGGGGATGGTTCTGGACACAGAACAGAAAAAAGTGTTTCTCCCGCAGGAGAAAGCCAAGGAGCTGTCATCTCTAGTCAGAGACCTCCTGAAACCAAAACAGGTATCGGTGCATCACTGCACACGAGTCCTGGGAAAAATGGTAGCTTCTTACGAAGCAAAATTCCATTCGGCAGGTTCCATGCAAGAACCTTTCAGTGGGACCTCTTGGACAAGTGGTCGGGATCGCATCTTCAGATGCATCGGCTGATAACCCTGTCTCCAAGGACCAGGGTATCTCTACTGTGGTGGCTGCAGAGTGCTCATCTTCAAGAGGGCCGCAGATTCGGCATACAGGACTGGGTCCTGGTAACCACGGATGCCAGCCTTTGAGGCTGGGGGGCAGTCACACAGGGAAGAAATTTCCAAGGACTTTGGTCAAGTCAGGAGTCGTCCCTACACATAAATATTCTGGAACTGAGGGCCATTTACAATGCCCTAAGTCTGGCAAGGCCTCTGCTTCAAAACCAGCCGGTACTGATCCAATCAGACAACATCACGGCAGTCGCCCATGTAAACCGACAGGGCGGCACAAGAAGCAGGATGGCGATGGCAGAAGCCACAAGGATTCTCCGATGGGCGGAAAATCACGTCTTAGCACTGTCAGCAGTGTTCATTCCGGAAGTGGACAACTGGGAAGCAGACTTCCTCAGCAGACACGACCTACACCCGGGAGAGTGGGGACTTCATCCAGAAGTCTGCCAACTGTTGGTAAACCGTTGGGAAAGGCCACAGGTGGACATGATGGCGTCCCGCCTAAACAAAAAACTAGATATTGCGCCAGGTCAAGGGACCCTCAGGCAATAGCTGTGGACGCTCTAGTGACACCGTGGGTGTACCAGTCGGTTTATGTATTCCCTCCTCTTCCTCTCATACCAATGGTACTGAGAATAATAAGAAAACGAGGAGTAAGAACGATACTCGTGGTTCCGGATGGGCCAAGAAGAGCTTGGTACCCAGAACTTCAAGAAATGATATCAGAGGACCCATGGCCTCTACCGCTCAGACAGGATCTGCTACAGCAGGGGCCCTGTCTGTTCCAAGACTTACCGCGGCTGCGTTTGACGGCATGGCGGTTGAATTCCGGATCCTAAAGGAAAAGGGCATTCCGGAGGAAGTCATTCCTACGCTGATAAAAGCCAGGAAAGAAGTAACCGCAAACCATTATCACCGTATTTGGCGAAAATATGTTGCGTGGTGTGAGGCCAGGAAGGCCCCAACAGAGGAATTTCAGCTGGGTCGTTTTCTGCACTTCCTACAGTCAGGAGTGACTATGGGCCTAAACTTGGGTTCCATTAAGGTCCAGATTTCGGCTCTGTCGATTTTCTTCCAGAAAGAACTGGCTTCACTGCCTGGAGTTCAGACATTTGTGAAGGGAGTGCTGCATATTCAGCCCCCTTTTGTGCCTCCTGTGGCACCTTGGGATCTCAACGTGGTGTTGAGTTTCCTAAAATCACATTGGTTTGAGCCACTTAAAACTGTGGATTTGAAATATCTCACGTGGAAAGTGGTCATGTTATTGGCCTTGGCTTCGGCCAGCCGTGTGTCAGAATGGGCGGCTTTGTCATGTAAAAGCCCTTATCTGATTTTCCATATGGATAGGGCAGAATTGAGGACTCGTCCCCAGTTTCTCCCTAAGGTGGTATCAGCTTTTCACTTGAACCAACCTATTGTAGTGCCTGCGGCTACTAGGGACTTGGAAGATTCCAAGTTACTGGACGTAGTCAGGGCCTTAAAAAATTATTTTTCCAGGACGGCTGGAGTCAGGAAAACTGACTCGCTTTTTATCCTGTAGGCACCCAACAAAATAGGTGCTCCTGCTTCTAAGCAGACTATTGCTCGCTGAATTTGTAGCACAATTCAGCTGGAGCATTCTGCGGCTGGATTGCCGCATCCTAAATCAGTAAAAGCCCATTCCACGAGGAAAGTGGGCTCATCTTGGGCGGCTGCCCGAGGGGTCTCGGCTTTACAACTTTGCCGAGCTGCAACTTGGTCAGGGGCAAACACGTTTGCTAAATTCTACAAATTCGATACCCTGGCAGAGGAGGACCTTGAGTTCTCTCATTCGGTGCTGCAGAGTCATCCGCACTCTCCCGCCCGTTTGGGAGCTTTGGTATAATCCCCATGGTCCTTTCGGAGTTCCCAGCATCCACTAGGACGTTAGAGAAAATAAGATTTTACTCACCGGTAAATCTATTTCTCGTAGTCCGTAGTGGATGCTGGGCGCCCATCCCAAGTGCGGATTGTCTGCAATACTTGTATATAGTTATTGTTAACTAAAGGGTTATTGTTATGAGCCATCTGTTGAGAGGCTCAGTTATGTTTCATACTGTTAACTGGATATGGTATCACGAGTTATATGGTGTGATTGGTGTGGCTGGTATGAGTCTTACCCGGGATTCAAAATCCTTCCTTATTGTGTCAGCTCTTCCGGGCACAGTATCCTAACTGAGGCTTGGAGGAGGGTCATGGTGGGAGGAGCCAGTGCACACCAGGTAGTCTAAAAGCTTTCTTTTAGTTGTGCCCAGTCTCCCGCGGAGCCGCTATTCCCCATGGTCCTTTCGGAGTTCCCAGCATCCACTACGGACTACGAGAAATAGATTTACCGGTGAGTAAAATCTTATTTTCTTGTTTATGGGCAAATTTTTCGGAATGGGATGTAGGGCCTGGGAAACAGCGAATTATCCCGTTTCTCACTATTTTAGTAACTGTGTCAAAGAAAATTATTCTATCCCACTGGCTATCGTCTTCTTCCCCTACATTGGTAGAAGTTCATAGTAAATTATTGCAGATCTTATATTACGACAGGAAATCGGCTCAAGTAAATATAGAGTTAGGTGTCAAAACTTTTTACTAAAAGTGGGGCCTTTACATTGATTCGTGGGATCAGACCACACAGGCCCAAATATTTAAGGTGTTTGAGCACACTGAATGGTTCCTTCACAGGAAGATATTGGAAGAGTCCATGTTATGAAACCATTATCCCTACCTTAGGATAAGCCCTAGGGTTGAAGTCTAGTGCTCTCCGTCCTGATATTGATGTATCAATTGCTACCATTCATTGTCTTTATGGATAAAAAGTGTCCTGACCCTTCTTCCCTATTTACCCTTATGTGTTTCCCTACCCCCTCCCCGCTCTCTCTCTACTACTCTTCTATCTCCCCTTTTCTTATTGACGTGTGTTTGATATAATGTTTCTAATGCTCTACTTCAGGGAATGACTTCCTGAGGTTTGATTCTTGGAGTACTAGATATACAAAAAAAAATTCGTACCATTGATAGTTATATGACTCCAGTGCATTGTGTTCTTACTGGTGAATCACATCTACTTCACGACTCCGACGATATTATAGATTTGATTCCTGACATTGATTGATGTACACACCAATGTTGTTTTTGTGCTTTATTCATCAAATAATCGCTATTCGTTTCTGTCTTACATTGTATCCCATGAAAATCATAATAAACAGATTTAAAAAAAAAAAAGGACAATACAAGGATTTATCAAACTATTTGTTTATCAAAAAGACGCTACATAGGACACGAGGACACCCCCTGAAGTTGAAGAAAGAAAAATGTCATACACAATGGAGAAAAGGGTTCTTCACAGTAAGAGCAGTAAGGATTTGGAATTCTCTGCCAGAGAAGGTAGTAATGGTGGATTCAATCAATAAGTTTAAAAATGGATTAAATAAATTCCTAGCTGAAAGAAATATCCAAGGATACAGCACTTAATTAATATAAAATGTATAATACAGGTTGAACTCGATGGACATTTGTCTTTTTTCAACCTCAACAATTATGTAACTATAGTGCACAAACCATATTACGGTCAGGACATAGCGCTTATCTGCCATCCTCAGGTTCATCCTCATTGCTTCTGATTAGCTGCCAGCAGGACTGTAATGGCTTCAGCAGAAGAAGAGGAAGAATCCGGTCACATGGTCGACAATGACCATAGCGACATTCATAATGTCAGCACTAGAATGTTGATATGTTTCAGTCCACACAAACAGTATTCTCACAGAATGTCGAGATGTTCACAATGCCGACATTTGATACAGTATGTGATCATGTGAAATATTAACATCCTCAGAATACAGATGGTTATGGTTAGGTGCAACTGGGAGGGTTAGTATTAGGCTGTGGGGGGAGGTAATGGTTAGGCTAAGAGGAGTGGGTAGAGTTTAGCGGTAGGCACTAGGAGGAAGGTTAGGGTTAGGTGCTTCTGGGAGAGTTAGGCTGTGGGGAGAGGTTAGGTGCCGCTGGGAATGTTAGGCTGGGGCAAGGATTTGACTGTGTGTGTGTGGGGGGGGAGGGGTTAGGGTTAGGCTGCAAAGTGGTGGGGAGAGTTTAGTGTTAGGCACTAGGGGTGAGGTTAGATGTTTCTGAGAGGGATAGACTGTGGGGGAAAATTAGGTGCCGCTGGGAGGGTTAGAGTCAGGCTGGGGTGGGAGGGGAGTGCCACTGGGAGGGCTAGGGTTAGGTTGTAGGGGGCGGTTAGGTACCGCTGGGAGGGTTAAGCTTTGGGAGGAGGTTAGAGTTAGGCTGCGAGGGGGTAGGGAGAGTTTAGTATTGGGTACTAGGGGAAAGGTTAGGTGATCTGCTGGGAGGGTTAGGCTGTGGGGGGAGGTTAGGGTTAGGTGCCGCTGGGAGGGTTAGGCTGTTGGGGGAGGGGAGGGTTAGATGCCTCTTGGAGGGCTAGGAATAGGCTGTGGTAGGAGGGTAAGGTTATGGGCCACTGGGAGGGTTAGACTGTTGGGAGAGGTTAGGAGCTGCTGGGAGGGTTAGACTGTTGGGAGAGGTTAGGAGCTGCTGGGAGGGTTAGACTGTTGGGAGAGGTTAGGAGCTGCTGGGAGGGTTAGACTGTAGGGAGAGGTTACGAGCTGCTGGGAGGGTTAGGGTTAGGCTGTGGGAGAAGGGGAGGGTTAGGTGCCGATAGGGGGTTAGGCTGTGGGGCGAGATTAGAATTAGGCATCTCTGGGAGGGTTAAGGGGGGTACTCACGGAGCGATCGCTGCTTAAACTCTAAGCAGTCTGACTAGATTGCTTAGATTTTAAGCAGTGATCACTCCGTGTGTACCCCCCACAGCGATAGCGATGCGCAGCCCCGCGCATCGCTATCGCTGCTGCTAGATTGGCCTGCACGCAGGCCAATCTAGCAGGTCGCTCACTTCACCCGCTGAGTGAAATGAGCGGCCCCCTCATCTCCCCCCGCACGCTCAGCACACATCGCGCTGTGCTGAGCGGCGGGAGAGATGTGTGCTGAGTGGTTCGCTCAGCACACATCTCTCCCAAATCAGGCCGTGAGTACTGCCCTTTAGATTGTGAGGAGATGTTAGGAGCTGCTGGGAGGGTTAGGATTAGGCAGTGGGGGGAGATGATAGTTAGGCTGCAGGTGTTGGGTGGAGATTAGTGTTAAGCTCTAGGGGGAAGGTTAGGGGTTAGGGAAAGGGGCTAAATACATACCAGACAGCTGCACTAGAAGTGTTGCACAGAACAACACCGTGACCCAGATGCCGTGCTTGAGCCACAGTTGCTGCCGGGACCAGTTAAGCAGTGGTGCAAGTGGGCGGGTACGGGTGGGTACGGCGTACCCTTAAGAATTTAGCCATGGGTACGCCGTACCCACACCGACGGGCCGTCGCTCCCTGTCCCTCCCTCCCTCTGCTGCTCCCCGCCGCTCACCACCGCACCACCGCTGATGTGAGGGGAGGAGAGCGCAGCCTGCGCCTCTCCTGCCCCTCTGTGACTTCGTTTAATTCAGAGCCGCCCGTGAGCCAAGCTTTGATTGGCTCACGGATCGGCGCTGAATTGAACTGAACCACCAGCACCCGCTGCCCGCCGGACACTAAGGGGAAGGAGAGGTGCAGGCTGCGCTCTCCTCCCCTCACACACACACAAGACAGAAGCGGCAGCAGCAGTTGTGAGCAGCAGGGGGGGAGCTTCATGTATACCTGGCACTGGGGGCATGTATACTTGGCCCTGGGGGCATATCTGGCACTGGGGGATATCTGGCACTGGGGACATATCTGGCAAAGGGGGGACATGTGTATCTTGCAATGGGGGCATATCTGACACTGAGGGCATATCTGGCACTGGGGGGGGGGCATGTATACCTGGCAATGGGGGCATATCTGGCACTGGGGGGGCATGTGTACCTGGCACTGGGGGCATATCTGACACTGAGGGCATATCTGGCACTGGGGGGACATGTGTATCTGGCACTGGGGGCATATCTGGCACTGGGAGGACATGTGTATCTGGCACTGGGGGGACATGTGTATCTGGCACTGGGGGCATATCTGGCACTGGGGGGGCATGTGTATCTGGCACTGGGGGCATTTCTGTATCTGGCACTGGGAGCATATCTGGCACTGTGGGTGCATTTCTGTATCTGGCACTGGGGGGCAATGTATATCTGACACAGTGGGGGTATTTGTGTATCTGGCACTGTGAAGCAATGTGTATCTGGCACTCTGGGGGCATTTGTGTATCTGGCACAGTGAGGCAATGTATATCTGGCACTGTGGGGCAATATATATCTGGCACTATTGGGGTCATATGTGTCTGCCCCTCCCCCATATGTGTATCACGCCCCCATTCTCATTGGCCACGCCCCATGTGGCATTTGACCACACCCATTTTTTTGACGCGCGCGCATTCGGCGCGCGCACACAGTACCCGTCACACATTTTTTCTACTTGCACCACTGCAGTTAAGTGAATGATAGACTGCCAAGGAACGTTAAGTCGACATTCTGTCATGTTGACATGTTATCTTCTTACACCTCCCCCCTAATTATTCCTTCTTATTTAGTGACCAGATTATATCATTTAGCTTTCAGTGTGCCTATCTGCAACTGGATTTTAGATTTTCTGAAAGACTGGCCACAGTCTGTCAAACTGGAGAATTTTAGTTCTACTGAAATCATGTAAAGTACGTAGGTACCTCAGGGGTGTATTTTAAGTAATATTCTCTCATTACCTACGACTGTGTGACAGTTTTTGGCTCAAATAAGAAAATTTGCAAATGATATTAAAATTGTCAGTTTAATAAGTAATGAGGATGAAATTGCATAGTGTATAGTAAGTAGACAGTATTACGCACCATGTGTGTGAGGAGATTCATTTAAATATCCAAAAGAACTCAGAGATTGTACTTTTTTTTAAATATCAGGGATTTGCCTCCTCAGCTTCTATGTGTGAACGGCAGAGAAGTGGAGAGGGTGAGCAGTTTCACGTTCCTTGATGTCCACATCTCTGCTGATCAGAGGCGCTATAAGAGAGGAGGGGGGCTGTGTACAGGCTCCTGTTGGGCCCCCTCCTCTCCGGCAGTACAGTTGACTCTGACATTGTATCAAAATCTACTGCAGATGCGCAGGTCATCGAGAACATGGCATCTGCGCCACATTCCAGGTGACATCTCTCTTGTGCATGCGGGAATCACCGGAAAATTGCAGCGGCAGGCACTTTCCCAGTGATTTCTGCAGCTGGCGCTGGACATAGAATTAGAGGGTTTGAAGCAGTTTTTCATGAAAAAACCGCAACAAAAGCCCTTTAAAACACCCTTTTTCACATTATTTTAGCAAAAAAATGTTAATAAATCTGCCCATATGTAAGACAAAAACTGCTTGAACCCGGATAAGTAAGGTATCTCTTTTAGTGAGACTAAACGTTCCATCCCTTGAGATCCCACTTAACCAGGTTCTATATATATATAAGTATATAAAATATATATATATATACATATATATAGTCCATGGAAACAGCCCGGCACTCCGTTGTCCCCGATGGGGTATCGCTCTGGTGCCCTCCTAGGGGTATGGTAGCCCCAGTTTGCAGTGTCCTGAGGAAAAGGGTCCGTCCCCCGAAACGTTGACCAATAAATGCACTTTCTATTTTGATTTACCTGGATGTGAAAGTCTCTGGGTGCCGCCGTTCCCCTCCATCCTACATATATATATATACACACACACACACACACACACATCCCGTACATCTTTCCTCAATACGCCACATAGTGAGAGATGCCAGGCGTGAGTGAGCTGACAGGCCCAAGGCAACTCTGTTAGCAATAGTTAGCAATAGTCGTCTTTTTTTTGCCAAAAATACATCTTATTCGCATCATTATGCAAATAGGACACACAAGCAGACTCTGCTGATTAAAATGAAATGCAGCATGCCTATATATGCTTTGCAGCTGTAACTGCATACAAAAACTCACATAACAATGTTTTCTAGGAAAACACGTAGCCTATTGTATGCAGATACAGTAGCAGATGCACACAGACTATAGGCATGCCGCACATCATTTTAAGCAGCATAAAAGCTATGTACTCCCCTTCTGTTTTAAAATGCAGAGACTGATGTTTTTTGTCTCAGGGTCATACTGGAAATTCCATGTTTCATCACAGGTTATAACTGTATCTTGAAAACGCAAATCCCCTTGAACATTCCAAAATTTCTGTACAAATCCACTGTCAATTTTCTTACTGCTCGGCAGTGAGAAGCCTTAGAACCATATTAGCACAAACTATTGTCAAGATAAGATCTTGATGCCAAACCTGTCCAACAGTTTAATTGTAATTTTTTACCCTTTCTGCTATCAGTCGTCAGTCAATTCAAACAATTTTCTCTCCCCCTCCCCTCCCCCCCCCCCCACATTTTCATATGCAAGGCCTTCCAGGATGTCCATCATCTTCGACATCCTTACGGCTGTCACTAAATCTTTTGTGCCATTCAAACACACATGCATGTGACATAGAATCTGCCCAGTAAGCCTTGGTTAGAATATGGAAAGCTTTGGTGATGGTTTTGTTCAATTTAAATGAATTTTAAGTGACACGTTACTCTACTTTTCAACTAAGCATGTCTGTAAGAAGCATGAATACAGAAGCTACACCCATAATGGGGGTTATCAAGCTAAAAGGTGCAGAGAATTATACAGTAGAATTTTGCTATGGAAATGCAATTGAAGGGTGAAAGATTGTTGAAGGCTATGGTAGATCCTGGTACAGATCCAAACACAGATAATGCAGAGAGAACCATGGGCACTATTGGTTTAGGTGTGGAGCAACATGTGTATTCTATAATACATGGGAAAGAGTCATGCAATGTTTACATAATTTCAGGCGGTGTACCAAGGAGTTGGGTCTAAAATACCGGCTGGTGGCATCCTGCTGTTTAGAATCCCTTACCCTAGCCCTCCCTTACTGCAGCCTAACCCTCTCCCTCCTCGCAGAAAACCATTCCTGGAGGGGCCTATCCCTAACCCCCCACCTCGCAGCCTAACCCTAACCCCTCCACGGTGGTGCCTAAACCTAATGTCTCCTTCCTGCAGCCTAACCCTAACCCCCCTCCCCCCCAGCCCACCAGCATCCTAAACCACCACCACCCATACCACCCCCCCCCCTTCCCGGGGCTTATTTCTGAAGACCCAGCAGTCACTCGATCGGGATTTCCGGTGCCGGTTTTGTGATCCTATTCGGGATGCCGGCAACGGCATTATTATCAGTTTCGGGATTCTGGTGTCAGTCTTTTCGCATGTATTGTACAACACAAAGTTCTGCAGCAGTTTCAGTGGCTGCCTATGTGGCACCCCATTGGGGATACCACGAACTCTAGTGAGACTTTAGTGCCCCTTCCCCTGCTGAATGCAGCCCTGGCTGTAAACTAGTAAACATACAGCAGAAAAAGGGTGATATATGCTGTGCGTGCTATTCCTGCCACTAGTGTTGCCAGATAGGTAACTGTTCACATCAACTATATAAAAGCGAAAATCCGTCTTTCTGTCTTTCTATACAAATCCACAGTTTACAAGCGAAGGTCGTAAAATTTTACATACAAGCATATTAAAACACGGCGGAGGCAACTAAAACACTTAGAAATCCCTAGCACCCCTGAAGGGGGGGTAGTGAGCAGCACAAAGTATATCAGGAGACAGCATAACTCCGGAATTGCTAGGGCAATGTACTCAAAACTTGGTACACATATGACTTTCACTCTGGAAACAAACACTGTGGGGGGAAGACACCCCTAGCACCCCTAGGGGTTGGACAGTAGCACGGAGTATGTCGGCAGACAGCATAACTGTGGAAGGGCTGGAGCAATTAACACCAAACTTGGTACACATCTGACTTACACTCTGGGAACAAACCCTGTGGGGGTTAGACACCCCTAGCACCCCTAGTGGTGGGACAGCAGCACAGAGTATTTCAGGAGACAGCATAGCTCCCGAATGCCTGGACCAATTTACAACAAACTTGGTACACATATGACTTACAAGCTGGAACAAACACTGTGCAGGTAAGTCACTCCTAGCACCCCTAGGGGGGAGGCAGCAGCACAGAGTTTTTCAGCAGACAGCATAACTCTGGAATGCCTGGAGCAATTTACACCAAACTTGCAGCACATATTACTTACACTCTGGGAACAAACACTGTGGGGGTAACACATCACTAGCACCCCTAGGGGTGGGCCAGCAGCACACACTATATCAGGACATGCATGATATGTCAGTGATGACAGGGTTGCATGTGACAGGGACAGTTACATGATGTGAGGAGGGGAATGCAGGTAGCACAAACCCACACACTGACAGTTATATAGTGGAAGTAGCACAGTCCCAAAGCAGCACAGAGTATATCAGGAGATACATAATGTGCTACGCTTTATAAGAAACTGTAAAAATATCTATAATTTCACAGGGGCACTGACATGATGTGAGGAGGGGAATGGAGGCAGCAGGAAGCCACAGACTGAGAGTTGTATAGTGGGAAGAGCAGGGTCCCTTGGGAGACCAAAAAGGAGTCCGGCCACTACACAAAGTGCATCAGGGAAGCAAGATATGCTATATACTGGATCTTCAACCAACGTAAATTAATGAACAACTATCATTCTAATTTACCATCCTCATCCCGTAGCGAAGCACGGGTATTCAGCTATCTACAATGTTATTTATACCGTGTGTTTAATATTTCCATTTATTTTTGTAAACAGACATTCTTAAAATCCCAGGCAACGCCGGGTACTCCAGCTAGTAATATATAATTTAGGAATATTGAGAGTAAACAAATATTGTCTGAATAAAAATATTGTTAAGGATGAAAGGTGATTTTAACCATAGTGGATATATCTTACAGTAAGGAATAGATATGAAATAGGTTTGAATATTACTTAAATATTTAAATGATTTAGGAAATAATGCTTTGCATATGTGTGCATATAGATGTGTATTTGTGTGCGATATTGTGTAGGGAAGGGAACAGGTTTATACTGCTCTAGCCATAAATGAGGCTAGAAAGGTCACAGTATAACAAAGAATGCATTTACAATGAAATGGACACTGGAATCCACAGCTGTACATTTAGATCAGAATCAAGATTTGCAATACCTTTGGCAATTATAAAACTAGCTGGTCAATGGTCCAGTTATAGGTCAGATCATGGTCATAAAACAGTAGATTACATTAGCTACTACGAAAAGAGATCACATTTATTGATAAAACATGGTCTAAACCACTACAGGCAAAACTTTTCAATACAACAGAACTTTGGATGAAAAGACATTCTGAATTTTACAATACTCTCAAATGCTTGAGGCAGGGTGGGCACCACACGTTTTATGACACCATGCCTTCTTGAGCAGGGACAAGCCAACTCAGTTCAATGTTTGTTTTATGACACCTTGGAATGTAAATGGCAAACCTATAATTAGCTATTACATTGAAAACATTATGAGAATATACCAGCTAAATGTTAAGTTATAGGTATATATACATGAGTTCAGTGAGGGAGAAGGAAGGAGAAGGAGGAAGTTGGAGTTGAAATCAGGAGATGAAGTAGCTCAGAAGGACAGAGGAAGATGCAAAGAGAAGAAGCTAATTGGAGGAGGGAGACATGGTCAGATAGAGGAAAGGATTTCTAGGATGGTAACTTTATGCTTGCAAGTGTACAATTTATGTTAATAACTGTTTAAGTTTGTAAAACTGTGTTTTGTCATGTTTGTTCTATAATAAAGGAAGCATAAATATAAATATTATTAGTATATATATATATATCACTACTGTGTATATCATATTCTGTGTGATTTATTTTACCTGTAAATAAACAATCAGATTATAGGAGCAGTGAATTCCATGTTTGAACTCACTTTGAAATTATAATTTAATAATTCATATCTGTGAGAACTACATATATGTATCAGCTACATAGTTTGTAACACTGACATATTTGCAGATATACAGTATATATGATAAACATATGTTATAAAATATACATTATATTATTATTGAAGAGTCCACTTTTCAATCATTGGCACCCCAGACATAAAATATAATATAAGATTCCTCAACACTAGGAAACTGAGAAGCATATGGATTCCAGGGAGAGAGTCAGCTTGTGCTGTAGCAATTAACTGTTAGTGGGGACAGTTGGGAGTTGGCTGGCAGCCATCTTATGGAGCTGTACTGACAGGAGGCACTGTGAAAGAAGCAGGGCCGGCAACAAGGGGGTACAGAAGGGACAACTGTACCAGGCCCCAAGGATCAGAGGGGCCCCAAGTAGGGTGGCCAATCCCGGGATCGGGATCGGCGGGATCCCGGGATTTGGGGCCAAAATCGCCGGGATTTCAATCCCGGGATTGGAGCTTCCAATCCTGGGATTTCGGGACTGTGCTGCGCATGCGCTGTTTCATATCTCTTCCAGGCAGCGCTGAGTACTCGGCTCAGACACTGCCTGGCTGTGCCGCTGTGCTTGGCGCTGCGTGATGTCAGAGGTCACATGGCGCATCGCAGGCACATGCTATCTTGCCCCTTTCAGCAGCTCCCGCCAGTGGCCAGTCATCTTAAGCAGAGGTGGAGACTGCCTCTGCTTCTCACAGCGCGACAACAGGCTCATCAGTAATGGACGGATGGCCAGCCCCGGACTCGAGGGGTAGTCGGGAGTGGAGTCTAGAGGAGAATGGAGCCCTGCAGCTGCCGACAACTGCCTGCAGCAGTGTCAGAACAGCGCCACACTGTCCAGCAGTCCCATGCCCAATTAGGAAGTGCATGCTGCTCTTTTGGAGAGGGGAGACTTAGAAGATTGCTACTGTATTCAGACTGGGTGGGTCAGTAAAGTTATTTTATTCCTGGGGGTGGGTAGGGGTAAAGGGGTGGTAGGGTTGTGTGCAATTGCCATGATTATGATAGTTTCTGTCACCCTGTGTTGTGAAGGGGGGGAGGGCTGGGGACATGGAAGATACTGTATTCCTGTGGGGGACTGGAGCAGGGTCCATGAAAGGTTTTTCTGTTTTTTACTGTGGGCCTGTGCTGGGCCATGAATGTTATTTATTTTATACCTGTGGTGTTGGGGCCCTGGATGAACCCTAACACCTCAGGAATAAAATAACATTCATGGCCCAGCACAGGCCCAAAGGAAAAAGATAAGACTTTTTTTTATTTTTCTGTGGGCCTGTGCTGCTGGGCCATAAATGGTGACTTTTTCCTGTGAATACTGTTGTTTCAAACCATAATTTGTGCTAGTCAGTCATTTCTATTTTAGAAAAAGTAAAAAATACATTTCTCTGACGTCCTAAGTGGATGCTGGGGACTCCGTCAGGACCATGGGGAATAGCGGCTCCGCAGGAGACAGGGCACAAAAATAAAGCTTTAGGATCAGGTGGTGTGCACTGGCTCCTCCCCCTATGACCCTCCTCCAAGCCTCAGTTAGGTTTTTGTGCCCGTCCGAGCAGGGTGCAATCTAGGTGGCTCTCTTAAGGAGCTGCTTAGAAAAAGTTTTTAGGTTTTTTATGTTCAGTGAGTCCTGCTGGCAACAGGCTCACTGCATCGAGGGACTTAGGGGACAGAAGTTCAACTCACCTGCGTGCAGGATGGATTGGCTTCTTAGGTCCTGGACACCATTAGCTCCAGAGGGAGTCGGAACACAGGTCTCACCCTGGGGTTCGTCCCGGAGCCGCGCCGCCGACCCCCCTTGCAGATGCTGAAGATTGAAGGTCCAGAAACCGGCGGCAGAAGGCTTTTCAGTCTTCATGAAGGTAGCGCACAGCACTGCAGCTGTGCGCCATTGTTGTCACACACTTCACACCATAGGTCACGGAGGGTGCAGGGCGCTGCTGGGGGCGCCCTGGGCAGCAATGTATAATACCTTTTATGGCTAAAAAATACATCACATATAGCCCTTGAGGCTATATGGATGTATTAAACCCATGCCAGATATCTCAAACTCCGGGAGAAAAGCCCGCCGGAATAGGGGGCGGGGCTTATTCTCCTCAGCACACAGCGCCATTTTCCTGCTCAGCTCCGCTGTGAGGAAGGCTCCCAGGACTCTCCCCTGCACTGCACTACAGAAACAGGGTAAAACAGAGAGGGGGGGGCACTTTTTTTGGCGATATTTTATATATTTAAGCTGCTATAAGGATACAACACTTATATAAGGTTGTTCCCATATATATTATAGCGCTTGGGTGTGTGCTGGCAAACTCTCCCTCTGTCTCCCCAAAGGGCTAGTGGGGTCCTGTCTTCGATAAGAGCATTCCCTGTGTGTCTGCTGTGTGTCGGTACGTGTGTGTCGACATGTATGAGGACGATGTTGGTGTGGAGGCAGAGCAATTGCCGATAATGGTGATGTCACCCCCCAGGGAGTCGACACCGGAATGGATGGCTTTGTTTATGGAATTACGTGATAATGTCAGCACATTACAAAAAACAGTTGACGACATGAGACGGCCGGAAAACCAGTTGGTACCTGCCCAGGCGTCTCAGACACCGTCAGGGGCTGTAAAACGCCCTTTACCTCAGTCGGTCGACACAGACCCAGACACGGACACTGAATCTAGTGTCGACGGTGAAGAAACAAACGTATTTTCAAGTAGGGCCACACGTTATATGATCACGGCAATGAAGGAGGCTTTGCATATCTCTGATACTGCAAGTACCACAAAAAGGGGTATTATGTGGGGGGTGAAAAACTACCTGTAGTTTTTCCTGAATCAGAGGAATTGAATGATGTATGTGATGAAGCGTGGGTTAACCCAGATAGAAAAGTGCTAATTTCAAAAAAGTTATTGGCATTATACCCTTTCCCGCCAGAGGTTAGGGCGCGCTGGGAAACACCCCCTAGGGTGGATAAGGCGCTCACACGCTTATCAAAACAAGTGGCGTTACCGTCTCCTGATACGGCCGCCCTCAAGGATCCAGCTGATAGGAGGCTGGAAACTACCCTAAAAAGTATATACACACATACTGGTGTTATACTGCGACCAGCCATCGCCTCAGCCTGGATGTGCAGTGCTGGGGTGGTCTGGTCGGATTCCCTGACTGAAAATATTGATACCCTGGATAGGGACAGTATTTTATTGACTATAGAGCAATTAAAGGATGCTTTTCTTTATATGCGAGATGCTCAGAGGGATATTTGCACTCTGGCATCGAGAGTAAATGCGATGTCCATATCTGCCAGAAGAAGTTTATGGACGCGACAGTGGTCAGGTGATGCGGATTCTAAACGACATATGGAAGTATTGCCGTATAAAGGGGAGGAATTATTTGGCGTCGGTCTATCGGATCTGGTGGCCACGGCAACTGCCGGAAAATCCACCTTTTTACCTCAGACCCCCTCCCAACAGAAAAAGACACCGTCTTTTCAGCCGCAGTCCTTTCGGTCCTATAAGAACAAGCGGGCAAAAGGACAGTCATATCTGCCCCGGGGCAGAGGAAGGGGTAAGAGAGGACAGCAAGCAGCCCCTGCCCAGGAACAGAAGCCCTCCCAGGGTTCTGTAAAGCCCTCAGCATGACGCTGGGGCTTTACAAGCGGACTCAGGAGCGGTGGGGGGTCGACTCAAGAATTTCAGCGCACAGTGGGCTTGCTCACAGGTGGACCCCTGGATCCTGCAGGTAGTATCTCAGGGTTACAGGTTGGAATTCGAGAAGTCTCCCCCTCGCCGGTTCCTAAAGTCTGCTTTGCCAACGTCTCCCTCAGACAGGGCGACGGTATTGGAAGCCATTCACAAGCTGTTTTCTCAGCAGGTGATAGTCAAGGTACCCCTCCTACAACAAGGAAAAGGGTATTACTCCACGCTATTTGTGGTACCGAAGCCGGACGGCTCGGTAAGACCTATTCTAAATCTGAAATCTTTGAACCTGTACATACAGAAATTCAAATTCAAGATGGAGTCACTCAGAGCAGTGATAGCGAATCTGGAAGAAGGGGACTTTATGGTGTCCCTGGACATAAAGGATGCTTACCTGCATGTCCCAATTTGCCCTTCACATCAAGGGTACCTCAGGTTCGTGGTGCAAAACTGTCATTATCAGTTTCAGACGCTGCCGTTTGGATTGTCCACGGCACCTCGGGTCTTTACCAAGGTAATGGCCGAAATGATGATTCTTCTTCGAAGAAGAGGCGTATTAATTATCCCTTACTTGGACGATCTCCTGATAAGGGCAAGGTCCAGAGAACAGCTGGAGGACGGAGTAGCACTAACCCAATTAGTGCTGCAACAACACGGGTGGATTCTGAATTTTCCAAAATCTCAGTTGACACCGACAACACGTCTGCTGTTCCTGGGAATGATTCTGGACACGGTTCAGAAAAAGGTGTTTCTTCCGGAGGAGAAAGCCAAGGAGTTATCCAAACTTGTCAGGAACCTCCTAAAACCAGGAAAAGTGTCTGTGCATCAATGCACAAGAGTCCTGGGAAAGATGGTGGCTTCTTACGAAGCGATTCCATTCGGCAGATTCCACGCACGAACTTTTCAGTGGGATCTGTTGGACAAATGGTCCGGATCGCATCTGCAGATGCACCAGCGGATAACCTTATCACCACGGACAAGGGTGTCTCTTCTGTGGTGGTTGCAGAGTGCTCATCTGTTAGAGGGCCGCAGATTCGGCATACAGGACTGGGTCCTGGTGACCACGGATGCCAGTCTGAGAGGCTGGGGAGCGGTCACACAGGGAAGAAACTTCCAGGGAGTATGGTCAAGCCTGGAGATGTCTTTTCACATAAATATACTGGAGCTAAGAGCGATTTACAATGCTCTAAGTCTGGCAAAACCCCTGCTTCAGGGTCAGCCGGTGTTGATCCAGTCGGACAACATCACGGCAGTCGCCCACGTAAACAGACAGGGCGGCACAAGAAGCAGGACAGCAATGGCAGAAGCTGCAAGGATTCTTCGCTGGGCGGAAGATCATGTGATAGCACTGTCAGCAGTGTACATTCCGGGAGTGGACAACTGGGAAGCAGACTTCCTCAGCAGACACGATCTACACCCGGGAGAGTGGGGACTTCATCCAGAAGTCTTCCACATGATTGTGAACCGTTGGGAAAAACCAAAGGTGGATATGATGGCGTCCCGCCTCAACAAAAAACTGGACAGGTATTGCGCCAGGTCAAGAGACCCTCAGGCAATAGCTGTGGACGCTCTGGTAACACCGTGGGTGTTCCAGTCAGTGTATGTGTTCCCTCCTCTGCCTCTCATACCAAAAGTACTGAGAATTATACGGCAAAGGGGAGTAAGAACGATACTCGTGGCTCCGGATTGGCCAAGAAGAACTTGGTACCCGGAACTTCAAGAGATGCTCACGGAGGATCCGTGGCCTCTACCTCTAAGACGGGACCTGCTTCAGCAGGGACCGTGTCTATTCCAAGACTTACCGCGGCTGCGTTTGACGGCATGGCGGTTGAACGCCGAATTCTAAGGGAAAAGGCATTCCGGAAGAGGTCATTCCTACACTGGTAAAAGCCAGGAAGGAGGTGACTGCACAACATTATCACCGCATTTGGAGAAAATATGTTGCGTGGTGTGAGGCCAGGAAGGCCCCCACGGAGGAATTTCAACTGGGTCGATTCCTACATTTCCTGCAAACAGGATTGTCTATGGGCCTCAAATTGGGGTCCATTAAGGTTCAAATTTCGGCCCTGTCGATTTTCTTCCAGAAAGAATTGGCTTCAGTTCCTGAAGTCCAGACTTTTGTAAAAGGAGTACTACATATACAGCCCCCGTTTGTGCCCCCAGTGGCACCGTGGGATCTCAATGTAGTTTTGGATTTTCTCAAATCCCATTGGTTTGAGCCACTCAAATCGGTGGAGTTGAAATATCTTACATGGAAAGTAACCATGCTACTGGCCCTGGCTTCAGCCAGGAGAGTATCAGAATTAGCGGCTTTATCATATAAGAGCCCATATCTGATTTTCCATTCGGACAGGGCAGAACTGCGGACGCATCCTCATTTTCTGCCTAAGGTGGTGTCAGCGTTTCACCTGAACCAGCCTATTGTGGTGCCTGCGGCTACTAACGATTTGGAGGATTCCAAGTTGTTGGACGTGGTCCGGGCATTGAAAATATATATTTCAAGAACGGCTGGAGTCAGAAAGTCTGACTCGCTGTTTATATTGTATGCACCCAACAAGCTGGGTGCTCCTGCTTCTAAGCAGACGATTGCTCGTTGGATTTGTAGCACAATTCAACTTGCACATTCTGTGGCAGGCTTGCCACAACCAAAATCTGTCAAGGCCCATTCCACAAGGAAAGTGGGCTCATCCTGGGCGGCTGCCCGGGGGGTCTCGGCATTACAACTCTGCCGAGCAGCTACGTGGTCGGGGGAGAACACGTTTGTAAAATTCTACAAATTTGATACCCTGGCTAAAGAGGACCTGGAGTTCTCTCATTCGGTGCTGCAGAGTCATCCGCACTCTCCCGCCCGTTTGGGAGCTTTGGTATAATCCCCATGGTCCTGACGGAGTCCCCAGCATCCACTTAGGACGTCAGAGAAAATAAGATTTTACTTACCGATAAATCTATTTCTCGTAGTCCGTAGTGGATGCTGGGCGCCCATCCCAAGTGCGGATTGTCTGCAATACTTGTACATAGTTATTGTTACAAAAAAATCGGGTTGTTATTGTTGTGAGCCGTCTGTTCAGAGGCTCCTACGTTTGTCATACTGTTAACTGGGTTCAGATCACAAGTTGTACGGTGTGATTGGTGTGGCTGGTATGAGTCTTACCCGGGATTCAATATCCTTCCTTATTGTGTACGCTCGTCCGGGCACAGTATCCTAACTGAGGCTTGGAGGAGGGTCATAGGGGGAGGAGCCAGTGCACACCACCTGATCCTAAAGCATTATTTTTGTGCCCTGTCTCCTGCGGAGCCGCTATTCCCCATGGTCCTGACGGAGTCCCCAGCATCCACTACGGACTACGAGAAATAGATTTATCGGTAAGTAAAATCTTATTATTTCTCTGACGTCCTAGTGGATGCTGGGGACTCCGTCAGGACCATGGGGATATAGCGGCTCCGCAGGAGACAGGGCACAATAATAAAAGCTTTAGGATCAGGTGGTGTGCACTGGCTCCTCCCCCTATGACCCTCCTCCAAGCCTCAGTTAGATTTTTGTGCCCGACGAGAAGGGTGCAATCTAGGTGGCTCTCCTGAGCTGCTTAGAATAAAAGTTTAAGTTAGGTTTTTTATTTTCAGTGAGTCCTGCTGGCAACAGGCTCACTGCTACGAGGGACTTAGGGGAGAGAAGAAAACTCACCTGCGTGCAGGATGGATTTGCTTCTTAGGCTACTGGACACCATTAGCTCCAGAGGGAGTCGGAACACAGGTCTCACCCTGGGGTTCGTCCCGGAGCCGTGCCGCCGACCCCCCTTGCAGATGCCGAAGTTGAAGAGGTCCAGAAACAGGCGGCAGAAGACTTTCAGTCTTCATAAGGTAGCGCACAGCACTGCAGCTGTGCGCCATTGTTGTCAGCACACTTCACCAACAGTCACCAACTGTCACTGAGGGTGCAGGGCGCTGGGGGGGGCGCCCTGGGCAGCAATGTATAATACCTTTTTATGGCTAAAATACATCACATATAGCCCTTGAGGCTATATGGATGTATTTAACCCCTGCCAGATCTCACAAACTCCGGGAGAAGAGCCCGCCGAAAAGGGGGCGGGGCCTATTCTCCTCAGCACACGGCGCCATTTTCCTGCTCAGCTCTGCTGTGAGGAAGGCTCCCAGGCTCTCCCCTGCACTGCACTACAGAAACAGGGTTAAAACAGAGAGGGGGGGCACTTATTTGGCGATATGATTACATATATAAAAATGCTATAAGGGAAAACACTTGTATAAGGGGTTGTCCCTGTATAATTATAGCGTTTTTGGTGTGTGCTGGCAAACTCTCCCTCTGTCTCCCCAAAGGGCTAGTGGGGTCCTGTCCTCTGTCAGAGCATTCCCTGTGTGTGTGCTGTGTGTCGGTACGTGTGTGTCGACATGTAGGAGGACGATGTTGGTGAGGAGGCGGAGCAAATTGCCTGTATTGGTGATGTCACTCTCTAGGGAGTCGACACTGGAATGGATGGCTTATTTAGGAATTACGTGATAATGTCAACACGCTGTAAGGTCGGTTGACGACATGAGACGGCCGGCAAACAAATTAGTACCTGTCCAGGCGTCTCAGACACCGTCAGGGGCTTGTAAAAACGCCCATTTACCTCAGTCGGTCGACACAGACACAGACACGGACACTGACTCCAGTGTCGACGGTGAAGAAACAAACGTATTTTCCTTTAGGGCCACACGTTTCATGTTAAGGGCAATGAAGGAGGTGTTACATATTTCTGATACTACAAGTACCACAAATAAGGGTATTATGTAGGGTGTGAATAAACTACTTATAGTTTTTCCTGAATCAGATAAATTAAATGAAGTGTGTGATGATACGTGGGTTTCCTCCGATAGAAAATTATTGGCGGTATACCCTTTCCCGCCAGAAGTTAGGGCGAGTTGGGAAACACACCTTAGGGTGAATAAGGCGCTCACACGCTTATAAAAACAAGTGGCGTTACCGTCTCCAGATACGGCAGCCCTCAAGGAGCCAGCTGATAGGAAGCTGAAAAAATATCCTAAAAGTATATACACACCAGCAATCTGTGTTATACTACGACCAGCAATCGCCTCAGCCTGGATGTGCAGCGCTGAGGGGGCTTGGTCGCAGGGCCGGCTCCAGGCATGTTCCACTGGAGCGGCCGCGCGGGGCGCCAGCCCATAGGGGGCGCTGTGTGGCCACCACAATTGTGACAGGTGCTGATGACAGGCGGCCAGAGGCAGCGCCAGAGCCACAATAAGAACGTGTGCGCTGCGCTGCCTGAAATATCCCTCCCCTGCCCTGTCAAAGTTGGCTTCACTGGGACTAATCACGCAGCTGTCGCCCGCTGCCACAAATGAGGCCAGCCAGCGGCAGCCTCACTGGAACTGTGTGCTTCCTGGTCCTTCCCCCGGTCTCAGCCAGCAATGACATGCTGTGAGGAGGCCTCTCCTTCCCCTCTGAGACAGTGAGACCCCGCTGCCTTCCATTGGTCCTTCCTGACCGAGTCCCATTGCCTGGCCCTACCCTGTGCTGCAGCTGCACAGTCAGAGCTGGTGAGTGGTGTTAGGGTATATAAAAGCAATCTGGGGGTGGGGTAGTGGCTTATTAATGTTATGGAGGTGTATAAATGTTATCAGTGTGGGAAGGGGGTGGGCATATAAATGTTATCTAGGTGGTGTATTAATATGTATTATTGTGGGAGGGTGGGGGTGTATAAATGTGTAGCTATGTGGTGTATTATAGTGTATTAATGCAGGGCCGGCTCCAGGCATGTTCGTATAGAGCGGCCACGCGGGGTGCCACCCTTAATGGGCACCGCACACTGGCGCCGCCATATTCGTGCTTGGAGCCAGCCTGCAGCGTCCCGGCCCCGTCCTAAACTCTTGTGTGCGCTCTATGCGGCGCGCTGTGCGGCACCGGCATCTGACGTCAGACGCCGGCAGCGCGCACACAAGAGTTTTGAAGAGTCCGCCCACGCCCTCAACAGCACTCCCCCTCCCGGCTCCCAGCACCGCAGGTATTGGGCATTTATGGATCGGGCACTGGGGGCATTTATGTATTGGGGCGGGCAGGGCACTGTGGGGTCATATCTGGACCTGTGGGGTCATATCTGCACTGTGGGGATATTTATGTATCTGGCACTGTAGGGGCATTTATGTATCTGGAACGGTGGGGACATATCTGGCACTGTGTGGCCATTAATGTATCTGGCACTGCTGGGGGGCATGTCATGTGTATATGGCACTGCTGGGGGGTATGTCACGTGTTGCTGGCACTGCTGGGGGGCATGTCACGTATAGCTGGCACTGCTGGGGGGCATGTCATGTGTAGCTGGCACTGCTGGGGAGCATATCATGTAGTGTTCCCGGCCCGCTAGGCGTCTGTGGCTAGGCAATGTGTCTCAGTGCTCTGCCTGGCTCAATGTGTCTCAGTGCTCTACCTGGCGCAATGTGTCTCTATGCTCAACCTGGCGCAAAGTGTCTCAGTGCTCTACCTGGCGCAAAGTGTCTCAGTGCTCTGCCTGGCGCAAAGTGTCTCAGTGCTCTGCCTGGCGCAAAGTGTCTCAGTGCTCTGCCTGGCACAAAGTGTCTAACGTGCTCTGCCTGGCGCAAAGTGTCTAACGTGCTCTGCCTGGCGCAAAGTGTCTAACGTGCTCTGCCTGGCGCAAAGTGTCTAACGTGCTCTGCCTGGCGCAAAGTGTCTAACGTGCTCTGCCTGGCGCAATGTGTCTAACGTGCTCTGCCTGGCGCAATGTGTCTAACGTGCTCTGCCTGGCGCAATGTGTCTAACGTGCTCTGCCTGGCGCAAAGTGTCTAGGAGGTTCTACCTGGTGCAATGTGTATTAGCTGCACTACTGTGTGGTGTAATGCAAATTGCCACAATTATGTGGCCACGCACCTTCCCCAGGAAGCAATGCCCCTAAATTTTTGCAGCGCGCCCTTCGGCGCGCACTGTCCATTCTTTAGCATGTAGGTAGGGGAGCACCAAGCATTACAGTATGTACATCATTTTGCCCTCCTAACTTCAAAATGTGCCCTCCCTGTGATCAGCACCCTGCCCTAAAAAATAAACACTATCATGTGTAGCTGGCACTGCTGGGGGGCATATTGTGTGTAGCTGGCACTGCTGGGGGGCATGTCATGTGTAGCTGGCACTGCTGCGGAGCATGTCATGTATAGCTGGCACTGCTGCGGGGCATGTCATGTGTAGCTGGCTCTGCTGGGGGGCATATCATGTGTAGCTGGCTCTGCTGGGGGGGCATATCATGTGTAGCTGGCTCTGCTGGGGGGCATATCATGTGTAGCTGGCACTGCTGGGGGGCATGTCATGTGTAGCTGGCACTGCTGCGGAGCATGTCATGTATAGCTGGCACTGCTGCGGGGCATGTCATGTATAGCTGGCACTGCTGCGGGGCATGTCATGTGTACCTGGCACTGCTGGGGGTATATCATGTCTATCTGGCACTGCACATTATGTGTATCTGACACTATACTGGAGACATTGTGTATAAGGAACACTACTGTGGCTGTTATGTGTAAGGCTGCTAATTGTGTGCGTAGAGGGGGTGTGAAAATATATTTATTTATAGTTTGATAATATGACATTACGAGACCACGCCCACTTTTCAGGAGGCCACGCCCACTTTTCCAGGAGCGCGCACATAGGGTTTATTTATTTTTTGGGGTGGGGGGGCGCTTTTGAATTTTCTCGCTCAGGGTGCTAGTAGGCCTGGAGCCGGCCCTGCTTGGTCGGATTTCCTGACTGAAAATATTGATACCCTTGACAGGGACAAGATTTTATTGACTATAGAGCATTTTAAGGATGCATTTCTATATATGCGAGATGCGCAGAGGGATATTTGCATTCTGGCATCAAGAGTAAATGTGATGTCCATATCTGCCAGACGACAGTGGTCAGGTGATGCAGATTCCAGACGGCACATGGAAGTATTGCCGTATAAAGGGGCGGTCCATCGGACCTGGTGGCCATGGCAACAGCTGAAAAATCCACCTTTTGTTACCCCAAGTCACATCTCAGCAGAAAAGGACACAGTCTTTTCAGTCTCAGTCCTTTCGTCCCCATAAGGGCAGGCGGGCAAAAGGGCCAGTCATATCTGCCCAGGGGTAGAGGAAAGGGAAGAAGACTGCAGGAGGCAGCCCATTCCCAGGAACAGAAGCCCTCCACAGCTTCTGCCAAGTCCGCAGCATGACGCTGGGGCCGTACAAGCGGACTCAGGTGCGGTAGGGGGTCATCTCAAGAGTTTCAGCACGCAGTGGGCTCACTCACAAGTGGACTCCTGGATCCTACACGTAGTATCCCAGGTGTACATTGGAAATTCGAGACGTCTCCCCCTCACAAGTTCCTGAAGTCTGCTTTACCAACGTCTCCCTCCGACAGGGAGGCAGTATTGGGAACAATTCACAGGCTGTATTCCCAGCAGGTGATAATCAAAGTACCCCTTCTACAACAAGGGAAGGGGTATTATTCCACACTATATTGTGGTACTGAAGCCAGACGGCTAGGTGAGATCTGAAATATTTGAACACTTACATACAAGCGTTCAAATCAAGATGGAGTCACTCAGAGCAGTGATAGCGAACCAGGAAGAAGGGGACGATATGGTGTCACTGGATATCAGGGACGCTTACCTACATGTCCAAATTTGCCCTTCTCACCAAGGGTACCTCAGGTTCGTGGTACAGAACTGTCACTATCAGTTCAGACGCTGCCGTTTGGATTGTCCACGGCACCCCGGGTCTTTACCAAGGTAATGGCCGAAATGATGATTCTTCTTAAAAGAAATATGGACGCTTTCCTGATAAGGGCAAGGTCCAGAGAACAGTTGGAGGTCGGAGTAGCACTATCTTAAGTAGTTCTACGACAGCACGAGTGGATTCTAAATATTCCAAAATCGCAGTTTTTTCCGACGACACGTCTACTGTTCCTAGGGATGATTCTGGACACAGTCCAGAAAAGGATGTTTTCTCCCGGAGAAGAAAGCCAGGGAGTTATCCGAGCTAGTCAGGAACCTCCTAAAACCAGGAAAAGTATCAGTGCATCATTGCACAAGGATCCTGTGAAAAATGGTGGTTTCTTACAAAGCGATCCCATTCGGTAGATTTCACGCAAGAACCTTTACGTGGTATCTGCTGGAAAAATGGTCCGGATCGCATCTTCAGATGCATCAGCGGATAACCCTGTCTCCAAGGACAAGGGTGTTTCTTCTGCGGTGGCTGCAGAGTGCTCATCTATGAAAGGGCCGCAGATTCGGCATTCAGGACTGGGTCCTGGTGACCACGGATGCCAGCCTGAGTGGCTGGGGAGCAGTCACACAAGGAAAAAATTTCCAGAGAGTGTGATCGAGTCTGGAGACTTCTCTCCACATAAATATACTGGAGCTAAGGGCAATTTACAATGCTCTAAGCTTAGCAAGACCTCTGCTTCAAGGTCAGCCGGTATTGATCCAGTGGGACAACATCACGGCAGTCGCCCACGTAAACAGACAGGGCGGCACAAGAAGCAGGAGGGAAATGGCAGAAACTGCAAGGATTCTTCGCTGGGCGAAAAATCATGTGATAACACTCTCAGCAGTGTTCATTCCGGGAGTGGAAAACTGGGAAGCAGACTTCCTCAGCAGGCATGACCTCCACCCGGGAGAGTGGGGACTTCATCGGGAAGTCTTCCACATGATTGTAAACCGTTGTGAAAAACCAAAGGTGGACATGATGGCGTCCCACCTGAACAAAAAACTAGATATTGCGCCAGGTCAAGGGACCCTCAGGCAATAGCGGTGGACGCTCTGGTAACACTGTGGATGTACCAGTCAGAGTATGTGTTCCCTCCTATGCCTCTCATACAAAAAGTACTGAGAATCATAAGAGGGAGATGAGTAAGAATGATACTCGTGGTTCCGGATTGGCCAAGAAGGACTTGGTACCCGAAACTTCAAGAGATGTTCACGGAAGACCCGTGGCCTCTACCTTTAAGAAAGGACCTGCTCCAGCAGGGGCCTTGTCTGTTCCAAGACTTACCGCGGCCGCGTTTGACGGCATGGCGGTTGAACGCCGGATCCTGAAAGGGCATTCCAGATGAAGTCATCCCTACCCTGGTCGAAGACAGGAAGGATGTAACCGCAAAACATTTTCACCGCATTTGGCGAAGATATGTTGCGTGGTGTGAGGCCAAGAAGGCCCCTACAGAGGAATTCCAACTGGGTCGTTTCCTACATTTCCTGAAAACAGGACTGTCTATGGGCCTAAAATTAGGGTCCATTAAGGTTCAAATTTCGACCCTGTCAAATTTCTACCAGAAAGAACTGGCTTTAGTGCCTGACGTTCAGATGTTTGTAAAAGGGGTACTGCATATACAGCCTCCTTTTACCACTGTGGACTTAAAATATCTCACATGGAAGGTGACGATGCTATTAGCCCTGGCTTCAGCCAGGCGTGTGTCAGAATTGGCGGCTTTATCATATATAAAGCCCTTACTTAATTTTTCATTCTGACAGGGCAGAATTGAGGACTCCTCCTCAATTTCTCCTTAAGGTGTTTTCTGTTTTTCACATGAACCAACCTATTGTGGTACCTGCGGGTACTAGGGACTTGGAGGACTCCAAGTTACTTGACGTTGTCAGGGCCCTGAAAAATATGTTTCCAGGAAGGCTGGAGTCAGAAAATCTGACTCGCTGTTTAGCCTGTATGCACCCAACAAGATGGGTGCTCCTGCTTCTAAGCAGACGATTGCTCGCTGGATTTGTAATACAATTCAGTTTACACATTCTGTGGCAGGCCTGCCACAGCCAAAATCGGTAAAAGCCCATTCCAAAAGGAAGGGGGCTCATCTTGGGCGACTGCCCGAGGGGTCTCGGCTTTACAACTTTGCCGAGCAGTTACTTGGTCAGGGGAAAACAAGTTTGCTAAATTCTACAAATTTGATACCCTGGCTGAGGAGGACATGGAGTTCTCTCATTCGGTGCTGCAGGGTCATCCGCACTCTCCCGCCCGTTTGGGAGCTTTGGTATAATCCCCATGGTCCTGACGGAGTCCCCAGCATCCACTAGGACGTCAGAGAAAATAAGATTTTACTTACCGATAAATCTATTTCTCGTAGTCCGTAGTGGATGCTGGGCGCCCATCCCAAGTGCGGATTGTCTGCAATACTTGTACATAGTTATTGTTACAAAAATCGGGTTATTCTTGTTGTGAGCCATCTTTTCAGAGGCTCCTTCGTTGTTATCATACTGTTAACTGGGTTCAGATCACAGGTTGTACGGTGTGATTGGTGTGGCTGGTATGAGTCTTACCCGGGATTCAATATCCTTCCTTATTATGCACGCTCGTCCGGGCACAGTATCCTAACTGAGGCTTGGAGGAGGGTCATAGGGGGAGGAGCCAGTGCACACCACCTGATCCTAAAGCTTTTATTATTGTGCCCTGTCTCCTGCGGAGCCGCTATATCCCCATGGTCCTGACGGAGTCCCCAGCATCCACTACGGACTACGAGAAATAGATTTATCGGTAAGTAAAATCTTATTTTTTCTCATTGACCTACTCAATCCCGGGGATCCTGGGAATCCCGGGATTGAGCATGTTTCAATCCCGAATCCCGGGATTGAAAAAACGGCCCCGGATTGGCCTCCCTAGCCCCAAGTATATGCTGATAAGTACCCGGCAGGGATGTGAGCCATCTTGTCCAAATAGGGTGGCGAGCTGTAGGTGGTGTGGCCACAGCCTTAGAGGGACAGGAACCTCTCACACAAAGGGGTATATTCAATAACTGTCGGAAGCTGCCGTCTTGTCAGAAAGACTGCAGTTTCCGACAGTTTTAGGTCGGAAGGGGTTCCGACCTATTCATTAAGGAAACCCGACTTGTCAGAATGCTGTCAGAATGCACATTCATCGGCAGCTTCAGCCGCCGATCAGCATGCATTGTCGGAAGCAGGGCCAAACCCGACAGGTTTTAGCCCTGTTTCCGACAATCTCAATCCGACTTTAAAAAAAGTCGGATTGAGATGAGTGAGCTGAGAGCAGAAGATGGAGGGAGCAGCGGGGAGAGCAGGGACCCAGCGGCAGTGTCCACCCGGCTCCAGCAAGCAATGTCCCGCTTGCTGGAGCCGGGTGGACGCTGCTGTGAGCCTCCTGTTGTTACGCTGCTACAGCCACTGCTCCCCCGTCTCCTCCTCTCCTCCCTTGTCCGCTCCGTCTCCTCCGCTGCTCTCCCCCCTGGTGCCACAGACATCACCGGCGACCGGAGCCGCAGACATCACCTCCTCCCGGCGCCGCTGACAGCTCCCTGCCCCCAGTGCCGCTGACAGCTCCCTTCCCCCGGCCTGGCTGACAGCTTCTTTCCCCCGGCGCCGCTGACAGCTTCCTTCCACCAGCACCGCTGACAGCTCCCCCCGCTGCTGACAGCAGCAGGACAGGACACCGTAAGTGGCCAAATCCGACAGTCGGATTTGGCCGCTCTTTTGAATAGGGGTTGTCGGATCCATTCCGACAACTGCATGTCGGAATGGACCCAACTCTTATCCGCTCTTCCGGGTTCTGCTCTGTTGTAACATAGTATCTAAGGTTGAAAAAGACAATTGTCCATCAGGTTCAACCTATTTGTGGTCTCCTATGCACGATTATTTTGTATAAAATTTTGACTGAAGTTGATGACTGCCATTACGTTTTACCCCTCTTTTTTATAATAACCATAGTGCGTGACTATGCTCCGTAACCCTGGATATCCTTATCCATTAGGAATTTATCTAACCCTATTCTTAAAGGTGTTGACTGAGTCGGCCATTAAAACTCCCTCAGGCAGGGAATTCCAAACACGTATCGTCCTTACCGTAAAAAAGCCTTTACGCCGTACTGTGCGGAATCTCCTCTCCTCCAACCTGAGCGAGTGTCCACGAGTTCTCTTTGTTGATCTAACCAAAAACAGGTCCTGCGCAAGATCTGTATATTGTCCCCTTATATATTTGTAAATGTTGATCATGTCCCCTCTTAATCTCCTCTTTTCCAGTGTAAAACATGCCTAGTCTTGCAAGCCTTTCCTCGTATTCCAGCGTCTCCATACCCTTAATTAGTTTGGTCGCCCGCCTTTGAACCTTTTCTAGCTCCAGGATATCCTTTTTGTAGTAAGGTGCCCAGAATTGTACACAGTATTCAAGGTGTGGCCTCACAAGTGATTTATATAATGGGAGTATAATACTCTCGTCCCTAGCATCAATTCCCCATTTTATGCATGCTAATATCTTATTAGCCTTCTTTGCTGCAGTCCTACTTTGAGTACTACTGCTTAGTTTGCTATCTATGAGGACACCTAAGTCCTTTTCTAGTACAGAATCCCATAGTTTTACCCCATTTAGTAGGTAGGTGTTATTTTTGTTCTTGTTACCACATTGCATTACCTTACACTTGTCTGTACTGAAGCGCATTCTCCATTTCGCTGCCCAAGCTTCTAATTTAACTAAATCATTCTGAAGCGACTCAGCATCCCCCTCCGCATTTATAACGTTACACAATTTGGTATCATCTGCAAAAATTGACACCATGCTCTCTAGACCTTCTGTTAGGTCGTTAGTGAAAATATTGAACAATAGTGGTCCTAATACTGAGCCTTGCGGCACACCACTTAGCACTTCAGTCCAAGTTGAAAAAGATCCATTAACCACAATGCGCTGCTCCCTATTATCTAACCAGTTTTTGACCCAAGTGCATGTTGTGCTTCCTAGCCCTGATTCTTGTAGCTTGTAGATAAGTCTCATGTGTGGTACAGTGTCGAACGCTTTGGCAAAATCTAAAAAGATTACATCCACCTCTTTACCCTGATCTAGGTTTGCGCTTACTGTTTCATAAAAGCCAAGTAAGTTGGTTTGACAGGATCTGTCCTTCATAAACCCATGTTGATTCCTTTTAATGACCTTATTGACTTCAAGGAACATCTGAATACTATCTCTTAGAATACCTTCCAATACTTTCCCCACTATAGATGTAAGACTAATTGGTCTATAATTACCTGGTTCAGCTTTACTTCCCTTTTTGAATATAGGCACTACTTCCGCTATACGCCAGTCTTTGGGAACCATACCTGATATTACTGAATCCTTAAAGATCAAAAATAGCGGTTTTGCAAGTTCAGAGTGAAGCTCCATTAGAACCCTTGGGTGAATACCATCGGGACCTGGTGACTTATTAATCTTTAAATGTTTTAATCGGTCACAGACTACTTCCTCGCTTAAATAAGTACCTATCAGTGGGATATTCTCATTATTGAGATTATGTGTTAGTCCCTGAATTGGGTCCTCTCTAGTAAATACTGTTGAAAAAAACTAATTTAGTGTGTCCGCTATGTCATTATCATTTTTGCTTAAGACTCCCAACTTGTCTTTTAAAGGGCCTTTACTCTCCTTCTTTAATCTCTTGCTATTAATGTATTTAAAGAATTTTTTGGGATTTGCTTTGCTTTCCTTTGCTACTAGTTTTTCAGTTTCTACTTTAGCCGCTCTTATTTCCTTTTTGCATATTTTGTTACATTCCTTATAGTGCTGAAATGACTCTGCATCCCCGTCAGATTTGTATTTTTTAAATGCTCGCCTTTTCTTGCCCATAAGTTCCTTTATCTTTTTGTTAAGCCACATTGGTTTATGATTTTTATTCCTTTTTTTGCTGCTCGTCAGTGGCGGATTTAGCGGGGGACGATTAGGGCGAACGCCCCCTCTAAACATACCAGCGCCGGGATGGATGGCCGGGTCCCGCGCGACGATCATCATCGCAGGGCCAGCCCGACATTGTGCGCCAGACTCAGGAGGGCTCAGTGAGTGACGTCACGCACTCTCTGCTGCAGCTACCCGTCCACCCGACACAGGCTGCTCTCCGCAGGGGACCCCATTACAGGGCAGTTTAACATGTGACGCCAGCTGCTTCCAGCCCAGGCCCTGTCAGACTGAGCACATTGGACAGCTGCCGGGTGCCGGAGCTCCAGCGTATTCACCAAAGTCTCCTCTACTGCACCATCAGTCACTGTGGTGTGCTGGGAGAGGAGCCAATTGAAACAGGCAGGGTGGGTGGAGGCACGGACATTTAAATAAGATAGAGATTGCAGGTGCTGACATCGCAGTGAGGTAATCACAACTGTGCACCTCCGGAGCAGAGCTGAATAGCTTACCCCTGCTGCTGGACGAAAGAAGATAAGAGAGAATAATTTCTTTCATCCAGCAGCAGGGGTAAGCTATTCAGCTCTGCTCCGGAGGTGCACAGTTGTGATTACCCCACTGCGATGCTGGCACCTGCACTCTCTACCTCAGTCACAGATGTGACTGGAGGCAGGGGAGCAACTAAGCCGTGATGCGGGAGGTACTATGCAGGCAATGATGCAGGGGTCAGGGCGGTATCGGTCTCTGCAGGCACTGCTGGCATCAGGCAACCAAAGTGCCTGGCAGGTCACTGGGGGGGGCCTGTAGCAGTACTGTGATGATAGGGGCTCATTGGGCTACCGGGCGGGAGATTAGGATACTTCCCATCAGCATCTGCTGTCACACGTCACACAGATTTTGTGTCTGTATTGGGGCCTTGCCAGAGTTCAACTCCTCCCTGAGCATTAATGACCCTGATCTTCCTGCCTGGTGGCAGGCTCCTCCCCCAAGACCAGCAGCCACTGTACAATATTCAACCGCGGATCGTCCCGTTGGACTTCCTTCCTCCCCGGCTGCCAGCTCCTGCCCAGGGTGAGTACATTCTAGTTTTCATTCTAACTCTAAAAATACAGTTTATCAAATATAGGTCTCAGTCAGATGTGGTCCCCCCCCCCCTCTCCACCCTTCCGTCTTTCTCCCCCTCTTGCTATCCCCCCCCCTTTACCTCTGCGCCTTTCCTCGTCTCTTTCTTTCTTTCCCTCTCCGACACCCCCTTTCCCTCCACCCTTACCTCTCTTCATCCCACCCTCTGTCTCTCTCTCTCTCTCTTTCTCCCTGTCCCTATGTCCCTGCTGTCACTCTCCCTGAATTTTGTCTCATTCCATGTGGCATAACGTGAATTTTGGCTCATTCTGTGTGCTATAATGTGAATTTCGGCTCATTCTGTTTGCTATAATGTGAATTTTGGAACATTCTGTGTGCTATAATGTGAATATCAGCTCATACTTTGTGCTATAATGTGAATTTCAGCTCATACCATGTACTATAATGTGAATATCGCCTCATTCTGTATGCTATAATGTGAATTTCGGCTCATTCTGTGTGCTATAATGTGAATTTCGGCTCATTCTGCGTGCTAGCTATAATGTGACTTTTGGCTCATTCTGCGTGCTATAATGTGACTTTTGGCTCATTCTGTGTGCTATAATGTGAATTTCGGCTCATTCTGTGTGCTATAATGTGAATTTTGGCTCAGTCTGTGTGCTATAATGTGACTTTTGGCTCATTCTATGTGTATAATGTGCATTTAGGCTCATTTTGCGTGCTATAATGTGAATTTTGGCTCATTCTGTGTGCTATAATGTGAATTTCGGCTCATTCTGCATGTTATAATGTGACTTTTGGCTCATTCTGTGTGCTATAATGTGACTTTTGGCTAATTCTGTGTGCTATAATGTGACTTTTGGCTCATTCTGTGTGCTATAATGTGAATTTTGGCTCATTCTGTGTGCTATAATGTGAATTTCGGCTCATTCAGTGTGCTATAATGTATTGTTGTCCTATTACTGATGCCATCACAGGATCTATTAAAAGAAATTTGTATTTATATAAAGCTTTTTTTCCTGCTAAAATAAATGTATTTCCCTTTTTTTCTATCTGAAAGTGGACTGGTAACCCAAATCTGGCTTGCACGATTGTGCATGTGTGATCTACGAATGTGCAGATGCATGCAGGAATGACGATTCGCCAGTCTGTATCACCAGTGCGCAGGTTTCTTTCCACTAACTGGCAACATTTTATTAGTAATGGCAACAATAGGAAATTTTAGAAGCGAATGGGAGGGACATTTGTAAGTGGGAGGAGCTATGATTAGGGGGAGGAGTAATCATTCTTAAACTGCCCCCCCTAAAAGTTAAGTCTAGATCCACCACTGCTGCTCGTAGGAATAAATTTGAGTGTATTTTTAGCTAGCAGGAATTTTAGTACCTCCCATTTCTCCGTAGTATTTTTTCCTAAAAACAAACCTTCCCATTCAATATCCCTGAAAAATACCCTCATCTTTTCAAAATTCGCTTTGCTAAAGTTTAGAGTCCTATTGTTAGGCGCCGAGGGTCCGCCCGTCAGTGCGGCCCGGCGCCTAGCAACTAGGGACGCCGCAGGCAGACAGCCGCCGGCTCCCTAGCAACGCTAGACGCCGGGCGCACGGAGCCGCTCAGACCCTAGCAACGGGGACGCCACGGTCAGACCGCGTTCCCCGTTGCTGGGTCTTAATTATCAGTGCTTGTGTATTCTGGCCGTGCAGCATGCAGCTGCACGGCATCATTATGTGATTACCCTGTCTGGATCATGATTGGAGGGCTCCCAAATTTAAGCACTCTCAGGACTTCTCACAGACGCCGGTGATAGCTTCCTGTTTGCTGTGTCAGTTACAGAGAGTTTCCAGTCCTGCTCAACCCGGTTGTTCCTGTCCTCAGTGATCCAGTACTCGGAATTTGTCATCTATTCCTGGAGTCCGACCGAGCACCTTTAACATCCTGTGGTGTTCGTGAGTCACGGCGTAGCCGTGTGTTGCGGCTTGACCGCTTACTATTTATTATTTAGTTTATTGTGTTCTGGAGCTTTTGCGGAGGATTCCGCTCCCACAAATCCACTCTGGTATCCAGCGGTGCTGGATAGGAGTAACGGATCAGTGGATTTTTGGTTGTCCTTTTCCCTGGCGGTTTGTCCGCACATACTTTTGGTTTAAGTTAGATAGCTTGTAACCCCTGGCCTGGTTGCTTAGTCAGAGGGCCCCTTGTTATCACCCTGTCTCGGATTTCCCTTTGTCTCCCATTAAGACCTGAGGGGGCATCGGGGTTGGGCAGACATAATCCGCCCTTCGAACGCGGCTGCCATGGGCTCAAGCAACCATAGTCTCGCAGGGGATTTCTGATAACACGGGCGAGACAACGGAGTTAGGGCGCCAGGGGTTACTAGGCTTTCCTGCTCCCGTACCAGCATATCTTTCCAGTACTCAGACCTCTGCCATAAAGATCTCCTCTGGTCTGGAGTACGGGAATCATAACATTATCACCGGCCAGACTAAAATTTAAAATTAAACAGGAGTTAATTTTTTCCCTTATTCTGTTGGGAGATTTGTCAGCCTCATGAATCCCTCCGGTGTTGGGCCAAATCCTGGCCAGCTTTTAGTTAGCCAGATTCAAGAGCTTACTCAGATGGTTCAAGATCTGTCCTTTCGGGTGAGGTCACAGGAAGATCTGTTACGGACTTCCCCGAGGGTCATTCCTGAACCAAAAATGCATCTGCCTGACCGTTTTTCTGGGGATAGAAAGCAGTTTTTTAATTTTAAAGAGTCTTGTAAACTGTATTTTCGTTTAAGACCAGTCTCCTCAGGTACGGAATCTCAGCGGGTAGGAATTATTATTTCTTTGCTACAGGGGGATCCTCAGACCTGGGCTTTTGGCTTAAAGACAGACGATCCGGCTTTATTGTCTGTAGACGCCTTTCTGGGGTCTTTAGGGCTATTGTATGACGACCCTGATAGAGAGGCATCCGCCGAGAGTCAGTTGCGTGCTCTCAGACAGGGTAGGAATCCCGCAGAGATTTATTGTACGGAGTTTCGCCGTTGGTCGAACGACTGTGGATGGAATGACCCAGCCCTGCGCAGTCAGTTTCGCCTCGGCTTATCCGAGTCTATAAAAGACAGTCTCCTTCAGTATCCCGCTCCTGAGACTCTCGATAAACTCATGGAGCTCTCTATTAAAATTGATCGTCGTCTCAGAGAGCGGAGGGCTGAAAAAGGAGCATCTGTCGGGTCTTCTCCTTGTGTTTTTTCCATTCCTGTGGACATAGAGGAGCCCATGCAGATAGGCCTCTCCAAACTGTCTCCTGAAGAAAGAACCAGAAGGCAAAATTCTGGTCTTTGTTTATACTGTGGGGGTAAGGGACATTTTGCCCGTAGTTGTCCGAACAAGTCGGGAAACGCCTCGACCAAGTGAGTTGTGAGGGGGTTCACTTTGGTCTGCAGCTTATCTCCTCAAATAATTCACTGTTGGTTCCAGCTAAAGTTTCCTTTGGCAGCCTCTGTTCCTCGGTCTCGGCTTTTGTGGACAGTGGAGCTGCAGGGAACTTTATGGATTTAACATGGGCTAAGGCCTTAGGTATTCCTCAGTTAGCCTTGGGTAGGTGTATCACCATGCATGGTTTAGATGGGAGTCCCTTGTCCAATGGGGTTATTTCTCTCTGTACACCTCCTGTTCTACTTTCGGTAGGAGCTCTGCATTCTGAAAAGATTGAGTTTTTCCTTACCCATTGCCCAGCAGTTCCTGTGGTTCTGGGTCACCCTTGGCTGGCCTTTCATAATCCCATCATTGATTGGCAGTCGGGGGAGATCTTACAATGGGGTACCATCTGTAATAAGGAATGTATTACGCTTCCCATCAGAATAGCTGCTGTCATTCCCGCACCCATTCCTGTGGAATACCAGGATTTTGTTGATGTATTTTCCAAGGGCAATGCGGATATTCTGCCTCCCCATAGGCCTTATGATTGTGCTATCGAGTTAATTCCTGGTGCCACTTTGCCTAAGGGAAGGTTATATGCATTGTCCGGACCTGAAACTGTGGCCATGAATGAGTATGTTAAAGAAAGCCTAGGGAAAGGATTTATCAGGCCATCTAAATCCCCTTTAAGTGCAGGCTTCTTCTTCGTGGAGAAGAAGGATGGATCACTCAGACCTTGCATTGACTTTAGAGCCTTGAATAAAATCTCAGTAAAGAATACTTACCCTTTGCCGCTGATTTCTGTCCTCTTTGATCAGCTACGTTCGGCTGTGATTTTTTTCTAAGATTGACCTGAGAGGAGCATATAACCTCATCAGAATCAAGTCAGGGGATGAGTGGAAAACGGCATTCAGTACTCAATCAGGCCACTATGAGTATCTGGTTATGCCATTCGGCCTGTCCAACGCTCCGGCAGTTTTCCAGGATCTCATTAACGATGTGCTCCGTGAATTTCTTGGAAGATTCGTTGTAGTCTACTTAGACGATATTTTGATATATTCTGACTCTATTGAACAACATGTTACCCAGGTGCGTCAGGTTCTAAAAAAATTACGTGAAAATCACCTATATGCCAAGCTGGAGAAGTGTGAATTTCATGTCACGGAGGTATCCTTTTTAGGGTACATTATTTCCCCTCGGGGATTCTGTATGGAACCAAAGAAGCTCCAAGCCATCCTTAGTTGGGCGCAACCCACCAATTTAAAAGCAATTCAGCGCTTTTTAGGGTTTGCGAATTAATATAGAAGATTTATTCACTCTTTCTCTGACCTAGTTGCTCCCATTGTGGCACTGACTAAAAAGTGAGCAGATCCTACCAACTGGTCACGTGAAGCGGAGTTATCTTTTCAGGCCTTGAAACAAGCCTTTGTCTCAGCCCCGGTCCTCAGACATCCCAACCCAGAATTGCCTTTCATTGTTGAGGTTGATGCCTCAGAGGTTGGAGTAGGGGCTATCCTATCTCAGAAGGATCCGGATTCCCTGGAATTACATCCTTGTGCCTTTATGTCCAGGAAATTCTCATCTGCTGAATCCAACTACGATGTTGGTAACCGGGAATTACTGGCTATTAAATGGGCTTTCGAGGAGTGGAGGCATTGGCTTGAAGGAGCCACTCATACCATTTCAGTTTTGACTGATCACAAAAATCTTCAATACATTGAATCAGCTAAACGGCTGAATGCCCGGCAAGCTCGGTGGGCTTTATTTTTTACTCGTTTCAAGTTCATTATCACCTTCAGGCCAGGTTCCAAGAATACCAAGGCAGATGCCCTGTCACACAGTTTTCTTCCAGTTCAAGACAACAGTCCTGTTACTCCCATACTTCCGTCTTCAGTCATTCGGGCAGGTCTCACACAAGATTTATTTACCCAGTTAAAGCAGCTGCAACATCAAGCTCCTGGAAATACTCCTGCTGGTCGTCTTTATGTTCCCGAGTTTTTGAGAGCAACGGTTTTGACGGAGTTTCATGATAGCAAGGTTGCCGGGCATCCGGGGATCGCTAAAACTTTTGAATTAGTTTCCCGCTCGGTATGGTGGCCTGGTCTTTCCAAAGACACTAAGGAGTTTGTTTTTTCTTGTCAGGTCTGTGCACAGCATAAGGTTCCCCGTTCCTTGCCTATCGGTCAACTTATGCCCTTGAATGTTCCTCTTAGGCCATGGTCTCATATTTCCATGGATTTTGTGGTGGACCTCCCTCTGTCAGCCGGATGCCGAGTCATATGGGTGGTAGTGGACCGTTTTAGCAAAATGGCCCATTTCATTGCTCTTCCCCGATTGCCATCTGCCCAGGGAATGGCAGTCTTGTTCCTCCGCCATGTTTTCAGACTCCATGGGTTACCCACTGATATTGTTTCTGATCGGGGTCCACAATTCATTGCACAATTTTGGAAGTCTTTTTGTGCCTCATTAAAGATGAAATTATCTTTAACGTCTGGCTACCATCCCCAATCCAACGGGCAGACTGAGCGAGTTAATCAATCATTAAAACAATATTTGCGTTTGTACTCGGCCAAACTCCAAAATGACTGGTCTGAGTTTCTTCCGTTTGCCGAGTTTGCTTACAACAATGCCTGTCATTCCTCCACCAATGTATCTCCATTTTTTACAGTTTTTGGTTTTCACCCCAGAGCTAATTCCTTTTTTCAACATTCCTCTGTCTCCTCACTGACCTTGACCTCTCATCTCAAACTCATTTGGAGAAAAGTGCACCTGGCTCTCAGAAAAGCGGCATTTCGGGAGAAAAAATTTTCTGACAGGCTCCGGCGGCCGTGCACTTTTAAAGTTGGAGATAGGGTATGGTTGTCGACTCGCAACATTAAACTTCGACAAACCTCAGCCAGATTGGGTCCTAAATTTATTGGACCATTTCATATTATCAAAAAAGTCAATCCAGTGGCTTTCCGGTTACGTTTACCAAAAACTTTACGGATCGGAAATACATTCCATTGCTCCTTGTTAAAACCATATGTTTCGTCCAATAGATTTCCTCGCAAGATCTCTCAGGGGAAATCACCAATAGATGTACAGGGTCAGCAGGAGTTCTTAGTGGAGAAGGTTCTCGATTCCAAGTTGTCCCGGGGTCGGCTTTATTTTTTGGTACATTGGAGAGGTTATGGTCCAGAAGAAAGGTCTTGGGTCCTGGATGAGGATCTCCATGCCCCGAGGCTCAAAAGGGCATTTTTTCGAGAATTTCCTCAGAAACCTGGCCTTAGGGGTTCCTTGACCCCTCCTCAAGGGGGGGGTACTGTTAGGCGCCGAGGGTCCGCCCGTCAGTGCGGCCCGGCGCCTAGCAACTAGGGACGCCGCAGGCAGACAGCCGCCGGCTCCCTAGCAACGCTAGACGCCGGGCGCACGGAGCCGCTCAGACCCTAGCAACGGGGACGCCACGGTCAGACCGCGTTCCCCGTTGCTGGGTCTTAATTATCAGTGCTTGTGTATTCTGGCCGTGCAGCATGCAGCTGCACGGCATCATTATGTGATTACCCTGTCTGGATCATGATTGGAGGGCTCCCAAATTTAAGCACTCTCAGGACTTCTCACAGACGCCGGTGATAGCTTCCTGTTTGCTGTGTCAGTTACAGAGAGTTTCCAGTCCTGCTCAACCCGGTTGTTCCTGTCCTCAGTGATCCAGTACTCGGAATTTGTCATCTATTCCTGGAGTCCGACCGAGCACCTTTAACATCCTGTGGTGTTCGTGAGTCACGGCGTAGCCGTGTGTTGCGGCTTGACCGCTTACTATTTATTATTTAGTTTATTGTGTTCTGGAGCTTTTGCGGAGGATTCCGCTCCCACAAATCCACTCTGGTATCCAGCGGTGCTGGATAGGAGTAACGGATCAGTGGATTTTTGGTTGTCCTTTTCCCTGGCGGTTTGTCCGCACATACTTTTGGTTTAAGTTAGATAGCTTGTAACCCCTGGCCTGGTTGCTTAGTCAGAGGGCCCCTTGTTATCACCCTGTCTCGGATTTCCCTTTGTCTCCCATTAAGACCTGAGGGGGCATCGGGGTTGGGCAGACATAATCCGCCCTTCGAACGCGGCTGCCATGGGCTCAAGCAACCATAGTCTCGCAGGGGATTTCTGATAACACGGGCGAGACAACGGAGTTAGGGCGCCAGGGGTTACTAGGCTTTCCTGCTCCCGTACCAGCATATCTTTCCAGTACTCAGACCTCTGCCATAAAGATCTCCTCTGGTCTGGAGTACGGGAATCATAACACCTAGTTGAGCCAGTATAGGGCTGTTTATGGAAACTGATATTGAATGTGACCATATTGTGGTCGCTGTTTCCTATGGGATCCCCTACTATAATACCTGATACCAAATCCCCATTGTTTGTTAATACCAGGTCTTAGATTGCATTGTACCTAGTTGGTTCCTCAATTAGTTGAACTAAGTAGTTATCATTAAGTGTGTTTAAAAACATATTGCCCCTAGCAGTATCACATGAATCGTTTTTCCAGTTTATCTCTGGATAGTTAAAATCTCCCATCACTACTATGTCTCCTACTCCTGCTGCTCTTTCAATTTGCTTTAGTAACAATTCCTCATCAGATACGTTGATACCAGGCGGCCTATAGCATACACCCAATACTAACTTTTTTATTCCTTTTTCTCCGCATGCAATTTCTACCCATAATGTCTCACAGTGGCAAACGCAGGATTTGCATGGGGGGGTTTTCCAGAACTGGGCGGAGCCAATCACGGGGGTGGGGACTGAGGTGACCCAGTATATGTTGGGTCTGTAAAACTAGTGTGTCTGTGTGTGTATATATATATATATATACACATATATCTACACACATATATATATATATATACACACATACACATATACATAGCATATTAAACATGCATACATATATATATATGTACACACACATACAGCACACATATATATACACATGTATATATATATATATATCATGTGTGTGTGTGTGTGTGTGTGTGTGTGTGTGTGTGTGTCTGTGTGTGTGTGTGTGTGTGTGTGTGTGTGTGTGTTTATATGTATGTATGTATATACATGTGTATATATGTATGCACATGGATATATATGTACTATAATTAAAATAAAGTAAACTTTTATTGCACTTACAAGTGCCACCAGGAAGACAGCAGGCTGCAGAGGACGCTAGAAAGCCATTAATAATACTCATGCAGCTAAAAAAAAATAAAAAAAAATTGTGGAGGGGGGTTTCTGGGTGCTCGGAAACCCACCCTGGGTGCGCCACTGTCTCGACAGTGTCTGCCGTCCCCTCCTGAAAATCTTCCCGTATATCAGGTTTTAAAAACGGCTTTACGTAGAGACACACCCCTCCACCCTGTTTATTTAGTCTGTCTCTCCTAAACAGTGTATAGCCCTCTAGATTGACTGTCCAATCATGAGATTCGTCCCACCAAGTTTCAGTAATGCCTATAATATCATACTTGCTTGCTGCAAGTATTTCTAGTTCGCCCTTTTTACCAGTAATGCTTCTGGCGTTTACATACACACAACTAAGATAAGTATTTTCCCTTGCGTTAGGGACATCTTTCACCTTATGAAGCAATGAAGACCTGTAATCGTCATTGGTTAGTGCTTTGGTAAAATCACTTTTAGTACCCATGTTAGTAACCTTACCGCCTGCTCTTACCCTCCCCCCAACTTCTCCTCCATTTCGTTTACTACCGCCATCCCCACTATTCTCACTGCATGACCCGTGGTTTCTAGCTACACCCTCCCCCCAGGCTCCTAGTTTAAAATCTTCTACAACCTTCTAACCATCCTTCCCCCCAGCACCGCTGCCCCCTCCTCAGTCAGGTGCAATCCGTCATGACAAAAGAGATGGCGCCTGACTGAGAAGTCCGCCCAGTGTTCCAGGAACACAAACCCCCTTTCCTGCACCAATCCCTAAGCCACACATTTACCTCCCTAATCTCCCTCTGCCTCCCTGGACTAGCGCGTGGCACGGGTAATAATTCCGAGAATATTACCTTAAATGTCCTTGCCTTAAGTTTCTTTCCTAAGTCCCTATAGTCTTTCTTAAGGACATCCCACCTTCCGCTAACTTTGTCATTGGTGCCAACGTGCACCAAGACCGCCGGGTCTTTCCCAGCCCCTCCCAACAATCTATCTACCCGGTCCGCGATGTGCCGTACCCGAGCACCCGGGAGACAACAGACTGTACGGCGATCACGGTCCCGGTAGCAGATTGCCCTATCTGCCTTCCTGATGATTTAATCCCCTACCACCACCATCTGACTAGGTACCTCACTATCTTATATCCCAACCGCGCCAGAGGGACCGCTCCTCTGGATGCTAGAGGGAGCAGTCTCCTCCGGCACCGTCATTTCTTCACTATCATCCTCCGATTCCTCGTCCAGTCGGGCAAAGTTGTTCGGGTTTGATAGTTCGGAGATGTCGAGCCTCCCCCTCTTTTTCTTCCTTCTAACTGTGACCCAGCTGGCTACCTGGTCATCATCCTCTTCTACCAGTGACCCCTCCCGCAACACCTCCACCGTTCTGTCTAAACTTCGCTCGAGATTATGAATCTCCCTCAGTCGCGTAACGGTTTGCTCTAGATCAGTTACCTGGGCTTCCAGGGCAACCGTTCGCACACACCTCTTGCAGATGTAATCACACTGGGCCGATAGCTCCAGGTGTGCATACATCTTGCACGACATGCACTGAGTGAGGTCCCCAATCACAGCCCCTCCCATATTGTTTGTAAGGTCTAACTCCCTGTTACTCTCAAAGAAAAAGCAGCAAAAAGAAAAAGTAGAAGACAAACAATCTCACTTATACAATAATTAAGCTGGCTTATACTTATCTATCCGTGTGCGGTTCTTGGTCCTTGACTTTTATGCAGCCGTAGTACTCTCTCCTGCCGCACCGATACTCCACTTAGCAGTTGTAGTTGTTCCAGCTCACTGCACCTCCTTTTCACTCGGCTTCCAGCTCCTGCTAAAAAAAATAAAAAATAAAAATATAAAAAATGAGGAAGGAGAGATATACATATTTATATATTTGTATATATATATTTTAACAGTTTCTTATATAGTGCAACTTCTGTTGCAATTTAATAAATAAATACACACACATATATATATATATATATATATATATATGTATATAGTTCTATGGAGAGATACGGCACTCCAGGACTTGATGAAACATGCTGTTAGCAACCTCAAAAAAAGCTGTCAGCACAGCATAATGCAGTCAACATTTCATTTAATATCTTAAATTTCGTCAGGACAATATCAAAATAACATACAAGAGTGCTTACCTTAAATACCACCACCCCATACAGATTCGTCTACGCAGCATGAGCGGGTCCCGGACGGGGGCTGATGACGTCACCATCCAGCGACGCGCGCTCTCCAGCGCCGTTGTCATAGTAACCCGCCGGGTTTAGCCGCTACAATGCTGAGGGTCAGAAAACAATAATAAATATACACACCCCTGTTAAAAACATGTACACAGGTCTGCAACATGGCAATATGGATAATTGGAATGCCAAAATCTAACTGAGATGACAAAAATCAAAGTTAGTGAGATTATAGATATACTGACACTCTGATTACAAATGACCAAATCCCACAATACATATGAGAAGTACTTACAGGCAATGTACACTATGTACAATAACCCACATCTAGTGGTTGCCGAAAATTACAATATAGTGTTAATAAAGAATACCTATCGCCTGTTAATAAAGGAAAAATATCCTGATAGACAAAGCAGATCCCATTAGGACAGAAAGTACAAAAAAGTACAAAAAACTAGTACCCCTATACATAGAGATAATCCCATATATAAGCATAAGTTTAAAAGATATTCACAAAAAACATCCTAAATTATTGGATTCATTCAGCCCATACGGGTACGGGACCAATGTCCGTAATTCAAAGATCCAGCGGGCCTCCTTCTGGAGCAACAATGTTCCTCGATCTCCCCCACGGATGTTGCTCGGTACATGGTCAATAAGTTTATGTCGTAGACTTGCCAAAGAATGTTTAGCCTCACGAAAATGACGGGCTACAGGTTGCTCCTGTGGGGTACCCTCTAGGGCAGACCGTATAGCCTGGCGGTGCAATGCCATTCTTTCCCTAAATTGGCGAAAGGTCTTGCCAATGTAGAATAAGCCACAAGGGCTTTTGATGTAATAGATGACGTATGTACTTTGGCAGGATAAGATGTGCTTAATCCGGATTTTTGTGCCAGAATGGGGGTGATTGAAAGTGGGGCCACATTCCATGGACCTACAAGTAGTGCAGCCCAGGCACTTGTAGCACCCTGGCTGTCGAGACAAGAAGGTCCTGGGGGTTACACTGTCCATGTATGAAATATAATTTCTTACCAGCATATCACGAAGATTGCGTTTGCGTTTGTAACTAGGCATGAGTTTACAATGTTTGATGGATTTAAGATCAGGATCAGAAGTAAGAATGGGCCATAAACTTTTGTCCATTTGCATATTTTTATGGTTATTTGTATATATATATTATCTGATGGGGCCTCAGAGATATCACTGTATGGGGCCCCAAGATTTCTGTTGCCGGTCCTGTAAAGAAGGCCGGTGCTGATGTTGTGATTCCTAACCAGGGAGGCAGGGCAGAGAGACGTGGCTCCCTGAAATAGGGGAGAGCCGCAGGGGCAGCACTGGAAGTCAATACTTGAGATACAGGTCAGCCACAACCCAGCCTGTCTGAGCAACAGCCACAGCATCTGAGTGACAGCCGGTGGGAGGAGCAGAGACATTAGTTTGCTATAGCTGTAGACAGAGCAATGATAGGTCAGCTCACAGTGGCTAATTACAGGTCGGTAACGCTGCTACACTACCTACAGTATGCATCACCAGCTTTCTCAGGAATAAAAAGAGAGGGAAAGTGCGCCTAACAGGGACAGAGACCTTTTAACATTGCCGCTTACATTGCATTTGATAGTGTTTTCAGCAAGCAAGGTAATTTTAGAGACAGTAAATTGCTTAAATACCATCAGAATTGCACCTTCATGATTACTTTCCAAAACAGCCAGTACATCCAGGGACACACAGCTACGTAAACCTTAATTGTCAGCTACAGTTCAACAACTTGTCAGGACTGAATTGTGCAGTTTTAAGCAGACATTCCTAAGCAGAGCAGCGTGTATCTCCCTGTCAGACCTTGCATAGAGAACTGTCGCAGAAACTGGTTAATAAAATCTTCAAATAAACTTTGCTTACAGTAGTTACAACGCGGAATATTAAGATAGAAATGAAACATAGTTGCTAAAAGTTTATTGTTGCTGCAAAATCCGAGATGAAATTGTGGGATGCAGTCAATTTACCTCCAATCAAAATCCAGACGGTCGAAATCCCGACAGCAATTGACAGCGAGCCATGCGAGGGGACACGGTACACTTATATGGTGTCCATGTCGACCTATGTTGACATACACGCAAAAAACAATGAAAAATGCATGTTGGTATTTTGACCTGTCGGCATTTTAAATGCCGGTATTTTGTCCATGTCGGGATTTTGACCTTGTCGGGATTTTGACCGTCGGTCAATTGCTGTCGGGATTTTGATTGGAGGTACAGTATTTCATACCGATCCTGAAATTGTTACTAAGGAGAAGTGATTACTAATGGGAAATAATTGCAGAACAATCCGGCTGGTCAACATCAGCTACGCTTCACTTTTTTTTCTTTCCTATTTGCAACATTTACTTCAAGTAAGAGAACGGAGGATATTTTATATGGCTGTAGTGACATAAAATTCTGAATAGCAGGCTGAATGAAGCAGCTGTGATAAGTGGAGGTATCCATGGTAACAGTGGGCCTATGAGTTGACTGAGGAATCTGGTGATGGGAGGGGCTTAGCCCTTATAAGGAAAGGACTGAATAGGTTCTCCCTCTTTTCCTCAGAGAAAATTGAACAGTGAAGTGATCTGCGTTTGTTTTGTACTGAACTGTGTATTATTTGCGAATTTGTGGTATTTTTCTTCTTATTTCTTTTCAGTCTTTACTAATCTTTAATCTTTTCACCCCCTTTTGTTCTTTGACTTTTTCTTTATCTATCTTTCTACTTTCTAACATGCCGAGGCCCAGTCGTGCTGTGCGTTCCCCTATCCGTTTGATTGAAAGCGGTGACAGGGACGCTGCTGTGTTAGTGTCAGGGAGGGGACAGCACTTGTCAGTACAAGGACGGGGTCAAACCAGAAATTATGTGGGTAATGCCACCGCCAGGGGTCGGGCTCAACCGCCTGAGAGGCTTTTGGCGGGCGAAGCTGCGTCACGCAGAGGCTGGGTCAGCAGCGTGTCTGTGTCACGAGCTGTTGGTTCATCTCGTGCTGTGGGAATTGATTCTACGGAACTAATTACCGATAGTACAATGTCACGAAGCGTTGGTGCTATGGTTGAGTCGCGGAGCAGGATGTTGAGGAGAGCGGTAACATCTCGGGGAGTTACCTCAGGAGTGCATGTGCCGGAGGTACGCCGCGGTCACCCCGTGGGCCCGCGGGGGACCGTGGCTGCCAGAGGTGGTCGTCGCAGCACTGTTCTTTCTAGAGGTGAGCAAAATGAAAGTGGAACAAGGGAACAATTGTTGGTGCAAGGAGAGGGAGCACCTAACAGAGGAATTAACAGGGGTCCGGTTAGATCAATAGATACCAGGGCTGACACGGTTGTAGCGGGCCAGTGCGCGGGCACCTCGGGCATGAGAAATGCTAAAAGGCAGCAAGGAAAGCCCGCCACTGTGAATATGAGGGGTAAAAAAGGGGTGCCTGTAGTACATAGTGTGAGGGGCACAGTGCCAGGAAGGTCATACGCTGATGCTGTGCGTTTTGGACGTAATGGCGCTGGATGGAACTCGTCTCAGGTAGCGTCCATATGCACTTCAGTTATATCAGCACTGGTCCCGGTGCTGACTGCTAATCATACTGAAGGGAATTTTTTGGGTGAGCAGAATTCCTCCAGTTTGCATGGGGATGGCGTAAGTGATTTAGCGGCCGCTGTTTCACGGGCCAGAAGGGGTAGAAGGAATAGGGGCAATATGAATCCCAATGAGTGTCTGGTGGATGTTTCTCCTTGCATTTCTCCAGCAGAGTCCTTTGCAGCCCCTGAATTACAGGAGGATTCTGGGGAATCGGCGGCTGTGGTAGATTCTGCCCAGGACGATGGAGGTATTTACGGTAAGTCGGATGTGCACCCTGCAGCGCGTCAAAATGATGCAATGGTTAGCTCAGGCAATATGGGCGCAGCTAAGGAAAAATCATGCAAGAAAAAAGCTTCACAAAAACATAAGCATAGGCGCAGAGGTCATAGGGGTTCATCCACTTCTTCCTCTGAGTCCTCATCTTCAGTTGACAGCAGGTGCAGTGGGTGCAAAGAAAGACATAAAAGAAGGCGCAGACATAGTAGCTCTAGCATGTCCTCGGAGGAGGGTCCCGATGATTCTTTGCAATGTGGCAATACTGCTGTTTTGAGAGGGGTACGGCCCAGAATTAGGGAGCATATTCGACAGGGCAAATTCGTGAATATGTTTGCTTTAACTAGTATAGCGAGAAAAGCATTAGAGGCATCCAGAAAGAAATCGGGTATAGGTGAGGAGGCTTATAAGTCTTACTCTAATTGGCAGAAGGGCATGCTTATCTTTGCGGCTTGTTATTTGGAATCTAGACCTCAGGAGCACATGAATATAATAAAATATATGTATTTGCTTCACGAATTGGCTATATCTGGGCGTGGAACAGCATGGAGGTCCTATGATGAGGAGTTTCGTCGAAAACAATGGCAAGGAAATCATAGATTTCGGTAAAAAAGATGTTGAGAGTTTTGTAGACGTTACTCAACCTCTAAAAAGTGGTTCAGAGAGGCTGGCTGAGAAGCGAGGCAATACCAGTAACAGATGGATGGTGGGTAAGAATCGATCAGGCAAATGTTATGCCTTCAATAATAGTCAGTGTACCCTAGGGTTCAGGTGTCGTTTTCGGCACGTTTGTATCCGCTGTGAGGGATCTCACCCCATTAAAAACTGCCAGCAGACTGCCAGTGGTAGAGGGGGTTTGCAAAAGCAGCAGCAACGAGTCCCGACAGCTGCTGGGGCTAAGTAAGGCCCCTACTCCAGTGAAATTGGACAAATTATTGTATTGTTTGGATTATTATCCAAATAGAGAGGACGCTGAGTTGATAAGGTTAGGTTTTTCAAAGGGTTTTCCGTTGCCTATTAAAGGCCAAGTTAATTGTGGTCCGGTTTGCAATTTACGCTCGGCTCAGGAGTTTCCAGTAATCTTGAAAGAAAAAGTTGATAAGGAGGTTGCTTTAGGTAGGATGGTAGGGCCTTTCAGTTATCCCCCATTGTCTAATTTAATTTTGTCCCCAGTGGGGGTTGTTCCAAAAAAGACTCCGGGAAAATTTAGATTAATTCAGCACTTATCATTTCCAAAAGGGTCTTCAGTTAATGATGCAATTCCTGAACATTTGTCCATGGTAATTTATCAGTCTTTTGAGGATGCGTTGGCCAAGGTGAGATCATTTGGTAGAGGGACGTTGATGAGAAAATCGATATAGAGTCGGCTTTTCGGCTCTTGCCCATTGATCCAGAATTTTTCAGTTACTTAGGTTTCCGTTTGAATGACGGTTTTTTATGTTGATAGATGTCTCCCAATGGGTTGCTCTATATCTTGTTCATATTTTGAAAAATGTAGCAGTTTTTTGCATTGGTGCATTTCTGAAAATTCAGGTCTGTCCGGAATCATTCATTATTTAGACGATTTTTTGTTCTTGGGTCCAGCCGGGTCTGACATGTGTGGCAATATTTTATCGAATGCCTTGTCATTGTTGAAGGAATTTGGGGTCCCAGTAGCTGAGGAGAAGACTGTAGGTCCTACATCGATGTTGACCTTTTTGGGAATCGAAATTGATACTATGGAAGGTTGCTGTCTTTTACCCAGAGAAAAAATTGTTAAATTAAAAGAAGAGATAATTGTGGCATTGGCAAATGGCAAGTTGGTGTTGAGACAAGCTCAATCATTACTGGGGTCTCTCAATTTTGCTTGCCGAGTTATACCCATGGGTAAGGTCTTCAGCAGGAAGTTGGAGAGAGCTACAGCGGGTGTTAAAAAACCTAGTCATTTTATAAGATTATCCAAAGAAATTCGTAGGGATCTACACATTTGGGAGGAGGTTTTGGCCACCTTTAATGGTGTTCTCATTTGGCAGGCCATACCCATATCCAATGTAGAGTTGCAATTATTCACCGATGCGGCAGGTTCTACGGGTTTTGGAGCATACTTGGAGGGTAGGTGGTGTGCTTCCCCATGGCCTAAAACCTGGTTTAAAGAGGACTCACTAGTAATATGTTATTATTAGAATTATTCCCTAACATGATTGCTCTGGAGTTATGGCATGAGGTCTTGACCAATTTGTCAGTAATTTTTTGGTGTTACAATTTGGGTGTGGTTCACGCGATTAATAATCAGAGAGCTTCCGGCCTTCCCGTGCTGCGATTGTTGGGTCAAATTGTTTTGCGCTGCCTTCAATCAAATATAAGTTTTTGCGCTAGGCATGTTCCAGGCATTGAAAACGGTGTGGCAGATGCCCTATCGCATTTCGAGTGGCGCAGGTTTAGGGTGCTAGCGCCGGATGCGAATGTATCTGGTGACCCTTGCCCGTCTTATGCCTGGCAGGTGATACGCCCGGATTGGAGGGTTTAGCTCTACGATCCTTGGCTCCTTCCACCCTCCGAGGGTACAGAAATGTTATGAGAGAGTGGGAGAGATATGTCCGTTTGCATCAGGACCAAGGTAAGACTGATTATGTAATGTTATTGGATTACGTTTGGGAATGTTTTAGAGCAGGCAGGTCAAGGGGGTTTGTAACACGTTTACTGTCTGCTCTTTCTTATTTCTTGAGACTTGAAGGCCGGCATGATTTTACTAAATCTTTCTTTCTAGCAAGGATTCTTAAAGGGTGGGCTCGAGTGATGCCCCCTGTACAAGATGCACGAAGGCCAATAACCATTTCAATATTGCGGCGCATGGCAGTCGTGTTGCATGATGTCTGTGCATCTGATTACGAAGCACTCTTATTTAAATTGTGTTTCGTCATGGCCATTTTCGGGGCCTTTAGAGTCAGTGAACTGGTGTCAGCTTCGAAAACAGCAATGTCACCTATGCTTCGTGAGCATGTGTCACTGGAAGATGGAGGCTTATGGTGCAAAGTACAACGTTCCAAAACGGACCAACTAGGCAAAGGTTGTTGGGTTGTTTTGAGATGTGTGGACGACAAAGAGATATGTCCTGTGTCCTTGGCGAGGGTTTATTTGAGAACAAGGACTGATATGCCAGGTCCATGGTTGCAGCATTTGGATGGTATGCCGGTGACTCAATTTAAATTTAGATGGGTGTTGGAACGTTGTATTTGCACGATGGGTTTGCCGGTATCGAGATACGGTACCCATTCATTCCGGATAGGTGCGGCGACAACAGCAGCCGCTGAAGGCTATTCGAGCGAGCAAATTAGAGCTCTGGGGAGGTGGAAGTCTGATGTTTTTCGGAAATATAGAAACTCAAAGGAAGAAAGAAGATTCCCTGTAGTGGGCACACTCGGACTAGTATACTTTCTTAAAGTCAAATATCTATTATGATACTAGATGACCACAGATTCTAAAATATAACTTTTAATATAATCTCTAAAACATGAGCGAAATATAGTGCATGTGAATTAAATTGTGAGATTATATTAAAAGTTATATTTTAGAATCTGTGTTCATCTGTCATAATAGATATTTGACTTTAAGAAAGTATACTAGTCCGAGTGTGCCCACTACAGGGAATCTTCTTTCTTCCTTTGAGTTTCTATACTTAAGCTATTCCTTGGAGCACCTCCCAATAGATAAAAGGTATATACCTATACTATTGAATATAAGGGAAAGGACATACATTACACACAAAAAACATTAAACGTAAATAGGTGTCTGTGCGACTCTTCCCTTACCTAGTATTTCGGAAATATATCAGGTTTTGACCTGTTGGATTAAAAAATCAGACTTGAGGTTTCAGCCACTCGCCATATTTGGGGGTCTTGAGGAATTTTTTATCCTGTCAAGTGCCCTAATCCTTGGGGTTCATACCCGCTTGGCAGGTGTGTTTTACGCCTTTCATCAAGTCTGATCCCTCATACCCACCCCCTTTTTTCATCCCGCTTCAAAAATTATCACCTTAGAGGCCAAATTAAACTATTTAAAAAAACAAAAACATTTTAGTAAGTTTATAATGGGATGTTTTTGGGTAATGTTGTTTCAAGAATTTTGTGTTAGGGGTTTTTTGTATGATAAGGTTCTGTGAATGGTTTTTGTATTTTCAGATTTGCGCTTGGACGAGTGTCTGATATGGATTATTCGGCACTCATACGTTTACTATGGTGAAAGATCTGGTGTGGAGTGCCTTCAGTCCCCTGAAGCTAATCTTGTCAGATGGATCGGTGTGAGGGGACTTCGATGGGAGCAAGTCATGCCCCTATTTTGGCAACAGTCGGAGAGGTCGGGATACCCGCTGAGGGTGGTGTTCCATGCTGCTGGAAATGATTTGACCAGAAGGACTGGTCTGGATCTTCGCAAAACTATAGTTAGGGACTTAGTTAATTTGCAGGACAGGTTGTGTTTTCTGAGTGTGGGATGGTCGGACATTATCCCTCGTTTGGTTTGGAGAGATGCGGACAGACCGGCTGCCATAGAGTTGGTCCGGCGCCGGATCAATTCTATGATGGGCAGGGCTGTTAACGAAAATTGGGGGTTTGTGGTACCACATCCCTCAATTTTAGTTTCTGCCCCTCATCTTTACATGGCCGATGGTGTCCATCTGAATTTGAGGGGTATGGAAATTTTTATGGAGGATTTGTTGTTCGCTGTTTTTAGTCAGGAATTTTATTGATAGGTAGGAGGAGTTTAGGAGTAGTAAGAAGAGTTTTAAGGTAGAGGTATGGTGGCGGGGGTTCGTTGAAACTGTGGCGGGTTGGGATGGCCTGAAATTGTGGCTGTAATTTAAAGAGTTTTATAGGTACTCAGGAGATGTGTAGGTGGTGGAGTTTGATACATTACGGGGCCGGAGTTCCATCGGACCAGGTGGGCTTCGGTCGTCGGTGGAGTTGGTACACACCTGAGCACCTTTTGGTTGGGAGTTGGGGAATACCTTGAGTGGAGAGTTGGCCATGGTATTCCCGATAAAGAGCAAGTAACACAAGGGGTGGCAGATGGCCCCTTGTGATGTGTGGGGGGCTGGGCTGAAATTGGGCCCTTTAAAGCCTCCCCTTGTGATGTGATGGGGCTGGGCTGAAATTGGGCCCTTTAAAGCCTCCCCTTGTCATGTGATGGGGGCTGGGCTGAAATTGGGCCCTTAAGACCCCCCTTGTTATGCGATGGAGGCCGGGCTGAAGTTGGGCCCTTGCCTCCTCTTGTGTTTTGGTCAGCCACAGTTAAAAGGTTTTAAAGGTTAGAATAAATAGGGACTTTATTTAAATAGGCCGTCCCTCCTTGCCACCATACCATTTGTTTAATAAAAGCTGACAATTCTATTGGCAAACATTATTCTGGTGTCAGTGTCAGTTATTTCTTTATGGATGTTGGTGTATGCGCATGAATGAAGAACAGTCTATGATAGACATTTTATTAGTTATTTGTCTCCAGGATATTACAATTACTGAAAAGTGCACTAACAATTCAGCGAGCTGAACATTATATCGGTTAAAGGGGCCCCAATATCAAAGTAATTTTGTAGGGATTGTGGCATTAGCCTTACATTTTAGTGATAGGATTGTTATTTATTTTACACTGTGTAGTGCAGTTTGTTTCCTATGTATGAACGAGTATGTATTTGAAACATATTTTGAGTATAATATAAGTACTGTTTATGTTTTAATTACTTCAAAGTTCTCCCAACAAGAAAAAGTAAGCAGAAGCATTCTAGCCCAATAAAATTCCAACCGAAAGACTGTGCCATTAATGTCTGTGCAAATGGTTTTCTGAATTATACTGTAATACTGACGTGTACTCTATTTCCATGAGGAGTCTGATCCCTTAACCCAGTGATTTTCAACCTTTTTTAACTCGCGGCACACCGAACAATATTTTTAAATTGCCAAGGTACACCATCAGTCCCCTACATGGAAAAAAACACGCACATTGGCCCCCACAGTAAAAGAAAAAGCCCCCACACACATTGGCCTCCACATAAAAAACAATTACATTATTCCCCATAGAAAAAACAATCACATTGCACCACACATAAATCATATTGCTCCCCACATAAATTACATTGCTCCCTACATATAATATATTCCTCCCCACATAAGTTATATTGCCCCCTACATACATTATTCCACACATAAGTTACATTGCCCCCCACATACATTGCTCCCCACATACTTTTTTTGCCCCTCCCACATACATTGCTCCCCACATAAGTTACATTGCCCCCCCCCCCCCACATATATTATTCCCCACAAATATTAGCACCTACCATCATCTGTCTTCCTCCCTGTCTGTCCCTCAGTGGTGGGGGTTGCTTCCAGTGCTGCAAAAACAGCAGCGGGCGAGCAGGTACGGATGCATGCCGGCGGGGGGCAGGTGTGGATGCGGGAGGGTGGCAGGCGGGAGGGATGGCAGGTGTGGATGTGGAAGAGTGGGCGGGCTGTCTAGCTTGTGGGATGTGGCATCCGTGACCTATGATGTCATTTCTGTATCTCCATGGCATAGGTCACGGCCCATGCACAATTGACTCTGAGCCTCCCAGAGGATCCCAACACTGCCTGGACTCTTGTATTGAAGGTACGGCAGCGGCTCCGGCTCCACTGCACACCTTACAACCGGTCACAGCACACTAGTGTGCCACGGCACACCGGTTGAAAATGCCTGCCTTAACCTATAGTAAGGTACATGAGTCAGAACAGAAACCTCCAAAAACTTCACATGATACTTATCCCAGAGTATTACACCTGGACAAAATGATGTCTGTTTCTCAGCAACTAACGTCTCAGGGGTCTGTCTACTGTACTAAGCTTTGGAGAGAGCTAAATTGGATGGAGATAAAGCACCATCCAAGCATTTTTCAAACACAGCCTGTAACATGACAGGTAGGAGCTGATTGGCTGGTACTTTATCTCCATCCACTTTAGCTCTCTTTAAGGGTTAGTACATAGATCCCCCAAAGAGAGTAGATGATAAAGAGATTGCTAGAACAATGGGGCAGATGTACGAGCATGCACTATGTGCTTTTTGCACATAGCGCACGCTAAGTCCCGCTATTACCGCATCATCCCGATGTATGATGCGGCTCACAGCTGCTTGATAAGGAAGCCTGGTAGCGCACGCTGGCGGATCGTCTGCGGCAGTGTTCCTTTTAGGAAGTTGACGGCTGCCCGATGTACAAAGGTTGGGACTTGACTTACCGCTCGTTAAGGCCCCTCTGTTATTTCGGCAGGTCGGGGATGGCAGTGCGGGGCTGCTGCTGTGTGGTTGTTCACTGTGCATGTTTTTTTTTTTTGTAAATTCTGTTTATTAGATTTTCAATAAAGAAAAGGTACATACAGTCCAGTAAAAGATATCAATATCACAAATGACCAGAGGTGATACCTCAGAAGGTCCCACACAATGAGATAGGTCAATCAGGCTTTAAACTGTTACATACATTGGGCCATTACTGTGGTCATTAGAAATGTATACCTTTACATAATTGATATCCAAAATACATCTTGAACATATAAACTGGGAGGTGGGGGGAAATCAAAACACAGACACAGGTAAGATAGGGAGGGAAGAAATAGGAAGGTACGAGAGGGAGAGGGCAAGCATCCTTAATTGTCTACAAACATAAGTGTTATAGCAATCGCTGGGGGGTGGTTTACGTGGGGGTGAGGGAGATACTTTTATGGAGAGAGTACTCGGTACGGTCAAATAGTGTGAATATGGAGTTTTGGGTTTCTGGGTCAAGAGAGAGTATGAATAAGACCCATTTCTTGTGGAATGTGACCGCTCCAGTGATGACATTAGACAAAGCAGATCTCCTGTCGAAATACATGAGTTGCAACATCTTTTGGTGCACTTCAGAGAGCGGTGGGGAGGTGCGTTTTAACCAATGTGTTAGAACTATTTTCTTTGCAACTGTAACTATAACTGTCAGTAACGGGGTGAAGGCATATCTATTCAGGCCAAGATTCCAGCTCGTAAAGTCCGCCAGTAAGCAGGCTAGGGGGTCAAGACTTGGTACAAATTTGAAAATGCGCTTAATATAATTAAGGATTTTGTACCAGAAGCGGCGTATACGCGGGCAATCCCACATACAGTGGAGAAAGGAGGCGGTCGCACAATGGCATTTAATACATTCAGCAGAATTAGTCGGGTTAAAATGAGCATATTGTGCTGGTGAGATGTAAGCCCTGTGGAGTGTTCTAATATGAACCTCCTGTAGATAAGATGATTGGAGCGTCTTCAAGGCCTGAATAAAGTGATTGGTCATCTGATCTGGTTGCATGGGATAAATCAGATCTATATCCCAAGACCTTCTGACACCTTCCCATCGCTTCTCCGAGCTATTTGTAGTAAGGAGAGAGTACAATAAACTGATGCGGTATCCTTTCCGTGTGCTATGCACCATCACCGGCCTCAATGGATCAGTGAGCGGAGAGGAGGTTCGCGAGGAGGTAGACCAGCTAAGAGAAGAAAGGTAATGTCTCATTTGGAGGTACATAAAGAAATGGGTGTGTGGAAGCTCATAGGAGACTACTAGGTCAGCAAACTGAACAAAATTGCCACCCGGGTCAAAGACTTTGGTAGAGTCGGACAGTCCCCTATCCCTCCAGAGCCGGAACAGGGCGTTGGAAATAGAAGGTGGGAAAGATGGGTTACCCCATAATGGAATAAAAGCGGCATACAACGGGTTCCTATTCAACCGTTTGTTAACCCCTCGCCATGACAGAAATATGTCTTTAAATAAAATATGTGTCTTTACCTGAGGGGGAAGGAGAGCAGGTGGTGTTAGGAGTAAAGCGGCTGGGGAAAAGGGGTAGAAAAGGGCTTCATCGACACTTATATCAGTAAATGTAGATTTGTCTGTTAACCAGTCAGTAACATATCGAAACATGATTGAGTGAGAGTAAGAGGGGAGGTCCGGTAACCCCACGCCCCCCCGCTTTGCGAGGGCCTATAAGTTTAGAAAGGCCAATTTTAGGTTTCTTCCCCATCCACACAAAAGAACTCATCATCCTCCGCAAAGCCCCCAAGTCATATGTGTTCAATGATACTGGTAGTTTTTGCATCACATAAAAGATTTTAGGAAATATTATACTTTGTATAACAGCAATTCGGCCTAGAAGGGATATCGGGAGGAGTTTCCATCCTAGGAGTAGGGCTGAGATCCTAGCAATGACAGGTGAAAAGTTTAGGGAATAGAGTCGTGGAAGAGTAGATGGTATGTGAATCCCCAGGTATTTAATGGAGGTGTTAGAGGAGCGAAATGGGAGGGAGGAGAGGAAGGGGGCTAAAGCAGTGTGTGTGGTGCCTAAACAAAGTAGCTCCGATTTAGAAATATTAATGCGGTAACCCGCGATGGTGCCAAAAGAGTGGATCAATTCTAAAATAGCAGGGATAGAGCGTTTGGGGTCAGATATGAATAATAGCATGTTGTCAGCGAATAGTGATACCTTTAATTCTTTGATACCTATTTTTATTCCAGTGAAAGTGGGGGAGGCCCTGAGGGCAATGGCTAGGGGTTCTAGGGCTAGGGCAAATAAGAGAGGTGACAAGGGGCATCGCTGCCTGGTGCCTTTTTTAATTTCGAAAGGAGCTGATAAAAGACGTTGCAGGAAATTTGGGATTTAGCATTATAATAAAGGCATTTGATCAAGGAAATGAAATGAGAGGGGAACCCAAATCTATCCAAGGTAAGGAATAGATGTTGCCAGTCTACATGATCAAATGGCTTCTCGGCGTCTAGTGAAAGCAATAAGTTAGAAGCTAGGGGAGAAGCATCAGAAACAGAAACGGCTGAGAGGACTCGACGAATGTTGATTTCGGAGTGGCGCCCAGATAAAAAACCCGATTGATCCGGGTGGACCAAAAGGTTTCAATCTATCTGCTAGTATTTTTGTGAGTAATTTGTAGTCTAAATTTAATAGAGATATACGGCGGTAAGATTCTGGTAGTGACAGATCCCTGTCTGGCTTAGGCAATAATTTGAGAGTGGCAGAATTAAAATGGGGTGGGGTTCTGAGTGAGGACATCATAGAATTAAGGGCATTGACGAGAACCGGACCTACATGGGGAAGTAGGACTTGATAAAAGTCCCCACTAAAGCCATCGGGGCCCGGGGCCTTGTCAGACTTAGTATGGCGTATGGCCTTTTCCACTTCAGAGAGAGATATGGGTGCCATAAGCAATTCCGCATCACTAGGGGAGAGCCGAGGAGGGTGAATGGACTCCCAAAATGAAGCATCAGTGTGAGAGCCAGGCGTGGAAGGTGAGGGTGAAGGGAGCGGGTCGGAGTACAGCCGACTATAAAATGCACTAAGGACATCAGCGATCTCTAGATCGGAGGTAGTGAACACGTCAGGGGCCTTGCGGAGAGGATGAATCACAGCGGGTGAACGGGTGCCTTTGAGAAGGTTGGTGAGTAATTTCCCGGTTTTGTTGCCGAACCTATGGAATCCGTAGTTGACCAAGTACATGTGACGGTCACCCATAGATCCCATATATTCTTCAAAGTGTGTTTTGGATTGTAGATAAGATTGTCTATTGTTAGGGGACGGACAACTTTTATATTGTTGAAAATTAAGGGTAAGAGCTGACTAAAGTGATAAATATTTGGAGGTGTATTGCCGTTTGGAATGTGCCACGAAGGATATGATGTCACCCCTAAGAACCGTCTTTGCGGTCATCCAAAATAATATCGGATCTGATTCAAAGTGAGAACCATTGAGTTGGACAAAATCCTTCCAGGCCGACTCCAAACGTAAGCAGAAATCAGGAGATTTGGCTAAGTATGAGGGGAATTTCCATAATCTAGGTGTGGGGGTAGATGGGTCCAAAGTTAAGGTAGCTGTCACAACAGCGTGATCCGAGATGACAATCGGTGCTATGGAGGAGTCCATTACAGAGGAGAATAGGGATCGGGAGATGAGGAGGTAATCTATACGTGAAATGGTAGAGTGTGCGGCCGAAATGCATGTATAGTCCCTGTCAGTAGGATGGTGAGCCCGCCAAATGTCAACTAATTGGAGATGGTCTGAGAGTAAGGGAATTCCCAGTTTGGGTAAATGGTGAGTGGAAGTGGGGGTGTTTGATTTATCTAGAAGCAAAGATGATACCAGATTAAAATCCCCACCAATGATAATGGGTATATCTAAGTAAGGGGTAAACAAACCAACCAATTTTTGGAAGAAAGATTTTGAGTATGATGTAGGGGCGTATACAGTATGTTCCCAAGAATCAATGGTTTACCTTTCATAGTCAGGGATACGATAACATAACGGCCGTCCGGGTCTTGGACAGTGCTGGACACGGTATGGGGAATATGCCGCTTGATCAAAATCACTACCCCCCGGGCTCTGGAGGAATAAGGGCTGGAGGCCATCACTGACCAACCCAACATAGCTAGCTTGGTTACTTCCGCGGGAATCAGATGAGTTTCCTGTAAGAAAGCAACGTCTACATTCTGCTTATTAAGATAAAGAAGTACCTTTCTCCTCTTAGCCGGTGAATTGAATCCTCCCACGTTCCACGTCCCTATTTTTACGTCAGACATAGTGCAGTAAGTGAAACAAAAATGCCACTCATCTCTCTAGAAGTACTCGATGTGACGGAAACAAAAAAGGAGAGGAGGGGGAGGAGAGGAGACAAACGCACATAAAACATAAAAACAGTCATGAGACACCACAGATATGTAGGGGCTATTAGGAGTCGTTCTAAAAACGTATAACGTGTAAGCAATATGCAGAAGACATAATAGACCCTGTGCTTCCGGGATAAAGTGAACAATATCCTAAGGGAGAGATAAGTATTAGCGATACTCTGCAGGCGCATGGGAGAGGGAGAAGCCTCTCCTACCCCGCGAACTAGAGAACAATTAACGTAAAGCGAGTACTACCACCAGCTCATTAATGCCGAGATATAGTGGGTGCAACAGCTGCCGGAGCAGTAATCATGGTGATAGAAAAACATAAATTGAGCAGTTCAGCAATGAGGTCCATATGGACAATACATTATGGTATAGTGAGAACCAACCAGGATATCATATATGTTAATATGGCTACGCAACATAGACAACAAAATATAACACGGAATAACTGTATGAAACTAAGTGAAGCCATAAACTCTTTACGAGAGTGACTAGAAAACACTCATCTGTGTTAAGGGCAATAGAGAGGTTTATGGGAAATAATCAGGGGGGTAGGGACACGGGGTCACTGATGTCAGTTGCATTGTCCCGAAGGAGTTCACGAAGATAGTCCTCAGCATCTCTAGGGGAGAGGAAATCTTTGTGGGTGGAGCCATTGTAAATCCGTAAATGGGCTGGGTAAAGCAAGCTGAATTTGCGGCCCTCAGTGACTAGCTTCGAACATATCGGAGAGAAAGCCTTACGAGCCCTAGTCAGTTCCACGGAGTAGTCCTGGAAAATGAACAATTTGTTTCCCTCCCACTGTAGATCTTTGACACGTCGGGATGCCGACCAAAACGCCATTTTGTGTAGGTAGTTTAGACATCTAAATAGCGTGACACGCGGCCTCGGTTTCGAAGGAGTCGGGGCAGGACCCACTCTGTGTGCCTGTTCAATCACTAAGTCACGGCATTCTTGAGTAATTCCCAACAAATCAGGTAGCGTGTTTCTGACAAAATGAGCAATCGCCGGCCCTTTAATGGATTCAGGTAAACCGACCAGACGGATATTATTACGTCTCGAACGATTTTCGATATCGTCTAATTTGTTCCATATCTGGTAGTTATCAGATGTTAATTCTTTAACACTGTGACGCATATCAGCAACTTCATGCAAAGTAGCCCCCAGTTGATTCTCGGCCTGGGTCACCCTATGTGTAAGGGCTTTCAATTGGGAAGAGATATCTGTGACTGCCTGAGAAAGGAGCGGTGCCATGGTGGACCGTATTGCTTCCACCACATCCCCATAGGTAACGGGGAAATCAGGAGAGCGGCATACCTTATGTGGGGAGTCTGACAGCTCAGCGGCTGTCTTTTTGGAAGCAGGGGCTGCAGCATCCGCGCCTCGCTCCGGCGCCATATTCCCCTCAGAGCGGCGTTTCTCCTGACGCAGTGCGGGCTGTCCCGGCTGAGCTGCAGAGGTCACAAAGCGATCCATCGTGAAGCACCCGGATCACAGTGCTGTGCTGGCGGTGTTGGAGGCTGTGAACAGCCGTTAAAAGGTGTCGTTCGCGGGTGGGAAGCGGAGCTCCGGTGTTAGCCTGCTAGCCCATGCGAACCCGGAACCGGAAGACTGTTCACTGTGCATGTTAATAAAGTTTTGGAATGTCATTTCTCAGTGCCTTTCTGTCAGGAACGAGGTGAGAGGCTGTCATAGACAGTTGTCTCATCTGCACTGTAGCTTGTATACTTATATATACTTATAGGGAAACCTGTTTACATTAGACAATACACACACTTCATAACAAACAAGCTAAGATGAGACAACTGTCTATGACAGCCTCTCACCTCTTTCCTGACAGAAAGAATATATAAGTATACACCAGCCGCGGCAAAACGGCCAGACGATTCTGCAGCCACGGGGTCAGGGATCGTGCATTGCGCATGCGCAGACAACCCGGCGGGGGACAGCACATGCGCGCACCAACACCGAACAGACCAGGAACACATCGCTGCAGGGCTGTCATAGCGCATCGCTATGACAGCTGCCCAGTGGGTCATACATTCCGGTGATGTATGCAGGCAGATCACAGCGAAAAAGAAGAGAAGTGACTCAACCCTCATAAGGAACGGTAAGAAGATTTTAATACGTCTGCCCCAATGTTACAGAATGCGATGCCTGAGTCTGGCAATGTTACAGAATGTGACAACTGAGTTTAACTTCCTAAAGAAGGCATTGGAAGCAAACACAGCAAAGAAATATCAAATTTATTACAGTGTGTGCGTCAAATGCTGAGACTACTACATTGCATACAAAAAGTGAAGAATTCAGAAAATTCAAGTTCAAGTGTTACAATTGTCACAAGTCAGGTCACAAAGTAATTGGGTGCAGGCAGAGAAATGTGAAATGTGTAAAGCAAGAAATACAACAGCAAGGATGAGTCGGCCCTGAGTATTACAAATAGCTGTAGAAAAGATTTCTGGTATAATGATTTGGAAGCAACAAGACATTTTACTGGATTGAGGAATGGTTCACAAAATTAACCAAAAAGTGACCCTATCACCATCTATGGGATTTGCAACCAAGTACTCATAGTTAGTAAAGTTGGAACAAGTAAAGCCATCTTGAGAGTTGGAACAAGGACAAAAGCTACAGAAATCCAAGACATGCTTTATGTACCAGAAATGGGAACAGATCTTACAGCCATTAGTGTTCTGGAATTCTATACCTCTCCCCCTCAGACTCTCCAACTCTCTACAAAACTTCAAATGGGCTCTCAAGACACACTTCTTCCCCAAACCCAGCCATCTCTCATCATAAGCCTACTGTGGCCCACGCTCACTTTCTACTCCATCTGTGTCACCCCTGTCTGTGTGCCCCTCCCCTTTAGAATGTAAGCTCTCACTAGCAGGGTCCTCTTCCCTCATGTGCTTTTACGTCTCTTACTTAACCTATCATCTTTTCAATACTCCCTTTGATGGCACCAAATCCTTCGGTTTTCTGCCACCCTGATACTTATTTCAGTGCTGTTTGCTCGATGCTGCTATGTTTATATACCCTGTACTTGTCCTATATTGTATTGTACTGTAAGTCACTGTCTTCATGTTTTGCTTATTTGTTAACTCTGTAATTGGGTGATGCGGATCCCATGTGGTGCCATATAATAGAGAATAATAATAATAGAACAGAGAGGCCACAGAGTTTACTTTGCTAAAGGAATGTGCTAGCCACGGCAACCACAGGTATTTGCCGCGACTAGTGTGCCCATGTGCATACTAGTGATGAGCACCGGAAATTTTTCGGGTTTTGTGTTTTGGTTTTGGGTTCGGTTCCGCGGCCGTGTTTTGGGTTCGAACGCGTTTTGGCAAAACCTCACCGAATTTTTTTTGTCGGATTCGGGTGTGTTTTGGATTCGGGTGTTTTTTTCAAAAAACCCTAAAAAACAGCTTAAATCATAGAATTTGGGGGTCATTTTGATCCCAAAGTATTATTAACCTCAATAACCATAATTTCCACTCATTTTCAGTCTACTCTGAACACCTCACACCTCACAATATTATTTTTAGTCCTAAAATTTGCACCGAGGTCGCTGGATGACTAAGCTCAGCGACCCAAGTGGCCGACACAAACACCTGGCCCATCTAGGAGAGGCACTGCAGTGTCACGCAGGATGGCCCTTCCAAAAAACACCCCCCAAACAGCACATGACGCAAAGAAGAAAAAAAAGAGGCGCAATGAGGTAGCTGTGTGAGTAAGCTAAGCGACCCTAGTGGCCGACACAAACACCTGGCCCATCTAGGAGTGGCACTGCAGTGTCACGCAGGATGGCCCTTCCAAAAAACACCCCCCAAACAGCACATGACGCAAAGAAAAAAAGAGGCGCAATGAGGTAGCTGTGTGACTAAGATAAGCGACCCAAGTGGCCGACACAAACACCTGGCCCATCTAGGAGTGGCACTGCAGTGTCACGCAGGATGGCCCTTCCAAAAACTACTCCCCAAACAGCACATGACGCAAAGAAAAATGAAAGAAAAAAGAGGTGCAAGATGGAATTGTCCTTGGGCCCTCCCACCCACCCTTATGTTGTATAAACAGGACATGCACACTTTAACCAACCCATCATTTCAGTGACAGGGTCTGCCACACGACTGTGACTGAAATGACGGGTTGGTTTGGACCCCCACCAAAAAAGAAGCAATTAATCTCTCCTTGCACAAACTGGCTCTACAGAGACAAGATGTCCACCTCATCATCATCCTCCGATATATCACCGTGTACATCCCCCTCCTCACAGATTATCAATTCGTCCCCACTGGAATCCACCATCTCAGCTCCCTGTGTACTTTGTGGAGGCAATTGCTGCTGGTGAATGTCTCCACGGAGGAATTGATTATAATTCATTTTAATGAACATCATCTTCTCCACATTTTCTGGATGCAACCTCGTACGCCGATTGCTGACAAGGTGAGCGGCGGCACTAAACACTCTTTCGGAGTACACACTTGTGGGAGGGCAACTTAGGTAGAATAAAGCCAGTTTGTGCAAGGGCCTCCAAATTGCCTCTTTTTCCTGCCAGTATAAGTACGGACTGTCTGACGTGCCTACTTGGATGCGGTCACTCATATAATCCTCCACCATTCTTTCAATGGGGAGAGAATCATATGCAGTGACAGTAGACGACATGTCCGTAATCGTTGTCAGGTCCTTCAGACCGGACCAGATGTCAGCATCAGCAGTCGCTCCAGACTGCCCTGCATCACCGCAGGCGAGTGGGCTCGGAATTCTGAGCCTTTTCCTCGCACCCCCAGTTGCGGGAGAATGTGAAGGAGGAGATGTTGACAGGTCGCGTTCCGCTTGACTTGACAATTTTCTCACCAGCAGTTCTTTGAACCCCAGCAGACTTGTGTCTGCCGGAAAGAGAGATCCAAGGTAGGTTTTAAATCTAGGATCGAGCACGGTGGCCAAAATGTAGTGCTCTGATTTCAACAGATTGACCACCCGTGAATCCTTGTTAAGCAAATTAAGGGCTCCATCCACAAGTCCCACATGCCTAGCGGAATCGCTCTGTGTTAGCTCCTCCTTCAATGTCTCCAGCTTCTTCTGCAAAAGCCTGATGAGGGGAATGACCTGACTCAGGCTGGCAGTGTCTGAACTGACTTCACGTGTGGCAAGTTCAAAAGGTTGCAGAATCTTGCACAACGTTGAAATCATTCTCCACTGTGCTTGAGACAGGTGCATTCCACCTCCTATATCGTGCTCAGTTGTATAGGCTTGAATGGCCTTTTGCTGCTTCTCCAACCTCTGAAGCATATAGAGGGTTGAATTCCACCTCGTTACCACTTCTTGCTTCAGATGATGGCAGGGCAGGTTCAGGCGTTTTTGGTGGTGCTCCAGTCTTCTGTACGTGGTGCCTGTACGCCGAAAGTGTGCCGCAATTCTTCTGGCCACCGACAGCATCTCTTGCACGCACCTCTCGTTTTTTAAATAATTCTGAACCACCAAATTCAAGGTATGTGCAAAACATGGGACGTGCTGGAATTTGCCCAGATTTAATGCACACACAATATTGCTGGCGTTGTCCGATGCCACAAATCCACAGGAGAGTCCAATTGGGGTAAGCCATTCTGCGATGATCTTCCTCAGTTGCCGTAAGAGGTTTTCAGCTGTGTGCGTATTCTGGAAAGCGGTGATACAAAGCGTAGCCTGCCTAGGAAAGAGTTGGCGTTTGCGAGATGCTGCTACTGGTGCCGCCGCTGCTGTTCTTGCGGCGGGAGTCAATACATCTACCCAGTGGGCTGTCACAGTCATATAGTCCTGAGTCTGCCCTGCTCCACTTGTCCACATGTCCGTGGTTAAGTGGACATTGGGTACAACTGCATTTTTTAGGACACTGGTGAGTCTTTTTCTGAGGTCTGTGTACATTTTCGGTATCGCCTGCCTAGAGAAATGGAACCTAGATGGTATTTGGTACCGGGGACACAGTACCTCCAACAAGTCTCTAGTTGGCTCTGCAGTAATGATGGATACCGGAACCACGTTTCTCACCGCCCAGGATGCCAAGGCCTCAGTTATCCGCTTTGCAGCAGGATGACTGCTGTGATATTTCATCTTCCTCGCAAAGGACTGTTGGACAGTCAATTGCTTGGTGGAAGTAGTAAAAGTGGTCTTACGACTTCCCCTCTGGGATGACGATCGACTCCCAGCAGCAACAACAGCAGCGCCAGCAGCAGTAGGCGTTACACGCAAGGATGCATCGGAGGAATCCCAGGCAGGAGAGGACTCGTCAGAATTGCCAGTGACATGGCCTGCAGGACTATTGGCATTCCTGGGGAAGGAGGAAATTGACACTGAGGGAGTTGGTGGGGTGGTTTGCGTGAGCTTGGTTACAAGAGGAAGGGATTTACTGGTCAGTGGACTGCTTCCGCTGTCGCCCAAAGTTTTTGAACTTGTCACTGACTTATGATGAATGCGCTGCAGGTGACGTATAAGGGAGGATGTTCCGAGGTGGTTAACGTCCTTACCCCTACTTATTACAGCTTGACAAAGGCAACACACGGCTTGACAAATGTTGTCCGCATTTCTGTTGAAATACTTCCACACTGAAGAGCTGATTTTTTTGGTATTTTCACCAGGCATGTCAATGGCCATATTCCTCCCACGGACAACAGGTGTCTCCCCGGGTGCCTGACTTAAACAAACCACCTCACCACCATCAGAATCCTCCTGGTCAATTTCCTCCCCAGCGCCAGCAACACCCATATCCTCCTCATCCTGGTGTACTTCAACACTGACATCTTCAATCTGACTATCAGGAACTGGACTGCGGGTGCTCCTTCCAGCACTTGCAGGGGGCGTGCAAATGGTGGAAGGCGCATGCTCTTCACGTCCAGTGTTGGGAAGGTCAGGCATCGCAACCGACACAATTGGACTCTCCTTGTGGATTTGTGATTTCGAAGAATGCACAGTTCTTTGCTGTGCTTTTGCCAGCTTAAGTCTTTTCATTTTTCTAGCGAGAGGCTGAGTGCTTCCATCCTCATGTGAAGCTGAACCACTAGCCATGAACATAGGCCAGGGCCTCAGCCGTTCCTTGCCACTCCGTGTGGTAAATGGCATATTGGCAAGTTTACGCTTCTCCTCCGACGATTTTATTTTAGATTTTTGAGTCCTTTTTTTACTGATATTTGGTGTTTTGGATTTTACATGCTCTGTACTATGACATTGGGCATCGGCCTTGGCAGACGACGTTGATGGCATTTCATCGTCTCGGCCATGACTAGTGGCAGCAGCTTCAGCACGAGGTGGAAGTGGATCTTGATCTTTCCCTATTTTTGGAACCTCAACATTTTTGTTCTCCATATTTTAATAGGCACAACTAAAAGGCACCTCAGGTAAACAATGGAGATGGATGGATACTAGTATACTTATGGATGACGAGCGACTGCCGACACAGAGGTAGCTACAGCCGTGGACTACCGTACTTCGTCTGCTAGTATAGACTGGATGATAATGATATAAAAAATATATATATATCACTACTGCAGGACAGGTATATATTGTATAATGACGGACCTGCTGGACACTGTCAGCACTGCAGACTCCTAAACTACTAGTATGAAGAAGATAGAAAAAAAAAAAACCACCACAGGTAGGTATACAATTATGGACGAGCGACTGCCAGTGCCGACACAGAGGTAGCTACAGCCGTGGACTACCGTACTGCGTCTGCTAGTATAGACTGGATGATAATGATATAAAAAAAAATATATATATCACTACTGCAGGACAGGTATATATTATATAATGACGGACCTGCTGGACACTGTCAGCACTGCAGACTCCTAAACTACTAGTATGAAGAAGATAGAAAAAAAAAAACCACCACAGGTAGGTATACAATTATGGACGAGCGACTGCCAGTGCCGACACAGAGGTAGCTACAGCCGTGGACTACCGTACTGCGTCTGCTAGTATAGACTGGATGATAATGATATAAAATATATATATATATCACTACTGCAGGACAGGTATATATTGTATAATGACGGACCTGCTGGACACTGTCAGCACTGCAGACTCCTAAACTACTAGTATGAAGGAGATAGAAAAAAAAAACCACCACAGGTAGGTATACAATTATGGACGAGCGACTGCCAGTGCCGACACAGAGGTAGCTACAGCCGTGGACTACCGTACTGCGTCTGCTAGTATAGACTGGATGATAATGATATAAAAAATATATATATATCACTACTGCAGGACAGGTATATATTGTATAATGACGGACCTGCTGGACACTGTCAGCTCTGCAGACTCCTAAACTACTAGTATGAAGAAGATAGAAAAAAAAAACCACCACAGGTAGGTATACAATTATGGATGAGCGACTGCCAGTGCCGACACAGAGGTAGCTACAGCCGTGGACTACCATACTGCGTCTGCTGTATAGACTGGATGATAATGATATAAAAAATATATATATATCACTACTGCAGGACAGGTATATATTATATAATGACGGACCTGCTGGACACTGTCAGCACTGCAGACTCCTAAACTACTAGTATGAAGAAGATAGAAAAAAAAAAAACCACCACAGGTAGGTATACAATTATGGACGAGCGACTGCCAGTGCCGACACAGAGGTAGCTACAGCCGTGGACTACCGTACTGCGTCTGCTAGTATAGACTGGATGATAATGATATAAAATATATATATATATCACTACTGCAGGACAGGTATATATTGTATAATGACGGACCTGCTGGACACTGTCAGCACTGCAGACTCCTAAACTACTAGTATGAAGAAGATAGAAAAAAAAAAAACCACCACAGGTAGGTATACAATTATGGACGAGCGACTGCCAGTGCCGACACAGAGGTAGCTACAGCCGTGGACTACCGTACTGCGTCTGCTAGTATAGATTGGATGATAATGATATAAAAAATATATATATATCACTACTGCAGGACAGGTATATATTATATAATGACGGACCTTCTGGACACTGTCAGCACTGCAGACTCCTAAACTACTAGTATGAAGAAGATAGAAATATAATGAATGACGGACCTGCTGGACACTGTCAGCAGAATGCGTTTATAGAATAAAATAAAAAAACACCACACGAGTGTTTAACTTTTTCAGGCAGACAATATACTGGTGGTCACTGCTGGTCAGTCACACTGGCACTCTGGCAGCAAGAGTGTGCACTGTTAAATATGTACTCCTGCTATAACTGCTCCCCAGTCTCCCCCACAATTAAGCTGTGTGAGCAGTGAGCACTACTCAGCACAGTCAGATATACATAGATGATATTATCATGCAGCACACTGAGGCTGAGCACAGATATGGTATGTGACTGTGTATCGGTTTTTTTTCAGGCAGAGAACGGATTATATTAAATAATAAATAAAACTGGTGGTCAGTGGTCACTAGTATAACTATCAGCAAAACTCTGCACTCTCTGAGTACTCCTAATGCTCCAGTAAATCAAGTGTCTCACTCTCTATCTAAACGGAGAGGACGCCAGCCACGTCCTCTCCCTATCAATCTCAATGCAGGTGTGAAAATGGCGGCGACGCGCGGCTCCTTATATAGAATCCGAGTCTCGCGATAGAATACGAGCCTCGCGAGAATCCGACAGCGGGATGATGACGTTCGGGCACGCTCGGGTTAGCCGAGCAAGGCGGGAAGATCCGAGTCTGCCTCGGACCCGTGTAAAAAGCGTGAAGTTCGGGGGGGTTCGGTTTCCGAGAAACCGAACCCGCTCATCACTAGTGCATACATCTGTACATATACTTCATCAGAGAGAAATCTGAACCTGTGTCCATATACTAAAAGAAAGAAGACATAAGCTGGATTCAAAATCAGTAAAGTGCATCATGCTTGGCTATTGCATGAAAGCAAAGGCTACAGATTATCGAATCCATATGCCAAAAAACTAGAGATGTCTTCAAAGAAACAGTGCAAGCTGAAGAAAAGTTGTGAGCTGGTATGCAGAGCAGGTATTGTATGTGTAACTGGACATACCAGCAGCTGAAGACCCAGGTATATATGAGTTAGAGACTATCAGCGTGGAAGGTCAACCACAGATTAAGTCTTCTGTTTGATCTGAAAGGTAAAACCACTTAAGAAGTATGATAAAAAAAATTACAAATATCACATTCCGTAAGCCTCAAGATATCCAGAAACCAAAAGTCTGATTGGTGTGAATGGAAATCCAAGATAGGCAAAGAGACTTTGCAAGATTTAAAAACCACAATTGTGAAAAGCATCAAGAATCATGATAGTGGCGGTGATTCACTAAGGATTACAATTGCAAAGCTGTTTGCAAAGCCGGCTTCCCCCATCCCCGCACCACCCTCTGAACTCCCCTGAGAGGGTTTCACATTCCTGCTGTCACGATCCGGGTATCTGGACGCCATTACCTGCCTTTCAGATGTCTCCTGAGGCTCGCTCAGCGTTCCAAGGCCGGATCTCATCTGTGTCCACATACTGCACATCCCTCCTGTCACGCTGAGATGCTGTCACAGCGGCGCCATGTTTGAATCCTGCATGGCGTCTCCCGTCCTCCGCCGCCGCTCCTGTGTTATAGGTGCAGGTTGTCAGTGTGGTGTTCCATGCCTGCCGCGGCCTCCGTTGTCATCCACGAGTATCAGCATACATTTCTCAGTCTGGCGTCTCCTGTCCTCTGCGGCCGGCGCCGCCATTGCAGTTATGTTTCCACATGGTTTCCTAAACCAGTTTTCCCTCCAAGTTCTAACATGGGCGCAGCCATGTTGGATTCAATCACATGTTTCAGTTCCTCCAATCCACTGCCTGGAAATCTGCATAGTTGCCCAGCCAATACCTGCATTGCTGCAGGTATAAGTATCCTGTGCCTGGGCCAGCAAATGGTCAGTGCTTTGTTTGTCATACCTTGTTCCAGTCTCTCTCCTGTGGTTGTGTTTCCAGGTTCCAGCTCCTGTCTCCAGCATCCACTAAAGAGACCCGCACCTGCCTACCATCCTGCGGTGCAGCCTGACTCTGCAGTCCTCCGTGGCTGATCCAGTTTCCAGCTTCCAGCTATTTCATCTGCTTCCAGCAGTATCCACTACCACCGGTAATCATCCTTCAACTCCTCTCTTTCCACGCTCCCTAGCATCTTACTATATTCACTCCGTGTTTCATCACCTGGCTGGTTCCACCCAGCATTCATTCAGTGACTTTATCATCTGGCTGATTCCATTCCGCATCCACTCCGTGTCTCACCACCTGGCTGGTTCCATCCAGCAATTACAACAGCTGATTCAAGTTACCAGCTTCATCTGTTCCATCTACTGGCATGTTCCTTGGATATCTTCACTACTACAGCCAGGCCTGGTAAGGTTATTCCATCTAAGGACTTTAACAACTGTTCTTAACCTACCAGTGTCCTGTGAAACCATTTCATGGTCAGAGTGCTCCAGGAATCATATTATTTATCATTGCCATTTTTATTATTTGCTGTTTGTTGTTACACGGAGTTTTGTCAATAAACTTTTAATTTACTTTTACCTGGTTGTCATGGTCACACCTTCGGGTTTCCTTTTAACACTTACATGTCCAGGGGTCTGATTAAACCTCCCCGGTTTAAGTTCCTCTCAGCCCCTACAACTGAGGCTTCCTCCTGTCAGCTAAAACCCTCAGTTGTGACAGTAAGCACTGACCATATGAATCCAGCCGGAGACCAGGATCAAGCGGCCAGGCCGATGCAAGAACTGGCAGCCCGACTTGAACATCAGGAGCCTGCACAGGGCCACATCATCCGCTGTCTCCAGGATCTCTCTACGCGGCTGGACGGGATTCAAACGACCCTCCGTGGACCTGGCACGTCCGGTGCGTCCACAACAGTGACACCAGCTGTAACCCCACCTACCTTACCCATTTCCATTCCACGTCTTCATCTCCCAACGCCAGCAAAATTTGACGGATCTCCAAGGTTCTGCAGGGGATTTCTTAACCAATGCGAAATCCACTTTGAGCTTCAGCCTGGCAATTTCCCCAGTGACCGTACTAAAATTGCCTATATCATTTCCCTTCTCAGCGGCTCAGCCCTTGACTGGGCATCACCTTTATGGGAGAAGTCTGTTCCCCTGCTGTCCTCCTATACGGACTTTGTGGCAACATTCAGGCGCATCTTCGACGAGCCAGGCCGAGTAACCTCTGCTTCATCTGAGATTCTCCGTTTACGCCAGGGAACACGTACTGTGGGACAGTATCTCATACAGTTCAAAATTCTGGCATCCGAACTGGCATGGAACGACGAGGCCCTGTATGCTGCATTCTGGCATGGCTTATCAGAACGCATCAAGGATGAGTTAGCTACCAGAGACTTGCCCTTTAAGTTGGATGAGCTAATTTCTCTTTGCACGAAGGTTGATCTACGTTTCAGAGAGAGAGCAACCGAGCGAGGAAGATCGTCTGCTCCAAAATCTTCTGCTCCTTCTCTTCGTCAACCGTCTCCATACAAGGATGAGCCCATGCAAATTGGCCGTTCCCGTCTATCTCCCGCTGAGCGCCGAAGATGTCTCTCTGAGTCTCTCTGTCTCTATTGTGCAGCTCCGTCTCACATTATCAATGCCTGTCCCAAACGTCCGGGAAACTCCAAATCCTAGCTCGCCAAGGAGAGAGCCGGCTAGGAGTAATGATCTCCTCTCCATCTCCTCATGATTGTAATCTCCCAGTCTCGCTCCAAATTGCTCAACGTTACAGGAACGTCATTGCCCTCCTTGATTCCGGAGCAGCTGGGAATTTCATAACCGAAGCTTATGTTAAACGGTGGTCCCTACCCACCGAGAGACTTCCTTCGTCCATCTCCTTAACTGCAGTAGATGGCAGCAAGATTTTTGACGCAGTTATTTCTCTAAGGACTCTACCAGTTCGTCTGAGAGTGGGAGTTCTTCATGCAGAATTTATTTCCTTCCTAGTGATTCCAAGAGCCACACATCCAGTGGTTTTGGGCCTTCCATGGCTCCGTCTCCACAATCCGTCGATTGACTGGACGACTACGCAAATACTAGCATGGGGCCCCTCCTGTGCAAAGACTTGTTTGTCCAAAGTGCTTCCTGTTTGTTCTTCTTTCCCCAGGTTGTCTGATGTTCCACCTTCTCCATATCAAGACTACACGGACGTGTTCAGTAAAGCTTCTGCTGATATCCTTCCTCCTCATAGAGAATGGGACTGCCCAATTGATCTCATTCCAGGGAAGGTTCCACCTCGAGGCCGAACTTACCCGTTGTCTCTGCCTGAGATGCACTCCATGGAGGAGTACATCAAAGAGAACCTGGCGAAAGGTTTTATCCGACCTTCTTCTTCTCCAGCTGGCGCAGGCTTCTTCTTCGTTAAGAAGAAAGACGGTGGTCTGCGACCGTGCATCGATTACAGAGGTCTGAACGACATTACCGTCAAGAACCGGTATCCTTTACCTTTGATTACAGAGCTCTTCGATAGAGTCAGCGGAGCAACCATCTTTACAAAGTTGGATTTGAGGGGTGCCTACAATCTCATCCGGATCCGTGAGGGTGACGAGTGGAAGACAGCCTTTAACACCCGTGATGGACATTATGAGTACCTCGTCATGCCCTTCGGATTGAGCAATGCTCCAGCTGTCTTCCAGCATTTCGTGAATGAGATCTTCAGAGACATCTTATACCGCCATGTCGTGGTTTATTTAGATGATATCCTCATCTTTGCCAATAATCTAGAGGAACATCGTTTCTGGGTAAAGGAGGTTCTGTCCCATCTCCGTGTCAATCATCTCTATTGCAAATTGGAGAAATGTGTCTTTGAAGTTAAATCCATTCCGTTTCTAGGTTACATTGTGTCCGGTTCCGGACTAGAGATGGATCCTGAGAAACTACAAGCAATCCAGAATTGGCCGATACCCTTAACCCTCAAAGGGGTCCAGTGGTTCTTAGGGTTCGCCAATTATTACAGAAAGTTCATACGAGACTTTTCCACCATTGTGGCGCCTATCACTGCATTAACCAAGAAGGGTGCTAACCCGTCCAAGTGGTCTGAAGAAGCTACGCAAGCTTTTCATCTTCTAAAACAACGTTTCATCTCTGCACCAGTTCTGAAACAGCCCGACACCGACTCTCCTTTCATCTTAGAGGTGGATGCCTCCTCCGTTGGAGTAGGAGCGGTGTTATCCCAGGGGGCTAAAGATGGCCATCTACATCCTTACAGTTTCTTCTCCCGGAAGTTCTCCCCAGCTGAGCGCAACTATGCCATTGGCGACCAGGAGTTGCTAGCCATCAAGGTCGCTCTAGAGGAGTGGAGATATCTGTTGGAGGGAGCTTCTCATTCAATCACGATACTTACCGACCACAAGAATCTTTTATACCTGAAAGGCGCACAATGTCTTAACCCTCGTCAGGCCAGATGGGCACTTTTCTTTTCCAGGTTCGACTTTAAACTCCAGTTCTGTCCGGGCTCTCAGAATCGCAAGGCCGATGCCCTTTCCCGCTCTTGGGAGCAAGAAAACGAGTCAGAGTCTTCAGACAAGCATCCTATTATTAATCCGTTGGCATTCTCCACGGTAGGGATGGACTCTACGCCCCCACCAGGGAAAAGTTTTGTGAAGCCGGTGTTAAGGAAGAAGCTCATGCATTGGGCCCATGCTTCCCGTTTTGCCGGACATACAGGCATTCAGAAAACCCTCGAGTTTATCTCTAGGTCCTACTGGTGGCCAACTCTGAAGAAGGACGTCAAGGAGTTTATTGCCTCTTGCCCAAAGTGTGCCCAACACAAAGTTCCCCGCCAGTCTCCTGCGGGGCAACTGGTTCCATTAACTGTTCCCAGTCGACCGTGGACCCATTTGTCGATGGACTTTGTTACAGATCTGCCTATATGCAACAAGTTTAATACCATCTGGGTGGTAGTTGACCGGTTCACCAAGATTGCACATTTCATACCCCTCACCGGTCTTCAGTCAGCTTCCAAGTTGGCTCAAGTGTTTATCCAAGAGATCTTCCGACTTCACGGTCTTCCTAAAGAGATCATCTCCGATCGTGGAGTACAATTTGTAGCCAAATTTTGGCGAAGTTTGTGTCAAGCCCTCCAAGTCAAGTTAAAGTTTTCTACGGCTTACCATCCTCAGACCAATGGTCAAACCGAGAGGGTGAATCAGGACTTGGAGGCCTTCCTCCGCATTTACGTGTCTTCCTCCCAAGATGTCTGGGTTCAACTCCTTCCTTGGGCCGAGTTTAGCCACAACAATCAATACCATTCCTCATCCTCCTCAACACCATTCTTCATCAACTATGGATTTCACCCTAAGGTTCCAGAATTCCAACCGCTTCCAGCAACTTCTGTTCCAGCAGTGGATGTCACCTTGCGTCAGTTTTCAAACAACTGGAAGGATGTCCGCGCAGCCCTGCTTAAAGCCTCATTTAGGTACAAGAAGTTTGCCGATAGGAAGCGTAGAGCGGTTCCTGCTCTCAAGGTGGGTGATCGAGTATGGTCGTCCACGAAGAATTTGAGGTTGAGAGTTCCCAGCATGAAATTTGCTCCTCGTTACATCGGTCCTTTTAAAATTGAACAAGTCATCAATCCTGTTGCTTACAGACTCCAGTTACCTCCCTTCTTGAAAATACCCAGGACATTCCATGTTTCCCTGTTGAAACCGCTGATTCTGAATCGGTTTCATTCTGCACTTCCTCCAACTCCTAAAGTTCAGACTCAACGGGGAATCGTGTATGAGGTGGCCAAGATTCTGGACTCACGTTTCCGTTACGGTCAGTTGCAGTATCTTATTGACTGGAAGGGCTATGGTCCTGAAGAACGCTCTTGGACCAATGCGTCTGATGTCCATGCTCCTGCCTTGGTCCGGAATTTCCACTCGAAGTTTCCTCTAAAGCCTAAGAAGCGTCCTGGGGCCACTCCTAAAGGGGGGGGTGCTGTCACGATCCGGGTATCTGGACGCCATTACCTGCCTTTCAGATGTCTCCTGAGGCTCGCTCAGCGTTCCAAGGCCGGATCTCATCTGTGTCCACATACTGCACATCCCTCCTGTCACGCTGAGATGCTGTCACAGCGGCGCCATGTTTGAATCCTGCATGGCGTCTCCCGTCCTCCGCGGCCTCCGCCGCCGCTCCTTTGTTATAGGTGCAGGTTGTCAGTGTGGTGTTCCATGCCTGCCGCGGCCTCCGTTGTCATCCACGAGTATCAGCATACATTTCTCAGTCTGGCATCTCCTGTCCTCTGCGGCCGGCGCCGCCATTGCAGTTATGTTTCCACATGGTTTCCTAAACCAGTTTTCCCTCCAAGTTCTAACATGGGCGCAGCCATGTTGGATTCAATCACATGTTTCAGTTCCTCCAATCCACTGCCTGGAAATCTGCATAGTTGCCCAGCCAATACCTGCATTGCTGCAGGTATAAGTATCCTGTGCCTGGGTCAGCAAATGGTCAGTGCTTTGTTTGTCATACCTTGTTCCAGTCTCTCTCCAGTGGTTGTGTTTCCAGGTTCCAGCTCCTGTCTCCAGCATCCACTAAAGAGACCCGCACCTGCCTACCATCCTGCGGTGCAGCCTGACTCTGCAGTCCTCCGTGGCTGATCCAGTTTCCAGCTTCCAGCTATTTCATCTGCTTCCAGCAGTATCCACTACCACTGGTAATCATCCTTCAACTCCTCTGATTCCACGCTCCCTAGCATCTTACTATATTCACTCCGTGTTTCATCACCTGGCTGGTTCCATCCAGCATTCATTCAGTGACTTTATCATCTGGCTGATTCCATTCCGCATCCACTCCGTGTCTTACCACCTGGCTGGTTCCATCCAGCAATTACAACAGCTGATGCAAGTTACCAGCTTCATCTGTTCCATCTACTGGCATGTTCCTTGGATATCTTCACTACTACAGCCAGGCCTGGTAAGGTTATTCCATCTAAGGACTTTAACAACTGTTCTTAACCTACCAGTGTCCTGTGAAACCATTTCATGGTCAGAGTGCTCCAGGAATCATATTATTTATCATTGCCATTTTTATTATTTGCTGTTTGTTGTTACACGGAGTTTTGTCAATAAACTTTTAATTTACTTTTACCTGGTTGTCATGGTCACACCTTCGGGTTTCCTTTTAACACTTACATGTCCAGGGGTCTGATTAAACCTCCCCGGTTTAAGTTCCTCTCAGGCCCTACAACTGAGGCTTCCTCCTGTCAGCTAAAACCCTCAGTTGTGACACCTGCGATCGCATGACCCGTTCTTCCCATGTGCAAAATGGGCACTGTGCAAGTGCAGTTCCCTAACCATTGGAAAACTGCACAGAGAATTGCAATTGTGATCCATAGTGAATCACCCCCAGTGACAGCAGTCTCAAGTTTCTGAGTCAAGAGGCTGTAATTATGGCCCATGCTGTCAGTAAAGGAACTTTTACTAATGTATCTTCCTGGTAAGGCCTAACTAAAGTCACATGATATGGTGAAGCCTTTTCATGTGTTTAACCCAACTTGTTTTACAGTTCATTACATAAAAGCTGAAATTATATGTTTGTATAACTTGGAGAAGCTTGCAGGGAGGGAGGGAGTTGAAAGAGGAGTGTGCTACTGCGCAGACTCTGGTCTTCCTCTTTCTCCAAGGACACTTCATGCTCTATCCCAAAATGGCTGCCAAGATCTCTATTGAGCATGTGCAAAGGTCATCTTGACTTTACTGTGTGAGACTGTATAGTATGACATGGTGGGAGACACAAATCTCTTGCTTGTCTCCAGAGAGACCTGTGATTACCTGCAATCCACAATTCCAGTGTTCCTGCACCACTATCCAGTGCCTACATACACTCACTGGCTATCGAGTTGCATGACACCCTGCTTGGCTGAAGCTCTGCTCCATGAGAACCAGTGTGTAACAGTGAGTATGGCTGTATCTGCTATCTTTAAATAAACCAGTACCATTAGTTAAGTAATTGGTCTGTTCATATTTTGAGTCATCCACTGGTGTGTGTGTCTGTATAAATCTGCAATATTAACACCTACACACACATCATTCCCAACACTTTAGAGGTTGATTTCCCATATAAATCAATCCATAACCAGAACTTGAAACAATTGTTTTGCTGCACTGTCATATGGATGAAACCACATTTTAGCAAGGTACATCAAAGTGTACATCTGCATTTGAATGACATCCTTCCCAGCATGCAGCTAAACATAAAGCAATTATTTGCTTACATAGACCTCTCGGCTTTATGCACCTGGCCTACCACTCTAGTGGTCCTCTATCACCTCTGCTTGAATCTGATTATTCCACAAGGGCAGCAATCTCCTGGCACTGGAATGCAGTAGTTTTTCTGTTTCCTGCCAGGATGCACCTGACTTCAGTAGTACTGTAACTACTTCCACGGATGCTTAACAGTTGGGCGAGAAGCCGAAACAAGCTTCCTGAAAGATCTAACTTCTTTTTTTTTTTTTCAACATTAAGTTTTTATTTATGGTAAAGCATCAAAACAAAAATACAGTAAAGACAAAGGAAAACAGGATAATAGTGGGGCAAAAACAAAATCATAGGGGAAGAGACAGGTCATCCAAAAGCAATATATAAATCACATCAATATTCACAAGTCATGAACTTTCCACAGATAGAGGGTTACTCAAGTCACAGGGGGGCTCTGTATGGAGGGGGACAAAGGAGAGATCACCTTATGTTTGGAAATGTATGTATGCCATGGGAGCCACTTCATAATAGGGGAAGAGGGAGTTGTAGAGTATGCTGCTTCCCTGGTTTAAATCTCGAAATGGAAGTGGGTCTTAGAAATAACTTTATCAAAGGGAAGGGGGGAGGGAGACTTCCAGTTTTGAGCAATCGTAGCTCTGGCTGCAATTAGGATGTGACCAAGGACATAACGAGAAGATTTGGGGACAGTGTCTGGGTACCAGTGCAACAATGCCAGTGAAGGGTCTTGAGTCAGGCTAAGGTCAGTGATTGAATGGATAAGGTCATATACTTTATCCCAAAAGAGGCGCAGAGCAGGACAATCCCAGAAAATGTGTAAGAGTGTACCCTCATGGTGACAAAGGCGCCAGCAGAATTTAGAAGTGGTCGGCCAGATCCTGTGTAGTTTAGATGGGGTGAAGTATAGCCTGTGTAATAGTTTAATGTGCATTTCAGTGTGGTTAGTACATTTAGAAAGGGAGAATGAAGAAAGATGAATAGATTCCCACTGCTTGAGAGTGAATGTACGATGAAGATCAGCTTCCCACTTAATTTGAGTGGCAGATTTAGTCATGGTGGGTGGGGGTGACAGTAAACCATACCAGTCAGAAATGGCTTCACGGGAGGAAAGTTTAGTCAGTCTATTAAGGACATTGTTAGTGGGGAGTTTGAAGACGTTAGGGCTAGTGGTCATACTGTCTATCCAATGCTTAAGTTGGTAATAGTGGAGCCAGGCTGAAGGGTCGAGGCGGTATTTAGCTCGTAGGTCTGAAAACGACAAGAGGGAGGCTGGGGAGAAAATATCGGTAAGGGATTCCACACCTAAACGTCTCCAGTAGGAGAAATGGAGGTGAGGCAACACTTTATCCAGTGCAGATAGAGAAATGTTTCTAGTGGGTATAGTAATATCAAAGGTAGGGGAGAGTCTTGAATCCAAAATTGTCAAGGCATCGGATATGGAAGAGGGTGAAAGTGGGTAATGTGGGCGGAGTTGTCGGGGTAGCCACAAGAGATCAGTGAGGGTAAAGTCTCGAAATAGGGCACATTCCAGATCTACCCAAGGTTTAGAGTGGGGGGGGGGGGGGACAGGTCGGACAATTAGGAGAGCATAGACGCTTCATGATACCTGAGGAGATCAGGGAGTGTGAGGCCACCCTGTGACTTAGAGCGAATCATACATGCTTAGGCCAATCGAAGAGGTTTACATTTCCAGACATATGACAACATTAACCTTCCATAGTTTGCGAGGAACTGCGTAGGGGATGGCTCGAAACAGATACATAAGTTTTGGCAATAACTTCATCTTAAATGCCGCCAGGCGGCCCAACCAGGAGACCTCGTAGCTCATCCAAGGCGAGGTCAATGAGGTTAGGTCAGCCAGCAGTGGCACATAATTAAGAGAGTGTACATTCTGGAAATGAGAGGGAATGGAGATACCCAGGTACGTTAAGGAGGAGTCTTTCCACGTATATATGGAAAGCGCGCCTTCAGAGGCTGGAGGACAGTAGTTGGGATATTAATTGGAAGGGCGTCCGATTTCGTAGTGTTCAACTTATAATAAGAAGTGGCGCTAAAGCGCCCCAATATATCATGTAGGGCGGGCAACGAGGTCTCCGGGTCAGAAACAAACAATAAAACATTGTCTGCGAAAAGGCAGAGTTTATGGGAGGTATTACATACTGTAAGGCCGGGAAATTTTGGAGAAAATCGAATCATTTGGGCAAGGGGTTCAATAGCAAGCACAAATATCAGCGGGGAAAGGGGGCACCCCAGCCTAGTACCATTGGAGATAAGGAACGGGGAGGATAGGAAACCGTTACTAAATATTCTAGCAGAAGGACCGTCGTAAAGAGCCAATATAGAGCGGAGGATATCCCTGGAGAGACCAAACTTGGACAACACCTGACGCATATAACCCCAATGGAGGCGATCGAATGCCTTTTCGGCGTCGAGAGAGAGTAAGAGGAATGATGATTTAAGACGGGAAGACCATTCAACTAGATCGAGGACTCTCCTTGTGTTGTCAGGGGCCTGACGGCCAAGGACAAAACCTACTTGGTCTGGGTGTATGAGGCGCGGGAGTAAAGGGTTAAAACGGTTGGCTATTAGTTTAGCATAATTTTTTAGGTCGGTGTTAAGGAGGGCAATAGGTCGGTAGTTCTTGCAATCAGAAGGGTCCTTACCCGGTTTCGGGATGGTTACGATATGGGCCTCAACCATTTCCGCCGGGAAGGACCCAGTATTGGAAACCTGGGAGTAAAGTTGCAGGAGGAGGGGGGAGAGTACCTCACTAAACGTGGACTAAAAGGAGTTAATAAAACCATCAGGCCCGGGAGCCTTTTGGCAATGAATCTCCTCCAGAGACCAAGGGGCGTTCAGGGATGTCAGGGCATCATCATCCAGGGAGGGGAGGGGGAGGCCGTCCAAAAAGGCTGAGATAGTAGCCGCAGAGGGCTGAGGTATGAAAGATCTAACTTCTTAACACCATATGTAAGACAGCATTCCAATAACATCTCCAACAACTTATTTTCTGAAAACAGATTATCCTATTAATTCACAAACTCCAGATTTAGCATCTTATCACAAACAGAGACAACTACAAAGCAGGTCCTAATGCAGTATGCATGATAGTTGTGCAAACTAGCCAATCAAAGTACTCGTTTGAGTGATTATTGTTCAGTGTATGGACCTGAACGATAATTGTTTATAGCAGAGATTCTCAAACATGGTCCTCAAGGCAATCCAACAGTCAAGGTTTTAAGCATATCCATGCTTGGCCACATGTGACTTAATTAGTACCTAAGTCAAGTTGATTTAACCATCTCTGCTGAGCCATGGATATACTTAAAACCTGGACTGTTTGGCTGTCTTGAGGACCGTGTTTGAGAACCTATGTTTTATATAGGCTTAAAATGGCTGAAAATGACAAGTATCATTTGGTTTGGTTATCCAACCTTTCCGATCGCGTGGTTGGTCCTTCCCGTCGCCATCTGCTGGCTGGCTTCTCTATTGTGCAGTCTATGGCCAGCTTTAGCTAGACATACTGTAAGTCTATCACGGCCTGTCCACCTCAACTAAACATCCTGTTATAGTCTGTAATGCTCCTACTGTACCTCTCTCCTGGCTGCATAATAAATCCACTATTACATTGTGAGACTTACTGCATATAAGCCCTGCATGAGGATAAATGCCCCTCTTCTCTTTGTGATGCCAACTCATAGACACTCTTTGCTGCTGCTGCTGATGATGATGATGATGATGATTATTATTATATTTTTTTATTGTCTTTTATGTATAAAACACTGACATGTTACTCAGCTCTGTACATAGAGGGGATCTTGATACAAACAAATTGCATATGATGACTTGGACCAAAAACATGAAGATGGCCCAGTGGAAATGTGCTTACAATATAAGAGGAGTGTGGAACACGATACAAAAGCATATCTCCCAACTTCTGTGATAGGCAGGGTGGGACAGTAATTGTGGGTGTGATCTCACTGTAATGGGCGTGGCCTCACAACAAGCACCACAATCGCAAGCCACGCCCCAATTTTTGTCACGATGGGGGCATGGACAGCACTCAGTGAGCTGCTGGCCATGCCCCCTGTCCCTTTCTGTTCGGGAATAGACACTGCATCTATTCACCACCTGCTCTTCTCAAAGCAGCGAGTGACAGGGGGATCTCCCAACTGCCTCCCCCCCCCACCACGAGACACTGTGACCCGCAGGTGGGACAGTGGGAAAGACTGTGAAAAATGGGACTGTCCCGCCAAAATCGGGACAGTTGGGAGGTATGTACAAGGAAGCAGAATAACAATTATAGCTGGTGGTTGAAAAAGTGCATGTGGCAACTATAAGGCAGCAGCATTATCAGCTCTCTGGTGCTACCAGTAGTGCATCATAGGAGAAACGTGAAGAGACAGCAGAAAGCAGAGACACAAAACATGAACCAGTTATTGTAGAAATCTTACACCCATAATCTGCTGTTACCCATAACTTGTCTATCATCAATTATCTTATTGTAGCTGAACCTCATTCCTAATCTGCTTATAGAAAAGGCTTTTGTTTTAGTGCTGCAGTTACTATTGTAGTTAGCTGCCAGTTTGGAATACATATCTGGAGTTTTATCTTTACTAGTACTCTCAATGATGGAAATGGATCTGGAATGGTTGTTCCGCCATGACATTTGGTGGACACTGTTGTCAGAGGCGGAACTGTGGGAGGCAATGGAGTCGGCTGCCGCCGGGCTCCTGACCTGCAGGGGGCACTTCTCCATTGCCTCCCACTGCCCGACAATCCATCCCCGCATCTGACTGGATGGAGGAGCAGTGTCAGTGTCATGACACGGCAGCAGCAGCTACCTCCTCATGTCCACAGAGACGAGCTGACAGCTGGCTGCAGCTAGGGGGAGCTCCAGCACACAGCTGCTCACAGGGACTTCCAATAGAGCTGGCTGGCTGAATCTCTCTCTTCCTCCATCCTGGTGATAGCAACAGGTAGGCACTGGCACCACCTGCCTCAAGCTGCTGCATTGTGTGTGTGTGTGTGTGTGTGTGTGTGTGTGTGTGTGTGTGTGTGGTGTATGTGTGTGTGTGTGTGTGTGTGGTGTATGTGTGTGGGGGGGGGCAGTGGCGTAAGTTCACCCCAGTCGCCCGGAGGCATGATAAAATGTTGGTCCCCCACCACCCCTATACACATATATGCCATATGTAGATATCTGGTACTCAGTGTGAACAGTAGCAGCGTACTCAGATGCCTTTCACAATAGTAGTATAGACATACACACTCACCTCTTTCACTTACACACACATGCCTCTTTTCCTTGCACACACACACACATCTTTCACGTACACACACATGCCTTTTTCACTTAAAACACACACACCTCTTTCACTTACACAAACATGCCTTTTTCACTAACTCACACGCCTCTCACTTGCACACACACATTCTTTTACTTACACACACACGCCTTTTTCACTTAAAACACACGCCTCTTTCACTTACACACACATACCTTTCACTTACACACAAACACACGTCTCTTTTAATTACACACACTCACATGCCTCTCACGCAAACTCACACACACATGCCTCTCACATAAAACCACATACGCACCTCTTTCACCTACACACACACACTCGCCTCTTTCACTTACACACATGCCTCTTTCACTTACACACATGCCTCTTTCACTAACATAAACTCACATACCTCTCATGTAAACACACACACACGCATTTTTCACTTACACACACACATGCCTTTTTCACTTACACACATGCCTTTTTCACTTACACACATATGCCTCTTTCACTTACACACATACATGCCTCTTTCACTTACACACACATGCCTTTTTCTCTTACACATATACACACACCTTTTTCACTTACACACATGCCTTTTCCACTTGCACATACATGCCTTTTTCACTTATACGTGCCTTTTTCACTTACACACACATGCCTCTTTCACTTACACACACACATGCCTTTTTCACTTACACCTTTTTCACTTACACACACGTGCCTGTTTCACTTACACACACACCTTTTTCACTTACACAGACCTCTTTCACTTACACATGCACACGCATTTTTCACTTACACACAATTACACATGCACGTTACTTTCACTTACACACACAATTACACACACACACACCCATGCCACTTTCACTTACACACACACACGCCACTTTCACTTACACACAATTACACACACGTCACTTTCACTTACACACACACATGTGCCACTTTCACTTACACACAATTACACCCACACACACACAAGTCACTTTCACATGCACAATTGCACACACACATGCCTCTTTCACTTAAACACACACAATTACACACACGCCACTTTCACTTACACAATTATTGTGTGTAAGTGAAAGTGGCATGTGTGTGTGTAAGTGAAAAGTGGCATGTGTGTGTGTAATTGTGTGTGTGTAAGTGAAAGAGGCATGTGTGTGTAATTGTGCATGTGTAAGTGAAAGTGACATGTGTGTGGGTGTAATTGTGTGTAAGTGAAAGTGGCACGTGTGTCTGTGTAAGTGAAAGTGACGTGTGTGTGTGTGTAATTGTGTGTAAGTGAAAGTGGCGTGTGTAAGTGAAAGTGGCGTGTGTGTGTGTAATTGTGTGTGCAAGTGAAAGTGATGTGTGTGTAATTGTGTGTAAGTGAAAAGGCGTGTGTGTGTGAGAGGCATGTGTGTAAGTGAAAAAGGTGTGTGTGTGCGTGTGTAAGTGAAACAGGCACATGTGTGTAAGTGAAACAGGCACATGTGTGTAAGTGAAAAAGGTGTGTGTGTGTGTATAAGTGAAAGAGGCATGTGTGTGTAAGTGAAAAAGGCACGTGTAAGTGAAAATGGCATGTGTGTGTAAGTGAAAAAGGCATGTGTGTAAGTGAAAAAGGCGTGTGTGTGTGTGTGTGTGTGTGTGTGTGTGTGTGTGTGTGTGTAAGAGAAAAAGGCATGTGTGTGTAAGTGAAAGAGGCATGTATGTGTGTAAGTGAAAGGCATATGTGTGTAAGTGAAAAAGGCGTGCGTGTAAGTGAAAAAGGCATGTGTGTGTGTGTAAGTGAAAAATGCGTGTGTGTGTGTGTGGGGGGGTTTACATGAGAGGTATGTGAGTTTGTGTTAGTGAAAAAGGCATGTGTGTGTGTAAGTGAAAGAGGCATGTGTGTGTAAGTGAAAGAGGCGAGTGTGTGTGTGTGTGTGTGTGTGTGTGTGTAAGTGAAAGAGGTGTGTATGTGTGTTTATGTAAGAGGCATGTGTGTGTGGGTTTGCGTGAGAGGCATGTGAGTGTGTAATTAAAAGAGACGTGTGTTTGTGTGTAAGTGAAATGCATGTGTGTGTGTAAGTGAAAGGCATGTGTGTAAGTGAAAAAGGCGTGTGTGTGTAAGTAAAAGAATGTGTGTGTGTGCAAGTGAGAGGCGTGTGAGTTAGTGAAAAAGACATGTTTGTGTAAGTGAAAGAGGTGTGTGTGTTTTAAGTGAAAAAGGCATGTGTGTAAGTGAAAGATGTGTGTGTTTTAAGTGAAAAAGGCATGTGGGTGTGCAAGGAAAAGAGGCATGTGTGTGTAAGTGAAAGAGGTGTGTGTGTATGTCTATACTACTATTGTGAAAGGCATCTGAGTACGCTGCTACTGTTTACCCTGAGTACCAGATACTGTATCTACATATGGCATATATGTGTATAAGGGTGGTGGGGGACCAATATTTTATCATGCCTCCGGGTGACTGGGGCGAACTTACGCCACTGACTGTTGTCACTAAGGAGGCCGTGGAGATTACCAAGGCAGGAACAGAGATGGTAGCAGCATTGACAGTCAACAGAGCTACAGAGCTGACAGCTAACCACACTGGCCCCAGCAGTTTGGTACGAGACAATGGGGGTCATTCCGACCCGATCACTCGCTGCAGTTTGTCGCAGCGCAGCTATCAGGTCAGAACTGTGCATGCGCCAGCGCCGTAGTGCGCCAGTGCATGGCAGTCGTCGCTGCCTAGCGTTCGCCTCTGAGATAGAGGCGGTTGCTGGGCGGGAGGGGGCTGAACGGCGGCGTTAAGCCGCCGTTTAGTAGACGCGGTCCGGCCAATGCAAGCGTGGCCGGACCGTTGGGGGGGGCGTGCCGCGGCGGCTGCGTGACGTCTCACACAGCCGCTGCATCCAGCGGCAGCGACACACAACTCCCGGCCAGCCGCAGGAGCTGCGCTGGCCGGGAGTTACTCTACAAATACAAGAGCATCGCTGCTGTGCGATGCTTTTGTATTTGTGCGGGGGGGGGGGGGGGGCTGGCACTGACAGGTGGGGCGGATTAGCCCTGTGCTGGGCGTCCCCCCGCATGTCAGGGAAAATGATCGTAGCTGTGCTAAATTTAGCACAGCTACGATCAACTCGGAATGACCCCCAATGTCCAGTAGATCTCCTATACACTCCTTGGTGTGATGTCACTCATCAGCACTAACATGTAATTAGCCACTGCTGCCTTCACACATCTTCATCTGTTATAGATTTGAAGGCGGTAGAGACCTTTGGTTTGCAGTTTGTACAGCTGTAATACATAAGGGGATGTACTAAATCCTGGAGAGTAATAAAGTGGAGTGAGATAAAGTAGCAGCCAATTAGCTCCTAAAGCTGGGAACACAATGAGTGATGTGCTCCCAGTCGATATATGTATCAGATTCTGGGTCCACATTAGAACGATGTATGAAGGACGGAGTGACACACTGCTCCATCCTTCATTTACATACAACTAGGTCACTAGCGACCGCGGGCACCCCCGTATTGGGCAGACACACTGAGCGATATGCCTGCAATGCCTTTCCAATTCACTCCAGTGTGTATCTGACTTAACTGTCATTTCTCAAACACAGTAACTGTAACAGAGTTAGAAGCTGGATGGTTGGTACTTTATCTCTCCACTTTATCTCTCTTCAAAGCTAAGTACATAGTGGCATATTCATCATGAAAAAATTGTGAAATGAGAAATTTTAGTTTTCAATTCTCACACACTCATTTCACAGTTTTTTCAGTATAGAGTATATCATGCCTCCCATATAAAAATATGACTTCCGAAAAACTGCTATGTTGGTGAAGCAGCTTTTCGGAATAGTCATATTTTTCTCCCTGCAGCTGAAACATCCATATGGACTGCCTCATACTGCACATGCTCCTTTTACAGTTTTATTCGCCGTTGGTGTCTGTACCCCTTTCCTCTGCCTAATCCGGCATAATTACAGCACTGCCCACCACCACTGTATGCCCCCCCCCCCCCCCCCCTCACGGACGCACCTGCATCTTTACCCATTATCCTTTCCTCTGCATCCTTACCAGGCTTAGCCATGTCCCTCCCCCCCCCCCCTCTCCCATGCCAGCTCTGCCATGTCACGCTGCTGTGTAATGTATATGTGATGTTAGTGTGTAGCCCTGCTGTGTAATGTGGGTGTGATGTCAGTGTGTAGCTCTGCTGTGTAATGTATATGTGATGTCAGTATGTAGCTCTGCTGTGTATTGTGGGTGTGATGTCAGTGTGTAGCTCTGCTGTGTAATGTATATGTGATGTCAGTGTGTAGCCCTGCTGTGTAATGTATATGTGATGTCAGTGTGTAGCCTTGCTGTGTAATGTGGGTGTGATGTCAGTGTATAGCTCTGCTGTGTAATGTGGGTGTGATGTCAGTGTGTAGCCCTGCTGTGTAATGTATATGTGATGTCAGTGTATAGCTCTGCTGTGTAATGTATATGTGATTTCAGTGTGTAGCTCTGCTGTGTAATGTATATGTGATTTCAGTGTGTAGCTCTGCTGTGTAATGTGGGTGGGATGTCAGTGTGCAGCTCTGCTGTGTAATGTGGGTGTGATGTCAGTGTGTAGCTCTGCTGTGTAATGTGGGTGTGAAGTCAGTGTGTAGCTCTGCTGTGTAATGTGGGTGTGAAGTCAGTGGGGGTCATTCCGAGTTGATCGCTCGCTAGCAGGTTTTAGCAGCCATGCAAACGCATTGTCGCCGCCCACTGGGGAGTGTATTTTCACTTTGCAGAAGTGCGAACGCATGTGCAGCAGAGCGCCTGCAAAAATTTTTGTGCAAAACAAGACCAGCCCTGGACTTACTCTACGTGTGCGTTGATTCTAACATTGGAGGGTTGGCTTTTGACGTCACACACCTGCCCAGCGTTCGCCTAACCATGCCTGCGTTTTCCCCGGCACGCCTGCGTTTTTCCATACACTCCCTGAAAACAGTCAGTTGACACCCAGAAACGCCCCCTTCCTGTCAATCTTCTTGCGTTATGCCGTGCGACTTAAAGTTTCGCTAGAACCTGTGCAAATCCACAAAGGTCTTTGTACCTGTACGTCGCGCATGCGCATTGGGTGCATACGCATGCGCAGAAATGCCGATTTTTAGCCTGATCGCTGCGTTGCAAACATCGACAGCTAGCGATCAACTCGGAATGACCCCCTGTATGCAGCCCTGCTGTGTAATGTAGCTGGGATCAGGGCCGGTTCTAGACCTTATGGCGCCCAGGGCAAAAGTTTCCTGTGCCCCCCCCAGGTAAAATACAGTTGGTACACGCTCCAAAACAGGGGCATGGCTTCTTTATAGGGAAGGGGCGTGCCCACAGTTATCACCCTGTACTTGTGCCCCGCTGTAGCTGTGCCTCCAGTAGTTGTGCCCCGTTAATTTCCCCCAGTAGCTGTTCCCCCTGTAGCAGTGCCCCCTTTAGTAGTGCCCCCTGTAGTTGTGCCCCTTGTAGCTGTGCCCCCAGTAGCAGTGCCCGCTATAGTAGTGCCCTCAGTAGATGTGTCCGTTATAGCTGTGCCCCCAGTTGATTTGCAACCTGTAGCAGTACCCCCAGTATGTGCCCCCTGTAGTTGTGTCCCCAGTAGTTTTGCCCCCCTTTAGATTTGCCCCCAGTAGCTGTGTCCCCAGTAGTTGTGCGCCCTGTACTTGTGCCCCCCTGTAGATTTGCCCCCAGTAGCTGTGCCCCCAGTAGTTGTGACCCCAGCAGCTGTGCCCCCAGTTAATTTGCCCCAGTAGCTGTTCCCCCTGTAGCAGTGCCCCTTGTAGCAGTGCCCCCAATAGCTGTGCTCCCAGGTGATTTGCCCCCAGTAGCTGTTCCCCCTGTAGCATAGCCCCCTGTAGTTGTGCCCCCTGTAGATCTGCCCCCAGTAGCTGTGCCCCTTGTAGCAGTGCCCCCTGTAGCAGTGCCCCCAATAGCTGTGCCCCCAGTTGATTTGCCCCCAGTAGCTGTTCCCCCTGTAGCATTGCTCCCAGTATGTGCCCCCTGTAGTTGTGCCCCCTGTAGATCTGCCCCCAGTAGCTGTGCCCCTTGTAGCAGTGCCCCCTGTATGTGCCCCCTGTAGTAGCGACGCTTTGAAACCCTAAAAAGAAAAACCACAATATTATTTACCAGCCTCGCTCCTGCTTCCGGATCGCTGCTGCTGCCGCTGCTGCTGCTGTCTCCGGGCGCCGGCTCCTCTCTATGGGAGAGACGTCATGACGTCTCTCCCATAGCAGTGCTGCACTGACACTAGGGGTTAATTTTGACCTCTAGCATCAGTCAGCGACGCCGGCTGCAGCGGGCGCACATGGCGCTCGCTGCAGACGGGGAGCGGGGAGGGAGTGAGTGAGGGTGGATTAGTAGCGGCTCTTGCCACGGCGGTGGCGGCGCCCTCAGGGTAGCGGTGCCCTGGAAAAAAAGCCTGCTTGCCCATGGCAAGAGCCGCTACTGGCTGTGATGCCAGTGTGCAGCCCTGCTGTGTAATATAGGCGCAGTGTCAGTATGCAGCCCTGCTGTGTAATGTAGATGTGATGTCAGTGTGTAGCCCTGCTGTGTATTGTAGCTGTGATGTTAGTTGTAGCCCTGCCGTGTAATGTAGATGTGATGTCAGTGTGTAGCCCTGCTGTGTGATGTATATGTGATGTCAGTGTATAGCCCTGCTCTGTAATGTAGGTGTGATGTCAGTATGTAGTCCTGCTGTGTAATGTGGGTGTGATGTCAGTGTCTGGCCCTGCTGTGTAATGTAGATTTGATGTCAGTTGTAGCCCTGCTGTGTAATGTAGATGTGATGTCAGTGTGTAGCCCTGCTGTGTAATATAGGTGTGATATCAGTGTGTAGCACTGCTGTGTAATGTAGCTGGGATGTCAGTATGTATCCCCGCTGTGTAATGTAATGTAACTGTGATATCAGTATGTATCCCTGCTGTGTAATGTAATGTCACTGTAATATCAGTATGTATCCCTGCTGTGTAATGTAGTTGTGATGTCAGTGTGTAGCTTCTACCTGACTTGAGTCACCAATGATAGACCAGAGTGCCCTATGTACACTTCTCAGCTACACCTGCTCATTGGGGGCCATTCTGACCTGTTCGCTCGCTGCGTTTTTACGCAGCAGAGCGAACGGGTCCCTGCTGCGCCATAGTGCGCATGCGCATGTGGGACAGCCGAAGGCCATAGCAGGATAGCGATCGCCTCTGCCTGATTGACAGGCAGAGGCGATCGATGGGCGGGAGGGGGCGAAACGGCGGCGTTTGGCCGCCGTTTCGTAGGCGCGGTCTGGCCAGCGCAGGCATGGCCGGACCGAACGGGGGGCGGACCGCAGCGGCTGCGTGACCTTATACGCAGCCGCTGCGGGCCAGGGAGCAAGGAGTAGCTCCCGGCCAGCATGCTAAAGTTGCGCTGGTCGGGTGCTACTCCTGAAGTGCAAAGGCATCGCCGCTGTGCGATGCCTTTGCACTTCTGCGAGGGGGGACCGGACTGTCATGCGGGGCGGGCTAGCCCTGTGTTGGTCGTCCCCCCGCATGTCAAGAAAGATGATCGTAGCTGTGCTAAATTTTGCACAGCTACGATCAACTCGGAATGACCCCCATTGACAGTAAAACTTGTGCATTTCCTGTTCCTAGTACCAGAGCCGTTCCTTGCGGCGGGCGAGGTGTGCATTCGCACGTGGCTCAGTTTGTGCTCCCCCTCCACCCGTCATTACTACTCCACTCGGGGGGCGGAGTTTCATGCAATGATGCGTTTGCATCGTGATGTCACGACGCAAACGCATCATTACACAAAACTCCGCCCCCGAGCAGAGTAATGATGACGGGGAGGAGGGGGAACCGAGCGGGACACGGCAGGCAAGCTAGGAGCCGGAGGAGGGAGAGGCGGGCCGGCATGGGCCGAAGAGTGGGAAGCAGGAAGGAAGAGAAACTCTGGCCGGCGGATGCCACTTAAAACGTAAGTATAACTTTCTCTTTCTCTCTCTCTCTCTCTTTGTAAAAGGGGACTCTTGCCTGCCGTAATGTGTAAAATGGGGACTCTTGCCTGCTGTAATGTGCAAAATGGGGATTTAATGTATCAAGGGCATTGCGGTGTGTGACGTAATATGGTGCATCGGGGCATTACTGTGTGGGGCTTAATATGGTAGAATTTGTTTTTTTTCCTGTAATGGCCGTGATCTGTTGATGCAGGGTCAAAAACTGGGGTGTAAGGTAGTCTGTTCAGATGAGGCCATGCCCATTTTAATGAGGCCACACCCATTTAACAAGGCCACGCCCCCTTGCTGGGAAATTTGTTATTTTTATGTCTATGGGGGTGGGGCGCATTTTTTTTATGTCAATGGGGAGGGGGTGGTGTATTTTTAAATCTCGCACTGGGAGACAAATTGGCTAGAAACAGCCCAGCTTGGCTCCAGTGTGAGCAGTCTGCTGCCTGAATTCTGACACACATCATGAGATTCCATTGCCATACTGTTAACCAACCATAAACTGGTTAGCACCGTACTGGAGTTCTTTGGAAAGTTGAGCTGCCAAAAATTCTCCCTTGTGGGGTTAATGGTTATTAAAGTGTTATTATATTGTTAATTACAGGAGGCAAGCCTGCCCCAGCATGATGGCACTTTTGGAACAAGTGTTAGCATGCCTGTACACTAAGGGCCTTCTGGCTCGTGTAAAGAAAATATTAAAATAAAGACAAGACAAGAACACCACGTGTTTTATACAGTTATTTAAAAAAAAAAACACCCCCCACACAGCCTTTGTTCTTCACTTTAATACTCAGAAAATCCTTGGTTCACGTCTTCTTCATTCCATGCTGGCATCTAAGTATCTTGGAAAAATAACAACCCAATGGACTTGCCCTGTGAAGGTCGGAGCCCAGTGTGACTGGGTCCCTCGCTGTCACTCCATAGAAATACATGGGGAAGTCCTGATTGGCTGAGAGCGCAGGAACTCTTTATTAACCATTACCTCCACAGCCACTGCAGGAAAGAGCCTTGAGCTTTCAGCCCTGGCTGGTTACTTGCTATGCTGGTTATGGAAAATGTGGGAACTCCATGCTGTTTTTCCACCCAATATTCCAATAAAGGCCCTCATTCCGAGTTGATCGCTCGCAAGGCGATTTTAGCAGAGTTACACACGCTAAGCCGCCGCCTACTGGGAGTGAATCTTAGCTTCTTAAAATTGCGAACGATGTATTCGCAATATTGCGATTACTAACTACTTAGCAGTTTCAGAGTAGCTTCAGACTTACTCTGCCTGTGCGATCAGTTCAGTGCTTGTCGTTCCTGTTTTGACGTCACAAACACACCCAGCGTTCGCCCAGACACTCCCCCGTTTCCCCGGCCACTCCTGCGTTTTTTCCGGAAACGGTAGCGTTTTTTTCCACACGCCCATAAAACGGCCTGTTTCCGCCCAGTAACACCCATTTCCTGTCAATCACATTACGATCGCCGGAGCGATGAAAAAGCTGTGAGTAAAAATACTATCTCCATTGTAAAATTACTTGGCGCAGTCGCAGTGCGAATATTGCGCATGCGTACTAAGCGGAATTTCACTGCGATGCGATGAAAAATACCGAGCGATCAACTCGGAATGAGGGCCAAAAGCCGAGGCTTAGAGGTTTTATTATGACTGTCCTGCATTTTAACTGTGTTTACATTTTAACTGCCGACCTTATGACCCTGTCGGCCTTATGCCCATGTCAACTTTGTTTGGCTGTTAACATTTTGACCATGTCAACATTTTGACTATGTAAATTTTGACTGTCAAAATGTTTACTACATCCAGTGGGGAGGGGGGAGGACAAAGCAGGGGGCAGGATAGAGCGGAAGCAATGGACGGACTGAGGTGATCCGTCATATGGTGGGTAACATCTTCAAGTTTTAAAAGATATAAAGTACTATGAAACTTTGCTGCTGGACCAAACATCCAGTGTAAATTCATGATGCTCAGATAAGGTCCGAAACCTGAACTTGAAAATGGATTTGCATCATTCCTACCTTTGTCAAAGCCTGCAATTCTAAATCAAACCTGAACCCCTGATGGAGCTGTCCTGCACCTGATTATACTACAGTACAGCCTGCTTAAAGAAGTAATATACTACAGTATATATATATATATATATATATATATATATATTAGTGATGAGCGGGTTCGGATCCTCGGGATCCGAACCCGCCCGCTCTTCACCTTTTTTTGCACGGTTCCGAGCAACTCGGATCCTCCCGCCTTGCTCGGTTAACCCGAGCGCGCCTGAACGTCATCATCCCGCGGTCAGATTCTCGCGAGATTCGTATTCTATATAAGGAGCCGCGCGTCGCCGCCATTTTTCACTCGTGCATTGGAGATGATCGTGAGAGGACGTGGCTGGCGTCCTCTCAGTTTCTATGTTCAGTGGGCTGCAAATATCTGTGCTCAGTGTGCTGCAAATATCTGTGCTCAGTGTGCTGCAAATATCTGCTCAGTGTGCTGCAAGTGCAAATATCTACGTTCTCTGCCTGAAAAACGCTCCATATCTGTGCTCAGTGTGCTGCAAATATCTGTGCTCAGTGTGCTAATTGCTTTATTGTGGGGACTGGGGACCAGCAGTATTATATAGTAGAAGGACAGTGCAGAGTTTTGCTGACCAGTGACCACCAGTATTATACGTTCTCTGCCTGAAAAACGCTCCATATCTGTGCTGCATTGTAGTATATAGTAGGAGGACAGTGCAGAATTTTGCTGACCACCAGTATAACTATATATATATAGCAGTACGGTACAGTACAGTAGTCCACTGCTCTACCTCTGTGTCGTCAAGTATACTATCCCATCCATACCTGTGGTGCATTTCTGTTTTGCACAGTTTGCTGACCACCAGTATATAATATATAGCAGTACGGTACAGTAGTCCACTGCTCTACCTCTGTGTCGTCAAGTATGCTATCCCATCCATACCTGTGGTGCATTTCAGTTTTGCACAGTTTGCTGACCACCAGTATATAATATATAGCAGTACGGTACAGTAGGCCACTGCTCTACCTACCTCTGTGTCGTCAAGTATACTATCCATCCATACCTGTGGTGCATTTCAGTTTTGCACAGTTTGCTGACCACCAGTATATAATATATAGCAGTACGGTACAGTAGGCCACTGCTCTACCTACCTCTGTGTCGTCAAGTATACTATCCATCCATACCTGTGGTGCATTTCAGTTTTGCACAGTTTGCTGACCACCAGTATATATAATATATAGCAGTACGGTACAGTAGGCCACTGCTCTACCTACCTCTGTGTCGTCAAGTATACTATCCATCCATACCTGTGGTGCATTTCAGTTTTGCACAGTTTGCTGACCACCAGTATATATAATATATAGCAGTACGGTACAGTAGGCCACTGCTCTACCTACCTCTGTGTCGTCAAGTATACTATCCATCCATACCTGTGGTGCATTTAAGTTTTTGGCGCAGTATATATAGTAGTAGGCCATTGCTATTGATAAATATATTACTGGCATATAATTCCACACATTTAAAAAATGGAGAACAAAAATGTGGAGGGTAAAATAGGGAAAGATCAAGATCCACTTCCACCTCATGCTGAAGCTGCTGCCACTAGTCATGGCCGAGACTATGAAATGCCATCAACATCATCTGCCAAGGCCGATGCCCAATGTTATAGTAGAGAGCATGTAAAATCCAAAAAACAAAAGTTCAGTAAAATGACCCAAAAATCAAAATTAAAATCGTCTGAGGAGAAGCGTAAACTTGCCAATATGCCATTTACGACACGGAGTGGCAAGGAACGGCTGAGGCCCTCTCCTATGTTCCTCAAGACTAGTGGGTCAGCTTCACATGAGGATGGAAGCACTCATCCTCCTGCTAGAAAACTTAAAAGAGTTAAGATGGCAAAAGCACAGCAAAGAACTGTGCGTTCTTCTAAATCACAAATCCCCAAGGAGAGTTCAATTGTGTCGGTTGCGATGCCTGGCCTTCCCAACACTGGACGGGAAGAGGTGGCGCATTCCACCATTTGCACGCCCCCTGCAAGTGCTGAAAGGAGCACCCGCAGTCCAGTTCCTGATAGTCAAATTGAAGATGTCACTGTTGAAGTACACCAGGATGAGGATATGGGTGTTGCTGGCGCTGGGGAGGAAATTGACAAGGAGGATTCTGATGGTGAGGTGGTTTGTTTAAGTCAGGCACCCGGGGAGACACCTGTTGTCCATGGGACGAATATGGCCATTGACATGCCTGGTCAAAATACAAAAAAAATCACCTCTTCGGTGTGGAATTATTTCAACAGAAATGCGGACAACTGGTGTCAAGCCGTGTGTTGCCTTTGTCAAGCTGTAATAAGTAGGGGTAAGGACGTTAACCACCTAGGAACATCCTCCCTTATACGTCACCTGAAGCGCATTCATCAGAAGTCATTGACAAGTTCAAAAACTTTGGGTGACAGCAGAAGCAGTCCACTGCCAACTAAATCCCTTCCTCTTGTAACCAAGCTCCTGCAAACCACACCACCAACTCCCTCAGTGTCAATTTACTCCTTAGACAGGAAAGCCAATAGTCCTGCAGGCCATGTCACTGTCAAGTCTGACGAGTCCTCTCCTGCCTGGGATTCATCCGATGCATCCTTGAGTGTAACGCCTACTGCTGCTGGCGCTGCTGTTGTTGCTGCTGGGAGTCGATCGTCATCCCAGAGGGGAAGTCAGAAAACCACTTGTACTACTTCCAGTAAGCAACTGACTGTCCAACAGTCCTTTGCGAGGAAGATGAAATATCACAGCAGTCATCCTGCTGCAAAGCGGATAACTCAGGCCTTGGCAGCCTGGGTGGTGAGAAACGTGTTTCCGGTATCCACCGTTAATTCACAGGGAACTAGAGAATTGATTGAGGTACTGTGTCCCCGGTACCAAATACCATCTAGGTTCCATTTCTCTAGGCAGGCGATACCGAAAATGTACACAGACGTCAGAAAAAGAGTCACCAGTGTCCTAAAAAATGCAGTTGTACCCAATGTCCACTTAACCACGGACATGTGAACAAGTGGACCAGGGCAGACTCAGGACTATATGACTGTGACAGCCCACTGGGTAGATGTATTGCTTCCCGCAGCAAGAACAGCAGCGGCGGCACCAGTAGCAGCATCTCGCAAACGCCAACTCGTTCCTAGGCAGGCTACACTTTGTATCACCGCTTTCCATAAAAGGCACACAGCAGACAATCTCTTACGGAAACTGAGGAACATCATCGCAGAATGGCTTACCCCAATTGGACTCTCCTGGGGATTTGTGACATCGGACAACGCCACCAATATTGTGCGTGCATTACATCTGGGCAAATTCCAGCACGTCCCGTGTTTTGCACATACATTGAATTTGGTGGTGCAGAATTATTTAAAAAACGACAGGGGCGTGCAAGAGATGCTGTCGGTGGCCCGAAGAATTGCGGGCCACTTTCGGCATTCAGCCACCGCGTGCCGAAGACTGGAGCACCAGCAAACACTCCTGAACCTGCCCTGCCATCATCTGAAGCAAGAGGTGGTAACGAGGTGGAATTCAACCCTCTATATGCTTCAGAGGATGGAGGAGCAGCAAAAGGCCATTCAAGCCTATACAGCTACCTACGATATAGGCAAAGGAGGGGGAATGCACCTGACTCAAGCGCAGTGGAGAATGATTTCAACGTTGTGCAAGGTCCTGCAACCCTTTGAACTTGCCACACGTGAAGTCAGTTCAGTCACTGCCAGCCTGAGTCAGGTCATTCCCCTCATCAGGCTTTTGCAGAAGAAGCTGGAGACATTGAAGGAGGAGCTAAAACAGAGCGATTCCGCTAGGCATGTGGGACTTGTGGATGGAGCCCTTAATTCGCTTAACCAGGATTCACGGGTGGTCAATCTGTTGAAATCAGAGCACTACATTTTGGCCACCATGCTCGATCCTAGATTTAAAACCTACGTTGTATCTCTCTTTCCGACAGACACAAGTCTGCAGAGGTTCAAAGACCTGCTGGTGAGAAAATTGTCAAGTCAAGCGGAACGTGACCCGTCAACAGCTCCTCCTTCACATTCTCCCGCAACTGGGGCTGCGAGGAAAAGGCTAAGAATTCCGAGCCCACCCGCTGGCAGTGATGCAGGGCAGTCTGGAGCGAGTGCTGATATCTGGTCCGGACTGAAGGACCTGCCAATGATTACTGACATGTCGTCTACTGTCACTGCATATGATTCTGTCACCATTGAAAGAATGGTGGAGGATTATATGAGTGACCGCATCCAAGTAGGCACGTCAGACAGTCCGTACGTATACTGGCAGGAAAAAGAGGCAATTTGGAGGCCCTTGCACAAACTGGCTTTATTTTACCTAAGTTGCCCCCCCTCCAGTGTGTACTCCGAAAGAGTGTTTAGTGCAGCCTCTCACCTTGTCAGCAATAGGCGTACGAGGTTACTTCCAGAAAATGTGGAGAAGATGATGTTCATCAAAATGAATTATAATCAGTTCCTCCGTGGAGACATTCACCAGCAGCAATTGCCTCCAGAAAGTACACAGGGACCTGAGACGGTGGATTCCAGTGGGGACGAATTAATAATCTGTGAGGAGGGGGATGTACACAGTGAAAGGGGTGAGGAATCGGACGATGAGGAGGAGGTGGACATCTTGCCTCTGTAGAGCCAGTTTGTGCAATGAGAGATTGATTGCTTCTTTTTTGGTGGGGGCCCAAACCAACCAGTCATTTCAGTCACAGTTGTGTGGCAGACACTGTCGCTGAAATGATGGGTTTGTTAAAGTGTGCATGTCCTGTTTATACAACATAAGGGTGGGTGGGAGGGCCCAAGGACAATTCCATCTTGCACCTCTTTTTTCTTTCATTTTTCTTTGCATCATGTGCTGTTTGGGGACTATTTTTTGAAGTGCCATCCTGTCTGACACTGCAGTGCCACTCCTAGATGGGCCAGGTGTTTGTGTCGGCCACTTGGGTCGCTTAGCTTAGTCACACAGCTACCTCATTGCGCCTCTTTTTTTCTTTGCATCATGTGCTGTTTGGGGACTTTTTTTTTAATCTGCCATCCTGTCTGACACTGCAGTGCCACTCCTAGATGGGCCAGGTGTTTGTGTCGGCCACTTGGGTCGCTTAGCTTAGTCACACAGCTACCTCATTGCGCCTCTTTTTTTCTTTGCATCATGTGCTGTTTGGGGACTATTTTTTTAATCTGCCATCCTGTCTGACACTGCAGTGCCACTCCTAGATGGGCCAGGTGTTTGTGTCGGCCACTTGGGTCGCTTAGCTTAGTCACACAGCTACCTCATTGCGCCTCTTTTTTTCTTTGCATCATGTGCTGTTTGGGGACTATTTTTTTGAAGTGCCATCCTGTCTGACACTGCAGTGCCACTCCTAGATGGGCCAGGTGTTTGTGTCGGCCACTTGGGTCGCTTAGCTTAGTCACACAGCTACCTCATTGCGCCTCTTTTTTTCTTTGCATCATGTGCTGTTTGGGGACAATTTTTTTAATCTGCCATCCTGTCTGACACTGCAGTGCCACTCCTAGATGGGCCAGGTGTTTGTGTCGGCCACTTGGGTCGCTTAGCTTAGTCATCCAGCGACCTCGGTGCAAATTTTAGGACTAAAAATAATATTGTGAGGTGTTCAGAATAGACTGAAAATGAGTGTAAATTATGGTTATTGAGGTTAATAATACTATGGGATCAAAATGACCCCCAAATTCTATGATTTAAGCTGTTTTTGAGGGTTTTTTGTAAAAAAACACCCGAATCCAAAACACACCCGAATCCGACAACAAAATTTCAGGGAGGTTTTGCCAAAATGCATCCGAATCCAAAACAGGGCCGCGGAACCGAATCCAAAACCAAAACACAAAACACGAAAAATTTCCGGTGCACATCACTAATATATATATATATAAAAACAAAATTATTCTCATACAGTAGGTGACACAGTAAGTTAGGGGTGGTTCATACCGGACTGGCGTGAAGGAGCCACAGGTGATTGTCCAATCCCGATGTGCAATCTTATGGGTGACACAGGTGGAGTACGCCGACGCATTTTGAGACACAGCTGATCTCTTCTTTATGAGCCATATGATTTATTCATATTGTTAAATACTATGTTTTTATTATACCTCACTACTAAAATCAACTTATTTTCGTTAATATTAACACCTCACGACCCTATTGGTTTAACTGGGTTGCGCTATCCATTTGACACAACCACACATGCTTAAAGAATCCTGACACATGCAGTCTAATTGCCTATTGTTAGGGTCTCCTGCCCTGTGCTGCCACGTCGTCATGGCAACCGGGAGACAAGTGCTAGCGGAGTGACCTGAGCGCAGCTGATACTCCGGTTCGGGTCTTTTGCTGTGCAGTGGTTATAGGCTCTGTGCATGGCAGGGGATCCGGTGCTGGTTTTTGTGCTCACAGTCTGTGAGGTCTGAGTGGGGCGTGGACAGCACCTGCTTTATAAGGCCTCTTCTCAGGGTAAGCAGATGCTGCTGAATATTTGTTGGTTAGTCAGTTTCTGAAAGTTAGCCAGTACTGTGTAGCTTTGTATTTGTTTGTTGCTTACTGCAAATAGGCCTGGGGATTTGGTATCACACTCTGCCAATCCAGACCTAGCAGTAAGACTGGAGTCAGTCGTTTAGCTTGCTGGGGTTCTGTTACTACTCTGTGAACTTAGCAAGTTTGCGGCTGTATTCTAAGACTTGCCTGTCTAATCCTGTCTCACTTTGCTAGGTGTCAGGGGTCAGTTTAGTGGCAGTAAGCTGAACCTGTGCACTGCAAGTGAGAATTAGGATTGTGGAGACTCTCCTTGTGTCTATCATTCCATCTCTGACCAAGGAGTTTACTGCCACACCCGTTGGTAACCCTTTAGGGTTTTGCTGTTGCCCTTAGCAACAGCATTTCGGGTTCTCTACGTATTAAAACACAACATCTTGCTTTTCTCATCTGAGCAGTTCTAATACAAGGGAGATACCCAGTTCCTTAGCCTCTGGGCTTCTCTGTTCACTTTGTGTGTATTTTGTTACCCTATCACCTTCTGTGTACGTTATGTCATATTCCCCAGTCTGTCTGTAAGTCCATTTGTTTTGCATAACAGTTCAAACACCAGTACATTCCTGCAGGCACTGGAGTGCATAACAGTCCTGACACCAGTACTTTCCTGCAGGCACTGGTGTGCATAACACCTATATTGCCTATCTAATCCTGTTCCCGTCTTCCTGCTTCTGTACTGACATAGCTATTATTTTGAGACCATGTCTACTGTGGCCCTCGTTTAGCTCAGTACGCAGTGTACCAAAAATCACAATAGAGCAATTTTCGGAACACTGCGCATGCACTGCGGCTGCATCACGCATGCGTTTGCATTTATAGCTTGATCACATCCCTGAAGGATGTTATCACACTATGAGTGACAGTGGCGGCCATCTGAGGGGCAGCGTAGCAGGGGCGTGTTCTCAAAAACAGGGCAGGTTCGGAGCGTTTTTGGAGCTGCGACCCAAAAAGGGCATCAGACTGCCTGCATACACAGACTAGCTGCGTCTGCAGGAGGTCATCCTTAATTTCAGCATCAGCGATACGATCGTATCACTGACTGCCAGTTATCATGCTGGGTGGCCTTGCCCTGCACTGGGCGGCCCCCAGCATGCTACAGAAGTGGTTGCAGATTCTGACTTTTAGCAGAATCTGCAATCCAACCTGAATAGGGTCCTGTGTATGATCTGCCTTACCAGGGTTTAAAGTAGTCCTTGGGAGGTGGTAGAACGTATTTCCTCTGCCACCTCCCACTCCCATTAGGCATAGCCAGAGCCAGTGCTAGTGTTTTTCGGCATCCCCTGCAAACTATAAATTTGTACCCTACCTCCCATACTTTCTAAAGAGACAGTAGTCTTCACAAGGAAGGGGTGTGGTCAGACAAAATAGTACCCCAATTCAAATTATACCACACAGTAGCACAATCTTATTCATATTACACTGCATGTAGTGCCCCTGATTCATATTACACCGCATAGTAATGCCCCTTACTCACATTACATCACTCAGTAGTGCCCATATTCAAATGGTATCCCTCATTAGTTCCCCTTATTCACGTTATGCTACACAGTAGTGCCCCTTATACACAATGCCCACAGTAGTAGTGCCTCTTACACATATTGCCCACAGTAATCCTCTTATACACATAATGCCCACAGTAGTGCCACTTATACACTTAATGTCCACAGTAGTAGAGCTCCTTTTACACATAATGCCCACAATAGTGACCCTTATACACATCTCTGCCTCTGTCACTTCAGCAGCTCACCCCATGTGTCCATCCAGCCCTCTGTCTTCTTGTCTTTAGCAGGCACAGAGCCTGCTCCTTTTCATGGCTCTTCTTCACTACAGTGGTGGTGACGATATGACATCACATACACCGTGCCAGAAAAGGAAGCCGCTGGGACCTGAGGAGGGATGAACACCATCCGACAGACACATCATGTGGGAATACCAGGTGGAGTGTGTCACAGATGAAGGAGGACCATGGACTTGAGAAGAGGAGGCTGTTGCATCTCGTCAGTGACACTAGCATCGCCTGACATTGGTAGTGGGGCGGGCTGTTCTGTTGGAATTACTGTACAGGGCAATAGAAGAGGTGGAACTAGTTCCACGTGGAACTAGTTCCACCTACCATTACAGGTGGTGGAACTCAGCTTCATCTTGTTCCCCCCACTTTAACCCCTGTGGCTTACAGTACATCTGACTACCAGCTCTGCACCAAGACCAGCTACTATACTCCATGCACCATTTGTGATATTGCACATATACTGAAACTCCTTATTCTGGATGCTTGCTACTGTACTACACCTTTGTCTTGCATGTTCCTTTTGTCTGCATATCGTACAGTACATCAGAGAACGTAGAGGGAACAGTAACAGAAAAGATAAGTCTAGACACATTAAACAGAAAAATAGAAACATTACAAGGACAAATCTTTAACAGCTTCACTATCCTTTGAAATAACGGAGGGCTGGCAACTATTTTGTGGTTGGCTGTGGCTTTAAATAATAAGCTGTGATGTAAATCTTTATATACTGTATATCGGTAAGTGTACTGCTATGGTATATGACCACATGCATAGCCCCATCTTTCCACTCTAAATGTACTGTAATTATCAGTCTTTGGGCCAGATGTACTAAGCTTCGAAAAGTGATAAAATGGAGAGTGATAAACTACCACCCAATCAGCTCCTGTCATTTTTCAAACACAGCCTGTAACATGGCAATTAAGAGCTGATTGACTGGTACTTTATCTCTCTCCACTTTATCATGTTTCAAGACTTAGTACATCTGGCCCTTAGCCCGTATGGAATGTCAGCAGTTTGTTATTTGGACCTGTCTAGCACTTGTTCCCTGAGAAAATTTGACATTTTATTTGAATATCAAGGATAAAAACCAGCTACAGCTCTCTGTGGTCGAAGATTACCTTTTTATTATAGATGATCAAAATGCCTATTTTAAAGAGACAAATATTCCATCTGTACTGATTTTATAGAATTGCCTGTAGTATCTCCCGCATGTGAATTGTGTCAGGACAAGACAGATATGCCAACTTATTGTATTATATTCTATTTTATAACAATAACTGGAATAAAACTGTCCTGAAAACTGTTCTTTTTACACCCTTTAGTGATATGAAAATGAAAACATGCAAATGAAAACCAAATGGGGATTATATAAATTAAACCAAACCAACATTGTTACAGCTTTCCTGGTGAGTAGGTTAAGGGTAGTTTAAAGGAATTCTGTGCTGAAAAGCTTTCATATGTGTAGTGGAAAATGACAAATTAGACAAAAATGTATAATAAATTCCCACTATTTGCTTCTTACAAAAATGGTCGCCTTGTACTTTTTTGGGGCGAGACAGTATATTACATCACAGTGTTTTACATACAGTATTATCACAATATCGTACCATAGAAAGCATTTAATCTATAGCCATATTTATAAAGTAAAAATTTCAGCTCTAACAATTTTAACAGTTTTAGGGGGACATTTACTAAGCAGTGATAAGAGTGGAGGGGGGTAATTCCAAGTTGATCGCAGCAGGAATTTTTTTAGCAGTTGGGCAAAACCATGGCCCTCATTCCGAGTTGATCGCTCGGTAAAAATCTTCGCATCGCAGCGATTTTCCGCTTAATGCGCATGCGCAATGTTCGCACTGCGACTGCGCCAAGTAAATTTGCTATGTACTTAGGAATTTTACTCACGGCTTTTTCATTGGTCTGGCGATCGTAATGTGATTGACAGGAAATGGGTGTTACTGGGCGGAAACAGGCCGTTTTATGGGCGTGTGGGAAAAAACGCTACCGTTTCCGGAAAAAACGCAGAAGTGGCCGGAGAAACGGGGGAGTGTCTGGGCGAACGCTGGGTGTGTTTGTGACGTCAAACCAGGAACGACAAGCACTGAACTGATCGCAGATGCCGAGTAAGTCTGGAGCTACTCTGAAACTGCTACGAGGTGTGTAATCGCAATATTGCGAATACATCGTTCGCAATTTTAAGATGCTAAGATTCACTCCCAGTAGGCGGCGGCTTAGCGTGAGCAGCTCTGCTAAAATCGCCTTGCGAGCGACCAACTCGGAATGAGGGCCCATGTGCACTGCAGGGGAGGCCGATATAACATGTGCAGAGAGAGAGAGACCTGTTGGGAGTACTCAAACACTCCCAATTAAGTAACATTGCATATGGAATACCTCCTTTGGGATTCTTAGAAAGTATAGTAATTTTACTGCTAGTCCACAAGTAGGTACAGACAGTAGGCATTATCTTATTTGTACAGTGAAAATCACAAAGAACCTATGGATAATTGGATATATTTACTATATGGCTTTTTTCAAATCCCTCATGGCTTATGTGGATTCGGATGCAAAATTTAAAGGGGGCAAATATATTCCATACAAAATCAGGAGTGTTTTTATTGAATATAATTGCCCCTTTGGATCAAGCTGCTGAAGACGCAGCAACTGTGACGATAATAGATAGAATCTGATTGGTTGCTATGGGCAACATCACCAGTTCTAAAAAAAACCTCCCACCTTAGTAAATTTACCCCATACACTCTAGAATCCTGACTTCTCTTTTTTTACATACAGTATCTTCATTTCTATCTACTTGTCTATGGTATAATAAGCGATGACCCCTGGGTCAGGCGATATTAAAAAGAAACTCAGAACACTTTTATGTTAATGTAATATATTCCTATTGATATTGAGATAGTTTGCAAATTTTTATTCACTCTTCTACTGCCTTGTGGTTGAAATACAGTTATTATTCAGTTTATTTAGTTATATGCAAGAGAATTCAGTCAATCTGTATCAACTGAGTTAAAAGTAGAGATGTGCACCGGACATTTTTCGGGTTTTGTGTTTTGGTTTTGGATTCGGTTCCGCGGCCGTGTTTTGGATTCGGACGCGTTTTGGCAAAACATCCCTGAAATTTTTTTGTCGGATTCGGGTGTGTTTTGGATTCGGGTGTTTTTTTACAAAAAAACCTCAAAAACAGCTTAAATCATAGAATTTGGGGGTCATTTTGATCCCATGGTATTATTAACCTCAATAACCATAATTTCCACTCATTTCCAGTCTATTCTGAACACCTCACACCTCACAATATTATTTTTAGTCCTAAAATTTGCACAGAGGTCGCTGAATGACTAAGCTAAGCGACCCAAGTGGCCGACACAAACACCTGGCCCATCTAGGAGTGGCACTGCAGTGTCAAACAGGATGGCACTTCAAAAAATAGTCCCCAAACAGCACATGATGCAAAGAAAAAAAGAGGTGCACCAAGGTCGCTGTGTGACTAAGCTAAGCGACCCAAGTGGCCGACACAAATACCTGGCCCATCTAGGAGTGGCACTGCCTGCAGTGTCAGAAAGGATGGCAGATTTAAAAAATAGTCCCCAAACAGCACATGATGCAAAGAAAAAAAGAGGTGCAATGAGGTAGCTGTGTGGCTAAGCTAAGCGACCCAAGTGGCCGACACAAACACCTGGCCCATCTAGGAGTGGCACTGCAGTGTCAGACAGGATGGCACTTCAAAAAATAGTCCCCAAACAGCACATGATGCAAAGAAAAAAAGAGGTGCAATGAGGTAGCTGTGTGGCTAAGCTAAGCGACCCAAGTGGCCGACACAAACACCTGGCCCATCTAGGAGTGGCACTGCAGTGTCAGACAGGATGGGAGAATTAAAAAATAGTCCCCAAACAGCACATGATGCAAAGAAAAAAAGAGGTGCACCAAGGTCGCTGGATGGCTAAGCTAAGCGACCCAAGTGGCCGACACAAACACCTGGCCCATCTAGGAGTGGCACTGCAGTTTTCTAACGAGAGGATGAGTGCTTCCATCCTCATGTGAATCTGAACCACTAGCCATGAACATAGGCCAGGGCCTCAGCCGTTCCTTGCCACTCCGTGTCGTAAATGGCATATTGGCAAGTTTACGCTTCTCATCAGACGCTTTTAATTTTGATTTTTGGGTCATTTTACTGAACTTTTGTTTTTTGGATTTTACATGCTCTCTACTATGACATTGAGCATCGGCCTTGGCAGACGACGTTGATGGCATTTCAACGTCTCGGCCATGACTAGTGGCAGCAGCTTCAGCACGAGGTGGAAGTGGATCTTGATCTTTCCCTATTTTACCCTCCACATTTTTGTTCTCCATTTTTTAATGTGTGGAATTATAAGCCAGTAATATATCAATAGCAATGGCCTACTGTACCGTACTGCTATATATTATATACTGGTGGTCAGCAAAATTATGCACTGTCCTCCTACTATATATACTGCGCACAACAACTAAAATGCACCATAGATATGGATGGATAGTATACTTGACGACACAGAGGTAGGTAGAGCAGTGGACTACTGTACCGTACTGCTATATATTATATACTGGTGGTCAGCAAAATTCTGCACTGTCCTCCTACTACTACGCAAAACTTAAATGCACCACAGGTATGGATGGATAGTATACTTGACGACACAGAGGTAGGTAGAGCAGTGGACTACTGTACCGTACTGCTATATATTATATATACTGGTGGTCAGCAAACTGTGCAAAACTGAAATGCACCACAGGTATGGATGGATAGTATACTTGACGACACAGAGGTAGGTAGAGCAGTGGCCTACTGTACCGTACTACTATATATTATATACTGGTGGTCAGCAAACTGTGCAAAACTGAAATGCACCACAGGTATGGATGGATAGTATACTTGACGACACAGAGGTAGGTAGAGCAGTGGCCTACTGTACCGTACTGCTATATATTATATACTGGTGGTCAGCAAACTGTGCAAAACTGAAATGCACCATAGGTATGGATGGATAGTATATTTGATGACACAGAGGTAGGTAGAGCAGTGGCCTTCTGTACTGTACTGCTATATATTATATACTGGTGGTCAGCAAACTGTACAAAACTGAAATGCACCACAGGTATGGATGGATAGTATACTTGACGACACAGAGGTAGGTAGAGCAGTGGCCTTCTGTACCGTACTGCTATATATTATATACTGACGGACTCCAGACGTACCCGTTACAGGGGAACAAGACGCCATTGGACCCCTATTCCATCAGCAAAGAACACAACTGCAGGGGAAACTGAGGTAACCTTAACCTTTTTTTGATCACCTGAACACATGCAACTTTCCGGACCATATCTGGACATACATTTACCGATAAGACTGATTAAGTCAAACATGGACTATTGATTTCCTTTTCCATCATTCACATATTACCAATTGGGGGCTACCTTGTATAAACTTTGTCAAATAGAAACAGAGAAGATAAGCCGCTGAATAGTGCACTTTCTCTGACCATCTATAGGTTCCACTAGCCCGTACACCTCAGTATATGCCCATAGACGGCACAGATACGGACTCCAGAAGAAAATCTATGTGTTTTATGTAGTCTGTCTTTTTGTTTACCGGTAATAGGTGTGTCATATTTATTATTAATTTTTTTTCCTTTTCTTTTTTAAATATATGTTATCTTTTTCTTTTACCAAATACCACTTATAGGTAATTGCAGTGTATTTACACTACTCACCACAGTATATGTTCTTATGAATTTCTTTTAGAAATAAAGCATAATAAAAAATGTTGCTTTTATTAAATACATATTTGTCACTCATTCTTACTGATTTTTGCGCCGGGAACAAAACCGACATGTACCGTACTGCTATATATTATATATTGGTGGTCAGCAAAATTATGCACTGTCCTCCTACTATATATACTGCGCAAAACTTAAATGCACCACAGGTATGGATGGATAGTATACTTGACGACACAGAGGTAGGTAGAGCAGTGGACTACTGTACCGTACTGCTATATATTATATACTGGTGGTCAGCAAAATTATGCACTGTCCTCCTACTATATATACTGCGCACAACAACTAAAATGCACCACAGGTATGGATGGATAGTATACTTGACGACACAGAGGTAGGTAGAGCAGTGGACTACTGTACCGTACTGATATAATACTGGTGGTCACTGGTCAGCAAAATTCTGCACTGTCCTCCTACTATATACTACAATGCAGCACAGATATGGAGCGTTTTTCAGGCAGAGAACGTAGATATTTTCAGCACACTGAGCACAGAGAGAACTGAGAGAACGCTGCACACGTCCTCTTCCTATCATCTCCAATGCACGAGTGAAAATGGCGGCGACGCACGGCTCCTTATATAGAATACGAATCTCGCGAGAATCCGACAGCGGGATGATGACGTTCGGGCGCGCTCAGGTTAACCGAGCAAGGTTTCCAGTCCGCCTCGGAACCGTGTAAAATGGGTAAAGTTCGGGGGGGGGTTCGGATTCCGAGGAACCGAACCCGCTCATCACTAGTTAAAAGGATATTGCGGGGTAATTCTAAGTTGATCGCAGCATCAAGTTTGTTAGCAATTGGGCAAAACCATGTGCACTGCAGGGGGGACAGATGTAACATTTGCAGAGAGAGTTAGATTTGGGTGGGTTATTTAGTTTCTGTGCAGGGTAAAATACTGCCTGCTTTATTTTTACACTGCAATTTAGATTTCAGTTTGAACACACCCCACCTAAATCTAACTCTCTCTGCACATGTTATATCTCTCCCCCCTGCAGTGCACATGGTTTTGCCCAATTGCTAACAAACTTGATGCTGCGATCAACTCAGAATTACCCTCATTGAGTATCCAACTTACTGTGAGTTGCAGCAATGGATTCAGGGCCTAATTCAGATCTGATCGTATCAGCAAATATGATAGCAGTTGGGCAAAACCATGTGCACTGCAGGAGGGGGGGGGGCAGATATAACATGTGCAGAGAGTGTTAGATTTTGGTGGGGTGGGTTCAAACTGAAATCTAAATTGCAGTGTAAAAGTAAAGCAGCCAGTATTTACCCTGCACAGGAACAATATAACCCACCCAAATCTAACTCTCTCCGCACGTTATATCTGCCACACCTGCAGTGCACATGGTTTTGCCCATCTGCTAACAAATTTGCTGCTGCGATCAACTCTGAATTACCCCCTCAGTTCTTATACTGGAGCAATTCAGTATTACTCTAGTGTGGGGACAGCTGCTCCGAAACCAAGCTATCTTGTGATCCCTAACACTACTATCAGTGTAGCAGCCTTACTTGCATGTGATTTCAGTTCACACATGCACATGGCCGCAGGGCATTCAGTGCGACAGCAATGGAGGGAATTTTAGGTGGTTCCATTGAGTCTCTTTCCGGGTGTGTAATGGGCCCATAAGGGAACAGAAACTGGCACCTTAGTCTGGTACTGTCACATCCCCCTTCAACAGGGTGGACTGGTGCTCCAAAACAGTCCCCATGTCTCTGTACGCTGGGCAGCTGAACAGAGCGATGTACCGGGTATCTGTGTGGAGTGTTTATGTTCTTCACATGTCTGTGTGGGTTTCTGCCAGGTGCACAGGTTTCCTCCCACACTCCAAAATCATTCTGGTAGGTTCATGGGTGTGTCTATAATGGGTGCAGTGTGTGCGGTACACATGGTCTCCTGGGACCACGGGGAACCACACTGGACACCTTGCACCCATACAGTATACTTGCCTCTCCAGTCTACATATATGCAAAATCACCAGGAAAATGGTGCAGCTGCTATTTTCCCAAAGGTCTGTGCATGTGCAGTAGCAATATTACTAGGAACATGGCATTCACCATAAAAATGGGGTGCTACCACACAGAATTTGCCCCCAGTGTCTGCCATGCAGCTGATCACTGCTGATCGGTCAGCAAATAAGGGCTCCCCACCCAACGGTTGAACGGAGAAGCAGCCACCACTGAAATTTAAACTAAACCTCCCCCCATCAGTCCTCCCATTATGTACCTGTCTGGGGAGATCACAGACGCGATGGTTCCTTTGTTCCGAAGGTGATGGTCACGATGTTCCAATGTTTGGAAACTGATATTTTTACAATTTTTTATTTATTTTTCTTTTAATAAAATACTTATGGATAAGTTTTAAATGGAGCAAGAAAAAAAGGCATTTGTTTCCCCCAGCACCCTGAATGATAACCGTAACCAGATATAAATTCCACATAATATTAGAATTCAGAGATCTTCGTTACACATATTTGCGCAAATGTGTGAATAAGCCCCAAAGCCGCATCAAGGTGTCTCTGTATATTTGGGGTCCCTAGCGCTATATCTAGGTGCAGGGTGTGGCACCCCAAAATACCAGCATAAGCCAGAAAGCCCAGCGTAGCATACCAGTGAGAAAACTATAGTGTTAATAAATTAGTATTTAGGAAGCCGAAGCTATAGAGAAAGTGATACAAAAATGAAATGCAATTAAAATAGAGAAATAGTGTTAAAAAATGAATAAGTGAAAAGTGTTAATAGAATGTAAAGGTATGCCACACTAAGGCCATCCAGCTCAGCCAGTCCAGAGGCACCACACCTCACACCTCCATTACCCCAATCTGGGTCTAAGATTAACCAGCAAGGAGCCACGTGATAATGGCTCCTTACTACAATATGTCTAAGCTAAGAGCTACCTACCTTGGAGCAACCCCATAATGCTCCATGTGGCATGTCAGGGCCTGCACCTCCTCCTAATGCATGAACCTCTCTGCCTCTCACAACAAACATATATATTGGTAGATGCTCAATTAGCTTAGTGATATCATTCAGGTGCTCGAAAGGGAGGGGTATTTCTAAGCAAGAAAAAAAGGCATTTGTTTCCCCCAGCACCCTGAATGATAACCGTAACCAGATATAAATTCCACATAATAATAGAATTCAGAGATCTTCATTACACATATTTGCACAAATGTGTGAATAAGCCCCAAAGCCGCATCAGGGCGTCTGTATATTTGGGGTCCCTAGCGCTATATCTTGGTGCAGGGTGTGGCACCCCAAAACACCAGCATAAGCCAGAAAGCCCAGCGTAGCATACCAGTGAAAAAATATAGTGTTAATAAATTAGTATTTAGGAAGCCGAAGCTATAGAGAAAGTGATACAAAAATGAAATGCAATTAAAATAGAGAAATAGTGTTAAAAAATTAATAAGTGAAAAGTGTTAATAGAATGTAAAGGTATGCCACACTAAGGCCATCCAGCTCAGCCAGTCCAGAGGCACCACACCTCACACCTCCATTACCCCAATCTGGGTCTAAGATTAACCAGCAAGGAGTCACATGATAATGGCTCTTTACTACAATATGTCTAAGCTAAGAGCTACCTACCTTTGAGCAACACCATAATGCCCCATGTGGCATGTCAGGGCCTGCACCTCCTCCTAATGCAGGAACCTCTCTGCCTCTCACAACAAACATATATATTGGTAGATGCTCAATTAGCTTAGTGCTATCATTCAGGTGCTCGAAAGGGAGGGGTATTTCTAAGCAAGAAAAAAAGGCATTTGTTTCCCCCAGCACCCTGAATGATAACCGTAACCAGATATAAATTCCACATAATAATAGAATTCAGAGATCTTCGTTACACATATTTGCGCAAATGTGTGAATAAGCCCCAAAGCCGCATCAAGGCATCTCTGTATATTTGGGGTCCCTAGCGCTATTTCTAGGTGCAGGGTGTGGCACCCCAAAACACCAGCATAAGCCAGAAAGCCCAGCGTAGCATACCAGTGAAAAAACTATAGTGCTAATTAATTAGTATTTAGGAAGCCGAAGCTATAGAGAAAGTGATACAAAAATGAAATGCAAATAAAATAGAGAAAATAAGAATTTACTTACCGATAATTCTATTTCTCGTAGTCCGTAGTGGATGCTGGGGACTCCGTCAGGACCATGGGGATTAGCGGCTCCGCAGGAGACAGGGCACAAAAGTAAAAGCTTTAGGATCAGGTGGTGTGCACTGGCTCCTCCCCCTATGACCCTCCTCCAAGCCTCAGTTAGGATACTGTGCCCGGACGAGCGTACACAATAAGGAAGGATTTTGAATCCCGGGTAAGACTCATACCAGCCACACCAATCACACTGTACAACCTGTGATCTGAACCCAGTTAACAGCATGATAACAGCGGAGCCTCTGAAAAGATGGCTCACAACAATAATAACCCGATTTTTGTAACAATAACTATGTACAAGTATTGCAGACAATCCGCACTTGGGATGGGCGCCCAGCATCCACTACGGACTACGAGAAATAGAATTATCGGTAAGTAAATTCTTATTTTCTCTGACGTCCTAAGTGGATGCTGGGGACTCCGTCAGGACCATGGGGATTATACCAAAGCTCCCAAACGGGCGGGAGAGTGCGGATGACTCTGCAGCACCGAATGAGAGAACTCCAGGTCCTCCTCAGCCAGGGTGTGCCCCTGACCAAGTAGCAGCTCGGCAAAGTTGTAAAGCCGAGACCCCTCGGGCAGCCGCCCAAGATGAGCCCACCTTCCTTGTAGAATGGGCATTTACATATTTTGGCTGTGGCAGGCCTGCCACAGAATGTGCAAGCTGAATTGTACTACACATCCAACTAGCAATCGTCTGCTTAGAAGCAAGAGCACCCAGTTTGTTGGGTGCATACAGGATAACAGCAAGTCAGTTTTCCTGACTCCAGCCGTCCTGGAAACTATATTTTCAGGGCCCTGACAACATCTAGCAACTTGGAGTCCTCCAAGTCCCTAGTAGCCGCAGGTACCACAATAAGCTGGTTCGGGTGAAACACTGACACCACCTTAGGGAGAAACTGGGGATGAGTCCGCAGCTCTGCCCTGTCCGAATGGACAATCAGATATGGGCTTTTTTGAGACAAACGCCGCCAATTCTGACACTCGCCTGGCCGAGGCCAGGGCCAACAGCATGGTCACTTTCCCTTTGAGATATTTCAAATCCACAGATTTGAGCGGTTTAAACCAATGTGATTTTAGGAATCCCAGAACTACGTTGAGATCCCACAGTGCCACTGGAGGCACAAAAGGGGGTTGTATATGCAGTACTCCCTTGACAAACTTCTGGACTTCAGGAACTGAAGCCAATTCTTTCTGGAAGAAAATCGACAGGGCCGAAATTTGAACCTTAATGGACCCCAATTTGAGGCCCATAGACACTCCTGTTTGCAGGAAATGCAGGAAACGACCGAGTTGAAATTTCTTCATGGGGCCTTCCTGGCCTCACACCACGCAACATATTTTCGCCACATGTGGTGATAATGTTGTGCGGTCACCTCCTTCCTGGCTTTGACCAGGGTAGGAATGACCTCTTCCGGAATGCCTTTTTCCCTTAGGATCCTGCGTTCAACCGCCATGCCGTCAAACGCAGCCGCGGTAAGTCTTGGAACAGACATGGTACTTGCTGAAGCAAGTCCCTTCTTAGCGGCAGAGGCCATGAGTCCTCTGTGAGCATCTCTTGAAGTTCCGGGTACCAAGTCCTTCTTGGCCAATCCGGAGCCACGAGTATAGTTCTTACTCCTCTACGTCTTAAAATTCTCAATACCTTGGGTATGAGAAGCAGAGGAGGGAAGACATACACCGACTGGTACACCCACGGTGTTACCAGAACGTCCACAGCTATTGCCTGAGGGTCTTTTGACCTGGCGCAATACTTGTCCAGTTTTTTGTTCAGGCGGGACGCCATCATGTCCACCTTTGGTCTTTTCCAACGGTTCACCATCATGTGGAAGACTTCCCGATGAAGTCCCCACTCTCCCGGGTGGAGGTTGTGCCTGCTGAGGAAGTCTGCTTCCCAGTTGTCCACTCCCGAAATGAACACTGCTGACAGTGCTATCACATGATTTTCCGCCCAGCGAAAAATCCTTGCAGTTTCTGCCATTGCCCTCCTGCTTCTTGTGCCGCCCTGTCTGTTTACGTGGGCGACTGCCGTGATGTTGTCCCACTGGATCAATACCGGCTGACCTTGAAGCAGAGGTCTTGCTAAGCTTAGAGCATTGTAAATTGCCCTTAGCTCCAGTATATTTATGTGGAGAAAAATCTCCAGACTTGATCACACTCCCTGGAAATTTTTTCCCTGTGTGACTGCTCCCCAGCCTCTCAGGCTGGCCTCCGTGGTCACCAGCATCCAATCCTGAATGCCGAATCTGCGGCCCTCTAGAAGATGAGCACTCTGTAACCACCACAGGAGAGACACCCTTGTCCTTGGAGATAGGGTTATCCGCTGATGCATCTGAAAATGCGATCCGGACCATTTGTCCAGCAGATCCCACTGAAAAGTTCTTGCGTGGAATCTGCCGAATGGAATCGCTTCGTAATAAGCCACCATTTTTCCCAGGACTCTTGTGCAATGATGCACTGACACTTTTCCTGGTTTTAGGAGGTTCCTGACTAGCCCGGATAACTCCCTGGCTTTCTCCTCCGGGAGAAACACCTTTTTCTGGACTGTGTCCAGAACCATCCCTAGGAACAGCAGACGTGTCGTCGGAAACGGCTGCGATTTTGGATATTTAGAATCCACCCGTGCTGTCGTAGAACTACTTGAGATAGTGCTACTCCGACTTCCAACTGTTCTCTGGACCTTGCCCTTATCAGGAGATCGTCCAAGTAAGGGATAATTAAGACGCCTTTTCTTTGAAGAAGAATCATCATTTCGGCCATTACTTTGGTAAAGACCCGGGGTGCCGTGGACAATCCAAACGGCAGCGTCTGAAACTGATAGTGACAGTTCCGTACCACGAACCTGAGGTACCCTTGGTGAGAAGGGCAATTTGGGACATGGAGGTAAGCATCCTTGATGTCCAGGGACACCATATAGTCCCCTTCTTCCTGGTTCGCTATCACTGCTCTGAGTGACTCCATCTTGATTTGAACCTTTGTATGTAAGTGTTCAAAGATTTCCCATTTAGAATAGGTCTCACTGAGCCGTCTGGCTTCAGTACCACAATATAGTGTGGAATAATACCCCTTTCCTTGTTGTAGGAGGGGTACTTTGATTATCACCTGCTGGGAATACAGCTTGTGAATTGTTTCCAATACTGCCTCCCTGTCGGAGGAAGACGTTGGTAAAGCAGACATCAGGAGCCTGCGAGGGGGAGACGTCTCGAATTTCCAGTCTGTACCCCTGGGATACTACTTGTAGGATCCAGGGGTCCACTTGCGAGTGAGCCCACTACGCGCTGAAACTCTTGAGACAACCCCCCACCGCACTTGAGTCCGCTTGTACGGCCCCAGCGTCATGCTGAGGACTTGGCAGAAGCTGTGGAGGGCTTCTGTTCCTGGGAATGGTCTGCCTGCTGCAGTCTTCTTCCCTTTCCTCTATCCCTGGGCAGATATGACTGGCCTTTTGCCCGCTTGCCCTTATGGGGACGAAAGGACTGAGGCTGAAAAGACGGTGTCTTTTTCTGCTGAGATGTGATTTGGGGTAAAAAAGGTGGATTTTCCAGCTGTTGCCGAGGCCACCAGGTCCGATGGACCGACCCCAAATAACTCCTCCCCTTTATACGGCAATACTTCCATGTGCCGTTTGGAATCTGCATCACCTGACCACTGTCGTGTCCATAAACATCTTCTGGCAGATATGGACATCGCACTTACTCTTGATGCCAGAGTGCAAATATCCCTCTGTGCATCTCGCATATATAGAAATGCATCCTTTAAATGCTCTATAGTCAATAAAATACTGTCCCTGTCAAGGGTATCAATATTTTCAGTCAGGGAATCCGACCAAGCCACACCAGCGCTGCACATCCAGGCTGAGGCGATCGCTGGTCGCAGTATAACACCAGTATGTGTGTATATACCTTTTTAGGATATTTTCCAGCCTCTCAGCTGGCTCCTTGAGGGCGGCCCTATCTGGAGACGGTACCGCCACTTGTTTTGATAAGCGTGTGAGCGCCTTATCCACCCTAAAGGGTGTTTCCCAACGCGCCCTAACTTCTGGCGGGAAAGGGTATACCGCCAATAATTTTCTATCGGGGGAAACCCACGCATCATCACACACTTCATTTAATTTATCTGATTCAGGAAAAACTACAGGTAGTTTTTTTCACACCCCACATAATACCCTTCTTGTGGTACTTGTAGTATCAGAAATATGTAACACCTCCTTCATTGCCCTTAACATGTAACGTGTGGCCCTAAAGGAAAATACGTTTGTGTCTTCACCGTCGACACTGGAGTCAGTGTCCGTGTCTGTGTCTGTGTCGACCGACTGAGGTAAATGAGCGTTTTACAGCCCCTGACGGTGTTTGAGACGCCTGGACAGGTACTAATTTGTTTGCCGGCCGTCTCATGTCGTCAACCGACCTTGCAGCGTGTTGACATTATCACGTAATTCCTTAAATAAGCCATCCATTCCGGTGTCGACTCCCTAGAGAGTGACATCACCATTTCAGGCAATTGCTCCGCCTCCTCACCAACATCGTCCTCATACATGTCGACACACATGTACCGACACACAGCACACACACAGGGAATGCTCTGATAGAGGACAGGACCCCACTAGCCCTTTGGGGAGACAGAGGGAGAGTTTGCCAGCACACACCAAAAACGCTATAATTATACAGGGACAACCTTTATATAAGTGTTTTTCCCTTATAGCATTTAAATATATATATACATATCGCCAAATAAGTGCCCCCCCTCTCTGTTTTAACCCTGTTTCTGTAGTGCAGTGCAGGGGAGAGCCTGGGAGCCTTCCCACCAGCATTTCTGTGAGGGAAAATGGCGCTGTGTGCTGAGGAGAATAGGCCCCGCCCCCTTTTCGGTGGGCTTCTTCTCCCGTTTTTCTGAGACCTGGCAGGGGTTAAATACATCCATATAGCCCCCAGGGGCTATATGTGATGTATTTTTAGCCAGAATAAGGTACTATCATTGCTGCCCAGGGCGCCCCCCCCAGCGCCCTGCACCCTCAGTGACCGCTGCTATGAAGTGTGCTGACAACAATGGCGCACAGCTGCAGTGCTGTGCGCTACCTTATGAAGACTGAAGAGTCTTCTGCCGCCGTTTCTGGACCTCTTCACTTTTCGGCATCTGCAAGGGGGGTCGGCGGCGCGGCTCCGGGACGAACCCCAGGGTGAGACCTGTGTTCCGACTCCCTCTGGAGCTAATGGTGTCCAGTAGCCTAAGAAGCCAATCCATCCTGCACGCAGGTGAGTTCACTTCTCTCCCCTAAGTCCCTCGTAGCAGTGAGCCTGTTGCCAGCAGGACTCACTGAAAATAAAAAACCTAACAAACTTTTACTCTAAGCAGCTCTTTAGGAGAGCCACCTAGATTGCACCCTTCTCGGCCGGGCACAAAAATCTAACTGAGGCTTGGAGGAGGGTCATAGGGGGAGGAGCCAGTGCACACCACCTGATCCTAAAGCTTTTACTTTTGTGCCCTGTCTCCTGCGGAGCCGCTAATCCCCATGGTCCTGACGGAGTCCCCAGCATCCACTTAGGACGTCAGAGAAATAGTGTTAAAAAATTAATAAGGGGAAAGTGTAAATAGAATGTAAAGGTATGCCACACTAAGGCCATCCAGCTCAGCCAGTCCAGAGGCACCACACCTCACACCTCCATTACCCCAATCTGGATCTAAGATTAACCAACAAGGAGCCACATGATAATGGCTCCTTACTACAATATGTCTAAGCTAAGAGCTACCTACCTTGGAGCAACCCCATAATGCCCCATGTGGCATGTCAGGGCCTGCACCTCCTCCTAATGCAGGAACCTCTCTGCCTCTCACAACAAAAATATATATTGGTAGATGCTCAATTAGCTTAGTGATATCATTCAGGTGCTTGAAAGGGAGGGGTATTTCTAAGCAAGAAAAAAGGCATTTGTTTCCCCCAGCACCCTGAATGATAACCGTAACCAGATATAAATTCCACATAATAATAGAATTCAGAGATCTTCGTTACACATATTTGCGCAAATGTGTGAATAAGCCCCAAAGCCGCATCAAGGCGTCTCTGTATATTTGGGGTCCCTAGCGCTATATCTAGGTGCAGGGTGTGGCACCCCAAAACACCAGCATAAGCCAGAAAGCCCAGCGTAGCATACCAGTGAAAAAACTATAGTGTTAATAAATTAGTATTTAGGAAGCCGAAGCTATAGAGAAAATGATACAAAAATGAAATGCAATTAAAATAGAGAAATAGTGTTAAAAAATTAATAAGTGAAAAGTGTTAATAGAATGTAAAGGTATGCCACACTAAGGCCATCCAGCTCAGCCAGTCCAGAGGCACCACACCTCACACCTCCATTAAATGGAATCAGTATGATTTACCGGTGGGCGGGATGCTGGCTGTCCATATCCTGACAGCAGCGTCCCGCCCACCAGAATGCCTGCAGTGTGGCAAGCGCAAAGAGTCCACTTGCGGGCTCACTGCGCTCGCCACGCTGCAGGCGCGGTGGCTCGCTGCACTCGCCACAGGATCTATTCGCACTTTATGGGTGTCATAGACACCCACGAGTGGGAAATAATGCTGTTTTGTCAGGATTCCGGCTGGCGGCATTGTCAACTGTCGGGATTCTGGCGTCGTTATCCTGACCATTCGGGATCCTGATTGAACAGATCCCTTTTAAATATATGTTCTTGACCTAGTTCAATTATTTAAAAAAAAACGGCAATTTCTGAGCGGTTTTTGAAAAAATTAAAAATAAATGCCAGTAAAGTGTTAAACCGCCCCTCGGTAAGTTAATTGCTGACAAATAAATTAACCTTAGTGTGTCTACATTATACAGACTATAGATTGTAAGCTCCCTTGGGGCTGGGACTGATTTAAATTACTGAAAATATTTTCTGGAACTCTGCTTAATATGTGTGCGTTATATAAATCACTGGTAAGAAATGATAGATAAACAAGTAGCAATAAGTGTTATTGCATCAAGACCAAAAAATTCTGCATAGCTCTTAAATTAGAATAAAAATGACACTGCATCATATTCATGTACCTGACCCCTTAAATACATACTTGATGTGTGCAGTTGTTGCTCTGACTGTAGGACTGTAGTAAATGGTAGTTGTTAGACACAATTTACTAAGGGCCTGATTCATTATGGATCGCTATTAAGGCTGAGATCGCGATGTTCACAAATCTGCTATTGCCAAAAATGGCATGTGAAGAGCCACCCAGAAAGTGTAAAAGACACCCTTTGATGCATTGTCAAATCTGCGTAGGTATTAGCAGTTTCGCAATTCATACGCAAAACAAGGACACCATCAACATTTGCAGCTGACCCCAGCATACTCAAATCAATGAGAATGCAGTCGCACCGGGCACCATGTTTTTAAAGCTAGCGTTCGCAAATGACATTAGATACACGACCCGAAAACGGCCATGACATGCCTGCATTTTCCCAACCACTCCCCACAAATGCCAAGTTACCACCCACAAACGGTCAATTCCTGTCAATCAAAATGCATTCACTTTACATTACAATTAGGCTGCATATGAAAGGCAATCGTATTTTGCCCTTCGCTCATGCGCAGTGCGTTCGCAGCACATTCGCATTCTGCCAATTTTCACTCACTGCGTGCAATCTCACATTTGCAATTGGTAATGAATCAGGCCCTAAGTTCCTTTTTTTTGGGTGGGTTTGACCCTGACATTTGACCCTTGGTGGGTTTCACCCTGACATTTAATATCAGTGAGATAAAGAGAGATAAAGACACATGATAAAAAAAATGCACTGACTAATTTGATATGCTGCACTTGTATATCTGTGTGCGACCTGGGGCCTTATTCAGGTTTGTTAGCAAATCAAAATCGCACACTAATGGGCAAAACCATGTTGCACTGCAGGGGGGGGGGGGGGGGGCAGATGTAACGTGCAGAGAGTGTTAGATTTGGGTGGGGTGTGTTCAAACTGAAATCTAAATTGCAGTGTAAAAATAAAGCAGACAGCATTTACACTGCACAGAAACAATACTTCCCACCCACATCTAAATCTCTCTGCACATGTTACATCTGCCCCACCTGCAGTGCAACATGGTTGTGCCCATTATACCACTTTAAGATCGCTAATGCCGGGTCGCACCCGGGAACTGGAAACGTATCTTTCCCAGGTGCGACCTGGAATTGGACCCTGAGAACTGGCTTCCCGACCCGGCATATTGGTGGGTCGGGTTGTTGTCGGTGGCTGTGGCATCATCAGAGGCGGAGGCGACGCTAGGAGATGAGATAATCTCTGCGAGCCTCTCCCTAGGCTGTGAACGGGTACCGGGTCGTATCAACCCGGGAAATACGTTCACACTGCACCTGACCCGGTAAAAGCCCCGGAATAACCCTTCTTTTTTCCCGGGTTGAATTACCGGGTCAGGCGACCCGGGAATTCGGGACTGACCCTTTCATACCACACAGCAGTCCGTGTCAACCCGGCGGTATCTGTGTACTTTTTTTGTTTGCTAACAAACCTGAATAACCCCCTGAGTCTGAATCTGTATATTACAAAGCACAATAGAACTAGGAAAAATAGTTTTGTCTGCTACCTCCGTAGCACTTCGTATACAGATTCAGACTCAGTCGCACACAGATTTGTGCGAAAAAGAAGCTTGGCACAAATCTGAGCCCTGGTGCGCTGGGAAAGGACATTTTGCTGGACTGTAGCAATAGTGTAAGAAGACACATCTGTACCAACCAATCAGCGTCTGTCTTTTTCTAGCACATCCTGTAAAATTACAGACGCTGATTGGTTGGCACTTTATCTATCTCCAAGGTTTGATGAATCTCCACCTAAAAGGCAAAACAAGCCATGTTTTGCTTTTAATATCAGTGCTGTTTTAATTTTTGAAGTTAAACCCGCCAAGTAGATTTAGTTTGCAATAATAAATTTAAAAAAACACTGCTTAGTAAATTTACCCCTTTTGCAGAGTCTGACCTGGTTCCGGTATGAATGGTCGACCATGTTATGGTCGACAGTCATTAGGTCGACCACTATTGGTCGACATTGACATGGTCGACATTGACACATGGTCGACACATGAAAATGGTCGACGCATGAAAGGTCGACATATGAAAAGGTCGACATGAGTTTTTTTACTTTTTTGTGTCGTTTTTTGCGTAAAGTGACTGGGAACCCCAATTAGTGCACCGCGTACCCTCGCATGGCTCGCTTCGCTCGCCATGCTTCGGGCATGGTGCCTTCGCTCCGCTACCGCTTCGCTCGGCACACTTTACCGTTCCAATCGTAGTCCATGTGGATCGTAAAGTATGGAAAAGTTCCCCAAAAGAAAAAAAAGTTAAAAAACTCATGTCGACCTTTTCATGTGTCTACCTTTCATGTGTCGACCATTTTCATGCGTCGACCATGTGTCCATGTCGACCATGTCAATGTCGACCAATAGTGGTCGACCTAATGACTGTAGACCATAACATGGTCGACCATGTGAACGGATACCGTCTGACCTACCCCGGTTTGCAGAGATTTATTGCATGAAATTGCTCTGTGCATGCCTTGTACAATTCTACCATGTGTGCCCTTGGTGGGATGGCAAGGGAAGGGGATATCTAACATAGGGGGTAATTCTGAGTTGATCGCAGCAGGAACTTTGTTAGCAGTTGGGCAAAACCATGTGCACTGCAGGGGAGAAAGATATAACATGTGCAGAGAGAGTTAGATTTGGCTGTGGTGTGTTCAATCTGCAATCTAAATTGCAGTGTAAAAATAAAGCAGCCAGTATTTACCCTGCACAGAAACAAAATAACCCACCCAAATCTAACTCTCTCTGCACATGTTATATCTGCCACACCTGCGGTGCACATGGTTTTGCCCAACTGCTAACAAAGTTCCTGCTGCGATCAACTCAGAATTACCCCCATGGGCTGCATACAGTAAAGATGCGTTTACACAAACGCAGAAACACTCATATACAGTACACCTGTTAGGAAGCACAAGTTTTGCACCTTGTATTGGGCAATTGTAAATACATGCCAATGATGATGACCAGTTATAAACCAGACACATATGCCGCTGAGGCAGAGGTGTATACATCTCTGCATACATGTAGAAATATTTTTTTGTGTTCTTTTTTTTTGTTTTTTTGAGTACAGTAGTTTACTTTGAATATGCCAACATCTCAGCCCCTTAGTAATTGCTTTATGACTCCAAGGCTATAACAGCAGCATTAATCCATGTCATGCTACATGCTAAATAGTACATCAAGTATTTAGGGCTTTGCTTGAAAGAGCAATATGTAAATTAGCCTGACGCTGAATTTGTCCAAATAATGGACAATTTACCTTAAACACATCCATCTGCAGATCAATTGGAAATTGAAAAATGCCAACACTAGGACTCACTACTGGCTGAAGGAAAGCTTAATAATTTAGAGGATATATTAAATCTCTTCTTACAGTAAAAATAAAATAACTTACTTTAAAAAATAATTAGCCCTGTGATCAAGATATCCATCACTGTGCAGGTCACAGTAACATCCATTGTCATTCCCCCCCGCAGTTAATAAACTCACCACTCAGAACCCACAATATACTTTTTTTTGTTTAACTGTCTCCTAAAAGTTGAAACTGAGTTTTTCAAACAAAAGCTTGAATTTAATTGTGGCTTTTTAACTTAATTCTGACTGCTAGAAATGTCACTTAGAATCCTGCACTGAATACATTTAGACGTTTAGAAAAATCTTAGATATTGAAATTGTCCACTGTTAAAATTGTATTTAATTTAGTTGATAGACAGTTTCATGCTTTTCAGGTAATGTTGCACAGCGGGACAGGGGTTTGAGTATGACAATGAAAAGGGTTTAATTGTGTACATTAAGGGAGTATTCATACATCGCATCTGACTGAAATAATAAACAGCTCTTGTTTCACTGACACTGTTGCGTTACTCTTTTTTCTTTATCCTGCATCCTGTTAAATAAGTTGCAGCGTCATTAGACACTAACAGGATTAAACTTATAATGGTATTTGTTTTACTGCTCCATCATGTGAGGCTACCCTTGTCAGTATTTTGCACTTTTGTAGCCAGAGAAGGCTACGAAACCCATACACTCTCTGTTAATCCCCTCCCTTCTCTCAAGAAGGCAGGGTTCCTTAACTCTTTTTCTCCACTGCCAGGGAGGAATCCCAGTGTTGTGTTCTGCTAACAAAACAGGAATGCCTGGAGATGTTTGCAGCAGTATTACTGACAGCTGAATGGTGACAGCGCACTTGGTGGGGGGGTCACACCAACACGCATGGATCAATGGCACATTCACTTGTGTATAGAGAGGAGTATATGAGATACAAAATTACTTGGAATGTATTGATTCTGTCAGTGAGGATATTCTATACACTTGCTGCATCTCTTGACTGTTTGAAAGCAAAAATTTAGCACTTTGAGTCAGGGAAAGTACTTCTTGTGTTAGATAAACTTCGTCTGAACTTACTGGCTGCAAACACTATTTGCTCCTCTTCATCTGGATTAACCAAGAACTTCCTACAGCGAAAAATGTCAACCAATGACTCTCTGCCAACAAGTCCTAAGACATCCACTGAGTGGAATCCATTTAAAGGACCATCAAAGTCCATCGAGCCGTGGAACTTTCAACTCTTAACCGCCCTCATGTTCCTGATAACAACCATGTCAATCGTTGAGAATGTTCTGGTCATAGTTGTCACCTTTAAATTTAAACAGCTGAGGCAACCGTTAAATTATATCATTGTGAACTTGTCAGTTGCGGACTTTTTGGTTTCCATCATTGGCGGCAGTATCAGCATAGCCACTAACAGCAGAGGTTACTTTTTCCTGGGACCCTGGGCTTGCGTGGTTGAAGGCTTTGCCGTAACTTTTTTTGGTAAGCTTTGAAACTTTTTTTTTTTAAATTGGAAACTTTTTATATTATAGTTTTCCAATGTGTTATTGTATTGTCATACCTAATATGATTTTACTCAACATTATGTTTAATGTTCAAAAAATTCTGTTTTTCAAAACAGTGCTGCGTTTCTTAGTGACTTTATGTGCAGTGTTCTTTCTAAGATAATGCTAAAATTACATCATTCATTTAAAAAGTTCTGTGAGGTCGGTTTTGGAGAAAAGGTATGTAAGATAAAATCTGCATACAGACATGCACCTGAGAGCTTTGGAATATCCAGTTCATATTAAATAATAATCACTGGCTTCATTTTAAACGCAAAAACCTTATTTTTACATACTATAGAAAGCTTTCACCTGCTCATTGATGATTTGCCTGCTCAAAATGATCCTTATGATCCTGATCCTTATTCCTGCAATTGTTGAGTTCTGGCTGTGCGGATAAATTAATTTAAAAAAAAAAGCACGTAGTTTTTTGTTTGTTTTCTTCCTGAAAATACAGACATTGACTCTGTAATTTCCCTGTCAACTGTCCATCACTCCGGGTTGAAATTTACAGATTGTAGCTACAGCACTTCTTTAAACATTTCTCTATGATGTTTTCACTAGAACAAATTTCTCTAGGTGCTACGAGAACAAACAATAATAATAAAACAAAAATAGCAAACCTGTCAATCTCACTTAACCCTTTCTAATTCTGTTTATTATACCCACATAATACATGTCTATTTTGATAGCCATTTGCCCCACAAATGCCAAGTTTGCAGAAAAACAAAACAACTTCTTTCTACGTCACCTTTGCATGCAAATCTGACACCAATATAAAAAAACAAATTAGTTAAAAATAAAGTTACCACTGGGGATTTCAGGAGAACTGCACTGGTTTTTGTCTGGTTTTTAAGCAAATCTTCTCTTGACACCTGGCAGCATGGAATGTTAGATAACGGCGCTTCTTTTCTTGTTGCGTTGTGATTGGCTGTTCCAACTGACAGCCTGGAAATCACAAAACAGGAAGTAGAAGTGCTGTCAACCTCACCATAAATGTGTCTGTCTATGAACAGCTTAACAGGAGATAGGAGAACTTTGTGTATGAATTAAAAGGACATTACAACAATACTCCTGTTTGTTTTTTGTTTTTGTTTTTAGAGTGAAAAAAAAGTTGCCCTATGTTTTTCTAAGGTTTTATGTAAAGATTTCAATTTCAATTCAAGAACGTGCATTTTTTTGGAATATGTTAAATGTTAATAAACCCAACCCATTGTAAGCATTAAGTCAGTGATTTGTCCTGTGATATTTTAATATCTCTTTTTGTTCTGTTGCTTCTAAGGAATTGTGGCATTGTGGTCTTTGTCCATCTTGGCTTTTGAGAGGTACATTGTGATTTGCAGGCCACTGGGAAATCTCCGTCTTCGAGGGAAACATTCTGCAATCGGTATTCTGTTTGTATGGGTCTTCTCTTTCATTTGGACTATTCCTCCGACTATGGGATGGAGCAGCTATACAACAAGTAAAATTGGAACCACGTGTGAACCAAACTGGTAAGAAATGTATCTCACACATTGTTGTCATTAACAATCTAGATCACCCTGTAAACTATCCTCCAGTCCAGGAGGAAAGAGACATCCTCCCACTGTAAGAATTGTGGCAAATTTTGCAAAATGTGAAATGCTGTGTGTCTGGTCTCAAGGGTCATTTGGAGGGGGCCAATCTAGTACAGGTATGCAAAATATTCAAAGGAACATTAATGATTTATGAAGTAACACGGTCTCATTTCATAGCAGAAATTCACCCCTATTTTTTGTACGTTGTTCTTGCACTACATTGGCGACTGTATCCTCCTAGGTCACTTGTTGGTCATCAGCTAATAATCGTCCAAGCCAGTGGTGGCTCAAGAGCTGGGGCTGCAACGCAGTCCAAAATTAAAATAGGAGAGCCACACCCACTGCCAGTGAGTCCCAGATGGAGATGTTTTGTAGTGTTTGGGGTGGCAGTTGCTGTGGCTCCCCTATAGGAATTTTGGTCTGCGCTGCAGCCCCATCTCTGCAGCCTCCACTGTTCCCAACATGCAATACAAGCATTCATGTCCAATGTACTGTAAGATTGATTGCTGATGCAGCTATTTTAATATACCCTGCACTTGTCCTATATTGTCTTGAACTGTAAGTCACTGTTTTCTTGTTTTACTTATTTGTTTATGTACTCTGTAATTGGGGGCGCTGCGGAACCCTTGTGGCGCCATATGAATTAAGGTTAATAATAAAAGTAATGGGTGATCATGTCACTCTGCTGACATTGTTTAGGCAGAAAATAAGGAAGGTCTTTATTTATCAACTTATTTTAAAGTGTTGTAGCTTTATATTTACATCAGGAAACCTATAGTTGTGTAGACAATAACTTTGATAACATACTGTCCTTTGATAAATCTTCAAATAACTAGTATACAATAGTGAGTCCACTGCTTTGTATTGTAACCTGTCAGAACAGGAAATTAGAGGAGTCTGATCACTAGGCAGGTGTAATAAACATACAGAAGCCAGCACTGTATCACTCATACAACTGGTACTGCACTGCTGGAACATCATAATACATTCATTTAACAAACATTATACATGACATCTGCCTATGCCTTTAACCACTTTGTAAAACTTTAAAGCTGCAATTATGCACACTTGGGGGGAGATTCAAAACTTTGAAAAATCGGTGGGGTCCCTTTTTATCCTGTCCATTAGATAGGAAAAAACAGACTCCTAACTGACTTTTCAAAGATTTGAATCTCCCCCTTGATGTTTATCATTTTTCTTTGGAATCAAACAAATTTCCTGCAACGTGATTTTTAAAAGGCATAGAGAATACAGAGGTTTGGTATATTATGCCGGCATTCAGCATTGACCTTTCCAACATTCAGCATGTTGACACTGATGTAATGTTGACATGGTCGAAATGTCTTTTGTAATATGAGTCTATCCTTAACCCTAACAGTAATGCTAACCGTAACCCTAACAGTAATCGTTTCTAGCACTAACATTAATCCTAATGAAAATGTCAGGTGCTGACATTTATGATGTTGACATTTTCATCATGTGGACCTTCTGGTGTCGACATTAATATGACATGAAGACTGCATGCCTTATACATTATTTGAAAGTAAACTAGTAAGGCCTAACAACTAAAATAAAAGTAATTACTGTATAATTAAAAAAAAAATCTAACTTGTGTGTGTTCCTAACATCTTCCTTAGAATTTCCTATAAAGTTACGCTCAGGACTACTTTGATCATTGAATGAATAGAGTAGTTCCACCTCCTGAGTGTCTCATTTCCCAATTACATGTTACCTGAAATGTGGGGGTCTCTCCTGGACCCACATCCTATCCAATTTAGGGGTCTCTGAGAAATAAAAATAATCTGTGTTAGCCCTTCATCCAGTGCTACCTTGCAGTGAGCAATCTTCACATAACAGTTAAAAGGTTAATCCAATAAAGACTTCACCCTGAGGGGCTTTCAATCTATAGGATTTATCCTTACAAATTAGAATTTGAACACAATCATTACCAGAACACTCAGGGCCTTATTCTTAGTTGGGAGCCAAGTAAAAGAAAAAAACAAAAAACAGAACAGCAAGCCTTATTGTAGCTGTATGTTGCAGTACAAGGGGTGCAAATATAAATATATACAGTATATAAAAAGATTAATCTGCTCTAATTGAACTGAAGGATAGATAGATAGATAGATAGATAGATAGATAGATAGATAGAGAGATAGATAGAGAGATAGAGAGATAGATCACATCCCTGATCTATATATATATATATATATATATATATAAATCAGGGATGTGCGGTGAGCTAAATAGCTCAGGGGGCACTGGCTGGCACCAGAGCCAGATTTACATGCACTATATGAGCCAAAATGTATTTCTGGGCATTGTACACAGGTGCAGCAGTATAAACTCCTGGAAATTTGGTGAATTTTGATCAGAGAGGTGCAGAAAAGATAGTGAGGTGAGGCACTGCCTCCTCTTCCATGGACTTTTTACTCCTGAGTTTTGGCTATAGAAATTATTAGAATAATGCAAAGAAGATATTTCAAACATATTCTTTGTATTTTTCATATACTTTACACAGTCAAAACTCTGGCACAAACGTTAGTATGCCTTACCTGCCTCACCCCACTGCACGTCACTGATAGATAGATAGATAGATAGATATATATATATATATATATATATATATACATACTTTGTAGGGATATATATACTATATATACTATGTAGTAAAATATATACAATGTAGTAAAATGCTAACGCTGCTCCTTACCTCTATGGCATACTTGTCACCATTCTGGCGGAGGCAGCCAGGTCGGTGCAGAGGGGGTGGCGTGCCAAGAAAATAATTATGTTGCATTGAGGTGGGGAGTTGTCGCAAGATTGCATCATCCTGGCCCTGCCCTTGCTGCACTATGCTGAGTTTACTGACATAGGGGTGCAGGAGACGGGCCCTGATGACGCAATTCAGTGTGAATCGCGTCATTGACACCCACTGCAGGGGATTTGTATGCTGCTCCTGGGGGGTGTGGGTGCTTGGCTGCTGACCGGGAGACTTGCCAACTTTTCCGGGTAACAGGGAGCGTCACCAGATTTTCGGTAGCCTCCAGTCCATTCCAGTGGCCACTAAAAGGCGTTCTCCATTCAGTAGCGCTATTTATACTTTTAATTAATTGATTGATAGATAGATAGATAGATAGATAGATAGATAGATAGATAGATAGATAGATAGATAGATAGATAGATAGAAAAAGAGTCCTGCTTTTATATATATATATATATATATATATATATATATATACAGTACTGTGCAAAACTTTTAGGCAGGTGTGGAAAAAATGCTGCAAAGTACACTGTAAGAATGCTTTCAAAAATAGAAGTTTTTACAGTTTATTTTATCATTTAACAAAATGCAAAGTTAATGAACAGAAGAGAGATCAAATCAATATTTGGTGTGACCGCCCTTTGCCTTCAAAACAACATCAATTCTTCTAGGTACACTTACACACGGTTTTTGAAGGAACTCGGCAGAGAGGTTGTTCCAAACATCTTGGAAAACTAACCGCATATCTTCTGTGGATGTAGTTTTGCTCAAATCCTTCTATCTCTTTATGTAATCCTAGAAAGACTCGATGATGTTGAGATTAGGGCTATGTGTATCATCAGTTCCAGGACTCCTTCTTCTTCTCTATGCTGAGGATAGTTCTTAATGACATTGGCTGTATGTTTGGGGTCGTCCTGCTGCAGAATAAATTTGGAGGCAATCAGACGCCTCCCTGATGGGATGGTATTGCATGATCAATAAGTACCTGCCTGGTGGTGGGAGATCCAAGCTGAAATGCTACACTACTTATAACTACATAAGAACTTCTTATTATGGTCTCTGACATAAATGCTTTGGTTAGGGTATCCTTCTGTTAGTCGATGAATCGTCTGCAGAATTATCAGAGCATCCTTGCTTAGCAAAGCAAGCTACTGATCGGGAACCATAGGTGCATAAACCAGCATCCCTAATTCAAAACTAGTGGCCAAATATGAGAAAATTCTGACATGGAAACCTTGTGCACATTCCCAATGGTCTGGATAATTCCTTTATATAATGCTTCTCTTTTACATATTGTATGCTAAGGTACAGTATGTACATATTTACATATTGTATGCTAAGGTACAGTATGTAGGAGAATATGGAGCTATATAAAAAATACCTTGGTAGCAACCTAATGATACATTAAGTGTACTGTACAGTGAGCTGTGATATAAATTGTAAATGCATTTGTTTGCATTATCTTCAAACTATTATTGTTGCTGGGATATAAACTCCCTATGTATGAAGTGGGAGGTGAAGAGAAGGGTTCGGTATGAAATACCGGTTATCAGGATGCCAGGTGGGAGTAGAAAGAAGGGATGGTGAGTGTGGGGAGCCACTGAGCCAAGAGTGTGTGTGAGTATAGTGAGAGTGACAGCTCCGGCGGCATTTCAAATGTCGGTACAGTAGCTCCTATAGGCTGGCATCCGGCACCACATTTCAAATGCCACCAGCAAGCCTGTCACTCTCACTACTGCCCGACAATGTACACCGCTGCCAGCCGGGCCCCCTGTCTATCCTGACAGTCCCCCATTGATGGCAGCCCTTTACACACCCGCCGACGGTCAAGGTCCTGTGAGACTCTGCTAGCATTGGGCGTCTCTTTTTGCTGAAAATTCGTCTTAGTGCCACATGATGTGACTGGGATGTACCAGGAGACGGTGCTGATTAATAGAAAGTTTCCAGTGTCTTACCTCCTGCAGCCATGCTGTGTGACCACAGGGCTGTTCAGAACTATGATAATTGATTGATCTGTGACGGGTGCTGTATCTTTGTACACAGCTGCTGGGATTTGCAGAGCCGCTGTTGGGCATATCAATATTTCTGCACAGCCGCTGCGTACAAATTCACAACTGTGAATGCATAAGTGTCATTCTCTGAATCAGGCCCAGTGAACGCTATACAATACAGACAGCATCTTAGTGACCACCATACAATACATAGGGTATCTTAATGACCACAATACAGTACTTAAGGCATCTTAGTGACCATTATACACTATATAAGTATATAGGACATCCTAGTGACCACCACACAATAAATAGCTACTCTAGTGGCCACCATACAATACATTACATCAATACATCAATGATACTGTATCTCTTAATTATATTCTTAATAGAGATGAGCGGGTTCGGTTCGTCGAGATCCGAACCCCCCCCCCCTCCCCCCCCCCCCCCCCGAACTTCCCCTATTTTACACGAGTCCGAGGCAGCCTCGGACCTCCCATCTTGCCCGGTTAACCCGAACGCGGCAGAACGTCATCATCCCGCTGTCGGATTCTCGCGAGATTCGTATTCTATATAAAGAGCCGCGCGTCACCGCCATTTTCACTTGTGCATTGGAGATTGAACAGAGAGGACGTGGCTACGTTCTCTGCCTGAAAAGCTCCATATCTGTGCTCAGTGTGTTGCAAATATCTGTGCTCAGTGTGCTGCAAATATCTGTGCTCAGTGTGCTGCAAATATCTACGTTCTCTGCCTGAAAAGCTCCATATCTGTGCTCAGTGTGCTGCAAATATCTGTGCTCAGTGTGCTGCATTTTGGTGACCAACAGTATATAGTCCAAACCTTTAAATGTTCCCTGAAAACTCACCTCTTCAGACAAGCCTATCAAATTCCAGACCCACCAACATAACTTTCAGTGCTTCCCTATCTAATTACATCCTCTATAGAGTATTCATAACATCACATATCTTGTATTTCTTTAGTCTCACACCCTCCTGACACTTGGATAACTTTGTGGGGTATCATCATACAACCCATTAAGAACCTAGCAATCTGGTGGACCATTATGCAATAGGTAGCATCTATCCTTGTGTATCTATGCCTATTTCCCTATAGATTGTAAGCTTGCGAGCAGGGCCTTCCTACCTCTGTCTGTCTGTTTTTACCCAGTTTTGTTCTATTACTGCTGTTCTAATTGTAAAGCGCAACGGAATATGCTGCGCTATATAAGAAACTGTTAATAAATAAATAAATAAATAATAAATATAGTTGTACAGTACAGTAGGCCATTGCTGTATCTTGCAGATCCGTGTCACTGCAAGTATCCATTCCATTTCTGTGCTGTATTTTTGTGAGCAGTATATATAGTAGTACGGTGCAGCATTTTGGTGACCAACAGTATATAGTTGTACAGTACAGTAGGCCATTGCTGTATCTTGCAGCTCCGTGTCACTGCAAGTATCCATTCCATATCTGTGCTGTATTTTTGTGAGCAGTATATATAGTAGTACAGTGCAGCATTTTGGTGACCAACAGTATATAGTTGTATAGTACAGTAGGCCATTGTTGTATCTACCGAGAATGTACACTGACGTCACCAGTGTCCTAAAAAATGCAGTTGTACCCACTGTCCACTTAACCACGGACATGTGGACAAGTGGAGAAGGGCAGACTCAGGACTATATGACTGTGACAGCCCACTGGGTAGATGTATTGCCTCCCACAGCAACAACAGCAGCAGCAGCGGCACCAGTAGCAGCATCTCGCAAACACCAACTCGTTCCTAGGCAGGCTATGCTTTGTATCACCGCTTTCTATAAGAGGCACACAGCTGACAACCTCTAACGGAAACTGAGGAACATCATTGCAGATTTGCTTACCCCAATTGGACTCTCCTGGGGATTTGTGACATCGGACAACGCCACCAATATTGTGCGTGCGTTACATGTGGGCAAATTCCAGCACGTCCCATGTTTGCACATACAATTAATTTGGTGGTGCAGAATTTTGTAAAAAATTACAGGGGCGTGCAAGAGATGCTGTCGGTGGCCCGAAAAATTGCGGGCCACTTTCGGCATTCAGCCACCTCCAAGACTGGAGCACCAGCGAACACTCTTGAACCTGCCCCTCCATCAGCTGAAGCAAGAGGTGGTAACGAGGTGGAATTCAGCCCTCTATATGCTTCAGAGGATGGAGGAGCAGCAAAAGGCCATTCAAGCCTATACATCTGCCTACGATATAGGCAAAGGAGGGGGAATGCACCTGACTCAAGTGCAGTGGAGAATGATTTCAACGTTGTGCAAGGTTCTGTAACCCTTTGAACTTGCCACACGTGAAGTCAGTTCAGACACTGCCAGCCTGAGTCAGGTCATTCCCCTCATCAGGCTTTTGCAGAAGCAGCTGGAGTGATTGAAGGAGGAGCTAAAACGGAGCGATTCTGCTAGGCATGTGGGACTTGTGGATGGAGCCCTTAATTCGCTTAACCAGGATTCACGGGTGGTTAATCTGTTGAAATCAGAGCACTACATTTTGGCCACCGTGTTCGATCCTAGATTTAAAGCCTATGTTGTATCTCTCTTTCCAGCAGACACAAGTCTGCAGAGGTTCAAAGTCCTGCTGGTGAGAAAATTGTCAAGTCAAGCGGAACGTGACCCGTCAACAGCTCCTCCTTCACATTCTCCCGCAACTGGGGCTGCGAGGAAAAGGCTAAGAATTCCGAGCCCACCCGCTGGCGGTGATGCAGGGCAGTCTGGAGCGAGTGCTGACATCTGGTCCGGACTGAAGGACCTGCCAACGATTACTGACATGTCGTCTACTGCCACTGCATATGATTCTCTCACCATTGAAAGAATGGTGGAGGATTATATGAGTGACAGCATCCAAGTAGGCACGTCAGACAGTCCGTACGTATACTGGCAGGAAAAAGAGGCAATTTGGAGGCCCTTGCACAAACTAGCTTTATTTTACCTAAGTTGCCCCCCCTCCAGTGTGTACTCCGAAAGAGTGTTTAGTGCAGCCGCTCACCTTGTCAGCGATTGCGGTATAAGGTTACTTCCACAAAATGTGGAGAAGATGATGTTCATCAAAATGAATTATAATTAATTCCTCCATTCACCATCAATTGCCTCCAGAAAGTACACAGGGACCTGAGATGGTGGATTCCAGTAGGGACGAATTAATAATCTGTGAGGAGGGGGATGTACACAGTGAAAGGGGTGAGGAATCGGAGGATGATGATGAGGTGGACATCTTGCCTCTGTAGAGCCAGTTTGAGCAAGGAGAGATTGATTGCTTCTTTTTTTGGTGGGGGCCCAAACCAACCAGTCATTTCAGCCACAGTCGTGTGGCAGACCCTGTTGCTGAAATTATGGGTTTGTTAAAGTGTGCATATCCTGTTTATACAACATAAGGGTGGGTGGGCCCAAGGACAATTCCATCTTGCACCTCTTTTTTTTATTTATCTTTGCATCATGTGATGTTTGGGGCCAATTTTTATAAGTGCCATCCTGTCTGACACTGCAGTGCCACTCCTAGATAGGCCAGGTGTTTGTGCCGGCCACTTGGGTCGCTTAGCTTAGTCATCCAGCGACATCAGTGCAAATTTTAGGACTAAAAATAATATTGTGAGGTGTGAGGTGTTCAGAATAGACTGGAAATTAGTGGAAATTATGGTTATTGAGGTTAATAATACTATAGGATCAAAATTACCCCCAAATTCTATGATTTAAGCTGTTTTTGAGGGTTTTTTGAAAAAAAAACACCCGAATCCAAAACACACCCGAATCCGACAAAAAAATTTCAGGGAGGTTTTGCCAAAACGCGTCCGAATCCAAAACACGGCCGCGGAACCGAATCCAAAACCAAAACACAAAACCCGAAAAATTTCCGGTGCACATCTCTATTTCTTACTAATAAAACCCCTCCTTCCCTTCCTGATCTTAATGTATTTTTTTGTCCAACATTACAAATAATTTTTAGCCCTCATTAACTAGGACCATGACCTTTCCCACTCCCCCTTCCCTTGCAGCCTTGATGTTTATGGATCATTGGTTCGACAGTCAGAAGGCTGACATGGTCAAAAGGTCAACAGGGTCGACTTGGAAATGAACGACACTTGAAAAGGTCAACATGAGTTTTTAAAAAAATGTTGGTGTCAAAATATTCCTTTCAGCACATGGACCCCAATTAGTGCACTGTGGCCCCTTGCAAGGCTTCAGTAGCCATGAAGCCTTTTGACCATATCGACCATATGCAGGTTGACCTATTGCTTGTTGACTTTTTCACTGTCAACCTATCATCCAGACCCCAGCCTTGATATGTCACACCAATAATATGGCATGAATACTTTTTATTTTTTTTATTTTTTATTAAAGCTACAAATGTCTCAGATAACATTATTATAACTGTTTGCAATAGCCACCTGTAATCTACCGTAATCTACCTTTAAGGATATTAAAAAGTATATTTGTCTTTATATTTGCAAATTGATCCCTACATTGTGTAAGCAGATTACATACAGTAGACTGGTAATACTTTTCTTTGAATACTTAAATGAAGCAAACTTACATATACTGTAGTTTAGGAATGAAGAGTGAGTGATAAGAACTGTACCACAGCTACCTATAGTCACTTATATTCATCTTAAGAGGAGGAGAGAGGAAAGCAGCCAATCAGAGAACAGGGAGAGCAAAGAGGAGGGCAAAGCAGCCGATCACAGAGAGAGCAAGAGAAAGCAAATCAGAGAGAGGAGAGGAGGGAGAACGTTGACGATCAGAGAGCAGCAGAGGTGAGGGCAAGCAGTCAATCAGGGAGGGCAGGGACGAGGAGATCAAAGCAGCCAATCTGAGAGGGGAGGGAATGGGAGAGCAAAGCAGCCAATCAGAAAGTGGAAGAAAGGGAGAGCAAAGTAGCTAATCAGAGAGGTGAGGGATGAGAGAAAGGAGACAATCAGCGAGGAGAGAGCGGAGGCAATCAGTGAAGGAGAGGGTAGAAACTTGTCTCCTATCCCTTATGCAGTGAGTTTAGAAGCCAGTCCATATGGAGGAGGGGCCAGACAGCAGAAACCCAACAATGGCTGTGAAGTAAAGCTGGCAGTAGTCCAGTTTCTGGGCCCCACGACTGTCTCCTGACCTTCATACACTATGGTGGGAATTCCGTTGCCGGTGAAGGGTGCAAATTGCCATGGTGTTTAAACGCCAGCAATGGCAGCCCTTCTTGCACCCTTTGCCCGGCCATTTTGCACCCTGATTCACATAAAAGTTCTCACTACCCTATGAGATAGCGAACTTTTGTGTGAGATCCCACTGCCATAAAGTGTAGTGGGTGCTGTGCAGAATAGTCCGGGCAAGATAATAGTCATCAATTGAACGGAATCTAGCTGGTTTAGGGGAAATCTGAAGCATTACTTAATTGAAAGGATAGTATTGTAGATAGGTGCAATAGCCTTCCAACAGAGGTGGCAGGGGAATTTTAGTATTCGTGTCATTAAGCACCTTGAGTCCTATTGGCGAAAGAGTACTATATAAATAAAATTATTATTATTATTATTATTATTATTATTATTATTATTATTATAAACATACAACTGATGTTTTTAGAAATGGGCATACTTGGCTGGCCAATGAGTTCTTCTCTGCTGTCAATTTGCATATGTTTCTATATATTTCCCTTAAGAGCTCCTTTTTTCTCCAACAGTCTAAGGGGGCAATTCAGTAAATGGCTTTGCTACAGAGGCGGAACTACCATTGGTGCAGCAGGGGCATTGCAGCAGGGCCCCTGAGTACTAAGGGGCCCACCACTGCCCAGACCAGCAATTTTGCCCCCCGCAGACCATTTTGAGCAATGTCTGGTGAATGGCACAGTGCAGAGAGCAGGGTGGGCCTTATGCCTGAGAGTCCTGTCCCTTAGGGAGGTAGGGCTGACCTTGTGTGTGCCGGACTGATAGGTATCCTGCCACCTATCAATGCTGATGACCATAGCCATATACTGCCTCTAATTAACAGACAGCCTGTCTGACCAAGTGCCGAACTGATAATACCACAAGGTGCCGGGGCCCCTGTCAAAGACAGAGCAAAGGTGTTCCTGCCTCCACCAAGGTATATGCCCCCTGTTCTCTGCACCACTCAGGACATTTTGCTTGTACCCCTGTCACCCACTGTCTCTCCCTGTCAGCCTCTGCCTCCCCCTGCCTTACGCGATCACCCTCTGCCTCTCCCTGTCACCCACTACCATGTGGCATACTGTGAACTTGGGTCGGGATGGAGGAGGGGGGCCCAAATTATATTTTTGCATCTGGGCCCACCACTCACAAGTTCTGCCACTGCTTTGCTGCTATGTGCTGCTCTAGAATGGCACAACATGGCCAGCAATATCACTAATTTTACTTGCACCCCATACAGGTGAACAAGAAAACTAGCAATGTTCCTCCTACTGTAATGGAAAAATATACAATATGCACAGCCAAATACAGCAGTATGTCCTGCTGCAGATCACCTCTAATTGAATCAGACCCTAAAACTGTACTGCTATGTTTACTGGCTTCTGACTAATTTGACCAAAGTGTTTGTGTATGTGTGAATATGAAATTAGATTATTTCGTTCTGCTGGGGTAGGTACTGATGTGAATGCTGTAATTGTACAGTACTGTGTAATATTTTGTTGCTATATAAATACAATGATAATAAAAATCTGTGATTACAATATATTTAATAGTTTAGGTATATAGACAAAATGTTGGGATAAATAAAATATGTCATCATGCATTGCTTCATGCAATATGTAAAATGATTGCTCAATGAGGAATTTGCCAAAGGAAGCATATTTAAAATGAGGAAAAGTGTTTAGTAAAAGGTCGTACTCTGAAGCTGGAGGTGAAAGTCTCGGGGGAATTAGTATAGTGCTGCTTCATGAAACTACAAATAGAGCCAGGAGGATATGGAAGTGCTTGGCGTAGACAAAAATCTCGTACATAACAGCATGCCAATGTATTGGTTTTTATAGAACAAAAATTCTGCCGCAAGGTGCTATGTCTCAGTGACACAATACTTCACAAAGAGAGCAAGGGTCAAATGAAATAGAGTGAGAGTTTCAGAAAGTGAGAGATTTGGTAAGGTTTTGCAGGTTTTTTTAAAGTGGCAATCATTTACACAGCAAGATCAACCTGGTTTTGCTGTGTAAATGATTGCCACTTTAAAAAAAACCCTGAAAAACCTTACCAAATCTCTTACTTTCTGAAACTCTCACTCTATTACATTTGGCCCCAAGTCTCTTTATTGTTATGTTGGTGGAGCAGGAAAATATACTAATATGGGAATGCTTGTTCAAGAGGGGCATCAGCATGTTGGCAGACACAATATCCACAATCAAAAGGACAACACCACTATGTGAAGTGCAAAAATGTCAACATGGTGCTACACCTGCAAAATGTCCACAAAGTCAGTATGTTCACACAGTTAAAACGTTGGCAATACAAATGTTAGATTTAGGGTTTGTTATTAGGGTTAGAGTTTAGGGTTAGGGTTTAAGGTAAGGGCTTGGGATATACTTAAAATAGGTTGTTGACATTGTAGTTGTCAACATTATGTGGACATTTTGTCTGTCGGCATTTTGCCTCTGTCAGCATTATGGTGTCTAGAAAATGACTGTTAACATTATGATTGTCGACAACACATGTTGAACCTGATCTAGAAGTTTATATAATTTATTTTTTAATAATAATAATAATTATTATTATTATTTCTCTATCGTCCTAGTGGATGCTGGGGTTCCTGAAAGGACCATGGGGAATAGCGGCTCCGCAGGAGACAGGGCACAAAAAGTAAAGCTTTAGGATCAGGTGGTGTGTACTGGCTCCTCCCCCTATGACCCTCCTCCAAGCCTCAGTTAGATTTTTGTGCCCGGCCGAGAAGGGTGCAATCTAGGTGGCTCTCCTAAAGAGCTGCTTAGAAAAGTTTAGCTTAGGCTTTTTATTTTACAGTGAGTCCTGCTGGCAACAGGATCACTGCAACGAGGGACTTAGGGGAGAAGAAGTGAACTCACCTGCGTGCAGGATGGATTGGCTTCTTTGGCTACTGGACATTAGCTCCAGAGGGACGATCACAGGTACAGCCTGGATGGTCACCGGAGCCTCGCCGCCGGCCCCCTTGCAGATGCTGAAACAAGAAGAAGGTCCAGAATCGGCGGCATGAAGACTCCTCAGTCTTCTTAAGGTAGCGCACAGCACTGCAGCTGTGCGCCATTTCCTCTCAGCACACTTCACAGGGCAGTCACTGAGGGTGCAGGGCGCTGGAAGGGGGGCGCCCTGGGAGGCAATGAAAACCTATTTTTGGCTAAAAATACCTCACATATAGCCTCCGGGGGCTATATGGAGATATTTAACCCCTGCCAGAATCCGTTAAGAGCGGGAGACGAGGCCGCCGAAAAAGGGGCGGGGCCTATCTCCTCAGCACACAGCGCCATTTTCCCTCACAGAAAGGCTGGAGGGAAGGCTCCCAGGCTCTCCCCTGCACTGCACTACAGAAACAGGGTTAAAACAGAGAGGGGGGGCACTAATTTGGCGTTAGAAATATATAAAAAAGATGCTATAAGGGAAAACACTTATATAAGGTTGTCCCTATATAATTATAGCGTTTTTGGTGTGTGCTGGCAAACTCTCCCTCTGTCTCTCCAAAGGGCTAGTAGGTCCTGTCCTCTATCAGAGCATTCCCTGTGTGTGTGCTGTGTGTCGGTACGTGTGTGTCGACATGTATGAGGACGATGTTGGTGAGGAGGCGGAGCAATTGCCTGTAATGGTGATGTCACTCTCTAGGGAGTCGACACCGGAATGGATGGCTTATTTAGGGAATTACGTGATAATGTCAACACGCGGCAAGGTCGGTTGACGACATGAGACGGCCGACAAACAATTAGTACCGGTCCAGACGTCTCAAAAACACCGTCAGGGGTTTTAAAACGCCCGTTTACTTTAGTCGGTCGACACAGACACAGACAGGGACACTGAATCCAGTGTCGACGGTGAATAAACAAACGTATTCCTTATTAGGGCCACACGTTAAGGGCAATGAAGGAGGTGTTACATATTTCTGATACTACAAGTACCACAAAAGAGGGTATTATGTGGGATGTGAAAAAACTACCGTAGTTTTTCCTGAATCAGATAAATTAAATGAAGTGTGTGATGATGCGTGGGTTCCCCCCGATAGAAAATATGGGCGGTATACCCTTTCCCGCCAGAAGTTAGGGCGCGTTGGAAAACACCCCTTAGGGTGGATAAGGCGCTCACACGCTTATCAGAACAAGTGGCGGTACCATCTATAGATAGGGCCGTCCTCAAGGAGCCAGCTGACAGGAGGCTGGAAAATATCATAAAAAGTATATACACACATACTGGTGTTATACTGCGACCAGCGATCGCCTCAGCCTGGATGTGCAGAGCTGGGGTGGCTTGGTCGGATTCCCTGACTAAAAATATTGATACCCTTGACAGGGACAGTATTTTATTGACTATAGAGCATTTAAAGGATGCATTTCTATATATGCGAGATGCACAGAGGGATATTTGCACTCTGGCATCAAGAGTAAGTGCGATGTCCATATCTGCCAGCAGTGCCGTTTCTAGGGGCGGGCGAGCCGTGCAACCGCACGGGGCGCCCGCCGCGGCACTATGTTACTCCTTCTCGCCTCTCCCGAGCGCTCCTGCTCGGGGGGCGGAGTTTCGCGGAATGACGCGTTGCGTCGTGACGTCACGACGCAAACGCGTCATTCCGCAAAGCCCCGCCCCCCGAGCAGGAGCGCTCGGGAGAGGCGAGAAGGAGAAGCAAGAAGAAGGAGGAGGCGGCCGGCGCGAGGGACGTGAGGCGCCGGGACCGAAGAGCGGGAAGACGTAAGTATTCTCTCTCTCTCCCCCTTCCTTCTCCTCAGCTTGAATCCTGCCTGCCGCTGCCGCACTGTGTAAAATGGGGGCACCTGCTTATGGGGATACCTGCCTGCCACACTGTGTAATATGGGGGCACCTGCCTATGGGGATACCTGCCTGCCACACTGTGTAATATGGGGGCACCTGCCTATGGGGATACCTGCCTGCCACACTGTGTAATATGGGGGCACCTGCCTATGGGGATACCTGCCTGCCACACTGTGTAATATGGGGGCACTTGCCTGCGTACTGTGTAATATGGGGGCACCTGCCTGCGTACTGTGTAATATGGGGGCACCTGCCTGCCACACTGTGTAATATGGGGGCACCTGCCTGCGTACTGTGTAATATGGGGGCACCTGCCTGCCACACTGTGTAATATGGGTGCACCTGCCTGCGTACTGTGTAATATGGGGGCACCTGCCTGCCACACTGTGTAATATGGGGGCACCTGCCTGCGTACTGTGTAATATGGGGGCACCTGCCTGCCACACTGTGTAATATGGGGGCACCTGCCTGCGTACTGTGTAATATGGGGGCACCTGCCTGCGTACTGTGTAATATGGGGGCACCTGCCTGCCACACTGTGTAATATGGGGGCACCTGCCTGCCACACTGTGTAATATGGGGGCACCTGCCTGCGTACTGTGTAATATGGGGGCACCTGCCTGCGTACTGTGTAATATGGGGGCACCTGCCTGCGTACTGTGTAAAATGGGGATATCTGCCTGCCGTGCTGTGTAAAATGGGGATATCTGCCTGCCGTGCTGTGTAAAATGGGGATACCTGCCTGCTGTACTTTGTAAAATGGGGATACCTGCCTGCGTACTGTGTAAAATGGGGGCACCTGCCTGCGTACTGTGTAAAATGGGGATACCTGCCTGCGTACTGTGTAAAATGGGGATACCAGCCTTCCGCGCTGTGTAAAATGGGGACACCTGCCTGCCGCGCTGTGTAAAATGGGGACACCTGCCTGCCGCGCTGTGTAATATGGGGACACTTGCCTGCTGTAATGTGTAAAAAGGGGACTTTTTTATTTTTATTTTTTCCCCACTGTGGTGGGTGTGATGATATCAGATGAGGCCATGCCCACTTTAATGAGACCACGCCCATTTTAATCAGGCCACACACCCTTGTCGGGAGCGCGCGCGCCGTAGGCGCGCGCATGCTTTTTCTTTTTATGGCTATATATATGGGGGGGGGCACACTTTTTTTTTTTTTTTAGAGCAATAGGGGGGGGGGGGGCGCATTTTGAAATCTTGCACTGGGAGCCAAATTGTCTAGAAACGGCCCTGTCTGCCAGAAGATGTTTATGGACACGACAGTGGTCAGGTGATGCAGATTCCAAACGGCACAAAGGTGTATTGCCGTATAAAGGAAGAGGAGTTATTTGGGGTCGGTCCATCGGACCTGGTGGCCACGGCAACTGCTGGAAAATCCACCGTTTTTTACCCTAAGTCACATCTCTGCAGAAAAAGACACCGTCTTTTCAGCTTCAGTCCTTTCGTCCCTATAAGAGTCATATCTGCCCAGGGATAGAGGAAAGGGAAGAAGACTGCAGCAGGCAGCCCATTCCCAGGAACAGAAGCGTTCCACCGCTTCTGACAAGCTCTCAGCATGACGCTGAGACCGTACAGGACCCCTGGATCCTACAAGTAGTATCCCAGGGGTACAGATTGGAATGTCGAGACGTTTCCCCTGCGCAGGCTCCTGAAGTCTGCTTTACCAAGGTCTCCCTCCGACAAGGAGGCAGTATGGGAAACAATTCACGAGCTGTATTCCCAGCAGGTGATAATTAAATTACCCCTCCTACAACAAGAAAAGGGGTATTATTCCACACTATATTGTGGTACTGAAGCCAGAAGGCTAGGTGAGACCTATTCTAAATCTAAAAAAATTTGAACACTTACAAAGGTTCAAATCAAGATGGAGTCACTCAGAGCAGTGATAACGAACCGGGAAGAAGGGGACTATATGGTGTCCCGAGACATCAGGGATGCTTACCTCCATGTCCCAAATTTGCCCTTATCACTAAGGGTACCTCAGGTTCGTGGTACAGAACTGTCACTATCAGTTTCAGACGCTGCCGTTTGGATTGTCCACGGCACCCCGGGTCTTTACCAAGGTAATGGCCGAAATGATGGTTCTTCTTCGAAGAAAAGGCGTCTTAATTATCCCTTACTTGGACGATCTCCTGATAAGGGCAAAGTCCAGGGAACAGTTGGAGGTCGGAGTAGCACTATCTCGGATACTGTTACAACAGCAGGGGTGGATTCTAAATATTCCAAAATCGCAGCTGATCCCGACAACAAGTCTCCTGTGCTTAGGGATGATTCTGGACACAGTCCAGAAAAAGGTGTTTCTCCCGGAAGAGAAAGCCAGGGAGTTATCCGAGCTAGTCAGGAACCTCCTAAAATCAGTGCATCATTGCACAAGGGCCATGGTAAAAAAATGGTGACTTCCTTCGAAGCAATTCCAGTCGGCAGATTTCATGCAAGAACTTTTCAGTGGGATCTGCTGGACAAATGGTCCGGATCGCATCTTCAGATGCATCAGCGGATAACCCTATATCCAAGGACAAGGGTGTCTCTCCTGTGGTGGTTACAGAGTGCTCATCTTCTAGAGGGCCGCAGATTCGGCATTCAGTTTTGGATGTTGGTGACCACGGAGGCCAGCCCGAGAGGCTGGGGAGCAGTCACACAAGGAAAAAATTTCCAGGGAGTGTGATCAAGTCTGGAGACTTTTCTCCACATAAATATAGCTAAGGGTAAATTTATAATGCTCTAAGCTTAGCAAGACCTCTGCTTCAAGGTCAGCCGGTATTGATCCAGTGGGATAAAACATCACGGCAGTCGCCCACGTAAATAGACAGGGCGGCACAAGAAGCAGGAGGGCAGTGGCAAAAACTGCAAGGACTTTTCGCTGGGCGGAAAATCATGTGATAGCACTGTCAGCAGTGTTTCATTCCGGGAATGGAAACTGGGAAGCAGACTTCCTCAGTAGGCACGACCTCCACCCGGCAGAGTGGGAACTTCATGGGGAAGTTTTCCACATGATTGTAAACCGTTGGGAATTACCAAAGGTGGACATGATGGCGTCCCGTCTGAACAAAAAACGGGACAGGTATTGCGCCAGGTTAAGAGACCCTCAGGCAATAGCTGTGGACGTTCTGGTAACACCGTGGGTGTACCAGTCGGTGTATGTGTTCCATCCTCTGCTTTTCATACCTAAGGTACTGAGAATTATAAGACGTAGAGGAGTAAGAACTATACTCATGGCTCCGGATTGGCCAAGAAGGACTTGGTACCCGGAACTTCAAGAGATGCTCACAGAGGACTTATGGCCTCTGCCGCTAAGAAGGGACTTGTTTCAGCAAGTACCATGTCTGTTCCAAGACTTACCGCAGCTGCGTTTGACGGCATGGCGGTGGAACGCCGGATCCTAAGGGAAAAGGCATTCAGGAAGAGGTCATTCCTACCCTGGTCAAAGCCAGAAAGGAGGTGACCGCACAACATTATCACCACATGTGGCGAAAATATGTTGCGTGGTGTGAGGCCAGGAAGGCCCCACGAAGAAATTTCAACTCGGTCGATTCCTGCATTTCCTGCAAACAGGAGTGTCTATGGGCCTCAAATTGGGGTCCATTAAGGTTCAAATTTCGGCCCTGTCGATTTTTCTTCCAGAAAGAATTGGCTTCAGTTCCTGAAGTCCAGAAGTTTGTCAAGGGAGTATTGCATATACAACCCCCTTTTGTGCCTCCAGTGGCACTGTGGGATCTCAACGTAGTTCTGGGATTCCTCAAAACACATTGGTTTAAAACCAGTCAAATCTGTGGATTTGAAGCATCTCACATGAAAAGTGAACATGCTCTTGGACCTGGCCTGGACCAGGCGAGTGTCAAATTGGTGGTTTTTTTCTCAAAAAAGCCCATATCTGTTTGTCCATTCGGACAGGGCAGAGCTGCGGACTCGTCCCCAGTTCTCTCCCTAAGGTGGTGTCAGTGTTTCACCTGAACCAGCTTATTGTGGTGTCTTGCGCCTACTAGGGACTTGGAGGACTCCAAGTTGCTAGATGTGGTCAGGGCCCTGAAAATATAGGTTCCAGGACGGCTGGAGTCAGGAAAACTGACTTGCTGTTATCCTGTATGCACCCAACAAACTGGGTGCTCTTGCTTCTAAGCAGACTTTTGCTAGTTGGATGTGTAATACAATTCAGCTTGCACATTCTGTGGCAGGCCTGCCACAGCCAAAATATGTAAATGCCCATTCCACAAGGAAGGTGGGCTCATCTTGGGCGGCTGCCCGAGGGGTCTCGGCTTTACAACTTTGCCGAGCGGCTATTTAGTCAGGGGCAAACACGTTTGTAAAATCCTACAAATTTGATAACCTGGCTAAGGAGGACCTGGAGTTCTCTCATTCGGTGCTGCAGAGTCATCCGCACTCTCCCGCCCGTTTGGGAGCTTTGGTATAATCCCCATGGTCCTTTCAGGAACCCCAGCATCCACTAGGACGATAGAGAAAATAAGAATTTACTTACCGATAATTCTATTTCTCGGAGTCCGTAGTGGATGCTGGGCGCCCATCCCAAGTGCGGATTATCTGCAATACTTGTACATAGTTACAAAAATCGGGTTATTATTGTTGTGAGCCATCTTTCAGAGGCTCCGCTGTTATCATACTGTTAACTGGGTTCAGATCACAGGTTGTACAGTGTGATTGGTGTGGCTGGTATGAGTCTTACCCGGGATTCATAAATCCTTCCTTATTGTGTACGCTCGTCCGGGCACAGTATCCTAACTGAGGCTTGGAGGAGGGTCATAGGGGGAGGAGCCAGTGCACACCACCTGATCCTAAAGCTTTACTTTTTGTGCCCTGTCTCCTGCGGAGCCGCTATTCCCCATGGTCCTTTCAGGAACCCCAGCATCCACTACGGACTCCGAGAAATAGAATTATCGGTAAGTAAATTCTTATTTTTGTTTACTTGTTGCTCTTTAAAAACACAAATATCCTTAAGCTACTTAAAATTGTCTATTGAGTTTTTTCGTACACCGTATCCTTAGCCTAAAAAGCTTAACATTTATCTATCAAAGGCTCAAACCTCTAAGCCCTGTGAAAACATGACAGGATTTTGGGCTTCAGCCTATTTATCAAAGCAGCAGTCTGTGATTCCACCCAACACTACTTTGCATGGAGATGCCTATAAATCATGGACAATTAACCTCCAATTGCTAATGCCATCTCATCAAATTGAAATAATGCTAAATGTAATGAGCAGAGGTTTGTTTTGTGTGCATCAAAAATGCAGTTATATGGAGAGCACTACAGGAACATGCAGTTATATGGAGAGCACTACAGGAACATGGAAGGCTCGACAACATGATTTTATTTTCATTTGTCCATAACTCTACTCAGTTTTTGTTTAATGCACAGACCCTGTAGCTTGAATGAGCTAAAGGAATTTAAACCTGAATCTCCGGCAAAACCTCTAGCTTACAATTTTATAGTCAGTGCTCTTGCACACTGAGCCACTTGTTGCTTACATACTGTAGATTTACAGATCGTTGTAATGATAGCAGCATTTCTAGTTAATCAGCCACCTTTCTCTGACCTGCTGCTTCCCCTTAGTGGAGCCTGCTATGTTCCTATAGTACATCACTAGCCAATGTTTATAGATCAGCATTTTAAAATGGATAGGACCCGATAATGAAATGCTCCGTTGCTGCAATCAGTGGTGAAAGAATAGGACTCAGCATGCTCTGAAACATTTATTAACAGTTATTTATACCAGCAGTGCTATACAGAGAAAATATTTAGTCATCACATCAGTTCCTGCTTATAATCTATATTCCCTCCACATAAGGTTACTGCCTCATCCCTTCAATTCTGGACACACATTAATTACACAGGTTCTGTGGCTGGCTGACATCAAGAGTCCATTTCACCTGGTTTTAATCAGCCACAAAACCTGTGTAATTAGTATGTGTCCAGAATTAAAGGGATGATGTGGTAACCTACCTCCACATGCATACCTCCCAATATGATCAGATTCAGATGTGTGACATCTTGCGCGAAAGGGGACATGACTTTGTGACCGTAAGGCCACACCCCCTTGTGCATGCCATTTGGAGGCTTGACCACGTGTCATGCTCCTTTTCCTCATCACAATGGGAGCTTACCAAATGCTCCAACAGCTGCTGCACAGCCCCCAGATTCTCTCTCACAGTGTGAATGACGCCTGTGCAGAGTGTGACAGAATGTCCCCCAACCTCCTCCCTGCCTATGGGTGGGAGAGCGGGACTGGCCCACAAAATCATTATAGTTGGGAGGTATGCAGAGCAATGGTTCGTGCACTCCCCCAAACTGCCCTCCCCCCCCCCCCCCCCACACTGCCGCGGGACATTGCCGGCCACGGGTAGGACAGCGGGACAGCCACAGGAAAACGGGAGGTATGCATATTTTCAAAGCCATTTAACCTACAAGTATGTTTTTGGGGATTCGGTTATGTGACCCTCAACACCCATAGAGTGGGAATAGAACCTGTAGCGAGCATCCTGAGCCAGCTGCATGGCGAGCGCAGCAAGCCCGCAAGGGGCTTCATTGCGCTCGCCCCCCTGCCGGCCATCTAAAAGCCGGTCATCCGAATCCAACCCTGTTTTTGGAGTGTGGATGGAAAGCTACGCAAACTGGGGAGAACATACAAACTCAACACTTATAGAACCTTTGTGGCAATTAAACCCAAGACCTCTGTGCTGTGAGGCAGCAAGCTGATCATTGTGCCACCTTGCTACATCTCTTATCGCTATAAATAGCAATGACAAGAAATGTTAACCATTGGTACAAGTGTACAGGAGTTATGAAATATACCCCTAAAAGTCATATTAATTAGGGGAACAAACAAAGTTGTCACTTTCACACTGGGGAGGTTTAAGAAAAGATGGGCCCTGTGTACACACTCCTACTCTCTGCATCGCAGTAGACTCTGCACATGCACAGGTTCCCAGAAACATAGCACCCACCATGTCCCCAGTGACTTATTTCTATTGCACATGCGCAGGTCTCCGGAAACATGGCGCCCTCTATGTTCCCGGTGACAACTCTCTACTGAGCAAGTGCGAGACATTGGGAAAATGGTTGCCATAACTTTTTTTTACAAGTGATTTCTGCTTCAGCAATAGCGCCAACGCGGGACTCCAGAGAGCTAAGTAATTGATCATGGGTTCAGTGTGTGTGGTGTGGGCCATGTGCACGGCACACACAGACTGCACCCATTATAAAACAGTCTCTTATCATTTATGTATTTAACCAAAATCATGCACAATACCAGTACTCTATGAAATGCTTAGGAAGATATAGATTTGTTTTCTTTCTTACTATGTAAAGCATGGAAAACATGGGTTCACTCTAGCATCCTCTCTGTGACCTCATCATTTATTTAGTACAGTACATAGTTAGATGGCGTAGCTTAGACAAGCATCTTTCTCTGTCCTTGCTGTTAAAATCATAAAATAATTTCAAGGCTACGGACTTAATTGAAAAATGCTGCGTTCTCTCTCTGTATTGCACAATGCCGAACGTGAGCAGCTATAAAGGATACATGCAGAGCTTGCATTATGACTGTGTTTGTCTAGCCGCATCACGTCCGTCCTTACTTTGTACTGTACCATACATCAGTGGCAAATGCAGGATTTTGACATGGGGATTTCCAAATAATTGGTTACAGAACCAAAGAAGAAGAGCTCAGCTACTGACCCCCCCCCCCCCTCCTCCATAAACAGAAAGCACCGCCACCATCATTATCACCCATCCCCGTGTTGTAGGGTAAAGTGACCAGAGGGCTGCTTGTTGCTGAGGACCCAGTAGCCAGTGGTAGTGAGGAGCCGAGGGGGCAGAGGGGGTCCCAAAGTGACTGAGGTTCCTTAAAAGAGAGCCAGCAATGCGGAAAGCGGGTCCCCGGAGGAAAAGCACCACTGCACGGCTGAACAGATTGCTTACCTAAAGCGGAGGACCAGGGGAGCCGTTGTATCCCTGCACTCAGCAGGATAAGGGGAACATTCCCCCTTTATAAGTTAAACAATGGGGAAGAGGATAACAACATAGGATCTTACCCCCTTAAACTTTAGCACAATGCAAAGCACTTTGAGCCTACCCCCTTATTAACTATACTGGGGCAGTGAGGAAAAAAACACAGGGGAGCCTAACCATTACTTTACTCAGGCAGAGTTGGCAGCGGTTGGAAGGGCTTAAACAGTTTCTCACCCCAAGCTGAGGCTTTTCTGCCACGTAGGACCGGCTGTCGGTCTTCAGCGCTGCCCGGGATGCTGAGCACCGCACCAGGCTGTGCACTTTATCCCAGGTCTCGCCGGCAAAAGTCCTCTTCTGTGCTCCGAATCCAGGTTCGCCAGCTGGTGTCATCTCTTGGTTCTCTGCTGGGGTCTCCCTCTCTGCTTTTGTCTGCGCCGTCCTCCGCATAGCAGCCAGGTGTCCTTCTAGGGACCTTCTCCGGGTAAGCGGGGTGTCCTCCACAGTGCCTGCAATACCAGTCACTCACCGGCCAGCACTGCTCCTCTACTTTCCATGTCAGGATGGGTGTCTTGCGCTAAGTCTGTTGTGGGCTGCTGTCCCTCTGCCACGGCACTGACATCCTTCCACCAGCGGTAGCTCTTCCAGGGGCTCCGTCCAGTCAGGCAATGCTGTGGGCAACTATCCTCCTGAAAGGGGTCCTCTTTGCGGCCACTGGTTCTCTTGACTCTGCAGGCACAGCTCTTCATGCTCCCGATCTCACGTTCCCGGCAGCATACTACTTTTGTGCGTGCTGCGATCACTGGCCCTAAGGACTGCAGGTGGGTCTCTCCTCTCCAGGACCCACAATAATTAAAAAAAAAATTGGTCAGCTGCACGACAGATCGGCAGCCAGGAGGGGGGGTTCCAGGTACTCGGAACCCCCCCCCCCTGCGTGCGCATATGTACATGGTGTAAAGGAAAGGGGGAGAAGAACTTTGGGAATATGCAGCACGCAGGGCCGTATTAAGGGCCACATGGGCCTGGAGCTGAAGATATTAAAGGGCCTATTGTGTGACACGGGGGAGGTGTGATTAGTGCTGTGTGGGTGTGGCCAGAGCCATGTGGGCATGTACATTCCCTACACTATCAGTTTCAATGTCTCTTTAAATATGTCAAAATATAAAAAAAATTGCATACATTTGTAAGAAATAAAGAAATGCAATCTTATTAGATATGATAAATAACCAACCATGTGGCCAGCTGGTGGCTAGTGATCATCATGCTGCCAGGATGATGGGCCTATTTTTATGTGGAGGCCTGGAGCTGTAGCTCCATCCACCCCATTGTTAATCTGGCCCTGGCAGCACATAGGGGGTCACAGCTGGGGGTCCTATGGCCATTGCACTCAATGCTGTTGTGATTCCTACATTTAAAATAAAAGTATGACAAAATAAAGAACTAGAGATGAGCGGGTTCGGTTCCTCGAGATCCGAACCCCCCCGAACTTCACCCATTTTACACGGTTCCGAGGCAGCCTCGGATCTTCCCGCCTTGCTCGGTTAACCAGAACGCACCGGAACGTCATCATCCCGCTGTCGGATTCTCGCGAGATTCGTATTCTATATAAGGAGCCGCGTGTCACCGCCATTTTCACTCGTGCTTTGAAGATGACAGCGAGAGGGCGTGGCTGCATTCTCTCAGTTTCTGTGTTCACTGTTCAGTGTGCTGCAAATATCTGTGCTCAGTGTGCTGCAAATATCTGTGCTCAGTGTGCTGCAAATATCTACGTTCTCTGCCTGAAAACGCTCCATATCTGTGCTGCATTGTAGGAGGACAGTGCAGAATTTTGCTGACCACCAGTATATATATATATATATAGCAGTACGGTACATTAGTCCATTGCTCTACCTCTGTGTCGTCAAGTATACTATTTATATCTGTGCTGCATTGTAGTTGTGCGCAGTATATAGTAGGAGGACAGTGCAGAATTTTGCTGACCACCAGTATATATATATAAAAGTACGGTACAGTAGTCCATTGCTCTACCTCTGTGTCATCAAGTATACTATCCATATCTGTGCTGCATTGTAGTTGTGCGCAGTATATAGTAGGAGGACAGTGCAGAATTTTGCTGACCACCAGTATATATATATAGCAGTACGGTACAGTAGTCCATTGCTCTACCTCTGTGTCGTCAAGTATACTATCCATATCTGTGCTGCATTGTAGTTGTGCGCAGTATATAGTAGGAGGACTGTGCAGAATTTTGCTGACCACCAGTATATATATATATATATATATATATATAGCAGTATGGTACAGTAGTCCATTGCTCTACCTCTGTGTCGTCAAGTATACTATCTATATCTGTGCTGCATTGTAGTTGTGCGCAGTATATAGTAGGAGGACAGTGCAGAATTTTGCTGACCACCAGTATATATATATATATATATAGCAGTACGGTACATTAGTCCATTGCTCTACCTCTGTGTTGTCAAGTATACTATCCATATCTGTGCTGCATTGTAGTTGTGCGCAGTATATAGTAGGAGGACAGTGCAGAATTTTGCTGACCACCAGTATATATATATAGCCGTATGGTACAGTAGTCCATTGCTCTACCTCTGTGCAGTCAAGTATACTATCCATATCTGTGCTGCATTGTAGTTGTGCGCAGTATATAGTAGGAGGACAGTGCAGAATTTTGCTGACCACCAGTATATATATACATATATATATATATATATAGCAGTACGGTACAGTAGTCCATTGCTCTACCTCTGTGTCGTCAAGTATACTATACATATCTGTGCTGCATTGTAGTTGTGCGCAGTATATAGTAGGAGGACAGTGCAGAATTTTGCTGACCACCAGTACAGTGGCGGATCCAGGGGGGGCACTCGGGCCCGTGCCCCCCCTGTCATTTGTGGCCTCCATCCCCCCCAGCGCCGGCGCCGCACAGGGAGATGACGGGCGCCCGCTGAGATTGTGTTACCAGCGGGTGCCCGTCTCCCTGCACAGCGGCAGCCGGAGGCAGGAGCTCAGTACTGAGCTCCGGCTTCCGGCGCTGTCACTGTGCGCCGTGCGCTATGGGAGAGACGTCAGTCATGACGTCTCTCTCATAGTGCTGACTGAGGAGCGGACGCCCAGGGAGGAGGAGGACTGCAGCGGTCTGGAAGCGGGAACGGGGCTTGGTAAGTATGTTCTGTTTTCTCTTCCTCAGTGCAGCGGGGGCATCTACTGGGGGCAAACTACGGGGGGGACATTACTGCTGAGGGGCATCAACAAGGCAACAAGGGCATTACTACTGGGGGGGCATTACTACTAAGGGCATTATTACTGGGGGAGCATCTACTGGGGCATTACTACTGGGGGCATTACTACTGGGGGGCATCAACAAGGGGCATCTAATGGGGGCATTACTACTGGGGAGCATCAACAAGGGGCATTACTACTGGGGGGGCATTACTACTGGGGGAAAACTACTGTGGGCATTACTGGGGGACATCTACTGGGGGCATTACTACTGGGGGGGCATTACTACTGGGGGCAAACTACTGGGGGCATTATTACTGGGGGGCATCTACTGGGGGCATTACTACTGGGGGGTCATCTATTGGGGGCATTACTACTGGGGGACATTTTTACTGGGGGGAATCTACTGGGGCAAACTACTGGGGGACATTATTACTGGTGGCATCTACTGGGTGTATTACAACTGGGGGGCATCTACTGGGGGCATTACTACTGGGGGACATTATTACTGGGGGGTATCTACTGACGGCACACTACTGGGGGACATTATTACTGGGGGCAAACTACAAAGGGGCATTACTACTGGCGGCGCAACTACAGGGGCATTACTACTGGCGGCGTAACTAAAGGGGCATTACTACTTGGGGGCTAAAACACAGGGGTGGCATAACTACAGGGGCCAAACTACTGGGGGATAACTACAGGGGCCAAACTACTGGGGGCATTACTACTGGGGGCAAAACTACAAGGGGGGCAAACTACAGGGGCTAAACTACAATGGGGCAAACTACAGGGGGGCATTACTACTGGTGGCTAAACTACAAGCAGGCAAACTACTGGGGGCATTACCACTGGGAGGCTAAACTAAAGGGGGGGTAAACTACTGGGGTCATAACTGCAGGGGCATTACCACTGGGGGCATAACTACTAGGGCGCTAAATGACTGGGGGCATTACTACAGGCAACATTACTACTGGGGGCAATACGGGCATTGCATAAGGGGCACCACTACTATGGGGTCTATATAAGGGGCACTACCAGTACAGTGGACATTGCAAAATGAGCGCTACAACTGTGGGAATTGTATAAGAAGCGCCACCTCACATGCACCGAAGCCGCACGCAAATGTACTTGACCCTTCCATGGTGCCCCCCCCCCTATCATTTTCTTCTGGATCCGCCCCTGCACCAGTATATATATAGCAGTACGGTACATTAGTCCATTGCTCTACCTCTGTGTCGTCACGTATACTATCCATATCTGTGCTGCATTGTAGTTGTGCGCAGTATATAGTAGGAGGACAGTGTAGAATTTTGCTGACCACCAGTATATATATATAGCAGTAAGGTACATTAGTCCATTGCTCTACCTCTTTGTCATCAAGTATACTATCCATATCTGTTCTGCATTGTAGTTGTGCGCAGTATATAGTAGGAGGACAGTGCAGAATTTTGCTGACCACAAGTATATATATATATATATATAGCAGTACGGTACAGTAGGCCATTGCTATTGATATATTACTGGCATATAATTTCACACATTAAAAGATGGAGAACAAAAATGTGGAGGGAGGCCGGCCACTTGGGTCGCTTAGCTTAGCCATCCAGCGACCTTGGTGCACCTCTTTTTTTCTTTACATCATGTGCTGTTTGGGGACTATTTTTTTAAGTGCCATCCTGTCTGACACTGCAGTGCCACTCCTAGATGGGCCAGGTGTTTGTGCCGGCCACTTGGGTCGCTTAGCTTAGCCATCCAGCGACCTTGGTGCACCTCTTTTTTTCTTTGCATCATGTGCTGTTTGGGGACTATTTTTTTAAGTGCCATCCTGTCTGACACTGCAGTGCCACTCCTAGATGGGCCAGGTGTTTGTGCCGGCCACTTGGGTCGCTTAGCTTAGCCCTCCAGCGACCTTGGTGCACCTCTTTTTTTCTTTGCATCATGTGCTGTTTGGGGACTATTTTTTTAAGTGCCATCCTGTCTGACACTGCAGTGCCACTCCTAGATGGGCCAGGTGTTTGTGCCGGCCACTTGGGTCGCTTAGCGTAGTCAGCCAGCCACCTTGGTGCAAATTTTAGGACTAAAAATAATATTGTGAGGTGTGAGGTGTTCAGAATAGACTGGAAATGAGTGGAAATTATGGTTATTGAGGTTAATAATACTATGGGGTCAAAATGACCCCCAAATTCTATGATTTAAGCTGTTTTTGAGGGGTTTCCCGAATCCGACAAAAAAATTTTCAGGGAGGTTTTGCCAAAACGCGTCCGAATCCAAAACACAGCCGCGGAACCGAATCCAAAACCAAAACACAAAACCCGAAAAAATTTCCGGTGCACATCTCTATAAAGAACCATTAATAAAAGGGTTGAATGGGGACTTTTAAAGTGGTGTGCATATTTATTTACTCTGTCTGTGGTATCTTCTGCAATAGTCTTCCCATCTCTCTCAAAAACAAACTTAAAAGGTGGCCATCCACTACTCAGACTTGTCTGAATTGCAGATTGCATCAGATTTCTCTTGAACTCTCCCGGGATTTTCCCGGGAATCGGATCGGACCCTGGCTTTAATTTTCACTACATTCACTTCAGATATATCTGATGTGATCTATCATGTGCCAGTTCGCATCAGACATATCTGATGCACACATGCTACATGTGATTGATCTGAAACAGCTGCTGATACCGCCGCGTTCTGTGGTGGGTGTGAGTGGCCAGGGAGATGCCAGTCAAATGACACTTCAGATGAATCTGATCAGATACATCTGAAGTAAAAAAAACACTCCGATGTGCACCTGATTTGTTCAGATTCAGATAAATAGTTGGGGCAGCCTCAAAGATCTGTAGTTCAGACATATCTGACACGGTACTGCGCATTGGATCGGAAGAGCCATCCGATGTAACACTTTTCTTCATATTTTTCGATCAGATTTGTCGAAATCTGAAGAAAGGTGCCCTAATCGGACTAGTGGGTGGAGGCCTTAAGATGTTTTTTTTTATGGTAAATGTACAAAAACACTAATCTTGTCACTTTATTTAGTGCTGTATCTAAAGGTGCATACACATTGTGCGATATTTTAGTCAATATCGCTAATTTTTACCCTTCTGAGCGATATTACACAGCATGTATGCTGCAAACGACGACCGATGCGCGTTCCCAGGGGCCGGGCATGAGCGATATCGTTTGCAGCATCACTCAGTGTGTACGCACTATGTCGTGGGAACACACTGTGCGATATCGCTCATGGGGCATATCGCACAGTGTGTATGCACATTAACACTAATTTAGGGTTCAATTCAGAGTTTTCATGCATGATAACACAATAGGTTTTTCTTTTCTTCATCTTGTCACGCTATCGTGTCCAAATAAAAGGGCTATTGCCCTCTGTTATTTCATCTTAGAATATTTATATGGTGAGTGCAAAACGTTCTACAGCAGTCAATTCTTAACGCAGTATTTTCACATAAAATACATTTCACACTGCCAACCTTGGTGTTGCCCAAAATTCAGAGATCGTGGGATTCAAGCACATAAAATATCACTGTAATCTATAAATAATGAATAGACAAAAAAAACCAACCAATTATTAAAAAAAAAAACTTAAAATCTGACAGGCTATGAATGCCCATCACCTTTATCACCCTCGGGGTTAATTGTTTCCCATGATACCTGGGGGTATATTTACTAAAGTTCGAGTTTGATTTTCTAGGGATTTGGCCATATTAAAACTGAGTTCAATTCAAATCCCGCTCAAAATCGAAATTCTGAAAAACATTGTTTTCGCATAGTCAAATATTAGATCCCCTCATTTACTATAATTCGATTTGAAATCGAACTCTAAATTGAACTTCAAATCCCTAAATTAATTAAATCATGTTAGACATTCTATTTGTGCTTCTAAACACCATTCTATTGGTAAGAAATTGATTGTGATGACTTCTAAAGTACTCAAAACCACGTGGGGCAGTGTGGCTGTAGGAATATGGCTGTTTAAGATTATGGTATGTTCTGTACCTACCTGCAGTATGCAAATCACCACCTGACTGAGAGAACCCAAGAGCATTAATCAGAGCAACATCAGAAGCTTCTTGAGTTGAATAGTGCACATTTTTTTTTACAAATGGGCATCATACCTAGTCCATGAATGTGCAGTAGATGGCAGCATAGAACGATATCTGACACTTTTGTCGGATGATATAATGAAACTTAAATCCATAAGCGTTGCAACTGGCTATCCTGGTTTGTGCCATGATGCCTACATCTTAAGCAAATCATCCTTGTCTGCAAAATTTGAGGTGAGTCAAATGCCAGAGGGATTGTTGTTGGGCAATTTACCAGTGACATGCGGTGAGATCCGTGGCTAGGGAGGCATTGGCTGATATTACCACCACCACCATTCCCCCCCCCCCCCCCCCCCCCAAAAAAAAAAAAAGTAGAGTCCCCCTTTCTCAACTAAAACCAGCACCAGGCTGAACCAGCCAGGGGGAGTAATGCCATAGCAGGGGAGACGCTCGCTGCGGGGTCCCCCTGCTATCGCATTAAACACCCCCCCAAACCTGTCAGCTCAGGGCTGGAATTCCTCAGAAAGTGGGGACCCCAAAATAGAAAAATTAGGATCCCCCCACCCGAGCAACAACCAGCACTGGGCTGAAAGCCCAGTGTTATGCCCTGCACCCCTGGTGGCAGTGGGTGCGGGGTTCATGGACCGATAATATTGTTCTTTACAAGAGGCCTACAGGTCCCAGCAAGCCTGCCCAGCATGCAGGCACTTGGAGAACCACAAGTGCCTACATGTCCGGACAATAAGGGCCCGCTGTCACTTCTAGTCCTCCTGTAAAGAAAATATTAAAATAAATACAAAACACGTTTTATTATACTGGGTCTTCACCTGAGGGGTGGCGATCTTTAAGCTCTTTTTCATGGCCGCCGTCTCCCCAGGGCTTATACGGCATTTTCACCAGGTGGGCGGCGGCCTTTAAGCTCTTTTTCATGGCTGCCGCCCATCCAGGACTTCCACGGCATCTTCGTTCTTCAGGAGCTCTTCAACGCTCCTCCTCCACCATCGTACTGACAGCCGCACCTCGCACTGACTCAGAGTCAGCCATCTTGAATTTCAAAAATGACGCTAAGGCGCCATTTTTGACATTGGTAGTGCTCCGCTGCCAAACTCTGCAGAAAGGCAGACAAAGATCTCAGATCCCTGCCTGCTCCTACTGCCCGTACCGCCGCCGCATCACACTGCCTCTAACATGCCGCACCTCAGCCGCATCCTGCCGCAACCCACATCCACTGACACCTGCACCTCCGCCGCATTCACCCGCACCCACCCAGTGATGACAGCGGATCCAGTGACAGAACTGCTGTTCAATCACATCTGACCTAAGTGACAGGGGCGTGCTTTCATGGGTTGAAAGCACGTCCCTGAGTCGAAGAGGCACTTCTAGTGGTGCCACATTTCCATATATTTTCAATGGGCTTTTACTGCCCGCAGCATGGCCCCGCCCCCGCTCTGACTCCTTTCCTATTGACAACGGGAGGCACCGCTATCGGTGCCTCCCAAATCAGTTTTAAATGTAAAAATTATTAAATTAATATAAAGGAGATACTTATGACACAGAATATGTGTCAATCATAACTATCTTCTTTGTATAATTTTATTCATTAATGACAGGGCAGGACAGGGCAGGCACTACCTATATGTGTTACAGCTAATAGTACTTGTTACTATTTTGTTACAATTCCCCACCTAATCCATGACAGAATGCACCTTTGGTCTATTAAAAATAGATAACTCGGGATGCATATTTTATCATTTGGCAAAAGTGTCCGATATTGTGTTCTTCTGCTGTCTATTGCATAATCTCACATTAAATAAACTACTCCTCCAAAATTATGCAATAAACACGGAGGGGAGCAGGCAGAGGTTTTATTATCAACAACTGACTACTGTATGTAAGCACAGAAAGTGGAAGGCAGGCCGGAAGGCAGATTAGGGCTAAGCTTTTATTGCCAACTATTTCAGCTGTAAGCATTTAAAGAAAAACACAACATCTTAATCATCAGTTGGGTTTTCATGTATAAAACAGTGTAAAGAGAGAGCTCCCCCTTAGTTAGTGTGCATGTGATACATTTGGACCAATAGGAAGCAATGAGGAAGTTATGTTTGAGTTTGCATTTGATTTTGCTGTAGAATTTAATGGGCATTTAAGGTTCGATTTTGGATTTCGAAATCTCAACACAAAATCCCTACTAAACATGAATCAAAATCGAATTTGAATTGAAAATTGAATGCAAAACCGATTCTTAGCAAATGAAGGATTCTTTTAAAGGATTTTGCAGTTTCAATAGGAAAGGAGGGAGTCAAACAGGGGTGGAAGGATCCTAAAGGACCTCTCATCACAACACAAGTCTGAAGATGGCATTGATTCCTGCTGTGAAGCTCAGAAAACGTATTATTGGAGCTTGAAGAATTTTGTCCCCATACAATAGTATGGAGACTGCGGGCTAGATCGGGGAGTGAAAGGTAAGCAGCAGATGATCATATCCATGATATCTCCTGCTTTACCTTTATAATGAATGGCACTTAATTTCTACAAATTAAGAAGACATTAAGAAATTAAGGTATAATGTTTAGACCCATAAGACCATTGTCCTTTATTACAAAATAGTATAAATCAGCGATGGGGAACCTTCGGCCCTCCAGCTGTTGTTGAACTACACATACCAGCATGCCTTGCTACATTTTTCTATTTGGCCACTGTTGCAGGGCATGGTGGGATGTGTAGTTCAACAACAGCTGGAGGGGCAAAGATTCCCCATCTCTGGTATAAATAAAGGCATTTTCAAATAATATTTAGTTAAATAAAATATTGCTCTCTTTATAAAATAAAATCTTCTTAGTTCTTGATCTGTTGTAATCTAATGTGAAATTCTCCTTTCTTTGCAATCCAATGTGAGGGGAAAAAAAACCAAAAATACGATCACCAGATGATAAGACCCTGCATTGCAGAAAAATGTAACTTTTGCAGAAATGAGTAAGGGAAACTATCAACCCCATGATGGCTTTTACACACGCAAGGTCACCCTCATTTAAAAGTACAGTAGGAGGGTTCCTCTTTCAAATGATACACCCCCTTAGTCTGGGCCAGCACTACCATTAGGCAGCTGTGTAATGCACCGGCACCTTGAGTGTGCCACTGGGTTCTCCTACCACAAAAAGAGAAAACCTTCATTTCCATGATGTTGGCAGCAGCAGCAGCTGTAGATTTTACGCGCTGCAGCTGCCGCTACCCCCACACTTTGCCTCTGCAGCTCTGCTCTCTGGTACAGGGCAGAGAGTACTCAGGCACATGACCTCCTTTCTGGTTGCATGGTGTCATCAGCTGCTGCATTGGACAGCTACCAGATGAGCTGAGCCAAATAGTGCTGGACTGAGCCATCCCTCCCTCCTGCTCCTCACTCCCCCTACTTGGACATCCACCTGCCCCCTGCTTAGAGCTGCTAGGGTATTAGAATGGGAGAGGTAAGGGTGTGCCAGTGGCTCGCACCTTCCATACATTTGAGAGGGGCATCAGTCACTGCATTGGGCAGAGGTTTCCCAACTCCTCCCCAGTGGATTCTCCTCACTACAAGCCTGAATCATGAGGCTACACTTGGCAACAGCAAACACATGGTCACAGCAATGGCACCACAGTGCCAGGTTTGGGGGGCATGGCCATAGTTCAGCAAAGTTAATAAGTATTAGGGGGTAAGCTATGTGGGGTTTTATTATCAGATAAAGAATTTAATCCTGTATGATTGATTTAATGTTTTTTTAATTAGGTTTAAGAAGGGGTTCTTTTCTCATGAGCACTTCTTCAAGCACATGTTCTGTAGAAAGTGTTAGGGGGAATTCAGTTATTTTCTCATGCCTGTTCTCCTTTCTAAAGTGACAGGCTATATTCAATTATTTGTGCTGATGGGTGCGAGTGCCGTGGGTGCCCATTACTTATCAAGCATGTCAAACCCAAAATTGTAAAACCCATGCAAACTACTGGGCACCATGAGTTTGGGCACCCAAAAGCTCGACCTTGGGTGGATTTCTACTGTACACTTCAGGAGGGTGCAGAAGAAAGGGTGCAGTGACACTTGCAATCATTGGCACAAACAAGTGAATATCGCCTTGTGTCGACATCTCAGACAAGGGCTGTGGCAGAGCAAATTTTTTTTTCTCTTACGTCCTAGAGGATGCTGGGGTCCATTTTAGTACCATGGGGGTATAGACGGTTCCGCAGGAGCCTTCGGCACTTTAAGACTTTTCAACAGTGTGAACTGGCTCCTCCCTCTATGCCCCTCCTCCAGACCTCAGTTTAGAAAATGTGCCCAGGAGACTGGATGCACACTAGTGGAGCTCTACAGAGCTTTGCTGGAAAAAGACTTCTTAGGTTTTTTATTTTACAGGGAAGCTGCTGGCAACAGCTTCCCTGCTTCGTGTGACTTAAGGGGGGAAGTAGGAACCAACTTCTCAATTAGTTAATGGTTCTGCTTCCGCTGACAGGACACCATTAGCTCCTGAAGGGTACTGAACACAACCGAAGCCTGGCCAGCATTCACTCCCACAGCACTGCCGCCACCCCTAACAGAGCAAGAAGTCAGAAGGCTGGTGAGTATATTACCAGAGTCCTGCAGAGAGGGGATCCTCCGGTCATCGTTGGCTGCATACAGGTACACGCGCAGCGAGCGCCAAGTCTCTCGGCACAAGGGTGCAGAGCGCGGGGGGATGGGGGGCGCTCTGAGGGCATGTTTTAAAACCTTACTCTCACTGGCAAAAAGGGTAAATACATGCACAGCTGCTGATGTGCCATCCCCAGCCAGTATAAATATTACATTCCTGAGGCTGAAGGGCGGGGCTTCTCCTCAGACTTGCCAGAACACTCACTGGGTGCCATTTTCTCCTGCAGAAACTCCAGTGTGAAGCTCCTGAATGCTGTTTCTCCTCATGACAACGCTGATACAAGTACAGGGTGTTATAGAAGGGGCAGAGAGTGTTCATTATAATAGGTCTGTAGGCCTATTATTGCTATATGCGCTGTAAGTGGGTAATATTTCCACAATTCACAATAAGGCGCAGTGTGTGGACTGGCAAATCCCTCTGTGTGTCTCTGACAGACTTTAGTGTGGGTCAGTCCCCAATAGCTCCCCTGTGTGATAGGGGTGTGTGTGTGTGTGTGTGTGTGTGTGTGTGTGTGTGTGTGTGTGTGTGTGTGTGTGTGTGTGTGTGTGTGTGTGTGTGTGTGTACAAGTGTGTAACATGTCAGACATTGGGGAGGGTTCTTCCCAGGAAGAACCCATTTTAGATGCACAAGAGGGTAATGTGGTGTCTCTTCCCTCTCAGAAGGAGCCGGAGTGGGCGAGAATGTTGCAAAAGAATATGTCAATGCTTGCAAAGAAATTCTCTGAGTCTGAACAACAGACTAAATATTGGAGGCAGTCTGTGGAGGATGCACTGTTTACTGACCCCTCCATATCATCCACTCGGGTCCCATCCAGTTCCCAGAAAAGCTTTCTGGCCCAGATAATGCAAGGGGACACAGACACAGATTCCGACTCTGACGTCGACACTGGGGATTTGAGGAAAAGGATTATTTTAAATTAAATAAATAGCAGGTTGTGACTTTTCCTCCTTCAAAGGATTTGAATGCGTTCTTTGAAGAATCGTGGGCTAACCCTGAGAAGAAATTTACCCTTCCCAGAAGGATACGTGTAGTAGTACCCTTTCCCTGAGGAAGACAGGCACAATAGGGATACACCCCCAATGATAGACACCTCAGTTTCTCGGCTGCCTAAGAAAATAGTTTTGCCTGCCCCTGGTTCAGCCTCTCTAAAAGATCCAGCTGACCGTAAATTAGAAACAACCCTAAAATCCATATATACGGCTAACGGAACGGTGCTCAGGCCCACCATTGCTTGTGCGTGGGTAGGTAACGCTGTGGAAAAATGGTCTGACAACTTGCTTGTTAACATAGACGCAGTTGACAGGGATGAAATAGTCCTAACTCTCGGCCATATCAAAGATGCTGCAGGTTACTTAGTTGAAGCTATGAAGGATATTGGGTTTCTGAGTTCAAGATCCTCCGCTATGGCGATTTCAGCCCGCATGGCGCTGTGGAACCGCCAATGGAATGCTGATGCGGAATCAAAAAAGAATATTTAGGCGCTTCCTTACAATGGAGAAGCCCTCTTTGGAGACAAGCTGGATGCCATGATTTCAACAACTACATCAGGCAAGTCAGCATTTCTGCCTTCCGCAGCTGCTTCACCTAGGAAAGGATTTCATTCTCAAACGATGCAATCCTTTCAGCCCAACAAGTCCAAAAAGGCAAAGGGTACCCCCTCCTTCGCAGGAAGAGGACGAGGAAGAGGTAAAAAATCTACAACACCATCAGGCTCGCAGGAGTAGAAGTCAACAGCTACTTCTGCTAAAACCTCAGCATGACGTTGGGGCACCCCTGCGGGAGTACGATCAGGTGGGGGCACGTCTACTGTCTTTCAGCCAGGTCTGGGTTCACTCAGATCTGGATCCTTGGGTATTGCAGATAGTATCCCAAGGGTACAAATTGGAATTTCAGGACCTACCCCCATAGCCGATTTTTCAAATCAGCCTTACCAGCTTCTGTACAGGACAGAGCAAAAGTGCTGAACGCAATACAGAAATTATGTCAAGACAATGTAATTTCCTTAGTTCCTGTGTCACAACAGGAAAAAGGGTTTTATTCAAGCCTGTTTGTAGTGCCGAAACCGGATGGCTCGGTCAGACCGATTTTAAACCTAAAGACTCTGAACCTTTATTTGAAAAGGTTCAAATTCAAGATGGAATCCCTGAGAGCGGTGATCTCCAGCTTGGAGGAAAAGGAATTTCTGGTATCGATGGACATCAAAGATGCTTATTAACATGTTTCCATCTACCCTCCACATAAGGCATACCTGAGGTTTGTGGTGCAGGACTGCCACTACCAGTTCCAAACATTGCCTTTCGGGCTCTCCACGGCTCCGAGAATATTCACCAAGGTGATGGCGGAGATGATGGTTCTTCTTCGCAAGAAAGGAGTCAAAGTCATCCCATACTTGGACGATCTCCTCATAAAATCCAGGGAGAAACTAGTGCAGAACATTGCACTTTCCCTGAAGGTGCTTCAACAGCACGGTTGGATCATAAACCTTCTAAAATCACAATTGGAGCCCACAATGAGGTTATCATTTCTGGGAATGATATTGGACACGGAAGCACAGAAAGTATTCCTACCGGTGGAAAAGGCTCTGTAGATCCAGAGGATGGTCAAACAAGTTTTAAAACCAGCACGCATATCAATTCATCAGTGCATCCGCCTGCTGGGGAAGATGGTAGCGAACTATGAGGCTCTACAATTTGTCCGACTCCACGCCAGGGTGTTCCAATGGGACCTACTGGACAAGTGGTCCGGATCGCACCTACACATGCGCCGGAGAATAATCCTGTCAACAAAAGCCAGTATTTCACTCTTGTGGTAACTTCAAAGTTCTCACCGGTTTTGGATTCAGAATTGGATCCTGGTGACCACAGATGCAAGCCTCCAAGGTTGGGGAGCAGTCACGCAAGGGGAAAGCTTACAAGGACGATGGTCAAGTCAAGAAGTACTCCTTCACATAAACATTCTGGAATTGAGAGCTGTGTACAACAGCCTTCATCAAACGGCACACCTTCTTCAAGGTCGTCCCATACAGATCCAGTCAGACAATGTAACGGCAGTAGCTTACATAAACCGCCAGGGCGGAACAAAAAGCAGAGCGGCAATGGCAGAGGTGACAAAGATACTCCTCTGGGCAGAAAAACATGCAAAAGCTCTGTCTGCAATTTTCATTCCGGGAGTGGACAACTGGGAAGCAGACTTCCTCAGCAGACACGATCTCCATCCAGGAGAATGGGGCCTCCACCCAGAAGTCTTTGCAGAGGTAGCAGATCATTGGGGCGTTCCTCAAGTAGATATGATGGCATCACGTCTCAACAAGAAGCTTCAGAAATATTGTTCCAGGTCGAGAGACCCACAAGCAATAGCAATGGATGCACTGGTGACCCAGTGGGTATTTCAGTCGATGTATCTGTTCCCTCCACTTCCACTAATACCAAAAGTTCTCAAGATCATCAGAAGAACAAGAGTTCGAGCAATTCTCATTGCTCCAGACTGGCCAAGGAGGGCTTGGTATCCAGATCTTCAGGAGTTATTACTGGAAGATCCTCAGCCTCTTCCTCTTCGCGAGGACCTGCTTCAGCAGGGGCCATTTGTTTATCAAGACTTACCACGGCTGCGTTTGACGGCATGGCTGTTGAGCACCAGATCCTAGCCCGTAAGGGTATTCCCAATGAAGTTATTCCCACACTTATTCTGGCCAGGAAAGGGGTAACGTCCAAACATTACCATTGTATTTGGAGAAAATATGTATCTTGGTGTGAATCCAAGAAGTCTCCTGCGGTGGAGTTTAAATTAGGCCGTCTTCTCCTATTTCTACAGGTGGGTGTGGATGCTGGCTTGAGATTAGGGTCTATCAAGGTCCAAATTTTGTCCTTGTCCATTTTCTTTCAGAAACAGTTGGCTTCCCTTCCTGAGGTTCAGACGTTTGTGAAGGGGGTTCTGCGCATCCAACCTCCCTTTGTGCCTCCTGCGGTGCCATGGGATCTTAATGTGGTGTTGCAGTTCCTTAAATCAGACTGGTTTGAGACTCTACAAGAGGTAGAGTTGAAGTTTCTCACTTGGAAAGTGGTCATGCTGTTGGCCTTGACCTCAGGCAGACGAGTGTCTGAATTAGGGGCTCTGTCACACAAGAGTCCTTATTTGATTTTTCATGAAGATAGAGCTGAACTGCGGATGCGTCAGCATTTTCTTCCAAAGTTTGTGTCTTATTTCCATATCAACCAACCTGTGGTGGTGCCAGTGGCTTCTGACACCTCAGCCGTTTCAAAGTCCTTGGATGTCGTCAGAGCGTTGAGGACTTATGTTGCAAGAACGGCTCGAATAAGGAAAGCAGAATCTTTGTTTGTCCTCTATGACCCCAACAAGATTGGGGGTCCTGCTTCTAAGCAGACTATTGCGCGCTGGATCAGAGGTACCATTCAGCACGCTTATTTCACGGCAGGATTGCCGTTGCCGAGTTCGGTAAAGGCCCACTCTACAAGGAAAGTGGGTTCTTCCTGGGCGGCTGCCCGGGGTGTCTCGGCGTTGCAAATTTGGCGAGCAGCTACTTGGTCAGGGGCAAACACGTTTGCTAAGTTTTACAGGTTTGACACCTTGGCTGCTGACGACCTTCAGTTTGGTCAGTCAGTTCTGCAGGAACATAAGCACTTTCCCGCCCATATTGGGAGCTTTGGTACATCCCCATGGTACTAAAATGGACCCCAGCATCCTCTAGGACATAAGAGAAAATAGGATTTTAATTACCTACCGGTAAATCCTTTTCTTGCAGTCCGTAGAGGATGCTGGGCGTCCGCCCAGTGCTCATTTTTCCTGCAGAATTACGTTTTTTCTTTTTACACAGGTTCTCATGTGTTAAGATGTTCACAGCTGTTGCTGTTGCGTTATGCGTGCACGCTAGCATGGTTTATGTTGAAAGCCATGTTAGGCGGCATGTTTTGTATGGTGTGAGCTGGTGTGAATCTCGCCACTATTTTAATGTAAATTCTTCTCTCGAAGTTGTCCGTCTCCTCGGGCACAGTTCCTATACTGAGGTCTGGAGGAGGGGCATAGAGGGAGGAGCCAGTTCACACTGTTGAAAAGTCTTAAAGTGCCGAAGGCTCCTGCGCAACCGTCTATACCCCATGGTACTAAAATGGACCCCAGCATCCTCTACGGACTACAAGAAAAGGATTTTTCCTATTAATTTCCCCATAATGTTATTGTTATAATATTATTTTTTTTACATTTCTTTTATAAATTAATCTTTAAATAAATATAATATTTGAAGACATCAAGTGTGTATGTGAGAAGCTGAGTGTAGGTTTAGTAGCAGGGACTGTATTGTGTAGCCAACACTGTTGGGCTCCAGACATAAGCCACTCTATTGGGCTTGGAGATGACCCCTGCCCCTCATATTACCACGACTCCTCATCTATGTCTCCTTTGAGCTATGTTTCCCCCTCCCACCCCGATATCAGCCAGCTTGGGTTGCATAGATTTAGCGTCAGTCAAACAGGAGGAGAGCACATTGTGGCTGTTGAGGGGAGGCCTGATCTGGGTGCTGCTGCCGAGAGTCCGTGTCGTGGTACCTGTGACTGGGAGGAGCCTGAACAGTGAATCTGGTGAGGTCACATCTGACTGCTCTGATGTCACATCCCTCTAAGGAGCTCTACTGTGGCATAATGTGTATAAAGGGCATTATCATGGCATAATGTGAATAAGGGGCATACTTGTGGCATAATGTGTATAAGGGGCACTACTTTGTGACATTAAGTGAATTGTGGACCATATTAATGTGAAATGTTATCCCCAGTCAGTCATAAAACTATCTTTAAAAAAAAAAAAAATCAACTTACACTGACTTGCCAGTCATTGCCTCGCCAGATACACTGGGGGGTCTAAAGCATACACTTGATCTGGGCGCCATCGCTCCATGTTACACTTCTGTGTGTAGCTAGGAAATCTAGAAACCTTGCACCGGCCCTGACCTTAGTTATAATGTTTTGGTGATAAGCAGTTCAATTAATTAAAATTTACATGTAAAGTCCTGTGTTTTACTGGTTTGAAAAGGCTAATTAATGCAGAATTTAGCAAAACTGCAACTGCATATGATCGCAAGCTGGGGCCGCCCAGCACAGGGCAAGGCCACCCAGCTTGCTACAGTAAGTGCTGCCCAGCGCTGCATTCGCAATCTAATTGCGATCGCATCTTAATTAGATCGGGTTCACAACAACTAGGGTCAACCACTGCCTGCGCATATTCAAAAAGTGCTAAAATAAGTTGAGCACAGTTTAAAGAATACTCTCAGACAAAAATGGGTTAACCTATTTTTTTGTCTACTTTATATATTTTTTGTTATCATACAGTAGGTATATGGAATCTGCACATGGAAGTTTGAGAATTGAATAGCGCTATTAGCTGGAGCTGCAAGAGAAAATATGATAAGCACATTAAATTAAACCGCGATAACACAAGATTTTACAGCCGCTAACTGAATACGGCCCAATTTCTTGTCAAGTGCTAATTATGCCCACGTCATAGCATGGCCATAAAATAAAGCAAGTGGGACCCCATTTAGAAATTCCGTGTTTGTCCTTGGATACACTGTCTGAGCTGTATGAACCCTCCAGTCTTCACTAATAGTTTCTTTCTCACTCTCGTTGCTGCAAGATTATTCATTTACAGATCAATGCTAAAATCAAATATTTTCTTCTTCCTTTCCTCCTTGCTAGAATATACAGTCGAGTCAAATCATTAAGTCTTTTATGTTAGTTGCGTTGTGCATCAATACTTTTGATGTAATATCACATAAATCTTTTTCTTTAAATTCAGTTTAATGCTGCTAAATCAGTATATTTTTTATTAATAACTTTAGTTTTTTCTGACACCTCACATTTCATCTTCGTCTGTTATATATGATACAGTGAGTTAAACTTCACTGGCTCAAATAAATGTTCAGCGAGTGAGTACTCAAGATGGCGCTACCTAGGACCAAGAAGCAGCCTGTGGTACACTCAATTGGGGGTTCCTTAGAAGCCCCCTGTGAATGAAATAGACTGTGGTATGGGAGTGTGACCTGGGCGCTAAACCTATTAGTGGTTACTTTAACCAGTTAACTTTATATGCAGGCGCAATCATGTGCTGATAAAACCAAGGTTTAATATATACTGGTAAAATGTATTATTAAAACATAATGAGTGTTAGCTCTATTTGAAAGGCAAAACACAATGGGGGTCATTCAAACCTGATCGCCTGAAATTTTTTGCAGCACTGCGATCAGATAGTCGCCGCCTATAGGGGAGTGTATTTTATTTATGTGCAGCCGAGCACTACAAAAAAGTTTTGTGCAGCTTCTGAGTAGCTCAGAACTTACTCAGCCGCTGCGATCACTTCAGCCTGTTCTGGCCCGAAATTGACGTCAGACAACCGCCCTGTAAACGCTTGGACATGCCTGCATTTTTCCTACCACCACCAGAAAACGGCCAGTTGACACCCAGAAACTCCTTCCTGTCAATCACCCTGCCATCACCCAGCAACGATCCGCTTTGTAGCTGTACGACGCGCCTGCGCATTGCGGTACATACGCTTGCGCAGTTCTGACCTGATTGCAGCGCAGCGAAAAATCCTAGTGTGCGATCAGGTCTGAATGACCCCCAATATGACAAATAACAACCAGAGTTAGCTCTACTGAAAATGGCATAACACAAAACAATACAAAGTACAACAATAAAATTGTAAAAGATCGTACCGAAGAGAGGAAAAAGGAGCCGCAGGTGGAATGTCACAAGGTGCTCCAAATTCACCCTGGTAAGGCTCCTGAGCTTAATCAGTAATGGTGTCCAAAAGTGGTCCCGGTCTTTATGGTAGGTAGCCAACACGTTTTGAGACTCAAGGGGCCAAATGTAATAGAGTGAGAGTTTCAGAAAGTGAGAGATTTGGTAAGGTTTTTGCAGTTGCAGCAAAACCAGGTTGATGTTGCAGTGTAAATGATTGCCACTTTAAAAAAAACTGCAAAGCCTTACCAAATTTCTCACTTTTTGAAACTCTCACTCTATTACATTTGTCCCAAGGTCTCTTCCTCAGGGCTTGAAGTCTTTAAGCCCTGAGGAAGAGACCTTGAGTCTTGAAACGCATTGGATACCTACTGTACCTACCATAAAGGGCCTAATTCAGACCTGATCGCTAGTAGGCAATTTTTGCACTGCTGAGATCAGATAGTCGCCGCCTACAGGGGGAGTGTATTTTCGCTGTGCAAGTGTGCAAACGCATGAGTAGCAGAGCTGCACAAACTGATTTTGTGCAGTCTCTGCACAGCCCAGGACTTACTCAGCTGCTGCGATCACATCAACTTGTCCGGGACCGGAATTGACGTCAGACACCCGCCCTGAAAACGCTTGGACAAGCCTGCTTTTTTGTAAACACTCCCAGAAAAGGGTCAGTTGTCACCCACAAACGCCCTGTTCCTGTCAATCTCCTTGTGATCGCCAGTGCGAATGGATTCTTCGCACAAACCCATCATTGAACGGCGATCCGCTTTGTACCCGTGAAACATTCCTGCACATTGTGTTGCATACGCAGTTTAGACCTGATCTGGTCTGAATTACCCCTAGAGACCGGGACCACTTTTGGACATCATTACCGATTAAGCTCAGGAGCCTTTACCAGGGTGAATTTGGAGCACCCTGTGGCATTCCACCTGTGGCTCCTCTCATCGGCACGATCTTTTACAATTTTGTTGTTGTACTTTGTATTGTTTTGTGTTATGCTATTTTCAATAGAGCTAACACTGGTTGTTACTTATCATATTGTGTTATGCCTTTCAAATAGAGCTAGCACTTGTTGTGCGCTATTCAATTCTTTTCACCCCCTTCCATACCTGTTCTGTTTCTGCCCTCGTGGGCGTGGGATCATCATTTCAGCTTGCTACCCCTGGGGTGGCAAGGCACCCAACCCTTTACACAGCTAAACCTGATTACTACGGGTGCGATATCTGCGATAACGGGGATCATTTTAGAAAGGAGATTGGGCGTGATATGTCATTCGAATACCGCCCATGTTTTAATAATAAATTTTACTTATATATATTAAACCATGGTTTTATCAGCACATGATTGCTCCTGCATATAAAGTTAACTGGTTGAAGTGACAACTAATAGGGTTATCGCCCAGGTCACAATCCCATACCACATTCTATTTCACTGACTCAAATGTCTTCATTTATCTTTTAACAATTCTCCTGTCTCACAGCTTACATCCTTGTCTATCTTTGTTTTCCTTAGCGACAGTTTATTTTCATTTTCTTTATTTCCCTGTCAAGCACCTCTCAGTGCCATGTCCCTCTATATCTTACTCTCTTTTACTCGGAGTGCTTCTGACTTCCTACTGTAACTGTTATAAAGCCCTCATCCTACAGGAGCTGTCTTTTATTTGCTCGCAGAGCCCTTGTTCATCAGTTTATTTAAAAAACATATAGCGGAGCATGCTGAGCTGTTGGAGATAGAGAAAGCACCTGCCAGTCAGAGACTGCTGAGTGAGGGTGTCATTGGGAAATAGTTCCTGAAAAACACTTGAGAAGTCCCCAAGTATCTAGCAGAAAGGACCAGTGGACAGGAAACATCCCGAACAAAAGTGTCCATCTCAGTGTCCAAGGCAGTTAACCGTTTCTCAGGATTGTTCCAGCCACCTGCAGAGATACTGTAGATGGCCTGAAGCTGAGTCAGACAGAAATGGCACACATATGCTCCCACATTGCATGTACCAAAATAAATGTGTTATTTTCCCTTATTCAGAGTACTGTGGAAATCGCAGAGCACCTGTCCCTGTGTGGTTGGTTCCTTTTACTTATTATAAAAAGCCCCAAATTACCCCCAAATCACATTTTTGTTCTACTTTTCTTGCCTTTTTCGTTAAAATCCTTGGTGATTAAACAAAATTCGTAAGCTTTTTACATTAGTTTTCTTTAAAAAAAAATTAAATGCACAAAAAAGCCATTTGACACCTTTAAAAAGGTACAGTACTTCCCTTATGCCCACTGACAGTCTTTTATATGGCTCTGCTAACAAAGCTGTCACTTTTTGGGGGTATAAGAAGGGTCTTCTCACTTTTTCATGCTATTTTCCCAATTCATTCTTTGCCCAAAATTCGCAAGAGTAGTGCGAATTGTCATTTCTAAATGAATTGTGTGAATCTCGGCTGCGCGCATGAAGGAGAAGTGTGTGAATTTATAGGCGCAGTGTGCAAGTTTTGTCTCTTGCAAAATCGCACATAATTGAATTCCCCTCTATGCAAACTGTGGGGTAATGCAGGTGTCTGTATTTGCTGTACTACTTGTTTACTGGGGACAGTCTAACTGCAGGCAGTGAGGGCTGGATAAATGTCTCTGCACTACAATACACAGTCTTCAATGCACAGTGGTAAAAGTGAGGAGTTTAAGCTGTGTCCTTGACTGTAGGCTTAGTGTACACATGCAGGGGTGTATCTAGTGGTCCAAGTGCCCCTGGCAAAGTAAGGGACTGGTGGCCTCCCCTCCCTCCCCCATACCCCTCTTTCCCCAGAGAGAGCATTGCAGTCCGGTGGCGGTTGCTGTAGTAGGGCATACATTTGTGATACTTAATATTTGCGGCTATCCCCCAAACACTGGTGTTTTCAGGGGTTATACTGCAAATACATTGGCATCATAAAAAGAAATACAGGCCAGGGCAGGCATAAATGGACTGTAAATCCTAATTCTAAGCACAATAAGAGGTACCTCCATAATGAGAATTGTAGTGACACACAGAAAAAAGAGAAAATGCAGGCTTATACTCTAAACTAGGGATGGGTAAAATATGGTCCCGGCCCGCAAACCGATCCTTCCTGGCCCACTGCCTCCGACCACTGAGCAGTGACAAGTGGCCCGACTGGCTGCTTGTCATTGGCTACAATAGCTTCAAGCCGCCGCCGCCGCTGACTGTGAGGAGAGAACAGGTCACAGAGTGCAGCACAACCGGGTGCATACTGTAGCTGGACCGAAGGACCTGGAGACGTCAGGCATTGGGCGGAGACTCTGAGTTGGGGGTGGAGGCGCCAATGGCAGCACTCGGACCCGGGAGATTTAAATACAGATGCACTGTCTGCAGTGGGGGAGCGCTATCTGCGGCTGTGCTGTGGATTGTTAATTCTACAGTAGATCTGCCCAGTATGCATGGGGCGGGAGGGGGAGCTGCTAAGCAGGGACATATAGTCAGGGGAGGCAGTGCCTCCCCTGTCATTAATGATTAAAATAATACAAAGAAGATACTTATTATGACACATATTCTGTGTCATAAGTGTCTCCTTTATATTAATCGAATCATTTTTACTCCTGGAATGGGTGAAGGAGGCATCGACAGTGGTGCCTCCCGTTGTTAATGGGAACGGGGGGCGGGCAGGGGCAGGGTAAGGCCTGTAAAAGCCCATTGAAAATATAATGGAAAGCGACACCTACTAAAGTACCGCTTTCATACAGGGACGTGCTTTCAACCCATGAAAGCACGCCCCTGTCAGTGATGCCAGATGTGAATGGCCAGCGGATCCGTCACTGGATCCACTGCCATCACTCACTGGGTGCGGGCGAATGTGGCGGTATGTGGCGGAGATGCGCGCGGCGTGACATGGCGTGATGCAGTAGCGGTGCGGGTGTCAGTGGCAGCAGGCATGGATCCGAGATCCCTGCCTGCCATTCTACAGAGTTTGCCAGCGGAGCGGTACCCATTTCAAAAATGTCGCCACAGCGTCATTTTTAAATTAAAGATGGCCACAGCGAGCCGATCACGGCTTGCCGCGTCATCGCCCCGCCCCCTCAGGCTGACTTATATAAGTCAGCGTGAGGCAGCAGCTGTCAGTCTGACGGCGGAGGAGAAGCATTGAAGACCTCCTGAAGATAGAAGACGACGTGGAAGTCATGGATAGGTGGCGGCCATGCAAAAGAGCTTAAAGGCCGCCGCCCACCAGGTGAAGTCGCCGGAAGCCCTAGGCAGGTGGCGACTATGCAAAAGAGCTTATAGGCCACCGCCTCCCAGGTGAAGACACCGGAGGAAGACTTCAGAAGCCCTGGGCAGGCGGCTATGCAAAACAGCTCAAAGTTCGCCGCCTCCCAGGTGAAGACCCTGAATAATAAATTTTATTTTAGAACTGTGTCTTGTATTTATTTTAATATTTTCTTTACAGGTGGACAACAGGTGCCAGCGGGCCCCTTAATGTCCGGGCATGCTGGCACTTGTGGTTCTCCAAGTGCCAGCATGCTGGGGCAGGCTTGCTGGGACCTGTAGGCCACCTGTAAAGAACAATATTACTATTCTTTACAGGTGGACTACAGGTGCAAGTGGGCTCCTTAATGTCCGGGCATGCTGGCACTTGTGGTTCTCCAAGTGCCAGCTTGCTGGGGCAGGCTTGCTGGGACCTGTAGGCCGCCTGTAAAGAACAATATTACTATACTTTACAGGTGGACTACAGGTGCAAGCGGGCCCCTTAATGTCTGGGAATGCTGGCACTTGTGGTTCTCCGAGTGGCGGCATGCTGGGACCTGTAGGCTGCCTGTAAAGAACAATATTATAGCATGAACCCTGCACCCACTGCCACCAGGGGTGCGGGGCATAGCACTGGGATATCAGCCCAGTACTGGTTGTTGGGCCCCCACTTTCTGAGGATGGCAACCCTGGGCTGACTGGTTTGGGGGGTGTTAATGTTATGGCAGGGGGACCCCATACTGAGTGTCTCCCCTGCTATGGCATTATCCCCCTGGCTGGTTCAGCCTGGTGCTGGTTTTAGTGATGCAAGGGGGACTCTATGCTTTTTTTTTAGGGGGGGGGGGGTAGCAGCAAGTCCCTCCCCAGCCACTGACCTCACCACACGTCATTGCTGCTCAGTGTGCCCTGGGAGGAAAGGGGTGGGTGAGCTGGTTACTGTATCCAAGGGGGGAGGGAGCTGATAACTGTGCCCAAGGAGGGATGGAGGGGGATGGAGCTGATAACTGTGCCCAAGGAGGGAGGGGGGAAGGAGCTGGTAACTGTCCCCAAAGAGGGAGGGAGGGGGGAAGGAGCTGGTAACTGTGCCCAAGGATGGAAGAAGGGGGAAAGGAGCTGGTAACTGTGCCCAAGTTAGGAGAGATGGTAACCGTGCCCAAGGAGGGAGGGAAAGGAGCTGGCAACTGTGCCTAGGGAGAGATAGGGAGATAGAGAGATAGAGAGAGATAGGGAGAGGAGCTGCTACTGGATGCTGTTTCTTTGTTTTCAGCAGTTTTTTATTTTATTTTTTAATTACTGGCATATAGCGGTTTCTGTAGTTGAATGAAGGCTCTTCTGGGTTTTTTTTTTACATTGCTATTTATTTTTGCCAGCCCCATTATTAATATGTGAATAATTAACTGTTTAATGCATACATGGCTGGGGGGGTTCTGGAGTTACCACAGAAAAATGACAGTATATGAGCAAAAAGGGGCTTATTCTGATTATTCTGAGTGTGCGCCTCTCGAATATTCATTGGAAAGTATTAAGTGGCCCCCCAGCTGAAATAATTGCCCACCCCTGCTCTAAACACTAAGAACTCCAGTAATCAGAACAATTATAACAATCTCTGCAATTTAATATTGAGTCGAATTGAGTTTCTTAGTATAGTTTTTGTCCAAAATATATGGGCCCACCTACCATGGCCAGGTGACCATGGCTTTAGTCGCCACGGGTTATATTCTCTCTCGGGTGGTGGTGTGGACCCACCACCTGAGTGGGAAAACCAGGGAGCAGTCGATATTTCGACAGCCGAAATTTTACTGGCTGTCGGAATTCCGGGATCCCTACAGCCAGTATATTAACTACATCCCCAATATAGTGCCAGGTACACATAATGCCCCCAATATAGTGCCAGGTACACATAATGCCTCAATATAGTGCCAGATACACATAATTACCACAGTATAGTGCCAGATACACATAATGCCCACAGTATAGTGCCAGATACACATATACCCCTTTCACACTGACAAATATTAACCCGGGTTATTGCACATGAACGCGCATCAACCTGGGAATTTGCTCAGTGTGAAAGGGTACTGAATGAATATCCCAGGTAGAGGGTCCCGGCATTTCATCCCAGGTCTCGAGCTGGGTTGAATCCGGAATCATCTCGGGATGCAATGCAGTGTGAATGGGTAAGACGGGTCGAGGCGACCCGGCAACCGTTCTCTGCATAGGAGGAGGCGGCGCTTGGAGATGATGATCTTCAAGGGCCAACTCCAATAGCGTCAGCGGTGACATCACCAACCCGGCAATATGCTGAGTCGGACCGCAAGTCTGAAAGGAGTCTCAAGCCGGGTCGCACCTGAGAAACACCTGTGTACATATTCCCAGGTGTGACCCAGCTATGTCAGTGTGAAAGGGGTAATAATGTCCCCAATATAGTGGCAGATACATATAATGCCCCAATATAGTGCCAGATATACATAATGCCCCCAATATAGTGCCTGATACATATAATGCCCCGATATAGTGCCAGATACACATAATGCCCCAATATATTGCCAGATACACATAATGAACCCAGTATAGTGCCAGATGCACATAATGACCCCAGCATAATGGCAGATACACATATTGCTACCAGTATAGTGCAGATACACATGTCTCCAATAGTGCCAGATACACATAATCCCCCAATAGTGGTGGATACACATAATTCCCCAAATAGTGCTGCTCACCACCACTGGGCTTGGCTGGGCACTGCTGCTGCACTTACACCTTTCACTCCTCACATCAGGGAAGGGGTCTATGATCCTCCTATATCCTGTCCATTTTGTCTAAGTGGGGCCCCAGGTTCTTGACACACACCTCTGAGGAAGCTCAGGAGGAGCTCAGTTAGGGTCAGCTGCAGCTCTTCCGAGGGCTCCATGATTTCAGGGTTACACAGTTGCAGTATGACCACTGGAACCCGGTATGCTTCCTCGGGCCTTGGTTCATGCTGGTCACAAAGTAGCTGAGGATTTGGTCGGCCAGCATTGGGTCTGGCAGGCACCTGAGCAGCAGTTTCAGCAGTTCCTTCCCATACAGTACCAGGTTCCCCTGCAGGACCCTGCTGGGGAGCCTTTCATCCTTGGCTTTGTGCTGCATGGTGGCCAGTGCTCTCATCCTGGTAATCTTGCTGTCATTACTGAGGCAGTTCAGCTGCCAGACCAGGGCCTGGTACACTTCGGAGGTCACAGGTTGCTCACCACCAGCCGCCATTGCTGTAAGTTACCCCCTTTCTCATACACCCCATCAGTTAGGTATTTTTATCCCTCACCCTCCTCAGGTTCCTCAGTCTGTCTGAGGACAACTTGCCCCAATGTACCTGGAGTACAAATAGGGTTTTGGACAGAGCCGGCGCAAGCCACTCAGCAAAGGGATGCAGTGCAGGGAGGTGCCAGGGGCTGGAAAGGCACTCTCTCTGCACTGCATCCCTTTGCTGAGCTGATGCCCCCTGCTGCTGCTGGCTGCTGCTGTGCCTGTCACACTTTATGACAGGCAGCGGTGTCGGCAGCATGAAGCCTGTAAATGCATGCTGTGCGTCATGGGAGATGATGTCATGCCGATGTGACTAACTTCCTGTTTGTCTCCTGTTACTTCCACTTGCAATGGCAAAGCAGCTCCTGCAACCCAGAGTAGAGCCACAGGTACGGGAGAACATCAGCAAGCACAGAATGACTGCCAAAGCTTCTTATGACAGATCAGCATACTGCCTGCCACCACTGTCTCCAGGATTTGACAGAATGGCGATGGTTCAGCATCCTGCAGGTCATCCAAATAGCTACGTGGTACACTTTGATAATGCCCTTTATGAACGCAACCGCCGCCATCTGTTAAGGGTACCTGAAGAAAGCTCTACACAGCCTGACTCATCAGTTTCTACCACAGCTGCAACCAATGTCAGTGATGATTCGCATTGCATGGACAGTCCTTCCTCAGAGACCACTTCTGAAGTAATAGAGCCCTCTGGTGCCACAGTGGACATGCCCATGGGTTCCCAGTGAACCATTACCAGATCGGGCCGTGTGTCCAAACCCAACCCAAAGTTCCAAGACTTTATTGTATAATGTCTTTTCTTTTGTTCACGCCCAACATTGTCACATTGTTGCATTCGTTTCATATATGTTCTGCATCCTTCCAGTTTGAAAGGGGGATGTAAATGCATGCTGTGCATCATGGAATATGATGTCATGCCGAGGTGACTAACTTCCTGTTTGTCTCCTGCTACTTTCACTTGGTGTCTAGCTCATGCTGAGTAAAGACCTGTATTACACTGATGCTGCAAGTGTCATCCTGAGTTTGTTGTTACACATCTACAAAGCCTCCTCTTTCCTCTCCTGTGTCAGTGCAGTGTGCGGACCTAAAAGGGTGCGGGGTTACACGGAACTGGGGGGGGCGGAGCTACACGGGACAAGGATGAACAGCAGGATGATCTGCTCCAGCTCTGGCTTGCTAGACTTCCTTTGGTAAGAGGATGGAAAGAGAGTGAGTGAGTGAGTGAGTGAGTGAGTGAGTGAGTGAGTGAGTGAGTGAAAGTATGTGTGTATGTATGTGTATATGTGTAATATATGTGTGACTGTGTATGTGTTTAATGTATGTACAGTATGTGTGTGTGTGCAGGGTTGGACTGGCCCACAGGGGTACAGGGGAAACCACTGGTAGGCCCTACTACCTGGGGGCCCACCCCCTCCTCTAGGGATCAGGTTCCAGACTGTGCTGTTACTAATCTAGTACATTATCATGCATGCAATACAGTATTTACTGTATATATTTATCTAGGGGACCAACACTTGCAAAATGGTTAGGCAAACTAGAGACTGGCCACACCCCTAAACATGGGCCCCTACCACTGGTTTCCCCCGGTGGGCCCCTACATGCCTTAGTCCGACAGTGTGTGTGTGTGTGTGTATCTGTGTGTGTTTGTATGTGTGACTGTGCGGCATAATGTGCAAAAGCGTCACTTGTACAGGGGGGTTATGTGTGTAAGCATCACTGCTACAGGAGCGTTGCGTGTGTAAGCGCCCCTGGTAAAGGGGGCGTTACGTGTGTACGCGATACTGCTACAGGTGGCATCACTGTGTGTAAGCATCACTGGTACAGGATTTGGTACGTGTGTAAGCGGCACTAGTACAGGGGGCGTTGCTTGTGTAAGCGTCAATGCGACGGGGCGTTACATGTGTAAACGTCACTGGTACAGGGGGGGGGTTACGTGTATACATTTCACTGCTACAGGTGGCGTTACTTGTGTAAGCATCACTGGTACAGGGGGTGTTACGTGTGTAAGCAGCACTGGTAAAGGGGCATTACGTGTGTACGCTTCACTGCTACAGGTGGCGTTACATGTGTAAGCGTCACTGGTACAGGGGGTGTTACGTATGTAAGCAGCACTGATACAGGGGGCGTTACGTGTGTAAGCGTCACTTGTACAGGGGCAATACGTGTGTAAGCATCACTGCTACAGGGGGCGTTATGTGTGTAAGCGTCACTGGTACAGGAGGAGTTACGTGTGTAAGCGTCACTGGTACAGGGGGAGTTACGTGTGTAAGCATCACTGCTACAGGGGCGTTATGTGTGTAAGCATCACTGCTACAGGGGGCGTTACGTGTGTAAGCGTCACTGTTTCAGGGGGCATTACGTATGTAAGCGTCCCTGGTACAGGGGCGTTACGTGTGTAAGCATCACTGCTACAGGGGGCGTTACGTGTGTAAGCGTCACTGTTTCAGGGGGCGTTACGTGTGTAAGCGGCACTGTTTCAGGGGGCGTTACGTATGTAAGCGTCCCTGGTACAGGGGCGTTACGTGTGTAAGCATCACTGCTACAGGGGGCGTTATGTGTGTAAGCGTCACTGGTACAGGGGCTTTAAGTTTGTAAGTGTCACTGTTTCAGGGGGCGTTACGTGTGTAATCGTCATTGGTACAGGGGCTTTACATTAGAGATGAGCGCCTGAAATTTTTCGGGTTTTGTGTTTTGGTTTTGGGTTCGGTTCCGCGGCCGTGTTTTGGGTTCGAACGCGTTTTGGCAAAACCTCACCGAATTATTTTTGTCGGATTCGGGTGTGTTTTGGATTCGGGTGTTTTTTTCCAAAAACACAAAAAAACAGCTTAAATCATAGAATTTGGGGGTCATTTTGATCCCAAAGTATTATTAACCTCAAAAACCATAATTTACACTCATTTTCAGTCTATTCTGAATACCTCACACCTCACAATATTATTTTTAGTCCTAAAATTTGCACCGAGGTCGCTGTGTGAGTAAGATAAGCGACCCTAGTGGCCGACACAAACACCGGGCCCATCTAGGAGTGGCACTGCAGTGTCACGCAGGATGTCCCTTCCAAAAAACCCTCCCCAAACAGCACATGACGCAAAGAAAAAAAGAGGCGCAATGAGGTAGCTGTGTGAGTAAGATTAGCGACCCTAGTGGCCGACACAAACACCGGGCCCATCTAGGAGTGGCACTGCAGTGTCACGCAGGATGGCCCTTCCAAAAAACCCTCCCCAAACAGCACATGACGCAAAGAAAAAAAGAGGCGCAATGAGGTAGCTGACTGTGTGAGTAAGATTAGCGACCCTAGTGGCCGACACAAACACCGGGCCCATCTAGGAGTGGCACTGCAGTGTCACGCAGGATGGCCCTTCCAAAAAACCCTCCCCAAACAGCACATGACGCAAAGAAAAAAAGAGGCGCAATGAGGTAGCTGACTGTGTGAGTAAGATTAGCGACCCTAGTGGCCGACACAAACACCGGGCCCATCTAGGAGTGGCACTGCAGTGTCACGCAGGATGTCCCTTCCAAAAAACCCTCCCCAAACAGCACATGACGCAAAGAAAAAAAGAGGCGCAATGAGGTAGCTGTGTGAGTAAGATTAGCGACCCTAGTGGCCGACACAAACACCGGGCCCATCTAGGAGTGGCACTGCAGTGTCACGCAGGATGTCCCTTCCAAAAAACCCTCCCCAAACAGCACATGACGCAAAGAAAAAAAGAGGCGCAATGAGGTAGCTGACTGTGTGAGTAAGATTAGCGACCCTAGTGGCCGACACAAACACCGGGCCCATTTAGGAGTGGCACTGCAGTGTCACGCAGGATGTCCCTTCCAAAAAACCCTCCCCAATCAGCACATGATGCAAAGAAAAAGAAAAGAAAAAAGAGGTGCAAGATGGAATTATCCTTGGGCCCTCCCACCCACCCTTATGTTGTATAAACAAAACAGGACATGCACACTTTAACCAACCCATCATTTCAGTGACAGGGTCTGCCACACGACTGTGACTGATATGACGGGTTGGTTTGGACCCCCCCCAAAAAAGAAGCAATTAATCTCTCCTTGCACAAACTGGCTCTACAGAGGCAAGATGTCCACCTCATCTTCACCCTCCGATATATCACCGTGTACATCCCCCTCCTCACAGATTATCAATTCGTCCCCACTGGAATCCACCATCTCAGCTCCCTGTGTACTTTGTGGAGGCAATTGCTGCTGGTCAATGTCTCCGCGGAGGAATTGATTATAATTCATTTTAATGAACATCATCTTCTCCACATTTTCTGGATGTAACCTCGTACGCCGATTGCTGACAAGGTGAGCGGCGGCACTAAACACTCTTTCGGAGTACACACTTGTGGGAGGGCAACTTAGGTAGAATAAAGCCAGTTTGTGCAAGGGCCTCCAAATTGCCTCTTTTTCCTGCCAGTATAAGTACGGACTGTGTGACGTGCCTACTTGGATGCGGTCACTCATATAATCCTCCACCATTCTATCAATGTTGAGAGAATCATATGCAGTGACAGTAGACGACATGTCCGTAATCGTTGTCAGGTCCTTCAGTCCGGACCAGATGTCAGCATCAGCAGTCGCTCCAGACTGCCCTGCATCACCGCCAGCGGGTGGGCTCGGAATTCTGAGCCTTTTCCTCGCACCCCCAGTTGCGGGAGAATGTGAAGGAGGAGATGTTGACAGGTCGCGTTCCGCTTGACTTGACAATTTTGTCACCAGCAGGTCTTTCAACCCCAGCAGACCTGTGTCTGCCGGAAAGAGAGATCCAAGGTAGGCTTTAAATCTAGGATCGAGCACGGTGGCCAAAATGTAGTGCTCTGATTTCAACAGATTGACCACCCGTGAATCCTTGTTAAGCGAATTAAGGGCTGCATCCACAAGTCCCACATGCCTAGCGGAATCGCTCCCTTTTAGCTCCTTCTTCAATGCCTCCAGCTTCTTCTGCAAAAGCCTGATGAGGGGAATGACCTGACTCAGGCTGGCAGTGTCTGAACTGACTTCACGTGTGGCAAGTTCAAAGGGCATCAGAACCTTGCACAACGTTGAAATCATTCTCCACTGCACTTGAGACAGGTGCATTCCATCTCCTATATCGTGCTCAATTGTATAGGCTTGAATGGCCTTTTGCTGCTCCTCCAACCTCTGAAGCATATAGAGGGTTGAATTCCACCTCGTTACCACTTCTTGCTTCAGATGATGGCAGGGCAGGTTCAGTAGTTTTTGGTGGTGCTCCAGTCTTCTGTACGTGGTGCCTGTACGCCGAAAGTGTCCCGCAATTTTTCTGGCCACCGACAGCATCTCTTGCACGCCCCTGTCGTTTTTAAAAAAATTCTGCACCACCAAATTCAAGGTATGTGCAAAACATGGGACGTGCTGGAATTTGCCCATATTTAATGCACACACAATATTGCTGGCGTTGTCCGATGCCACAAATCCACAGGAGAGTCCAATTGGGGTAAGCCATTCCGCGATGATCTTCCTCAGTTGCCGTAAGAGGTTTTCAGCTGTGTGCGTATTCTGGAAAGCGGTGATACAAAGCGTAGCCTGCCTAGGAAAGAGTTGGCGTTTGCGAGATGCTGCTACTGGTGCCGCCGCTGCTGTTCTTGCGGCGGGAGTCCATACATCTACCCAGTGGGCTGTCACAGTCATATAGTCCTGACCCTGCCCTGCTCCACTTGTCCACATGTCCGTGGTTAAGTGGACATTGGGTACAACTGCATTTTTTAGGAGACTGGTGAGTCTTTTTCTGACGTCCGTGTACATTCTCGGTATCGCCTGCCTAGAGAAGTGGAACCTAGATGGTATTTGGTAACGGGGGCACACTGCCTCAATAAATTGTCTAGTTCCCTGTGAACTAACGGCGGATACCGGACGCACGTCTAACACCAACATAGTTGTCAAGGACTCAGTTATCCGCTTTGCAGTAGGATGACTGCTGTGATATTTCATCTTCCTCGCAAAGGACTGTTGAACAGTCAATTGCTTACTGGAAGTAGTACAAGTGGGCTTACGACTTCCCCTCTGGGATGACCATCGACTCCCAGCGGCAACAACAGCAGCGCCAGCAGCAGTAGGCGTTACACGCAAGGATGCATCGGAGGAATCCCAGGCAGGAGAGGACTCGTCAGACTTGCCAGTGACATGGCCTGCAGGACTATTGGCATTCCTGGGGAAGGAGGAAATTGACACTGAGGGAGTTGGTGGGGTGGTTTGCGTGAGCTTGGTTACAAGAGGAAGGGATTTACTGGTCAGTGGACTGCTTCCGCTGTCACCCAAAGTTTTTGAACTTGTCACTGACTTATTATGAATGCGCTGCAGGTGACGTATAAGGGAGGATGTTCCGAGGTGGTTAACGTCCTTACCCCTACTTATTACAGCTTGACAAAGGGAACACACGGCTTGACACCTGTTGTCCGCATTTCTGGTGAAATACCTCCACACCGAAGAGCTGATTTTTTTGGTATTTTCACCTGGCATGTCAACGGCCATATTCCTCCCACGGACAACAGGTGTCTCCCCGGGTGCCTGACTTAAACAAACCACCTCACCATCAGAATCCTCCTGGTCAATTTCCTCCCCAGCGCCAGCAACACCCATATCCTCCTCATCCTGGTGTACTTCAACACTGACATCTTCAATCTGACTATCAGGAACTGGACTGCGGGTGCTCCTTCCAGCACTTGCAGGGGGCGTGCAAATGGTGGAAGGCGCATGCTCTTCACGTCCAGTGTTGGGGAGGTCAGGCATCGCAACCGACACAATTGGACTCTCCTTGTGGATTTGGGATTTCAAAGAACGCACAGTTCTTTGCGGTGCTTTTGCCAGCTTGAGTCTTTTCAGTTTTCTAGCGAGAGGCTGAGTGCTTCCATCCTCATGTGAAGCTGAACCACTAGCCATGAACATAGGCCAGGGCCTCAGCCGTTCCTTGCCACTCCGTGTGGTAAATGGCATATTGGCAAGTTTACGCTTCTCCTCCGACAATTTTATTTTAGGTTTTGGAGTCCTTTGTTTACTGATATTTGGTGTTTTGGTTTTGACATGCTCTGTACTATGCCATTGGGCATCGGCCTTGGCAGACGACGTTGCTGGCATTTCATCGTCTCGGCCATGACTAGTGGCAGCAGCTTCAGCACGAGGTGGAAGTGGATCTTGATCTTTCCCTAATTTTGGAACCTCAACATTTTTGTTCTCCATATTTTAATAGGCACAACTAAAAGGCACCTCAGGTAAACAATGGAGATGGATGGATTGGATACTAGTATACAATTATGGACGGGCTGCCGAGTGCCGACACAGAGGTAGCCACAGCCGTGAACTACCGCACTGTACTGTGTCTGCTGCTAATATATAGACTGGTTGATAAAGAGATAGTATACTCGTAACTAGTATGTATGTATAAAGAAAGAAAAAAAAAACACGGTTAGGTCACTGGTATATACAATTATGGACGGGCTGCCGAGTGCCGACACAGAGGTAGCCACAGCCGTGAACTACCGCACTGTACTGTGTCTGCTGCTAATATATAGACTGGTTGATAAAGAGATAGTATACTCGTAACTAGTATGTATGTATAAAGAAAGAAAAAAAAACCACGGTTAGGTCACTGGTATATACAATTATGGACGGGCTGCCGAGTGCCGACACAGAGGTAGCCACAGCCGTGAACTACCGCACTGTACTGTGTCTGCTGCTAATATATAGACTGGTTGATAAAGAGATAGTATACTCGTAACTAGTATGTATGTATAAAGAAAGAAAAAAAAACCACGGTTAGGTCACTGGTATATACAATTATGGACGGGCTGCGGAGTGCCGACACAGAGGTAGCCACAGCCGTGAACTACCGCACTGTACTGTGTCTGCTGCTAATATATAGACTGGTTGATAAAGAGATAGTATACTCGTAACTAGTATGTATGTATAAAGAAAGAAAAAAAAACCACGGTTAGGTGGTATATACAATTATGGACGGGCTGCCGAGTGCCGACACAGAGGTAGCCACAGCCGTGAACTACCGCACTGTACTGTGTCTGCTGCTAATATATAGACTGGTTGATAAAGAGATAGTATACTCGTAACTAGTATGTATGTATAAAGAAAGAAAAAAAAACCACGGTTAGGTCACTGGTATATACAATTATGGACGGGCTGCCGAGTGCCGACACAGAGGTAGCCACAGCCGTGAACTACCGCACTGTACTGTGTCTGCTGCTAATATATAGACTGGTTGATAAAGAGATAGTATACTCGTAACTAGTATGTATGTATAAAGAAAGAAAAAAAAACCACGGTTAGGTCACTGGTATATACAATTATGGACGGGCTGCCGAGTGCCGACACAGAGGTAGCCACAGCCGTGAACTACCGCACTGTACTGTGTCTGCTGCTAATATATAGACTGGTTGATAAAGAGATAGTATACTCGTAACTAGTATGTATGTATAAAGAAAGAAAAAAAAACCACGGTTAGGTCACTGGTATATACAATTATGGACGGGCTGCGGAGTGCCGACACAGAGGTAGCCACAGCCGTGAACTACCGCACTGTACTGTGTCTGCTGCTAATATAGACTGGTTGATAAAGAGATAGTATACTACTAATATTATATACTGGTGGTCAGGTCACTGGTCACTAGTCACACTGGCAGTGGCACTCCTGCAGCAAAAGTGTGCACTGTTTAATTTTAATATAATATTATGTACTCCTGGCTCCTGCTATAACCTATAACTGGCACTGCAGTAGTGCTCCCCAGTCTCCCCCACAATTATAAGCTGTGTGAGCTGAGCAGTCAGACAGATATATAATATATATAGATGATGCAGCACACTGGCCTGAGCCTGAGCAGTGCACACAGATATGGTATGTATGTGACTGAGTCACTGTGTGCTGTGTATCGCTTTTTTCAGGCAGAGAACGGATTATAAATAAAAGTGGTGGTCACTGGTCACTATCAGCAAAACTCTGCACTGTACACTACTGAGTACTCCTAATGCTCCCCAAAATTAGTAAATCAAGTGTCTAAACGGAGAGGACGCCAGCCACGTCCTCTCCCTATCAATCTCAATGCACGTGTGAAAATGGCGGCGACGCGCGGCTCCTTATATAGAATCCGAGTCTCGCGATAGAATCCGAGCCTCGCGAGAATCCGACAGCGTCATGATGACGTTCGGGCGCGCTCGGGTTAACCGAGCAAGGCGGGAAGATCCGAGTCGCTCGGACTCGTGAAAAAAAACATGAAGTTCTGGCGGGTTCGGATTCAGAGAAACCGAACCCGCTCATCTCTACTTTACATGTGTAAGCGTCATTGGTACAGGGGGCATTACGTGTGTAAGCAGCACTACTACAGGAAGCATTATGTGTATACGTGTCACTGCTACATGGGGCATTATATGCGCTGTCCCTTTGTAAAGTATGGGAGGGCACAAATTTATAGTTTGCAGGAGTGCGCCGAACACCCTAGCACCGGCCCTGGTTGTGGAGTCTTCTGAATCAATGTCTGTAGCACTGAGCATGAAGGATGAGATGAGGGCCATGTTCTTCTCTGCCATGCTGAGGCCAGCATTGGCATTGAGAATGAGGGGCTTATCGTCTGTAGAGGACACTGTGATTGAGTAGAGCAGCTTCACCCTGTGCCTGGCATCGTCCATCCTGAGGATGCATTTGCCACTGTAGGTGTTGCTGCCATTGTGCTGGTAGATCACCAGGCCGGAGTGCAGCTGCTGGAAGGGTGAATGTAAGGCCCACCCCACCGGTGTACCCCTCTGACAGGAGCAGCTGCCAGTGCCAGAGACTGCCCACCATGCTCACTCACTCAGATTGTCCATCCCGGAACCCTGATCTAACAGCAGCCTGGACTGTCCCTCCAGCAGCCAGAGGTTGGCATTGCAATGTGGCCAGAGCACCAGTGTGTTCATGGGCTTCACCATGTTCATGAAGGTCTCGAAGGTGGCTCCATCTGTGTCTATCACTTGTATCTCCAGCTGCAGAATCCGCTCCAGCCAGGACTTGATGACCGGCGGTTGGTAGGTGATCCGCTGGTCCAGCACGTCCCGCTGGGGAAGGCAGTGATGGGTGCATTATGGCCGTCGGTGCTGAGCAGCTAGCCACCCGCCTCTGGGGCCAAGGGGCTGGTCAAGTTGAAGATGAGCTCCCTGGGCTCGATCTCTGCATCCTCCACCACCAGCATCTGCGGATCAAGGTAGTCAGCATGAACTGTCCCACCTCCATCATCAGCATTGCCTGTAACCCTGGTAACCACGGTGTGCTTCCCCAACACAGTACGGCACAGCACAGGCACATAGCAGTCATAGCATGCAACTTTATTAGCAATGACCAAGCGCCAAAACAAACACAGAGGAGTGTTGGCTGTTGGCCGGTGCACCATATTAGAATGGCTGGCCACCCTTTAAAACCCGACGCCCTGCGCGGCCGCTCCGGTTGAATGTGACTGGAGCCAGCCCTGCTCCTAAGGTTCAATTCCAGAGCATGAGTCCCCCAAGCAAGCACAACCCATCCGCCCCAAGGCATCCCCTTAATCAGAAGTAGCGGTTCAAGTGTTAAACTTTAATGGAAAGTAGAAGCTGAGTACTAAAGAGTTATGTAGGTGAGAAGTACTAATTAGGGTGTTAAAAAGTGTTACTGAATTGCCCACAAGACCTGATTCTGATGGGGATGTATCTGCAGATATTTTGCGGATTTGCGGATTTTGGCATACTACACGTACCGAAGAAAGAAATAGGCGCGTGCACATGAGCAGAATCAGCCATACGGATACTGATGGAGAATTCTGCTGTGAACGTATTGAACGACCTCACTGCATGTGAAATGAGCACTTCTTGGTGGTTACTGGGCGGTATTTTTCTATCTCATTGACGTATCATCAGTGTGTAGGTTACCTTTTGCACTCCATCATGGTGTGTGAATGGAGATAGGATGCCTGGCTCAGACACATCTTATGCATCCAGACTAGAATGGTTTCAAGTCTAGATACTAATGGCTGTGGACAGAAAAAAAGTATATACGGGCATATTCTTGCATTTGTAAGTAGCCTGCTGCAGCTGGACAGAAAAGCAGCCACGGATGCTGCCATTGGCACTATTTTGTCATTACCCATAGCAGCAGTACTGTAGTCATTATCATTATACCTAATTGTCATTGTTACAGATTTCTCAAACAAGATTGTGAGCGGTATTGCAGATTTTTCCTTATTCCCTGTGAGTTGTGTTGACAGCCATCTGAAAGAGCATACGTCTTGCCACTGCCTAGAATGTATGTAGGCCCCATATAGCAGTCTGGAATGCTACATGTGAGAGGAGTAAATTTAATAAAAGTGTTAAAAAGTTAAAGTGTCGGTGTTGTCCATAGCAACCAATCAAATTGTGGTTATCTTTTATCTAGTACATTTTCTAAAATGATAGCTAGAATGCGATTGGTTGTTATGGGCAATACCTCCATTCAGGGATGGACTGGGAATAAAACTTGGCCCTGGCACATGGGCATGGCCATGTGATGCAGGGGCATGGCATGAGTCATAGGGTGTGGCCTCATATCACATGCCGATTGAGCATGCCAGTTGAGCAGAGCACTGGGAAGCAAAGCTGTTTAGCCAGGCCTTCAGATGGCGGACGGATCATCTGCATTTATGGCATATCCCAGATGGCCAGTCCGGCTTTGCCAACAATGGGGCAGATGTATTAAGCCTGGAGATGACATAAGGAAGTGATAAATCAATGATAAGTGCAAGGTGATAAACGCACCAGCAAATCAGCTCCAATACGTAAATGAACAGTTAGGAACTGATTGGCTGGTGCCTTCATCACCTTGCACTTTTCACTGGTTTATCGCTTCCATATGCCGTCTCCAGGCTTAATACATCTACCCCAAGACTGCGTTGATTCCTGCTATGGCTGTGCCAGTACAGAAGCAGCATCATTTAACCCTTAACTGCATCCCTGAGTATAACTGGTAACATCCTGGGTCTGTGTTTTCACCACACTCTTTATCTGCCTCTTCTATCTGATAGTATTTCATATTAATTATAAATAATAATAATAATAATAATAATAATAATAAAAAAAGCAAAGGAGAACTTTTAATCAATCAGAGAAAAGAGGAATTAAATATGGAGCAGTGATTAGTTAGTATCACATAATAATAATTTCACAGATAATTTACAGTGTCATTATAGAGCACTGCATAACTTACAGTGATAAATTGGTATGTCACCATCTAGCCAGTGGGCAAAATTGAATATCCAGAATAGTAATTCCTCTGGTACACCAAGTAAAGATCACATTGTATGACTCTCAGCTGCTGTGCTGCAGCTGTACCTATGCTGTTTTGAACGTGGAGTAATATATTGCACTATGCTTTGTACAGGGAGGGCTGTGCCAACCGAGATGGTACTATTATAAGGATTCTGTGTCACCCTCAGCCACACTGCATGTATATGCCTTGCTGGCAGGATGCAGGCAGAGATTGCACCACACAACTGGAGTGGCCAGGCAGCATGCCCACCAGCCACACCAACTCATGCAGCTAGTTATGGTGCACACAGGGGCGGATCCAGAACAAAATGACAGGGGGGGCACCATGATAGGGGAAGGCGGGGGGGACTTTTGCGCACGCTCCTGGGAAGGTGGGTGTGGTCTCATAACAAGGGTTGTGGCGTCACAGTGCCATACCAACGAGCCACAACCTCATTTTTATCACGCTGTGGGCATGGAGTACAGGTCTGGTGTCTGGTGAGTGACAGGGTGAGTATACAAGGACAGGTCTGGTACGGGACGGGGTGAGTGTGCGGGGACAGGTCTGGTAGGGGATGGAGTGAGTGTGCGGGGACAGGTCTGGTAGGGGATGGAGTGAGTGTGCGGGGACAGGTCTGGTAAGGGACGGAGTGAGTGAGTGGGGACAGGTCTGGTAGGGGATGGAGTGAGTATACAAGGACAGGTCTGGTACGGGACGGGGTGAGTGTGCGGGGACAGGTCTGGTAGGGGACAGAGTGAGTGTGCGGGGACAGGTCTGGTAGGGGATGGAGTGAGTGTGCGGGGACAGGTCTGGTAAGGGACGGAGTGAGTGAGTGGGGACAGGTCTGGTAGGGGATGGAGTGAGTATACAAGGACAGGTCTGGTACGGGACGGGGTGAGTGTGCGGGGACAGGTCTGGTAGGGGACAGAGTGAGTGTGCGGGGACAGGTCTGGTAGGGGATGGAGTGAGTGTGCGGGGACAGGTCTGGTAGGGGACAGAGTGAGTGTGCGGGGACAGGTCTGGTAGGGGATGGAGTGAGTGTGCGGGGACAGGTCTGGTAAGGGACGGAGTGAGTGAGTGGGGACAGGTCTGGTAGGGGATGGAGTGAGTGTGCGGGGACAGGTCTGGTAAGGGACGGAGTGAGTGTGTGGGGACAGGTCTGGTAGGGGACGCAGTGAGTGTGCGGGGAGAGGTCTGGTGGGTGACAGGGTGAGTATACAAGGACAGGTCTGGTAGGGGACAGGGTGAGTGTGCAGGGATAGGGTGAGTGTGCGGGGGCAGGTCTGGTAAGGGACAGGGGGGGTGATTGGGGGTACTCTTTCTAGGGGACTGACACACACAGACAGAAGCTGACACACAGGTGCTGACACTCAGACAGATACTGACACACTGTTGCTGACAGATACACACAGAAACATGCTGACAGACAGCTGTTGACACACAGACGCTAACACAGACAGACACTGACACACAGAAACATGCTGACACACTGACACAGACAGATGTTGACACAGACACTGACACACAGATGCTGATACATTGACAAACAGATGTTGACACAGATGCTGACTTACTGATATACACAAACTGACACTGAGGATTCAGGAATAACTTTCCTGCAGCTCTCCTAGGCATCCAAACCCTGACCTCCTATCATAGCACAGTCCCATCTTATACAGTGTGCAGGGAGAGGACGCATTGCAAAGTCAGACATACTCACGGGTGATCAGCGTCACCGCCGGCACTAACTTGCATATGCTTCCGGTCGCGATTCCAGTTCCTACAGGCTGCTGGTGATCAAGGGATGTTTGCTCCAGGGTGCCCCGTGCTATAACACTGTTTGTCAGGCCCTGGATACCTGGCTCCTCGGTGCGCTCGCTACCGCTGGTTATTTGCCTTGAGGGCAGCAGCCAGCAGACACTCTCTAGTCTTCACTGCCGCGGCTCCGGCTTGAATAGGTTTCTGAGCATGCGCAGAAGCTCTTATTGCCGCAGCCGCGGATATAGGAGCCAGCCAAAGCGAAGGGGGAGCAGCACGGCCACTGAAGTGAACAGGGAAGCCGGCCGACTGGTAGTATGTACCGGCATCCCAATCCGCCGCTGTGACCACACTACTCCGCTCCGGCCAGCCCTGCTTCCTGGTGACACGCTATATTCATAATACAGTAGCTGCATGGGCTGTGGGGACCGCAGGTTGCATGCGGTCCCCACAGCCCATGCAGCGTCTGTATTATGAATATATCCTAAATGACAGGGGGGGCACGTGCCTGGGTGCCCCCCCCCCTAAATCCGCCACTGGGTGCACACACTGTTACTGTACAGCCAGGCTCCACTGTGTGCCATGCAGCGGGTCCCCCTAATGTAATGTGGCGGCGGCACCATCTTTTGGTGATATTTTCAGAAAATTGGCTCTAATGTTAGCAAAAACTCTGGTACTGCAACATCTTCTTGAAACTATAGCTGTAAAGATGGCACCACCAGCAGAATGTAGGTAGGGAGGTCCCCTGCTATTAATACACCTCTGAACTTAGAACAGTAGGTACTTGTGAACTGCTCAACTATTTGCTTTATGGCGTAAAGCAATATCAATTGTACCACTCAATGGCGCTCATTCCGAGTTGTTCGCTCGTTATTTTTCTTCGCATCGGTGCGATTTTCCGCTAACTGCGCATGCGCAATGTTCGCACTGCGGCTGCGTCAAATAAATATGCTAAGAAGTTTGGTATTTTACTCACGGCATTACAAGGTTTTTTCTTCGTTCTGGTGATCGGAGTGTGATTGACAGGAAGTGGGTGTTTCTGGCCGGAAACTGGCCGTTTTATAGGAGTGTGTGAAAAAACGCTGCCGTTTCTAGGAAAAACGCGGGAGTGGCTAGAGAAACGGGGGAGTGTCTGGGCGAACGCTGGGTGTGTTTGTGACGTCAAACCAGGAACGAAACTGACTGAGCTGATCGCAGTGGCAGAGTAAGTCTCGAGCTACTCAGAAACTGCTAAGAAATTTCTATTCGCAATTTTGAGAATCTTTCGTTCGCAATTCTGCTAAGCTAAGATTCACTCCCAGTAGGCGGCTTAGCGTGTGCAATGCTGCTAAAAGCAGCTAGCGAGCGAACAACTCGGAATGAGGGCCAATATTCCTTTTTGAGAAAGTGAACAAATTGGGTCAAATGAGATCCACCCATACCACACCCCATTTCTCGCAGACAATGCCCCTTCTGGCCCCTGGGACTGTAAAATGTGTCAAATTTAAAACTGGAATAAAACACAACAGTTACGTTACAAACTGCAATAATATTTGACACAAAAGACTTGACCAGTCATTTTATATCAAGTGGTATTGCTTTGTAATTGAAGCTTTATGAATGACCCATAAATTGACCTCCAATCATAGACATAGCTATCATAGGTGTAGGGGGTGCAGCTGCTACGGGGCTGACCAGTCTTCCCAGGGCCCGCCTCACCCCTGGTTCCCTGCACCCAATAACGGTGTACCATGCCTGGCCTGCTGGAAGTGATTGCCAACCATGGGCCATGCCGGACACACCACTCTTCCCACCATCAGAGAAGGACAATGTTGGCAGGACCCTCCCGAGTATACGTTTACTTTACCAGCTGTGGGATCCTGGCGTTCTGGATACCGATGCCAGAATCCCGACAGCTGGCAATGCCAGCAGCCAGAACCCCGATGCACAGGGGCTATTCCCAGTCGTGGGTGTCCACTACACCCATAGAGTGGGAATAGAACCTGTGGTGAGCACAGCGAGCCTCCAAGCCCGCAAGGGGACTCTTTGCACTCGCCCTGCTGTCGGCGGGATGGCGCTGTCTGTATGTTGATGGCTGGCATTCCAGGCACCAGTAAATCATACCGGACCCTCCTCCTGATAGCCCCAGAGGTGGACTGTGCGGGCCAGGCCCTTCCTGATAGCCCCAAAGATGGGCTGTGCCACCTGCCTGACTAAGGGAGAGGTGAGCACTCAGTGCCTGGGGGGGGGGGGGCACATAGCAATTGTTGCTATGGTGCCCACAGCAATATAATTAAGCCCCTGCCCATGATATTTAAACAAAGTATGAATTGCATTGCAGGCAGTACTGCTGACCCTTCATCTGCCACTCACCCTTTCCCTGCTTGCTTCCTAGAAAGTAAGAAGCTGTAGCAGGCGTTAGGGGTGCACCGCTGACGAGTGTAGGGGCAGTCAGAGTTGGATGGGCACCTAAGAGGTTTTTCCTTAATCAGCCAAAATAAAAAAGATTGCATAAATGTTAAAACTGGTGAAGTGATCAAGAAGTAAAATAACCCTGCACATCAAATAGCTAAAATGACTACTGGAAGTGACTGGCAATGTTATGCAATAGTTAATGCTAGCATGAGCCAATCCCATCACATGAGCAGAGCATTGGGATCCATTTTCCCATTTCCAATGTGGGTGCACCGACAGACCAAATGCCTACATACACGTGCCAACAGCTCCATCTGCTGCCCAGATTTTCAGCCATACCTAAAAACGTCTAATTGATTTCAACCAGATCATTATTGAGCTTGCAGAATTCTGAGGCCATGCATGTATAATTTAGGTGTCCATTTATTATGGCAACTAGCCATAACTAAAAAAAAACACCTTATAACTGTAAATCAAATAAAGACACTGATAATGCTGATATTATCTTAGACCGCAAAGCTATACATCTAAATACACTATTACCGTGGAGCCGCTATGGCCGCTAGGCGGAATACACTTGCTACGCACTTTGTACGCTATTTGCGTACAGAGTCCTGCACGTGGTACGCACTTGGCGTACACACGCCGCGCTGAGTGTACAGAGTACACACAGCGAGCGCACACACAATTGATAACCTTTAAACATTGTTAATGATATAATGTACTCATATGATTACACTTTAAACCCTTAACAGCAAAGTACTGCAACGATGTTATATCTTAAACCTTAAGTAGCGCTGATGGTATAAAGTACCCGCAGTGCATACACCTTATCAATACTTATACACCTTATACAGATAAATACACTTTAAAGCCCTTGCAGGAAAGTGAAGACACCACAACGATTTGTAGTTGCAACCACAGGGTTCTAAGGCCACAGTGGATTAATTCCAAAAGGTAAACAGTACAAATCATACACTACAGGCTAACAAGATAAATCTAAACAGAATAATGGCTGCAGAGAATGTACATACGTGAGAATGTTCACAAGCGCAACCCGGCCGGTCCTCCGCTGGTCATACAGATAGCGTTCAGAGTCTTCTGACCGGCCAGGCAACAATGGTCTTTTTATACACAACATGCATACACAATACAATGGTCACTGTAATCTCATTGTCCATTGGACACAGGGATGTGTCCTTACATTACAGAAGAGGTCATAGGTGGATTTGAATAGATGGGCGATGTCTTTCCCCAACTGCTCTTGTGGGTGGTATCCTCTGTATTCCCGCCGCATACATAATTTACAGTGAATACAGTTAATGTTCATATTCTGCTTCTGCACATAACTATACACTGGAACATGCGATCTTTCTCTAACCAACACCGGAATGTTACCCTCAAAATACCCTACAGCTGGATACTAGACATCACATTCCAACCTTTATCTGACCCTTCCTATCATGCAAAGGCGAATCTCTTAGTCCAGGAACTGTTTAAACTATTAATACTCGCTGACATGGTGCAAGGGAACTATGGGTACAAAATGCACTATTTGGGTTAAATATGTAATGTTCTAATAACCCTCTACGCGCTCATAAACTCCGCCATAAATACCCATATCATGCGCATGATCGCCGGAGCGATCCTACGCAAATTGCGGATATGTGCATGCACGGCGGACTGAGTGCACGAGCAGCGGGCATGTGCATGGGGTTAGTAAAAAGGCATATGCATTACAATATTTTTCGACTTTAACAGTCCACCCTTTGGCAGTCACTAATAACTGCCACTATCTAAACATTAAACAGAAAAATATCTACAGATGGTTGGATAAAAATATACAAAACATTATACATAAATGAGGAGGGGAGGTGTAGGCGGGAAATGTATGACCTAGTGGGATAGTACAAGCATGTATGTATGAAGTTCATGTCTGAGGGGCATGTATCATCATGCCGTACATGTTCTAGATAAGCTTTGAGGTATTGCGAAGTATACATTAAATCCTTCTTGTCCCGTATTAAGGGTCTGTAAGTGGGCCAACAAACACTACCGAGCTCTTTTCGGCTTCTTGTTCCAACAAATGGGGTGCACATTTAGTTGATGATACATGGAGGGGGAAACACATGTGAATGCTAATATATATATATATATATATATATATCACCTGTCGACTATGTGTGTCACTACCTGAAGGTTGTAGAGATGAAGATAAGACACGTATCACAAATACAATCACATAACATTTGTGCAATCGTTCTTAGGTGTTTGGTTGAAGTCTTGTCCGGATGGGTGTATCTTTGCTGAAAGTGTTAATCAAAGTCTTTTCCGAATGAGTGTATTGTTCATCAAAGTCTTTTCCGAATGGGTATTGTTCATCAAAAGTCTTTTCCGAATGGGTATTGTTCATCAAAAGCCTTTTCCGAATGGATGTAGTGTTCATCAAAGTCTTTTCCGAATGGATGTATTTTTGCTTGAGGGAAAACAAAGGAGAAACGAGTGAAAGAAACGGACCGTGGAATCACGTCTTATCACAACATTGTCTCTATTGATGGGTCATAAATTAAATCAGTTGTTGTAACAATGCCCCCGCTCCTCAAACTCATCACTTTGGTACCGCGCTTGCGCCGCGTTAAAATTCAAACACACCTAAATATCAAACCAATCATTATGACAACTCCCAGGATACAAAGGAGAAACTTTCCTACACTCACGATAACATTTTGAGCCCATTCTCCTAAACCTGAGAACCAATTGCGTGGGTTCAACCATGAGACCCAGACGGTCAGTTCATTACTCACAGCAGTAAGGGTAAGGTTGTGTCTCCTCCGGAACTCCCACTTCAATTGCAAGATATCGTCCATCTTTTGATCTATGACCTCGGTTGGGTCATCAGTGCTGTTTGTAATGTACGTGCAGCACTTCACACCATACTGAGTTGCCAAGGTGACACAGTACCCGTCTGTCACCGCTGTTATATAATTTAGAACCATCCTGTGCTGGATCAGTTCCGTTTTGTAAGCTTGCAATTCCCTCCCTGTATACCTGAAGGTGTCATCATACATCTCGGTGATATTATCTATCAGGTACGCTAGCGCATGAATATACCTATAATTTATAATTCCTCTGGCGGTACGGGTGATATCTAACGCGAGTAGGAATTGAATCCCGGTGGATTCGTGGATCAAATCAGAGGCTGCGTGCTCTGTCCTATCTATAAGGTGTCTCTTAACGATGTGTTCATAGTGAGTGTGAGTGTAAGGAGCTGGAGCATTGCGGTGAACGTCTTTCATCTTATTATGGGTTATGGTCATTACTTCTGGCAACACTCTTCCAATGTAACACAATCCCTCTGAGTTTGGGGCAAGCCACTTATACGCCTTCCTCCCGCATATGAAATATGCATCATCGGGGAGAACATATGGGACAGAATATGACATTACCATATTGCAAACCTTCCAAGTGAAAAATCCTATCCCTAACTCCCTCATCTGTTCAGTACACGTATCAGGCTGTATGATATGTGCACAGTATCCTGGTGATACTTCTCCAACCCGCATGGTCCTACTTCCTAGAGTATACCTGTACCGAAAATACCTTCCACCGTCGGCTATTTGGCGTATAAGTTCTGAGTCTACGGGCATTCTGTCGGCTCTGTGTGAAAATGCCATGGTTTGGTTATTCCATGTCACTTCCCAATTTCCCGGCTTTCGGGAATTGGAAATGTTGAAACATACTAAGGATCTATCCACATGATATTGGTGGAGCTTCAAACTAGGGGGCCTAGAAATATTAAATTTCTTGTCCACCGGTCTCCCACCCCTTAATTCAAGTACCTCATCTATTGTTAAAGGATACGGTACTAGTCCTGACTTGCTCTGACCTTGAGGTACTTGTGAGCACACCCAGCATTCTGTTTGGTTTAAAACCTTACCCACTAATGAGTGATAATCGCTCAATGGATGACGGTCCATGTTAATATTAAGGCTGGACTGACATCTCTGGATGCACCCGTCCTCAACTATGTTTTCACAGTTTCTACAAATACAATTTTCCTCAGCCAATAACTCTTCACAGTGCCTCCTAGTTTCTTGACTACTAGATCGTTTTCTGATACTCGCCTTTGCTAGATGGATGTGTTGCCCTTGGAATTCTACAAACCCGTTCTTGCCATCAGAACCCATTCCAGATCCTTTCTCGACCTCTCTGGTACTCTCACCGAAACAGACTGCTCTGGTCAACAACAGGGTCAACAGGAAAACCCGGAATGCAGTCTCTTGGGGTAAGTCCATCTTGCTAAGGGGAGAGAAAAAGGAGCAAGGAAGGGGGGAAAGGAGGGTAATGGGAGATGGAGAAAATAATAAAAAGGAAAAAGAAATTTGGTGCGACAACCGCCTCTGGTCTTGTAGTTCTCTGTGCTCAGGTGCCGTCTCAACAGTGCTGCCTCTCAGTCTTCCCGGAACAGACACTCCAGTGATACGCTATTCTTTCCGAGTCAGCAACCTTTCTGTAGGGAACATAAATCCTGTATTACAATGTGTTTAACAGTTGTGTGAAATAAACCATCCGTGGAAAATGAAAAAGAGAGAGAGATTAATAAAAAGAAAATTTGTCAGATTTGCGTTCACCATCAGGCTGTCACACCAACATGTCGATCGGTATCTCTGCACAGTCTCTCTTCACCAGTATTTCCACTCTCCACCCTCTGTGCATGGCCAGGCACAATGATGCTGGTGAGATATACTGGGGTTGGGCAGACCTCTGAAAAGACTGAGTAGATATGTGACGTTTGAGCTGTAAATCTGTCGGTGAACGTCAGAGATGAAGAGGAAACTTTAAAGATAAATCACAGAGTTTACCTGGCCGCCCCTGCATCTACAAGAAATGATCTACCAACTACATCAACTGTGACCTCAGGTTTACTACCAAGGCTAGCAATCAACTTCACTGGCTGTAGACTACAGGTGCGGCCCAAAATTTTTCCTATGTGATCCCTGATCCCAATTACGTGTATCATAACTTTGCTCGTGTTCTTGTCTAGGGGGTCTGAATTTATGTGTGTTGTTACAGTTGCTGGCATAATGCCCTTCCCTTTTACACAGATAACAAACTCTTGGCTTCCTCATGTGCCGGGGGCCTGGGGTTTTGGTCGAGTTGATGCTTCTTCCAGTGCTTGGATGCTCATCACCATCAACCGCTCTCCCTGTGCTTCCCTGATTCTTTGGATATTACGGTCATGCTCGATAGCGGACTCTCTTAATGCAGCCACCGAGATATCTCTCCAGTTAGGTAGAGAGGTTTGTACCCTGGTTCTTAGTGTGTCTTTTAACCCGTCCATTAATACTGACACAGCTACCTCCCTGTGATGTATATTTTCCTTAATGTCCTCGATCCCAGTGTATCTAGACCTTTCCTGCAGTGCTCGGTGGAAATATTCAGATGCCGTTTCACCTTCCTTTTGTCTTATGGAAAAGATTTTGTTCCATTCGACAACAGTAGGGAAATATACTCCTAATTGCAGATTGATTTGTCGTACATTCTCCTGAGTGTACTCCTCAGTGAGAGGTACTTCTGCGTCTAATTTACAATCAGTAATAAATTTCGCAGGGTCAATATTGGAAGGTAGACATACTCGCAGCACTGTTCGCCAATCTTTGTTTGTGGGTTCGGTGGCATTACCTAATTCTTTAATAAACCTCTGGCATGCGACTAGATCTTTTCTGGGATCGGGAAATTCAGACATAATTGTCCTCAATTCTGCCCGGGACCAAGGACAATGCATAGCAATGTTCCTGACGGGAGTGATTCCCTGAGCGTCAGTCTTCCCATTGGGGACTGCGATCACCCTGACAGGATTTAGTTCAATTACATCATTCTGGGTTGCTTCTACAATGTGAGGTGCAATTGTCTCTGCATAATGTACTGTACCGTACTTACCTGTGGACACGACCTCACTTATCCCTCCGCTAGGGGGCTTTACTACTGCTCTTACCGGTTGGGCCGTGCCCACCTGGGTGTCCTGTATGGTGGCTGCTGGAGAAAGTGCCGATATAGTGCTGGGTTCATCTTCTTACTCGTATTCCTGAGGGAAGTTTAAGATGGGATACAACTTGCACGGGTTAGCATTAATACATTAAGTTCATTCTTATCATCATTACTACATTTATCAATTTTACTCTTAGCATATATCAGTATGTCATTGTCTGTAGCCACTTTCTCCCTTGTAATATACTGTGGTGGTGTTGCGGTTGCCATCAGTTTCCTGCTAGGGTTGGAACCGGCTGTGTAAGCTAGTTCCCTCTGCATATCACCCTCTTGCTGCCATAAATTTAAACAGTTTGTGTGTCTAATTCTTTGTTTTTGAGATTTTATCAGACAGATCCTAAGCCTTAGATTATGCAATACCTCTGAGTCAAAACTACCTATCCCAGGAAATGGTGCTTTATCCCCCACAGTCATTCGTGTCCATTCATCACAAAAGGTATCAGTGTGGGGACCATACTTCCCCCACATTACTAACCGAGCTGACCCCCTGGGTCTGAAATCTGCAGTCTGAACCCTGACTGAGGAACGTCCCTGTGTTGTGCACTTGGCTTCCATTGTGGACCTTTTTAACACGGGAAAACTTCCTAAAATGCACCAAACACAGTAGTCTACCGGTGGAAGTCCTCAAAGTTCTTCCACTAACTTCTTCTGCTCCGAGTATCACGGATCCACCTTATTTAGCAGACACGTGTAGCCGTTGCAGGCCCTACTTCGACCTATATCCCCTGGGCCTTTAGGTACCCAGTGAATATCTGCCTCTGGAGATTTTCCTGAGAGACCAGCGAAAACTCCCTAAACCTTTACTTTACACAAATCACGCTTGCATGTACTTCACATAACGCTTATGATGACGAGATTTACGCACAAATATGCAAAACTTCGTATCACGTTGCGCCGTTTATTGCTCACACAACCGTGCGGTCCAATCGTACCGCTCATAGACACGTGCTATCTATAAGTGGTAGGATCACTGGAGTCTCCACCCTGTGCTCCAAAACAGCTGGAGTGTAATACCACGAAAACTTTATCACACTCCGTTGCACGTATTCACCTAGACCGTGCTCACCACGTTTTCACCTAGACCGTGCTTCACCAAGCTTCACCAAGTTTCACCAAGCTTCACCAAGATCACCAAGTTCACCAAGCGGGGTTCAATACATTCACACCTTATTCAGCCCACACTAACATTCTATAGTTTTCTGATCAGAAAAATATATTTTCCTGTTAGCTGATAGCTTTCCCCAGAGGTACTACAGTAAAAAAGGTTTTTAAACTAAATATTGGAAACTGAACAAATTTGTGCTATTATCGCGTGGCTACCGTTTCGCGCCTAATCTAAAACAATGCTATTGTGTAATTTGTACTTAGCGGTCGTACCCTTTACGCATGTTGCGTAAACACGCCACGTGCGTAGGCCTTTACATAGCGTACGCAGTCCCGTACTTTGTCTGAGACACGTGTACAAAGGTCGTACGTCCGCAGTACTACAAATCCCACACTTCTATAAATGTAAGCGATATTTAACTATAATCGCTCACTTAACACTACACACAGTTTCCTCTGTATCAACCTTTACAACTAGGCCAGGCTGCATGTGCATCTTACACTTACTTCTTTAACTATTAACTGTATGTTTTAACTAAATAGCAACAAATTTTCTCAGTACAGGTCAAAATGAATCTAGTAATCAATGCTTACGGCAATAATACGAGTTGATATGCAAAGTACAAAATACAGGTGTATGCGTGTGTTGCGTGCGCATTTGGCGCCAAAACAGAAATTTGCAGATTTTAAAAGTAGCTTTTGCGTTCTTACCTTACGGATCCCTCCAGCATCCCTTCAAACCATGCAAGGCAGACGCTTATCTAATCAGCACTTGTGTATCCACCGACTAAGAGAAGGCTTACATGGGGATACCTTTCCGCCCTTTGCTGATAGATAAAGTCTGCGAAACCCTGCTAGGCTGCGGGTATGATGAAGAACCGGACGATGCCCCCATGTGATAATACTGATATTATCTTAGACCGCAAAGCTATACCTCTAAATACACTATTACCATGGAGCCGCTATGGCCGCTAGGCGGAATACACGTGCTACGCACTTTGTACGCTATTTGCGTACAGAGTCCTGCACGTGGTACGCACTTGGCGTACACACGCCGCGCTGAGTGTACAGAGTACACACAGCGAGCGCACACACAATTGATAACCTTTAAACATTGTTAATGATATAATGTACTCAAATGATTACACTTTAAACCCTTAACAGCAAAGTACTGCAACGATGTTATATCTTAAACCTAAAGTAGCGCTGATGGTATAAAGTACCCGCAGTGCGTACACCTTATCAATACTTATACACCTTATACAGATAAATACACTTTAAAGCCCTTGCAGGAAAGTAAAGACACCACACCGATTTGTAGTTGCAACCACAGGGTTCTAAGGCCACAGTGGATTAATTCCAAAAGGTAAACAGTACAAATCATACACTACAGGCTAACAAGATAAATCTAAACAGAATAATGGCTACAGAGAATGTACATACGTGAGAATGTTCGCAAGCGCAACCCGGCCGGTCCTCCGCTGGTCATACAGATAGCGTTCAGAGTCTTCTGACCGGCCAGGCAACAATGGTCTTTTTATACACAACATGCATACACAATACAATGGTCACTGTAATCTCATTGTCCATTGGACACAGGGATGTGTCCTTACATTACAGAAGAGGTCATAGGTGGATTTGAATAGATGGGCGATGTCTTTCCCCAACTGCTCTTGTGGGTGGTATCCTCTGTATTCCCGCCGCATACATAATTTACAGTGAATACAGTTAATGTTCATATTCTGCTTCTGCACATAACTATACGCTGGAACATGCGATCTTTCTCTAACCAACACCGGAATGTTACCCTCAAAATACCCTACAGCTGGATACTAGACATCACCTTCCAACCTTTATCTGACCCTTCCTATCATGCAAAGACGAATCTCTTAGTCCAGGAACTGTTTAAACTATTAATACTCGCTGACATGGTGCAAGGGAACTATGGGTACAAAATGCACTATTTGGGTTAAATATGTAATGTTCTAATAACCCTCTACGCGCTCACAAACTCCGCTGTAAATACCCATATCACGCGCATGATCGCCGGAGCGATCCTACGCAAATTGCGGATATGTGCACGCACGGCGGACTGAGTGCAAGAGCAGCGGGCATGTGCATGAGGTTAGTAAAAAGGCATATTCATTACAATATTTTTCGACTTTAACAACACATTCAACAACTGCTTGGATTAAAGGTCACAGCTTTTATTAATTATGACTAAATAGAATATCTCAGAAGGTGGACAAGAAGGTGCTTCAAGATTAGCTTCAGCCAAACTGAAGTATACCTAAAATGAAGGACAACTGAAACGATCCTCCTAAAGACGCAACTGCGCTGTGAAGAACTCACCAACCCTTATTTGAGCACAGTCTGAGCGCCTCCGCAAAAAGCTGCCCAGGTGCCCCCCGCAGAAGTAGGACACACGGCCTAACTTCGAAGGGGAAAGTGCCCCACAGCGACTTCTTGCATCACATGTGGCAGCTGATCTGCAGTGCCTTCCCGCCCTTGCACGCGCTTCACCTGTGAGAAAAATTTATTAAAGAACACACCAAATTCTTAACTGATTAATGGCTTTGGGTGGAAGGGTGAGCCTTCCAAACAGCAGAAGATAAATAGATGCCACAATATATACTAAAACCAAACCACTCCCACAAAAATCCTAATAGCCCAACAAGATATCCAATAGAAAAATAACCTTAAACATACCTAATCTACCTCGTAACAGGTTCCTAAAGATTAGCCAATCACAAAAATATCAGGACTCTTATCTAGTCTATGGCCTATGCATCCCTGCCTACCTTTGTCAGTATTGGTGCCACCATTGCTGTTTGTCTTAGACAATGGCACATGTCTCTTGTCGATGAATGTTATTTGCATTATTGCATTTTATTACCACACCTGTTAATATATGTAAACAAGGAAAAACATAAATGTCCTATAAATAGTAAGGGGGGAATTCAATTCCATCAATGGGTGCAAATTGCCATTGCCACAACGTTTAAATGCCGACAACGGCACTCCGTCTTGCACCCTTTGCCCAGCCAACCAATTTGCACAAAAGTGCTTGCTACCCTATAGGATTATGTTATGGTGATTACTTCAGAAATAAGTGTGACGCAGGCTCCTTACTCCCAAAGTTTGTATGTCTGTCCTCATGTACGGATGGTGTAATGGTTAGCATTACTGCCTCACAGTACGGAGGAGTGGGTTCGATTCCCACCGTGGCCCTAATGTGCGGAGTTTGTATATTCTCCCCGTACTTGCGTGGGTTTCCTCCGGGTATTCCGCTTTCCTCCCACAATTCCTAAAAAATATACTGGTAGGTTAATTGACTCCCAGCAAAATTAACCCTAGTGTGAATGTGTCTGTGTGTATATGTGGTAGGGAATATAGATTGTAAGCTCCACTGGGGCAGGGACTGATGAGAATGGGCAAATATTCTCTGTAAAGTGCTGCGGAATATGTGTGTGCTATATAAATAACTGATAATAATAATAATAAACAAAGACTGTAAACTTACAGATGACTATTCTAACACATAAACAGGGGCCTATTCATACTGCTGAAAACTGAGTGGGGCGAGCATATGACGTTATGGGGCTGACTTGCTTATATTGCAGACTGTGGGGTATATTTACTAAGGTCCCGATTTTGTCCGAGATGCCGTTTTTTCTTCAAAGTGTCATCTCGGTCATTTACTAAACTCAAATCTCGGCAGTGATGAGGGCATTCGTATTTGTTTTGAAGTCCAACAAAAAAAATACGACTGAATACACCATCGGTCAAAACGCGGCTGTTTAAGTATGAATCTCGGTCATTTACTAAGAAGTGCAAAGCAAAAAAAAAAAAAAACACTGCCGTGAAAAAATACAACTCGTAAAAAAGTGCTAAAAAAAACCAGACCTGCTTTTTTGAGCCGTGATTGGATAGGCATGCACGGATCCATGAGATCCGTGCATGTATATCAGTGAAAAGGGGTGGGAAAGTGTTAATTTTTAGAAAAAAAATTGCGTGGGGTCCCCCCTCCTAAGCATAACCAGCCTCGGGCTCTTTGAGCCGATCCTGGTTGCAGAAATATGGGAAAGAAAATGACAGGGGTTCCCCCATATTTAAGCAACCAGCATCGGGCTCTGCGCCTGGTCCTGGTTCCAAAAATACGGGGGACAAAAAGCGTAGGGGTCCCCCGTATTTTTAAAACCAGCACCGGGCTCCACTAGCTGGACAGATAATGCCACAGCCGGGGGTCACTTTTATATAGTGCCCTGCGGCCGTGGCATCAAATATCCAACTAGTCACCCCTGGCCGGGGTACCCTGGGGGAGTGGGGACCCCTTCAATCAAGGGGTCCCCCCCCCCAGCCTCCCAAGGGCCAGGGGTGAAGCCCGAGGCTGTCCCCCCCATCCAATAGGCTGCGGATGGGGGGCTGATAGCCTTTGTGAAAAGTGATTGATATTGTTTTTAGTAGCAGTACTACAAGGCCCAGCAAGCCTTTCCCGCAAGCTGGTACTTGGAGAACCACAAGTACCAGCATGCGGCGGAAAAACAGGCCCGCTGGTACCTGTAGTACTACTACTAAAAAAATACCCCAATAAAGACAACACACACACACACCTTGAAAGTATAACTTTAATACATCCATCCACACCTCCATATACACATACTTACCTTATGTTCCCACGCAGGTCGGTCCTCTTCTCCAGTAGAATCCATGGTGTACCTGTAGAAAAAATTATACTCACATAATCCAGTGTTTTCGGCTCCTCGGTAACTCCTTTTGTAATCCACGTACTTGAAAAAATAAAAAAACGGATACCCGACCACGAACTGAAAGGGGACCCATGTTTTCACATGGGACCCCTTTCCCCGAATGCCAGAAACCCACTCTGACTGATGTCTAAGTGGGTTTCTTCAGCCAATCAGTGAACGCCATGTTGTAGCACCCTCCTGATCGGCTGTGTGCTCCTGTACTGTCTGACAGGCGGCACACGGCAGTGTTACAATGTAGCGCCTATGCGCTCCATTGTAACCAATGGTGGGAACTTTCAGGTCAGCGGTTGACCGAAAGTGACCTCACCGCTGACCTGAAAGTTCCCACCATTGGTTACAATGGAGCGCATAGGCGCTACATTGTAACACTGCCGTGTGCTGCCTGTCAGACAGTACAGGAGCACACAGCCGATCAGGAGGGTGCCACAACGTGGCGCTCCCTGATTGGCTGAAGAAACCCACTTAGACAGAAGTCAGAGTGGGTTTCTGGCATTCGGGGAAAGGGGACCCATGTGAAAACATGGGGCCCCTTTCAGTGCGTGGCTCGGGTCTCCGTTTTATTTTTTTAATCAAGTACGTGGATTACAAAAGGATTATCCGAGGAGCCTGGTACCCTGGATCTGGTGAGTATAATTTATTCAACAGGTACCCCATGGATTCTACTGGACAAGAGGACCGACCTGCGTGTGAACATAAGGTAAGTATGTATGTATGTTTGTGTGGATGGATGTAATAAAACTTTACTTTCAAGGTGTGTGTGTATTGTATTTTTTTGGGTATTTATTTAGTAGTAGTACTACAGGTACCAGCGGGCCCGTTTTTCTGCCGCATGCTGGTACTTGTGGTTCTCCAAGTACCAGCATGCGGGGGAGGCTTGCTGGGCCTTGTAGTACTGCTACTAAAAACAATATCTTACACTTTTACAAAAAGGCTATCAGCCCCCCATCCGCAGCCCATTGGATGGGAGGGACAGCCTCGGGCTTCACCCCTGGCCCTTGGGTGGCTGGGGGGGGGACCCCTTGATTGAAGGGGTCCCCACTTCCCCAGGGTACCCCGGCCAGGGGTGACTAGTTGGATATTTGATGCCACGGCCGCAGGGCACTATATAAAAGTGACCCCCGGCTGTGGCATTATCTGTCCAGCTAGTGGAGCCCGGTGCTGGTTTTAAAAATACGGGGGACCCCTACGCTTTTTGTCCCCCGTATTTTTGGAACCAGGACCAGGCGCAGTGCCCGATGCTGGTTGCTTAAATATGGGGGAACCCCTGTCATTTTTTTTCCCATATTTCTGCAACCAGGATCGGCTCAAAGAGCCCGAGGCTGGTTATGCTTAGGAGGGGGGACCCCACGCCATTTTTTTTACAGTTTTACAGTGCTTATTTAAAAAAAAAAAAAAAATGAACCCCAGCACGGATCACACAGATCCGGCCGAGATTCATTTAGAAAAAGTCGGCAGTGTTTTGCTAATCACTGCCGTAAAAAACTAAAAAAAAACACGAATGACATCGACATCGGAACAAAAGAAAATGCAGAATACGACAGCTTAGTAAATTGGTCGTAATAAATTCAAAAAGTTGCAGTTTTACACTTTCGATGTCATTTGTGATTATTCTCCCACCAAATCGGGAGAATTACGAATGTTAGTAAATATACCCCTATGAGTGTATGTGTGACCTTGCTCAGAAGTTTTCCTCATTTTGTGCTCCATGTAGAGTAATCACATAAGTAGAGGTAAAATGCTCTCGCCAATGTTTTTCTCTTTTTTATGTACTGCAGCTACTGAAGCACAGCCAGTGAGTAGAAGTTATTGCTATCTGTCAGAGCTGCTCTCCAGATTTGTCCCCTGATACTCCACCAATGGATTAAATTGCTTCTTACAGCATGTATTTTATTTTGTTTTGTTTTGTTTTGAATTGAGGCTGCTATGTAAGGTGAAATCCCTGAGCCCCAATACAAAGTTTGTTAAGACATATAGAACCACACACAGGAACATGACATAATATCAACGGGAGTGAGTTTAATTGACTAAGGTAGGAGCCACAGCAGTTTAGTTTGCATGGAAAGTACTGCTTCATACTTTCCTGAATTAAACACACTGCTGTTGGAATTTTCCATCACATAGACACTCTTGCTAAGGGCCTAATTCAGACCTGATCGCAGCAGCAAATTTGTTAGCTAATGGGCCAAACCATGTGCACTGCAGGGGATGGGGGCCCTGCAGATATAACATGTGCAGAGAGAGTTAGATGTGGGTGGGGTGTGTTCAAACTGAAATCTAAATTACAGTGTAAAAATAAAGCAGTCAGTATTTACAGTGCACATAAACAAATTAACCCACCCAAATCTAACTCTCTCTGCACATATTACATCTGCCTCCCCTGCAGTGCACATGGTTTTGCCCATTAGCTGGCAAATTTGCTCCTGCTATCAGGTCTGAATTAGGCCCTACATTTCCAGAATTACTTATGAAATTTGTTTTCAAACACATTCCTGTGTAGAGTCTTGTGATTGTTTTAGCCATTACGGAGTTAGCTATTTTGTGGCCTAAATCAATGTTTTAATAATATATATACTAGGAAACGGTTTTGTCAGTGGTAATGGGGGTCATTCCGAGTTGATCGCTCGCTAGCACTTTTTAGCAGCCGTGCAAATGCTATGCCGCCGCCCACTGGGAGTGTATTTTAGCTTAGCAGAAGTGTGAACGGTTGTTTCGCAGAGCGCCTGCAAACATTTTTTGTGTAGTTTCAGAGTAGCTCAAAACCGGGTGGTATTCATGTGACCGGCGGTCTGCTGACCGACAGTCACATGACCTCCTCCACCATCCCGCCGGCTCAGTATCCCGATGGTCGGCATGGCGACCAACAGGGACTATTTCCACTCGTGGGTGTCCACGACACCCATAGAGTGGGAATAGAACCCGTGGCGACCGCAGGTCGCCACCGAGCCCGCAGCGTGGCGAGCGCAGCGAGCCCACAAGGGGCTTGCTGCACTCGCCCCTCCCCGCAGGGATCCCGGCATCGGTATGCTGCCGGGATCCCGGCGTCGGTAAGCTGACCGGCGGTCAGGAGACCGCCGGTCAGCCATACTACACCGCTCAAAACTTACTCAGCGCATGCAATCACTTCAGACTATTCAGTTCTGGATTTGACGTCACACACCCGCCCAGCGTTCGTCCAGCCGCGCCTGCGTTTTCCCTGGCACGCCTGCGTTTTTCCTAACACTCCCTGAAAACGGTCAGTTGCCACCCAGAAACGCCCACTTCATGTCAATCACTCTGTGGCAACCAGTGCGACTGAAATGCATCGCTAGACCCTGTGCAAAACTGCATTGGTCGTTGTGCCCGTACGTAGCGCGTGCGCATTGTGCCGCATATGCATGCGCAGAACTGCAGTTTTTTTTAGCCTGATCGCTGCGCTGCGAACAAATGCAGCTAGCGATCAACTCGGAATGACCCCAATATCCATAGCCGCTGAGACATATTGCGGGCCCGGATGCTAGAGGGCCCAATTGGGAAATTATTTAATATGAGTAATGTATGAACCAGACGGGTACCTTCCTCCTTCATGGCTGGACTGGACCCCACTGGGCCCCCCAAAAAAGCCCAGACAAGTAACCGGGCCACTGTAATTAATACCCTCCCTCTTGGATCCCCCGGTGATACTGTAGCTATTTTATGGGACCAGCCACAGTTAAATTCACTAGGAATTAGTAACATTAGTTTGTGCACCTGTATATGAAGTGAGCACGCTTAAACTCAATTAGTGCCACGAACTCTATAAAAATGTGTAGCTTTCTGTTGTGGCAAAACACATGCTGGGTGAACAGATGTGTCCTCCAACACCTAGCCGCAATACACCATGCAGCACGAGCCGCCTGCTGCGACTTGCGCCAAGCGTCTTTTATGCATGAATGAGCATCTTAGCCACAATGTGATGCGACTAAACTGCTTTATGAGACTTCTCTGATTAATATGACATGCAACACTTGTATGTGTGCAGTATGTCAGCTGCAATCTATTCTGTCATCAATAGAGCTGTGTTGCTATTGGTCCATGCTTCAGATAAGAATAACCAGCTCTACACAAACCTGCCGGTTATATTACTCAGATGCCTTGTGTTACCCATACTTGCCTACCTGACCCTCTCCATGAGGGAGAAAATGCTCTGTTCCTGGACTTTCCTGGTAATGTATGATTGCCATCACCTGTGGTGAGCTAGTTAATTGATAAGAAAGGTGTTTCACCACAGGTGATGGCAATCATACATTACCAGGAAAGTCCAGGAACAGAGCATTTTCTCCCTCATGGAGAGGGTCAGGTAGGCAAGTATGGTGTTACCTTGTCTGGAGAACATTAACTGCGTTACCTGGATTATTTCCTACCTGAACTACAGTACCTAGATTATCTGTTCACTGAATCTTAGCTTTGGAGGACTTCTGCCTGTTATATACTTCTGTATATACTTGCTGAAGCAGATTTCTATTGAACCAAAGAAAAACTCATTTGATTCACCGCTTATCAACCCTTCCCCAGACACTCGTCGCACAGTCCATGAACAGCTCAAGTCTACTAGTTTCTACAATCCCTTCATGCTCTGTGGATTACAGTGTAAAGTATGATTATAAAATATGCAGTTTAGTAACACATCTTGTTGAACAACCCTTATTGACAACCAATATCTGCATGATATTACTAGAAAATTCCATATTGTGATCTCTGGATCATCATGGGGGCTGCAGGTTCAGTTAGGGGTTAAGGCCTGACTCAGTGGAGGACATAAACAGAATGCAATGTCGATGTTGGAATAGTTGATTGATTATTTGCTGCTACTCAGGCGCAAAACATCTTGGAAACCCCTGCAACGCATGCATGAACCCAAGTGTAGGTGCTATTGCGCACGGGATCGCTGGTATCTGAAATGGAGTAGTCAAGTGATGGAAGGTGGTCTGAAGAGACTGCAAAAAATCACAGTCATGCGGGCATGTTATGGGAATGTCAGTGGAAGCGGACTTCCACAGAGACCATGTTCAGATGGAGACACTGAGCCTACCATAGGCTGGTGCATGTTTGCATGTTGATCGTGATGGTGCACTGATGATGGACTGTATAGATCAACAGTGGATTTAAAGTGTACAGGGGCAGAGAAAATGGGTATGTCAGGGCCCGAACACAATGGCACACGCTAGTGCACAATGGGTAGGCTGAAAGTTGCATTTGCATATTATTGCACCCGCAACTCCTCAACTGGGTGCTAGAGTGGACACTATAGCATCTGTCTCTAGATCAGGCCATAAGACTTTAGGAGGAGTCTGAGGTTGGCTAAACCATTTAGGGAGGAGGAATTATTATTAATCATATTATTAATGGATTTCTTCTTCTGCGATTGTTCCAGACTAAATTTAATATTTTTTTTAAAAGACAGATGCTTTCTAAGTCAATGCAATTAGACGTTGGCAGTATAAAACAGATCACAGAATAAGCCAAATTTTATTCCCTGTTTGTTTGTTTCCAAACATGTCAACATTTTGATGTTTAAATATTGCATTTCTTATCCCACCTCCGTATCCCAGGAGTCAGATGCTGCCTGTAACTAGGCGGATGTTTGCCAACTGAAAGAATATATCTGACAAAGCTATTTATAATAGAATTCTGTTGCATAATACATTGCTCCCACCATTCCTTCTTCTGCCAAATTACCGTACAACATAATCCCCACAGGGTAAAACCTGTCTCGTGTTTCATGTTATCATTGTAATGCAACAGTTGAGTTACATGATGAACAAAGTTCTTCAGAATCTCTGATGTCTGAATATAAATAGACAAACTCTGCAAAAGCAGAGTTTATTGACCAAGATGACCATGATTATGGAGGAGTAGATGTTTACACCTGTACACTTTGGTAGAGAAGCACATGTCTTGGTGCATTTTTTTGGGGAAGAGCATTTTTAGGCTTATCTATAAATAAAGCTTTGTTTGGCAATTCGATTACTTCATTTTTCCAGTGGGAATGAATCCTGACTCTTTTACTAAAACTAGAATAAAATTGCCCTTAACAGTATATAAACTATCAGATTTCATATTCACTAGAGACCCTGCACCATTATAACTAGAGGAAACTGGTATGGAAGAAATCGCATACAAAGTGTTATTCAGATTTTAAACAAATTTATTGTACAATAAGCAACCGGTTGCTAAAAAATAACAATAACTATATATTAAATAATTAAAAATAATAATAATATATCACAAAATACTTTTTATTTTCTTATTGTTTAATAAAACATTTTTTTTCACATATGAATAATAATAATAAATATACTAACAATGTGTTGGGAAGTCCATCACTGTGCACACAGGGAGCCGCAAAAATTGATTAGTGTATGTGTGTACACCACACCAAGATCCAAGAGGGAACTGCTAATAACCATTTATGTTCCATCTAACATTTTCCAACCAAGATGAAATATACAGGAAGTAATTTCTCTATACAGCTGTCTTCCCTTGCAAAATGTATAGGCAGAATATCGTACCGTACTCACACCAAAGTGAAGTGAGAATCATACATAAAGTTTTCTTTATGGTTCCCCAACGCCTGTGGTTGTGCTGTATCCTTCCACACCACCAGTGATGTAAACCCACAAGGATAACTGACGTACCAAACTTACAGTTTGATCTGCTTTAACTTGCATATCAAGGTTTCTTTTCCCTTTATTCCACTTCTCTTTCTGCATGCGGAATCCAAGATACTTCCGATACTCAGTATTGGGAGGTATATAGAGACAGATGAAACCCCAATCAGTGTGTCTCAATAAAAGCAATTTTACTCTCTACATCAATAAAACTTATTAAAAAGATTTTTTCAGGGCATACACAGCTCAAGTTACATCAAGGTGTTTGCACAGTTAGCTGGAAATAACTTTAAACACCTGACCTGTGGGGGTAAGTGGTCCGGACTGAACCCCAATGATGATAAGTCCAAGGTCATAAATGGATGTAACCATACAGATGTGTAGCCTGCTCTCTACCAACGCGTTTCGACATTTGTCTTCCTCAGGGTGTGTGGGAGAGCAAGCTAGGCATTACATTTATACCTACTGAAAGTCCCTCCTCATCCGGGGGAGGAGATTGTGAACAGGAAGTGGGTATCAATAAAACTTCTAATACACACAAATTAAACACAAACTAAATGTGTAATAAATTGGGCAAAATTGCCCTGTTGGATATCATTCTTTAAATATATTAAAAAACTATTAGCAAACATGTTAATAACAACCAAATTGGTACCGTGCGTTCCAATATAAATGGAACGCATGCTGTTTCCGCCGGAAATGACGTTCCGTTCCGTAATCTCCAGCCACTGTGTAAACACAATAACCATGAACGCGGTTTACATTATGTGTACCATGTATCCATACTGATACAGCGGTTATACACAAAGGTATTTTCCCCATCATGCGGACATGGTGCGATCCACTAACAGTGGTGCGCACTGCATGTCCGCCGCAAGTGACGTATCGGGAGGCATTCTCCCACCGGAAGTTCTGTATCACTCACTGCCTTCCTGACTCCAGCCAGCGGAGATCAAACAGGAAATAATACTCTAATCTGTGTGCGTTCCACCTCGGCTGGAACGCAAACAGGAAATACCAAGTAATTACCTAATGGATATATATATATATATATATATATATATGTTTTCTTTCATATAAATAAAAACATGTTCATTTTCCTATTGTTGGCTACTATATGGAAATAAATAAAAATAATACATCTTAATAGGATGTATTATACTCATCTTTACAGCACTAAAATGGCTTAACAACCATGAGGGAACTGCTAATAACCATTTATGTTCCATCTAACATCTAATTGAATAAATGCATACCTAGATGATAAGTATGTCCCTATAGTGCCAGATAAAATTATTTTTGGTAAATATTGGGGAAAATAGTGATATAATGTTTCTCACTGATTACACCATCAAAAGATGGTCTAAATGATATACTAGAGGAACCATTTGCTTTCAAAGTCCACATTCAGACCTCCTGGTTCGAGTGTCCCTAAGTTAAATATAGATCTCATTTCTGTTCTTGCCAGGACTTCATCCACATTATTTTTTCTGCAATTTTCTTTAGCGATTTGGATACCACAAAAAGAAATAAGATCTGACGGCTTACAGTCTAGAATATCCTTAAAATGTGCTGATATGTTACGTGTAGTTAATCCTTTGTGTATATTACGCAGGTGTTCCGCCATCCTTTCTTTCAACCTTCGTCCTGTTCTCCCGATATATTGTTTATGGCAAGAGCACTCTAATAGATATACTACGTTTTTACTATGGCACGTAATTAAAATGGTGTATTCTTTATTTTTGTTAGTCGATGTATATTTGGTAATTATTACCCTCTCTTTTCTCTTGCAGTTTTTACACCTTACACAGGATCCACATCTATAAAATCCTTTGGATTTTATGCCTTTGTCGATTCCTGGTTTATGTTAACTACTTTTTACTACCTGATATCTAAATTATTTGCTTTCCGGTAGATAAAGGTCAGTTTTTCCTTTATGTGATCTTTAATAATGGGATCTTTTGTGAGAATCTTCCAGTGTTTTTTTTACTATTCTCTCCAGATCTTTATGCTAGCTATTAAATTTGGTAATAAAGGGGATACCCAGGTCTTTCTTCATTTTTACCTTCTCAGAATTGGTTTTAATCAATTCATTTTGATCCACATTTTTAAACCTTTCGAATTCCTTCTCTACATGAGTTCCATCGTAACCTTTCAACATGAATTGTTTCTTTAAATCTGGGCCTTGGTCTACATAGCCATCCATCTTAGTACAGTTCCATCTCAATCTATTGAATTGGTCACTGGGGATGGATGTTAGCCAACTCTGATGATGATTACTTTCTGATTGAATATATGAATTACAATCTGTAGGTATATTGTAGGTTTTGGTGAGAATGTGATTATGTTCTATAAAGATGGTTAGGTCTAAAAAATTGAGGGACTGATCGCTAATCTGGAAGGAGAGTTCTATGTTCTGGTATTTAAATATTGACAGAATTCTTCCAGTCCTTCATGTCCTCCTCTCCAAGTGAACAGAATATCATCAATGTAACGGATCCAAAGCACCAGGTTTGCTCCAAAGCCATGCCCTTCATACACGGAGAATGTTTCCCAGTGTGCCATAAAGAGATTGGCATAGCTAGTAGCGAACCTGGTGCCCATTGCAGTACCCTGATTTGCATGTAGAAAGATTCATAAAAAAAATTTTTTTGTAAAATAAGATGAATGCCTTCCTGAATTACATTTTTCAGATCATTATCCCGCTCTTCCGATTCCAAGAAATGAGATGTAGCTGTTATTCCATGTTGGTGATCAATAATGATATACAGCGATGTTACATCTGCTGTAACCAAAATATAATCCGATTCCCAACTGATATGTGATAGTAGGTTAATCACGTGTAGGGAATCTCTGGTGTATGAGGGGGTTTTCTTCACAATCGGTTGGAGAAGGTAGTCAATGTAATGAGAGAGGTTGGAAGTAATGGATTCAGTTCCTGCAAAGATAGGTCTCTCTGGTGGTGTTTCCTTGTTTTTATGTATTTTAGGGAGTGTGTATAATACCGGTATCGATGGTTTCTGGATTTCAATATATTTCCTTATGGTAGATGTGATGGCTCCTTTTTTTCATACATTTCTAAAAAGGAGGAGACCTTTTTGCTTATGGCATCTGAAGGATTTTCTCTTAATTTTTTATAGGTGAGGACGTCTGCCAGTTGTCTCTGTATTTCTCTGTTGTATTCTTCTATATTCTGCACTACAACTCCACCACCTTTGTCAACAGGCTTATCCACAATATTTTTGTTTTCCTTTAGGCTTTTCAAAGCATCTCTCTTTTTTATTTAAATTCTGATGTTGACTCTTTTTGAATTCATGATTTTCAATATCTTCTTTCACCAGTTTTTCGAAGGTTTCGATAAAACATCCTTTCTTGAATGTCAGATAGAAGATCGATTTGGGCTTGAAAATACTTTTAAGTTCATCCCCGGCACTCCTCTCCACTGGTTTCTCTGCAAAAAACATTTTTAAAGTTAATTTTCTTATGAAAAGTTGCAGGTCTATGTGACGATCCAAATTACTCGATAGTGCAAAATTTAAGCCCTTTTTAGGACATTATCCTCATGTTCTGTAAGAACATGACTACTTAGGTTATACATTTTCATGTACTTTAATTCCTCCTCTTGTTCATTATTTAAATCTGGTTGGATATTGTTATCGTTTTCTTTTTCTGTATCTTAATTTTTCTTTCTCTTTTTTTTTTCCTTCTTTTTATTTTTGGTTCCTGTAGTACCCATTCTTGTTTTGTATACCGGGCAGTCATCGTCTGCCTTTACCATAAAAAATGTTGTGCTTCATCTACATTTTCCAATCTGTCATAACGATTATACGCTCTGGTCGGGAATTCTGTTGTTGGATCCTTCCAAGTTTTCACAGAGTGCCGTCTTATTTATTTCATGGTTATACCTTCCTCTATATCCGGGTTCTTTTCTTCTCTGGACAAATCGTGGTTCATCATCAAAAACTTCATGATAGATTTCTTCTCTCGATGTTCTATTGCTCTCCATCCTATTTGTATCTCGTCGTATTTTTATCCTCTGATTATAGGGTTTTCTTGTCCATTCTTCCTCTTGTTGGTATCCTCTATTTTTTCTGAACATACCGACATTAGAATGCTTTCTAGTGGATGGATATCTTTTTTTCTGTATTTCTACTGTAAGCTTTGTGTGAGAAATTCACTTCTATTTTTTTAGTAATGTTGTGTTGGATTCCCTCTCTATAATTTATAACATCCCTTTCATATTTTTTCTTCTTTTTCATCATTAGCTCTTTCTCGTTCTTATTTATTCTGCCTATAATTTCTTCCTCCATTTCTTTATAATCAGATAAACTAAAAATAATAAAAAAATAAAAATATATACCCGAGGAAGTGGCTAATATAGGAAAACATATACTAAAAAATATTATATCCAGAGAAAAATAATGCAAACTCTAGATCACTAAATCCATGCCTATATCTGTGTTCAGGAGGCATTTGATATGCCGGCTGTCAGGATCCCGGCGCTCACCATACCGACGCCGGAATCCCGACAGCCGGCATACCGACAACTATTCTCCCTCTTGGGGTGTCCACGATACCCCTGGAGGGAGAATAAATAGTGTGGTGAGCGCAGCGAGGGGCTATTTTGCGCTCACCCCGCTGCCTGTATGTCACTGGTCAGGATCCCGGTGCCGGTATGCTGGGCGCCGGGATCCTAAGCGCTAGCATAATGTACTACACCCCTGAGTTCATAGGGGATCATAAACTTGTTTTCCTTTGTTCCAGGCAGGTACAGTAGGTACTGTATAATGCAATCCAAATGCAAATAGATACTCTGGGAAAAAATGTATGCTTGACCTTATAGACTCGCTATGTACTGCAGATAGCACATGTATGAGCTGCACACAGATATGTTGTTACCTAAGCTCCACTATGCTAGCGTAAAGCAGATTCTGTCCACCCAGAGGGGCTGGCTCTCCAATGCCAGAGAGAACGCTCTGTGGATACATCCCCCCGTCATTAGTTGATATAAAAAATGTTTTATTCTTGATAAAAGTATATACAAGCTTTCAAATTTGCTTATAACATAAAAGATGGGGTCAGAGAATACAATGTTGCTAATAACGGAGATGGTACTGATTCCTGCCAGCACCCTTTCGTGTGTGAGATCGAGGCAAGATCCACTAAGCTCATGGACAATGTCACTCAATTCCAACGCGTTTCGTCCACATAGGTGGCCTTCTTCAGGGGTATAACAAGAAGGACAAAAAATAACAGCTGAAGACAATTCACTGGCTGTTCTTAAGAATGTATTTGCTCATAGTATCATAATGAGCATTGACTTGAATGATAAACCAGGGAAGTCCTAACTGTCCTCAGGCAAAAAGTGGTATCTTATTTATCTGCAAAGTAAGAATGCTTTCAAAAATAGAAGTGTTAATAGTTTATTTTTCTAAAATAACAAAATGCAAAGTGAATGAACAGAAGGGAAATCTTAAATCAATATTCAGTGTGACCTCCCTTTGCCTTTAATACAGCATCATTTCTGCTAGGTAAATTTTTACACAGTTTGTGAAGGAACTTGGCAAGGAGGTTTTTTCCAAACATCTTGGAGAACTAACAAATCTTTTATGGATGTAGGCTTGCTCTCATGATATTGAGATCAGGGCTCCTTGTTCTTCTTTACACTGAAGATAGTTCTTAATGACATTGGTTGTACGTTTGGGGTCATTGTAATGCTGCAGAATAAATGTGGATGCCTCTCTGATGGCATTGCATGATGGATAAGTACCTGCCTTTATTTCTCAGCATTGAGGACACCATTAATCCTGACAAGATCCCTAATTCCATTTGCTGAAATGCAGCCCCAGACTTGCAAGGAACCTCCACCAAGCTTCACTGTTGCCTGCAGACACTCATTATTGCACCGCTGTCCAGCCCTTCGGTGAACAAACTGCCTTCTGTTACAGCCAAGTATTTCACATTTCACTTATGAGTCCAAATCACCTGCTGACATTTTTCTGCACCACAGTTCCTATGTTTTCATGGATAGTTGAGTCACTTGGCCTTGTTTCCACATTGGACAGACTCTTCGGAAAAATAGATGGGTGTACCATGTTTTACGCTATTTCTGAGCTGATGGCACTGCTGGACATCTTTGGATTTTAAAGGGAAGTAAGCATGGTGTGCCTTTCACCTGATGCACTAAGTTTCCTTGGCCCGACCACTGCGCCTACAGTCCTCAACATTGCGCCTTTTATTTGTGCTTCTCCAAAAGAGCTTGAACAGTACATCTTGAAACTGTTATGATTCCAGCACTCTGGTCTGAGGAGATCTTTTGCGAGGACCGGAGCACTGGAACAAAATGCTGGGGAAGGGAGCGGGAATGGAAAATAGCCCCTGGCGCCCTAACTCCGTTGTCTCGCCCGTGCTGTCAGAAATCCCCTGCGAGACTATGGTTGCTTGAGCCCATGGCAGCCGCGTTTGAAGGGCGGATTATGTCTGCCCAACTCCGATGCCCCCTCAGGTCTTAATGGGAGACAAAGGGAAATCCGAGACAGGGTGATAACAAGGGGCCCTCTGACTAAACAACCAGGCCAGGGGCTACAAGAAACTAAAAACTAGAATATGTGCGGAAAAACCGCCAGGGAAAAGGACAACCAAAATATCCACTTGTCCACTCTCCTACCCGGCACCGCCGAGTTCCGGAGAGGACTTGTGGAAGCGGAACCCTCCGCAAGTGCTCCGAAACAGAATATAAAGAAAAAGCAGCTGAGCCGCAACATACGGCAGAGCCGTAACTCACGAACACCACACGATATTCTCTGGTGATCGTTGAGGACAACAGGGGACCAAACGAATTCTTGGGATGAGATGACAACTCCAAGATACAGAACTTCTGAGGACAGGAATGACCGGATACAGCAGGACAGGAACAGACGTTCAGCAAACCAAGGCAGCATGCAGGAAGCTATTACCGGCGTCTGTGTGCAGCACTGGGCAGGTATTTAGCAGGGAGTCCTCCAATCAGCTGTTCAGAGCCTGATTGGTATTAATGCCATGCAGCTGCCTTGCTGCACGGCCAGAAGACAAGTGTGTGTGCAATTAGACCCTGCAACGGGGAACGCGGTCCGCCCGTGGCGTCCCCGTTGCTAGGGTCCATGCGGCTCAGCGCGCCCGGCGTCTAGCGTTGCTAGGAAGCCGGTGGCTGAATGCGCACGGCTTCCCTAGTTGCTAGGCGCCGGGCCGCGCGGACATTGCGTACCCCGGCGCCTAACAGTACCCCCCCCTTGAGGAGGGGTCAAGGAACCCCTAAAGCCAGGTTTCTGAGGAAATTCCCGAAAAAATGCCCTCTTGAGCCTAGGGGCATGAAGATCCTTATCTAGGACCCAAGACCTTTCCTCCGGACCATAGCCTTTCCAGTGAACTAAAAAATAAAGCCGACCCCGGGACAATTTGGAATCAAGAACTTTCTCTACCAAGAACTCCTGTTGTCCCTGTACATCCACTGGAGATCTACCCTGAGAGATCCTCCGAGGAAATCTACTGGAAGAAACGTATTGTTTCAACAGGGAACAGTGAAACGTATTTCCAATCTTGAGAGATCTTGGTAAACGTAGCCGAAAGGCAACTGGGTTGACTCTTTTAATAATAAGAAATGGTCCAATAAATTTGGGTCCCAGTCTAGCCGAGGATTGTCGAAGCCTGATGTTGCGAGTTGACAACCACACCTTATCTCCCACCTTAAAAGTGCAAGGACGTCGGAGCCTGTCAGAAAATTTCTTCTCTCGAAAGGCCGCTTTTTTGAGAGCAAGGTGCACTTTTTTCCAAATTGCTCTGAGATGGGAGGTTAAAGTCAGCGAGGAGATTGGAGAATGATGAAAAAAAGAATTAGCTCTGGGGTGAAAACCAAAAACTGAAAAGAAAGGAGACTCTTTAGTGGAGGAATGACAAGAATTATTGTAAGCAAATTCAGCCAAAGGAAGAAACTCGGACCAATCATTCTGGAGTTTGTCTGAATACAAGCGCAGATATTGTTTCAATGACTGGTTAACTCGTTCGGTTTGCCCGTTGGATTGTGGGTGGTAACCGGATGTTAACGACAGTTTCATCTTTAATGAAGCACAAAAACATTTCCAGAATTGTGCGACGAATTGTGGACCCCGATCAGAAACAATATCAGTGGGCAACCCATGAAGCCTGAACACATGGCGGAGGAACAAAACTGCCAACCCTTGAGCAGAAGGCAATCGGGGAAGAGCAATAAAATGAGCCATTTTACTAAAACGGTCCACTACCACCCATATGACTCGGAATCCGGCTGAAAGGGGAAGGTCAACCACAAAATCCATGGAAATATGAGACCATGGCCTGAGAGGGACACTTAAGGGCATAAGTTGCCCTATAGGCAAGGAACGGGGAACCTTATGCTGTGCACAAACCTGACATGAATAAACAAATTCCCTAACGTCTTTAGAAATACTAGGCCACCATACTGAGCGAGAGACTAACTCCAATGTTTTAGTGATTCCCGGATGCCCTGAAACTTTGTTGTCATGGAATTCAGTTAAAACAGTAGCTCTCAAAAATTCAGGAACGTAAAGACGACCAGCAGGAGTAAATCTAGGAGCTTGATGTTGAAGTTGGTTTAACTGGGTAAATAAATCCTGTGTGAGGCCTGCCCGGATGACCGAAGATGGAAGTATTGGGGTAACAACAGGATTGTTATTGTGAACCGGAAGAAAGCTACGTGACAGGGCATCAGCTTTAGTATTCTTGGAACCAGGCCTGAAAGTGATTATAAATTTGAAACGAGTAAAAAATAATGCCCAACGTGCCTGCCGGGCATTAAGCCGTTTAGCTGATTCAATGTATTGCAGGTTCTTATGGTCAGTCAATACCGAAATAGTATGCTTCGCTCCTTCCAGCCAATGCCTCCACTCCTCAAAAGCCCACTTTACCGCCAGTAACTCCCGATTACCAACGTCATAATTGGATTCAGCGGAGGAGAACTTCCTGGACATAAAGGCACAAGGATGTAAGTCCAAAGACACCGGATCCTTTTGAGAAAGGACAGCCCCCACTCCAACCTCTGAGGCATCAACCTCCACAACAAAGGGCAATTCCGGATTAGGATGTCTGAGGACTGGAGCTGAGACAAAGGCTTGTTTCAGAGCCCGGAAGGACAACTCAGCTTCATGCGACCAGTTGGTAGGATCCGCTCCTTTCTTTGTCAGAGCCACAATGGGAGCAACCAGGTCAGAAAAAGAATGAATGAACCTCCTATAATAATTCGCAAACCCTAAAAAGCGCTGAATTGCTTTTAAATTGGTGGGTTGCGCCCAATTAAGGATGGCCTGAAGCTTCTTAGGTTCCATGGAAAATCCCTGAGGGGAAATTATGTACCCTAAAAAAGATACTTTCGTGACGTGAAATTCACACTTCTCCAGCTTGGCATATAAACGATTCTCACGTAACTTTTGAAGAACCAGACGCACCTGGGTGATATGTTGTTCCATCGATTCAGAAAAAATCAAGATGTCGTCTAAATAAACGACCACAAATTTCCCTAGGAAGTCACGGAGCACATCGTTAATGAGGTCTTGAAAAACTGCTGGAGCATTAGACAGGCCGAACGGCATCACCAGGTATTCGTAGTGACCCGACTGAGTACTGAAAGCCGTCTTCCACTCATCTCCAGATTTAATTCGGATGAGGTTGTAAGCTCCTCTCAGGTCAATTTTAGAAAAAATCACAGCAGAACGTAACTGATCAAAGAGTACAGAAATCAACGGCAAAGGATAGGTGTTTTTGACTGAGACTTTATTCAAGGCTCTAAAATCTATGCATGGTCTAAGCGAGCCATCCTTTTTCTCCACAAAGAAAAAAACAGCACTTAAAGGGGATTTTGATGGTCTAATAAAACCTTTCTGTAAGCTCTCCTGAACATAGTCATTCATAGCCGAAGTTTCTGGCCCGGACAATGCATATAATCTCCCCTTTGGCAATGCGGCACCAGGGATTAGCTCAATAGCACAATCATAAGGCCGATGGGGAGGCAGAATGTCCGCATTGCCTTTGGAGAATACATCGGCAAACTCCTGGTATTCCACAGGAATGAGTTCTGGAATGATAACTGCTACTCTAACTGGAAACGAAATACATTCCTTAGCACAAAAAGTACCCCATTGTGAAATCTCCCCGGACCGCCAATCAATGGTGGGATTATGAAAGGCCAGCCAAGGGTGACCCAGAACAACTGGAACTGCTGGGCAATGTGTTAGATAGAACTCGATCTTTTCGGAATGTAAAGCTCCTACTGTAAGTACTACGGGAGGTGTACGGTGAGTAATAACCCCGTTGGAAAGCGGACTCCCATCTAAGCCATGCATGGTGACACACCTACCCAATGGTAACTGAGGAATGCCTAAGGCCTTAGCCCAAGTTAAATCCATAAAGTTTCCTGCAGCTCCACTGTCAACAAAAGCCGACACCAAAGAACTGAGGCTGTCAAAGGAAACCTTAACTGGAACTAAAAGAGAGTTATTCGAGGAGATAAGCTGCAGACCTAGGTGAACCCCCTCACAATTCACCTGGTCAAAGCGTTTCCCGACTTGTTCGGACAGTTAAAAGCAAAATGTCCCTTACCACCACAGTACAAACAAAGACCGGAATTTTGCCTTCTGGTCCTTTCCTCAGGAGACAGCCGGGAGAGACCCATCTGCATGGGCTCCTCGACGTCTTCTGGAATGGAATAAACACAAGGACTTGACCTTACAGATGTTCCTCTTTCAGCTCTCCACTCTCTGAGACGACGATCAATCTTAATAGAAAGCTCCATGAGTTTATCGAGAGTCTCAGGAGCGGGGTACTGGAGGAGACTGTCTTTAATAGACTCTGATAAGCCGAGGCGAAACTGACTGCGCAGGGCTGGGTCATTCCAGCCACAGTCGTTCGACCAACGGCGAAACTCAGTACAATAAACCTCTGCAGGATTTCTACCTTGTTTGAGAGCGCGCATCTGACTTTCAGCGGACGCCTCTCTATCTGGGTCATCATACAAAAGCCCTAAAGATTTAAAAAAAGCGTCTACTGACAACAACGCAGGATCCTCTGCTCTTAAACCGAATGCCCAGGTCTGAGGATCCCCCTGGAGTAAAGAAATAATAATCCCAACCCGCTGAGATTCAGTACCAGAGGAAGTAGGTCTTAAACGAAAATAAAGTTTACAGGACTCTTTAAAATTAAAAAAATATTTTCTATCACCAGAAAAACGGTCGGGCAAATGCATCTTTGGTTCAGGGACCACCTTTGGGGAGGCTCGCAAAAGATCTTCCTGCGACCTCACCCGAAGAGAAAGATCCTGAACCATCTGAGTCAGTTCTTGAATCTGATTGACTAAGAGCTGGCCAGGACTTGGTCCTAAACCTGTCGGATTCATGCGGCCAAAAAACTTTAACAAAAACTGAATGAGAGGAAAAAATTAAAGCCCTGTTTAATTTTAATTTTTTGGTATGGCCGGTAATAATGTTATGATTCCAGCACTCTGGTCTGAGGAGATCTTTTGCGAGGACCGGAGCACTGGAACAAAATGCTGGGGAAGGGAGCGGGAATGGAAAATAGCCCCTAGCGCCCTAACTCCGTTGTCTCGCCCGTGCTGTCAGAAATCCCCTGCGAGACTATGGTTGCTTGAGCCCATGGCAGCCACGTTTGAAGGGCGGATTATGTCTGCCCAACTCCGATGCCCCCTCAGGTCTTAATGGGAGACAAAGGGAAATCCGAGACAGGGTGATAACAAGGGGCCCTCTGACTAAACAACCAGGCCAGGGGCTACAAGAAACTAAAAACTAGAATATGTGCGGAAAAACCACCAGGGAAAAGGACAACCAAAATATCCACTTGTCCACTCTCCTACCCGGCACCGCCGAGTTCCGGAGAGGACTTGTGGAAGCGGAACCCTCCGCAAATGCTCCGAAACAGAATATAAAGAAAAAGCAGCTGAGCCGCAACATACGGCAGAGCCGTAACTCACGAACACCACACGATATTCTCTGGTGATCGTTGAGGACAACAGGGGACCAAACGAATTCTTGGGATGAGATGACAACTCCAAGATACAGAACTTCTGAGGACGGGAATGACCGGATACAGCAGGACAGGAACAGACGTTCAGCAAACCAAGGCAGCATGCAGGAAGCTATTACCGGCGTCTGTGTGCAGCACTGGGCAGGTATTTAGCAGGGAGTCCTCCAATCAGCTGTTCAGAGCCTGATTGGTATTAATGCCGTGCAGCTGCCTTGCTGCACGGCCAGAAGACAAGTGTGTGTGCAATTAGACCCTGCAACGGGGAACGCGGTCCGCCCGTGGCGTCCCCGTTGCTAGGGTCCGTGCGGCTCAGCGCGCCCGGCGTCTAGCGTTGCTAGGAAGCCGGCGGCTGAACGCGCACGGCGTCCCTAGTTGCTAGGCGCCGGGCCGCGCGGACATTGCGGACCCCGGCGCCTAACAGAAACCCTAGTCTGCTGTGAAATCTTTGTCTGGGAGAGCCCTTGCTGACGCAGTATAACTACCTTGTGTCTTGTTGCTGTGCTCAGTCTTGCATGGTGTATGACCTGTGACATGAAACTGTCTTTCTCAACCTCACCTTTGTAGCAGAGTTTAGCTGTTCCTCACCCAGTTTTAAGCCTTCTACACAGTTGTTTCTGTTTCATTCAATGACTGTTTTTCAATCTATGAAAATTATAATTATTATCACCTGTTTGGTTTTATTGCTTAACCACTTGCCTGGCATGGTCGCATCAGATGCATGGCGTGCTGGCGCATGCCAAAAAGCTGACGGCTGTCTCAGCCCTGTGTTCGCCTCTGCTTGTTTGACAGGCAGAGACATTCGCTAGGCGGGAGGGGGCGGGCTGGAGGAGCATGGCCGCCGTTTTAGGGCGCGGTCCGGACAACGAAGGTGTGCCTGGACCGTGCGAGTGGCGGGCCACGGTGGCTGCGTGTTGTCACACACAGCTGCTGCGATCCTCACAGTGACAGGTAGCTCCCTGCCAGCGCGCAGGAGCTGCGCTTGTAGGGAGCTACTCTTCAAGTACAAAAACGCTTTTGTACTTGTGCGACGGGGCAGGGCCTGACATGCGGGGCGGACTAGCCCTGTGCTGGGCGTCCCCCCGCATGTCAGGGAAGCTGATCGTAGATGTGCTAAATGTAGCACATCTGCGATCAGGTTTGAATTACCACCCAAGACTCCATAGTCTCTAATTTCCCCAAGCTAAAAGGATAGATATACAAGTATACATTTAGATACAGAAGTATACATTTGGATATGTATATATAGATCTATATTTTATATATATATATATATATATATATATATATAGAATCAGCTAGTGAATCAACGTTTTCAGGTTTAAAGTATTAAAACAAGCTTTCATTTTAGTTTTCTTAGATAAATATCACAAGTTTAGATTTTCATGCTTTAAAGCATTCTTGTGTTAATTGGATTCTGATTGTATCCTGAACTCGCATGAACAGGTTGCAAATTGATTTCTACTTTTGGGTTGAATGAGTCTGAACTGCTTTTCCCTCAAAATACTAAGGTAATGTACTGCCTAATTTATACGAAGGATGGATGTGCTGCCAAATTTATACGGAGGATGGATGTACTGCCTAATTTATACGAAGGATGGGTATACACACTAGCTCAATGTCAGCATGACAAATCATCTACATCGTGCAATGTGTACATGCGATTCCGCTCTCCCACGGGTCAGCCCTTCTGTACAGCCAACCGGAAGGTATTACATGCAACCCGGTACATATTAATGAAGGACGGAACAGTGATCGTTACGTCGTTCATTAAATCTTCCTGGTGTGTACAGGTAATTGAGCATGGTCCAGGCAAAAAGGAATTTTCCCATCGTCCTGGTGTGTTCCCATGTTAAAACTTTATAAAATAACAGTAACTTTATAAAATAACAGTGTGCTCAGTGCATATGGATAAAGGGTAAAAGGGTTAGAATTTGATAGTCTGATGTGAAAAACTACTGTTACCTGGATAGAGGGATGTTCATTTAATGGATGCCATCATCAGGGGTTTTTTTTTTTTTTCAGTAAATGAACAAATTCCTAATTTATTGGGTTTTTACAGATTAGTGTTGTTTATTTCTAAAACTGAAGTTAAATTTAGATTAATTTATACCAAATGGAAAAAACATAACTAAAAAATCATGACATTGAGTTTAGCCAGTAATAGAACAAAGTTTTTCATTAGTTAATATCTCTTCATTTACTGGGTTGTACTTCATTTTCCCAGATGTTTTAAATTCTAATAGTCTTTTTTTTTTTTTTTGGTGGTGGTGGTGGGGGGGATTAATAATTAGACAAAGTCTACAATCAGTTCAGGTACAGTGAAGAAGCAGTGTCTTTTATCAGTGGCACTCTAAAGGCCAGTACACACGGCCCGATTTGGGAGAGATGTGTGCTGAGCAAACCGCTCAACACACATCTTTCCCACCGCTGAGCACAGCGCGATGTGTGCTGAGCATGCGGGGGGAGATGGGGGGGGGGGGGGCGCTTATTTCACCAAGCGGGTGAAATGAGCGACCTGCTAGATTGGCCTGCACGGCAGGCCAATCTAGCTCCAGCAATAGCGATGCGCGGGGCTGCGTATCGCTATCGCTGTGGGGGGTACACACGAGTGATCTGTGCTTAAAATCTAAGCAATCTAGTCAGATTGCTTAGATTTTAAGCATGGATCTCTTCGTGAGTACCCCCCTTTAAACTGGGTACACACTATACAATGTAACAATGTGACAGTTGTTCCAATTTTACAAAATCCCAGAACATATGATATAGAGTTTACACACTATGCAATCTTCCAAACAGCATCACGATATATTACAGGGCTTGATTAACACTTGTTTCATTAGCTCAGTCCTTCCAGCAATAACTATTTGTCGGCATTGCACAAACTAAGTCCTTTAGCAGAGATACTGTGTAACTCTTATCCTTGCATTTAAACTCGGCTCTGGAGCACAAACATTTCTCTTGAACTTGTAATAAACTCATTCTTGGATTAGCCCTTCTTCTTAGCTGATACAATATAGCGCCGCTGGCTGCACCCTCCTTAATCACTGGCTAGTTTGTAACACACATTTGTCTGTGGCTGGCTGTCAGTTTCAAACAGTACTTACTCAGACTCAGGGAACAGAACTTCAAGCTGGCTGTTCCCACTGTAATGTCTCCTCACTCTTCCCCTCAAGATGGCCATTGCGTCCACACCTACCACCAGGCCTGGTGGTGTCCGGTCAAGTGGCTGTGGCGTCTCAACACCTGCTCTCCGGCAGCACTCCCTGGCAACACTCCACTGCTCTCTCTAACAGCGCTACTGTCACAGTCCAGCATCCTGCAGCTCTCTCTGCTCCGCGACCCTCCGTCTGCCAGCACACGCCACACTCTCCTCCTTCTTCCCAGCAGGCTCTGCTTCACCCAGCAGCCTCTCGGCAGTCTGCTTTCTCTCCTCAGGCTACGTGACCAGACCAAGGGCTGCAGTTAACTTCTCCTGCCCCAGCTCTTCTCCTGCTGCTGTGGAGCTCTACAAAAGCTCTTAAAGGGGCACACACACAGTTTTGGTGTGCCACACATAGGCTAGAGATTATGTGTTGGAAACCTTCCCTGGGGAAGATTTTCTGATGCAGTGTTGCATGATGATGATTTATTCATTGCACGCATATTTGATTGGATTTTGGAGACACACTATATTCTTCTTATAGATACTGAACCCATATTCACTTATAACAGCCGGCTTTCCTTAAATCCAGATATGGTTACCAGCAGAGCCAGCTTAACAATGGGGTGATGGGTCTACAGCCCCAGACCTCCACATAGAGATAGGTCCATCAAAATAACAGTACACAGTCAGCCATAAATCTTACGAATTAAAACTATTTCTATTTTCCTCACAAAATTATACAAGTTTTCCACTTTTTTGAGCAAATTCATCACATCAAGCGCTAATAAATAAATAGATCAGAAACCAAACCTTCCCTTGTATATGGAGAGATTCTTATGGAGACAGTTCCTCATCCACTTTCCTTCCGATCATATATCTTACTTGGTTCCACTCATATACCAAATGATATGCAAAATAAAAATAAACAATACAATGGTGTAGTATGTCAATCAAAGTCCAATTTCCAAAATCACAGTTCACCTCTGTGCATGGGAGATAATCTTTATATCCTGTGTGGAAATTCTAATGGACCCTCCACCGTCTTTCCTTTTGAGTTGATAAACGGCGTACCAGAAACTCACAAAAGGTAAAGTGGGTTTATACATATAAAGGTTTCTTTCTCTCCTATGTTTTCCATACCAAAACTCACAATGTGTCAAGATGTATTAATGCACATAAAGGTATCTTTGCCACGGTAAATAATTAGATGAGCATACCCCTAACTCACAATTATGTGAATAAATTCAAGCATATCAAGGTTTCTTTTATCTCTTTTACGAATACAGTATGTTTGGCATACCCCAACTCACAATTCAGATGATGAGTTCAAGCACATCAAGGTATCTTTCAACATCCACGGGGCCGGAAGATTTGTAAAAACAAGGGTATTTATTGCACAATAAGATCGGAAAATACAAATATATTCAAAAATGCATAAAAATACATAGGAGCGTATTTTACATGATCTCACCAAAGGAGAAGGCCATGGGTAGTTGGTATATGCCACCTGACGATTCGGGGTCCATACAGTCCTTCTCATTCAGGGTCCCAATGGTCCAAAAAAAAATCAGAAGGTGAAGAAAGTGTATGTGCTCCCCTCTGCTACCGGCTTTACCTTTTGTGAGTTTCTGGTACGCCATTTATCAACTCAATAGGAAAGACGGTGGAGGGTCCATCAGAATTTACACACAGGATATAAAGATTATCTCCTATACACAGGGGTGAACTGTGATTTTTAGAAATTGGACTTTGATTGACATACTGCACCATTGTATTGTTTATTTTTATTTTGCATATCATATGAGTGGAACCAAGTAAGATATATGATTGGAAGGAAAGTGGATGAGGATCTGTCTCCATAAGAATCTCTAAATATACAAGGGAATGTTTGGTTTCTGATCTATTTATTTCTCAGCACTAGATGTGATGAATTTGCTCATTTTTGATTGTATCTAGATTTTGTGGGAGTTTGGTGAAATCTCCTTAGGGCAATACATTCTCAGCAGCTGTAAGTGCCTGAGAAGGACCAACTCCACTTTTTGTTCAAATATTTTCAACTTTTACGTATTTAGGGAATCACTGGGGCCGATAGTGTAGGGGTGTACACTGTATGAGATAATACATAAAATATTCAACAATAGCTGGATATCCTGCAGAACTGCATAGACAGATATATGGGAAATATGTAATACATTATAAAGGTAATACTCTCATATATAAGAACCACTGGCAAGAGGTTCTTCAGCTATAAACAATATAGGCAACCCAGGCAGGGAATATATGCTCATAATACACTACCAAATGAATAACCAACAAACCACAGCCTCTGGCAAGAGGTTCAGGAGCAGCAGTGTAAATAATATATTATTCCCAGGTTAACCACAGCAATGTAAATAATAAACAGTTCCAACTGAAACCGAAGAAACAATCCAAAATTAAGGGCTATAGACAAAGCAAACCAAAACTTTCTAAGGATCTAGGCAGCCTACATTCTCCCTGTCTATTAAACCCAACAATTTAAGATAAATAGTTTGAAGCCAAAAACCACTAGCCAACTTATTGGTGGCTCAGTAAACATACTGTAATTCTAACAGTTCAAATACTAGGCCTTATTCAGAGTTAGTCTGAAACAATCACATTTTGCAATTTTACAAAGAAGGCGCATCTCTGCCAGCAATTCACAATTCATCAGTCTGCAAAATTCAAGCTGCACTTTTTGCCCTTGGCTGCAACTCTCAGCTACTGCCATACAGTACCTGGTTAAGGTAAGACTGGATTACCACTGGAGGCGTTCCTTCCCAGACAGTACTGAAAATGCCAAAAATTGCAGCACACAATGGAAATATAAAGAAGTCAATGGCTGGACTGTGCAGTTAACAAATACCCAAGTATCTGAACTGCTTTGTGAAGCAGGCACAAGTGTACAGTATTTTTTTTTTTCATGTCCACACTTCTAGATATATGTGCAGGCTTCCCTGTCCCCAATTGTGCATGACTCAGTCCTTGTAGTGTAAAATTACTGTTTAAACACTGCTCTGTGCTCCTGTTTGTCACGATCCGGGTATCTGGACGCCATTTCTTACCCATCAGATGCCTCCTAAGGCTGGCTCAGCGCTCCAGGACCGGATCCCATCTGTTATCCTGATGTTTACATTCCTGTATCCTCTCCTGTCACTCTGAGACGCGGTCACAGTAAACGCCATATTACACCTGGCATGGCGTCTCCCGCGGCCTCCGCCGCCGTCCCTGAGCTTCTGCATGCAGAGTGTCTGAGTGGCGATTACGTCAGCCGCGGCCTCCGCTGTGTCCGCGTGGTTGGATGTGCACCTGTCAGCTTGGCGCCTCCTGTCTCCGGTGGCCGGCGCCGCCATTACTGTTTTCATTACCACATGGATTACAAACCAAACTTCCCTCCAAGTGTCTGCATGGGCGCAGCCATCTTGGATTTTGTCAGCTGATCTTTTCCACCAATCTGTTCTCAGTATTGATAATCTGCATAATTGCCTAGCCAATCCCTTCCATGCTGCAGGTATAAATACACTGTGCCTGAGCAAGGAAGGCGTCAGTGCTTTGGTTGTCAAACCTAGTTCCTGTTTGTCTCTCTCCTGTGATTGTCTTCCAGGTTCCAGCTCCTGTCTCAAGACTTCCACCATAGAGACCCGCACCAGCATTCCACCTGCGGTGTAGCCTGACTCTCCGATCCATTGTGGATTCATCTGTTTCCAGCTACAACATTACCTGCTTCCAGCCCAGCTTCCAGCAGAGTACAGCTTCTCTTAAAGGGCCGGTGTCCTTTCTACACTTTACCACTCTCCACCGGTATTATTATTTCTCCGCTCTCAAGTTCTACATTTCATTCATATTGCATCGCTCTCAAGCTTCATTTATTATTTAACTGGTTCCAGCCAGTATCCACTCCGTGCCAACATCTGTCTGGTTCCAACCAGAACCCACAGCAGCTATTTTATTTACAGCAGTCCAGCTTTCCCTGGAACACCAGCTGGTACGATCCTGGGCTTTCTTCACTGCTACAGTCAGGCCTGGTAAGGACTTTCCAACTCGCAGATAATAAGAACTGTCTCACACTACCAGAGCTCTGTGGCCCCTGCCACCCTGTAGTACCCAGGAACTGTATTATTTCTCTGCTGATTTTATGTTTCTTTTACTGCTACTGTGATGCATGGAGTTTGTCATAAATAAACATCATTGACTTTTATTCAAGTTGTCATGGTCACGCCTTCGGGCGGTTCTTCTTCATGTTACTTACATGTCCAGGGGTCTGATACAACCTCCCAGGTTCCGGTACATCTCAGCCCCTACAACTGAGGCTGCCTCCCGTCAGCTCAGGCCCTCAGTTGTGACACTGTTGTTTTACTACATTTGAATAAATGGTTTGTTTGCTATCTATTTGTTTGCTACCAGTTGCTACCTAATGGACACAGTCATTTTCACAGTCATCACTATCAACTCCAGGATCAGGGCTGACATAGGCCAGACCCCTGCAGGAAGATAGGTTTGAGACTTTCAATGGCCATGATTGTTTAAGTAACGATTACACACTCACTTACTGTGACGCCACGATCATTCCAACCCCAATCTCAGCCCTCAATTCAGTCTTAAGTCAGGCTTGAGAAATAAAATGTTGCAGTTTCCAAAAAGTTATGGTGCAAAATCTCAATTCATATAGAAAAATGAATCAAATTACATTTAAGACTGACTCTGGATAAGGCCCACTGTTGTTGTCTCACATGTAAAGGTTCTGCGCAAATTCTAATTTGGGTGTAGCAATAACATGTTCTTATCAGATAAAGTATTGCCAAACCTCCAAATATTTGACAGCTCTTTATAATAAATAATATAGGAATTATCTCTCATTCTCTCTCGATTCCTGTTGAGTCAATACTGCCATACTAAAGGCCCATACACACTTGCCTAGAAAATGAGCGTTGTCGCTCATTTTCACCCTTCCTGAGCGACATCGCTCATTTTCTCAGCAAGTGTGTATGCCGCCAACGATAATCGATGTGCGGCCCCGCGGGTTTGCAAGATTGTCGCTGTTGGCAGTGCATGCATGCTCTATCTGGACTGTCGTCCAGGAGCTGCATGCACGGCCGGCCGCTGCGTGACGTCACTGAGCGATATGAACTGTCATATAACTCAGTGTGTTCGTGTGGCCCCCAACCGCCCAGCCCGGGAGAGGAAACACTAGACGACATCGCTGATAGAGCGACATCGTCTAGTGTGTATGGACCTTAAGATGATCTATGGAAATTCCTTTCTTTCTTTCTTTCTTTCTTACTTTATTTATGTTTACTTACTAAAACCATCTTTCCTAGAAGTGTTAATTTTTTTGACGAAAATTTTGACTAGAAGGGCAATATTCAATTGTCCCCTGTTTTTGCCTATATTGCGCCCATAGCAGCTCGGCTTAGGAGCATAAAGCGGCTAAACCTGACTAAACTGTTGGGCGCAACGCAAAAGGTCCCATTTGGGCAGCCAAACGGGTCACTTTTCACACATTTCAGCTCGCCAATCCAGGGAGAAGCGAGCTGAAATGATGATAGCGCGCCCGTCGACAGAAACATTTGAATAGCTGCCAGCGGGCACGAATGGGTGCGGGAGGGGGGACACATTTGAATCTCGCCAAGTATTCATCAACTACAGATTATTTCAGGAAGAAAATATTACTAAATTTAGACTCAAATAACGACTGTGATCCAATGACTAAATCTTAACTAAAATAAAGCAAAAAAAAAAAGACTAAAACTAAATTTAAAATCCTTGTCAAAATTAATACTGGAAGTAGAGTTTTCAAATTTAAAGAACAATTATGTGTTCTAGATATATGCAGAAAACAAATATGACCTTCTGTGAAGGAAATAGGATTGTGTATTGCACTTGTTTGTTCTAACAAACTTAAAGCATTAATTTGTATGATATATGGGAGCACGCCGGTAAGTCAGAATCTGTATGTAACACATTCTCAGCCTACTGAGCCTAGATTACTAAACACATAGTTAAAGGTATGCTAACTTCTCATGAGAATTTTAGAGAAATGTTTTTTATCAAAATCTATTACAGTATCATTAAACTATTTGCAAAAGTTTTCACTAAAATGAAAATTGAGATCACTGACTAAATCTTGACTAAAACGAAGCAAAAGAAAAAGCACTAAAATGTGACTATAAACCAGATCCTTGTCAAAATTAACAGTTTCCTAGTGCTTAGGACGGAAGTACAGCCCTCCATAAAAACCTCTATGGGGTGATCTTATTCATATCAACCGAAATAACTGATTTTTCCAATACACTGTAATGAAACTCCTTTATAAAACTCCTTTTAGTGGAACTCCACTTTGTTACTACAATAATAATAATAATAATAATAATAATAATATTAATTGTTTTTAGTACCTACATATTACACAGTAATTTTTAGAGCATAATTAATAATTCACAAGTCCATGTTGGGCTATCTAGACATTCAGTGGCCCTGATGATACAAGGGAGGTGTTGCAGGGCTGGGCCTGTGTAAATAGTTCCCATTCCCACTCCTTCTCAGTGGCCCTGCGTCCATGCCGCAGAGTAGCTAACAACCTATATTCTCTACCACATGTATAAACCTTAGGATTAATTTTGTCAGAAGCCAATTAACCTACCAGTATGTTATATATGAACGTACTTAACATAAGTTTGAATGTGTTTATATTAAAGATTTCCTCTACGCTCTCAGTTTTCTCCACCAACAATGGATTACACCATGTTCCCTGCAAACTGCCAATAAACCGGGATCAATATGATATCCCAGCTGTCGGGATCCTGACAGTAGGAGACCAATGCCAGGATCCTGACAGCCGGAATACTGGCATCGAGCGCAGCGTGTCCCCTCACCTTTGGTCGCCACAGGATTATATTTCTCCTCAGGTGGTGCGGACTACCACCAATTTTGACCGCCGGTATTTCACCGGGTGTCAGGATTCCGGCGTCGGTGTCCTGACAGCCAGGATCCCGACCACCGGCAAATTGTCTGCCTCCCAATAAACCTAATAATTCACATTCTAAGCCAGATTACATGAGCTGCATCAGGACTCAACATATTTTCAAAAGTTTCTACATTTCCCCAAAAAGTATTCTAGGTACTGTGTATTTCTAAGACGATTATATAATTAGCAATACGGCTAATTGTCGGGTAATTACCAAATGGCCTAGGGAAAAGATATTCAATTAAATAGCCTTTCCCTGTGCCTAAAATCGGGGATTACTGCACATAAACACACTAATTCCACGTAAACTGTGGAATCAACCCCGATTGTGCCTATTTCTCGCTGACTTTTCCTCACAGCTCCTGAAGCTGGGAGGGAAAGTACACATAGGGATTTCACATGCAGGCAATTCTCTGCTAATTGCGCTGTCCCTGCAATTAGCTACAGGCTTATCCCAATGGCTAACTGAATAGGCACCTAATTGTTCAGTATATTAACGGATATAGACTTTTAGTGAATATGTATGCTATGGTACAGTAGTATGATTGTCATTTTAAGTGGTTAGATAATATTTGTAACTGTAACTGCAATTCTTCTTTTAGTCACTGGCTAATATTGAATCTCTTGTATTTTTGACACAGGTACTCAGGAACACTGAACGATCAAACCTACATTATCACATTCCTTACAACATGCTTTGTGCTACCTCTGATGCTCATATTTGTGTCTTACGGAAAGGTAATGAGGAAGCTGAGAAAGGTGAGTAGATGCACAGATGCAGACCAAGGGACTGAGATTAGTATGATAGATGATAGTAGGGTAGATGATAAGATAAGTTTGTCTGATGTCCTAGTTGAGTGCTTTGTAGCTGGATTTGTTTGTTATTATTCATTTGATCAAGAGTACATTTCTTTAGTTGTTGGACTGGGGTGGTAGAGGCTAAGGGGTATATGCAATTGCCGGCGAATTGCGGCAATTTTTCGCCCGTTTTTTAATTCGACACAATTCGACCGTCGAATTCCGGCAGGCGGGTGCCGGAATTCTACATATTCAATAAAAAACGGATTCGACAGTCCCGCTGTCGAAAAACGGCCAATTTGACGGATTTTGATTAGATTTTTTTTAAAAACGGGGGAAAACGGGAAAAAACCCGAAAAAAAATTGCGTGGGGTCCCCCCTCCTAAGCATAACCAGCCTCGGGCTCTTTGAGCCGGTCCTGGTTGCCAAAATACGGGGGGAAAAATGACAGGGGATCCCCCGTATTTTAACAACCAGCACCGGGCACTGCGCCTGGTCCTGGTGCAAAAAATACGGGGGACAAAAAGAGTAGGGGTCCCCCGTATTTTTTGTACCAGCACCGGGCTCTACTAGCTGGACAGATAATGCCACAGCCGGGGGTCACTTTTATACAGCACCCTGCGGCCGTGGCATTAAATACCCAACTAGTCACCCCTGGCCGGGGTACCCTGGAGGAGTGGGGACCCCTTCAATCAAGGGGTCTCCCCCCCCAGCCACCCAAGGGCCAGGGGTGAAGCCCGAGGCTGTCCCCCCCATCCAAGGGCTGCGGATGAGGGGCTGATAGCCTTAAGTAAAATGCACGAATATTGTTTTTTCCAGAAGAACTACAAGTCCCAGCAAGCCTCCCCCGCAAGCTGGTACTTGGAGAACCACAAGTACCAGCATGCGGGTGGAAAAACTGGCCCGCTGGTACCTGTAGTTCTACTGGGAAAAAAATACCCAAATAAAAACAGGAAACACACACCGTGAAAGTAAAAGTTTATTTCATACATGCCGACACATACATACTTACCTATGTTGACCCGCCGACTGCCACGTCTCCAATGTCGCCGACGATCCGGGGTACCTGTGAATAAAATTATACTCACCTCAATCCAGTGTCCTGTGATTTGTAATCCACGTACTTGGCAAAACAAAAAAACGAATACCCGGACCACACGGACTGAAAGGGGTCCCATGTTTACACATGGGACCCCTTTCCCCGAATGCAGAGACCCCCCGTGACTCCTGTCACAGAAAGGTCGCTTCAGCCAATCAGGAAGCGCCACTTCGTGGCACTCACCTGATTGGCTCTGCGCGTCTGAGCTCAGACGCGCATTGCACAGCCCCCTCCATTACTTTCAATGGTAGGAACTTTGTGGTCAGCGGTGAGGTCACCCGCGGTCAGCGGCTGACCGCGGGTAACCCCACCGCTGACCGCAAAGTTCCCACCATTGAAACTAATGGAGGGAGCTGTGCGATGCGCTGTCTGCCAGCTCAGACGCGCATACAGCCAATCAGGAGAGTGCCACAAAGTGGCGCTTCCTGATTGGCTGAAGGGACCTTTCTGTGACAGGAGTCACGGGGGGTCTCTGCATTCGGGGAAAGGGGTCCCATGTGTAAACATGGGACCCCTTTCAGTCCGTCTGGTTCGGGTTAATGCGGTTTGTTTTTTTGCCAAGTACGTGGATTATAATAAAAGACCAGGACACTGGATCAGGTGAGTATAATTTTATTTTCAGGTACCCCGGACGTCGACATTGGAGACGAGGCCAGAGTCGGCGTGTCAACATAGGTAAGTATGTGTGTCTGCATGTATGTAATAAAGTTATACTTTCACGGTGTCTGTGTCCTGTTTTTATTTGGGTATTTTTTTTGCAATAGAACTACAGGTACCAGCGGGCCCGTTTCCCCCCGCATGCTGGTACTTGTGGTTCTCCAAGTACCGACTTGCGGGGGAGGCTTGCTGGGACTTGTAGTTCTTCTGCAAAAAACAATATTCTTACATTTTACTCAAGGCTATCAGCCCCCCATCCGCAGCCCTTGGATGGGGGGGACAGCCTCGGGCTTCACCCCTGGCCCTTGGGTGGCTGGGGGGGGACCCCTTGATTTAAGGGGTCCCCACTCCTCCAGGGTACCCCGGCCAGGGGTGACTAGTTGGGTATTTAATGCCACGGCCGCAGGGCGCTGTATAAAAGTGACCCCCGGCTGTGGCATTATCTGTCCAGCTAGTGGAGCCCGGTGCTGGTACAAAAAATATGGGGGACCCCTACTCTTTTTGTCCCCCGTATTTTTTGCACCAGGACCAGGCGCAGAGCCCGGTGCTAGTTGTTAAAATACGGGGGATTCCCTGTCATTTTTTCCCCCGTATTTTGGCAACCAGGACCGGCTCAAAGAGCCCGAGGCTGGTTATGCTTAGGAGGGGGGACCCCACGCATTTTTTTTCCAGATTTTTACCATTCCATTAAAATAAAAAAAATAAAAAATGATATTTTAAAAAATATATAAATAATACTTGTGCCTCCAAAATAGACAAATCAAGTACCTAATCCCTTCTAATATAAATAGATATGCTATTACCAATAAAAAAAAACACAAAAAAAAACATGTTTTTAAATTTTTTTATTAGATTCCGCCAGCAAAGTGTGGCGGATTGAAAATGACGAATTTACTGTCTAAAAGCACTGTTGTCGAATTTACAATCTTCAATTGAATATACTTTTGTCGAATTGCCGCATTTGTACCATTGCAGAAATGTCGAATTTGACAAATGTCGAATTTCAAAAAGTCGAATTTGGAAAGTCCGTTTTTTTGACGAAAAGTACTGAATTGCATTGTCGAATTTTTTTGGGGGGCGAAAATGTCCCGTTTTTCGACATTTTCGGGAATTCGACCGCAGTTGCATATACCCCTAAGACAGTAGAGCAATTTCAACATTCTTGGGATAGGCATATGAATATCCTTACAAAGAACTAATGATCAAATAGGAGTAAGGTGACCTAAAAGCACAGTTGTCTACCCTCCTGCCTTCTTCATGAGAGCCCCTGAAATTGTAGCAATCTCCCTGACTTCCTGTGTACACCAGCAATCTCCCTGATTGCCCCTTACCCCCATTATGCAGCTGTTACATTCTTGGGGGGGGGAGGGAAGAAACAAGAGATATGGGATCATCAGTGCCAATCCCCTGCATTGGTTATAAGGCAAGACGAGGCTGATGTATTAAGCCTGGAGAATGATAAAGCAGTGATAAGTGGAAGGCAATAACTCACCAGCCAATCATTACGGGTTTGAAAAATGACAGTTAGGAGCTGATTGGCTGGTGCGTTATCACCTTCCACGTATCACTGCTTTATCATTCTCCAGGCTTAATACATCTGCCCCAATGATCCCTATGGCTACATGCATTTTAAATAAGGTTTCTCGTGGCCAGTTGCAGTATATGTAAAACACAAGTAACTGCAAATCCAAGCATACCCCTAATAGGCAATGAATGCTGGGACCAGACGTAGCTCTTGATGATTTAGCTGCTCATTTTTTTTAAAGATAACTCATAACTGTATAAAATGTAATTCACAGACATACTGTATCAACCTTGCAGCACAGCCGATGGGGGATATATCCACAGATTTCTCTTTGGCTGTGTGTATGAGCAGTCTGCCGCCACTTATACATGTGCGGCCGGGACTGCCGATGACTGACATCTCATCTGGGTGGGCACATATAGATGCCAGCACAGTTGTGAAGTCAGGTACGGAAAAACAGAGTGGATGGTAGGTGTGTATGCCCTTACCAATGGCTAGATAGGTCAGCCAGGTATGTACCCAACATTAAGGACACAGGGGTAAGAGACTGAAGATGGGGGAGGGGAGGACTGACTTAAGTGCAAAACTACAGATATAAAATATACTGAAGACATAATGGCGTAATAGCATTATGGGCCTAATTCAGTAAGAGTAGCAGAATCTGCTACTTGTGCAGCTGCATGCTGGGGGCCGCCCATCGCAGGGCAAGGCCGCCCGGCATGCTGTCCACTGCCCACCAAACGAGATTGCCACGCAATTAGAGCGTGGTCGCAGAAACTATGGAAGCCTCCTGCTGGAGCAGGTGCATGTGACGACACGCAACTGCCTTGAATATATTGCCGGCATGCCCCCGTTTCTCCTGCAACGCCCCAAAACTGCTCAGTCACCGCCTCCTGCCCTCCCCGCGAATGCCTCTGCCTGTCAAACAGGCAGAGGCATTCGCAGTTAATGCGGGATGACCGCATTAGCTGCTCGTGCATGCACAGGACAGAACCTGTGCGTGCGGGTGTCCCAACGCTTAAATTGCGGTCGCATTGCGCTTGCGATGCAACTTGAATTAGGTCCTATGTCACACTTTACACCCTTGCATGCATTTAACATTCTATACCAAGTTACACATATCTTAACTCGCCCTACACATTTTTTATTTGCATTTGTTTTTGTTGAATAGATTTTATATCTGCCTTTTTATTCAAGTGTATTCATACTATCTTCATTTGGCCCTAATGTGCAGGCTAGGGGGAGATGTACTAAGACTTGGAGAGTGATGAAGAGGAGAGAGAATAAGTACCAACCATTCAGCTCCTAACTGTCATTTTTCAAACCCAGCCTGTAACATGGAAGTTATGAGCTGATTGGCTGGTGCATTATCACCTTCCACTTTATCACTTCACCAGGCTTAATAAATCTGCCCCTATGGTATTTTATCTCCAAGGCTTAGTACATCTGTCCCTAAGTATTTTGGGACTGGGGTCAATGATTCTCATGAGAGCATTTGTTTACTCTGTGCCCTTGTCCTGGAACAGAGATGAACCAAGATAGTTATGTGATCACCCTGTTGGCACTATGCCCACAGTGACTATGGGGTCTATTTACTAAGCCTTGGATGGAGATAAAGTGTACGGAGATAAAGTAACAGCCAATCACCTCCTAACTGTCATGTTACAGGCTGTGACAGATAGGAGGTGATTGGCTGGTACTTTATCGCCATCCAAGGCTTAGTACATAGACCCCTATGTCGGCAAGACAGTGCCTGCACTAGGGTCCCAACATGGGTCTAATGCTACTTACAGCATTGTCACAGCGAGGGTATTATAACAACATGTCACTTACCAGCATGCTTAATGTTTTAAGACCCACATAGTTAAAGTGCTCTTACTAGTATTAGACCTGTGTCTGGATCCCAGCCCCGACATTGTCATGTTGACATTCTCATTGTGGACATAGTGAGTGTTAACATAATGTATCCAACCCTTCAAGTTCATCCTTGTGTACAAGTTCTAATACTTATTCTAATGGTTGTGTTCTCTAGATGATTGGGGATGAGCAATTGGAAAGTAGATGGGAAGTGCTAGCAGGGCTACAACTGGGTATGTGCGAGCAGTGCTGCAGCACATGGCTCTGTGGGGTGGCATCATTGCTCCCCTACTGCCCTTTCTTCTGGCTAGGCACCCTACAACCAGTATTGCTGTGGCAGTGCCACCTAGAGCATCCCTTGTGCTGCACTTCCCAGTGCTGGTGGCTCTGCCTCTTCTAGGCAAGGTCAAGATATTATGTACTTATAGGGTGGGTCCAGCACAGGGTGTTTCAGAGCCTTGTTACAGGTCTGAGTGCTAGACAAGTAACATTATTTTTATATAAAGTCCCTTTAACTGATGAAGTACAATATACAGTATGGAGTGTGCTGCAGTTTACATCTGTACATTACTGCTTCCATAGGTATCGGACACACAAAGCAGATTGGGGTCTACCAGAAAACCAGAGAAAGAAGTCACACGCATGGTTGTAATAATGATCCTGGCTTTTCTCATCTGCTGGTCGCCATACGCAGCCTTCTCTATACTTGTCACAGCAAACCCTTCTATTGAGCTGGACCCACGTCTCTCAGCAATCCCAGCATTCTTTGCAAAAACTGCTTCCATGTACAACCCTGTCATTTATGTATTTATGAACAAACAGGTACAGTATGTATAACATACATTGAACGCCAGTTTTACAGAATATTGTATGGATATCTTGGATTGTTGTTCTATGTGTTTGTTTGTTTTTCATCAGTAACATTTATTTATCTAGTGTCATTGCACGCAACTAAGTATTACACAAGTGCTTAGTGGGGTGATATCCCAGGTAATAGAGTAGGAGGACGAGACAACAGATGCTTAAGCTTCACTTGTGGGAACAAAATAAAAAAAAAGTGCCTGAAAAGATGTGACCAGGTTGTTGCTCAGGAAGATACAATACAATTTCATATTGGATCATGTCTATCCAGAAGTAGATAACAAACACTTGCGTGTTGATGGTAATTGAAGGTTTTTTTCAGGAGAGCTGAGAAGATATATTACTGTATTTTAGAGGTGTTTGGGGTTACAACTAATATTAGTTTCCACATAAGAAACAGCTGCAATTGCCTGACCTGGTATAACACCTCCATAGTTTGGGGCTAGAAGCCTCAGATTAGAGATATGGATGGCGGTTATTTTTCTAATCATCATTTACTTACTTTTACTGATAGTTTTATATCTAGCCTTGCTTCCACCGTTACTTCCACCACCACCACCATTTCGTCACCACCACCATTACTTTTTCCACCACCACCATTTCTTCTTCTACCACCACCACCATTTCTTCTACCACCACCACCATTTCTTCTACCGCCACCACCATTTCTTCTACAACCACCATTACTTCTACCACCCCCACCTCACTTTTATTCTTCATGCTTTTAGATAGTTGTTATGGACATGCCAGTACAGGTTTTTAGAGTTATCAGTAACTCTCTATATCACACTGAATGTCAGTGCTTTTGGCATAAATACAAAACATACAGTAATTACAAAGTCCCATACATCAGGCACCTATCAGGCCAATTCCCTATTCTGCTGATGACTGTGTTGGGTGATCGTCAAAATCCAACAAATTACAGATGTAGCCATGCTCATCTTACTGCAATGCGGCACGTTGCATCACGGCATGCTGCACAGCGTGCATACGGTGATCATTTAATTAATTCCTTTAGGAATTAATGGAGCGATCGCCGGCTGTGAATAGTCGCAGTCAGCATGCCATGCATCTAGCCAGGTTGCAGCAACGATGAGTATGGCCACATCTGTATTTGTCTGCATGCCTGTCTAAGACAATTTTATTTTATTTTTCATACATGAACAGGCATTTTTTATGTATTAGATAAATATTTATTGATGCCTAAAAGCAGATGCACATTTTGCAAACCTAACAAATAGTTACAAACAGTGAGGGATTAAAGGGAGGGGGGGGGGGGGGGGCAGCACCAAGGTACCTGCCCCCCTTTTCTTTTTAATTAATAGTGCAGCAACACATTTTACCAGCCCAAGAAACAAGACGCACCAGCCCAAGACATGTATTAATAGCCAATGATAGTGCTCAGACACTTCTTGTTGCTGTACGGCGGCTAGGGGGGATCAGTTTTAAGCATGTGCATCCTCCCTCTGTCCAGCTCCTGAGTGTGACTGTGGCCGGCGTCCTACTGCTCCCCGCCTGCACATGGATCTCAATCTCTTCCCCCTGTCCGGCTCCTGAGTGTCACTGCATCCTGCTGCTCCCACCTGCAGCTGGATGTCCATCTGTATCGCCATAGATAAAGTTTCACCAACGTAGTATGGGGGTACAGTGGTATATCAGTGGGTAGGGGTAATTCCTTGTGTTCCTCCCACCAGCCCACTGCACCCATCTCACTGCCTTCACCTAGAACCAGAGTCAGTCCAGTTGCAGTGATCTTCCCCTCCCACCCAAATCTCGCTGCCCCCTTCCCAACCTGCCCAGTGCCCCCCCCCACTCACTAAGTGTCCCCCCCCCATCCAGCCCAGTGTCCCCCCACAATCTCACTGACCCCCCATCCCAGTGTTTCCCAACCTGGTAGCCCAGTGTATACCCATGTTCCTCCCCCTACCAGCCCATCTAAGTGTTCCTCAGCAAGAACCCCCCCAGACAGTTCAGTCACAGTGCCCCCTTCATTAAGCTCAGTCTACCCCTTTCTCCAGCCTAGTGTACCCCCTCCCACCACATCACTGCCCCCTTCCCATCTAGCACAGTGCACACCTATATATCACCTACTGCCTCTGCCTGTCACCCTATTCCTCTCACCCACTGCCTCTCCGTTATCACCCTCCACCGACCAGAGGACGTATCTAGCTTCATCTATGGGCTGAGCTATAATTAAATGCTTGTTGCAAAATATTTCTACATAAAATTAGTAACAAAATATTTTTATTTACTGACATTGTTGCCTGCAATTTGTTTGCAACAATTCGCCGTGATATTGTTTGCTTCTCACTGAGCACAATATACATGATAAATGTGATACATATGCAATGAATTCCAAATGCAATTTGACCTCAACCCTAAGCATACATTTTTTTGACGCGTCAACTGAGAATATGTTGCTAAATATGTTTTTGGGTGTACAGATGTGTCCTCATACATATTTGCTGCAGTTGAGCTAAACAGCCCCTCTTGGCAAACAAGGTCCTGTGAAACTCTGCTCGTGTCGGCCGTCTTCTTTGCTGAAAATGTGTCTTAAGCGCAACGCGATACGATGCACCAGGAGACTATGCTGATTAATGCATGCAACACTGGTACAGTATATCTGTGTGTGGCTACGTCTGACTATTTATTAACATTAGTTAAAAAAAAAATTAAAAAAGGGTATTTTCACACCCTTTTCACATTATTTTAGTATCACTTACATGTATTAAAGGGCTTTCGGAGCAGTTTTCATGAAACTGCTCCAAACTCTTTAATTCGCTTTTTTTTGTAATCAGATCCCATTTCCCATACTTATAATGGGAAATGCGATCTGGGACGAATTTACTAAAAAAAAAAATGTGAAAAAAAAACAACCTGAAATGAGCCCTGTAATAATTAGCCCCAGCTGGCGTTAATACAGGGATCATTGCGAGATCCCTACTTTTGCACAGCTTTCTCTGCCCCCCCAGCAGAGAAAGCTGTGCGGGGACCGGGCTGGGGTGATCAGCTATGTGTGTCCGATAGACACACAAGCTGATCACTGGTAAAAAAAAAAAAAAAAAGTAAAAAACAAACATACTTACCAGTCCCAGGAGAAGGTGATTGATGCTCCGGTGCATGCTGCCGTTTATTGGGACCTCCCGTGCGCTGCTATGACCCCCGGTGCAGTAATGTGATGCTGCAAAACCGTAGCTCACTTTACAGCACCGGGGGTCACAGCAGGGTATTTTTTCCCCCCAACAAATACCCCAATACTGTTGCCGATTGTCCCTGCATGCGATAATTGATACTTCTGTGCGATGTAATCAATTATCGCAGTGCAGATTTGGGTAACTTTATCACATACTATCCACATCCTTGGATGCGGATGGTGATAAATCTGCCCCTAAATCTGTATACGAAGTGCTATGATGCAGAGGCCGTGGCTTTTTTCAATACCAAATTCTGTTGGGCTTCATATACAGACTCAGGTACACACAGATACTGTATACTGTATAAGTGTCACATATCAAATTAATCAGCACAGTCTCCTGGTGCAGTTGTGTCTAAGACACATTCAAGGAGTTGCTGAGATTCAGCAGAAGGGGCTGCTTAGCATTGACAGCAGTCGGGAAAATGCTGAAATGATATTCCAGGTGCCACGCAGGTACCACTAAATGTAACTTTTCCCAGATAATGATATTGTGCATAGAGAACAGTCACCAGTGGAATATGGTCCCATAGCACAGGTGTCTAAGACTATGGTCCTCCCTATTCTGGATGGTGCCTCCCTTACAGATCACTCAGATCGTCAATTTTAAAATATACTTAAATCCATTTATATGGCTGCAGGGGCTATACTTAGACCTAGTATGGCCTTAGTCTGGGCAGCAAAGGCTATGGAGAAATTTAGGGGAGTCCGTTTGAATCTCTGCTGTTACTAGCAGAGATTCAAACGGACTCCCCTAAATCTCGGTTGTTGTCTATAACAGAACAATTTAACAGTAGGAGCAGAATATTTGGGTGAGGCTGCCTTAGACACTTTACTGATGCAGTCAAAAATATCAGGATTAGCAGTGGTAGCTAGACAATTAATCATGGGATACGTATACAGAAACAATATTTTTGGAGAAATTACCAATTGAGGGTAAATTTTTATTTGTTCCTGAATTAGACAAAAAAATTCCTGAGGCCACAGCTGAGAAGAGTTCTTTTTTAAGATCATTTAAGGCAAAACCAGGACTTTTCACCCATCGATTAAACAGCAAACAACCCAGCCCTTACGGACAAGAGTCAGTTTTCCACAGTCAGAGGTTTCAGTTATAGTGGTAAGCAACCTCGGACTGTTAGGATCAAGGGAAACATACCTCCAAGGTCCAGCATAAATCTGCATGACGGGGAGGGCATACACCGAGATATCTTGTCATTCAGGGACCAATGGAGAAGTTCTTCCACAGACAAGTGGGAAACAGACATACAGTAATAGAAAGAGGTTATGTTATAAGCATCCCAGGTCTAACACCGAAAAGATATTTTGCAACAAAATGGCCGAAATACAAACAGAAGTATATAGAGTTAAATCGGGCCATAAAAGGTTAGGGATTATCGTACCTGTTCCAAATTGCTTAAGAAAGATAAGGTTTTATTACAAATTATTTTGGTCCAAAAATCAGATGGGAGTCACAGACCCATTTTTAATCTAAAAGAATTAAGTACAAAACTGAATAGACAGACTCAGAATTGATCTATAAGGTCAGCTAATAACAGAATGGAGACAAATGAGGTACAGTATTGTCATGTATAGACATCACGGTCACGGATGCCTATCTTCATATACCCACTTGGAAAGGGCCATCAGAGCTTGTTAAGATTTGTGATCAGTTCAGGATCCTGCCTCTTGGGCTAGTGACAGCTCCTTATGTATTTACAAACGACATGACAGTTATGATGGGTTTCCTTAGGAAAAACAGGAATAACAATGATTTCTTACTTAAAGGATTTATTGTTCAAAACAGAGTCAGAAGATGCACTTCAGAAAGATCTTGTGAGGGCACTGGAAGTGTTGCAGTGCCATGGGAGGGTTTTCAATAGGAAAAAGTCAGATGGCATTTTTGGGTCTCAGACTTAATACAGAATTGGCATTTAAAAGTTAGTCAAAAGGATTTTGGCATTCAGAAGTCCATCAGTTCTCTTTAGCATGAAGGTGTTAGGGAAAATGGTATTCTCATTCAAAACTAACCAATATCCAAGATTCCATTAAAGAATGTTCCAATTAACATTCTAAAGAGCTGTTCAGGGTTCAATCATCAGCTATCAAAACAGTTCATTGCTCTGTCCCCAGAGACAAGACAGTCTCTCAGGTGGTGGACTCATGTGGAAAAAAAAAGGCAGGAGCTTTGTTTCCCTGGACTGGCTAGTGATCATTACAGATGCCAGTCTCCAGGGATGGGAGATGGTCATGGTGAACCACCATTTTCAGTGACTATAGTCCAAGAAGTAGACAAGGCTTCCCATAAATGTGCTGTAACAAAGAGTTGTTCTAAACACATTAAAAAGAGCAGAAGATCTTCTAGGGAAACTTCCAAAAATTCAGATAATGCTACATCTGTAGCATGCATAAATCATCAGGGAGGGACAAGAAATTCCTTGGCTATGAGAGATATTTTTCAAATAATGTGTTGGGCAGACTACAGTTTACCATCAATATCAGTTTACCACCTACACCCAAAAGTTTTCCACAGTCTGGTTGTGAGATGGGGACAATCAGAGATAGATTTGATGGCCTCTTGGTTCAACAAGACAGACAAGTTCTGTTTCAGAACCAGGGATCCGTTAGCATTCCTAATAGATGTAATTGTAGTTCCAGTGAACTTTCCTCTGGCATACAGAACATATTTCCACTGATACCAATGCCTCTGTATGTTCAAAGGAAAAGAAAAAAGGAAAAGATTCCGGTAATATTTGTAGCATGGAAATGGCTTCAAGATGGCTAATTTCAAGATGGCGCCCATGTTCGGTACATACCTTAAAAGATAGCCCACCTCACCCATTCCTTACTGGAGTATTCAGTTTTCCTATTTCCTGCACAGTTTTTGAAACAAAAGGGTGTACTGCGACTTTTGAATCACCCTGTAGATTGTAAGCTCCAGTAAGGCATGGACTGATGCGAATGTCCAAATATTCTCTGTAAATCGCTGCGGAATATGTGTGCGCTATATAAATAACTGATAATTATTAATAATAATAATAATAATAATAGGGGGCTTTATCTTGCAAATCTCCACTTTTTCTTATACATGAGGATAGGGCAGTGTTACGTACACTCAGCCTAAAGTGTGTCTCAGTTCCATTTAAATCAGTAAATTGTTATACACCCTTTTGCTAAAACAGGTAAAGCAATTAGCAGTAAAACATTGCCATTGTTGAATGTGGTTAGAGTTTTGAGAATTTACCCAGACAGAACTGCAAGTATTAGGAAAACAGATACTACAATGTGGAATAATATTTACTGGGGTAATTATGTGGCATAATGTGTACTGTGGGCACTATTTTCCATATTGTGAACTGGGAGCACTACAGTGTGGCATAACATGAACTAGAAAAACTCTGGTATAATGGCCCTCATTCCGAGTTGATCGGTCGCAAGGCGAATTTAGCAGAGTTACACACGCTAAGCCGCCGCCTACTGGGAGTGTATCTTAGCATCTTAAAATTGCGACCGATGTATTCGCAATATTGCGATCACAAACTACTTAGCAGTTTTAGAGTAGCTCCACACTTACTCTGCCTGTGCGATCAGTTCAGTGCTTGTCGTTCCTGGTTTGACGTCACAAACACACCCAGCGTTCGCCCAACCACTCCCCCGTTTCTCCGGCCACTCCTGCGTTTTTTCCGGAAACGGTAGCGTTTTCAGCCACACGCCCATAAAACGCCGTGTTTCCGCCCAGTAACACCCATTTCCTGTCAATCACATTACGATCGCCGGAGCGATGAAAAAGCCGTGAGTAAAAATACTATCTTCATAGCAAAGATACTTGGCGCAGTCGCAGTGCGAATATTGCGCATGCGCACTAAGCGGAATTTCACTGCGATGCAATGAAAAATACCGAGCGAACGACTCGGAATGAGGGCCAATGTGCACTAATATAATGCATAAAATGAAATAAGATACTACTATGGAGTATAATATCAACTAGGACACTACTGTGGTTCATAAAATGTGCTTGAGAACTACTATGTAGTTATATATAATACAGTACTAACTAGGGCATTACTATGAGTCACAAAGTGAACCACAATAAAGAAAGGTATCTCTCTAAAAGTGTTGGTGTGGGTGCATTATTAAAATGCTTCTTTGGGGCTCAATAAGTTCTGTTTTACACTCCTTGATCTATTCCTGCTGAGCAGACTAATTAGTAACATATCCAAAAGCAGCACCTGTAAATGGTCATTGGATCTAATGTCTAACTCTAACATATTGCATTATGTAATGGAACAAAGAATTTTTACCATACAGGTCAAGGCGCTTGAATATACGATAAACCACGATCTATGTGGATTTCATTGGTCCAGAATAGGCTTAAAACAATAGAAAAAACACTATCATAGTGTAGAATGTAAAATCAATGTACATATGATCTCGAAGAAGATATCTGAAGGATATGGACTACCACTGGACTGGAGTTTAGTGTTAGGGATAGGAAACGTTAGATGCTAGTTGATCTGTGTCTGGTATTAGGTATTACTTATTAATTATGTTTTAATCCCATTAAGAGGGGTATAAATACCTCCTCTATATCAATGTCTCCCATACCTTGAAAAAGATAATCCAGTATTATCGAAACGCGTTGGTGGTGGAGACGGGAGGATACGTGGAGTACTCATCTGCTTGCATGCGGGCTCCTGGGGACGCCTAGATCATTACATGCTTGTTAACCTTTAACATCTGGTGAGAGTCCACTATCTTCCGCAGTGTTTTATTCTATGTTTTATTAAATGGTGTTACACTATTTGGAGTTTCTTTCCAATTTTATATCGTGAATACGCCAATCCGGGAAAGATTGCCATATATAAGGAAGGAGGGACGAAAGATTGGGGATCATCATTTTGCAGATCCGCCCCCTGACAAAAATGCGATCTATGTCTACTATTAAGTAGACCACAAGTTGTGGTACGAGTTTAAATTTATTGAGATCATATGTACATTGATTTTACATTCTACACTATGATAGTGTTTTTTCTATTGTTTTAAGCCTATTCTGGACCAATGAAATCCACATAGATCGTGGTTTATCGTATATTCAAGCGCCTTGACCTGTATGGTAAAAATTCTTTGTTCCATTGTATTGTTAAGTGTTGGTGACACTTCATTACCATTTGGGTTACGGGCTGCTAGTAGCGCAAAGTTTGTGACCACAAAAATTCTTGTCTATTGCATTATGTAGCCTGAAATTGTTCATTGTGAGGAATATGCATGAGATCTGTCAGAATGTATCAAACATAAACAGGATAGACATGAGCGCACAAGACCATGGGGTCTATTCATCATCCCATACTTTCTACAACAGCAGGTGAAAATTAACATTTGTAAAAAATTAAGTTTTAGGGCCATTTTAGGGCCTTCCACTCCCAAGCTGGCGCGGCGTCCCCATTCACTAGTACGGGAACTTCATTCATCAAGCTCAGAAAATACAACATTTTCTCTGACGTCCTAGTGGATGCTGGGAACTCCGTAAGGACCATGGGGAATAGCGGGCTCCGCAGGAGACTGGGCACTCTAAAAGAAAGATTAGGTACTATCTGATGTGCACTGGCTCCTCCCTCTATGCCCCTCCTCCAGACCTCAGTTAGAATCTGTGCCCGGCCCGAGCTGGTTGCACACTAGGGGCTCTCCTGAGCTCCTAGAAAAGAAAGTATTTGTTAGGTTTTTTATTTTCAGTGAGATCTGCTGGCAACAGACTCACTGCTACGAGGGACTAAGGGGAGAAGAAGCGAACCTACTTGCTTGCAGCTAGCTTGGGCTTCTTAGGCTACTGGACACCATTAGCTCCAGAGGGATCGAACACAGGCCCAGCCTCGGTCTTCCGGTCCCGGAGCCGCGCCGCCGTCCCCCTTACAGAGCCAGAAGCAAGAAGAACGTCCTGGAAATCGGCGGCTGAAGACTTCGGTCTTCATTAAGGTAGCGCACAGCACTGCAGCTGTGCGCCATTGCTACCTATGCACACCACATACTCCGGTCACTGATGGGTGCAGGGCGCTGGGGGGGGGGGGGCGCCCTGGGCTGCAATTAGAGTACCTTAACTTTGGCAAACAACACATAATATAGCCTAATAAGCTATATATGTGTAAAAATCCCCTGCCATAATACAATTATAAGAGCGGGAGAAGTCCGCCGAAAAAGGGGCGGGGCTATCTCCCTCAGCACACTGGCGCCATTTTCTCTTCACAGTGCAGCTGGAAGACAGCTCCCCAGGCTCTCCCGTGCAGTTTCCAGGCTCAAAGGGTTAAAAAGAGAGGGGGGGCACTAAATTTAGGCGCAACTGTATATAAAAAGCAGCTATAGGGATAAATCACTTTCTATTAGTGTAAATCCCTGATTAAATAGCGCTGTGGTGTGTGCTGGCATACTCTCTCTCTGTCTCCCCAAAGGACTTTGTGGGGTCCTGTCCTCAGTCAGAGCATTCCCTGTGTGTGTGCGGTGTGTCGGTACGGCTGTGTCGACTTGTTTGATGAGGAGGCTTATGTGGAGGCGGAGCAGGTGCCGATAAATGTGATGTCACCCCCTGCGGGGCCGACACCACAGTGGGTGGATATGTGGAAGGTATTAACCGACAGTGTCAACTCCTTACATAAAAGGCTGGATGACGTAACAGCCATGAGACAGCCGGCTTCTCAGCCCGCGCCTGCCCAGGCGTCTCAAAGGCCATCAGGGACTCAAAAACGGCCGCTACCTCAGATGGCAGACACAGATGTCGACACGGAGTCTGACTCCAGTGTCGACGAGGTTGAGACATATACACAATCCACTAGGGGCATCCGTTGCATGATTTCGGCAATGAAAAATGTGTTACACATTTCTGACATTAACCCAAGTACCACTAAAAAGGGGTTTTATGTTTGGGGAGAAAAAGCAGCCAGTGTTTTGTTCCCCCATCAGATGAATTGAATGAAGTGTGTGAAGAAGCGTGGGTTTCCCCCGATAAGAAACTGGTAATTTGTAAAAAGTTACTGATGGCGTACCCTTTCCCGCCAGAGGATAGGTAACGTTGGGAGATATCCCCTAGGGTGGATAAGGCGCTCACACGTTTGTCAAAAAAGGTGGCACTGCCGTCTCAGGATACGGCCACCTTGAAGGAGCCTGCTGATAGAAAGCAGGAGGAATTCCTGAAGTCTGTATATACACACTCAGGTACTATACTGAGACCTGCAATTGCCTCAGCATGGAGGTGTAGTAGTTACCCTCGACAGGGATACTATTTTGCTAACCATAGAGCATATTAAAGACGTCGTCTTATATATGAGGGATGCACAGAGGGATATTTGCCGGCTGGCATCCAGAATTAATGCAATGTCCATTTCTGCCAGGAGGGTATTATGGACCCGGCAGTGGACAGGTGATGCTGATTCTAAAAGGCACATGGAGATTCTGCCTTATAAGGGTGAGGAATTGTTTGGGGATGGTCTCTCAGACCTCGTATCCACAGCAACAGCTGGGAAGTCAAAATTTTTACCTCAGGTTCCCTCACAGCCTAAGAAAGTACCGTATTACAGTCCTTTCGGCCTCAGAAAAGCAAGCGGGTCAAAGGCGCTTCCTTTCTGCCAGAGGCAAGGGAAGAAGGAAAAAGGCTGCACCAGACAGCCAGTTCCAAGGATCAAAAATCTTCCCCCGCTTCCTCTAAGTCCACCGCATGACGCTGGGGCTCCACAGGCTGAGCCAGGTGCGGTAGGGGCGCGTCTCCGGAACTTCAGCGACCAGTGGGCTCGCTCACAGATGGATCCCTGGGTTCTGCAAGTAGTATCACAGGGATACAAGCTGGAGTTCGAGGCGACTCCCCCTCGCCGTTACCTCCAATCAGCCTTCCCTGCTGCCCTCAGAGAAAGGGAGGTAGTACTGGCGGCAATTCACAAGCTGTATCTTCAGCAGGTGATAATCAAGGTACCCCTCCTTCAACAGGGACGGGGTTACTATTCCACAATGTTGTGGTACCGAAACCAGACGGTTCGGTGAGACCCATTCTAAATTTAAAATCCTTTAACATTTATATAAAAAAAAAAGTTCAAGTTCAAAGTACCTCAAGGGTGTGGTACAGGACTGTCATTACCAAATCCAGACGTTGCCGTCTGGTCTGTCCACGGCACCGTGGGTATTTACCAAGGTAATGGCCGAAATGATGATGCTCCTCCGAAAGAAGGGAGTCATGATTATTCCGTACTTGGACGATCTCCTTATAAAGGCGAGGTCCAAAGAGCAGTTGCTAGTCGGCGTGGCACTATCTCAGGAAGTGCTGCATCAGCACGGCTGGATTCTGAATATCCCAAAGTCGCAGCTGATTCCTGCGACGCGTCTGCTGTTCTTGGGCATGATTCTGGACACAGAACAGAAGAAGATATTTCTCTCGGAGGAGAAGGCCCAGGAATTATCATCTCTGGTCAGGGTCTTCCTGAAACCAAAGCAGGTGTTGGTGCATCACTGCACGCGAGTCCTGGGAAAGATGGTAGCTTCTTACGAAGCAAGTCCCTTCGGCAGATTCCATGCAAGGATCTTCCAGTGGGATCTGTTGGACAAGTGGTCCGGATCGCATCTCCAGATGCATCGGTTAATCACCCTGTCCCCGAGGGCCAGGGTGTCTCTGCTGTGGTGGCTGCAGAGTGCTCATCTGCTCGAAGGCCGCAGATTCGGCATACAGGACTGGGTCCTGGTGACCACGGATGCAAGCCTCCGAGGTTGGGGGGCAGTCACCCATGGAAGAAACTTACAAGGACAATGGTCAAGTCAGGAAACTTCCCTACACTTAAATATTCTGGAACTAAGGGACATTTACAACGCCCTGAGTCAAGCAGAACCCCTGCTTAAACACCAACCGGTTCTGATTCAGTCAGACAACATCACAGCGGTCGCCCATGTAAACCGCCAGGGCGGCACAAGAAGCAGGGTGGCAATGGCAGAAGCCACAAGGATTCTTTGATGGCGGAGAATCACGTAATAGCACTGTCAGCAGTGTTCATTCCGGGAGTGGACAACTGGGAAGCAGATTTCCTCAGCAGGCACGACCTCCACCCGGGAGAGTGGGGACTTCATCCAGAAGTCTTCCAGCTGATTGTGAACTGTTGGGAACGGCCACAGGTGGACATGATGGCGTACCGCCTCAACAAAAAGCTAAAAAGATATTGCGCCAGGTCAAGGGACCCTCAGGCGATAGCTGTGGACGCTCTAGTGACACCGTGGGTGTACCAGTCGGTTTATGTGTTCCCTCCTCTTCCTCTCATACCCAAGGTACTGAGAATAATAAGGAGAGGAGTAAGAACTATACTCATTGTTCCGGATTAGCCAAGAAGAGTTTGGTACCCAGAACTTCAAGAAATGATCTCAGAGGACCCTTGGCCTCTGCCGCTCAGACAGGACCTGCTACTGCAGGGGCCCTGTCTGTTCCAAGACTTACCGTGGCTGCGTTTGACGGCATGGCGGTTGAACACCGGATCCTAAAGGAAAAGAGCATTCCGGAGGAAGTCATTCCTACGCTGATTAAAGCTAGGAAGGATGTGACCGCAAAACATTATCACCGCATATGGCGGAAATATGTTGCTTGGTGTGAGGCCTGGAAGGCCCCAACGGAGGAATTTCAGCTGGGTCGATGTCTGCACTTCCTACAGTCAGGGGTGACTATGAGCCTCAAAATGGGTTCCATTAAGGTCCAGATTTTGGCTCTGTCGATTTTCTTCCAAAAACGAACTGGCTTCACTGCCTGAAGTTCAGACTTTTGTTAAAGGAGTGCTGCATATTCAGCCCCCTTTTGTGCCTCCAGTGGCACCTTGGGATCTCAACGTGGTGTTGGATTTCCTAAAGTCGCATTGGTTGAGCCACTTAAAACCGTGGAGCAAAAATATTTCACGCGGAAAGTGGTCATGCTGTTGGCCTTGGCTTCGGCCAGGCGTGTATCAGAATTGGCGGCTTTGTCATGTAAAAGCCCTTATCTGATTTTTTATATGGATAGGGCGGAATTGAGGACTCGTTCCCAATTTCTTCCTAAGGTGGTATCAGCGTTTCATTTGAACCAACCTATTGTGGTGCCTGTGGCTACTCGGGACTTGGAGGATTCCAAGTTGCTGGACGTAGTCAGGGCCCTGAAAATCTATGTTTCCAGGATGGCTAGAGTCAGGAAAACTGACTCGCTATTTATCCTGTATGCACCCAACAAGCTGGGTGCTCCTGCTTCAAAGCAGACTATTGCTCGCTGGATCTATAGCATGATTCAACTTGCACTTTCTGCGGCTGGACTGCCGCATCCTAAATCAGTAAAAGCCCATTCCACGAGGAAGGTGGGCTCTTCTTGGGCGGCTGCCCGAGGGGTCTCGGCTTTACAGCTTTGCCGAGCTGCTACTTGGTCGGGTTCAAACACATTTGCAAAATTCTACAAGTTTGATACCCTGGCTGAGGAGGACCTTGAGTTTGCTCATTCGGTGCTGCAGAGTCATCCGCACTCTCCCGCCCGTTTGGGAGCTTTGGTATAATCTCCATGGTCCTTACGGAGTTCCCAGCATCCACTAGGACGTCAGAGAAAATAAGAATTTACTCACCGGTAATTCTATTTCTCGTAGTCCGTAGTGAATGCTGGGCGCCCATCCCAAGTGCGGATTGTCTGCAATACTTGTATATAGTTATTGCCTAACTAAAGGGTTATTGTTATGAGCCATCTTTTCGTGAGGCTCAGTTGTTATTCATACTGTTAACTGGGTATAGTATCACGAGTTGTACGGTGTGATTGGTGTGGCTGGTATGAGTCTTACCCGGGATTCCAAATCCTTTCCTTATTGTGTCAGCTCTTCCGGGCACAGTATCCTAACTGAGGTCTGGAGGAGGGGCATAGAGGGAGGAGCCAGTGCACACCAGATAGTACCTAATCTTTCTTTTAGAGTGCCCAGTCTCCTGCGGAGCCCGCTATTCCCCATGGTCCTTACGGAGTTCCCAGCATCCACTACGGACTACGAGAAATAGAATTACCGGTGAGTAAATTCTTATTTTCTGAGCTTGACTGCGAGAGCATTCACTATCTGCAGAGGTGAATGCTCCCTATGGAAAGCAGAATGCTTATCTATGGGAAGCGGGTCTGGCTTGTGATCAGGGATCCTCCTGGATCCCTTCGCTGCTGTCCTTCTTCCGCCAAATGCAGGGGGCTTGTGCGCCTGCACAGGGGTGTTTCAAGAGAGGAGAGGACCCGCGTGCAGCCTCCGTTGTGGGCCCCCTCCTCTGCGGCAGCTAGTAGACTCGGTCATAATGCCAAAGTCTACAGCGTATGCGCAGGTCTCTAGGAACATGGCGCCCACACCTTGTTCACGGATACATCTCCAGCGCGTATGCGCAAATCCCTAGGAAATGGGCATAGGACCATGGAGAGGTGAGTACACTATATGGGTCCAGTGTGTTTGAGGTGGCCCCCCACCAAGGGGGGGTGGGGGTGGTAGATCTTCGCATCAGCTGTCTCTGCGCCGAGCAATGATGAATTGCTTCGGCGCGTGCTGCGAGTCAGAATGTTAATTATTTGGGGGCGCCCGGCCACTGATAATTAATATGATGAATATGCCCAGTGGCGGATCCGGGGGGGGGGGGGCGTGCCCCCCCTGTCATTTGTGGCCTTCTGTCCCCCGTCCGTCCCCCCGGCGCCGGCGCCGCACAGGGAGATGATGGGCGCCCGCTGAGATTTTGTTACCAGTGGGCGCCCGTCTCCCTGCACAGCGGCAGCCGGAGGCAGGAGCTCAGTACTGAGCTCCGGCTTCCGGCGCTGTCACTGTGCGGTGTGCGCTATGGGAGAGACATCAGTCATGACGTCTCTCTCATAGTGCTGACTGAGGAGTGGACGCCCAGGGAGGAGGAAGACTGCAGCGGCCTGGAAGCGGGATCGGGGCTCGGTAAGTATGATGTTTTTTTCTTCCTTAATGCAGCGGGGGCATCTACTGGGGGCAAACTATGGGGATACATTACTACAGGGGGGGGGCATCAACAAGGGGCATTACTACTGGGGGGGCATTACTACTGGGGGCATTATAACTGGGGGGCATCACTACTGAGGGGTCATCTATTGGGGGCAGCTACTGGGGGCCATTTTTACTGGGGGCCATCTACTGGGGGCATTATTACTGGGGGGCATCTACTGGGGGCATTACTACTGGGGGGTCATCTATTGGGGCAAACTCGTAGGGGGCATTATTACTGGGGGGTCATCTATTGGGGGCAGCTACTGGGGGCCATCTACAGGGGGCATTATTACTGGGGGGCATCTACTGGGGGGTCATCTATTGGGGGCATCTACTGGGGGGTCATCTATTGGGGGCAGCTACTGGTGGACATTTTTACTGGGGGCCATCTACTGGGGGCATTATTACTGGGGGGCATCTACTGGGGGCATTACTACTGGGGGGTCATCTATTGGGGGCAAACTCCTAGGGGGCATTACTACTGGGGGCAAACTACTGGAGGACATTATTACTGGGGAGCATCTACTGGGGGCAAACTGATGGGGGACATTATTACTGGGGGGCATCCTCTGGGGGCAAACTACTGGGGGACATTATTACTGGGGGGCATCTACTGGGGGCAAACTGCTGGGGGACCTTATTACTGGGTGGCATCTACTGGGGGCAAACTACTGGGGGACATTATTACTGGGGGCCAACTACAAAGGTGCTAACTACTGGTGGCGTAACTACAGGGGCATTACTACTGGTGGCTTAACTACAGGGGCATTACTACTTGGCGGCTAAACTACAGGGGGGCCAAACTACTGAGGGCATAACTACAGGGGCCAAACTACTGGGGGATAACTACAGGGGCCAAACTACTGGAGGCATTACTACTGGAGGCTAAACTACAAGGGGGGCATAACTACAGGGGCTAAACTACAATGGGGCAATCTACAGGGGGGCATTACTACCGGTGGCTAAACTACTGGGGGCATTACCACTGGGAGGCTAAACTAAAGGGGGGGGGGTAAACTACTGGGGTCATAACTGCAGGGGCATTACCACTGGGAGCATAATGACTGGGGGCATTATACAGGCAACATTATTACTGGGGGCAATACGGGCATTGCATAAGGGGCACCACTACTATGGGGTCTATATAAGGGGCACTACCAGTACAGTGTACATTGCATAATGAGCGCTACAACTGTGGGCATTGTATAAGAAGTGCCACCTCACATGCACCGAAGCCGCACGCAAATGTACTTGCCCCTTCCATGGTGCCCCCTCTATCATTTTCTTCTGGATCCGCCCCTGAATATGCCCCCAAGTGTTAAGGAGCAGAAAGTGTGTACTTAAAATTGAGGTTCACCTAGCCCTTCAGAAGTAATAAGCAAAATCAAAGGAAAGTACTCACTTTAGGGTGCTGGCCCCGATAACACATTCTCTTATAGATATATTGATGGTGAGCATGCATAAATCAAGAAAAAATTATATATATAATACCATGTAATATGCCATTTCTGGATTCCAGGGGGTATATTTACTAAAAGTCAGTTTTGATTTTGAGTCGATTTTCAGTCGGTTTTGTGTGACAGGTATTTACTAAAGTCAAAATTGACTTAAAATCGACTGAAATAGAACAATACACTTAAATTGAACTACAATAGAACCTTCAATACTATAACATAGGGGTAAATTTACTAAGATTCGTATTTTCCCGATTGAGGTCAAAGTTCAATCACGAATGACATCGAAAGTGTAAATATGCAACTTTTTGAATTGATTACGACTAATTTACTAAGCTGCCGTATTCTGCATTTTCGGGTTTTCCGATGTCGATGTCATTCGGTTTTTTTGGCAGTGTTTTACGTGAGTGACTTGTAAAACACTGCCGACTTTAATACAATGAATCTCGTCCGGATCTGAGAGATCCGTGCTGGGCTTCATTGTGCACTTTGTTAAAAAAAAAAGTTTAAATGTAAAAAAAAAATTGCGTGGGGTCCCCCCTCCTAAGGCAAACCAGCCTCGGGCTCTTTGAGCCGATCCTGGTTGCAGAAATATGGGGAAAAATGGACAGGGGTTCCCCCATATTTAAACAACCAGCATCGGGCTCTGCGCCTGGTCCTGGTTCCAAAAATACGGGGAACAAAAAGAGTAGGGGTCCCCCGTATTTTTTAAACCAGCACCGGGCTCCACTAGCTGGACAGATAATGCCACAGCCGGGGGTCACTTTTATACAGTGCCTTGCGGCCGTGGCATCAAATATCCAACTAGTCACCCCTGGCCGGGGTACCCTGGGGGAGTGGGGACCCCTTCAATCAAGGGGTCCCCCCCCCAGCCACCCAAGGGCCAGGGGTGAAGCCCGAGGCTGTCCCCCCCATCCAATGGGCTGCGGATGGGGGGCTGATAGCCTTTGTTCAAAGTGTTTGATATTGTTTTTAGTAGCAGTACTACAAGGCCCAGCAAGCCTCCCCCGCAAGCTGGTACTTGGAGAACCACAAGTACCAGCATGCGGCGGAAAAACGGGCCCGCTGGTACCTGTAGTACTACTACTAAAAAAATACCCCAATAAAGACATCACTCACACACCTTGAAAGTATAACTTTAATACATACATGCAACCAACATACATACATACTTACCTATGTTCCCACGCAGGTCGGTCCTCTTCTCCAGTAGAATCCATGGTGTACCTGTAGAAAAAATTATACTCATATAATCCATGGTTGAAGGCTCCTCTGCTTGTAATCCTTTTGTAATCCACGTACTTGTAAAAATAAACAAATGGATACCCGACCACGAACTGAAAGGGGACCCATGTTTTCACATGGGACCCCTTTCCCCGAATGCCAGAAACCCCCTCTGACTGATGTCTAAGTGGGTTTCTTCAGCCAATCAGGGAGCGTCACGTTGTGGCACCCTCCTGATCGGCTGTGTGCTCCTGTACTGTATGACAGGCGGCACACGGCAGTGTTACAATGTAGCGCCTATGCGCTCCATTGTAACCAATGGTGGGAACTTTCAGGTCAGCGGTTGACCGAAAGTGACCTCACCGCTGACCTGAAAGTTCCCACCATTGGTTACAATGGAGCGCATAGGCGCTACATTGTAACACTGCCGTGTGCCGCCTGTCATACAGTACAGGAGCACACAGCCGATCAGGAGGGTGCTACAACGTGGCGCTCCCTGATTGGCTGAAGAAACCCACTTAGACATCAGTCAGAGTGGGTTTCTGGCATTCGGGGAAAGGGGTCCCATGTGAAAACATGGGTCCCCTTTCAGTTCATGGTCGGGTATCCGTTTTGTTATTTTTTCAAGTACGTGGATTACAAAAGGATTACAAGCAGAGGAGCCTTCAACCATGGATTATGTGAGTATAATTTTTTCTACAGGTACACCATGGATTCTACTGGAGAAGAGGACCGACCTGCGTGGGAACATAGGTAAGTATGTATGTATGTTGGTGTGCATGTATGTATTAAAGTTATACTTTCAAGGTGTGTGAGTGATGTCTTTATTGGGGTATTTTTTTAGTAGTAGTACTACAGGTACCAGCGGGCCCGTTTTTCCGCCGCATGCTGGTACTTGTGGTTCTCCAAATACCAGCTTGCGGGGGAGGCTTGCTGGGCCTTGTAGTACTGCTACTAAAAACAATATCAAACACTTTGAACAAAGGCTATCAGCCCCCCATCCGCAGCCCATTGGATGGGGGGGACAGCCTCGGGCTTCACCCCTGGCCCTTGGGTGGCTGGGGGGGGGACCCCTTGATTGAAGGGGTCCCCACTCCCCCAGGGTACCCCGGCCAGGGGTGACTAGTTGGATATTTGATGCCACGGCCGCAAGGCACTGTATAAAAGTGACCCCCGGCTGTGGCATTATCTGTCCAGCTAGTGGAGCCCGGTGCTGGTTTAAAAAATACGGGGGACCCCTACTCTTTTTGTTCCCCGTATTTTTGGAACCAGGACCAGGTGCAGAGCCCGGTGCTGGTTGCTTAAATATGGGGGAACCCCTGTCCATTTTTCCCCCATATTTTTGCAACCAGGGCCGGCTCAAAGAGCCCGAGGCTGGTTTGGTTTAGGAGGGGGGACCCCACGCATTTTTTTTTGGAAAATTTAGAACATTTCCCCCCCCTTCCCACTGAAAAACATGCACGGATCTCATGGATCCGTGCATGCCTATACAAACACGGGATAAAAAAGCAGGTCTGTTTTTTTTTAGCACTTTTTCACGATTTGTATTTTAGCACGGCAGTGTTTGGCAATTGTCGGCAGTGTTTGTGCTTTGCACTTTTTAGTAAATTCACGATTTCTACCAAATTGCAGGCGTATTTGACCGATGGTGTATTGATTCGTGATTTTTTCCTAGGACTTCCAAAATATTACGAATGCCCTCATCACTGCCGTGATTTTTGCTTAGTAAATTACCGAGATGACACTTTGAAGAAAAAACGGCATCTCGGTCAAAATCGGGACCTTAGTAAATATACCCCATAGAGTTCAATTCCTAACCCATATTTACTAATAGACATTTTGACGGGATAGTTAATATATGTGCTGCCGAACACCACACGATGCTCACAATACCGATAACTAAACTCCGACACCCAAAATACCAACAGTAACATAACACAGGCAAACCAAATACCGACAGTAACTAAATACCAACACACCATATACTGACATATGCTAAATACCGGCATTTACCGACTGCCGCAATACCGACAATGGACCTCATTCCGAGTTGATGGCTCGCTAGCTGCTTTTAGCAGCAGTGCAAACGCTAGGCCGCCGCCCTCTGGGAGTGTATCTTAGCTTAGCAGAAGTGCGAACGAAAGGTTAGCAGAACAGTGATGACATTTTTTCAAGCAGTTTCTGAGTAGCTCCAGACCTACTCCTAGCTTGCGATCACTTCAGTCTGTTTAGTTCCTGCTTTGACGTCACAAACACGCCCTGCGTTCGGCCAGCCTCTGCCCCGTTTCCCCAGGCATGCCTGCGTTTTTCCCTGACACGCCTGCGTTTTTTTAGCACACTCCCGGAAAACGGTCAGTTACCACCCAGAAACACCCACTTCCTGTCAATCACTCACCGATCAACATAGCGACAGAAAAGAGTCGCACGACCTAGTGTAAAACTGCATAGTTTTTTGTGAAAGTACTTCACGCATGCGTACTGCGGCCCATACGCATACGCTGAAATGCCGATTTTTAGCCAGATCGCTACGCTGCAAACAACGGCAGCTAGCGATCTACTTGGAATGACCCCCCATATACTATACCGACACCACTAAATACAGACAGCACATAATACTGACAGATACCATATACCGACAAACATAATACCGACAAACAAAATACAGGCAAACAACATACCGACACTAATGTAATACCGACAAAACACAATACCGGCAACAACTAAATGACCAACAAATGAAATCCCAAATGTAAAATCCTGACAATCATAATACCTCCAGACAAAGTGCAGGCACACAACATACCAACAGTTAAAATACAGACAAACATAATACCGAGTCCGACATATTAAAATCCTGGCAGACATCAGTAATTCAAAAATACCGGCACTTGCAATACTGACCAGGATGCTATCCCGCATGTTGAAATGCCGACAAACTATATACACAGTCAAAATACCGACGCTGACTATTCTGATAGTTAAAATACCGGCATGTTAAAATGCAGACAAACCTTATATCCAGTTTTAATCCAGACGCTGATGGTCCTAACAGCCAGTATACCGTTAGTGCAAAATACCGACACCCACAATGCAAGGGATTGGTAAAATGAAGGTGTTTATGGATGATACAGTGCATGTGACATGTTTTGTCCAATAGAAATGCTTTTGACTATTCTGGGTCGATCTTGGGTCAATTGTGGGTTGATGATTGATTGATGTTATCATTTTGGGTTTTGTTTTTTTCGATTTTGGGTCGATTTCAGATGAATAGAACACTTTTAGAACTTCAAAATAGAACTCCCATCACACAGCAATTTTTAAAAGGAACTCAAAATCTGCTTTTAATAAATGAGCTATTTGTCATAGAACCATTGTGGAAGATTTTGTGGGGATGTTGGTTCTATTCTACTCGATTTTAACTAGAACCAAAATTGACTTTGCCATTCAGGAATGATGAAGTACTTACTTACATACTTCCCAACTGTCCTAATGTTTGCGGTACAGTTCAGTTTTTTGGGGACTATCCCACCTGTGGCCCACAGTGTCACATGGTGGGGGGGCGGGCAGTTGGGTGGCCTCCTGTCACTCGGTGAATAGATACTGTGCGCACGCACACAGCGTCTATTCACGGGAGACAGAGGGACTGGGTGATGCCAGGGAGTCCCGCATCCCCTAGTTCCCGATGCTGGGAGGTATGCTACCCCAAGGGGTATTCCCTTACTGAATGTACAGTAGTAGAAATTGAGGCGTATCATATGGTCTCTGTTATTCCTTTGGTATAATAACTGGATACACAGCAGTCTCTGTATTTGACTCCACAATGGGATGAAAATTAAGAACAAAATCAATGGTGTAGTAGTGTATGTTCAGAAAATGTAATAAAACTATAAATAAATATTGTGTTTTTTCTTCATTTTATGTTTGTCTACCATGGGGAGTGCCCTAAAGTGAGTACTGTCCTTTGATTTTTATTATTATCTGTCTATGTAGTAGAGTGTCTCAATATTGCTCACCAAAAGCTCCCATGTCTATTACATCATCTTGTACAGTGTCATTCTAGCACAGCCTCAGTATAGAGCTGCAGGGAGGCACTGCCCCCCTCCCTCACCTCACAGCTCCCACTGGCTGCCTCTCTTCCAGGATGTTCCCTGGGAAAAGCTGTAACTATCTTACAGAAGATATTTAAATGAAGGCTGCATGCTCTTGTAATGCTCTCCAGAGCCCTGGTTGTCAGTATCTAGAGACCCTCCTTCCTGAAGTACACCACACTGCACTTCCCCCATGGCACTATACAGTTTACATTTTTTATGCATTATGTGTGCACATGACCCAGTAAATGATGGTATGAGGACATTAGGAACACATGCTGTTTCCTTTCTTTGTAAAGGGCCCTACACACATACCGATCCGCCGCCGAGCTGCCCAAAGGCGGATACGGCCGACGGGCGATCCATCCAGTGGCGCACCCAGGGGGGGTTTCCGAGCACCCAGAAACCCCCCTCCACTAAAAAAAAAAAAAATTTTTTTTTTTTTTAGCTGCATGAGTATTATTAATGGCTGTCTAGCGTCCTCTGCAGCCTGCTGTCTTCCTGTTGGCACTTGTAAGTGCAGTATAAGTTTACTTTATTATAATTATAGTACATATATATCCATGTGCATACATATATACACATGTATATACATACATACATATAAACACACACACATGTGATATATACATGTGTATATATACGTATACTGTATTGTGTTTTTTAATACACTTTTTCGACTATTTGAAAAGCTGAGTGCCGCTTCCTCCTTTCCCACGACTTTTATATATATATATATATATATATATGTATGCATGTTTAATATGCTATGTATATGTGTTTATGTATATGTGTTTATGTATGTGTGTGTGTGTTCATATATATATATATATAATATATATATATAGATACCCTTGTAGTAGCCGGCACTCGGAAGGCCTCTGTGGGCTTTCTGGCTCAGGTGCCATCCTATGAGGTTTCCACCTCCATCACTATCCCATGTAAAGAAGGCAGCACTCAGAGACTTGAAGGTGCAAAAGAATATTTAGTAAACAAGCTGCAGAGTTACATCGACGTTTAGGGGCGCGCAGCCCCTTCATCATCCTGATGAAGGGGCTGCGCGCCCCGAAACATTGATGTAACTCTGCAGCTTGTTTACTAAATATTCTTTTGCACCTTCAAGTCTCTGAGTGCCACCTTCTTTACATGGGATAGATATATATATATATATATATATATATATATACACACACACACACACACACACACACACAGACACACTAGTTTTACGGACCCAGCATATACTGGGTCACCCCAGTCCCCACCCCCGTGATTGGCTCCACCCAGTTCTGGAAACCCCTCCATGCAAATCCTGCGTTTGCCACTGGATCCAGCGGCGAAGGGAGGTGATGGGGGGAGTGAAGTTTCTTCACTCCCCCCGTCACCCAGCTCCATAGCACTACACGCTAATATGGACAATCTCGTCCATATTGGCAATGCATGCATAAGCGACGGGGCACCAACGATTAACGAGCGCAGGGCCGCGCATCGTTAATCGTTGGTGACTACACACAGAATGATATGAACGAGATCTCGTTCATTTATGAACAAGAACGTTCATATCGTTCTGTTTAATCTGACAGTCAGAGCCGGCCTTAGGTATAGGCAAACTAGGCAAATGCCTAGGGCATTTGGTATGCGTATGGGCACCAGCAGCTTCTGCTGATTAAAATAATATGCGGCATGCCTATATTGTGTGTGTGACTGCGGCTGTATCTGCATGCGAAATGTTACATTGCAGTGTATTCCTGGTGATAAAGGTAACCCCAGGACAGGGCACCCCTCGCTGATCCAAGCTCAAGCACACACTCAATCGGTCAGCATCAGGTTCATTCATGGCTGCAGCCAGTTACCAGTTAAATAGAGTGAAGTAGGAAATAGCAGAAGCAGAAGCAGCCTTTATTTCCTGAAAACAGCATATTATAAAGGAATACATATTTGCATACAGTGTCGTAATTTCCTTACACAAAGCTTAATTCTATTGGTTAATAAAACTCCTATCTTATACGTAATATATTTGCCAACGCCTATATTTTTTATACTGTATGTGCTTTTAAATGGGTTAGTTAGGGGAATTTTGCTAAAAGTGAGACATGCTATGTCTAGTTATGTTTTCACACCTTCCATACCGCAAACTACTGGACACCTGTGAAGCCTATATGTCTAGCTGCTGACATTTATATTTTACTCAGAAAAGTAATAAAAATAGATCATAAGAAGGTTTCAATATAGTTCACTCAAAGTGCAACGCCTTGCAGTTCTTTCCAATATCAACTCTGATCTGATAAACAATTATAAACAGCTTAGCAATATGGAGTCTATGAACAAAGATGGTTTCCATCTTTATCAATTTCCCCTCTTTGTTTACAATTTTTACCTCTATTCTACCCTTCCTTTACCTGGCCATTGATTCTATAGGGACACCTACTTTCACATCAAGTGTACCATAAGGGCACTCAAGACATGGGCTAATCCATTCAACACCCCTATACTCATGCAGAATCAATGTTCCCTATTCTCTTATCCATAACTTTTAAATTATTATAAGAGTTCATAAATTAGAGGTATCTTCTGAAGATGGAATCATCATAATGTCCATAGTCCTTGGTCAATAGTCCTTGAAAGTCTTTTTGACTCAATATTGTGACAGCAAAGTTCATTAGATTGCATCATCATAACAGTAGGGACAGCTGGAAGCTTCTGTGTATCTGGTATGGCAGGTCTCACAGTAGAAGAATGTGGAATTGTATATTATAGCTCCTCCAATAAGTTTCATATAAATTGGTTGCGGTTTAGCAGTTTCAGCAATGCCTTAGGTAGAAAAACATTTTAGTGTCAGTATCCACATAATAAGCCTTAAAATATGCAATTAATAGCAAAACAAGTCCCTTAGCAACAATAGATAATATTACTGAAAAGCAATTGGTTGTATAGTGTTTATAAAACCAAGAAAATAAAGAATTTGGAAATACACTGGTATAATTATGATTAGTAGCGAACTGATTTTTCAACTGTATTACTTCATTCATCTTTTCATCAATAATATCTTCTGGGCTAGTATAATTTATTAAATAAGCACAACATTTTACTCCATACATGGTCTGCAAAGTGACATACTAGCCTGCAGATACAGTAAACAATTGGTGACAACTGTTTATATTGGTCCTGTTTTACATTTAATGACCAGCATCTTTTATGCCTATTTGTCTTTACCTGGGTAATTGTTGACATCCTATGTGTAGACATTTCAGGTGGAGTAAGGGTAGTTAGTTGTGTATATATATTCCTTTTTGTTGTTATTTTTGGCATAGTTACTGATTATTGCACTATTACTTGACTCCTCATATAAGTAAGGATCAATCATTACTGTTTATATAAGAATAACCATGCTAACAAGAAGAACTAAGTTACACATTATACATCCCCCAGACCCTTATATGGCCTGGGGCCTCTTAAATTGTATTTGTATATTTTGATTATGTATCGTGATTGGATAATACTTCCTTTGTCACTTTCTTGCAATGAGATGCGTCTATTCATGAGTCTCTTCCACTCAACGTGACTGAAGTGGCGGTAGTCAACAGAACTTAAAATGGTCCTTTGAATTTGGGTTCAAGAGACTTTCTTTTTCTTAGTGACCACCCAATCACCTTGCTTTAGTTTATGTGAGTCTTGGGAACAGTTGGCATCTGGAATAGAATTAAAAACTTTGCCGTGCAATTTGGTTAGTTGCTGTTATATATGCATTACATAATAAGTTAAGTCACCATGTTCATGTTGCAGTTGCTGTGGAAAATAGCATACTGTCCTAGCAACAATACCAAAATAAGATTTAATATGGTATTAACCCATGCTTTTCACTTGAAGTATTTGTGAGAACAAAGCAATGGGTAAACCTTCTAGCCATGTTTTGCCTGTTTCTGTAACTTATTTTTATAGCTTTAGTTTTAAGGTAATAGATACGTTTTTCTACATGTTTACTACTTTGCCTATAGGGAGTGTAAAAGGCCTGAGTAACACCTAAATCTGACAGAATTTTGCCTAATACTTCTCCTGTGAACTGGGTACCTCTGTTGCTTTCAATAACTTAAGGTACTCCATATCTACATATTACTTCTTGCATTAACTTCTTTGCAACTGTTTTTGGCGTTTGCTGCTCTACAAGGCCAAGCTTCAACCCAATTTGAGAATAGGTCTTTGCACACAAGTACATTTTCATACCCAGAACATTTAGGTAACTGGATAAAGTCTATTTGTAATCTCTGAAAGGGGTAGCAAGTTTGTGGGGTACTTTTTGCTGGTACCTTCACAACCTTTACTGTGTTATGTAAAGCACAAGTTACACACCCTGCAACATAAGCCTGTGCTGCTTGTGTGAAACCTGGTGCTACCCAATGCTGGTTTAGAATTCTCACCATTGCATCTCTTGATTGGTGAGTTTTTTTCTGCAATATTTGTGCTAAGACTGTGTAAAGTGAGCGTGGTAAACAGATACGGTTTTCCACCATCCATCTGTCACCGTGTATTCGCCCACCTAAGTTTTCCCAATCCTTTTTCTCCTTGCCTAAGGCCTGTGCTTGTAATTTGCACAATAACTGTAAGTCTAATGACTCTGGTGTGACAGTTAACATCACCTGAGTGTCTGGCAGAGGCTGGACTGCTGCAGCTTTTGCAGCCTGATCAGCTAGAGTGTTTCCTCTGACCTCTGCAGTGTCCTCTTTAGTGTGCGCTTTGACCTTTATAACTGCTAATTTCTTTGGCAATTGAAAGGCAGCAAATAATGCCCTAATACAGTCTGCATGTTTTATTGGCTTTCCTGAAGAACCTATAAAATCTCTGCTCTTCCAGATAACTGCATAGTCATGGGCAATACCAAAGCAGTACCTTGAGTCTGTATAAACGTTAACTGTTTGACCTTCAGCATAAATACAGGCTGCTATCAGTGCCCTAAGTTCTGCCTCCTGAGCTGAACTACCTGATGGCAAGGGTTCCTGTATTAAGATGTCTGTTTCTGTGGTACCTGCAAAACCTGTATGCGGTTCCCCATCCACATAGTACCTGGAGCCATCCACAAATAAATGTAAATCTGCATTTAGTAGAGGATGTTCCTGTATTTCTGGTGTACTTGCGGTTTCAAGGGTCATTAACTCTATACAATCATGTTCTTGATCGTGTGCAGAAATTGAAAAATTTGATTGGTTTTCTGTGCCTGTCATTTCATCATCACTCACACCATTCCCCTCTTTTGAAACCAGCGGCAATAATGTAGCTGGGTTCAAAGAAGTACAACGTTTGATAGTGACATTGGATGGTGTAAGCAATGCTACTTCATATTTGGTTAGTCTAGCAGCAGATAAATGTTTAGTCTGTGCTTGGTTAAGAATTTCAGTCACTGAGTGAGGCACCTGTACAGTTAAGGGATGACCCAGAACAATATCAGCAGCCTTGTCTAACAGTAACGCTGCTGCTGCTGCTACTAAGGTTTCAATATAGTTCACTCAAAGTGCAACGCCTTGCAGTTCTTTCCAATATCAACTCTGATCTGATAAACAATTATAAACAGCTTAGCAATATGGAGTCTATGAACAAAGATGGTTTACATCTTTATCACTGGAAATCACTGTAATGTAACATTTCGTATGCAAATACAGCCGCAATCGCACACAGAATATAAGCATGCCACATACCATTTTTATCAGCAGAAGTTGCTTGTGCATCCTAGCCACATAGTGATGCAAATAAGATGCATTTTCATAAACAAAAGGCGCCCGACGTTAGCAGAGCTGCCAGCTGACTCATGCCAGGCATCTCCTTCAGAACTAGTGGCGGTGCTAGGGGGCACCAGCCAAAATCTTGCCTAGGGCATCATATTCGTTAGGGCCGGCTCTGCTGACAGTTTGTAGGGCCCATAATTCTCTCCATCAGACTCTCCACCTTTCTACAAAACTTCAAATAGGCTCTGAAGACACACTTCTTTACCAAACCCAGCCTAATCTCATCCTAACCCTCTGTTCTTCGCTCACTGTCTACCCTGTCTGTGTCACTCCTGTCTGTCTGCTCCTTCCCTTTAGAATGTAAGCTCTCTAGAGCAGGGCCCTCGACCCTCATGTGCTGTCCTTCTCTTACTTAAACTTAAACTATCTTCGACGGCACCAAATCCTGCAGTTTTCTGCTGCCCTGATACTTATGTCAGGGTCATCTGCTGCTGTAGTTATGTTTATTTACCCTGTACTTGTCCTGTATTGTCTTCAACTGTAAGTCATTGTTTTCCTGTTTTGATAATTTGTTTATGTACTCTGTAATTGGGCGCAGCGGAACCCTTGTGGCACCATATTAATAAAGGATAATAATAATAATAATAATAATAATAATAATAATGCCAAAACTGTATAAAAAAGCAGGAACCTTCTATGATATGTACTTTCCCCTGCCACTACAACTGCATCCTGCTGAAACAACTATAGAGTTATGGATTACACTTATTGATGGAGAAACCCAATTAAAGTAGAGGAACATGTCCAGTTTATTGGGAAATTGGGTAATTAGGGCCTGATTCAAAGATTTTTGGTAAAGGCACAGCTGCCGAGTCTTTGTATGCAGCAGTTGTGTTAAAATATGCAAAAGCCTCAGGGGCAGTCATGTTTTAAAAGACGCCCACTGCAGACTTCTGTGATCTGCCGTTGTGTCCAATAATGCAGCACTGGATCCTCTGCATGAACATTGGACATCTGAGTTACCTTCAGGTTATATGGGGGTGGGGGGGGGGGTGCCTTGGACTGCACATCCTAATTCTAAACATGATGAGAGGTGCTACCATGGTGAGACTTGTAGGTCCACACAGAAAAAAAAAGAGAGAATGCAGATGCACACTCTAAATCAGTGGTGTCCAACCAGTGGCTCTTGGGCACTATTCAAATGTGGCTCCTGACACTCTAAATCATGTGACCACAACAGATCCAGAAACAGCTGCACTCCAGCCAGACATGCAGCAGCACTACGGGGACTGAAAACTGAGGAGGCCAGATACTAGAGGTGAGGCACCCACCGGCAAACAGAGGATACATTAGGGGCTGCTGTAATGGCACGAGTTGGGGGAGTTGGTGGACTGGAGTGACACAAGGGGGAGCTGGCTGGAGTGACACCAAAGGGTCCTGCTGGCAGGAGTGACACATGGGGGAGCTGACTGGAGTGACACAGGAGGGTGCTGGCTGGAGTGACTTGTGGGGAGCTGGCTGGAGTGACACAGGAGGGTGGTAACAGGACTGACACATGGGAAAGCTGGCTGGAGTGACACGTGGGAGAGCTGGCATGAGTGATACATGGGAGAGCTGGCAGGAGTGACTCGTGGGTAGCTGGCTGGTGTGACATAGGAGGGTAGTAGCAGGAGTGACACATGGGAGAGTTAGATTTGGGCGGGTTATTTTGTTTCTATGCAGGGTAAATACTGGCTTCTTTATTTTTACACTGCAATTTAGATTTCAGTTTGAACACACCCCATCCAAATCTAACTCTCTATGCACATGTTATATCTGCCTCCCCTGCAGTGCACATGGGCGGTCATTCCGACCCGATCACACGCTGCACTTCCTCACAGACGTGCGATCGGGTCGGAACTGCGCATGCGCGGCGGCCACATTGTGCAGGCACGTCGTTGCCCGACACCGGGCGGCGCCGGGCAGCTATGCTACTAACTAAGAAAATGGTCGCAACGGCGACCACAAGAAGATTGACAAGAGGAAGGCGGAACCGGGCGGCAACCCACCGTTTTTGGGGAGTGGTGAGTCCAACGCAGGCGTGTCCAGGCGTTTGGGGGGTGGATGTCTGACGTCAATTCCGGGACTTGAATCGCTGGATCGATCACACAGGGTAAGTAACTCTTACCCTGGTCTTCTTTTACAGGAATCTTTTTTAGCATAGCAGGGCTGCACACGCGATCACAGCTCTGCTATGCTAAAATACACTCCCCCATAGGCGGCGTCTAGTTCATCGCACGGGCAGCAAAAAGTTGCTACGTGCGACCAACTCGGAATGACCCCCGTGGTTTTGCCCAACTGCTAACAAATTTGCTGCTGCGATCATCTCTGAATTATCCCCTAAGTGCTGATGCATACAATACACTGTAGTTCTTCTAGTGCATTTTGTTTATATGATAGACTTGACAAAGCAAGTACGGTATATTTAAATTGAAAATACTTAATTTGACATCAGGGGAAATTTTACTAAGATTCTTGGACGAAATTACAAATTGCCCTTAATCGCCCCTTATCACCACTAATCACTGGAACATTACATATGAATGCAATATAATATGCAGTAAATGCCTCAGAAGACTCATGCCAGCACAAAGGTAATCACACCTCAATTTGCACCACAAGCAGACGCGTGCTGGACAGGGGGGCAGAGTGGCAGCTGCCCACCGGTTCCAGTATAAAAGTAGCTGTTTGGGGCCGCAGGCACTGTGCACATGCCTATAGCTTGTAGCCGTGAGACATATAGGGGGTCATTCCGACCCGTTCGCACGCAGCGGTTTGTTGCTGTGGTGCGAACGGGTCTGGAATGCGCATGCACGGCGGCCGCACTGATCACGCGCGTCGTTGCCCGGCGACAGGCCAATGAAGAAAGCGGTCGCAGAGCCGACCGCAAGAAGATTGACAGAAAGAAGGCGTTCCTGGCCGTCACCAGACCGTTGCCTGCCGTTTTCGGAAAATGGTGAAGAAAACGCAGGCGTGTCCAGGAGAACGGAGGGCGGATGTCTGACGTCAAAGCTGGCCCCAGCATCGCTGAGATCGTCGCACAGGGCTACTCTTGTTCTGCATTAAATTTTTTAGCTTAGCAGGGCTGCACAAGTGATCACAACCCTGCTAAGCTAAAATACACTCCCCCATAGGCGTGGACTAGTTGATCGCACCAGCAGCAAAAAGTTGCTGGCTGCGATCAACTCGGAATGACCACCATAGAGTGTGCTCCCGGGAGCTCTGAAGAGAGACACATAGCAGTGTGGCTACAGAGGGCGGGGTTTTGGTCGGGGCGGAGCTACTGGATCACATGCAGCAAGTATGTATAGTGCTTTATGCTAATTTCAGTACAGCTGCTGTTGACATTAGGACTTTAGAGGTCTATTTATTAACATTATTTTTACTAAAATAATGTGAAAAAGGGTGTTTTCACACCCTTTTCACAATATTTTAATATCATCTGAATGTATTAAAGGGCATTTGGAGCAGTTTTCATGAAAAACTGCTCCAAACCCTTTAATCAACTTTTCTTTAGTAAGCCACATCGCATTCCCCATATTTATAATGGGAAATGTGATCTGATCAGATTTACTAAAAAAAAAATGTGAAAAAATACTGCAGTGTGCCCTGTGATATTATCACCAGCTCAGGCTGGCGAGATCACAGAGCAGCATTTGCCCAGCTTTCTCTGCCCCTGGCAGACAAAGCTGATCGGGACCCGGCTCCAGTGATCAGCTATGTGTGTCTGATGGACACACAAGCTGATCTAAGTGTTAAAAAAAAGAAGGGGAAAGTAAAAAAAAAAACCCTAAAAACATACTCACCTGTCCAGGGAGCCGGTGTCCGCTGCTCCACTGAGCACTGCCAGGCGCTAGGTCCCCCATATGCTGCAATGCAGCACAGCATCTGGCGCCCAGCAGCTCAGCAGAAGCAGCACGGACCGGCTCCCTGGACAGGTGAGTATATTATCCTGCCCGGGGGGTACGTGGTGCTTGCGGGTAGTTACGACGGGGGAGTGTCGACCGGGCGGCAGCGGTAGTGGTGATGCCATCGGGGGCGGTGCATGCACAGCAGGACATTGGGGTATTTTTATGAAAAATACCCCGATGATGCTGCGAAGAGGCATCGCAGGGACAGAGCTTGAACGCAAGCATGTGATAATTCAGTGATACATCCTTGCAATGTAATCAATTATCGCAGTGAGAGTTTGGGCAATTTTATCACATGACATCCGCATCCAAGATGCGGATGGTGATAAATAAGCCGCTTAATGAGGCTGCAGCTGTGGCTGGTAGGATACTACCAAAGAGCTGTGAGATGTGAGTATACGTATTGGTTGTACCGTTGTGAAGCCTCTCACTGTTGTCATTGATGTCACTGTGCTGCTGTCTTACTAAGGATGGACATCTAATACAGGTTGAGTATCCCTTATCCAAAATGCTTGGGACCAGAGGTATTTTGGATATCGGATTTTTCTGTATTTTAGAATAAGTGCATACCATAATGAGATATCATGATGATGGGACCTAAGTCTAAGCACAGAATGCATTTATGTTACATATACACCTTATACACACAGCCTGAAGGTCATTTTAGCCAATATTTTTAATAACTTTGTACATTAAACAAAGTGTGTGTACATTGAGCCATCATAAAACAAATGTTTCACTATCTCACTCTCACTCAAAAAATTCCGTATTTCGGAATATTTGGATATGGGATACTCAACCTGTATAGCTATTCCCCTGGGACCAGACCCCAATGAGCTGAGCTCCTTTCCAGGCTGGTCCCTCCTATCCTTTCTCCCATCCTCCAGTCTCGTCCCTGTATTCATTCTGTGCCAGCTCAGTGCCTCCTAACTTCTCTCTTCCCACCTCTGCGGGCACTTGGCTGCTTCTGTTAGCTGACAGGGCCAGACGTACCATTACGAGTACACAGGCGTGTAGAGTGCCACAATGTGGATGATGCCTTGCTGCCGGGTGGTATTCATGTGACCGCCGGTCAGCTGACCGGTAGTCACATGACCTCCTCCACCAGCCCGACGGGTCAGTATCCCGATGGTCGGCATGCCGACCAACAGGGACTATTTCCACTTGTTGGTGTCCATGACACCCATAGAGTGGGAATAGAACCCGCAGTGTGGCGAGCGCAGCGAGCCCGCAAGGGGCTTGCTGCACTCGCCCCTCCCCGCCTGTATCCCGGCGTCGGTATGCTGCAGGGATCCCGGCGTCGGTAAGCTGACCGGCGGTCTCCTGACCGCCGGTCAGCACTACTACACCCCCTGCTGCCTTCTCTATCCCCTGACTGCTAGCTGCAGGTATGGTGTGTGTATAGGCACTGGTCTGGTGTGCGGGTGTCTGGTGTGTGTGTACTGGTCTGGAATGTGGATGTACAGTGCAGTGTGTGCGTATAGGTATTGGCCTGGTATGCAGGTTTGCAGTGCGGTGTGTGTGTGTATAAGTGCTGGTCTGGTGTGTGGGTGTCCGGTGCGGTGTGTGTATATAGGCACTGGTTTGGTGTGTGTAAGTCCAGTGCAGTGTGTGTATGTGTGTGTGTGTGTGTGTGTGTGTGTGTGTGTGTGTGTGTGTGTGTGTATAGGCACTGGCCTGGTGTGCGGTGTGTGTGTGTGTGTGTGTGTGTGTGTGTGTGTGTGTGTGTGTGTGTGTATAGGCACTGGTTTGGTGTGTGGTAAATCCAGTGCAGTGTGTTTGTGTGTGTGTGTGTGTGTGTGTGTGTGTGTGTGTGTGTGTGTGTGTGTGTATAAGCGCTAGACTATTGTGCGGGTGTCTGGTGCGGTTTGTGTGTGTAGGCACTGGTTTGGTGTGTGGGAGTCCAGTGCAGTGTGTGTGTGTGTGTATAGGCACTGGTCTGGTGTGCGGGTGTCCGGTGCAGTGTGTGTGTGTGTGTGTGTGTGTATAAGCGCTAGACTATTGTGCGGGTGTCTGGTGCGGTTTGTGTGTGTAGGCACTGGTTTGGTGTGTGGGAGTCCAGTGCAGTGTGTGTGTGTGTGTGTGTGTGTGTGTGTGTGTGTGTGTGTATAGGCACTGGTCTGGTGTGCGGGTGTCCGGTGTGGTGTGTGTGTGTATAGGCACTGGATTGGTGTGTGGGAGTCCAGTGCAGTGTGTGTGTGTGTGTGTGTGTGTGTGTGTGTGTGTGTGTGTGTGTGTGTGTAGGCACTGGTCTGATGTGCGGGTATTCGATGCCATGTGTGTGTGTGTATAGGCACTGGTTTGGTGTGTGGTAATCCAGTGCAGTGCATGTGTGTGTGTGTGTGTGTGTGTGTGTGTGTGTGTGTGTGTGTGTGTGTGTGTAAGTGCTAGTCTATTGTGCGGGTGTCTGGTGCAGTGTGTGTGTATAGGCACTGGTTTGGTGTGTGGGAGTCCAGTGCAGTGCAGCATGTGTGTGTGTGTGTGTGTGTGTGTGTGTGTGTGTGTGTGTGTGTGTGTGTGTGTGTGTGTGTGTGTGTGTGTGTATAGGCACTGGTCTGGTGTGCGGGTGTCTGGTGTGGTGTGTGTGTGTGTGTGTGTGTATAGGCACTGGTTTGGTGTGTGGGAGTCCAGTGCAGTGTGTGTGTGTGTGTGTGTGTGTGTGTGTGTGTGTGTGTGTGTGTGTGTGTGTGTGTGTGTGTGTGTGTGTGTGTGTGTGTGTAGGCACTGGTCTGATGTGCGGGTGTTCGATGCCGTGTGTGTGTGTGTATAGGCACTGGTTTGGTGTGTGGTAATCCAGTGCAGTGCAGTGCATGTGTGTGTGTGTGTGTGTGTGTGTGTGTGTGTGTGTGTGTGTGTGTGTGTGTGTGTGTGTGTGTGTGTGTGTGTATAAGTGCTAGTCTATTGTGCGGGTGTCTGGTGCAGTGTGTGTGTATAGGCACTGGTTTGGTGTGTGGGAGTCCTGTGCAGTGCAGTGCAGTGTGTGTGTGTGTGTGTGTGTGTGTGTGTGTGTGTGTGTGTGTGTGTGTGTGTGTGTGTGTGTATAGGCACTGGTCTGGTGTGCGGGTGTCCAGTGCGGTGTGTGTGTGTATAGGCACTGGTCTGGTGTGCGGGTGTCCAGTGCGGTGTGTGTGTGTATAGGCACTGGTTTGGTGTGTGGGAGTCCAGTGCAGTGTGTGTGTGTGTAGGCACTGGTCTGGTGTGCGGGTGTCCGATGCCGTGTGTGTGTGTGTATAGGCACTGCGTTGGTGTGTGGGAGTCCAGTGCAGTGTGTGTGTGTGTGTGTGTGTGTGTGTGTGTGTGTGTGTGTGTAGACACTGGTCTGGTGTGCGGGTGTCTGATGCCGTGTGTATGTGTGTATAGGCACTGGTTTGGTGTGTGGTAATCCAGTGCAGTGTGTGTGTGTGTGTGTGTGTGTGTGTGTGTGTGTGTGTGTGTGTGTGTGTATAAGCGCTAGTCTACTGTGCTGGTGTCTGGTGCGGTGTGTGTATAGGCACTGGTTTGGTGTGTGGGAGTCCAGTGCAGTGTGTGTGTGTGTAGGCACTGGTCTGGTGTGCGGGTGTCCGATGCCGTGTGTGTGTGTGTATAGGCACTGCGTTGGTGTGTGGGAGTCCAGTGCAGTGTGTGTGTGTGTGTGTGTGTGTGTGTGTGTGTGTGTGTGTGTGTGTGTGTGTGTGTGTGTGTGTGTGTGTGTGTGTGTAGACACTGGTCTGGTGTGCGGGTGTCTGATGCCGTGTGTATGTGTGTATAGGCACTGGTTTGGTGTGTGGTAATCCAGTGCAGTGTGTGTGTGTGTGTGTGTGTGTGTGTGTGTGTGTGTGTGTGTGTGTGTGTGTGTGTGTGTGTGTGTGTGTGTGTGTGTGTGTGTGTGTGTGTGTGTGTGTGTATAAGCGCTAGTCTACTGTGCTGGTGTCTGGTGCGGTGTGTGTATAGGCACTGGTTTGGTGTGTGCGAGTCCAGTGCAGTGTGTGTGTGTGTGTGTGTGTGTGTGTGTGTGTGTGTGTGTGTGTGTGTGTGTGTGTGTGTGTGTGTGTGTGTATATAGGCACTGGTCTAGTTACACACCAATTCAACACAGGTTTCAGACTGACCGTTTCAGATTGTGATTAAATTTGGTAGAATAAATTCTGCCATGGGTGTAAAGAAAACCCTCAATTCTTTTCTTTGGCTGATATGTTCAACGGTTTTGAAGTTATATTCCTTTAAAGCTGCATTTTTTTCATGAAAATTTGCTAGTGGGCGATTCTCTGTGATGCACAGGACAACTACACAAGTCCAAACAACATACTTCTCCAAAATACCAAGATTTTAGTGTGTCTTAAGTGATAGGGTAAGGCATTGCTACATTAGTTTTCATATAAGAACAATTTCTTAACATACCAGCTTAAAAGGAAAAAAAAATAAAAGCATGTGATGCATAGGACTTTATGTTCACTTTCTGGAGAATCACCCTATTAACGTTTTTTTTAATTGCACTTGCAGCTCACCTAATTGAGCTAGAGAGTTGGACAAGGTCTTATTTGAAACCTCTTTTTATGGGCGTTCATATAGCACGTTTCCAAAAAAATAAAAAATTAGAAAATTTTCAAAAACAAAATTTTGATTTTCTCAAAAAGCCAATATTTAACATTTAAAAAAAAATGATCTCAAAAATTGTTCATGCTGTTGTTAATAAATCGCCAAAGTTTTTTTGGTGGTCATGATGGGATCACGTGTTAAAAGAGCTTCATTTTTCAATGATTCATGAAAATGATATCTAAAAATCAACAAACAATATTATTTCCAGTTCACTACATTACAGGAAAGCACGTTCCTCTTCAGGTGTGTTTGGGGATGAGATTCTACAGACAGTGGGGTATATTCAATTAAAGGTCGGATCCATTCCGACATGTATTTGTCGGAATGGATCCGACAACCACTATTCAATCTCATCTTCATTTGACTTTTTCAAGTCGAATTAAGATGAGGGACGCAGAGGAGGAGAAGGGGGACGAGCCGCGAGGGGACAGCCGGCGGGCATACAGGGAGATCAGCGCGCAGCTGGATGTCACTCAGCCGCCTGACCTCACGGCAGTGTCCACCCGGCTCCAGCAAGCGTGCTGGAGCCAGGTGGAAGCTGCCGTGAGGTCGGGCGGCTGAGTGACATCCTGCTGCAGCGCTACTGTAGCGCTGATCTCCCCTGTATGCCCCGCCGCCTGTCCCCCCGTCTCCCTGCAGCTCTCGCCCCTCTCCTCATCTGGGTCTGCGTCTCAGTCCAACATCTTTTTAATGTCGGACTGAGATGGTCGAAAAGGGGGCCAAAACCGTTTTCGACACAAGCACGTGGATCGGCAGCTATTCCGCCGATCCACGTGCTTTTCGACAAGTCGAATGCCTCGACTTGTCCAAAAGCATTGAATAGGTCAAATCACATTTCGACCTTAAAAAGTCGAAAACTGCCGTCTTTTCGACAGACGGCAGTTTTCGACACCAATTGAATATACCCCAGTGCCTGTTCCCACTTCTGTGCAGGTGCATAAAGTTAAGTGGAAAGATACTCCATGGGGTATATTTACTAAGCTCCCGATTTTGACCGAGATGGTGTTTTTTCTTCAAAGTGTCATCTCAGGAATTTACTAAACTCAAATCTCGGCAGTGATGAGGGCATTCGTATTTTTTTGGAAGTCAAAGAAAATAAATACGAATGAATACACCATCGGTCAAATACGACTGTTTTTTTATACAACTCGGTAATTTACTAAAAAGTGTATTTCACGAACACTGCCGGCAATAGCCAAACACTGCCGTGAAAAAATACAAATCGTAAAAAAAAGCAGATTTAAAACAGACCTGCTTTTTTTTACTGTGTTCTGATAGGCATGCACGGATCCATGAGATCAGTGCATGTTTATCAGTGGGAAGGGGTGGAAAAGTGTTAAATTTTCAGGAAAAAAATGCGTGGGGTCCCCCCTCCTAAGCAAAACCAGCCTCGGGCTCTTTGAGCCGGTCCTGGTTGAAAAAATATGGGAATAAAAATGACAGGGGTTCCCCCATATTTAATCAACCAGCACCGGGCTCTGCGCCTGGTCCTGGTTCAAAAAATATGGGGGACAAAAAGCGTAGGGGTCCCCCGTATTTTTTAAACCAGCACCGGGCTCCACTAGCCAGGTACATAATGCCACAGCCGGGGGACACTTTTATACTGGTCCCGGCGGCCCTGGCATTACATACCCAACTAGTCACCCCTGGCTGGGGTACCCTGGAGGAGTGGGAACCCCTTAAATCAAGGGGTCCCCCCCTCCAGCCACCCAAGGGCCAGGGGTGAAGCCAGAGGCTGTCCCCCCCATCCAAGGGTGGCGGATGGGGGGCTGATAGCCTTGTGTAAAAAATTAGAATATTGTTTTTAGTAGCAGTACTACAAATCCCAGCAAGCCTCCCCCGCAAGCTGGTACATGGAGAACCACAAGTACCAGCATGCAGTGGAAAACCGGGCCCGCTGGTACCTGTAGTACTACTACTAAAAAAATATCCAACAAAAAACAGGAGACACACACCGTGACAGTATAAGTTTATTACACACATGCACACCTCCAAACATACATACTTACCTACTGTATGTTCACACGAGGCTCGGTCCTCTTCTCCATGTAGAATCCTAGGGGTACCTGTGGAAAAAAGTTATACTCACATAATCCAGTGTACCTACTGTTCTTTGTATAATCCACGTACTTGGCAAAACAAAAAAACGGAAACCCGACCACGCACTGAAAGGGGTCCCATGTTTTCACATGGGACCCCTTTCCCCGACTGCCAGGACCCCCCCTGACTACTGTCAAAGAGGGTCCCTTCTGCCAATCAGGGAGCGCCACGTCGTGGCACCCACCTGATTGGCTGTGTGCTTCTGTAGTGTCTGTGAGGCAGCACACGGCAGAGATACAATGTAGCGCCTATGCGCTCCATTGTATCCAATGGTGGGAACTTTGCGGTCAGCGGTTGACCGAAAGTAACCTCACCGCTGACCGCAAAGTTGCAAAGTTACACTTTCGATGTCATTCGTGTTTGAACTTTAACCTCATTCTGAAAAATACGAATTTTAGTAAATATACCCCCATGTGAGAAGACACTTCAACTGTGTTAAATTGGCCTGTCTTTTACATTTTCCACTACAAGTGGTCAAGGGCCAAGATACGTTTGAGTGGGCTTTAAATAGTGAAGAAAAGCCCATTGGTCACTAAGTTAAGCCCACCTAAACCTAACCTGCCCTTGGAACATTTGTGTCACATTTCAAATAGTGGAGTGTTTAATTACAGAGGACTATCAGACTTTGGGGTCTATTTGCTAAGCCTTGGATAGAAATAAAGTGAATGGAGATAAAGTACCAGCCAATCAGCTTCTGTCATTTTTCAAACATGGTAGTTAGGAGCTGATTGGCTGGGACTTTAACTACATCCAAGGCTTAGTAAATAGACCCCTAAGAGAATGTGTGATGGAAGCAGAAAGGAACAGCAACTTGGAGAATGGGTGCTGGGAGGGAGAGACACAGCAGACTGGGAGCAACATTGTACTCACAAGGAAAAACCTCAGTCACTCAGCCAGGGCTGTTTCTAGCCAATTTGGCTCCCAGTGCGAGATTAAAAAATCTCGCACTGGGAGACATCAAAAATAAAAATGCGCACCCCCATATAGATATAAGGGGCGTGGCCTCAGTAAAATGGGTCTGGTCTTGTTAAATGGGCATGGCCTCGTCTGAAAAGACTACCTTACACACCAGTTTTTGACCTTGCACCAACAGATCACAGCGTCCACAGGAAAAAAATTAAAAACATTATATTATGCCATACACCGCAATGCCCTTGATACATTAAATCCCCATTTTACACATTACGGCAGGCAAGTGTCCCCATTTTACACATGACGGCAGGCAAGAGTCCCCATTTTACACATGACGGCAGGCAAGAGTCCCCATTTTACACATGACGGCAGGCAAGAGTCCCATTTTACACATGACGGCAAGCGAGTGTCGCCATTTTACACATGACGGCAGGCGAGTGTCCCCATTTTACACATTAGGCAGGCAAGTGTCCCCATTTTTCACATTACAGCAGGCAAGAGTCCCCATTTTACACAATGCAGCAGGCAAGTATCCCCATTTTACACATTACGGCAGGTGGCAGAGGAGGAGGGGGGAGGGGAGAGAGAGAGAGAGAGAAAGTTACGTTTGAAGAGGTTCTACCCGCTCTTCGGCCCACCTCTCCCTCGTCGCGCCGGCCCTTCCTGTAGCTTGGCTCTCCCTCTTCCCGAGTACCCAGCTCGGTGGGGGCGGAGTTTCGCAGAATGACGCCACGACGCAACCACGTCATTCCATGAAACTCCGCCTCCCGAGCTAGGTACTCGGGAAGAGAGAGGAGGGGGGAAGCAAAGAGCAGCAGAAGTGCCATGGCGGGCGCCCCGTGCGGTTGCACGGCTCGCCCGCCCCAAGAAACAGCACTGCACCCAGCTATCACCCATGGCAGCATTTATTCTACCAAATTTCATCACAATCTGAAATGTCAGTCAGTCTGAAGCCTGTGTTTATTTGGTGTAGAATAACCCATGTGCGGGTGTCCGGTGCGGTGTGTGTAACCTGCCTCAGCCATTGGTGAGAGCAGGAAGTGTGGGCTGCAGATGAGTGGATGGGTTTTTATTAGCATTCTGATCATACTTGCCTACTCTCCCGGAAAAGCCGGGAGGCTCCCGAAAATCGTGTGGCAAGTCTCCCGGAATGGCGCTCACCCCCCGCCGCATCCCCCGCTTACCTCATCCCCTGGCTTCCCTCGGCTACGCGGCAATCTGTCAGACAGAAGGGGTTGGGGTGATGCTAAATCGCGTCATTGTAGCCCCGCCCTCTGCTTTACAATGCCGATGATGTAGGCATTGTAAAGCGGGGGCGGGGCTACGATGACGCGTTCACATCACGACGCCCCCGTTTCGCCTCCTCCACGTCCCCTGCTTTGTGACCTTTGTGACCTGGCTGCTCCCTCTCGGAGGTAGCAGCCTAGATGTAGGCAAGTATGCTTCTGATTGGTTTAGTGTTAATATTAACAATGGATTTCACATGTTAGGAAATGGTGCATTGAGGTGTGTGCGTTGTGTCATTTTGGTGGCGCTTTTTATATGTCTTAGGCAAAAAAAGTCTGTTCCATTTGAACGCTTAAACAAATCAGGCACAGGGCTTAAACGCCCAGCACAGGGCTAGTCCGCCCCACATGTCAGTGCCGCCCCTCCCCGCAGAAGAGTAGCTCCCGACCAGCGCAGCTTAAGCGTGCTGGCTGGGAACTACTCATCGCTCCCCAGCCCGCAGCGGCTACATTTGACGTCACGCAGCCGCTGCGGCCCGCCCCCCCCCCCCCCCCCCGTTCAGTCCGGCCACGCCTGAGTTGGCCGGACCGCGCTCATGAAACAGCGGCATGCCGCCATCCCGCCCAGCGACCGCCTCTGCCTGTCAATCAGGCAGAGGCAATCGCAGTCCTGCTGCGGCCTTCGGCCGACTGGCATGCGCCGGTGACCCGTTTGCTCGGCTGCGATAAAAAGCAGCGAGCGATCGGGTCAGAATTACCCCCTTAGTGCATTGAGGTGCGACTTTGACGCAATTTTGATGTTAAGTGGAGTGATTTGACAAAAATGATTCTTAATAAATATGCAATTTCCAATTATACTGCTGTTATTTGGATGATGTTTGCATCAATGGTGAATCGTTGCCATTTGGTGTACAAAGTCGCATTTGACATGTGACTTCAATATGAATTAATCCTTAGTCAATCAGCGATTCACAAAAAAACCCAAATTGACCAAAATCAACCTTTAGTAAATTCCCCCCTGATGTTTCCAGGATGTCACTCTGATAATCAAATGCATTGTATTTATTGTAGTTGCCGGCTTCTATCAAATATTTTTAGTTTAACAACATTATGTACTATGTATTTGTACCTGTGTTTTGCATATTGCAAATACACGTTTTTTTTGTAAAGTACCAAGGTGGCATATGTATTTTAGGTTAGCAGTAGGATTTTCATTTGCACATATACTGTATCGATATTCGATAGGGCCTGTAGTCAGGGGCACAGTAACAGAGAAGGAGGCCCAGAAACAGAGAAGGAGGCCCTCTGTCTGGGTCCTCTCCTCTGTAGCTAGCAACACAATAGTCTGAGCACTAGGGGGAGCGCATGTGCAGATCTCCGGGGAAATAGTGCGGTGCCCATTTTCATGGGAGATTTGTGCATACCTCCCAACTGTCCCTATTTTCGCAGGACAGTCCCACAGCGTCTATTCATTGGAGACAGAGCCATGCCCCCGTTTTCGTCAGTGAGCAGCTCTGTGAGTTGCTGGCATGCCCCCCTCACTGACAAAAAGGTGGCGTGGCTTACGATCACTAAACTGCCACGAAGGCTGGCCCCCTATCACAAAGACCATGCCTCTTTTCAGGCGCACGCTCAAGTCCTGATCCCAAAATTTTCAATGTTGGAAGGAATGGATTTGTGGAGAGGTGCTGCCACCGACATGGGACTCCAGAGAGATGAGTATTGAAAAATGGGTGCACCCATTAGATGGTATCCATTCACATGGTCGACCATGTTATGGTCGACAGTCATTAGGTCGACCACTATTGGTCGACATTGACATGGTCGACATGGTCGACACATGAAAATGGTCGACACATGAAAGGTCGACACATTAAAAGGTCGACATTAGTTTTTTAACTTTTTTTTCTTTTGGGGAACTTTTCCATACTTTACGATCCACGTGGACTACGATTGGAACGGTAATCTGTGCCGAGCGAAGCTGTAGCGGAGCGAAGGCACCATGCCCGAAGCATGGCGAGCGAAGCGAGCCATGCGAGGGGACGCGGTGCACTAATTGGGGTTCCCAGTCACTTTACGCAAAAAACGACACCAAAAAAAGTTAAAAAACTCATGTCGACCTTTTCATGTGTCGACCTTTCATGTGTCGACCATTTTCATGTGTCGACCATGTGCCCATGTTGACCATGTCAATGTCGACCAATAGTGGTCGACCTAATGACTGTCGACCATAACATGGTCGACCATTCATACCGGAACCCCATTAGATACGCCACTGTAGTGCAATAGATTTTAGAAGCAGTGACTTTATACTAATACTGGGTCTTTTTCATAGATATACGCAAATGACTTCACAGCTGCGATCTAGTACACAGAGGCTTCACAAAAATATGCAAATGTCACAGCCACTAGGATTTGTATTGGGGCTCCCACCGCAGTCGTCTCTAAACCACTGCTTTTGTACAAAGACACGGGCATCGGATGTACATGGGTCAATAATCAAAATTCTGAGTGACCCTATGATCGCGCATTATGGCTGTCGGAAGTCACTGCGAGTATTCTGCGATCACATCTTGCCGGGATGCAATCACAGGCTGAGTGACAGGGATTGGCATTCGTGGGCATACACATGGCATTTGCGGGAAGTGGTTGAGAAAATGCAGGCATGTCATGGCCGTTTTCGAGACGTGCATCTGACGTCAGTTGCAAATGCTGCGACTTAAAACATGGCGCCCGGTGTAACATAGTAACATAGTAACATAGTATCTGAGGTTGAAAAAAGACAATTGTCCATCGAGTTCAACCTATTTGTGGTCTCCTATGCATGATGATTTGACTAAAATTTCTGACTGATGCTGCTGTCAGCCATTGCATTTTATCCCTATTTATAGTAACTATAATGCATGACTATGCACCATACCCCTGGATATCCTTATCCAATAGGAATTTATCTAACCCATTTTTAAAGGTGTTGACAGATTCCGCCATTACAACTCCCTCGGGCAGGGAATTCCAAACACGTATTGTCCTTACCGTGAAAAAGCCTTTACGCCGTATTGTGCGGAATCTCCTCTCCTCTAACCTGAGCGAGTGTCCACGAGTCCTCTGTGTTGATCTAACCAAAAACAGGTCCCGCGAAAGCTCTGTGTATTGTCCCCTTATATATTTGTAGATGTTGATCATATCACCTCTTAGTCTCCGCTTTTCCAATGTAAACATGCCTAGTCTTTCAAGCCTTTCCTTGTATTCCATTGTCTCCATGCCCTTAATTAGTTTGGTCGCCCTCCTCTGTACCTTTTCAAGCTCCAGGATATCCTTTTTGTAGTACGGTGCCCAGAACTGTACACAGTATTCAAGGTGTGGCCTCACTAGTGATTTATATAACGGGAGTATAATACTCTCGTCCCTAGCATCAATACCCCGTTTTATGCATGCTAATATCTTATTAGCCTTCTTTGCTGCAGTCCTACTTTGGGTACTACTGCTTAGCTTGCTATCTATGAGGACACCTAAGTCCTTTTCCAGTACAGAATCCCCTAATTTTACCCCATTTAGTAGGTAGGTGTAATTTTTGTTCTTGTTACCACAGTGCATTACCTTACACTTGTCTGTGTTGAAGCGCATTCTCCATTTGGCTGCCCATGCTTCTAATTTAACTAAGTCGTTCTGAAGAGACTCGGCATCCTCCTCTGTATTTATAGCCTTACACAATTTGGTATCATCTGCAAAAATTGACACCATGCTCTCTAGACCTTCTGTTAGGTCGTTAATGAAAATATTGAACAATAGCGGTCCTAATACTGAGCCTTGCGGCACACCACTTAGCACTTCAGTCCAAGTTGAAAAAGATCCATTAACCACAACGCGCTGCTTCCTATTATCTAACCAGTTTTTGACCCAAGTGCATATTGTGCTTCCTAGCCCTGATTCTTGTAGCTTGTATATAAGTCTCATGTGTGGTACAGTATCGAACGCTTTGGCAAAGTCTAAAAAGATTACATCCACGTCTTTACCCTGATCTAGGTTTGCGCTTACTGTTTCATAAAAGCCAAGTAAGTTGGTTTGACAGGATCTGTCCTTCATAAACCCATGTTGATTCCTTTTAATGACCTTATTGGTTTCAAGGAACTTCTGAATACTATCTCTTAGAATACCTTCCAATACTTTCCCCACTATAGATGTAAGACTAACTGGTCTATAATTACCTGGTTCAGCTTTACTTCCCTTTTTGAATATAGGCACTACTTCCGCTATACGCCAGTCTTTGGGAACCATACCTGATATAACTGAATCCTCAAAGATCAAAGATAGCGGTTTTGCCAGTTCAGAGTGAAGCTCCATTAGAACCCTTGGATGAATACCATCGGGCCCTGGTGATTTATTAATCTTTAAATGTTTTAATCGGTCACAGACTACTTCCTTGCTTAAATAAGTACCTATCAGTGTGATATTGTCATTATTGAGATTGTGTGTCAGTCCCTGAATTGGGTCCTCCCTAGTGAATACTGTTGAAAAAAACTCATTTAGTGTGTCCGCTATGTCATTATCATTTTTGCTTAAGACTCCCAACTTGTCTTTCAAAGGGCCTATACTCTCCTTTTTTAATCTCTTGCTATTAATGTATTTAATGATTTTTTTGGGATTCGCTTTGCTTTCCTTTGCTACTAGTTTTTCAGTTTCTACTTTAGCCGCTCTTATTTCCTTTTTGCAATTTTTGTTACATTCCTTATAGTGCTGAAATGACTCTGCTTCCCCGTCAGATTTGTATTTTTTAAATGCTCGCCTTTTTTTGCCCATAAGTTCCTTAATCTTTTTGTTAAGCCACATCGGTTTATGATTTTTATTCCCTTTTTTGCTACTCATAGGAATATATTTGAGTGTATTTTTAGCTAGCAGGAATTTTAGTACCTCCCATTTCTCCGTAGTATTTTTTCCTAAAAACAAACCTTCCCTTTCAATATCCCTGAAAAATACCCTCATCTTTTCAAAATTTGCTTTGCTAAAGTTTAAAGTCCTAGTTGAGCCAGTATAGGGCTGTTTGTAGAAACTGATATTGAATGTGACCATATTGTGGTCGCTGTTTCCTATGGGTTCCCCTACTATAATACCCGATACCAAATCCTGATTGTTTGTTAATGCCAGGTCTAAGATTGCATTGTACCTAGTTGGTTCCTCAATTAGTTGGACAAGGTAGTTATCATTTAGTGTGTTTAAAAACATACTGCCCCTAGCAGTATCACATGAATCGTTTTTCCAGTTTATCTCTGGATAGTTAAAATCTCCCATCACTACTATGTCTCCTACTCCTGCTGCTTTTTCAATTTGCTTTAGTAACAATTCATCATCAGATGCGTTGATACCAGGCGGCCTATAGCATACACCCAATACTAACTTTTTTGTTCCTTTTTCCCCGCATGCAATTTCTACCCATAATGTATCAACAGTGTCTACAGTCCCCTCCTGAATATCTTCCCATATATTAGGTTTTAAAAACGGCTTTACGTACAGACACACCCCTCCACCCTTTTTATTTAGTCTGTCTCTCCTAAACAGTGTATAGCCCTCTAGATTGACTGTCCAATCATGAGATTCATCCCACCAAGTTTCAGTAATGCCTATAATATCATACTGTTTGCTTGCTGCAAGTATTTCTAGTTCACCCTTTTTACCAGTAATGCTTCTGGCGTTTACATACATACAACTAAGATAAGTATTTTCCCTTGCGTTAGGGACATCTTTCACCTTATGTGGCAAGGATGACCTGTAATCGTCATTGGTTAGTGCTTTGGTAAAATCCCTTTTAGTACCCATGTTAGTAACCTTACTGCCTGCTCTTACCCTCCCCCCAACTTCTCCCCCATTTCGTTTACTACCGCCATCCCCACTATTCTCACTGCATGACCCGTAGTTTCTAGCTAAACCCTCCCCCCAGGCTCCTAGTTTAAAATCTCCTCCAACCTTCTAACCATCCTTCCCCCCAGCACCGCTGCCCCCTCCTCAGTCAGGTGCAATCCGTCACGACAAAAGAGATGGCGCCTGACTGAGAAGTCCGCCCAGTGTTCCAGGAACACAAACCCCTCTTTCCTGCACCAATCCCTAAGCCACACATTTACCTCCCTAATCTCCCTCTGCCTCCTGGACTAGCGCGTGGCACGGGTAATAATTCCGAGAATATTACCTTAGATGTCCTTGCCTTCAGTTTCTTTCCTAAGTCCCTATAGTCTTTCTTAAGGACATCCCACCTTCCGCTAACTTTGTGTGATAGCGTTCTCATTATTCTGAGTAGCCCGGGGTCATCTGCAACTGTCGATGGTGCTTGATTTTAGTGATGCATCTGCAATTTTGCGTCTGTATTTGCAGAATTGCAAACGCACCGGTGGGCGGCTTATTTTGTGCTGGGCGGACTTTTAACATGCTGGGCCGCTCTTGCTGTGCGATTCTCGGAAGTTGCAGTTCTGCTACAATTGTAGAACTGCAAATGAAGCTGAATAAGGCCCATTGTCACACAGCCTCTGCTTACAGGATCGCAGCTGTGATGGCATTACCGTATAGTACATCACTGAATCAGGCCGCAGTGACAGATATACCGCATTCAGATCGCAAATGCCGGATCCCACCCATGTAAAAGAAACGTGTCCTTACCGGGTGGGATCCGGCATTTGCTCCCCTCTGCTGGCTTTCCGACCCGGCAATATACCGGGTCGGTTGCCATAGCAGCGGGGGGGCGCAGCAGCAGCAGGGGCGGGGGTGGAGGCGGCGCTGGGAGATGAGCTCATCTCCTGCGCCGCCTCTCCCTATGCTGTGAATGGGAACCGTGTCGCATCGACGCGGCTCCCATTCACACTGCACCTGACCCGGTATTCAACCCGGGTATAATCCTTCTTTTATACCGGGTTGAATTACCGGGTCAGACGACCCGCTAATTCTTGGAAAGTGCTTTCACATCGCACACTGACCCGTGTCGACACGGCAATATGCCGTGTCGATACCGGGTTATTTGTGCGATGTGAAAGGGGTAATAGTGTATTCCCCAATACTGTTATCTGTCTCTTTGAAATGTATCCCACCCTGATCACTGGAACGGACAGCTTTACTGCCATTTATTGCTTACAAATAGGTGAATATGTTAATGTACTGCAGTATTGCAACAATCAATTGTTGCAATATACTCTTACATATTGTTACAAGCGCCTTGATTTTAAAACAAACTGCCAGTTAATGTAAAGATGCCTTGCAATTATAGAGGGTTTGCGGTTTGTAAACAAACTTAACTGTGTGTTACATATTAGGCAGCCAATGATATAAAAGTTATTAGCAGTAGGGGCCTAATTCAGACCTGATTGCTTCTCTGCAAATATGCAGAGGGCTGCGATCAGATAGTCGCCGCCTATAGAGAGTGAAAACCCGCCCCGTGCAAGTGTGCAAATACATGTGTACGCTGTGCGAAAACTTCGCCAGACAGTGGACAGCTGCAAAACCATCTGCAACTCACCCACTATCTAATGATTTTTCCAGTCTGTGCATAGCCCAAGACTTACTCCTCCAGTGCGATCAGAACAGGCTGATCGGGGCCGGAGCTGACGTCACACACCCTGCCTAGAAAAGTTTAGGAACACCTGCGTTTTTCCTGACACTCCCAGAAAACCGGCCAGTTACCACCCACAAACATCCGCTTCCTGCAATCACCATGCGTACGCCTAGCGATTGAAATATTTGCACCATTCTGTCAGTGTTTGGGCTCGCATGCGCAGTCATTCGATAATCGCCCGCTGTGTGATTTTGCACAACAGCGATCAGGTCTGAATTAGGCTATAGATCTGTTGTTCTATGATAAGTCCTCCCTGTCTCTCTTTAAGACCCCACAATATATTTGTACATTCATAGGGGCCAATCCAATTATAAGAGGGATACGTTTGTGATGTGTGGCGCTGCTAATCAAAAATAATTATGTGAGTGCAACAGCTCATTACACTGCACACTTCTAAGGGGGTGCGATGTTGTGATTGCAATGTTCCACCACTAGGAGCATTCCCAAACTGTTATGGCAGCAATCGCCAGCAATACAAATAATTTCATTGCAACCTTATGGTCATCAGTAACTTGACACTGACTGGGAGAATTGCAGAGGCCTCTCATATTTTACTTATATTATGCCAACACTCTAGTTCTCACCCATTCACTATGGGATAACCCATGCCATATTTTCATGTCTGTGAAGCGCTGTTCTGCCAGAAGCATGTATTCCTCCAAAGCTAAATACATTCCCTGAAAATACTGCCTAGAACCCCCTTTTATTAATTTGAACTTGTACTTGCTTTCATCTACAAGACTGATTTACTAAACTGTATTTTAGATTTAATTTACATTATTTTTATGCTTATATAATACCCATTTCACACTGCCAATGCCGGATCCCAACCGGGAATTGGAAACGGGTCCTTCCCGGGTGGGATCCGGCATTGGCCGCTGCTGGGTTGCCATAGCAGCAGGGGGCAGAGCCGGTGGCGGAGGTGGAGGCGGCGTTGGGGGATGAGATCATCTCCGTGCCGCCTCTCCCTGCTGTAGTAAACGGGACCCGGGACGCATCGACCCGGGAGCCCGTTTACGCAGCCACTGACCCGGTATTCAACCCGGGTATAACACTGCTTTATTCCCAGGTTGAATTGCCGGGTCAGGCGACCCGCGATTTCGGCTATGCCCTTTTCACACCGCACGCTGACCCGTGTAGGCCCGGCAGTATGCCGGGTCAATATGGGGTTATTTGTGCGGTGTGAAAGGGGTATTATTGAACTTCCCTTACAAAACATATATGATTTTCATTGAAAGTAGTGACCAACAAAGAGAAGCTCTGGATGGAAATTACAGGGATTATGATCCCATTACGGCCTGAGATTGCGTTACTCCACCATTACCCAGCCTCTCCCAAGTCATACGTAACTGGTCACATTTTTATTGCAACCAGATCGACCATTGCCCAATACTGGAAGAATCCCAACCCCCAGAACCCACTCAAAGGTATTAGCATATGTTTGAAAGTAGTGACCAAGATCTGATTACTGCAACTGCCCAGCCGGATCAGGGATCTGACTGTGCTTCCAAAAAGTCTTCAAACTTGCAGTTATTACCCCTGACATTGACCCTTTCTTCCTCTTTGGTATTTCTCCTGCTATGCATAAACAACCCTTTGATCTCCAAACTAACATTTCTATGTGACTGGATCATATAGGCCCACTAATTACATTTTCCCATCACAATCTGTTTGCACCAATACCCAATCTTCGGGGATTAATCTCTAGTACTCAAACTCATACTGTGGCTTATTCCATATAAATGTTACCAAAAAAAGTGCGACCTTGTATTTAATATCAAATAATACTCCCTCAGTGTTAAAAACTGTAATTTCATAATTATAAATTCAGACTTTATTTGGTTCTGTAACTGATGTGACAGTTTCATGGAATGACTCTTTTCCTATACTATGTAATAAAAAGCAAACGCTGCTCCTCGCATCTATGGGGGGATTCAAGTGGCATGCGCACCAGCAGCCACTAGATGGTGCCCAACTGAGCAGAGTGTTGCTCCATCTAGTCACGCACAGCGGCTGGCACTGATATTACTGTTGTGTTTTTCCATCATTTTGATGGGCTGGTAACTAGTTTATTATAAACTTGGATCATCTTACTTTTGTGTTTGTTATCATTTGTAAATTGCTTTGGATTATAATAACGCTATTGATTTGGGGAACCAAAAATGTATTTTCATGTGTGAGTTTGTGTATGCTAGTAATGACTGATGATTGTGTGTGGGTGTATTTTATATTAATTGTTTGCATTAATTATTGTCTACTGATTGTGTGTTTTGTACTAATACTTTGGGACTTATTAAAAGTTTGAGTTACAAATTCCTCTGATGCAGCTGTAATCAGGCTGGGGGCGTGGTTTCAGAGTGCATATGCACAATGTCAGATATTGCATCACACAAATGGAAACATATTATGAATAGAGCAGATAATAAGCACCAAAGTGGATTTGGATCTTGTAAAATGTACAAAGTAGCAGACACAAACAGGATATTTTATTTATTTGCAACACTTAAAAACATGTGCAGGCTTCCCTTTTTCATCTTAATACGAAGCATTCTTAAAGCTCTGCAGTATAAAATCACTCATGAAGTGTTGCATCAGTTTCTGGGGCTGTGTATAAATGGTTGCGTTTTCCCTGTTTACGACCAATCACACAGTCTTCATAACTTAGATCAGGGTCAGAGCACACGCAACTCAGGCCCTTCCGGCAGGTTGCGTTTGAGACTTTTCAGCTGGCATTTTAGTCGCACTCCACTACTGTATGCCCACACTGTGGCCCTTATTCAAATCCCATTGGATCTGCTTAATAATGCACAAAGTATCGATGTTGGGTACATTGTGCATGTACAGCCAGGACCCATTCCGTGCGTGCGTGAACACGATGTAAGAAGCAGACCGGCATCTCAGTGAATGACAGTCTGATTCCGTTTGGGGTTGAGGATATACGCCCTTTGTAAGAAACGGAGGCGTGTCCCCGCCATTTAGGGGGAGGGAAGAGACCAGGGATCGCTGTCATTTGACAGAGATTTCCTTGCCACTGCAACAGTTGGCTTGCGCATCTCCATGGGTGCTACAAGCCATCCAATGGTGAGAGATCCAATGCTGCGTCCGAAGACCAAGGTCGCGTCTACTTGTAATAATAGATACCGCCTCTTGCATTGTCGTACCAAGGAAGCAGCAGCGATAGTCACTCCGTCCACATTTGAATTAGCCCCAGTGTCCTTACTGTACTTTGGCTGCAACTGCATATTCACTGCAAGTGCATGCCTCCCCACTGCCTGCGACTGCACTCTAATTCATTGATATTGTCTAATCATATTTAAAACAGAAAAATTATGCGAATAACGAAACTTTGCACATACACATTAAAAAAAAAACACTTGAGACAACAAAAAAGGCAAATTGCCTTTCAGGTGTTCTCTGGATGATACCCTTTGTGTGTGTAATACTTAGAATTCTGTTTTATAGTAATAATTGAATGCTTTGTACAAATAATTACAACTTTATTTTCTCCTTACAGTTCAGACGGTGTCTGCTTCAGATGATGCACTGCAGCAACCTAGAACCTAAGGAGTCTACCAACCTGACATCGGAGAGAGTGGTGCTGAGCCACAGCCACGGGGGTGAAATGCGTGCTATAGCAACAAATATATCTTCCAACAATAGCAAAAAGACTGACGATGAGCAGAGTAGCTGCAATTCTTTTGCTCAGCTTCCCATATCAGAAAACAAAGTATGCCCAATGTAAATGGCTACCACCATACACTATTGCAGAGGAGGAATGGAACTTTGGTTTACTCACGTGTATCACAAAGTCCTCTATAATACAAAAGTGCAGTCTTATATCACCTGTAATACACATTCACATAACGGCACTGTGTTACAGGCAGAGCAGTGATTAGCGAATGATCTTCATACTGCAAAGAAGAGGGTCAACGTTTTTGTGGGCAGAATGCAGAGGCTGGACAAGGGGTAGGAGATGATTGAGCGTAGCCAGTAGGGTAGGTACTTCTGCGCCTTTTACATAAGTCACCTGCTCTCACCTATTCTCTTATACAGAGTTCTGTTCCATCAGTTATGTGTAGTTATAGTTATCATAGATGGCTTTATCCTTGCCTAATAAAGTTTAAACAGATTAAGAAACATGGCGCATGCACATTGCCACCACAGTGCTTATGGTAACATGTTTGACATTGTATTCTACTGTTTATATTAAACGGTTAACAAGGATCTGTGAATATATAATAAAGTTATGTACTACTTCTATCCAACAAAAGGGGGTTAGACTATTTATTTGGAATTTGGGGTAGGGTGTTGATTATAGTGTCTGCAGCACTGACATTCCAGATGGTTGTCGCCAGTAGATATTTGCACATTTTGTATGTATTTATTAGCAGTTCCTTCTAGGATGAAACATATTTTAGTGACCACACCAGAATGAAATCCATTTGACATCCTCCAGTAACCTCTGCTGAGCACGTTGGATATGCATTGGATATACAGTTGTTTGTAAAAGTTTATGTACCCCTGATCAAATTACATCTTTTACTAGATCTCTCTAGGGGGCATATTTATTACCATTTTTTTTTTTTTACTAAAATAATGTGAAAAAGGGTGTTTTCACACCCTTTTCATATTTTAGTATCACCCAGTGGTGTAACTCCCAGAGACAAAGGAGACATTTGCCTCCGGGCTCCAGCTGTCAGAGAGGCCCCAAGAAAGAAAGAAAGATCGAGTGGTTTTCTGAACTAGAAAAGATCTCTCTCCACTCATTTCATAGTGACTTGCTGCAGTCACTGCTGACTGCTGTCCGAGCTCAGAAACCTTCTTCGAAGACCCCGTCAGCTGAAGAGTCTGTAATGTGTCTAATAACAGATCAAAGTGTACATCGATCTACAGCTGTGCTGCTGTGTCTTATATGAGGAAAGAAAGCAAAGCAGAAGTTGGTTTTAAGAAAATGCACTAATTATTATAATAACACTTTTAAGGGGGTATTTCTCAGAGCTATTATTTGCAGCCAGCACCTGAAAATAAAGATTCCTTATCATCACAATTAGCTGCAATAAGGAATCTTTATTCTCCCAGATGTACTATTGGCAAGTCACTGGGAAGTCAGCACATATGCAAGCTGGAACCACTGGGGTGGCACCAAATTCTATTTAGACTCCGGGCGCCTGGCATGAATTTACGCCCCTGGTATCACATGAATGTATTAAAGGGCTTTTGGAGCAGTTTTCCGGAAAAACTGCTCCAAACCCTTTAATTCACGAGATTGCATTTCCCATACTTATAATGGGAAATGCGATCTGACCAGATTTACAAAATAAAAATGTAAAAAGATCCCGCCGTGAGCCCTGTGATAATTATGCCAGCTTCACTAATCACAGGCCTCACTGCGGATTGTGTACTCCTGCACATCTTTCTCTGCCCCTAGGCAGAGAAATCTGTGCAATTAGCCATCAGTGTGGTCAGCCCTACCCCTTTTTCAGGTGTGGGCACGCCAGGAACTGATTCTAAAACTGTTCAAGTTGGGAGGTATCAGAGAAGCCTTGATGTGGCCTCGTGGTTTAAACATGTCTTTGCAAATATATGCAACTAAGATCTCTGAATTTTCTATTATCATTTAGTGTTCAGGTTTTTTTGTTGCTATATTTTGGTGTACCCGGGGAAAACTTTTTTCTGTTCCTAGGTACATACTAAAACATGACATTGGTCTGTACACTTTAATGCACAAGTACTAATTACTGCTGAATTTAGCTGACTACAAAAATATAAATGTTAGGGTCTCATGTTGAGGTTGAGCAGAAGCTTTTACCTATGGTTGGTTACTTTAATCATCATCATTATCATCATCATGTATTTGTACCTACCTTAGGCACCCACAATGGACAAGGCCTTGACATGCATATTAGGGTCTCTGTCCAGGTTTGCAAATTGCACAAACATTACCCACTTCCTTTCTGCCCTGCCTCTCCATTTGCAAGTAGGAGCAAATGGCTGTACATATAACTATTTTGCATATTCTATGCAATGAAAATTTTTGTACATCTAATGCGATTCCCCGATTCCGATCTGATTAACCAATCAGTTGACTCTGATGATCAGCAAATTCTCATGGGGTCGGGAAAATCCTACATGTTAAAAATCCTCGACTCACCAATTCCGATAATATTTGGGTTTGAATCAGTGAATAAAGTATTTCCACCATGTTGGATTTTGCCAATGACCCGACCCAGCCATTGGCAAAATGGGGAATTACCAATTGATTGCAGATGCATGGGCCCCTTAACTCACTAAATGTGGTACTATATGCAGTGGCAAATAAATAAGAAAAGTTTAAACATACTGTACTTTAATAAATAAATAAATACACAAACATAATAGAACCAGTACTGACCTTTCTAAGGACACATTCTCCCACCTCATGGTAAGGCTCCTGTCTCTTCTTCCTGGCAGCTACTCCAGTGCACTGATTGAGGACTCAGATCCACACATACAGCAAACTTGGTAGAAGAAGCTGTTACCACTGGGCATGTGCAGCAAGTCTACTCTGTCCCTTAAACTGCATGATGTGGCTGCAGTTCTAGTAATTGTATTATATACCATTGCTATTGTTGTCATAATTTGAGCCACTGGCCAAGAGGAGGCGGTCTTCTGGGCAACTGTAAACCCCACCCCCTGCGTTTGCCTATGGTACGGGCAAAGGTAAGTGGTAAGATGAGACAAAGTCTGTAATGTGGCCAGGAGGGGGCTAGACTACTTCTTCTCATCTTGTCACTTACCCAACTTTTCAGATCTAGAGCGATTTTACTGGTCATGGATATTATTATGGAATAATTTACTCAAGTCATAGGGGTCCCGAAATTCGGTAAAGTACCAGGACCCAATGGTTTTCAGGCGTCTATTAGAAAACGTTCAAGGAAGTAGAAATAAATGGTGCTACGTTAATGAGTGTGGCAGTTCAATATGCAACAACTAGATTGAACAGGAGATTGGCTAATGTGCATGAGGAAGAATAAGAATAAAAGGAAAGATGGGCTGAATAGCTCGGTAACGCTGAGCGCCTTTATTTGCATTTTTTTCTGTAAAAAAGCATCTTAGACACAAAGTAATGTAATAGGACGCACAAGCAGCTTCTGCTGATTAAAATTATATGCAGCATGTCTATATTCTGTGTGTAATAGCGGCTCTATCTGCATCCGAAATGCTATGTTACAGTGTTTTCCATGAAAACACTATAGCATAGCATTTTGTATGCAAATACAGTCTTAGTCACACACAGAATATAGGCATGCTGCCAGGGCAAAAGGTTTTTGGGCAAAATTAATTCTATCACTCCATCCCGTCACCTGTGCCCCGGTTTCTCTGTGCTGTTCTCCCCCACCCCATCAGCTGTATCCTAGCTCCTCTGTACAGCTGAACCCTTTCTGTCACCTGTGTCCCGGATCCTTGTCCCGTTGCCCCAATCACATCACCTGTATCTTAGCTCCTCTGTACCACCTCCCCCCATCCAGTCACCTGTGTCAAGGCTACTGTGCCACTTTCTCCCATTCCGTCACCTGTATCCTGGCTCCTCTGTGCTGCTTCCCCTAACCCATCACCCGTTTCATGTCTTCTCTGGCTGTTTTCTTCCATCCTGTCACTTGCAACTTTGCAGCTCTGTCTGTGCCACTCCCCTCCACCCGATCACCCGTATCCTGGCTTCTCTGTGCCACCTCCTCTCGTTGCGTCACCTGTGTCCCGGCTCCTATTTGCAGTTTCCCCCCATTCCATCATCTGTATCCCGGCTCCTCTGTGCCACTTCCCCCATCCCATCACCCATTTCCCAGCTCTTCTGTATTCTGTCACCTGTATCCGGACTCCTCTGTGCTGCTTCCCCTATCCCATCACCGTTTTTCTGTCTTCTTTGTGCCATTTTCTCACATCCCATCACCTGTGTTCCGGCTCCTCTGTGCCGCTTCCCCCCAACCCTATCACCCGTATCCTGGATTCTCTGTGCCACCTCCTTTCATTGCGTCACCTGTGTCCCAGCTCTTATTTGCAGCTTCCCCCCATTCCGTCACCTGTAACCTGGCTCCTCTGTGCAGCTTCCTCCCCCCATCCCATCACCTATATCCCGGCTCCTCTATGCCGCTTACCACCCATCCCATCACCTATATCCTGGTTCCTCTGTGCTGCACCCAGTGCCGGATTTCCCACTAGGCACATGAGGCACGTGCCTAGGGGCGGCACCTGTGGCGCTGTTGGCGGCTGCGTGCTGACTTCTTCATAGTGGTCACTGTGGCGGGCTGCCGCTCTGAACGCACTGTCTGTCCGCTGGGAGTCATCTGAGATTCGCCTCCTCCCGGGGTGCTGGCTGAGGAGGTGGTAAGTTGGCTGTTAGGAGGCTGTGGGCCATGTAGCGGGCATGGATGGCAGGTGGGCGCTCGTTATCTCCGCAGCAGCACAGCGGGGCAGGGTGAGCATGCGGGAGACTGCGCTGATCGCACCATGCCGAACTTTCCCCACTATCTGCCGGTTGTACCCGCAGGCGCTTCCTCCTCCTCTCCTGTCTCCACCCAGCTGGCAGCTGGAGCTATGGGAGTGCTCCCTCCACCCTTCCCTGTCTGATTCCTGTCACCTAAACTGTTACTGGCCCCGCCCCCGGCACCCACCTGGTGGCCCCACTGTCCCTGCTTTCCCCAGTAACACCCTAATCCCAATCAGCTCCCTGCCCCCAGGCCACTGTCATCTCTCTGGGACATCTGCATATATTTATTTTTCCTTCGGCTGTGTGTCAGCCCTCTGATAGTGTGACTCTCCTGGCTGCCCTCTCTACCCATGATTATCCAGCTAGCACTAGCAATTCTCTCCATTGGGTGCAGAAAATATTTGCTAGAGAGATTGCTGGAACAGGTAGAATTGATCGCTGGAACAGATTTTACCAACAGGTATATGATCGGGCGCTAACGGTGCTGCACCTCTAATGCTGCTGCTACACCTGATGGGGTAGTCACACCTAACCAATAACAAAGGAAGAAAAACTAACAATAGCAGCGCTAATATAGTAGTAACACATGAAGGATTGAGTGATAAAAACTTCACATTTAATATAATGGCAATTTAAGCTGCAATTAAGAACATATATACCAAGCTCATAAATCAAATGAATTAAAAACTGAGGGTCTCAAAATTAGCTGCCTGTAGTGTTATAGTCCGTTCCTATAAGATAAACTGGATATGCAGATGGGTGGATTAGATGAAAATAGACTGACTGCGCAGTCTGACCAAACAACTTTACCAAAGCCGTTAGAGGTGAAGTCCCTTGGATATCTTTGATGTAATTCAAATGTCCAATTGTGGGTTCCTCATTAGGTTACGGTGTCCTCCTCATGGAGGTGATAAGCTGATGGATTTCAGAAACTTTAATCACCACAATTTTTCTGCTCCAATCAAAGTCCAGTTCTGGTCCGGATATACACAGGCAGTGAAGATGTGTCAGGTGATGACCCAAAAAAATTACTGACGCATTTCGCTGCAGGCACTGCAGCTTTATCAAAGGATATCTAGTGCCTGCAGCGAAACACGTCAGGAATTTCTTTGGGTCATCATCTGACACATCTTCACTGCCTGTGTATATCCGGACCAGAACTGGACTTTGATTGGAGCAGAAAAATCGTGGTGATTAAAGTTTCTGAAATCCATCAGCTTATCACCTCCATGAGGAGGACACCGTAACCTAATGAGGAACCCACAATTGGACATTTGAATTACATCAAAGATATCCAAGGGACTTCACCTCTAACGCCTTTGGTAAAGTTGTTTGGTCAGACTGCGCAGCCAGTCTATTTTCATCTAATCCACCCATCTGCATATCCAGTTTATCTTATAGGAACGGACTATAACACTACAGGCAGCTAATTTTGAGACCCTCAGTTTTTAATTCATTTGATTTATGAGCTTGGTATATATGTTCTTAATTGCGGCTTAAATTGCCATTATATTAAATGTGAAGTTTTTATCACTCAATCCTTCATGTGTTACTACTATATTAGCGCTGCTAGAATTGATCGCTGGGATGGCCTCTTCATCTCCTTACTATCAATATAACCACAAGACACCATCAGGGTGGCTGTTCTATGGCGCACGCAGGATGCAATGGGGGGAATTCAAATGTTTGAAAAGTCAGTTGGGTGTCTGTTTTTTCCTGTCCAGACACCCAACTGACTTTTCAAACAACTGAATCTCCCCATTGTGTATAAGGGGATACCTGGTGCAATGTGTAAAAGGGGCTACCTGGTGCAACGTGTATAATGGGCTACCTGCTGCAATGTGTATAATGAGCTACCTTCTGCAACGTGTATAACGGGTTATCCGGTGCAATGTGTACAAGGGGCTACCTGGTGCAATGTGTATAATGGGCTCGACCTGACGCAATGTGTATAAGAGGCTCAACCTGGTGCTATGTGTATAAGAGGCTCTACCTGGCACAATGTGTATACAGCAGTCCTCGCACCCCCCCCCCTCCCCGCAGCGGTGCAGCATGGCATTCTCCCCTCCCACCACTGCATCAAAGCAGCAGGGGAGGGGGGTTTGGATGTCAGCAGCCAACATCATTGTGCTTGGGGGGGGGGGGGGGGGGGCAGCCAATAGGCCAATATCATTGTGCCTAGGGGCGGCCTGACCCCTAAATCCAGCTCTGGCTGCACCTGGGACTTGTTACTAATGTAAATATAGATATATAATTATATATAGAGAGAGAGAAGTAACAACTCTCCAGCACTATCTACATGTTAAACATCAATACATCCCCTTAATGCGCTCCCACAAAATATTAGTACAGACTCCCTCTCCCCACCTCCACACACACAACTTAAAGACACTCACAAATAACTTCAATATACCGAAATAAAACATTAATGCACAACTTCATAATATTAGTACACCCCCACCCCACATAATATTACTGCAATACCCACCTCCCCAGATTTTATTAATAAACCCCAGATAACACTAAAAAAATTACTATAAGATACTTTCCTCTGCTTGAAGGAGGTCCTGTAGTCTCCTTTCAGTCTTTATCATGGTCCCCCAATAGAGCTGCAGAGGAGTATAAGCAGGCGCAAGACAATCAGGACAGGAGAAGCAAAAAGGGTGGAGCCTCATAGGGAGGAGGCGGAGCCTCGGGAGAGGAAGGTGAATGGACATAAAGCAGCAGCACATTGGTGGCTAGTCCCGGGGGAGGGAGCAACCACTGTGCAGAGAAGGAAAGGGGTGGAGGCCGGGCACTGCTGCTGCTGGCTGCACCAGACATGCCATACTGTGACATGTCTGCAGACTCAGCCAGACAGCTGGGAGGTGCAGGAGCGGCAGACGCTGGTTATGCAAACCACGGCTGCCACCAGTGATAAGTAAAATAAGGATGTCTCTTCGAGAGATACCCTTATGATGCCAGCAGCCTAAGTGCCGCCCCCTCAGGTGCCAGTGCTCTTAGGCAGCTGCCTAAAGCTGCCTAATGGTAGCGCTGGCTCTGCATGCTGCATATAATTTTAACCAGCAGAAGCTACTGTGCGTCCTATTACAGTACATTGCTGTGCGTCTAAGATGCATTTTAGCGGCAAAATGCAAAAAAAGATGCTTGGTTCTACCGAGTCACACGACACTCATGCATTATGTGTAACGCAACTTGTAGCGCACGTAGCAAAAATGTAATAGGACACATGTGTATATACTGCACGTTGGCCTAAGGATGCCCGCCCCTCCCACACCCTGCACAGGCCATGCTCAGACCCCTCTGGACAGCTGCTGGTGGCTACTGGTGTCCTGTATCCCTAGACTTGCCAAGAGCTGTGCAGGGACTGCTGAGCTTACATGTGTCAGTACTGGTGTTTTTAATTCATCTTTATAGCCTGCCCATTACAGACATACAGCGTCTATGGCCAACGCTACACACTCAGCATGACAGAGTCCCGGCTCCCAGGAGCAGGACTTCCAAAAACCCGTCAGCTCCTGCGTGAGGAGCGACCCCCCCACCCACCCCCCTCCGTCCCTTATAATCTAGCCCTGGTGTCCGGCATTTTGATGGGCTTTTAACTAGTACAGTATAATTCTTTAGATTAATTTTGTTTTATATCTTTTACAATATTTTTTTTAATATATAATTCACATTATCCCATCCCAAATAACACGAAGTCACAAGTTTAGTCCCTTACCTAGACAGAATCTTCATTGAACTTTTGAAAGACAAACCTTTCGTCTTTAAGCTTTGTAAGAAAAAAAAAGAAAAGAAAACATTCTTACAAACTTGATAATGGTCCAAGGCTTTGTAGTAGTTATATCATTATACTCTTTATAAATAATCATGTCAAATTTCTCTGTGAAATTCTTGCCACTTGCTTAAATCAAGAACACATGATCATGTGGATTTTATACAAGAAAGACAAGCTAGGAGGACTAGCGATCTTATACAAAGAATTAAAAAATGCAAACACACCATCTATATTTGAATCTCTGGATGCTATAAAGGCTGTACTTAAGGCAAATTTGGAATAAAAGATTTCTTAAAATCCCTTAAAGCTTTCTATACGTGCCCATAGGACACTAAGGTAATATATGTTTCCATCTCAGATCTTGTCTAAATAATGAATAGCTCTAAACTATTTCTCCTCCCAAATTTACATTTGTCATAGATAGTCTCCAAAAACTTCTATCCCAAATCTATATAAACTGGGTGACAGCTAATATTCCGACATACACATAATGTTGATAATCTGTTTGTCAGCAGCATAATGTCGAGAACACTATGTCGACGGTACTGTTATTACTTAAATCATTGTAACCAGGGGTCTGATTCATAGTTGTGTGCAAACCCGATGGTATGTATACAACTCCAATTTTGGGGGGACTACGCATTTGCATGGCCCATTTTGTGCATGTGTAGAACAAATTCTGTGTTGTCGCATATGTGCCCCCTAAGCCGCAGCCTGATTGTCAAGCTGCTGTGGTTTGGGGGTGGCACTGGGCAGCGTTCCTTAAAATGGGGGGGGTGTTGCTTCTGAAATTTCTTATAATCTCAGCTTCACATTGCTGGGAAGGTTGAACAGGGCTGGCAGCAGTAAAGTCCACCTAATCTAATTGAATCTAATTATCAATTCAAGTAGGTTTATTGATTGAATAAGTAAGAAAGGGGGCAATTACTATTTCACACACGGACAGTTGGTGCTGGATAACTGTATTCCTTCATTAAATGAAATGATCATTAAAAGACAGACAATTTTATGTTTATTCAGGCTATATTTGCCTTATTTTCAGTATTCTTTGCAGATCTGAAAGTGTGAAAAATATGATAAAATAATAGAAATTAGAAAAGGGGCAAAAACTTTATAAATGTATAAAGTGTATAAATATTACTGTACAAGTCATATACTCTAGGACGATTAGCGGGCTGACTTGTGCCCCTCACCATCTTCTAGTTCCAAATTGAAGAACAAGCACTGGAATAATTTCTCTACATATAATTTTAATTATGACATAACCCTCCAAATGCATTGCTGAAAGTGGGGATCCTATTACATACAGTGGGCATCGAAAGTTTGGGCACCCCAGGCAAAAATTCATTTTAATGTGCAAAAAGAAGCCAAGGAAAGATGGAAAAATCTCCAAAAGGCATCAAATTACAGATTAGACATTCTTTTAACATGTCAAAAAAAGTTTGATTTTATTTCCATCATTTACACTATCAAAATAGCAGAAAACAAAAGATGGTGTCTGCAAAAGTTTGTGCACCCTGCAGAGTTAATACCTTGTACTTCCCCCTTTGGACAGCTGAGACCTGGCAGTGTCATGGATTGTTCTCATTCATCGTCTGGAAAGACCAGGTGATGTCAATCTCAAAGGTTTTAAAAGCCAAGACTCATCTGACCTTGCTCCAACAATCAGCACCATGGGTTCCTCTAAGCAGTTGTGTAGAACACTGAAACTGAGAATAGTTGATGCTCACAAAGCAGGAGAAGGCTATAAGAAGATAGCAAAGCGTTATCAGATGCCCATATCCTCTGTTCGGAATGTAATTAAGAAATGGCAGTCATCAGGAACAGTGGAAGTTAAAGCAAGATCTGGAAGACCAAGAAAAATATCAGACAGAACAGCTCGTAGGATTGTGAGAAAAGCAAGTCAAAATCCACGTTTGACTGCACAATCCCTCCAGGAAGATCTGGCAGACACTGGAGTTGTGGTACACTATTCCGCTATAAAGAGATACTTGTACAAATATGGTCTTCATGGAAGAGTCATCAGAAGAAAACCTCTTCAACGTCCTCACCACAAAAATCAGCGTTTGAAGTTTGCAAATGAACACATAGACAAGCCTGATGCATTTTGGAATAAAGTTCTGTGGACCGATGAGGTTAAAATAGAACTTTTTGGCCGGAATGAGCAAAGGTACGTTTGGAGAAGGAAGGGCACAGAATTTAATGAAAAGAACCTCTGTCCAACTGTTAAGCATGGGGGTGGATCAATCATGCTTTGGGGTTGTATTGCAGCCAGTGGCACAGGGAACATTTCACGAGTAGAAGGAAAAATGGATTCAATAAGATTCCAGCAAATTTTGGATGCTAACTTGATGCCATCTGTGAAAAAGCTGAAGTTAAAGAGAGGCTGGCTTCTACAAATGGATAATGATCCTAAACACACCTCAAAATCCACGGTGGATTACATCAAGAGGCGTAAACTGAAGGTTTTGCCATGGCCTTCACAATCTCCTGACCTCAACATAATTGAAAATCTGTCGATAGACCTTAAAAGAGCAGTGCGTCACAGACAGCCCAGGACAGCCTCCGCCGTAGCAGCGGAAGCTGGAGATTACAGATGCAACAGAACCCTCTCCCCATGCCACAGTTACCCAGCATAGGCTGCGTAGATTCCCTTATCCCGGGCTTCATCAGCCCATACCTCCAGCCACCCCAGTCGACCATCAACAGCAAGCAGCACTCCCCCCACGGCCACCGGCAGAGTCCATCCTGCACAGCCAGCTCGTATCTCCAAGCCCCAGCTTTACGCTGGCTGCGGGTACATACAAAGGCTAAACCCTCACCCACCATCCTCCTGCTCCAGCATTCCCATACACACTGCAGGGAGCTGCTGCCACCACGTTCCTATCTCCCTGTTGGTATCCCCCGCAGCTAGCAAGCCGCATACAGCTCCCTGCTCTGGCAGCAAGCCCCCGTGTCACCATCCAGCTACCAGATCATTTCCTGGATAGCCCGGCTGGGCAGCCATCCTCTCCTGCAAGGAAACAGCAAGGAAACAGGTGATTAGATAAAGGGCATCGGGCTCCACAACGCAATTCCTGGAACAGGTAATTTAGGGAGCTAGCTGTGCCCCATAGCGGCGCCCCCAGCATCTCCATACAGTACGCAATGAACTGTGGCCGCCATTAGTCCCTCCTTTGGTTTTGCTGCTTGCAGTCAGCTTCAGGCAGTTCCCCTGCACTCCCCCCAATCCCAACCAGTGCCTTTTATTGCACAGCAGGCACAGGCAGCCATGGGACAGTTGCTGACAAGAGGGGCAAGGCCTCAATGTCTTACGCACCCTGATCCCCCCCGAAGGCTTAATCTGGCCCTGCATATGTGTGAGCATATTATTTACTTTACTGGCCAGTGGCCGCACTGATGTTAGTACATCCTCCCGGCTCTGCTTTGCGATGTGATGTGATGGTGTTACGCCACGCGTCCTCCCTCCTGGCCGCCCATGTTCTCTCTTTCCCGCCCATGCTCTCTCTCTCCTTGTGTGCCGCCACACCGCAGCGTTCCTCTCAGGAGAAATCGGAGGACGAATTCAGCAGACAGAGACAGTTCAGCAGAGACTGAGACAGTAAGTATGAAAACAAGAAAGATATGAGTGCGCAGTCAGCGGCAGCCAGTATAAGGGGGGGTCAGCCCCTTAATATAATGGAACAATAGTATAGGGATATACTGGCGCCGGCTGAAATGCCAATAAGGGACGAAAAAGTTATTTGCAATAAAATATCATATAATTTTAATAAACATTAAGAAAATAAAAAAATAATTAATTACAAATCTCACAGAAGTAACCGAAATGACTTTGTATATTCCCAATTGAGGGGATTAGGACCACTAGGATCTCACTTATGTGATGATTATGTGTGCAGTCTCTGGTTAGGACTCGCTCCTCAATATTTAAATTTTGGTAGTTACCCAGTCCTTATGGAAATTATCCCCGTGGATCTCAGTTTTACAGTTAGGGATCCAATTAGCAGCAGGGGTTGTTTCAAGTTCCAGGTCTGGACATGTCCAAATAGAGGTGAAAGAGTCCAATAAGTACCAGGGGTGAAAAGTGGATCCAATGGTGGTGGTCAGTGTCCTTGGCTCAACGCGTTTCGCTGGTCTGGTGGCTGCCAGCTTCCTCAGGAGCATCTGTTGCTCATTCTGTGTGGCTTAATGAGAATTTCGACTCATACCGTGTGGCGTAATGTGAATTTCGGCTCATTCCTGTGACGTAATGTGAATTTCGGCTCATACCGTGTGGCGTAATGTGCATTTCGGCTCATACTTAGTACCGGCCGGTGGTCGCACCATTATGTTTCATTTTATTTCTCTGGGGTGTATTATATCTACTGTATTGTTAGGAACTAGTGAGAAATTAGATAAAAACATGTGATTTTATTGAGAGAATGTAAACTAGTGCTAGACATGTCCCTTAGCGGTGCTAGACACGCCCGTCCGGCAAGTGCACCCCCTAATGAAATGAGCTGCGCACGCCTATGCATATAATATATGAGCAGATACTGTATTAAGTTTCAACTTTCGTTTATGTACACTTTTTAATAACTTCCAATCACGGTTTCATGGTACAATCAAGAACATTAGCCTGTCTTATTTTAAATGTAGCTAAAGCATCTATAAATGCTGAAAGGATCTATCTCCATCTCCCTGCCTCTCCAGCTTGTTAAAAATACAATTTAATATATTGCTTCTGTGGAGAAAATTGCATTTTAACTTAAAGAATAAAGGGGCAGATGTACTGTATTAACCTGGAGAAATGATAAACCAATGATTAGTGCAATCATTATGGATAAGAAAAATTACAGGAGTCGACTGGATGGTGCGTTGTCACCTTCCACTTATCACTTCTTTATCCCTTCTCCAGGCTTAATACATCTGACCCAAAATTCTCTCTAGGAGCCTTAGTTCACATATATGTCTACAACTTATCTTGATCTGTCTTTATGCCCTTGACTTTGCTACCTACTTCACTTCTAAAATTGAATCCATCCATCAGGACATCACATTCCACCATCCCATTATTTCTTTCCCATCCACCACTCCCCATCTTCTCCATCCATTTTACAAAGTCTTACTTCCTTTTCACTAAGAAATCATGGCCCTAATCCATTCTTCGCCCTCTTCTACCTCACCCCTTGAAACTATCCCCTCCTGCCCCCTCACTTCCTTTATCCTGTTGCCAGTTCTCATCTCTTCAATTTTCCCTCTCATCAGACACTGTCCTGTCTGCATTTCAGCATGCCCTTGTCTCCCCATCCTTAAAAAAATACCCTTGATCTGGACACTCTCTGTAAATACCTCCCAATCTCTCTCTACTCCATGAGCAGACTGTCTATAGCCACCTCATGACCTTCCTTTCTTTTCTTTTCCCGGCTTGATCCATTTCAATCTGGCTTTCATCTTCTCCACGCCACAGCAACAGCCCTCACTAAAGTCAGCACCTTCTTGCGGCTAAATCCAAGGGCCACTACTCTCTGCCCATTCTCCTTGACCTCGCTACTGCTTTTGTGGGCCACCCTTTCCTCCTGCAAATCCCTCACCCCCTTGATTTGCATCATACTTCCCTACTATCTCTCTGACCATTCTTTCTCTGTCTTCTCTCATGATTCCATTTCTACCTCACTTTAAATGCCAGTAGTTGATTGTTGATATTCTATTCTTGGTCCTCTTCTATTCTCTCTTTATGCATCTTCTTTAGGTGAGCTTATTAGCTCTTTTGATCTCCAATATCATCTCGATCCTGATGAAACTCAGATATACTGTACCTCTCCTTCCCTGACCTTTGCTTCTCTCTCCTCACTCGTATCACCAGCTGCCTCTCTGCTATTTCCTTCTTGTATTCCCAGCACTTTCTTAAGCTTACTATGTCTAAGACTGAAATGATAATCTTCCCGCCCACCGAATAACTTCACATCACTCAATTTTATTAACTATTGAAAGCACCATAGTTTCCTATGTCCTGCAAGTGCTCTGTCTTGGAGTTATCCCTCTCCTTCAACTGAACACATTCAGTTGTTTGCACAGTCCTGCCATTTTCATCTCAGAAATATGTCCAGGTTCAATTTTTTTCTCACACTAGAGGCAACTAAGAGCCTCATCCACTCATGTTTCATCTCTACACTGGACTACTGTAACCTTCTCCTATCTGGCCTCCTTGTCACCCACATCTCTTCCCACTCCAATCTTTTCTCAGTGCTGCTGCTCAGCTCATCTTCTCTCCAAACGCATTATGGCTACTTCCCCTCTCCTACAAGATCTTCACTGGCTCATCTTCCCCTTCAAAACCCAATTTAAACTCTTTATACTCACAAAGCCCTCACCCAATCCTCTCCTATTTATATATACAGGGCCGGCGCTACCATTAAGCAGCTTTAGGCAGCTGCCTATGGGCGCCGGCACTTGGAGGGCGGTGCGGAGTACTAAAAAAAAAAAGTAAGGCACCCGCTCCCTGCTCACCATGTCTGAGACTGTTCCCTCCTCCCCTGCTGCATCACTCGCTCCCACCCTCCTCCCACCTGCCCTGATGATCGGGGGCAGCACCTTCACACAGGGAGAAAAGGAAAGTACTTCTTCAACAAACAGCAAGCAGATCCGTCCCCCCTCACAGCATGATCTGACCGGCAGCGGCTGTCCGAAGAGCAGAAGGTGGGACAGGAGGAAAGGGTCAGAGGGCCAGGAACATATGTGCAGCAAGCAGGCGGCTGGGATTAGGGGCCAATCTGAGTGAGCTGCTGCTGGTCGGGGCTGCACAGGAGAGTGCTCACAGTCAGCTGGCTGTACTGAGAGGCCGGGCTGACTGGTGAGGGTGGGCGGCAGGTGGAGCTGACTTAGCTGAGAGGGGAGCCAGATTTTTTATTTTTGAGACGGAGACAGCAGTGTCTCCGTCTCAGTAAAAGCCGCGACCATGGAGCTCGCCCCAGCAGCAGACACTGACAGCATAGCTGTCTACATAATGTTCAGGGGGAGCTGCTGACTGCTCGTCATCTGTGGCAGAGATTGCTATAGCCATTCACACCACGTGAACAACCAGCATGGAGCACCAGAGCAAAGCCCCTAAAGCACTGTGTTGGTTCCTGTGGTGGTTAGGAAGAAACAGGACAAGTGAGTAGCTGTCTTTACCTGTAGAACATTACCAACGCTTGTTGTCTGCCTCATGCTTCCAATAATGTTCTATTTCACGGTTTACCTTCTGGGCAGGCTGTACTAACATACATCGTCGCCCTTCACAGCAATGCTAATCGCATATGTACTAACATATGCGATTAACATCGCAATGCGGTGATGGAGCCCCCCCCCCCCACCCGTGATACCTGTGAGGTGGTGTGCGGGGGGTCTCCGTCACCTCCCCGGGCTCTCCCTCTCCTCCCTGGCTAGGAATCAGCAGCAGGCTGTCCCTGGCGCTTCCTCCTCCTCCCTGCAGTCGGAAGGACCAATGGCTGGGTTGCTAGTGGGAGGAGGAGTTTGACTTCCGGTGCCAGGATGCATTAACAGAGGTATGCCGGGGGAAGGGGGCCGGTGTCAGCAGCGAGGGGCGTCGGGTTGGGGCGGCTGGCGTTAAGAAGCCCATAGGCTTCTATAGGGTACTGCCATCAAAAGATGGCGATACCCAGTGCGGCGAAAACGCGACGGTCGGGGTTTAGTACATATGAAAATGCGGTTAAACCCTCTGAAGACGGGGGTTTTACCTCATTTTTCCCTTTAGTTCATCCAGGCTAATAACATAAGTTTCTTTTATTGACCTTTATATATTAGAATAGTGTTTTTTGTAAGTGTATTATGTGTGTGTGTAACTGTAAATATGTATATTATATATCATGAATGTTACAAAGTGCATTCACATAAGAGCTTGGCTTTTTTCAAAACTTCAAAGTATTTGGTTTATTGCCTGTCATATATGTCAAACGGTTTTAGTATAGTTGCTTGCCCTCCCACATCTGCACTCTAAAGTGAAGTGAATCGGGAGTAAAGTGAATCGGGAGTCTCCCACGGCCACAGAAAGTTTAAACCCCCGGATTCCCCTCTACCCCATCAGGAATCTGGACTGGGCACATAGGTGGTCATTCCGAGTTGATCGCTTGCTAGCAGTTTTTAGCAGCCGTACAAACGCTATGCCGCCTCCCACTGGGAGTGTATTTTAGCTTAGCAGAAGTGCGAACGAAAGGACGGCAGAGTGGCTATAAAGTTTTTTAAGTGCAGTTTTAGAGTAGCTCAATACCTACTCAGTGCTTGCGATCACTTCAGACTGTTCAGTTCCTGCCCAGCCACGCCTGCGTTTTTCTTGGTACGCCTGCGTTTTTCCGCACACTCCCTGAAAATGGTCAGTTGACACCCAGAAACGCCCTCTTCCTGTCAATCACACTGCGGCCAGCAGTGCGACTGAAAAGCTTCGCTAGACCTTGTGTGAAACTACATTGTTCGTTGTGCCCGTACGACGCGCGCGCGTGTATTGCGCCACATACGCAGAACTGCCGTTTTTTAGCCTGTTCACTGCGCTGTGAACAAATGCAGCTAGCGATCAACTCGGAATGACCACCCTTGTTTCAAGATTGTCTGTAGCTAGAAGAAGCTGAAACATGTTGGAAGGAAGATACACTGAACCATAACATCAGCCGTAAGCCCATACCCCGAGCCTAAAACACCAGCTGTAAGCCCCTACTCATGACACCAGCCGCAAGCTCATACCCTCCCCCACCTTCCTCCACCACACACTACCTGACCAGAAAACAGCTGAGATAGGAGCCATCAATTACTACCAGCACTGTTGCAGCTCCAGCCCCTTAGGTAGAGAAAGTTCTGGGCGGGTGAAATTTAACCGACCACTGCACCAATACAGCCAGAAACCCCAGCCAATTAGCAAAGCAGATCAAAGCTGGGTATAGCCCACTACTCCAGTGCTTCCCCCAATCAATAGCCCATCAGACTGGTCACTGGGATCAGGGAGTGATAGTCTGCAGCCAGCAGCTGAACCCCCATCCTGTGATATTAATCAATGGTATTAAACAATTGTTTTAGGTTATTTATTTTTTTTGAGGGAGGGAGAGGGGGGTGGTGCTGAAGATTTGCCTAAGGTCCTGAGAAACCTTGCACCGGCCCTGTATATATATATGATATAATAATTAGTGATGTGCACCGGAAATTTTTCGGGTTTTGTGTTTTGGTTTTGGGTTCGGTTCCGCGGCCGTGTTTTGGATTCAGACGCGTTTTGGCAAAACCTTACCGAAAATTTTTTGTCGGATTCGGGTGTGTTTTGGATTCGGGTGTTTTTTTTCAAAAAACCCTCAAAAACAGCTTAAATCATAGAATTTGGGGGTCATTTTGATCCCATAGTATTATTAACCTCAATAACCATAATTTCCACTCATTTTCAGTCTATTCTGAACACCTCACACCTCACAATATTATTTTTAGTCCTAAAATTTGCACCGAGGTCGCTGGATGGCTAAGCTAAGCGACCCAAGTGGCCGACACAAACACCTGGCCCATCTAGGAGTGGCACTGCAGTGTCAGGCAGGATGGCACTTCAAAAAAATTGTCCCCACAAACAGCACATGATGCAAAGAAAAAAAAGATGCGCACCAAGGTCGCTGTGTGACTAAGTTAAGCGACCCAAGTGGCCGACACAAACACCTGGCCCATCTAGGAGTGGCACTGCAGTGTCAGACAGGATGGCACTTAAAAAAAATAGTCCCCAAACAGCACATGATGCAAAGAAAAAAAGAGGCGCAATGAGGTAGCTGTGTGACTAAGCTAAGCGACCCAAGTGGCCGACACAAACACCTGGCCCATCTAGGAGTGGCACTGCAGTGTCAGACAGGATGGCACTTCAAAAAAATAGTCCCCAAACAGCACATGATGCAAAAAAAAAAGAGGCACACCAAGGTGGCTGTGTGACTAAGCTAAGCGACATAAGTGGCCGACACAAACACCTGGCCCATCTAGGAGTGGCACTGCAGTGTCAGGCAGGATGGCCCTTCAAAAAAATACTCCCCAAACAGCACATGATGCAAAGAAAAAAAGAGGTGCACCAAGGTCGCTGTGTGACTAAGCTAAGCGACACAAGTGGCCGACACAAACACCTGGCCCATCTAGGAGTGGCACTGCAGTGTCAATCAAGACAGGATGGCCCTTCAAAAAAATACTCCCCAAACAGCACATGATGCAAAGAAAAAAAGAGGCGCACCAAGGTGGCTGTGTGACTAAGCTAAGTGACACAAGTGGCCGACACAAACACCTGGCCCATCTAGGAGTGGCACTGCAGTGTCAATCAAGACAGGATGGCCCTTCCAAAAAATACTCCCCAAACAGCACATGATGCAAAGAAAAAAAGAGGCGCACCAAGGTCGCTGTGTGACTAAGCTAAGCGACACAAGTGGCCGACACAAACACCTGGCCCATCTAGGAGTGGCACTGCAGTGTCAGGCAGGATGGCCCTTCAAAAAAATTGTCCCCAAACAGCACATGATGCAAAGAAAAATGAAAGAAAAAAGAGGTGCAAGATGGAATTGTCCTTGGGCCCTCCCACCCACCCTTATGTTGTATAAACAGGACATGCACACTTTAACGAACCCATCATTTCAGCAACAGGGTCTGCCACACGACTGTGACTGAAATGACTGGTTGGTTTGGGACCCCACCAAAAAAGAAGCAATCAATCTCTCCTTGCACAAACTGGCTCTACAGAGGCAAGAAGTCCACCTCATCATCATCCTCCGATTCCTTACCCCTTTCACTGTGTACATCCCCCTCCTCACAGATTATTAATTCGTCCCCACTGGAATCCACCATCTCAGGATGGATAGTATACTTAATGGATGACGAGTGACGACACAGAGGTAGGTACAGCAGTGGCCTACCGTACTGCTATATACAGTATACTGGACCTGGTGGACACTGTCAGCAAACTGCTAAACTAGTCTAAAAAAAAGGCACCACAGGTATACAATGTAGATGGATGGATAGTATACTTAATGGATGACGAGTGACGAAACAGAGGTAGGTACAGCAGTGGCCTACCGTACTGCTATATACAGTATAATGGACCTGGTGGACACTGTCAGCAAACTGCTAAACTAGTCTAAAAAAAGGCACCACAGGTATACAATGTAGATGGATGGATAGTATACTTAATGGATGACGAGTGACAACACAGAGGTAGGTACAGCAGTGGCCTACCGTACTGCTATATACAGTATACTGGACCTGGTGGACACTGTCAGCAAACTGCTAAACTAGTCTAAAAAAAAGGCACCACAGGTATACAATGTAGATGGATGGATAGTATACTTAATGGATGACGAGTGACGAAACAGAGGTAGGTACAGCAGTGGCCTACCGTACTGCTATATACAGTATAATGGACCTGGTGGACACTGTCAGCAAACTGCTAAACTAGTCTAAAAAAAGGCACCACAGGTATACAATGTAGATGGATGGATAGTATACTTAATGGATGACGAGTGACAACACAGAGGTAGGTACAGCAGTGGCCTACCGTACTGCTATATACAGTATACTGGACCTGGTGGACACTGTCAGCAAACTGCTAAACTAGTCTAAAAAAAAGGCACCACAGGTATACAATGTAGATGGATGGATAGTATACTTAATGGATGACGAGTGACGAAACAGAGGTAGGTACAGCAGTGGCCTACCGTACTGCTATATATAGTATAATGGACCTGGTGGACACTGTCAGCAAACTGCTAAACTAGTCTAAAAAAAGGCACCACAGGTATACAATGTAGATGGATGGATAGTATACTTAATGGATGACGAGTGACGACACAGAGGTAGGTACAGCAGTGGCCTACCGTACTGCTATATACAGTATACTGCACCTGGTGGACACTGTCAGCAAACTGCTAAACTAGTCTAAAAAAAGGCACCACAGGTATACAATGTAGATGGATGGATGGATAGTATACTTAATGGATGACGAGTGACGACACAGAGGTAGGTACAGCAGTGGCCTACCGTACTGCTATATACAGTATACTGGACCTGGTGGACACTGTCAGCAAACTGCTAAACTAGTCTAAAAAAAGGCACCACAGGTATACAATGTAGATGGATGGATAGTATACTTAATGGACGACGAGTGACGACACAGAGGTAGGTACAGCAGTGGCCTACCGTACTGCTATATACAGTATACTGGACCTGGTGGACACTGTCAGCAAACTGCTAAACTAGTCTAAAAAAAGGCACCACAGGTAAACAATGTAGATGGATGGATAGCATACTTAATGGATGACGAGTGATGACACAGAGGTAGGTACAGCAGTGGCCTACCGTACTGCTATATACAGTATACTGGACCTGGTGGACACTGTCAGCAAACTGCTAAACTAGTCTAAAAAAAAGGCACCACAGGTATACAATGTAGATGGATGGATAGTATACTTAATGGATGACGAGTGACGAAACAGAGGTAGGTACAGCAGTGGCCTACCGTACTGCTATATATAGTATAATGGACCTGGTGGACACTGTCAGCAAACTGCTAAACTAGTCTAAAAAAAGGCACCACAGGTATACAATGTAGATGGATGGATAGTATACTTAATGGATGACGAGTGACGACACAGAGGTAGGTACAGCAGTGGCCTACCGTACTGCTATATACAGTATACTGCACCTGGTGGACACTGTCAGCAAACTGCTAAACTAGTCTAAAAAAAGGCACCACAGGTATACAATGTAGATGGATGGATGGATAGTATACTTAATGGATGACGAGTGACGACACAGAGGTAGGTACAGCAGTGGCCTACCGTACTGCTATATACAGTATACTGGACCTGGTGGACACTGTCAGCAAACTGCTAAACTAGTCTAAAAAAAGGCACCACAGGTATACAATGTAGATGGATGGATAGTATACTTAATGGACGACGAGTGACGACACAGAGGTAGGTACAGCAGTGGCCTACCGTACTGCTATATACAGTATACTGGACCTGGTGGACACTGTCAGCAAACTGCTAAACTAGTCTAAAAAAAGGCACCACAGGTAAACAATGTAGATGGATGGATAGCATACTTAATGGATGACGAGTGATGACACAGAGGTAGGTACAGCAGTGGCCTACCGTACTGCTATATACAGTATACTGGACCTGTTGGACACTGTCAGCAAACTGCTAAACTAGTCTTAAAAAAAGGCACCACAAGTATACAATGTAGATGGATGGATAGTATACTTAATGGATGACGAGTGACGACACAGAGGTAGGTACAGCAGTGGCCTACCGTACTGCTATATACAGTATACTGGACCTGGTGGACACTGTCAGCAAACTGCTAAACTAGTCTTAAAAAAAGGCACCACAAGTATACAATGTAGATGGATGGATAGTATACTTAATGGATGACGAGTGACGACACAGAGGTAGGTACAGCAGTGGCCTACCGTACTGCTATATACAGTATACTGGACCTGGTGGACACTGTCAGCAAACTGCTAAACTAGTCTAAAAAAAAGGCACCACAGGTATACAATGTAGATGGATGGATAGTATACTTAATGGATGACGAGTGACGACACAGAGGTAGGTACAGCAGTGGCCTACCGTACTGCTATATACAGTATACTGGACCTGGTGGACACTGTCAGCAAACTGCTGAACTAGTCTAAAAAAAAGGCACCACAGGTATACAATGTAGATGGATGGATAGTATACTTAATGGATGACGAGTGACGACACAGAGGTAGGTACAGCAGTGGCCTACCGTACTGCTATATACAGTATACTGGACCTGGTGGACACTGTCAGCAAACTGCTAAACTAGTCTAAAAAAAAGGCACCACAGGTATACAATGTAGATGGATGGATAGTATACTTAATGGATGACGAGTGACAACACAGAGGTAGGTACAGCAGTGGCCTACCGTACTGCTATATACAGTATACTGGACCTGGTGGACACTGTCAGCAAACTGCTAAACTAGTCTAAAAAAAAAGGCACCACAGGTATACAATGTAGATGGATGGATAGTATACTTAATGGATGACGAGTGACGACACAGAGGTAGGTACAGCAGTGGCCTACCGTACTGCTATATACAGTATACTGGACCTGGTGGACACTGTCAGCAAACTGCTAAACTAGTCTAAAAAAAAGGCACCACAGGTATACAATGTAGATGGATGGATAGTATACTTAATGGATGACGAGTGACAACACAGAGGTAGGTACAGCAGTGGCCTACCGTACTGCTATATACAGTATACTGGACCTGGTGGACACTGTCAGCAAACTGCTAAACTAGTCTAAAAAAAAAGGCACCACAGGTATACAATGTAGATGGATGGATAGTATACTTAATGGATGACGAGTGACGACACAGAGGTAGGTACAGCAGTGGCCTACCGTACTGCTATATACAGTATACTGGACCTGGTGGACACTGTCAGCAAACTGCTAAACTAGTCTAAAAAAAAGGCACCACAGGTATACAATGTAGATGGATGGATAGTATACTTAATGGATGACGAGTGACGACACAGAGGTAGGTACAGCAGTGGCCTACCGTACTGCTATATACAATATACTGGACCTGGTGGACACTGTCAGCAAACTGCTAAACTAGTCTAAAAAAAAAGGTACCACAGGTATACAATGTAGATGGATGGATAGTATACTTAATGGATGACGAGTGACGACACAGAGGTAGGTACAGCAGTGGCCTACCGTACTGCTATATACAGTATACTGGACCTGGTGGACACTGTCAGCAAACTGCTAAACTAAAATGCACCACAGGTATAGGAATGTAGATGGATAGTATACTTAATGGATGACGACACAGAGGTAGGTACAGCAGTGCACTCTGCACTGTACTCCTCCTATATAATATTAATTATACTGGTGGTCCCCAGTCCCCACAATAAAGCAGCACACTGTGAGCACAGATATGGAGTGTTTTTCAGGCAGACAAACGTATACTGGTGGTCACTGTCAGCAAAACTCTGCACTGTACTCCTGCTATACCTGCTCCCCAGTCCCCACAATTAAGCAGTGTGAGCACTCAGCACAGATATATCATGCAGCACACTGAGCATAGATATGGTTAGATTATAGTAATAAACAAGCAATCAAATCAACTGTCTTCTACTAAACGGAGAGGACGCCAGCCACGTCCTCTCCCTATCATCTCCAATGCACGTGTGAAAATGGCGGCGACGCGCGGCTGCTTATATAGAATCCGAATCTCGCGAGAATCCGACAGCGGGATGATGACGTTCGGGCGCGCTCGGGTTAGCCGAGCAAGGCGGGAAGGTTCTAACCTGCCTCGGACCCGTGTAAAAAGGGTGAAGTTCGGGGGGGGTTCGGTTTCTCGGAAACCGAACCCGCTCATCACTACTAATAATGAATGCCACCTTTCCTCTTAATTGATTACTTCCTCCCACTCCCACCTCCAAGATTTTGTTCCCTACCAATGGACCTCACTCCCTCTCCCTATCAGACTGTCCACCTCTCTACAAATTTTTTTAATGTACTCTCAAGATCCACTTTTTTTCCAAAGCCTTCCAGCTCTCCCCCCCCTCCATGCTCCTTAATCACTGTCTCCTCCATCTTTGCCACCTACCCTTTAGAATGTGAGTTCTGACCACCAGGGCCATCTTCCCTCATGTGTTTTTACTACCCTCACTTCTACTATCCCTTCCTCCCCACTGCCAACTACTGCATCAAACCTTTGGTTTTGGCTTCCCCGTGGTTCATTTGAGTATAATGATTGTTGCTGCAGCAATATTTATAAACCCTGTCCATGTACTGTAATATTTTGTACTGTAAGTCACCTTTTCTTGTTCCTACTGTAGTGCAGCGGTGGCCAACCTGTGGCTCTTGAGCCTCCTGCGGCTCTTTCTTTATTCAAATGTGGCTCCCAACACTCAAAGTTATGTGACCACAACAGATCCGGAAACTGCTGCACTCCAGCCAGTCAACAGCAGCACTACAGGGACTGAGAACTGAGAGAGCCAGATACTTGAGGTGAGACACCCACTGTTAAACAGAGGACACATAAAGGGATGCTGCAATGGCACGAGGTGTGTGTAGGTTTTTTTTTTTTTTTTTGGGGGGGGGGGGGAGAATGTAGTAACATATGAGGGTCCTGGCAGGAGTGACACAGGAGAGTGCTGGCAGGAGTGACATACTGTATGAGTGTGCTAGCAGGAGTGACACATGAGGTAGCTGGCTGAAGTGACACATGGGGGAGCTGAAGTGTATTATGTGAATCTGGCTTTTTCAATATATTTTATGTGGCTCTTTCTTTCTCAATTGTTTTATGTGGAAGCGGCTATTTAAATGTATTTTATGTTGGATCTGGCTTTAAAAATGTATTATATGTGGATCTGGTTTTTGAAATGTATTTTATACCAGAGGCGTGGCCTAGCAGGCACAAGGCCATCCCCCATTTTTACATGTGCGCCTGTGGCTCGATGTCGGCTCTTTGACGTGCCTAACAAAATTTTTGGCTCTTTGTTTCTGACTGGTTGGCCACCCCTGCTGTAGTGTGAGGGCTTGTGTCTCACCACAATTGCCCACTTCCTGGTGGGATCAGCTCCCTCCAAGGGAGAAGAAAACAAGACCTGCACATTCTGCACCTGCAGTGGAGATTTATAACCCTGGACTTTCTGAATTGCACAGCTGTAAGTGGAAAAACAGAAGTCCGGGTTTTCCAGCTCACCCACAGACAGCAGGAAGTCAGGTGAAGGAGAGAAGTTTAAAAATCCCATTCACCCACTACACAGTGGCCCTCATTCCGAGTTGTTCGCTCGTTATTTTCCTTCGCATCGGTGCGATTTTCCGCTAACTGCGCAGGCGCAATGTTCGCACTGCAGCTGCGCCAAGTAAATTTGCTAAGAAGTTTGGTATTTTACTCACGGCATTACAAGGTTTTTTCTTCGTTCTGCTGATCATAGTGTGATTGACAGGAAGTGGGTGTTTCTGGGCGGAAACTGTCCGTTTTATGGGAGTGTGTGAAAAAACGCTGCCGTTTCTGGGAAAAACGCGGGAGTGGCTGGAGAAACGGGGGAGTGTCTGGGCGAACGCTGGGTGTGTTTGTGACGTCAAACCAGGAACGACAAGCACTGAACTGATCGCACTGGAAGAGTAAGTCTCGAGCTACTCAGAAACTGCAAAGAAAAATCTTTTCGCAATATTTCGAATACTTCGTTCGCAATTCTGCTAAGCTAAGATTCACTCCCAGAGGGCGGCGGCTTAGCGTGTGCACTGCTGCGAAAAGCGGCTAGCGAGCAAACAACTCGGAATGAGGGCCCGTGCCCGTTATGGGCTAGCGAGCAGGATGCAGTCTTATAGTGCCAGTGGGCGGAGCAGCTGCACTAAGTTGAATGTGTGCAGTACTAAAGACATATACAGTATATTGGTGTAAACTGGCGTCTACTTTAAAAGCACTAAAGTTTGTGTATACTCCTCCCGCTGCAAACATGGAGGAACATTTTCGCACTGTGGTAAATCTGCTAGCCTCCCATAAAAAGACAGAGGAGCAGATGTTACAGTTGGTGACCCAAATAATGGGCACAACTGCTGCAGGGCATCTAAAGAAAATATCAGCTTCAGATGACCAAGATGCATATTTGTTAATATTTGAAAGGGTGGCACAGTGCTTAAAGTGGCCAGTGGATACTTGGGCTGATAAGCTTGCCTGCCTATCTTACTGGTGAGGCTCAGAAAGCATATGCTGAGCTATCTTCTGCTGACGTGGAGATATATGACTTAATCATGCCTTTCTGGACCGGTCAGGGCTTACTCCTTCTGGTAAAGCGCAGCACTTCCACAAATGGGCCCGATTACCAGGGGTCCCAATTCAGAAGCAGGTGGCAAGACTCACCAGACAGGGGCGGAGTTGTCTCCAGCCAGAAGAGCTCACTGCTGCTCAGATTGTGGAGATGGTGGTAACTGACGAGTGTATAAGAACACTAGGGCAGAATATGCAGCGCTGGGTCATACATGCTGATCCTCAGAATTTAGAGGAATTAATTACAGTATTAGAATAGTATGAGACCTCAGGAAATATGATGAAAATTCAGAAAAGAAACCAGGGAATGGGCAACCAGTTACGATGGCACCCCAGTGGCCTGTGACCCTGTATGTCACCCCTCAAGAAAACACTGCTGGAGACACCAGAGTTATTTGCTATGAGTGCAGAGAGGCAGGTCATATAAGTCGGGACTGTCTCAGACAAGCAGAGCCTATGGAGTGTGGGGTTGGCAGTATGCAATTTACAAAGGCTGAATGGTGTCACATAACACAAAGGAAGCATGGGAAAATGAAAGGGGGGATATGTGGTGAGAGGGCTTGTGTCTCATCACAACTGCCCACATTCTGGTTTGATCAGCTCCCTCAAAGGCAGAAGAAAACAGAGTGGGAGGAACAGTGATGAGACAGATGGTGGCTGAAGAGATGAGAATGACAGACAAGAGTAAGAAGAGACAGAGATGAGAGTGAGTGAAAAACAGATGGAAAGAGATAGAGATGAGAGACAGAGATTTGGAAGTGGATCCTGAAATGATATAGTGAGACCGATGGGGTGGGGAAGGGGAGTGGGGGGGCAGAGATGAGAGATAGATAGATTACTGTAGATACTGTAGATAGCTATATTCCGATGTGCACCGGAAATTTTTTGGGTTTTGTGTTTTGGTTTTGGATTCGGTTCCGCGGCCGTGTTTTGGATTCGGACGCGTTTTGGCAAAACCTCCCTGAAATTTTTTTGTCGGATTGGGGTGTGTTTTGGATTTGGGTGTTTTTTTTAAAAAAAAACCCTCAAAAACAGCTTAAATCATAGAATTTGGGGGTCATTTTGATCCCATAGTAATATTAACCTCAATAACCATAATTTACACTCATTTCCAGTCTATTCTGAACACCTCACACCTCGCAATATTATTTTTAGTCCTAAAATTTGCACCGAGGTCGCTGGATGACTAAGCTAAGCGACCCAAGTGAGCGGCACAAACACCTGGTTCATCTAGGAGTGGCACTGCAGTGTCAAACAGGATGGCACTCAAAAAAATTAGCCCCAAACATCACATGATGCAGAGATAAATAAATAAAAAAAAGAGGTGCATGATGGAATTGTCCTTGGGCCCTCCCACCCACCCTTATGTTGTATAAACAGGACATGCACACTTTAACAAACCCATCATTTCAGCCACAGGGTCTGCCACACGACTGCGGCTGAAATGACTGGCTGGTTTGGGCCCCCACCAAAAAAGAAGCAATCAATCTCTCCTTGCACAAACTGGCTCTACAGAGGCAAGATGTCCACCTCCTCCTCATCGTCCAATTCCTCACCCCTTTCACTGTGTACATCCCCCTCCTCACAGAGTATTAATTCGTCCCCACTGGAATCCACCATCTCAGGTCCCTGTGTACTTTCTGGGGGCAATTGCTGGTGAATGTCTCCACGGAGGAATTGAATATAATTCATTTTGATGAACATCATCTTCTCCACATTTTCTGGAAGTAACCTCATATGCTGATTGCTGACAAGGTGACCGGCTGCACTAAACACTCTTTCGGAGTACACAACTTAGGTAAAATAAAGCAAGTTTGTGCAAGGGCCTCCAAATTGCCTCTTTTTCCTGCCAGTATACGTACGGACTGTCTGATGTGCCTACTTGGATGCGGTCACTCATATAATCCTCCACCATTCTTTCAATGGTGACAGAATCATATGCAGTGACAGTAGACGACATGTCAGTAATCGTTGGCAGGTCCTTCAGTCCGGACCAGATGTCAGCACTCGCTCCAGACTGCCCTGCATCACCGCCAGCGGGTGGGCTCGGAATTCTTAGCCTTTTCCTCGCAGCCCCAGTTGCGGGAGAATGTGAAGGAGTAGCTGTTGACGGGTCACGTTCCGCTTGACTTGACAAGTGTCTCACCAGCAGGTCTTTAAACATGTGCAGACTTGTGTCTGCCGGAAAAAGAGATACAACGTAGGCTTTAAACCTAGGATCGAGCACGGTGGCCAAAATGTAGTGCTCTGATTTCAACAGATTGACCACCCGTGAATCCTGGTTAAGCGAATAAAGGGCTCCATCCACAAGTCCCACATGCCTAGCAGAATCGCTCCGTTTTAGCTCCTCCTTCAATCTCTCTAGCTGCTTCTGCAAAAGCCTGATGAGGGGAATGACCTGACTCAGGCTGGCAGTGTCTGAACTGACTTCACGTGTGGCAAGTTCAAAGTGTTGCAGAACCTTGCACAACGTTGAAATTATTCTCCACTACGCTTGAGTCAGGTGCATTCCCCCTCCTTTTCCTATATCGTAGGCAGATGTATAGGCTTGAATGGCCTTTTGCTGCTACTCCATCCTCTGAAGCATATAGAGGGTTGAATTCCACCTCGTTACCACCTCTTGCTTCAGATGATGGCGGGGCAGGTTCAGGAGTGTTTGCTGGTGCTCCAGTCTTCGGCACGCTGTGGCTGAATGCCAAAAGTGGCCCGCAATTCTTCGGGCCACCGACAACACCTCTTGCACGCCACTGTGGTTTTTAAAAAAAATTCTGCACCACCAAATTCAATGTATGTGCAAAACATGGGACATGCTGGAATTTGCCCAGATGTAATGCACGCACAATATTGGTGGCGTTGTCCGATGTCACAAATACCCAGTAGAGTCCAGTTGGGGTAAGCCATTCTGCGATGATATTCCTCAGTTTCTGTAAGAGGTTGTCAGCTGTGTGCCTCTTATGGAAAGCGGTGATACAAAGCGTAGCCCGCCTAGGAATGAGTTGGCGTTTTTGCGAGATGCTGCTACTGGTGCCGCCGCTGCTGTTCTTGCTGCGGGAGGCAATACATCTACCCTGTGGGCTGTCACAGTCATATAGTCCTGAGTCTGCCCTGCTCCACTTGTCCACATGTCCGTGGTTAAGTGGACATTGGGTACAACTGCATTTTTTAGGACACTGGTGACTCTTTTTCTGAGGTCTGTGTACATTCTCGGTATCGCCTGCCTAGAGAAGTGGAACCTAGATGGTATTTGGTACCGGGGACACAGTACCTCAAGCAATTCTCTAATTCCCTGTGAATTAATGGTGGATACCGGACACACGTTTAACACCAACACAGCTGCCAAGACCTGAGTAATCCGCTTTGCAGCAGGATGACTGCTGTGATATTTCATCTTCCTCGCAAAGGACTGTTGGACAGTCAATTGCTACTGGAAGTAGTACAAGTGGTCTTCCAACTTCCCCTCTGGGATGACGATTGACTCCCAGCAGCAACAACAGCAGCGCCAGCAGCAGTAGGCGTTACACTCAAGGATCCATCGGAGGAATCCCAGTTAGGAGAGGACTCGTCAGACTTGCCAGTGACATGGCCTGCAGGACTATTGGCGTTCCTGTCTAAGGAGGATTGACACTGAGGGAGTTGGTGGTGTGGTTTGCAGGAGCTTGGGTACAAGAGGAAGGGATTTAGTTGTCAGTGGACTGCTTCCGCTGTCACCCAAAGTTTTTGAACTTGTCAATGACTTCTGATGAATGCGCTCCAGGTGACGTATAAGGGAGGATGTTCCTAGGTGGTTAACGTACTTACCCCTACTTATTACAGCTTGACAAAGGCAACACACGGCTTGACACCTGTTGTCCGCATTTCTGTTAAAATAATTCCACACCGAAGAGGTGATTTTTTTTTGTAATTTGACCAGGCATGTCAATGGCCATATTCATCCCACGGACAACAGGTGTCTCCCCGGGTGCCTGACTTAAACAAACCACCTTGTCAATTTCCTCCTCAGCGCCAGCAACACCCATATCCTCATCCTGATGTACTTCAACAGTGACATCTTCAATTTGACTATCAGGAACTGGACTGTGGGTGCTCCTTCCAGCACTTGCAGGGGGCGTGCAAATGGTGGAAGGCGCCACCTCTTCCCGTCCAGTGTTGGGAAGGTCAGGTATCGCAACAGACACAATTGGACTCTCCTTGGGGATTTGTGATTTAGAATTACGCACAGTTTTTTGCTGTGCTTTTGCCATCTTAACTCTTTTCAGTTTTCTAGCGGGAGGATGAGTGCTTCCATCCTCATGTGAAGCTGAACCACTAGCCATAAACATAGGCCAGGGCCTCAGCCGTTCCTTGCCACTCCGTGTCGTAAATGGCATATTGGCAAGTTTTCTGCTTCTCCTCAGACGCTTTTAATATAGATTTTTGGGTCATTTTACTGAACTTTAGTTTTTTTTTATTTTACATGCTCTCTACTATGACATTGGGCATCGGCCTTGGCAGTCGACGTTGATGGCATTTCATCGTCTCGGCCATGATTAGTGGCAGTAGCTTCAGCACTAGGTGGAAGTGGATCTTGATCTTTCCCTATTTTACCCTCCACATTTTTGTTCTCCATTTCCTAATGTGTGGAATTATATGCCAGTAATATATCAATAGCAATGGCCTACTGTACTGTACTATATATGTATACTGTTGGTCACCAAAATGCTGCACTGTAATACTATATATACTGCTCACAAAAATGAAGCACAGATATGGAATGGATACTTGCAGTGACACAGAGCTGCAAGATACAGCAATGGCCTACTGTACACAACTATATACTGTTGGGTCACCAAAATGCTGCACTGTAATACTATATATACTGCTCACAAAAATGCAGCACAGATATGGAATGGATACTTGCAGTGACACAGAGCTGCAAGATACAGCAATGGCCTACTGTACTGTACTACTATAAGTATAATTATATACTGGTGGTCCCCAGTCCCCACAAATAAAGCACACTGAGCACAGATATTTGCAGCACACTGAGCAATGATATTTGCAGCACACTGAGCACAGATATGGAGCGTTTTCAGGCAGAGAACGTAGATATTTTCAGCACACTGAGCACAGATATTTGCAGCACACTGAGGACAGAGCTTATCAGGGAGAGAACGCAGCCACGTCCTCTCCGTTCAATCTCCAATGCACGAGTGAAAATGGCGGCGACGCGCGGCTCTTTATATAGAATACGAATCTCGCGAGAATCCGACAGCGGGATGATGACGTTCGGGTGTATTCGGGTTAACCGAGCAAGGCGGGAAGATCCGAGGCTGCCTCGGAACCGTGTAAAATGGGTGAAGTTCAGGGGGGTTCGGATCTTGGAGAACCGAACCCGCTCATCTCTAGTCATAATAAGCTTTAATACTGGCTATAGCTCTGTATCTTCCTGATGAAGACACCAAAGTTAAGCAAGAAATGCATTAAGGAATTAATCTGAGACTGGCACTCATTGATGTTTGGCAGCTTTCATGGAATTATTTCATGGTGTATATGATTACACTTTACTTTGTAGAATAGAAGTAGTGCTTATTCATCTTGTGAGAGTGTTGTGAATTGGCTGCCATCTTACTGTATACATAACTTCAGAGATAATTATGGATTGGACATTGACAGGTTCTTTTTTTTTATATCTCCATACAGTTGAAGCATATAATCCTCTAGTTGTTCCTGTTAAAGGTAACCCCAGGAAAGGGTACCCTTTGCTTAACCAAGTTCAAGCACGCATTCAGTCAGTCAGCATCAGGTTCATACACGGCTGCAGCCAGTGACCAGTCAACAAAATAACCTTTGTAATAACTAGCCACATGTGTGTAAAGTGGAAAGTAATAGAGCAGAGAGAGCTTTATTTCCTACCAGCAGTACATTATAAAGTGATACAAAGTAACATATCGTGTCGTCGATTCCTGACACGAAGCTTAATCCTATTGGCTAATAAAACTTCTATCTTATACGTAATATGTTTGCCAACGTCTATATTTTTTATATGTGCTCTTAAGTGGAATAACTGGGTTTTTTTTGCTAATCTCGAAACCTACATATGTCTGGTTATATTTTTACACCTGCTATACCGCAAACTGACAAATACCCTTTGAAGCTCACATGTCTAGCTGCTGACATTATATTTCTGCTAGGAAATTACCGTAAAATATATCTTAGATAAAGGTCATAACTTCACAATATGGGTTTAAACAAAGTGCAGTGTCTGTACTTTTTCCTGTGTCAGCTCTAAGCTGAAAACAATTTGAAACAGCTTGTCAGATGTCAATTATAAATGGAGTCTTATGAACAAATATGGCTTCCATCTTTATCAACTTCCCCTCTTTGTTTCTAATTTTTACCTTTAATTTACCCTTCCTTTACCTGGTCATTGATTCTATAGGGACACCTACTTTCACGACTGGTGTACCATAAGGGCACTCCAGGCATGGGCTAGTCCATTCAACACCCCTATGCTCGGGCAGAACCAATGTTCCCTATTCTCTTATCCCTAACCACAAGACAAAGTTCATAAAGCAGAGGAGTCTTTTGAGGATGGAATCATTATAATGTTCATGGTCCTTGCTCAATAGTCCTTGAAAGTCTTTTTGACTCAATATTGTGACAGCAAAGTTCATTAGATTACGTCATCATAACAGTAGGGACAGCTGGAAGCTTCTTTGTATCTGGTATGGCAGGTCTCACAGTAGAAGAATGTGGAATTGTATATTATAGCTCCTCCAATAAGTTTCATATAAATTGGTTGCGGTTTAGCAGTTTCAGCAATGCCTTAGGTAGAAAAACATTTTAGTGTCAGTATCCACATAATAAGCCTTAAAATATGCAATTAATAGCAAAACAAGTTCCTTAGCAACAATAGATAATATTTTTGAAAAGCAATTGGTTGTATAGTGTTTATAAAACCAAGAAAAGAAAGAATCTGGAAATACACTGGTATAATTATGATTAGTAGCGAACTGATTTTTCAACTGTATTACTTTATTTATTTTTTCATCAATAATATCTTCTGGGCTAGTATAATTTATTAAATAAGAACAACATTTTACTCCATACATGGTCTGCAAAGTGACATACTAGCCTGCAGATACAGTAAACAATTGGAGACAACTGTTTATATTGGTCCTGTTTTACATTTAATGACCAGCATCTTTTATGCCTATTTGTCTTTACCTGGTAATTGTTGACATCCTATGTGTATTCCCTTTTGTTCTGGTATTTTTGGCATAGTTACTGATTATTGCACTATCACTTGACTCCTTATATAAGTAAGGTTCAATCATTACTGTTTATATAAGAATAACCATGCTAACAAGAAGAACTAAGTTACACATTATACATCCCCCAGACCCTTATATGGCCTGGGGCCTATTAAATTGTATCTATATATTTTGATTATGTATCGTGATTGGATAATACTTCCTTTGTCACTTTCTTGCAATGAGATGCGTTTATTTACGAGTTTCTTTCACTCAACGTGACTGAAGTGGTGGTAGTCAACAGAACTTAAAACGGTCCTTTGAATTTGGGTTCAAGAGACTTTCTCTTTCTTAGTGACCACCCAATCACCTTGCTTTAGTTCATGTGAGTCTTGGGAACAGTTGGTGTCTGGAATAGAATCAAAAACTTTTCCGTGCAATTTGGTTAGTTGCTGTTATATATGCATTACATAATAAGTTAAGTCACCATGCTCATGTTGCAGTTGCTGTGGAAAATAACATACTGTTCTAGCAACAATACCAAAATAAGATTTCATATGGTATTAACCCATGCTTTTCACTTGAAGTATTTGTGAGAACAAAGCAATGGGTAAACCTTCTAGCCATGTTTTGCCTGTTTTTGTAACTTATTTTTATAGCTTTAGTTTTAAGGTAATAAGTTTTACTACATGTTTACTACTTTGCCTATAGGGAGTGTAAAAGGCCTGAGTAACACCTAAATCTGACAGAATTTTGCCTAATACTTCTCCTGTGAACTGGGTACCTCTGTTGCTTTCAGTAACTTAAGGTACTCCATATCTACATATTACTTCTTGCATTAACTTCTTTGCAACTGTTTTGGCGTTTGCTGCTCTACAAGGCCAAGCTTCAACCCAATTTGAGAATAGGTCTTTGCACACAAGTACATTTTCATACCCAGAACATTTGGGTAACTGGATAAAGTCTATTTGTAATCTCTGAAAGGGGTAGCAAGTTTGTGGGGTACTTTTTGCTGGTACCTTCACAACCTTTCCTGGGTTATGTAAAGCACAAGCTACACACCCTGCAACATAAGCCTGTGCTGCCTGTGTGAAACCTGGTGCCACTCAATGCTGGTTCAGAATCCTCACCATTGCATCTCTTGATTGGTGAGTTTTTTTATGCAATATTTGTGCTAAGACTGGGTAAAGTGAGCGTGGTAAACAGAGACGGTTTCCCACCATCCAACTGTCACCGTGTATTCGCCCACCTAATTTTTCACAATCTTTTTCTCCTTGCCTAAGGCTTGTGCTTGTAATTTGCACAATAACTGTAAGTCTAATGACTCTGGTGTGACAGTTAATATCACCTGAGTGTCTGGCAGAGGCTGGACTGCTGCAGCCTTTGCTGCCTGATCAGCTAACGCATTCCCTCTGACCTCTGCAGTATTTTCATTAGTGTGTGCCTTGACCTTTATGACTGCTAATTTCTTTGGCAATTGAAAGGCAGCAAATGATGCCCTAATACAGTCTGCATGTTTTATTGGTTTTCCTGAAGAGCCTATAAAATCTCTGCTCTTCCAGATAACCGCATAGTCATGAGCAATACCAAAGCAGTACCTTGAGTCTGTATAAACGTTAACTGTTTGACCTTCAGCATAAATACAGGCTGCTATCAGTGCCCTAAGTTCTGCCTCCTGGGCTGAACTACCTGATGGCAAGGGTTCCTGTATTAAGATGTCTGTTTCTGTGGTAACTGCAAAACCTGTATGCGGTTCCCCATCCACATAGTACCTGGAGCCATCCATAAATAAATGTAAATCTGCATTTAGTAGAGGATGTTCCTGTATTTCTGGTGTACTTGCGGTTTCAAGATTCATTAACTCTATACAATCATGTTCTTGATCGTGTATAGAAATTGAAAAATTTGATTGGTTTTCTGTGCCTGTCATTTCATCATCACTCGCACCATTCCCCTCTTTTGAAACCAGCGGCAATAATGTAGCTGGGTTCAAAGAAGTACAACGTTTGATAGTGACATTGGATGGTGTAAGCAATGCTACTTCATATTTGGTTAGTCTAGCAGCAGATAAATGTTTAGTCTGCGCTTGGTTCAGAATTTCAGTCACTGAGTGAGGTACCTGTACAGTTAAGGGATGATGAAGAACAATATCAGCAGCCTTGTCTAACAGTAACGCTGCTGCTGCTACTGACTTGACACAGGTTGGTGCTGCCCGTATGACTGGGTCTAACTGTACTGAGTAATACGCTAGGGGTCGCTGTTTGTCACAATGTACCTGCGTTTATATTCCTTGCGCATGGCCTGAAATTTCACAACAAAACAAATTGAAAGGCCTTGCATAATCAGGAAGTCCTAATGCTGGTGCTGATATTATGTCTGTTTTTAACTGACAAAAAGCATTTAGCTGTTCTTGTGTCATGAGTAATGCACCTTGTGCATTTTGTCCCTTTAGGGCATCATATAATACTTGTAGTTTCTGTGATGCGCCTACAATCCACTCTCTGCAATAAGTGATCAGTCCTAAAAGGATATGAGTTGTTTACATGTTTGAGGAGGTTTAACTTCTGAAATAATTTTCCTCCTTTTTGTAGTGATATGCTTACTATAAGCAGAAATGCAGTGTACTTTGTTTTGTGCATATTATAACTTATTTTTATGTACCCTACATTTTTTTTTATATATGAATAGCAATAAGGGTTGACATTTGGGTTCTATTTAAAAATACCTTACACTTGTTCTTTTGATGGCATCATATAAAACTTAGTTTTCTGTGATGCCCTTGGAATGTATTTTGTACAATAGGTGATTAATTCTAGAAATTACTTAAGCTGTTGTAAGGTGCGTCATAGAGATATTTCTAAAATAAACCTCCCTCCTTTACTGTTATATGCCAAGCATCAACAGTGATGCAATGTTAATGTATGTTCACCTAACATCTTTCAGAGGTATCATTATGCATTGTATATTCTACAGTTACAATCTTGATTTTATACCATGTAAATGTAATTGTATCATGAGGGCAGACTTCTATCTTAGGGGTATGGACTATGACTACAGTTCTGCCCACTTCTCATACCTAGTTTACCTCATTACTTGGCCCCACCCCTTGTAATAGTTACCCAAACACTTCCTGATTCTCTGGCATTTAATTACACACTGTAACTGGAACAGTAACGAGCTGTACATTAAAGAAAATATTTTCTTACATTTGTAACATGTTTTTAATTATCTACCTATGAACTGTTACTCTTTTAGACACAGAGATATTAATTTTACTGTGGAGATTTTTTTAATACAAATACATGTTATATTTTTAGTTTTATGACAGCCCTTTGCTATTGGCTGGGGCAATATTTATTTGGCCACAACACATTTTATTATACTTATCTAAAACTTTATATTAAGAGAATACTATTTTACACACACAAATAAAACACTGAGAGTGAGCCAGCACTCTCCCAACTCCGAACAGGGGTTAGCTGGAGTTTAATGATAAACCATTAGAACATACATAATATATTATATTACACACTTCCATTGAAGTCTACAAGTCATTTGTAGCCACTGATTCAATACATATTTACCAATGTAATTTACAGACTATATATTTTGCTATTCTGTGGCACAAAATGACAGAAAAGTGCAAACACACTGATTACAATTTATGAATAATTTCTTTACACAATTTGATAAGCATGCAGTTTCAGAGACAAAAGCAGCCTGAAACTGAGACTTTTGTACCCCAGTTTTACCTAATGACGGACCAGACCAGCCCACATGGGAAGGCAAAAAGGAGTAAAGAATAGATTACTTCACCAGCTGGTTTTATGTTTGCATTTCCATGCCACCTGAGTCCAATTGTCCATCACTAAGCAGGATCCAGAAAACTCATAACCCTTTTTGGATTCTATTTCTAGGTTTAAATTATTTTAAATTTTCTTACATGTCTAATGAACTCCATAAATTGTTGTTTAACATCAGGGAGTTCTGTAACTGTTGTTATGTTAACAGTTCTGAATTTGTTTATGGCTTGTACCATGTTGTGTTTCTGCGCCGCTCTGCCTGCACTGCGTTACCATCCGCAGCTGCTACAGCAGGTGTGATTGAATCTTGTGTACATACCGGATACAATCCATAGGGGACTGGTCCCTCGGGTTCAGTATATGCTGGAGGTGCAGATGCCAATGTATAAGTTTAGGGCATCCGCATCTCCAAGTATATTTTGTAGGTTTGTTATTTTTAAGTAATGGCAACCATTCACTGATTAACTTTTTAGATTTAACAGATTTACTAACATTTGGTTCTTTACAGGGTTTACATTTGTAAGACCAGGGTGTCTGACAAACTGGACATATTGTGTTATCTGGTGGGTTACAATGTCCACAATTTGGACATGCCCAGTAAGGATACCCTTTGGTTTTCTTGGGACCTCTATGTATCATTGTTTCCTGTCCAGATATGTCTGCATCTTTAAAATCATCCATATTAATTAGAGCCATTTGTTCTTGAGTTTGTCCTAACTCTTCTAACTTTTTCTATTCATATTTGAAGATATAATAGACTCTACTTTTGACAGTTGCTGTATACTGTAGTTCTACCCATTCTATACCTATTTATTTATTATTATTATTATTATTATTATTATTATTATTATTATTATTATTAAGTGCCTAAGTTGATTATTTTGATATCCACATTATTGCAAATCTGTGATGGGTTCTCAGACATACTGTGTCACGATCCGGGTATCTGGACGCCATTTCTTACCCATCAGATGCCTCCTAAGGCTGGCTCAGCGCTCCAGGACCGGATTCCATCTGTTATCCTGATGTGTACATTCCTGTATCCTCTCCTGTCACTCTGGGACGCTGTCACAGTAAACGCCATATTACACCTGGCATGGCGTCTCCCGCGGCCTCCGCCGCCGTCCCTGAACTTCTGCATGCAGAGTGTCTGAGTGGCGATTACGTCAGCCGCGGCCTCCGCTGTGTCCGCGTGGTTGGATGTGCATCTGTCAGCCTGGCGCCTCCTGTCTCCGGTGGCCGGCGCCGCCATTACTGTTTTCATTACCACATGGATTACAAACCAAACTTCCCTCCAAGTGTCTGCATGGGCGCAGCCATCTTGGATTCTGTCAGCTGATCATTTCCACCAATCTGTTCTCAGTATTGATAATCTGCATAATTGCCTAGCCAATCCCTTCCTTGCTGCAGGTATAAATACACTGTGCCTGAGCAAGGAAGGCATCAGTGCTTTGGTTGTCAAACCTAGTTCCTGTTTGTCTCTCTCCTGTGATTGTCTTCCAGGTTCCAGCTCCTGTCTCAAGACTTCCACCATAGAGACCCGCACCAGCATTCCACCTGCGGTGTAGCCTGACTCTCCAATCCATTGTGGATTCATCTGTTTCCAGCTACAACATTACCTGCTTCCAGCTCAGCTTCCAGCAGAGTACAGCTTCCCTTAAAGGGCCGGTGTCCTTTCTACACTTTACCACTCTCCACCGGTATTATTATTTCTCCGCTCTCAAGTTCTACATTTCAGTTCATATTTCATCGCTCCCAAGTTCATTTATTATTTAACTGGTTCCAGCCAGTATCCACTCCGTGCTAACAACAGTCTGGTTCCAGCCAGTATCCACAGCAGCTGTTTTATCTTCAGCAACCCAGCTTTTCCTGGAACACCAGCTGGCACAATCCTGGGTTATCTCCATTGCTACAGTTGGGCCTGGTAAGGACTTTCCATCTAGAAGATCATAAGAACTATCTCACACTACCAGTGCCCTGTGGCTCCTGCCATCCTGTAGTACCCAGGAACTGTATTTATTCTTTGCTGACTTTTACGTTTTCTTTTACTGCTGCTGTGTTGCGGAGTTGTCATAATAAACATCATTGACTTTTATCCAAGTTGTCGTGGTCACGCCTTCGGGCAGTTATTATTCATGTTACTTACATGTCCAGGGGTCTGATACAACCTCCCAGGTTCCGGTACATCTCAGCCCCTACAACTGAGGCTGCCTCCCGTCAGCTCAGGCCCTCAGTTGTGACAGTAAGCACTGACCTAATGAATCCAGCCGGAGACCAGGATCAAGCGGCCAGGCCGATGCAAGAACTGGCAGCCCGACTAGAACATCAGGAGGCTGCACAGGGCCACATCATCCGCTGTCTCCAGGATCTCTCTACTCGGCTGGATGGGATTCAGACAACTCTCCGTGGATCAGGCGCGTCTGGTGCGTCAACCACAGTGACTCCAGCTATAACCCCACCCACCTTACCCATTTCTGCTCCACGTCTTCATCTTCCAACGCCAGCAAAATTTGACGGATCTCCAAGATTCTGCAGGGGATTTCTCAACCAGTGTGAGATTCAGTTTGAGCTACAACCTGGCAATTTTCCCAGTGACCGTACAAAAATTGCCTACATTATTTCTCTTCTCAGTGGCTCAGCCCTTGATTGGGCATCACCGTTATGGGAGAGGTCCGACACCCTGCTATCTTCCTACACTGCCTTCGTGTCAACATTCAGGCGCATCTTCGACGAGCCAGGCCGGGTAACCTCAGCTTCATCCGAGATTCTCCGTTTACGCCAGGGGTCACGTACTGTAGGACAATATCTGATACAGTTCCAGATCCTGGCATCCGAACTGGCATGGAACGACGAGGCCCTGTATGCTGCATTCTGGCATGGCTTATCTGAGCGTATTAAAGATGAGTTAGCTACCAGAGACTTACCTTCTAAGTTAGATGAGCTAATCTCACTCTGCACGAAAGTTGATTTACGTTTCAGAGAGAGAGCAACTGAGCGTGGAAGATCATCTGCTCCAAAATCTTCTGCTCCTCCTCCTCGTCAACTGTCACCATCTAAAGATGAGCCCATGCAACTTGGCCGTTCCCGTTTAACTCCTGCTGAGCGCCGAAGACGTCTCTCCGAGTTTCTCTGTCTCTATTGTGCAGCTCCGTCTCACACCATTAATGCCTGTCCCAAACGTCCGGGAAACTCCAAATCCTAGCTCGCCAAGGAGAGGGCCGGCTAGGAGTAATGATCTCCTCTCCATCTCCTCAAGATTGTAATCTCCCAGTCTCGCTTCAAGTTGCTCAACGTTATCGGAACGTCATTGCCCTCCTTGATTCCGGAGCAGCTGGGAACTTTATTACCGAAGCCTATGTTAAACGGTGGTCCCTACCCACCGAGAGACTTCCTTCGTCCATTTCTTTAACTGCCGTGGATGGCAGCAAAATTTTTGATGCAGTTATTTCTTTAAGGACTCTACCAGTTCGTCTGAGAGTGGGAGTTCTTCATTCCGAACTTATTTCTTTTTTAGTGATTCCAAGAGCCACACATCCTGTGGTCCTGGGCCTTCCATGGCTCCGTCTTCACAATCCTACAATTGATTGGACGACTACGCAAATCCTGGCATGGGGTTCCTCCTGTGCTGAGACATGTTTGTTTAAAGTATTGCCTGTCTGTTCTTCCTCCCCCAGGTCATCTGATGTTCCACCTCCTTCATATCAAGATTTCACGGATGTGTTCAGTAAAGCTTCTGCTGATATCCTTCCTCCTCATAGAGAATGGGACTGTCCGATTGATCTCGTTCCAGGGAAGGTTCCACCTCGAGGCCGAACTTATCCGTTGTCTCTGCCTGAGACGCATTCTATGGAGGAATATATTAAAGAGAACCTAGCAAAGGGGTTCATTCGACCTTCTTCTTCTCCAGCCGGCGCAGGCTTCTTTTTTGTAAAAAAGAAAGATGGTGGTCTGCGGCCGTGCATCGACTACAGAGGTTTGAACGACATTACCATCAAGAACCGTTATCCTTTACCCCTGATTACTGAGCTCTTTGACAGAGTTAGCGGAGCTACCATCTTTACAAAGCTGGACTTGCGAGGTGCATACAATCTCATCCGGATCCGTGAGGGTGACGAGTGGAAGACCGCCTTTAACACCCGTGACGGACATTATGAGTACCTCGTCATGCCCTTCGGATTGAGCAATGCTCCAGCTGTCTTCCAGCATTTTGTCAATGAGATCTTCAGAGACATTCTATACCGTCATGTCGTGGTCTATCTAGACGATATCCTCATTTTTGCCAACGATTTAGAGGAACATCGTTTTTGGGTTAAAGAGGTTCTGTCCCGTCTCCGTGTCAATCATCTCTATTGCAAATTAGAAAAATGCGTCTTTGAAGTCAAGTCCATTCCGTTTCTAGGGTACATTGTGTCCGGTTCCGGACTAGAGATGGATCCTGAGAAACTACAAGCAATCCAAAATTGGCCGGTACCCTTAACCCTCAAAGGGGTCCAGAGGTTCTTAGGGTTCGCCAACTATTACCGAAAGTTTATACGAGACTTTTCCACCATTGTGGCGCCTATTACTGCTTTCACTAAGAAGGGTGCTAACCCGTCCAAGTGGTCTGAAGAAGCCATGCAAGCATTTCATCTTTTAAAACAAAGGTTCATCTCTGCGCCTGTTCTGAAACAGCCTGACATCGACTCTCCTTTCATCTTAGAGGTGGATGCCTCCTCCGTTGGAGTAGGAGCGGTGTTATCTCAGAGGGCTAAAGATGGCCATTTACACCCTTGCAGTTTCTTCTCCCGGAAGTTCTCCCCAGCTGAGCGCAACTATGCCATTGGCAACCAGGAGTTGCTAGCCATCAAGCTCGCTCTAGAAGAGTGGAGGTATCTGTTGGAGGGAGCTTCTCATTCAATCACCATACTTACAGACCACAAGAACCTTTTATACCTGAAGGGCGCACAATGTCTCAACCCTCGTCAGGCCAGATGGGCACTTTTCTTTTCCAGGTTCGACTTTAAACTCCAGTGCTGTCCGGGCTCTCAGAATCGCAAGGCCGATGCCCTTTCCCGCTCATGGGAGCAAGAAAATGAGTCAGAGTCTTCAGACAAGCATCCTATTATCAATCCGTTGGCATTCTCCACGGTAGGGATGGACTCTACGCCCCCATCAGGGAAAAGTTTTGTGAAGCCGATGCTAAGGAAGAAGCTCATGCATTGGGCCCATGCTTCCCGTTTTGCCGGACATACAGGTATCCAAAAAACCCTGGAGTTTATCTCTAGGTCCTATTGGTGGCCAACTCTGAAAAAGGACGTCTTGGAGTTTATTGCATCTTGCCCAAAGTGTGCCCAACATAAAGTATCCCGCCAGTCGCCTGCGGGGCAACTGGTTCCACTATCCGTTCCCCGTCGACCATGGACCCACTTGTCGATGGATTTCATTACAGACTTACCCATGTGCAACAAGTTCAATACCATCTGGGTGGTAGTTGACCGGTTCACCAAGATGGCACACTTCATTCCTCTCACCGGTCTTCCGTCAGCTTCCAAGTTGGCTCAAGTATTCATACAAGAGATCTTCCGACTCCACGGTCTTCCTGAAGAAATTATCTCAGATCGAGGAGTTCAATTCACAGCCAAATTCTGGCGAAGTTTATGTCAAGTCCTCCAAGTCAAGCTAAAGTTTTCCACGGCTTACCATCCTCAGACCAATGGTCAAACCGAGAGGGTGAATCAGGACTTGGAGGCCTTCCTCCGCATCTATGTGTCCTCCTCTCAAGATGACTGGGTTCAATTACTTCCCTGGGCCGAGTTCTGTCATAACAACCAGTATCATTCTTCATCTGCTTCAACACCATTCTTCACTAACTTTGGATTCCACCCTAAAGTCCCTGAGTTCCAACCGCTTCCAGCAACTTCTGTTCCCGCAGTGGATATCACCTTGCATCAGTTTGCCAATATCTGGAAGAGCGTACGATCAGCTCTGCTCAAGGCATCGTTCAGGTACAAGAAGTTTGCGGATAAGAAGCGTCGAGCAGTTCCTGCTCTCAAGGTGGGTGATCGGGTATGGTTATCCACGAAGAATTTGAGGTTAAGAGTTCCCAGTATGAAGTTTGCACCTCGCTATATCGGTCCTTTCAAGATTGAACAAGTCATCAATCCTGTTGCTTACAGACTCCAGTTGCCTCCCTTCTTAAAAATACCCAGGACATTCCATGTTTCCCTGTTGAAACCGCTGATCTTGAATCGGTTTCATTCCTCACTTCCTCCAACTCCGAAAGTCCAAACTCAACGAGGCGTTGAGTATGAAGTGGCCAAGATCCTGGACTCACGTCACCGTTACGGTCAACTACAATATCTTATTGACTGGAAAGGTTATGGTCCTGAGGAACGTTCATGGACCAATGCTTCTGATGTCCATGCTCCTGCCTTGGTCCGGAGATTCCATTCCAAGTTTCCTCAAAAGCCAAAGAAGTGTCCTGGGGCCACTCCTAAAGGGGGGGGTGCTGTCACGATCCGGGTATCTGGACGCCATTTCTTACCCATCAGATACCTCCTAAGGCTGGCTCAGCGCTCCAGGACCGGATTCCATCTGTTATCCTGATGTGTACATTCCTGTATCCTCTCCTGTCACTCTGGGACGCTGTCACAGTAAACGCCATATTACACCTGGCATGGCGTCTCCCGCGGCCTCCGCCGCCGTCCCTGAACTTCTGCATGCAGAGTGTCTGAGTGGCGATTACGTCAGCCGCGGCCTCCGCTGTGTCCGCGTGGTTGGATGTGCATCTGTCAACCTGGCGCCTCCTGTCTCCGGTGGCCGGCACCGCCATTACTGTTTTCATTACCACATGGATTACAAACCAAACTTCCCTCCAAGTGTCTGCATGGGCGCAGCCATCTTGGATTCTGTCAGCTGATCATTTCCACCAATCTGTTCTCAGTATTGATAATCTGCATAATTGCCTAGCCAATCCCTTCCTTGCTGCAGGTATAAATACACTGTGCCTGAGCAAGGAAGGCGTCAGTGCTTTGGTTGTCAAACCTAGTTCCTGTTTGTCTCTCTCCTGTGATTGTCTTCCAGGTTCCAGCTCCTGTCTCAAGACTTCCACCATAGAGACCCGCACCAGCATTCCACCTGCGGTGTAGCCTGACTCTCCAATCCATTGTGGATTCATCTGTTTCCAGCTACAACATTACCTGCTTCCAGCTCAGCTTCCAGCAGAGTACAGCTTCCCTTAAAGGGCCGGTGTCCTTTCTACACTTTACCACTCTCCACCGGTATTATTATTTCTCCGCTCTCAAGTTCTACATTTCAGTTCATATTTCATCGCTCCCAAGTTCATTTATTATTTAACTGGTTCCAGCCAGTATCCACTCCGTGCTAACAACAGTCTGGTTCCAGCCAGTATCCACAGCAGCTGTTTTATCTTCAGCAACCCAGCTTTTCCTGGAACACCAGCTGGCACAATCCTGGGTTATCTCCATTGCTACAGTCGGGCCTGGTAAGGACTTTCCATCTAGAAGATCATAAGAACTATCTCACACTACCAGTGCCCTGTGGCTCCTGCCATCCTGTAGTACCCAGGAACTGTATTTATTCTTTGCTGACTTTTACGTTTTCTTTTACTGCTGCTGTGTTGCGGAGTTGTCATAATAAACATCATTGACTTTTATCCAAGTTGTCGTGGTCACGCCTTCGGGCAGTTATTATTCATGTTACTTACATGTCCAGGGGTCTGATACAACCTCCCAGGTTCCGGTACATCTCAGCCCCTACAACTGAGGCTGCCTCCCGTCAGCTCAGGCCCTCAGTTGTGACATACTGTACAGTGCATTGAATAAGACATAAGACTATTTCTGAACCAGATTAATTCTCTAAGGAAATCCTTATTGGCACTGAGACATTTTTGTAATATGTGATTTCTTTGTTTACTGAAAGGGAGCATAAAGTTTTGAACATGCCATCTTGTTTTGCACATTTATATATTCAGTATACTTACATGTGTATATATTAATTTCAGCAACTAAAGTACTTGAGCATTAGAGTAAAATAAAAAATGCCAGAAATGTTTTCAGTTTTTATCTAGCAGATGTGTTAAATTTGTTTCACTTATTTGAGGTATTGTAAATATTCACAGTGAGTATAATAGCCACAAAGAGAATCCCATGTAAATCAGGGATACCAGTAGAGCAGTACTGGTATTCAGTACTAAATACTGGATATAGAACGTGGCAGTTAGTGAACCTAATTCAAGGTTGAATGCAAATGTATTTTCAGAAGCAAATTTGCAAACATTTGCCAAGTAAAAGCAAATCTGCACACACAAAAAAAAAACGCCTACAGTGCAAACTAACAAAAAAAAAACACCAAATACACAAAAGAGGAGTCACTCTGAATGATGCACTTACCAACATAAGCTAAACAAAGAAATAAACCTAAAATTCAGAATGAATGTACCTGGGTCCTGGGCGGTGCATACACATATCTGCAGATAGCCAAGCAAAAAGTACAGGAAAAGTCAATGCAGATTCTGGCCATGTATTGAGCCACGCAGAGTCTGCATTGACTTTTTCTGTTCTTTTTGCTTGTCTATCTGCAGATATGTGTATGCACCGCCCGGGACCCAGGTACATTCATTCTGAATTTTAGGTTTATTTCTTTGTTTAGCTTATGTTGGTAAGTGCATCATTCAGGGTGACTCCTCTTTTGTGTATTTTTTAATTTATTTAGTTTGCACTGTAGGCGTGTGTGTTTTTGTGTGTGCAGATTTGCGTATACTTTGCAAATACATTTGCGTTCAACCTTGAATTAGGCCCTGTGTGTACAAACGTTTCTCAGTAACCTGAGATACTATAAATGATTATAAATATGTACTGTATCTGTTTGTAAGCCTGTAGAGAGAAGATGTAGTGTCATCTCTGCAGCAATTAAATATGTTAAGTAAGACAAAAATAGGCGGATCAAATAACCCAATACTTAGTCATGCAATGTGTCCTAGGTCCTGGGCACTAGACATGAATATCAGCGCGAATCTAGACCGACCATTCACACATAACCCGTAAGTCATAGGAAAAACCTGGTCAATAGCAGGGGCGCCGACCCCGGGAACAAGTTTGGGTTGATCTTTCAGACATAAGCGAGACTAGGGTAGTTTTGCTGAATCCTAGCAACAACTTAGGACTCTCGCTATGTATGAAAGAGGTTTTAATCGCTGTTTTTGCTTTGTTTTAGTCATGATTTAGTCAGTGGATCTCAGTTTTCATTTTAGTTGAATTTTATTTATTTTAGTACTGAAATTAAACTGTCATCAACAATTACTATTAGTCAAAATATTTGTTGATAAAATAAACACTGCTCACATCTGTGTATATACCGCAATATGCCTTGCATCATACCCCTTTCACACCAGCCTATTTTCCCGGGATGATCCCGGCAACAACCCGGGTGTAGCACTGGTGTGAAAGGGTCCCGGGACAGAATCCCGGGAACCATGCCCCTGCATTTCAACCCTGCTTTCTTCCAGGGTTGGTCCCTGGCCAGTATGAACGGTGCAGGGACATGTCCCGCCTTCCCGGGTTGCCTTTGCTGATGCTGATTGGCTATTCAGGGCACTTCCTGGTGTTGTGATTTTTCAGAGACGCACAGAGGCATCACACAGTGTGGAGGCAGGTACTTTGCAGCTCTGTGGTACAACAGACCCCCGCAGCGCTTTTTAACCCCTGCAGCCCTGTAATGTCTTGGACAAATGAGGAGGTGAGGGAGCTTTTAAGCATTAGAGGGGAAGAGGAGATCAGGCGCCAGATCACAGGTACTGTAAAGGATGCCCAGATATACCACAACATAGCGAAGACCCTGGCCTCGCGGGGCATCATCCGTAGCCAACAACAAGTGGTGAATAAACTGAAAACACTAAAAAAACAGTTTAACCGCATCCATGACCACAACCGGAACAAAAGTGGGGCTGCAAGGCGCAACTGGATGTTTTATGAGCAATGTGCATCAGTTTTTGGCAACACTGCACTCAGTGACCCCATCAGCCTGTCATCCTCCAGCACAGCCACTCCCTCACCCTTTGTGGCTGCTGAGGAGAGTGAGTCCAGCATGGAAAGTACCCAATGTGGGCGAACAACATCATCCCCCATACTATTTGAAGATGATCCTATCCACCCCGATCTGGACTCATCCACCAACCCGACTGAAGACAGTTTACCCGGCAACAGTGCGGATGCTGTGACTGTCCAGGAAACAGATGTGGGCGCGGCCCTCCAGGCAAATCCCCCTGTGATGCCCACCAATAGTAAGTATTTGTCCTTGCTTACCATTATTTCTGTTCTAAACACCCGCATTCCAATAAACATGAATTCTGCACTATATGCCCCCATAACCGCCCGCCATATAGTTCCTGTCGCAATGTGTATCTAGTGCAGGTGGGAGGATGCCACAAACACGTACGATCACATCACTGCTTTTTCTTATATGCCCTTTTTTCCTTCTTACTTTCCTTGCAGTATTTTCAGTTCCCAAACGGAAACGCAAAGTCAACAAAGTGGAGCTTGCTGCACGGGCAATGACAAAGGTGCTGGTTGAAGAACTGCGCGACATGGACAACAACATGCAGCAACAGGAGGATGCCCGCCAACTCCGTTTTATAGAGGCGGAAAGAGAGCTGCAGCAATCCTTCATAACGCAGATAATGGGACACCAAGAACGCATCTTGTGCGACTACCTAGACCAGCAATTTCAGTTCCTGGAACGCATCTTGCCTCGCATTCAGGGTACCCATATGTACCCAGCTATCCAGGCCCCACCTGTCCCCGAGCAAAGTTATCCTCCGTATTCTAGAGGTCCCTACTATGACCCCCCTAACCCGAATCCATCTCCAGATTACAAAGTGTATAGACAATTGCCATAGGCAGTGTTTGCCTAGGACTGTGTATTTAACTTTGATAGTTTGGGCCAGTTATACGGTCCCAATTTTCATGTTTGGAAGGGGGGGAAGGGTGGGATTGGGTTTTTGGGGGATTTTATATTAATATGTTTGCTATGTGTTCGCCACATGTTCTCATTTTATGCCAAGCTTTACTATATATATATATGCCTGTGCATTTAACCGATTGGTTTTGTGCAATTAAAACAAAGGATAAAACAGTGCAAACTTTTTGTTCATGTAAAATTGTAAACATTATGAATTATTCTAACATCTCGTTAAGGTTGGTACAAATGGTTTCCCTAATGAGTTCTGCACTAGAGGAATGTTGACCACCAGACACCTCCAAATCTACACTAGAGGGTGTCACTTCAGGGTCCTTCACAGTCCACTCCTCTGGAAACTGTTCCTTCTGCAGTTCACATATGTTGTGAAGGACACAGCAGGCCGCTACTACATGGGGCATAAATTTGAGGTCAACATCATTCCTCTTCATGAGGCAGCGCCAACGTCCTTTCAGGCGGCCAAAGGCATTCTCCACCACCATCCGTGCCGAACTGAGAGTGTGGGTATATGCCACTTGGATGGGAGACAGCTGCAAATGCTGGGTATATCCCTTCATTAGCCAGTGGCGTAAAGGGTAGGCTGCATCCCTAATGATGTGGACAGGGATGTCCACCCCATCCACTGTCTTTGATTTCTGAAAAGAAATACAAGAGTATGAGTATCACTTGATTGCTGAAACAGGTATGGGGGTGAAGCAGGTGACAGCAATCTACAGGGACTCCTATTTCAATAAACCTTTTACAAAGAGAAACACTACAGGCCACACATATTCCATCACAACTGACAACCAAAAGTGAAATCTGGCAAACCCTTTAAATAAACATTGGAGGGGGTGGGGGTGTGAATAAAATAAATATATATATATATATATATATATATTTTTTTTTTTTTTTTTACTTCTCTGGGAAAAAGCCATCCACCCTGCTTGTCCTCCGCAATCTTGTACAAATCGGAGTTGGCAAGAACACGAGCGTCATGTGCACGCCCAGGCCAGCCAATATATACATCAGTGAAGCTAAAAGAAATTTTTTAACAATTTTTAGAAAAAATAAAAGCACACTGCATTTAAAAAAAAAAAAAAACACTGACAAATTGACTTACCAGTATTTATGGTCAACCACAGCCTGTAAGACAATGGAATTCCATCCCTTGCGGTTATAATAATCCGCCGGGTTGTCACGGGGGGCATTAATGGGGATATGGGTCCCATCGATTGCACCGGCACACTGAGGGTACCCACGTTGCACAAAGCCTTTGATGGTGTCATCTAGGCGCTGCCCTCGCGGTAAGCAGATAAACCTTTTGTATAGTGTATCCAGTATAGCCTTCGTCATCTGGTGTATAACACTGCAGACAGTGGAGATCCCAACACCGAACAAACAGGAGATTGTGCGGTACTCTCTTGGCGTAGCATACCACCACAGCACAACCACCAGTCTCCTCCTTGGCTGGATGGGTGTCCAGTAGTGGGTGGTCTGCATAGTAAGTGCAGGGGTGAGTAGGTCCAGCAGGTATTGGAACGTTGGACGTGACATGCGAAAGTGGGTCATCCACTCCTCATCTTTATAAGCCTCCACAGTCTCCATGAAAACATCACCATGAGGGCGGTCTCTGGTCCACATTCTTCGCTCGGACGCGGTACTAATTCGCATAACAAGCCAGAGTCTGCAAAATCAGGGTTCTCCTCCTGCGCAAATACTGGCGCCGAGTCCAGGCCCTCTCTGCCAAAAATAAAGCTCTCCTCCTCCAGGTATAACTCTGCACTATAGAGCACAAAGTCAGAAGCTGCATCAGACTCTCACTTGCTGGGTCAAACAGCAGTAAAGCCCAAACAATCAGGAACACAGGCATACACAGTGGTACTCCATCGGCCATGATTGCTGTAATGAGGTGAGCAGGCCTGCCCTCCCTTCCTCTCTCCCTCCCTCTCTGTAATGACTTTATATTTGTGGGCCTTAAAAAGGGCCATTTCTAATGACATTCTCATAAAATGCAGGGCCATCCCGGGTTCAGTATGAAAGGTGCCGACCCGGGATGTCCCGGCTCCAAATGCTGGTATAAACGGGGCCCAACCCGGGAATGTCCCTGCATGATCCCGGGACCGAATTCCCGGGTTAGACCCTGCATTTTTGGTCTGAAAGGGGTATCAGTGAAGTGCAAAAACTGTGCTGGGGGATTGGTTCTTCGGACTCTCTCCAAAAGGATATAGGCCTTGTTTCTCCCCATCCCCATCCCCATCCCCTAGTAGCCAAAAGGCCCCATTGAGGAGAAAAGGGAATCTCCAGGTCTCCCTTCACTAAATCCTAGACTAACAGCCAAATGACCCCAAACAGGGCAAGGGTCTTCTGGCTTGCCTCTGCCGCAAGGTTCAGGGTCGTCCCTTTCTCCCAATGGTTGGCCGAAACTTTCTCCTGGGGAACAGATTTTTTGGCTCTCCCCAAAAGAAGAGCGCCTCAGGAGACTAGGGGTGAAGGTCGACCACAATGGCGTTTCTATAATGGGTGCAATGTTTGAGGTGAACACGGCCCCTGGGTCCACAACACACACTGCACCCATATTTTAATACTTACCTTTCTGATGTACTGGGTCAGGTGCTGCAGCCGATGCAAAAATCACACCCAAAATGACCGCCGCGCATGTGCAGTCGTGAAATTGGTCTCTGGGACATGGCGGATGCTTGTGCAGTAGAATTCAGCACAATGCCGGAGAATACCGTGCTGTGCAGAGGAGAGGGCCCACCCGGAGTTTGCACAGAGACCCCCTCATCTATTAAAATGCCCCAGGTCGCCCATAAGAATCTACACCCAAACCCCACAAAAATATGTGACACATACAGAACACACACACACACACAAAAATAAACACAAAAAAAGTGTGGTGAAAATGAAAAAGTTGCAATAAGTGCAATAAATAAATAAAATAAATAAATAAATAGGCCCCGGCTTATTGTCAGGGATTTTATTTTTTTCTTCCTTGCACTGGCCAGAAGGCTAAGGCAAAGGTGAAATGGTGCATCAAAAAGTGCCAAGTGAAAAGTTTTACCCCAACACAAGTGAATTCTCAGACATCCTTCTTGGGATGCTGGTAGAGAATGCTGTCCAGCCACTTGCTTAAATGACATACAATCAGAGCAGTCAGCATTATCAGTACTTGCCTTCCAGCCCAGAGGCGTAACTAAGGGGAGTCGAGCAGGGCACGTGCCCTTAGAGATGAGCGGGTTCGGTTCCTCGGAATCCGAACCCCCCCGAACTTCAGCCTTTTTACACGGGTCCGAGGCAGACTCGGATCTTTCCGCCTTGCTCGGTTAACCCGAGCGCGCCCGAACGTCATCATCCCGCTGTCGGATTCTCGCGAGGCTCGTATTCTATCGCGAGACTCGGATTCTATATAAGGAGCCGCGCGTCGCCGCCATTTTCACACGTGCATTGAGATTGATAGGGAGAGGACGTGGCTGGCGTCCTCTCCGTTAGAATAGATAGAGACACTTGAGTTGATTTACTACTAACTTAGTAATTTTGGGGAGCATTAGGAGTACTCAGAGTGCAGAGTTTTGCTGATAGTTACTAGTGACCACCACCAGTTTTATTTATTATTTAATATAATCCGTTCTCTGCCTGAAAAAAAACGATACACAGTCACATACCATATCTGTGCTCAGCCTCAGTGTGCTGCATGATAATATCATCTATGTATATCTGACTGTGCTGAGTGCTCACTGCTCACACAGCTGAATTGTGGGGGAGACTGGGGTGCAGTTATAGCAGGAGTACAGTGCACACTTTTGCTGCCAGTGTGACTGACCAGTGACCACCAGTATATTGTCTGCCTGAAAAAGTTAAACACTCCTGTGGTGTTTTTTTTTTATTCTATAAACGCATTCTGCTGACAGTGTCCAGCAGGTCCGTCATTCATTATATTATATAAATATTTACCTGCAGTAGTGTTATATTTTTTTTGTTCATCTCTATCATCTTTATCATCTCTATATTAGCAGACGCAGTACGGTAGTCCACGGCTGTGGCTACCTCTGTGTCGTCAGTGCTCGTCCATAATTGTATACCTACCTGTGGTGGGGTTTATTTTTCTATCTTCTTCATACTAGTAGTTTAGGAGTCTGCTGACAGTGTCCAGCAGGTCCGTCATTATATTATATATACCTGCAGTAGTGATATATATATATTTTTTATATCATTATCATCTCTATACTAGCAGACGCAGTACGGTAGTCCACGGCTGTAGCTACCTCTGTGTCGTCAGTGCTCGTCCATAATTGTATACCTACCTGTGGTGGGGTTTATTTTTCTATCTTCTTCATACTAGTAGTTTAGGAGTCTGCTGACAGTGTCCAGCAGGTCCGTCATTATATTATATATACCTGCAGTAGTGATATATATATATTTTTTATATCATTATCATCTCTATACTAGCAGACGCAGTACGGTAGTCCACGGCTGTAGCTACCTCTGTGTCGTCAGTGCTCGTCCATATTTGTGTACCTACCTGTGGTGGGGTTTTTTTTTCTATCTTCTTCATACTAGTAGTTTAGGAGTCTGCTGACAGTGTCCAGCAGGTCCGTCATTATATTATATATACCTGCAGTAGTGATATATATATATTTTTTATATCATTATCATCTCTATACTAGCAGACGCAGTACGGTAGTCCACGGCTGTAGCTACCTCTGTGTCGTCAGTGCTCGTCCATAATTGTATACCTACCTGTGGTGGGGTTTATTTTTCTATCTTCTTCATACTAGTAGTTTAGGAGTCTGCTGACAGTGTCCAGCAGGTCCGTCATTATATTATATATACCTGCAGTAGTGATATATATATATTTTTTATATCATTATCATCTCTATACTAGCAGACGCAGTACGGTAGTCCACGGCTGTAGCTACCTCTGTGTCGTCAGTGCTCGTCCATATTTGTATACCTACCTGTGGTGGGGTTTTTTTTTCTATCTTCTTCATATTAGTAGTTTAGGAGTCTGCTGACAGTGTCCAGCAGGTCCGTCATTATATTATATATACCTGCAGTAGTGATATATATATATTTTTTATATCATTATCATCTCTATACTAGCAGACGCAGTACGGTAGTCCACGGCTGTAGCTACCTCTGTGTCGTCAGTGCTCGTCCATAATTGTATACCTACCTGTGGTGGGGTTTATTTTTCTATCTTCTTCATACTAGTAGTTTAGGAGTCTGCTGACAGTGTCCAGCAGGTCCGTCATTATATTATATATACCTGCAGTAGTGATATATATATATTTTTTATATCATTATCATCTCTATACTAGCAGACGCAGTACGGTAGTCCACGGCTGTAGCTACCTCTGTGTCGTCAGTGCTCGTCCATAATTGTATACCTACCTGTGGTGGGGTTTATTTTTTTATCTTCTTCATACTAGTAGTTTAGGAGTCTGCTGACAGTGTCCAGCAGGTCCGTCATTATATTATATATACCTGCAGTAGTGATATATATATATTTTTTATATCATTATCATCTCTATACTAGCAGACGCAGTACGGTAGTCCACGGCTGTAGCTACCTCTGTGTCGTCAGTGCTCGTCCATAATTGTATACCTACCTGTGGTGGGGTTTATTTTTCTATCTTCTTCATACTAGTAGTTTAGGAGTCTGCTGACAGTGTCCAGCAGGTCCGTCATTATATTATATATACCTGCAGTAGTGATATATATATATTTTTTATATCATTATCATCTCTATACTAGCAGACGCAGTACGGTAGTCCACGGCTGTAGCTACCTCTGTGTCGTCAGTGCTCGTCCATATTTGTATACCTACCTGTGGTGGGGTTTTTTTTTCTATCTTCTTCATACTAGTAGTTTAGGAGTCTGCTGACAGTGTCCAGCAGGTCCGTCATTATATTATATATACCTGCAGTAGTGATATATATATATTTTTTATATCATTATCATCTCTATACTAGCAGACGCAGTACGGTAGTCCACGGCTGTAGCTACCTCTGTGTCGTCAGTGCTCGTCCATAATTGTATACCTACCTGTGGTGGGGTTTATTTTTCTATCTTCTTCATACTAGTAGTTTAGGAGTCTGCTGACAGTGTCCAGCAGGTCCGTCATTATATTATATATACCTGCAGTAGTGATATATATATATTTTTTATATCATTATCATCTCTATACTAGCAGACGCAGTACGGTAGTCCACGGCTGTAGCTACCTCTGTGTCGTCAGTGCTCGTCCATAATTGTATACCTACCTGTGGTGGGGTTTATTTTTTTATCTTCTTCATACTAGTAGTTTAGGAGTCTGCTGACAGTGTCCAGCAGGTCCGTCATTATATTATATATACCTGCAGTAGTGATATATATATATATTTTTTATATCATTATCATCTCTATACTAGCAGATGCAGTACGGTAGTCCACGGCTGTAGCTACCTCTGTGTCGTCAGTGCTCGTCCATAATTGTATACCTACCTGTGGTGGGGTTTATTTTTCTATCTTCTTCATACTAGTAGTTTAGGAGTCTGCTGACAGTGTCCAGCAGGTCCGTCATTATATTATATATACCTGCAGTAGTGATATATATATATTTTTTATATCATTATCATCTCTATACTAGCAGACGCAGTACGGTAGTCCACGGCTGTAGCTACCTCTGTGTCATCAGTGCTCGTCCATAATTGTATACCTACCTGTGGTGGGGTTTATTTTTCTATCTTCTTCATACTAGTAGTTTAGGAGTCTGCTGACAGTGTCCAGCAGGTCCGTCATTATATTATATATACCTGCAGTAGTGATATATATATATTTTTTATATCATTATCATCTCTATACTAGCAGACGCAGTACGGTAGTCCACGGCTGTAGCTACCTCTGTGTCGTCAGTGCTCGTCCATAATTGTATACCTACCTGTGGTGGGGTTTATTTTTCTATCTTCTTCATACTAGTAGTTTAGGAGTCTGCTGACAGTGTCCAGCAGGTCCGTCATTATATTATATATACCTGCAGTAGTGATATATATATATTTTTTATATCATTATCATCTCTATACTAGCAGACGCAGTACGGTAGTCCACGGCTGTAGCTACCTCTGTGTCGTCAGTGCTCGTCCATAATTGTATACCTACCTGTGGTGGGGTTTATTTTTCTATGTTCTTCATACTAGTAGTTTAGGAGTCTGCTGACAGTGTCCAGCAGGTCCGTCATTATATTATATATACCTGCAGTAGTGATATATATATATTTTTATATCATTATCATCTCTATACTAGCAGACGCAGTACGGTAGTTCACTGCTGTAGCTTCCTCTGTGTCGTCAGTGCTCGTCCATAATTGTATACCTACCTGTGGTGGGGTTTATTTTTCTATCTTCTTCATACTAGTAGTTTAGAAGTCTGCTGACAGTGTCCAGCAGGTCCGTCATTATATTATATATACCTGCAGTAGTGATATATATATATTTTTTATATCATTATCATCTCTATACTAGCAGACGCAGCACGGTAGTCCACGGCTGTAGCTACCTCTGTGTCGTCAGTTACTCGTCATCCATAAGTATACTAGTATCCATCCATCTCCATTGTTTACCTGAGGTGCCTTTTAGTTGTGCCTATTAAAATATGGAGAACAAAAATGTTGAGGTTCCAAAAATAGGGAAAGATCAAGATCCACTTCCACCTCGTGCTGAAGCTGCTGCCACTAGTCATGGCCGAGACGATGAAATTCCATCAACGTCGTCTGCCAAGGCCGATGCCCTATGTCATAGTACAGAGCATGTAAAATCCAAAACACAAAATATCAGTAAAAAAAGGACTCAAAAATCTAAAATAAAATCGTTCGGAGGAGAAGCGTAAACTTGCCAATATGCCATTTACCACACGGAGTGGCAAGGAACGGCTGAGGCCCTGGCCTATGTTCATGGCTAGTGGTTCAGCTTCACATGAGGAAGGAAGCACTCAGCCTCTCGCTAGAAAAATGAAAAGACTTAAGCTGGCAAAAGCACAGCAAAGAACTGTGCGTTCTTCGAAATCACAAATCCACAAGGAGAGTCCAATTGTGTCGGTTGCGATGCCTGACCTTCCCAACACTGGACGTGAAGAGCATGCGCCTTCCACCATTTGCACGCCCCCTGCAAGTGCTGGAAGGAGCACCCGCAGTCCAGTTCCTGATAGTCAGATTGAAGATGTCAGTGTTGAAGTACACCAGGATGAGGAGGATATGGGTGTTGCTGGCGCTGGGGAGGAAATTGACAAGGAGGATTCTGATGGTGAGGTGGTTTGTTTAAGTCAGGCACCCGGGGAGACACCTGTTGTCCGTGGGAGGAATATGGCCATTGACATGCCTGGTGAAAATACCAAAAAAATCAGCTCTTCGGTGTGGAAGTATTTCAACAGAAATGCGGACAACAGGTGTCAAGCCGTGTGTTGCCTTTGTCAAGCTGTAATAAGTAGGGGTAAGGACGTTAACCACCTCGGAACATCCTCCCTTATACGTCACCTGCAGCGCATTCATCATAAGTCAGTGACAAGTTCAAAAACTTTGGGTGACAGCGGAAGCAGTCCACTGACCAGTAAATCCCTTCCTCTTGTAACCAAGCTCACGCAAACCACCCCACCAACTCCCTCAGTGTCAATTTCCTCCTTCCCCAGGAATGCCAATAGTCCTGCAGGCCATGTCACTGGCAATTCTGACGAGTCCTCTCCTGCCTGGGATTCCTCCGATGCATCCTTGCGTGTAATGCCTACTGCTGCTGGCGCTGCTGTTGTTGCTGCTGGGAGTCGATGGTCATCCCAGAGGGGAAGTCGTAAGACGACTTTTACTACTTCCACCAAGCAATTGACTGTCCAACAGTCCTTTGCGAGGAAGATGAAATATCACAGCAGTCATCCAGCTGCAAAGCGGATAACTGAGGCCTTGGCATCCTGGGCGGTGAGAAACGTGGTTCCGGTATCCATCATTACTGCAGAGCCAACTATAGACTTGTTTGAGGTACTGTGTCCCCGGTACCAAATACCATCTAGGTTCCATTTCTCTAGGCAGGCGATACCGAAAATGTACACAGACCTCAGAAAAAGACTCACCAGTGTCCTAAAAAATGCAGTTGTACCCAATGTCCACTTAACCACGGACATGTGGACAAGTGGAGCAGGGCAGACTCAGGACTATATGACTGTGACAGCCCACTGGGTAGATGTATTGACTCCCGCCGCAAGAACAGCAGCGGCGGCACCAGTAGCAGCATCTCGCAAACGCCAACTCTTTCCTAGGCAGGCTACGCTTTGTATCACCGCTTTCCAGAATACGCACACAGCTGAAAACCTCTTACGGCAACTGAGGAAGATCATCCCAGAATGGCTTACCCCAATTGGACTCTCCTGTGGATTTGTGGCATCGGACAACGCCAGCAATATTGTGTGTGCATTAAATCTGGGCAAATTCCAGCACGTCCCATGTTTTGCACATACCTTGAATTTGGTGGTGCAGAATTATTTAAAAAATGACAGGGGCGTGCAAGAGATGCTGTCGGTGGCCAGAAGAATTGCGGGACACTTTCGGCGTACAGGCACCACGTACAGAAGACTGGAGCAACACCAAAAACGCCTGAACCTGCCCTGCCATCATCTGAAGCAAGAAGTGGTAACGAGGTGGAATTCAACCCTCTATATGCTTCAGAGGTTGGAGGAGCAGCAAAAGGCCATTCAAGCCTATACAACTGACCACGATATAGGAGGTGGAATGCACCTGTCTCAAGCGCAGTGGAGAATGATTTCAACGTTGTGCAAGGTTCTGCAACCTTTTGAACTTGCCACACGTGAAGTCAGTTCAGACACTGCCAGCCTGAGTCAGGTCATTCCCCTCATCAGGCTTTTGCAGAAGAAGCTGGAGACATTGAAGGAGGAGCTAACACTGAGCGATTCCGCTAGGCATGTGGGACTTGTGGATGGAGCCCTTAATTCGCTTAACAAGGATTCACGGGTGGTCAATCTGTTGAAATCAGAGCACTACATTTTGGCCACCGTGCTCGATCCTAGATTTAAAACCTACCTTGGATCTCTCTTTCCGGCAGACACAAGTCTGCAGGGGTTCAAAGAACTGCTGGTGAGAAAATTGTCAAGTCAAGCGGAATGCGACCTGTCAACATCTCCTCCTTCACATTCTCCCGCAACTGGGGGTGCGAGGAAAAGGCTCAGAATTCCGAGCCCACCCGCTGGCGGTGATGCAGGGCAGTCTGGAGCGACTGCTGATGCTGACATCTGGTCCGGACTGAAGGACCTGCCAACGATTACGGACATGTCGTCTACTGGCACTGCATATGATTCTCTCTCCATTGAAAGAATGGTGGAGGATTATATGAGAGACCGCATCCAAGTAGGCACGTCAGACAGTCCGTACGTATACTGGCAGGAAAAAGAGGCAATTTGGAGGCCCTTGCACAAACTGGCTTTATTCTACCTAAGTTGCCCTCCCACAAGTGTGTACTCCGAAAGAGTGTTTAGTGCCGCCGCTCACCTTGTCAGCAATCGGCGTACGAGGTTACTTCCAGAAAATGTGGAGAAGATGATGTTCATTAAAATGAATTATAATCAATTCCTCCATGGAGACATTCACCAGCAGCAATTGCCTCCACAAAGTACACAGGGAGCTGTGATGGTGGATTCCAGTGGGGACGAATTAATAATCTGTGAGGAGGGGGATGTACACGGTGATGAATCGGAGGATGATGATGAGGTGGACATCTTGCCTCTGTAGAGCCAGTTTGTGCAAGGAGAGATTAATTGCTTCTTTTTTGGTGGGGGTCAAAACCAACCCGTCATTTCAGTCACAGTCGTGTGGCAGACCCTGTCACTGAAATGATGGGTTGGTTAAAGTGTGCATGTCCTGTTTATACAACATAAGGGTGGGTGGGAGGGCCCAAGGACAATTCCATCTTGCACCTCTTTTTTCTTTCATTTTTCTTTGCGTCATGTGCTGTTTGGGGAGTGTTTTTTGGAAGGGCCATCCTGCGTGACACTGCAGTGCCACTCCTAGATGGGCCAGGTGTTTGTGTCGGCCACTTGGGTCGCTGAGCTTAGTCATCCAGCGACCTCGGTGCAAATTTTAGGACTAACAATAATATTGTGAGGTGTGAGGTGTTCAGAATAGACTGAAAATGAGTGGAAATTATGGTTATTGAGGTTAATAATACTTTGGGATCAAAATGACCCCCAAATTCTATGATTTAAGCTGTTTTTTAGTTTTTTTTTTTTAAAAACCACCCGAATCCAAAACACACCCTAATCCGACAAAAAAAATTCGGTGAGGTTTTGCCAAAACGCGTTCGAACCCAAAACACGGACACGGAACCGAACCCAAAACCAAAACCCGAAAAATTTCCGGTGCACATCTCTACGTGCCCTGGGCATTGTGGCAGTCCCATCAGAAGGGAGCGCCGTCGGCCAGGGCATCGTACCTGCTCTGCCCGCCCGCCTCTGTCATTGTGCCGTCTCCCGCCCGTTACCACTGCGCCGCCGAGCTAGACCTGGGCTCGGCGGCGTTCGAGCAGCAGCAGCACCCAGTCTCCTGCTGCTGGGAGGAAGCATGACCGCCCTGGCCAGCCAGAGCCGGATTAAGGGAGGTGCTCTGGGGTTAAGTTCCCCCAGGGCCCCCTGCCACCCATCACAGATCGGATATTTATTACCGATCTGCGGCGTGGCAATGTGCTCCCCACTAACAGCCAATACAGCCGTCGGTACTGCGCTCCGCCTTCCCCTGCCGAATAGGAACCTGCTCGCACGTGATTTGTGAAAATGCCACACTGTGTGTTCCTCCTGTATTGCGTCTTGCCGTCTCCTCTCCAGTTCCAGCTTTTTTCTCATGTGGCTCTCTCCTGTACCCACCGTGCGCTCTCCTCTCCTGTTCCAACTCTCCTCACATGTGCGCTCTCTCCTGTACCCGCCTGTTGTCAGTTCTAGGATGCCGGCAAGGTAACTGCTATATGTGGTGCTACTGGGGGGGTAATTGTCAGAACTATTTGGACTATTTTATTGAAGAAAGTTTGATTTTAAGCTAGTATGTAACTTACGTGTATATACGTCGAAACATATTTTAAGTGTTATGTTCCTGTATCTCCCCCTCAGCACCCTTAACCAGTGATGTGAAACTCCCCTCTCAGTGCCCCTTCCCTCAGCTTCCCTGTAACTCCCCCTCAGAGTCCCTGCCCTCACCCTCCTTGTAACTACCCCTCAGAGACCCTGCCCTCACCCTCCCTGTATCTCCCTTTCAGAGTCCCTGCCATCACCCTCCCTTTAACTCACCCTCAGCGTACCTATATCTCCCCCTCAGCGTCTTTGCGGTCACCCTTCCTGTAACTCCTCCCCAGCAACCTTACCTTACCCTCCCTGTAATGCCCACTCAGCGTCCCTGCCCTAACCCTCCCTGTATCTCCCCCCTTAGTGTCCCTGCCCTCACCCTTCCTGTATCTCCCCCCTCAGCGTCCCTGCCCTAACCCTCCCTGTATCTCCCCCCTCAACGTCCCTGCCCTCACCCTCCCTGTATCTCCCCCCTCAGCATCCCTGCCCTCACCCTCCCTGTATCTCCCCCCTCAGTGTCCCTGCCCTCACCCTCCCTGTAACTGCTCCCCCAGTGTCCCTGCCCTCACTCTCCCTGTAACTGCTCCCTCAGTGTCCCTGCCCTCACCCTCCCTGTAACTGCTCCCTCAGTGTCCCTGACCTCACCCTCCCTGTAACTGCTCCCTCAGTGTCCCTGACCTCACCCTCCCTGTAACTGCTCCCTCAGTATCCCTGCCCTCACCCTCACCTGTAACTGCTCCCTCAGCGTCCCTGCCCCTCACCCTCCCTGTATCTCCCCCCTCAGCGTCCCTGCCCTCACCCTCCCTGTAACTGCTCCCTCAGCGTCCCTGCCCCTCACCCTCCCTGTATCTCCCCCCTCAGCGTCCCTGCCCTCACCCTCCCTGTAACTGCTCCCTCAGCGTCCCTGCCCCTCACCCTCCCTGTATCTCCCCCCTCAGTGTCCCTGACCTCACCCTCCCTGTAACTGCTCCCTCAGTATACCTGCCCTCACCCTTTCTGTAACTGCTCCCTCAGCGTCCCTTCCCTCACCCTCCCTGTATTTCCTCCCTCAGCGCCCCTGCCCTCACCCTCCCTGTAACTGCTCCCTCAGTATCCCTGCCCTCACCCTCCCTATAATTGCTCCGTCATTGTCACCGTCCTCATCCTCCCTGTAAACCCCCCTCAGCATCACTGCCCTCACCCTCCCTGTAACTGCTCCCTCAGTATCCCTGCCCTCACCCTCCCTGTAACTGCTCCCTCATTGTCTCTGCCCTCACCTTCCCTGTAACTGCTCCATGAGTGTCCCTGCCCTCACACTCTCTGTAAATCCTCCCTCAGTGTCCCTGCCCTCACCCTCCCTTCAAATCCTCCCTCAGCGTCCCTGCCCTCATCCTCCCTGTAACTCCTCCCTCAGCGTCCCTGCCCTCACACTCCCTGTAAATCCTCCATCAGCATCCCTGCACTTACCCTCCCTGTAAATCCTCCCTCAGTGTCCCTGCCCTCACCCTCCCTGTAAATCCGCCCTCAGTGTCCGTGCCATCAGCCTCCACAATCGCATGCCCCCGAGCCGTCCACCCACCAGCCCTCCACCATGTCTGCTTGCTGCTGGGAGCATGCTCCCTTTCTAATGAACTGAGTGCCGAACCAGGTGTGGAAGGAGTGCTGTGCCGAGGCTGCAGTCCAGGTCCCGGGTGTCTGGGAGGCACACATGCCAGCACAGCGCGCTCGGGTGTGGTGCAGTCTCCCTGACAGCAGCAGCATGGGCTCCAAATGCATGGGACTCACACACAGAGACACAGAGTACGATGGCATACTGAATGACGACGCAGGGGGAGGTGATGGTGTGCTTGGTGATATCACAGGGGGAGATGATGGTGTGCTGAGAGATGATGCAGGGGGTGGTGATGGTGTGACTGAGAGATGACACGAGAGGGAGATGATGGTGTGGCTGAGAGGTTGCATGTTGAATTGAAAAGAATGTTCTCAGTGTGCCGTGAAACAGGTGGCATGTCATGTTGACATGCCCCATTTTCTGTGGCCACGATCCTTCTGGTATGTGACCACGCCCATAGCACACACAGTTCTTTGTAGGCTTCTTTTTTTGGGGGGAAGGGGGGGGGCGCTATTCATAATCTTGCCCTGGGCTCCAAAAACCCTAGTTACGCCTCTGTTAGAGCCTGCAGCTAGACAGTGATTGGCTGTCAGCATGGTGAGTGGTTGAAGACTGGAGCTGTCCACCAGTCAGAGTGCTCACAGCCACTCACTGTATGGACTCATGTGGAGAGCCGGTGCGGGAACGGGGGAAGGGGTAAATTATTCCTGTGAATAGGTGTGTAGGGACCACAGTGCATTTTCCCAGGTCCTGTAAGTAAAAAAGGAAAAAATATCATATTTTCCACTTTATTTTTTTTTAATTGAAATGATCAATTAAGTAATTAGAATCTATGACTACGACTAATATAATATATCCAAAAAAATACTTGTATTTGACTCCCAACAAAACCTTAAGCCTAGTGTGTATATGTGTGTGCATGTGGCAGGGAATACAGGGCCTAATTCTGGGTCTGCAATGTTGCTCGCAGTGCCCCAAATGCCGCAGAATGAGGCACATGCTGCTGGCGTGTTGGCCCCATTTTTTGGCCGTGCCGAAATCAGTGGCTGCATCCTACTGGTCCAGGTTGTATGATTTAACCGGACAGTCTGAGTAACCTGAGAGTTACTCGGATGTCTGAAGCTAGCACAGTTGATCTGATGCCGCGTCCTCAGATGCAGCTGGGGGTCACAGAAGCCTATAGCAGACATGTTAACTGAAGACACCTCCTGCAGCATAATTAAGCATAGACAAAGACAGAGCCAGGGGCGTTAGAACATTTATAGGTTTGGGGGGAGAAAGATCCTAATTTTGCTGCCCATGGGGGCGGAGCCACTGGGGAGGAGGAGGCAGTACTACCGGGATGAAAAGGTGGCAGCACCACGATGGGGAAGAAAAATCTCTGTGCAAACCCCCCCACGCCCACACAACCCCCTGTCGCTGTCACTACACTGCGGGGAGGGGGGGTTGGGTTTAGCCACCCCCCAGGGAGGATTAGGGTTAAGCCGCAGGGGTGGGGGTCGGGGAATCGGTGGTAAGGCTGCTTGAAGGCTGTGGAGGATGGGGGGGGTAGGTTTAGGCTGTGGATAGGGTCAGGATTCTAACTATCTGGATGCCACGGTCAGTATTCTGACTGCCGGCATCCCAGCCACTGGCAAATTACTCCCAACCCTGTCAAAGGGAGGGAGAGAGAAAGATAGAGAGGGGAGCAAGAAAGAGAGTCAGGGAATGAAAGATGGAGATACACATAGAGAGAGAGAGGGTGTTAGGTGTCGTATAATTCCAGTGATCCTGCTGTATAAATCCAGTACAGTGGTACTGCTGTATAAGTTCAGTGGTACTGCTTTATAATTCCAGTGATACTGCCGAATAATTCCAGTGATACTGCCGTATAATTCCAGTGGTACTGCCGTATAAATCCAGTGATCCTGCCATATAAATCCAGTCCAGTGGTACTGTCGTATAAATCCAGTGGTACTGCTGTATAATTCCAGTGATAATGCCGTATAATTCCAGTGGTACTGGCGTATAAGTCCAGTGATCCTGCTGTATAAATCCAGTCCAGTGGTACTGCCATATAAATTCAGTGGTACTGCCATATAATTCCAGTGATCCTGCCATATAAATCAAGTCCAGTGGTACTGTCGTATAAGTCCAGTGGTACTGCCGTATAAATACAGTTCAGTGGTACTGCCGTATAAATCCAGTGGTACTACTGTATAAATCCAGAGATACTGCTGTATAATTCCAGTGGTACTGGTGTATAAGTCCAGTGATCCTGCCATATAAAACCAGTCCAGTAGTACTGCCGTATAATTCCAGTGATACAGCCATATAAATCCAGTGATACTGCCATATAATTCCAGTGGTACTGGCATATAAATCCAGTAATCCTGCAGTATAAATCCAGTCAAGTGGTACTGCCGTATAAGTCCAGTGTTACTGCCGTAAAATTCCAGTGATATTGACGTATAATTCCAGTGGTACTGGCGTATAACTCCAGTGATCCTGTCATATAAATCCAGTCCAGTGGTACTGCAGTATAAATCCAGTGGTACTGCCGTATAATTCCAGTGATACTGCCGTATAATTCCAGTGATCCTGCCGTACAAATCCAGTACAGTGGTACTGCCGTATAAATCCAGTGGTACTGGTGTATAATTCCAGTGATACTGCCATATAATTCCAGTGGTACTGGCGTATAAATCCAGTCCAGTGGTACTGCCATATATGACCAGTGGTACTGCTGTATAATTTTAGTGATACTGCCGTATAATTCCAGTGGTACTGGCGTATAAGTCCAGGGATCCTGACATATAAATCCAGTCCAATGGTACTGCCGTATAAATCCAGTGGTACTGTCATATAATTCCAATGATACTGCCTATAAATCCAGTCCAGTGGTGCTGCCATATAAATTCAGTGGTGCTGTCCTGAGCTGTATATTATTTACTCCAAATAAAGGGGTTATTAATGTAAAAAGAGTACTAAATTGCGGATTTGATAGCAGCTCAATTAAATAATTTATCATATATTATAGGAATAAAAAAAGCGCTTGTTATATATAATTATGTGTATGCGCAAAACCTGTAAAAAAAAGGAAGATTAGTAAAATGTTTACAGCCCTTTTTGGACTATATAGGATTGGATTGCAAATCAGCCAATAAGGGGATCTGGATAAATATCTATCCTTCTCTAAATGTTGGTCAGTCCATATGATGTTGAAAAACTGGTATGTATATAAGGAGTTTCTTACCCCTATATAGCAGAAGTCCAGATATTCATAGCGCACGTTGCTGTTTTCCACGGGTAGCAGTGATCTTGCTGCTGTTTAATTAGCAGCTGAGCGGCTGGCGGCCGGCTGGCGGCTTTGATTAGCTGCCAGCTAACTGATGTCTCCCCGTCCGTGCTGCTGAAGGATGGATAGCGGCTGGCCGGCGGCTGACGGCTTTGATTAGCTGCCAGCTGACTGATGTCTTCCCGTCCGTGCGGCTGAAGGATGGATAGCGGCTGGCGGGTGTAATTGCCGGCTGGCTGACTTGCTGGTTCCCCGTCCGTAATGCACACTTTGATGCAATGAATTCCGTGCAAACTGGGGGTTCCTGTGTAGTCCAACGCGTTTCAGGCATAAGCCCTTCATCTAGGATAGTTAGTGGACATCCTCAATCCCTTTTTTATAGGAAAAAACTTTATTAAAAACGGAAATTGAATTAAAACAGGCGGCTGCCATGTGTCCTAATTTTTTATTATTAGGAAAAAAGAGAAGTCCATAAAAATAATTTCTTTAATGTGTATATATGGTTTTACGCAATTCTAATGAAGTAATATGTATGTAAAAGTAATAGTTTTATAAAAAAGCATTAAGTTCTATATCAATATTTAAACCTTTGGGAGTTAGCGTATCCATTAAATAAATCCATTTTGTTTCCTTTTGTTTCAAAATTTGTGAAATATCGCCTCCTCTCCAATTGTTTTCCACCTTTTCTATGCCCATAAATTTTAATTCTGATACATCTTTATTATGACAATCTAAAAAATGTTTGGACACACTGTGGGTCTCTAAACCTTTTTTAATATTTAATATATGTTCAGATATACGGATCTTTAATTTTCTTTTGGTCTGTCCTATATATTGATGTCCACAAGGGCACTCTAGCATGTAGATTACCCTTTCGGTGTCACAAGTAATTCTACTTTTTACATCAAATTCTTTTTTTGTGATATTGGAATTAAATTTCTTTATGGGCTGCACTGATGTTTGCTTAGTGGTCTTACATGATATACATTTTAGGCAAAAGAAACTTCCCTGATTTTCCTTAGATTTTGTATTATCGGATAATATATAACTTCTAACCAGATTCTGTTTCAAATTTTGTGCCTTTTTAGAAATGATCTGCGGTTTGTCTTTGATTAAAGGTTTTAATTTAGTGTCCAGTTGTAAAATGTGCCAATGTTTATTAATAATTTCTTCAAAAGCTTGATGCTGGCTATTGTATTGAGTAATGAAGGCTAATTGGTAATTATTCTCCATGTTTTTAGATTTATAACGGATTAAATCTTTTCTATCTATATTTGTGACTTTATTTATTTCTTCCTGCAGGCTGTTCTCATTATAGCCTCTTTCTATAAATTTATTTTTTAGAGAGTCACTTTGTGTAACAAAAATGTCATGTTTAGAAGAGTTTCTTCTAAGTCTCCTAAACTGACCACCTGGAATGTTTTTAATCCATTTATTGTGATGATTACTGTTATGAGAAAGCACGTTATTGCCACTCATTGTTTTGGTATGTGTTCTGGTGTGTATTTTGTTTTCTTCAACGAATATTTCGAGATCTAGGTATATAACCATCTCCTTGCTTATTGTAAATGTGAATTCTAGACCATAATTGTTATTAGCCATATAGGATAGGAATTCTTTTAGAACGTTCTCTGGACCTTTCCATATAAAGATAAGGTCATCTATGTATCTTCTCCATATTAATATGTGAGGAAGAAAAGGATTGTTCTTCCAGATGAATTCTTCCTCCCACCTAGCCACAAAAAGATTAGAGTAACTCGGTGCAAATGAAGAACCCATCGCCACACCCTTTATTTGTTTATAGAAGGTATTATCATTCCAAAAATAATTATGCGTCAGAATATAATTGATGCATTCCATAATAAAATTTATTTGGGCATTGGGCAGATTTGTGTTTTTAGACAAGAAATATCTGTTAGCTTCACATCCAATATTGTGTGCAATACACGTGTACAAGGACCGTACATCACATGTGCATAGGATGTACTCCTTCTTCCACACAATTGTTTCCAGTATTTGCAGGATGTTTATAGTGTCTTTTAAATAGCTTTTTTGTTCTATTACTAATTCCTGAAGAAAAAAATCAACATATTTAGATAAGTTCGAAGATAAAGAATTTACGCCCGACACTATTGGGCGTCCTGGTGGATTCTTTGAGTCTTTGTGAAGTTTGGGCAATTGGTAGAAAGTGGGTATTTTTGGGTATACTTTAAGAAGAAAATCAAATTTTTTTTGGGTCAGAATGTTTAATTGCAAACCTTCTTGTAGAAGTTCCTCAAGTTCTCTTTTGTATTGGTCTGTTGGGTCACCTTGAAGTATTTGATATGTTTCCGTGTCTGAAAGTAGTTTGACAATTTCTTTTTCATAGTTGTCTTTGTCCATTATGACCAATCCTCCACCCTTATCAGCTGGTTTAAAAACGATACGGTTGTCTTCTTTTAGTTCTTTTAATGCTTCTTGTTCTTCTTTAGATAAATTGATTTTTTTCTTTTCTTTTCCTGTAAGAGCCCTAATGTCTTTTTCTACTAACTTTTCAAAGGTGTTAATATGTGGGCCTTTGATATGTGCAGGAAAAAAGGTGGATGATGGTCTGAAATGGCTGTGTTGAAACTCATTATCAATAGGTTCATTGAACATATTGCCATCCTGAGTGGAAAATAATTTTTTTATGCATAATTTTCGTATGAATTTTTGTGTGTCGATATATAGATCAAATGGGTTAGCATTTGATTGTGGTGAAAATTTCAACCCTTTAGATAGTAAAGATATCTGATGAGGAGTAAGATTAATTTTGCTGAGATTAAATATTCCTTCTTCTTCCGCATTTAAAATTTTGGAACTTTTCATTAGTTGTTTCTTCTTCTTACCACCCCTGACACCCCTTCTCCTGGGGACAGTAATGTTTTTTTCTGTCGCTTGCTGACAACTTCTGTCCATTCTGGTGGTTTGTCTTTTTTTGAGGGAAGGTCTAAAAAATTCTCATAATCATCTTCCTCCTCTTCTGTAATAGAGAAGGGTCGTTTTTTTTTGTGTGGAGTTTGTACTTGTTGATCCAATTTTTTCCATAAGTAAACGATATTCTTCGTTTTCTTGTTTCTCTGCTGCTCTTTGACCTTTTTCGAATGTTTGTCGTCTCCAATCTTTTCTTTCCTCGTGATTATATTCAAAATTTCTGGAGTCATATGAGGCATACCTTCTCTTCTGTGATGCAGGAGGCGGTGGTTTCTTAATCAATGGTTCTTTATATGTTCTTGTATTCACTTGATTTTTTGTACGTCTTTGATTATTTTGTTGTTGTTGGGATTGTTGATTATGCCAATTGTATTTGTGTGAATTTTCTTTGTTTTGTTGATTCAGCGGATTCCCCATTTTTCTCCTTTCATCTTTTGGGATGAGTGCTTTTTCTTTGTGATCCCTTTGGAATTTTTTCTGCTTTTGAAGTATGATGTCATTTTCAAGCTTTAATAATTTGGTATTGGTCATTTTCATCAAATTTGTGTAATCAGTCATATTCTTTAAAGGTTCAAATTTGTTTTCTGTATCCTTTAGTTTTTCGTTCAGAACTTCCAGAGACTTTCTTCTGTCTTTGATAATTAAGACCATCAATTCCCTTGAACAGGTATCTAAAATTTTATTCCATTGTTCATAGAAATTGGTTTGCATGGGGTCAAAACTAGGGTTCTTCTGGATACGTAATCCTCTCGGTATCATCTCCAATTCCAAATATTTCGTCAATGTAGTTATTTCCCACCAATGTTTGATTTCATTGGTGTAATTCTTTTCTAATTTTAAAAATAATGAACAAAAACGTTCATCCTCTATTTGAGGTTCCGGTAAAGGAGTTTCAATATTGAATATGTCTTGAATTCAATCTCTGTGTTTGTGTGTAATGTACCCATTCATTTTGTAGCAGCAATATCAGTAAAAGAACAATTCAAATGTAAAAAGAGTACTAAATTGCGCTTTGAAAGGGATTTGATAGCAGCTCAATTAAATAATTTATCATATATTATAGGAATAAAAAAAAGCGCTTGTTATATATAATTATGTGTATGCGCAAAACCTGTAAAAAAAAGGAAGATTAGTAAAATGTTTACAGCCCTTTTTGGACTATATAGGATTGGAATGCAAATCAGCCAATAAGGGGATCTGGATAAATATCTATCCCTCTCTAAATGTTGGTCAGTCCATATGATGTTGAAAAACTGGTATGTATATAAGGAGTTTCTTACCCCTATATAGCAGAAGTCCAGATATTCATAGCGCACGTTGCTGTTTTCCATGGGTAGCAGTGATCTTGCTGCTGTTTAATTAGCAGCTGAGCGGCTGGCGGCCGGCTGGCGGCTTTGATTAGCTGCCAGCTAACTGATGTCTCCCCATCTGTGCTGCTGAAGGATGGATAGCGGCTGGCCGGCGGCTGGCGGCTTTGATTAGCTGCCAGCTGACTGATGTCTTCCCGTCCGTGCGGCTGAAGGATGGATAGCGGCTGGCGGGTGTAATTGCCGGCTGGCTGACTTGCTGGTTCCCCGTCCGTAATGCACACTTTGATGCAATGAATTCCGTGCAAACTGGGGGTTCCTGTGTAGTCCAACGCGTTTCAGGCATAAGCCCTTCATCTAGGATAGTTAGACATTTTTGTTACACAAAGTGACTCTCTAAAAAATAAATATATAGAAAGAGGCACCCGCCAGCCGCTATCCATCCTTCAGCCGCACGGACGGGAAGACAACAGTCAGCTGGCAGCTAATCAAAGCCGTCAGCCGCCGGCCAGCCGCTATCCATCCTTCAGCAGCACGGACGGGGAGACATCAGTTAGCTGGCAGCTAATCAAAGCCGTCAGCCGCCGGCCAGCCGCTATCCATCCTTCAGCAGCACGGACGGGGAGACATCAGTTAGCTGGCAGCTAATCAAAGCCGCCAGCCGGCCGCCAGCCGCTCAGCTGCTAATTAAACAGCAGCAAGATCACTGCTACCCATGGAAAACAGCAACGTGCGCTATGAATATCTGGACTTCTGCTATATAGGGGTAAGAAACTCCTTATATACATACCAGTTTTTCAACATCATATGGACTGACCAACATTTAGAGAGGGATAGATATTTATCCAGATCCCCTTATTGGCTGATTTGCAATCCAATCCTATATAGTCCAAAAAGGGCTGTAAACATTTTACTAATCTTCCTTTTTTTTACAGGTTTTGCGCATACACATAATTATATATAACAAGCGCTTTTTTTTATTCCTATAATATATGATAAATTATTTAATTGAGCTGCTATCAAATCCCTTTCAAAGCGCAATTTAGTACTCTTTTTACATTTGAATTGTTCTTTTACTGATATTGCTGCTACAAAATGAATGGGTACATTACACACAACACAGAGATAGAATTCAAGACATATTCAATATTGAAACTCCTTTACCAGAACCTCAAATAGAGGATGAACGTTTTTGTTCATTATTTTTAAAATTAGAAAAGAATTACACCAATGAAATCAAACATTGGTGGGAAATAACTACATTGATGAAATATTTGGAATTGGAGATGATACCGAGAGGATTACGTATCCAGAAGAACCCTAGTTTTGACCCCATGCAAACCAATTTCTATGAACAATGGAATAAAATTTTAGATACCTGTTCAAGGGAATTGATGGTCTCAATCATCAAAGACAGAAGAAAGTCTCTGGAAGTTCTGAACGAAAAAATAAAGGATACAGAAAACAAATTTGAACCTTTAAAGAATATGACTGATTACACAAATTTGATGAAAATGACCAATACCAAATTATTAAAGCTTGAAAATGACATCATACTTCAAAAGCAGAAAAAATTCCAAAGGGATCACAAAGAAAAAGCACTCATCCCAAAAGATGAAAGGAGAAAAATGGGGAATCCGCTGAATCAACAAAACAAAGAAAATTCACACAAATACAATTGGCATAATCAACAATCCCAACAACAACAAAATAATCAAAGACGTACACAAAATCAAGTGAATACAAGAACATATAAAGAACCATTGATTAAGAAACCACCGCCTCCTGCATCACAGAAGAGAAGGTATGCCTCATATGACTCCAGAAATTTTGAATATAATCACGAGGAAAGAAAAGATTGGAGACGACAAACATTCGAAAAAGGTCAAAGAGCAGCAGAGAAACAAGAAAACGAAGAATATCGTTTACTTATGGAAAAAATTGGATCAACAAGTACAATCTCCACACAAAAAAAACGACCCTTCTCTATTACAGAAGAGGAGGAAGATGATTATGAGAATTTTTTAGACCTTCCCTCAAAAAAAGACAAACCACCAGAATGGACAGAAGTTGTCAGCAAGCGACAGAAAAAAACATTACTGTCCCCAGGAGAAGGGGTGTCAGGGGTGGTAAGAAGAAGAAACAACTAATGAAAAGTTCCAAAATTTTAAATGCGGAAGAAGAAGGAATATTTAATCTCAGCAAAATTAATCTTACTCCTCATCAGATATCTTTACTATCTAAAGGGTTGACATTTTCACCACAATCAAATGCTAACCCATTTGATCTATATATCGACACACAAAAATTCATACGAAAATTATGTATAAAAAAGTTCTTTTCCACTCAGGATGGCAATATGTTCAATGAACCTATTGATAATGAGTTTCAACACAGCCATTTCAGACCATCATCCACCTTTTTTCCTGCACATATCAAAGGCCCACATATTAACACCTTTGAAAAGTTAGTAGAAAAAGACATTAGGGCTCTTACAGGAAAAGAAAAGAAAAAATTCAATTTATCTAAAGAAGAACAAGAAGCATTAAAAGAACTAAAAGAAGACAACCGTATCGTTTTTAAACCAGCTGATAAGGGTGGAGGATTGGTCATAATGGACAAAGACAACTATGAAAAAGAAATTGTCAAACTACTTTCAGACACGGAAACATATCAAATACTTCAAGGTGACCCAACGGACCAATACAAAAGAGAACTTGAGGAACTTCTACAAGGTTTGCAATTAAACATTCTGACCCAAAAAGAATTTGATTTTCTTCTTAAAGTATACCCAAAAATACCCACTTTCTACCAATTGCCCAAACTTCACAAAGACTCAAAGAATCCACCAGGACGCCCAATAGTGTCGGGCGTAAATTCTTTATCTTCGAACTTATCTAAATATGTTGATTTTTTTCTTCAGGAATTAGTAATAGAACAAAAAAGCTATTTAAAAGACACTATAAACATCCTGCAAATACTGGAAACAATTGTGTGGAAGAAGGAGTACATCCTATGCACATGTGATGTACGGTCCTTGTACACGTGTATTGCACACAATATTGGATGTGAAGCTAGCAGATATTTCTTGTCTAAAAACACAAATCTGCCCAATGCCCAAATAAATTTTATTATGGAATGCATCAATTATATTCTGACGCATAATTATTTTTGGAATGATAATACCTTCTATAAACAAATAAAGGGTGTGGCGATGGGTTCTTCATTTGCACCGAGTTACTCTAATCTTTTTGTGGCTAGGTGGGAGGAAGAATTCATCTGGAAGAACAATCCTTTTCTTCCTCACATATTAATATGGAGAAGATACATAGATGACCTTATCTTTATATGGAAAGGTCCAGAGAACGTTCTAAAAGAATTCCTATCCTATATGGCTAATAACAATTATGGTCTAGAATTCACATTTACAATAAGCAAGGAGATGGTTATATACCTAGATCTCGAAATATTCATTGAAGAAAACAAAATACACACCAGAACACATACCAAAACAATGAGTGGCAATAACGTGCTTTCTCATAACAGTAATCATCACAATAAATGGATTAAAAACATTCCAGGTGGTCAGTTTAGGAGACTTAGAAGAAACTCTTCTAAACAAGACATTTTTGTTACACAAAGTGACTCTCTAAAAAATAAATTTATAGAAAGAGGCTATAATGAGAACAGCCTGCAGGAAGAAATAAATAAAGTCACAAATATAGATAGAAAAGATTTAATCCGTTATAAATCTAAAAACATGGAGAATAATTACCAATTAGCCTTCATTACTCAATACAATAGCCAGCATCAAGCTTTTGAAGAAATTATTAATAAACATTGGCACATTTTACAACTGGACACTAAATTAAAACCTTTAATCAAAGACAAACCGCAGATCATTTATAAAAAGGCACAAAATTTGAAACAGAATCTGGTTAGAAGTTATATATTATCCGATATATATATATAGGACAGACCAAAAGAAAATTAAAGATCCGTATATCTGAACATATATTAAATATTAAAAAAGGTTTAGAGACCCACAGTGTGTCCAAACATTTTTTAGATTGTCATAATAAAGATGCATCAAAATTAAAATTTATGGGCATAGGAAAGGTGGAAAACAATTGGAGAGGAGGCGATATTTCACAAATTTTGAAACAAAAGGAAACAAAATGGATTTATTTAATGGATACGCTAACTCCCAAAGGTTTAAATATTGATATAGAACTTAATGCTTTTTTATAAAACTATTACTTTTACATACATATTACTTCATTAGAATTGCGTAAAACCATATATACACATTAAAGAAATTATTTTTATGGACTTCTCTTTTTTCCTAATAATAAAAAATTAGGACACATGGCAGCCGCCTGTTTTAATTCAATTTCCGTTTTTAATAAAGTTTTTTCCTATAAAAAAGGGATTGAGGATGTCCACTAACTATCCTAGATGAAGGGCTTATGCCTGAAACGCGTTGGACTACACAGGAACCCCCAGTTTGCACGGAATTCATTGCATCAAAGTGTGCATTACGGACGGGGAACCAGCAAGTCAGCCAGCCGGCAATTACACCCGCCAGCCGCTATCCATCCTTCAGCCGCACGGACGGGAAGACATCAGTCAGCTGGCAGCTAATCAAAGCCGTCAGCCGCCGGCCAGCCGCTATCCATCCTTCAGCAGCACGGACGGGGAGACATCAGTTAGCTGGCAGCTAATCAAAGCCGCCAGCCGGCCGCCAGCCGCTCAGCTGCTAATTAAACAGCAGCAAGATCACTGCTACCCGTGGAAAACAGCAACGTGCGCTATGAATATCTGGACTTCTGCTATATAGGGGTAAGAAACTCCTTATATACATACCAGTTTTTCAACATCATATGGACTGACCAACATTTAGAGAGGGATAGATATTTATCCAGATCCCCTTATTGGCTGATTTGCAATCCAATCCTATATAGTCCAAAAAGGGCTGTAAACATTTTACTAATCTTCCTTTTTTTTACAGGTTTTGCGCATACACATAATTATATATAACAAGCGCTTTTTTTATTCCTATAATAAAGGGGTTATTAATATTTGATCTAAATAACTTTCACAGGGTTTGCCAGAGGTACACTCTCCTGTACCACATATTGGAGGTCATTACGAGTTGATCGCACGCTGGCGATTTTCACAGCATAGCGATCAGGTAAAAAGATGGCAAAACTGCACATGCGTATGCACCGCAATGCGCACGTGCGTCGTACGGATACAAACAGCATTGTTACTGTGCAATGCATCTAGCAACGAATCCATTCGCACAGCCGATCGCAAGAAGATTGACAGGAAGAGGGCGTTTATGGGTGTCAACTGACCTTTTTCTGGGAGTGGTAGGGAAAATGCAGGCGTGACCAGGCGTTTGCAGGGCGGGTATCTGACATCAATTCCGGGACCTCCGTCACTGGAATCATCACACAGGATAAGTAACTACAGGCTGGTCTTGTTTTGCACAAAATGTTTTTGTACCGCTCGGCTGCACATGCGATCGCACACTTGCAAAGCGAAAATATACTCCCCCGTGGGCGGCGACTATGCGCTTGCGCGGCTGCTAAGAGTAGCTAGCGAGCGATCAACTCGGAATGACCCCCATTGTTATTTAACTCCAGAATAATAATGAGTAGAGAAAGACCACCTTTCTGTCAAAGTGACAGTTGCTCCACCCCTTTCTCCTGGGTAACGCCTTCTTTAATATTAAATGATAGTGTTTGATATCGCTTTTATATAAAATTTAATATAAAATTTATAGAGCTCAATATTAAACTGTATTAAAAGATAATTGCTTTGAAAAGAGTGTCACGTAACACCAGTCGCAGAATACGCAATAAAGCTGTATCACAAACCAGCTTGTGATGAAAAAATTCAGCATTTTGACTTTACCAGTCTGTACCCTTTCAAAACTGTACAGTGTTATAGTTCACACATTCCAGCAAGCACATATGGTACTATTTAAAAATCACACTATGTCATACATGGTACAGGTTTAAAAAGCATAATGACTAATGACCATGTCCATTTTCTTAGATGCACGGAAGCATCACACATGGCACTGATTTAAAAAGCATATTGATTTTAATGACCATGCATGATTAATGATGACAGCACAATTTCAAAATCCTTAGATCTACGGACTACCCATGCCCGCACAATTTCAAAATCCTTAGATCTACGAACTACCATGCTTGTAACAAAAACATCTGGTTATTAATGTACACAACTTGTTAATCTCTGCAAAAGAACATTAGCACCACCTACAGGTCTATGTATTGACTCAAAATGACATCTTAATTTTAAACTATTGTGCTTTTAAATAAAAAGATATATATATATTAAACCGTATTAAAAGATAATGGCTTTGAAAAGAGTGTCACGTAACACCAGTCGCAGAATGTCACGCAACGCAGCGCGTCAAATCAAGCGGATGAAAGATGCATATTACACAGTGTTAAAACCAGGTAGTTTTAGCGGCATTGATAAATATTATGGGTCGGTTAAAAATAAATTTAAAAGATCCGACGTAAGAAAGTGGTCACAAGAAAAAGACGCATACACGTTGCACAAACCGGCAAGAAAAAACTATAAAAGGAACATGATTTGTGTATCGGGTATAAACCAACAGTGGCAATGTGATTTAGTTTCGCTGATAGATCTGTCAAAATACAACAATGGTGTTAAATACATATTAACAGTCATCGATATATTCAGTAAGAGGGTGCAGGCTGAAAGTCTGACCGCTAAGAATGCCGCAACAGTCGCTAATGCTTTTGAAAAAATATTCCAGCGGGGTGCTGTGCCGATGAAGCTACAAACCGATAATGGTAAAGAGTTTCTAAACAGAAACCTAAAAAAGGTGTTAGAAAAATACGGTATAAAGCATTTCACGACCAATAATGATGTGAAAGCGGCTGTTATAGAGCGCTTCAATAGGACTTTAAAAACACGCATGTGGTGCTATTTCACGGCAAAGAATACCTACAGATATATAGACGTTTTACAAGACTTCATACGCAGCTATAATAACACATACCATAGAACGATTAAGTGCGCTCCAAACGATGTGAATGACTCTAACGCATTGAGTGTCTTCAAAACGACCTACGTGATTACTTTAGAAGTAAGAAAGCCCCCGTTTGTTTAGGAATCGGTGACCATGTCCGTATTTCTAAATATAAGGACATATTTCAGAAAGGTTACGAACAGAGTTTTTCTGAGGAGATATTTGTTGTACATAGTGTGAACACTAAAGGGCTTAAGCCGCTTTATAAGTTGGCAGATCTGTACGGTTAAGTTATAACAGGTAGTTTTTACCCCGAAGAGCTTCAAAGCATACCAAAAAACTATAAAAGGGTTTACAAAGTGGAAAAGATTTTAAAAAATAAGACGGTCAGAGGCCGAAAATACGCATTAGTCAAGTGGCGCGGGTACCCCGCAAAATTTAACAGTTGGGTCGCGGCATCGGTGATAAAAGACATATAAAGCTCATCACTATCTAAACAAGACGAGCGATGGATGACAAGTCGTTCTACATAACCTTACCCAGCAACGCCTCGGCGGTTACTTTCCCGCAAAATAAGATTTCTAACTATACGACAAAGTTGGCTAAACCGATAGACTTAAATGGCGAATGGGAAGTAGCACTTACTGAGATACAATATCCGCACACGTGGAATACATTGGATTTACAAGATTGTAGACTGCAATTATCATGGGATGGAACGGCGGATCAGCCGGTGGCGAGAGTCGCGAGTTTGTGCATTAAACCGGGTTTTTATGAAACAATCGAAGCGTTACTGAACGTAATCAACGCTGAAATTGTACAACTGAAACTGGACGTTGGATTAAGACTAACGTACGATCCGTTTGCACGCGTTGTAACATGCGACAGTAAGCTGTTGTATCAAATCCACGCCGGTTCTAAGCTGACATGGATACTGGGTTTACAACCTAAAACTAAGATTTCTAAACCATGCGCCGACATCAAAGGCGGCCAATATACGATGTACGTGTACACAGACATTATCGAACACCAACGGGTCGGGGATAGTTATGTTCTGCTACTTCGCACTGTTGAAATGAAGGGTTATAACAATGAGGTGGTCACAATACGATACGAGAAGCCCGATTATGTACCATTGTGCAAAACACATTTTGACACGATAGCCATAGAGATAAAGAACGACCAGAACGAGAACATGGCATTTAAGTTTGGGAAAGCGATCGTGAAGCTACACTTCAGACGCCGCAAAACTGAATTTTATTAACTAAGCAGAATGGTCGCTGTTAAAAATTATGGCGATCCGGGCCTCTACGCGCAATATTATAAATCTCAAACCGGTAATGGATTACCAGGTTTTCACGGCAGCGCGTACATGTACGGCTGCGGTTTAGGCTGTATTTTTCGAAGTCTTTTCAGAAAAGCTGTTCCTCTTTTCCGGAGAGGTTTAGAGTTAGCTAAACAGCATATGAAGACCGTGGCACGTAATATAGCGAAAGATGTTATCGGGCAAGCCACAACGGCCGTGGTGAATAAGATACACGAGGCGAACCAAGCAAAGCAAGATGGCTCAGGACTAATATATACAAGAAAAGGCGTGTCTAAAAGAAAACGGAAACGTATGATAGCGCTTCCGCCTTGGGACATACCCTTTTTAAATAAAAAATAGAGACGACGCAACTCAAAGAAGAAGAGAAAGCCGAAGCGCTCCGTTGGTGATATTTTTTAAACATGTCTTTCATACACCACGAGTCCGTTGAATGTGCAAAAACAGAGCTGGATCTTTTTGACGTGCCCCCGACACAAACTAGCATAGAGAAAAGTCTATACGTCGAAGTTCAACCTTTAGCGGCGTTATCCGACACAGCTCCGCTTGAATTTTATATAGCAGCCAGCAGTGAACACTACTACGATCTGAACAACACGCTGTTGTACGTGACATGTAAGATCGTACGAACCGATAACACACCGATACCGCAAGGTGCGCGGGTCGCACTTATTAATTACCCAATAGCGACTTTATTCAACCAAGTGGATGTAACTTTGGGCGACAGGCTCATATCACAATCCAACAATCTTTACGCATACCGCGCGTACATTGAGACTATATTGAATTACAGCTCGGATGCATTGTCAACAAAACACACAACAGGATTATTTTACAAAGATTCGGCTGGTGAATTTAACAACACGGCGCTGGACGGTCCGAATACGGGGTTCAAAAAACGAGCAGGAGCAACAGAGCAGAGTCGCACGGTTGAATTGCTAGGACCGCTTCACTGCGACCTTTTCCATCAACATAAACTAATTTTAAACGCTGTTGAGTTGAAGATTAAACTAACCAGAAACAAAGACGCATTCTGCTTAATGTCGTCTGAAGCGGATGCCTTTAAAATACAGATCACAGCGGCATCCCTGTTTGTGAAAAGAGTTCAGGTCTCACCAGCCGTGCGGATTGGGCACGCGCAGGCCCTGTTAAACGGTAACGCGAAATACGCGATTGACCGCGTTGGGATGAAAATCTACAGCGTACCAACGGGCAGTAGAGTATTTAATCTAGAAAATCTATTTTTAGGTCAAGTGCCGAAAACAGTTATAGCCTGTTTTGTGGATAACGAATCATTTTCAGGAATCCATAACCGGAATCCCCTTTGCTTTGAACATAAAAATGTAAGTTTTGCGTCCCTTTATCTGGGTGGAACACCGCACCCCGCCAAACCATTTCAACCCGACTTTGAACGCGGTAATGCTGTAAGAGAGTATATGTCACTCATACAGATCACAAATAAGCAGAAATCTGACAATGGTATACTGATTGACCGCGAAGAGTACCTCAGAGGCTACACGCTATTTGCTTTTGACCTTTCACCAGAACAGGAGTGTGGAGAACACCTTTCCCTGATAAGAACAGGCAATCTACGTGCCGAATTACGCTTTGCAGAAGCGTTGGACCGGACAGTCAATGTGATAATATACGCTCTATTTGATAACATCATCGAGATTAATCAAAGGCGCGATGTGCTGTACGATTATCTATAAATGAAATAAACTAACACTACGCTGCTGAAAAAATGAACACATTACAGATAAACTGTATTCTGTACGCTGTGCAAAGCACACGGCATATTTTTAAAGGAACGTATCCATGCTATATGTTACCAGTCAGTAAACTGGCGCAATACCCCTGCGCATTTGTAATCAATACGCATAGCAGCGGGCAGCCGGGTGAGCACTGGTTGGCCGCTTATTTTAACGAACAGCGTGAATGTTACTTTTTTGATTCTTACGGGTTAGCCCCTGACAGCCCCCTATTCCCAAAAGCTATAATACATTTTTTAAACTTGAATTAAAAAAGTGTTTATCACCAAAATAAGCAGTTGCAAAATTTTAACAGCACCGTTTGCGGTCAATATTGCGTATACTTTATATTTTACATGTGTAAAAAATACAAATATGTGGATGTACTGGCCCGTTTTAGTGATGACACAAAACGTAATGATTGTTTTGTTTCAAATTTTGTAAGACGGCTCCCAAGAAGCCATTGTCTGAGTCATTATGCAGATAGATATATACAGAATTGTGTAACTTGTAACCAACGTTGTGTGTTAAGCGTTTTATGTACAACGCGGCATAACTATGGCACGTTGTACATAAAACGTTTCACACACAATGTTGTGTGTGAAGCGTGTTACGTACAACGTTGTATTGTTTGTGTAACTTGTAATCAACATTCTGTTTGATGCGTTTTATGTACAACGTATCATATCTATGGTGTTTTTCTAATAAACAATGTTGTTTATTAAACTTTATACAGGTTGAGTATCCCATATCCATATATTCCGAAATACGGAATATTCCGAAATACGGACTTTTTTTGAGTGAGAGTGAAATAGTGAAACCTTTGTTTTTTGATGTCTCAATGTACACAAACTTTGTTTAGTACACAAAGTTATTAAAAATATTGTATTAAATGACCTTCAGGCTGTGTGTATAAGGTGTATATGAAACATAAATGAATTGTGTGAATGTAGACACACTTTGTTTAATGCACAAAGTTATAAAAAATATTGGCTAAAATGACCTTCAGGCTGTGTGTATAAGGTGTATATGTAACATAAATGCATTCTGTGCTTAGATTTAGGTCCCATCACCATGATATCTCATTATGGTATGCAATTATTCCAAAATACGGAAAAATCCCATATCCAAAGTACCTCTGGTCCCAAGCATTTTGGATAAGGGAGACTCAACCTGTATCGCGTGCTTGAAATTTCTTCCGTTTACAGCAATAGAAACAAAGAACAAAACGTTGTTTTATAAATCATAAGCATATTTTATTGATATATATATATATATATATATAACACGGTAAAGACACATTTAAAACATTACATAAAATATTATTGACATAAGTTAAACATTGTGGCGCAAAATGCCAGCACAAAATACAGTGTATAAAAACATTATAAATTAGTTATATGTTATAGTTTCAGCCACTGTGAATCCTGAAATAGATTTACGGATCTTTTCCTAGGCAGTAAGTAACCGTGCGGCGTTGTTAACCCTGGGGGACTTAAAACATTTATTTGACCTTTGTTAAGGGTTTATAGCGACATGGGCGATGTCACAGCGCCATCAGAGTCCTCCTGCTTCTCAGCTTTTAAGCGTTCTAAGCACATTCTATTTGCAGCATTGGCTGTGATGGTTGAGGGAATATTTAATTCAGACATAGCCCACAGAAATTCAGGCCAGCCATTCGGTATATTATGGATCGACACACCGTGGCTTTGCGTGATGTTTCTTATTAAATCTAATATGTTGGAACCTGGCACAGCGATGCCTTTGTACAGAAACTCCCCTTTACTGTTCCAGTCTGTGATGTGTTTAGAGCGTGTCATTTTACTCAATAGTATTTCACAGTTTTTTTTATACCGGGCATTAACACCGCTCAAAAGCTCATGATAAACAGCATCGGGCGCAACAGGTTGTGTCGTGTTATTTGATTCATCAACAGATTTTGCAACGGGGGATAAAAGAGCTAAAGTTGACATTTCACTATCAGCCTGTTTACTCAACACCAGATATCTCTGCAACAACGTTGTATATCGCTTTGCTTTTTCATATTCTGATAAATCATTATTCTGTAGTATTTTCACGATCTCTACATCTAGACCGTGCGTTGCTGTTTTACGTATGTCGTCGCTGTTCGGTTTGTTATGTAAACGGTCTATCTGATTCTGAGGCACCAGATACATTTTCTCAGCGTACTCCATCAGCGATTAGACAATAGTCCTGTAATTAGCGGTATAGCAAAACCAAGCAGCGAACCGATAAAACCACCCGACTGTTTAACCAACCGCTTCTTTTTTCCAATGGCACATTTCTTATTACAAAGTGATTTTATAAGCTCTCGCTTCTTTTTAAGGTAGTTCAACTGTCGTTGAGACAGCGGTATTTTACCTTTAAGCGTGTTGAGCGCTATCTCACAAATAGCCGTGACTAAATCGTTTGAAGCGTTGGATAAAATAGCGTTTCTTTGGGTTGGTGTTGCTTTAATTAACGTTTTTAAAAGCACCCAATTACGTCTTATCCGTCCCGACATGTTCACCGTTGTTAGAATGACAACGAATGACTAACGGTTGTACGGTTATAGCTTTATAGAACCGCGCTTCTTAATGACAAAGCGACAGGTGTGTCTGGTGGGAATAAGCCGCTTCGTAAACGATAATCGTCAAGAGCGTAGTTTCTTAAATCAACCAGTAAATACCCATAAGGGGCCTCCGTCGCGAATTCATAGGATTCGAGAAAAAAACGATGTTTCGATGGGTACATTTGTCTAGCCAGAATGCCCACCTGCATTTTATCCCTGGGGTTTTTGAACAGGACCATATATTTTGTGTTTAAATGTATAGTTCTGCTCTTTTTACCTTGACAAAATATGCTTTGGACAAGGTACAGGATACTGAGATTACGATGGTGTACATACTTTGTGAAAGCTTTCTCAACCTCAGAATTATTACTAGCTGCATCCATCAGATCATCAATCACTGTTAAATTAATCTTATCAGGGGGAAAAAGTTGATCATCGCTAAAAGACTCTGGTAAACCCTCTATAAAACGCGTACCAGGGTAATCACACAGAAGTTGGTCGTATATAGGCTGCCAACAGGTGTAAAACCAAACAACATTATCAGGTACATGAGTCATATGTGTTGCAGCGTGTTGCAACAGCGTTTTCACAAAATAACTTTTACCCGAATTGGACGGACCCGCTAAAATACATGAGAAAGGGTGCTGAAATCTGGTGTCCATCTTAATAGCCGAACGGCAGTGTTGTGAAGTTGTCTGTAAGAGACCGTTTAGTATAAACACACCTTTGCGTCTTCTGCAAAGTACTCGTCTCTATCTGCCAGCACTTTTTCACACGTACTATACCGGGTTGACGGATCACAACCTTTTTCTGGTCGTCGCCTTCAGGGTTTAAAGGATAATCTAAGACCAGTTCTTTCAGGCTGTCAAAGTTAACGTGCTGTGCATTATCAACATTGAGCGTTATACCTTTAACTTTTAAACAGGTCTTTCCGTTGTTTAGTCGATAGCCGTATGACTTGGGACCGGCTGAGACAAATTCTGTTATATGGGTGCCTGTGGGTAGTTCGCTGGTCAACTCGCCTAAATAATCACCAAATGGTGGGCTCCAGTCACCGGGTCTACTGACAAAAATTACAGAATCTGTGTCATGATAAAGACATCTATCTTGTAATCTATACAGTAGTTTGTACAGTTCAACACGTGCATAAGCAGTTGTAAAGATGGCTATAGTAACATTTGAAATTGCGCCCCTGGTGTAATGGTCTTTGGCATATTTCCAATTTACCATAACGGTATCATCGTCAACAAAGTCCAAAGCGGACACATCATGGTACGGTAAGAACGCGTATTCAAAAAGTTTGTCGGGATCGGTCACTAGACACGTATTGGGCATGTTGCTACGTTGGCTAAATTTAACCCATAAGGAATTTAAAAACAATTTTAAAATTTGTCTTTTAGCGGGGTTGATTTCTATGTGATCGGGTCTTAAAGACACGCCTTCATTTTTTTGATAGGCGTCTATATACTCTTGGCGTTTCACGGCATCTGTACACCATTCGGGATAACCAGAGGCCTCTTGTTTATCCCTGAGGTGCGTTTTAATGTAACCTGAAAACAATTTGTCAGATCTCTCATCAAAATGCCACACCTCATAGATTTTACACACCATGTACCCCATTTCTACAGCCAAGTTTAGTTCCACGGCACACCATGTACCGATGAGTGCACGTTTTTCTGAATCATGAACGCATGGCTCAGTCTGTCCAGACTCGGCGCATGTGCGACATAATGGAAACATTAACTTGCCGCCCATTTTAACCGGCAGAACCGGAAAGAATAGACCACGAGGCGGGTAAACTTTAACCCTGGCAAAACCGAAATACTTTGTGACATCACCAAAATCCTTATAAATGATGCGTGGGTGCTGTATAGGATACGTTTTGGTTTTGTTAACAAAAGGGTACAGGCTGGTAAAGTCAAAATAGTGAATTTTTTCATCACAACCTGTTTTGTGATACAGCTTTATGGCGTTTGTGCGACCGCCATAAAGAGCATCACATGGCTCCAAGGGTTCGGGTAATTCTTTACCCTTCAGAAAAGCCTGTAGATCCGCATCAGACTCTAGCATAGACTTCCATTCACAACCCCAGATTTCACGTATATGAAATCCACATCGTTTAAGGTAGTGCAACTTTACCTGCGTCTTGTGGTGTAATTGACCGTAGGTCGTTTTAGTCAGTTTGTTTTTATCATCGGCGTTGTAACAAGCACCACAGCCGTGAAAAAACAACCTTGGAATTCAAAAGCAGTGGGTGTGCCGTTAATCACGGCGTAACCATCCAGGCTGTATTTACCAACTTTCTTCTCACCCCCTTGTAAAGCGTGCCTTATACTCACACCTTCTTTGTGCTCTATGTACATTAACCACTGTATGGCTGGCGTTGAGTAACGCTTCTGAGTCTTGTGATAGTTATCACCCGGTACAAGGGCCAGTGTCTTTTCCTGTAAAAATTTACAATGGTACATGGACATGCATACGGATGCCAACGTGACTAATTGAAAAGCCTCGATGTGACGTTTAACCACAACCTTTTTTTTCCCCTTTGTTATTAGAAACTCCTGTTCTGTCATGGCTATAACAGCCAATCTGAAAGCATCACAAGCTTTTTGTAATATTTTCACATCGTCTTTACAATATTGTACGAGCTCTTTTTGAAAGTTAAACGGTTTGTGTACACACTGTTTATACCAGGCTGTAAACTCAGATAATTCATCAGGCATCATGTATTGTGGACCAAAATATTCTATTGACGGCATAGTCCCTATGTAATTTTGGTTATCAGCTGTGTTAAAAAAATGTGGGAAATAACCTTTGGTACCGTCAAACCCCATCGCCTTTGGTAACTTGCTAAGCTGCATGGGTAAAAAATTTAAAGAGTCGATAAATCTTATCTTCAAATCTTTTACCGTGATACACATTATGTTGCCGCCTCTAGATAATAATTCCATCTTTAATTTCTCCTTAATCGGCTGTTGTGCGTTTTGTTGTTTTCCCGCTTGTACTAGGCCTGTGTATTTGCGCGACTGTATCACGACCTACTGGTATCGTAGGATCATATCATCTTGCTACAGCATCATCTGTAATACATATATTATAAAATAAATATAAACACTGATGCACGTAAATTAGCATTTAAATTACTGCATAACAATATACCATATAACAGTGTTTGATTACACACCTGCTTTATATTTCGATGCACGTAAATTAACATTTAAATTACTGCATAACAATATACCATATAACAGTGTTTGATTACACACCTGCTTTATATTCGAATGTTTGAGCCCGGCCCCCTGTCGAGTGGGGAAAAAACGGCCGCTCATCAACAGCATTGCCGGTCTGTATAGCTGTGTTGTGACAATATTCAGGTTTGTTCAATATGTCCCGCAGAATACTTTCAGCCGTCGCATCATCCATTTTTGTGGAATCTTTAGCCGGTGAAAAAATGAAAAATAATTATTACATACGGTATAAAATTAGAATAACATGAAAAAGAGTTGTATTATTGAGAATATAAAGTGTGTACAGGTGACAGCAAATCAGCACAACGGTACAAGGTTTATTTTTAATTCTATAGCCGGTGGAAAATAAAATAAAAATAATTACAGGCGTTTAACATCATTTATTTTTAATTTATTTTAAAATATAAATCTTTTTAATTATTATTTTATTATTAATATTATTATGATAAACTATTACATGTTACTCACAGGCAGGAGCCAATTCCAAAATATTAGTAAAATCTGGTATGATGCTGAAATCTGAACCAAACGGACTTTCTCCAACATCATCGAAATTCTCTGTGTTTGTGGTATCTGTCATTTAATTGTGAGAAATAAAAATGAGAAATAATTTTTTTAATTACTTATCAACGTTGTATCCAGACTGTTGTATGTTCATACTATTTAAACTTTTAAAAATAAGTAAAAATGAACAAATTGTAGACCTTGGCTATAATTTCGTACTATTTAAACTTTTAAAAATAAATAAAAACGTGTCAATGGTATTTATAGACTTAGCTTACCATGGTTCATTTGATAACTTGGCAAATCACCATCTTCAGATTCGGATGTGCACATGTCGTTATCTTTGTTGTTGATGTTCTGCATTGTCTGTCGCTGAATCAATAATGAAAATGTGATACGATTAATATCAGTGCTCTATTAAACGATGCACACATTAAATGTGTTTGCTTTAAAATATAACATTTGTATAATATGAGACAGCCTATAACATCTGTCTTCAAATGATTTACATGAAATAATACAGTGCCGGTGCATTCCCAAAATGCGCCGCTAGATGGCACTATTACCACATATTTAAACATCCTTCAGTGAGTCACAATTATACCTTATTCACAGCCATATTTTTAAAATAAAAAATATAACATTTGTATAATATGAGACAGCCTATTGCATCTGCACTGCCTCCCTGCAACACAATCATTAGAGCCATAATGATAATAATAATAATAATAATAATTTTAACTCCATCACAGCCCAAGCATTAGATTCATAATAGTAATAATAATAATAATAATAATTTTACATCCTCACAGCCCAAGCATTAGATCCATAATATATATATATATATATATATATATTTAAATGTATTTCCAAAATGCGCCGCTAGATGGCACTATTACCACATATTTAATCTGCATCCCTGCAACACAATCATTAGAGCCATAATGATAATAATAATAATGATAATAATAATAATAATAATAATTTTAACCCCTCACAGCTCAAGCATTATATACATAATGATGATGATAATAATAATAATAATAATAATAATAATAATTTTAACCCCATCACAGCCGAAGCATTAGATACATAATGATAATAATAATAATAATAATAATAATAATAATAATAATAATAACACTTACCATGATGCCTTTGCGTGTGTATAGCGATGTAACTTCAGTTTAAATTCCTTCTCAGAGCTGTGTCCCATTCTTATAGTCATGGATGTGAGCCAAATGGCCCCACCAACCTGTGGTATGCCGTCCCACATTTCCAAGATGCTGGGGCGGGGTTTTTAAACATATAAACTTTGGTGTATAATTTAGTAATTGTGATAATTCTTTTCAGTTACAATGAAAATATAATCTGTTAGCGGGTTCTTAAACGTTGTACTCAGCACTTCAAAAATATACTAAATACTTATATATATATATATATATATATATATATATATATATATATATATATCTTTTTATTTAAAAGCACGATAGTTTAAAATTAAGATGTCATTTTGAGTCAATACATAGACCTGTAGGTGGTGCTAATGTTCTTTTGCAGAGATTAACACGTTGTGTACATTAATAACCAGATGTTTTTGTTACAAGCATGGCTAGGATTTTTTAGGATATATAAACTTTGGGTGTATAATTTACTAATTGTGATAATTCTTTTCAGTTACAATGAAAATATAATCTGTTAGCGGGTTCTTAAACGTTGTACTCAGCACATCAAAAATATACCAAATACTTATAATTTACACAGCACCCCAACTTCTTATGTCATGTATTCCCAACATTCATATTGCTGATTCTATTTAAACTATCGTGCTTTTAAATAAAAAGATATATATATCTTTTTATTTAAAAGCACAATAGTTTAAAATTAAGATGTCATTTTGAGTCAATACATAGACCTGTAGGTGGTGCTAATGTTCTTTTGCAGAGATTAACATGTTGTGTATATTAATAACCAGATGTTTTTGTTACAAGCATGGTAGTTCGTAGATCTAAGGATTTTGAAATTGTGCGGGCATGGGTAGTCCGTAGATCTAAGGATTTTGAAATTGTGCTGTCATCATTAATCATGCATGGTCATTAAAATCAATATGTTTTTTAAATCAGTGCCATGTGTGATGCTTCCGTGCATCTAAGAAAATGGACATGGTCATTAGTCATTATGCTTTTTAAACATGTACCATGTATGACATAGTGTGATTTTTAAATAGTACCATATGTGCTTGCTGGAATGTGTGAACTATAACACTGTAAAGTTTCGAAAGGGTACAGACTGGTAAAGTCAAAATGCTGAATTTTTTCATCACAAGCTGGTTTGTGATACAGCTTTATTGCGTATTCTGCGACTGGTGTTACGTGACACTCTTTTCAAAGCAATTATCTTTTAATACAGTTTAATATCGAGCTCTATAAATTTTATATTCAATTTTATATAAAAGCGATATCAAACACTATCATTTAATATTAAAGAAGGCGTTACCCAGGAGAAAGGGGTGGAGCAACTGTCACTTTGACAGAAAGGTGGTCTTTCTCTACTATAATGGACAACAAAAATTTAGATTATAAAATAGGGAAAGATCAAGAACCAATTCCTCCTAGTGCTGAAGCTGCTGCCACTAGTCATGATATAGACGATGAAATGCCATCAACGTCGTCTGCCAAGGCCGATGCCCAATGTGATAATAGAGGGCATATAAAATCCAAAAAGCCAAAGTTCAGTTAAAAGACCCCCAAAAAATAAATTTAAATGGTCTAAGGAGAAACGTAAACTTGCCAATATGCCATTTACGACACGGAGTGGCAAGCAACGGCTAAGGCCCTGGCCTATGTTCATGACTAGTGGTTCAGCTTCACATGACGATGGAAGCCCTCATCCTCCCGCTAGAAAAATGATAAGAGTTAAGCTGGCAAAAGCACAGCAAAGAACTGTGCGTTCTAAGATGATATCACAAATCCCCAAGGAGAGTCCAAGTGTGTCGGCGGTTGCGATGCCTGACCTTCCCAACACTGGATGGGAAGAGGTGGCTCCTTGAACCATTTGCACGCCCTCTGGAAGTACCACCCACAGTCCAGTTTCTGATATTCAAATTGAAGATGTCACTGTTGAAGTACACCAGGATGAGGATATTGCTGTTGCTGGCGCTGAGGAGTAAGTTGATGATGAGGATTCTGATGGTGATGTGGTTTGTTTAAATCAGGCACCAGGGAAAAACATCTGTTGTATGTGGGATGAATAAGCCCATTGTGATGCCTGGGCAAAATACCAAAAAAGCCACCTCCTCGGTGTGGAATTATTTCTCCACAAATACGGACAACAGGTGTCGACCCGTGTGTTGCCTCTGTCAATCTGTAATAAGTGGTAGGACGTTAACCACCTAGGACATCTTCCCTTATACGTCACCTGCTGCGCATTCATCAGAAGTCAGTATAAAGTTGTGAAACTTTGGGTAAGAGCGCAAGTAGTCCACTGACACCTAAATCCCTTCTTCCTCTTGTACCCAAGCTCCTGCAATGCACACCACCAACTCCATCAACGTCAACTTCCTCCTCAGTCAGGAACGTCAGTAGTCCTGCAGGCCATGTCACTGGCAAGACTGAGGAGTCCTCTCCTAACTGGGATTCATCCGGAGGATCCTTGAGTGGTACGCCTACTGCTGTTGTTGCTGCTGGGAGTCGATCGTCATCCCAGATGGGAAGTCGGAAGACCACTTGTACTACTTTAACTAAACAATTGACTGTCCAACAGTCCTTTTTGAGGAAGATGAAATATGACAGTAGTCATCCTGTTGCAAAGCGGATAACTGAGGCCTTGACAGCTATGTTGGTGTTATACGTGCATCTGTTATCTGCCATTAGTTCAGTGGGACTTAGAGAATTGATGGAGGTAGTGTCCCCCCGGTACCAAATCCCATCTAGGTTCCACTTCACTAGGCAGGCGATACAGAGAATGTACAGAGACGTCAGAAAAAGCATCCTCAGTGTCCTAAAAAATGCAGTTGTACCCACTGTCCACTTAAACACGGACATGTGGACAAGTGGAACAGGGCAGACTAAGGACTATGTGACTGCCCACTGGGTAGATGTATTGCCTCCCGCAGCAACAACAGCAGCGGCACCAGTAGTAGCAACTCGCAAACGCCAACTCGTTCCTAGGCAGGCTACGCTATGTATCACCACTTTCTGTTAGAGGCATACCGCTGACAACCTCTTGCGGAAACTGAGGGACATCATAGCACAAGGGCCCTCATTCCGAGTTGTTCGCTCGCTAGCAGATTTTAGCAGCATTGCACACGCTAGGCCGCCACCCTCTGGGAGTGTATCTTAGCATAGCAGAATTGCGAACGAAAGATTAGCAGAATTGCGAATAGAAAATTCTTAGCAGTTTCTGAGTAGCTCGAGACTTACTCCTACACTGCGATCAGCTCAGCCTATTTCGTTCCTGGTTTGACGTCACAAACACGCCCTGCGTTCGGCCAACCACTCCCCCATTTTTCCAGACACTCCCGCGTTTTATCCTGGCACGCCTGCGTTTTTTTGCACACTCCCAGAAAGCGGTCAGTTTCCGCCCAGAAACACCCACTTCCTGTCAATCACACTCCGATCACTTCAACGATGAAAATTCTTTGTTCGGACGTGAGTAAATCTACTAAGTTTTGTGCTAAAATACTTAGCGCATGCGCACTGCGTACCATGCGCATGCGCATTTTTGCCTTAATCGCTCCATTGCGAAAATCGTCAACGAGCGAACAACTCGGACAGACCCCCAATGGCTTACCCCACTTAACCTCTCCTGGGGATTTCTGATATCGTCAAACGCCACCAATATTGTGCGTGCATTACTTCTGGGCAAATTCCAGCACGTCCCATGTTTGGCACATACAATTAATTTGGTGGTGCAGATTTTTTTTTTTAAATGACAGGGGCGTGCAGGAGATGCTGTTGGTGGCCCGAAAAATTGCGTGCCACTTTCGACATTCAGCCACCGCGTGCCGAAGACTGGAGCACCAGCAAACACTCCTGAAACTGCCCTGCCATCACCTGAAGCAAGAGGTGGTAACGAGGTGGAATTCAACACTCTATATGCTTCAGAGGATGGAGGAGCAGCAAAAGGCCATTTAAGCCTATACATCTGCCTACGATATAGGCAAAGGAGGGGGAATGCACCTGACTCAAGCGCAGTGGAGAATGATTTCCGTCTTCTGCAAGGTTCTCCAACCCTTCGAACTTGCCAGTTCAGACACTGCCAGCTTGAGTCAGGTCATTCCCCTCATCAGGCTTTTGCAGAAGCAGCTGGAGAGATTAAAGGAGGAGCTAAGATGGAGCGATTCCGCAAAGTATGTGGGACTTGTGGATGGAACCCTTCATTCGCTTTGCCAGAATTCAAGGGTGGTCAATCTGTTGAAATCAGAGCACTACATTTTGGCCACCGTGCTCGATCCTAGGTTTAAAGCCTACGTTGTATCTCTCTTTCCGGCAGACACAAGTGTACAGAGGTGCAAAGACCTGCTGGGGAGAAAATTGTCAACTCATGCGGAACGTGACCCGTCAACAGCTCCTCCTTCATTTTCTCCCGCAACTGGGGCTGCGAGGAAAAGGATAAGATTTCTTAGCCCACCCGCTGGCAGTGATGCAGGGCAGTCAGGAGTGAGTACTGACATCTGGTCCGGACTAAAGGACCTGCAACGATTACTGACATGTCTACTGTCACTGCATATAATCCTGTCACCATTAAAAGAATGGTGGACGATTATATGACTGACAGCATCCAAGTAGGCATGTACGTATACTGGCAGGAAAAAGAGGCAATTTGGATGCCCTTGCACAAACTGGCTGTTTTTTACCTAAGTTGCCCCTCCTCTAGTGTGTACTCCGAAAGAGTGTTTAGTGCAGTCGGTAAAACATTGTCAGCGATCGGCGTAGGAGGTTACTTCCACAAAATGCGAAGATGATGATGTTCATCAAAATGAATTATAAATTCCTCCGGGAAGACCTTTACCAGCAATTGCCTCCAGAAAGTACACAGGGACCTGTGATGGTGGATTCCAGTGGGGACGAATGATTACTCTGTGAGGAGGAGGAGGATGTACACAGTGAAAGGGGTGAGGAATCAGGGGATGAGGTCAACATCTTGCCTCTGTAGAGCCAGTTTGTGCAAGGAGAGATTGATTGCTTCTTTTTTGGTGGGGGCCCAAACCAACCAGTCATTTCAGCCACAGTCGTGTGGCAGACCCTGTCGCTGAAATGATTGGTTTGTTAGAGTGTGCATGTCCTGTTTATACAACATAAGGGTGGGTGGGAGGGCCCAAGGACAATTCCATCTTGCACCTCTTTTTCTTCTTTGCATCATGTGCTGTTTGGGGACTAGTTTTTTAAAGTGCCATCCTGTCTGACACTGCCGTACAACTCCAGGGGTACTGCCGTATAAGTCCAGGGGTACTGCCGTATAAGTCCAGTCCAGTCCAGTGGTGGTGTCTTGTGCTGCATCCGTCCAGTGGTGGTGTCTTGTGCTGCCATAAGTCCAGTGGTGGTGTCCTCTGCTGTATATTATTTACTCCAAATAAAAGGCTTATATACATTATTTATATTATCCAAATAATATTTACAGGGTTTGCCCTGTGTTGTGTAAGGGTACGCTCACCTGTGCTTCATATTATTATAATGGCTCCAAATGGGTTATTATTATCCAAATTAATTTTACAAGCTTTGCCGTGTGTGTGTGGTTTAGGGGTATGCTCTCCTGTGCCACCAATATTGTGCGTGTATTACATCTGGGCAAATTCCAGCACGTCCCATGTTGTTTCTGCCGCACACTTGTGTCGCTTAGCTTAGTCATACTGCTACCTCATTGCACCTCTTTTTCTTCTTTGCATCATGTGCTGTTTGGGGCCTATTTTTTAAATCTGCCATCCTGTCTGCCACTGCAGTGCCACTCCTAGATGGGCCATGCAGGGCCGGCTCCAGGCATGTTCGACTAGAGCGGCCGCGCGGGGCGCCACTCTTATAGGGCGCCGCACGCTGCGGCCGCCATATTCCTGCCTGGAGCCAGCCAGCCTGCCTGTCCCACTCCCGGCCGCTTGTGTGCGCGCTCGCTGTGCGGCGCCGGCGTCTGACGTTGGACGCCGGCGCCGCGCAGCGTGCATAGCGCGCAGAGTCAGACAGTATCGTTCCTCCGTCTGCGGCCCGCCCACCCGCCCGCGCCCACAGCAGTACTCCCGGCTCCCAGCACCGCAGTGTCAGTGACAGGTAAGTTAAAATCTGTCTGGCACTGTGTGGGGTCGTTTATGTTTCTGGCACTGTGGGGGCATATCTGCACTGAGGGGGCATTATGTTTCTGGCACTGTGGGGGCATACCTGCACTGTGGGGGCATTATGTTTCTGGCACTGTGGGGGGCATATCTGCACTGTGGGGGCATTATGTTTCTGGCACTGTGGGGGCATATCTGCACTGTGGGGGCATTATGTTTCTGGCACTGTGGGGGCATATCTGCACTGTGGGGGCATTATGTTTCTGGCACTGTGGGGGCATATCTGCACTGTGGGGGCATTATGTTTCTGGCACTGTGGGGGCATATCTGCACTGTGGGGGCATTATGTTTCTGGCACTGTGGGGGCATATCTGCACTGTGGGGGCATTATGTTTCTGGCACTGTGGGGGCATACCTGCACTGTGGGGGCATTATGTTTCTGGCACTGTGGGGGCATATCTGCACTGTGGGGGCATTATGTTTCTGGCACTGTGGGGGCATATCTGCACTGTGGGGGCATTATGTTTCTGGCACTGTGGGGGCATTATGTTTCTGGCACTGTGGGGGCATATCTGCACTGTGGGGGCATTTATGTTTCTGGCACTGTGGGGGCATATCTGCACTGTGGGGGCATTATGTTTCTGGCACTGTGGGGGCATATCTGCACTGTGGGGGCATTATGTTTCTGGCACTGTGGGGGCATTATGTTTCTGGCACTGTGGGGGCATATCTGCACTGTGGGGGCATTTATGTTTCTGGCACTGTGGGGGCATATCTGCACTGTGGGGGCATTTATGTTTCTGGCACTGGGGGCATTTATGTATCTGGCACTGTGGGGGCATATCTGCACTGTGGGGGCTTTTATGTTTTGTGGCACAGCGGGCATTTATTTATCTGGCACTGTGGGGGCATTTATGTTTTGTGGCACTGGGGGCATTTATGTATCTGGCACTTATGTATCTGGCACTGTGGGGTCATTGATGCATCTGGCACTGTGGGGGCACTTATGTATCTGGCATTGTGTGGTCATTTATGTATCTGGCATTGTGGGGGCATTTATGTATCTGGCACTGGGGGCATATCTGCACTGTGTGGCCATTTATGTATCTGGCACTGCTGGGGGGCATGTCACGTGTAGCTGGCACTGCTGGGGGGTATGTCACGTGTAGCTGGCACTGCTGGGGGGCATGTCACGTGTAGCTGGCACTGCTGGGGGGCATATCATGTAGTGTATCTACTAGGCGTCTGTGGCTAGGCAATGTGTCTATCGTGCGCTGCCTGGCGCAAAGTGTCTATCGTGCTCTGCCTGGCGCAAAGTGTCTATCGTGCTCTGCCTGGCGCAAAGTGTCTATCGTGCTCTGCCTGGCGCAAAGTGTCTATCGTGCTCTGCCTGGCGCAAAGTGTCTATCGTGCTCTGCCTGGCGCAAAGTGTCTAACGTGCTCTGCCTGGCGCAAAGTGTATAGGAGGTTCTACCTGGTGCAATATGTATTAGCTGCACTACTATGTGGTGTAATGCGAATTGCCACTATTCTGTGGTCATGCACCTTCCCCACGAAGCAACGCCCCTAAATTTTTGCTGCGCGCCTTCGGCGCGCACTGTCCCTGCTTCAGCATGTGGGTGGAGGAGCACCAAGCATTACAGTATGTACATCATTTTGCCCTCCTTACTTAAAAATGTGCCCTCCTTGTGATCAGCACCCTGCCCTAAAACGTGAACACTATCATGTGTAGCTGGCACTGCTGGGGGTCTATTGTGTGTAGCTGGCACTGTTGAGGGGCATGTCATGTGTAGCTGGCACTGCTGCGGGGCATGTCATGTGTAGCTGGCACTGCTGCGGGGCATGTCATGTGTAGCTGGCACTGCTGCGGGGCATGTCATGTGTTGCTGGTACTGCTGCGGGGCATGTCATGTGTTGCTGGCACTGCTGCGGGGCATGTCATGTGTAGCTGGCACTGCTGCGGGGCATGTCATGTGTAGCTGGCACTGCTGCGGGGCATGTCATGTGTAGCTGGCACTGCTGCGGGGCATGTCATGTGTTGCTGGCACTGCTGCGGGGCATGTCATGTGTTGCTGGCACTGCTGCGGGGCATGTCATGTGTAGCTGGCACTGCTGCGGGGCATGTCATGTGTAGCTGGCACTGCTGCGGGGCATGTCATGTGTAGCTGGCACTGCTGCGGGGCATGTCATGTGTTGCTGGCACTGCTGCGGGGCATGTCATGTGTAGCTGGCACTACACTGGAGACATTGTGTGTAAGGAACACTACTGTGGCTGTTCTGCATAAGGCTGCTAATTGTGTGCATAGAGGGGGTGTGAAAAAATATATTTATTTATAGTTTAATAATATGAAGTTACGAGGCCACACCCACTTTCCCAGGAGGCCACGCCCACTTTCCCCGAAGCGCGCGCATAGGGGTTGGGGGGCGCTTTTACATTTTCTCGCTCAGGGTGCTAGTAGGCCTGGGGCCAGGTGTTTGTGTCGCACACTTGTGTCGCTTAGCTTAGTCATACAGCCACCTCTGTGCAACCTTTTGGCTTAAAAACAATATTGTGAGGTGTGAGGTGTTCAAAATAGACTGGAAATGAGTGGAAGTGAATGTTATTGAGGTTAATAACACCGTAGGACCAAAATTACCCCCAAATTCTGAGATTTTAGCAGTTTTTGTGTTTTTTTAAAAAATGATCCAGATCCAAAACCAACACACGAAAGGGTGCTTTTGACAAAACCAATCCAGATCCAAAACACGAGCATGGAACCAAAACCAAAGCACAAAACACGAACAGTGCCCGCCGCACATCTCTAGTATATATACACACAGCCTGCATATTAGCACCTGTAGTATATATACAAACACAACCTGCATATGAACACCTATAGTGTGTGTGTGTATATATATATATATATATAAACACAGCCTGCATATGAACACCTATAGTATATATACACACTCTGACAGCATGTATATGCACTCCCATACTGATGTATATACGCACACATAATCTTATTAAACACACTGATATACTGTTCTAGCCATTGCTGTATTTTTGTTTTCATCAGCAGCAGCACGTGGGCAGCGAGAGACATACCCAAACACAGCCTGCGCGCGTGCGGGTGCCGGGAGGATTATACATAGTAGCAGAGGAATTGTGGTCAGGGCTGAGGGAGAGGTAGCTGAACCATGCGCCAGAGTGTGTCACTGTATCACACTAACACAAGAAGCTGACTGTACCTGATACCACCATTATGCAGGTTCCTACGTGCAGTGTAGCCAACAACGTGTTTGTGCACTATGCAGCTCTGCAGTAGGAGAGACTGGGTGCCGAACAGTGCGCACATAGTTTAGCTTTGGCCCGCCCACAGCACTCCCCCTCGTCATCAGAGCTACTGCTAGGAGGTCGGCAGCGGGACAGACGCTGCTGGCTCCAGGCTCCAATATGGCGGCGAAAATAGCGGCGCCCTTTAAGTGTGGTGCCCTGTTCGGCCGCTCTATTTGAACGTGCCTGGAATCAGCCCCGACCCTACCAGTATATTTTTGGATTGTGGGAGGGAACCGGAGTACCCGGAGGAAACCCACGCAAGTACAGGGAGAATATACAAACTCCACACAGTTAGGGCCATGGCAGGAATCAAACCCAAGACCTCAGTGCTGTGAGGCAGTAATGCTAACCATTACACCATCTGAGCTGGCCAGGTCTACCTCAGCTGCAACTATATAAGCATGCACATTCTGTATTTGCTTAACACTTGCCTACAATACTAGCAGTTAAGCAAATGTTTTTTTGTGGGGGGTTTTGTTGGGGGGGGGGGGGGGCAGGGTTAGATTTTAATTTATGTTTTGTGTACACAATGAACCTTTATGTTAGATCAGTGGTTTCTTAAATAGTTTGAGAGGAAATGCAATCCAACAGCAACAGTATGACAAATGCTAATCAACATCTAACTGCTATTTTCTAACTGCTATCAGATTGCTCCAATATGCAGCGTGTGGCACAGGTGAATCAAACTCCTATTTCTCTATAGACTATAAGCCGGACGGTGGGGACCTTCCACTTTGTCAGTTTGTAAATATCTAAGAGGGAGATGTAATTACAGGCATTGGGCAAATCCGGTAATGTTATACAATGGCAATCATTTAAATGGCAAAATAAAGTTGGTTTTGATTCATCGATAATTGCCACCTTCAAACATTGGCCAGACTTGCCAGGACCTCAATGCCAGCATGTTGTTACATTTCCCCCATTCGGTGGGATGTAATGGAGTACAAGATCGCCAGAGATGCGGGATGCTGGCCGATCCCGGATGTTTTAGTAAAGGGGAAAACACTTACAAGGCAAAACTCGGATTCCATTACGCGATTTCTTGTTTTATTACTGTTTGGCCATAATTATAAAGCACTATGGAATATGTTAGCTATATAATATATTTATTCATGTTTTAGGTGTTACAATAAATTTGCTCGTATACTGGGACCGATTCAGAACTGATCACTGCTGTGTGTTTTCGCACAGCGGGCGATTATCGATTGACTGTGCATGCACCGCAATGCACACTCGCGTCACCAAACAGCGCATGCTGATTGACAGGAAGAGGTGGTTTGTGGGTGGTAACTGGCCGTTTTCTGGGAGTGTCAGGAAAAACGCAGGCGTTCCCAAGCGTTTTCAGGGACGGTGTGTGACGTCAGCTCCGGCCCCGATCAGCCTGTTCTCATCGCACTGTAGGAGTAAGTCCTGTGCTCCGCAAAGACTGCACACACTGGAAAAACCATTCAATGGTGAGTGAGTTGCGAACGGATTTGCAGCTGTCAGCTGGCTGAGGGACATTTTCGCATGGCGGACACATGCGATCGCACACTTGGACGGAGTAAATTTACACTCCCCTTGGGCAGTGACTATCTGATCGCAGGACAACAAAATTAGCAGCACAGCGATCAGGTCTGAATCGGCCCATTGATAGGTGATTTATTTTTGCAAATGTATGGATATTTTCTTTTAATGAGTGAATCAGTTCCGTGTCTGAAAGATACTCCATTTAAAACCATATAATTACTGGGAAATTTTCCTCAATGTTGTTGTCACTAGGCCATACTGTTAAATAGGTTTCTCAAAACCTACAGACAAAAACAATTCCCACATCCGATCTCGTATATATTAGTGATGAGCGCGTTCGGTTCCTCGGAAACCGAACCCCCCCCGAAACTTCACCCATTTTACACGGGTCCGAGGCATACTCGGATTCTCCCGTATGGCTCGGTTAACCCGAGCGCGCCCGAACGTCATCATCCCGCTGTCGGATTCTTGCGAGATTCGGATTCTATATAAGCAGCCGCGTGTCGCCGCCATTTTCACTCGTGCATTGGAAATGTTAGGGAGAGGACGTGGCTGGCATCCTCTCCGTTTATTAATGTTGATGCAAATATTTGTGCTTATTGCTTAATTGTGGGGACTGGGGACCAGCTGTATTATATAGGAGGAGTACAGTGCAGAGTTTTGCTGACAGTGACCACCAGTATACGTTGTCTGCCTGAAAAACAATCCATATCTGTGCTCAGTGTGCTGCATGTATCTGTGCTCACACTGCTTTATTGTGGGGACTGGGGACCAGCAGTATTATATAGGAGGAGACGAGGAGTACAGTGCAGAGTTTTGCTGACAGTGACCACCAGTATACGTTGTCTGCCTGAAAAACACTCCATATCTGTGCTCAGTGTGCTGCATATATCTGTGCTCACACTGCTTTATTGTGGGGACTGGGGACCACCAGTATATTATATAGGAGGAGGACAGTGCAGAGTTTTGCTGACCAGTGACCACCAGTATACGTTGTCTGCCTGAAAAACACTCCATATCTGTGCTCAGAGTGCTGCATATATCTGTGCTCACACTGCTTTATTGTGGGGACTGGGGACCAGCAGTATTATATAGGAGGAGTACAGTGCAGAGTTTTGCTGACAGTGACCACCAGTATATATAGCAGTATGGTACGGAAGGCCACTGCTCTACCTACCTCTGTGTCGTCAAGTATACTATCCATCTAGATTCTATACCTGTGGTGCATTTTAGTTTTGCAGTTTGCTGACAGTGACCACCAGTATATATAGCAGTACGGTACGGAAGGCCACTGCTCTACCTACCTCTGTGTCGTCAAGTATACTATCCATCTAGATTCTATACCTGTGGTGCATTTTAGTTTTGCAGTTTGCTGACAGTGACCACCAGTATATATAGCAGTACGGTACGGAAGGCCACTGCTCTACCTACCTCTGTGTCGTCAAGTATACTATCCATCTACATTCTATACCTGTGGTGCATTTTAGTTTTGCAGTTTGCTGACAGTGACCACCAGTATATATAGCAGTATGGTACGGAAGGCCACTGCTCTACCTACCTCTGTGTCGTCAAGTATACTATCCATCTAGATTCTATACCTGTGGTGCATTTTAGTTTTGCAGTTTGCTGACAGTGACCACCAGTATATATAGCAGTATGGTACGGAAGGCCACTGCTCTAACTACCTCTGTGTCGTCAAGTATACTATCCATCCATACCTGTGGTGCATTTCAGTTGTGCGCAGTATATATAGTAGTAGGCCATTGCTATTGATACTGGCATATAATTCCACACATTAAAAAATGGAGAACAAAAATGTGGAGGTTAAAATAGGGAAAGATCAAGATCCACTTCCACCTCGTGCTGAAGCTGCTGCCACTAGTCATGGCCGAGACGATGAAATGCCATCAACGTCGTCTGCCAAGGACGATGCCCAATGTCATAGTAGAGAGCATGTAAGATCCAAAAAACAAAAGTTCAGTAAAATGACCCAAAAATCAAAATTGAAAGCGACTGATGAGAAGCGTAAACTTGCCAATATGCCATTTACGGCACGGAGTGGCAAGGAACGGCTGAGGCCCTGGCCTATGTTCATAGCTAGTGGTTCAGATTCACATGAGGATGGGAGCACTCATCCACTCGCTAGAAAACTGCAGTGCCACTCCTAGATGGGCCAGGTGTTTGTGTCGGCCACTTGTGTCGCTTAGCTTAGTCACACAGCGACCTTGGTGCGCCTCTTTTTTTCTTTGCATCATGTGCTGTTTGGGGACAATTTTTTTGAAGTGCCATCCTGCCTGACACTGCAGTGCCACTCCTAGATGGGCCAGGTGTTTGTGTCGGCCACTTGTGTCGCTTAGCTTAGTCACACAGCGACCTTGGTGCGCCTCTTTTTTTCTTTGCATCATGTGCTGTTTGGGGACTATTTTTTTGAAGTGCCATCCTGTCTGACACTGCAGTGCCACTCCTAGATGGGCCAGGTGTTTGTGTCGGCCACTTGTGTCGCTTAGCTTAGTCACACAGCGACCTTGGTGCGCCTCTTTTTTTTCTTTGCATCATGTGCTGTTTGGGGACTATTTTTTTGAAGTGCCATCCTGTCTGACACTGCAGTGCCACTCCTAGATGGGCCAGGTGTTTGTGTCGGCCACTTGTGTCGCTTAGCTTAGTCACACAGCGACCTTGGTGCGCCTCTTTTTTTTCTTTGCATCATGTGCTGTTTGGGGACTATTTTTTTGAAGTGCCATCCTGCCTGACACTGCAGTGCCACTCCTAGATGGGCCAGGTGTTTGTGTCGGCCACTTGTGTCGCTTAGCTTAGCCATCCAGCGACCTCGGTGCAAAATTTAGGACTAAAAATAATATTGTGAGGTGTGAGGTGTTCAGAATAGACTGAAAATGAGTGGAAATTACGGTTATTGAGGTTAATAATACTATGGGATCAAAATGACCCCAAAATTCTATGATTTAAGCTGTTTTTGAGGGTTTTTTTGTAAAAAAAAAACACCCAAATCCAAAACACACCCGAATCCGACAAAAAAATTTCAGGGAGGTTTTGCCAAAACGCGTCCGAATCCAAAACACGGCCGCGGAACCGAATCCAAAACCAAAACCCGAAAAATTTCCGGTGCACATCACTAGTATATATATATATAACACCTGTGCCTGTGCTTGCATTCACCATTGATAAGAAATAAATCTGCATTTATCATGTGGGTGAATTTTTTCTTTGTAAGAGCACCTGTTGCTAACAGAAAGAAGAGGTCATTATTTTGTGCACTGAATCAATATTCATGGACAGCCTTTCATTTCCCTATGAACCAGTCACATCGCCGATGCTCTATGATCAATATTAATGAGGTACTGGCTCCTAGAGAGCATACAGTACATTCTGCATTTTCATAGATATTGATCCAACTAGCAAAATAATTGCCTCTACTGCAACAGGTACTCTCCAAAGTGACACTGTCCAATACAAACTGCTGTCTTATAGCTCACCAGAAGAAATATATACAGTATATACACAGTACATATATAATATATATATATAGAGAGAGAGAGAGAGAGAGAGAGAGAGAGAGAGAGAGAGGGAGGGTGAGAGAGATTTACGGTAAATGAAACGTGTTTAACCTTCTACTTTAACCTAGAATTCATAGGACAACAAGGGCACTTATAGTTACCATAGAGTTGGCTGGGAGGCTCAGGTCTCAGACTGTTAAAGGAATCTTGATGGTGACCATACTTTGAATCATTTTGTGTTCTTTTAATTGATTGTATTACAATCAGTGGCATACCAATAGCCCCCAAATACCTTGCGGTGGCTTGAAGGTGCTAGGTGGCTTGTGGGGCGATGGGAGTCTATAGTTACGGGACTGTCTGGACCTAGAAAAACCAACCTAGTTTTGCCTTTCAAGCTACTGCCCCTTTAAACATTGGGCAGACTAGCCGGGAAGCAAGAATGCCAATGCCTGCAAGACGCAGACTATTATATTTACCTAACAGCATGAGGGGGAGAATACAGTGCAAATAGAGCTCAGAGGAGCAATCCAAATAATCTAAGATCCAGAGGCAGAACTCTGGGAGGCAACGGAGTCATCTGCCGCCGGGCTCCAGCTATGAAGGGGGCACCTCTCCTCCCATTCTGTGACACCATTTAATTAAGTTAATTGATAGCTGCCACTGTCTTTTCAGTGGCCGACTTCCTCACTGGTCCCTGCACCTTACAAATCACACCCTCTTTGTTATACTGAATAATATACACATTTTACAAGTGTCACACCCAGGATTAGAAACCACAACCTATTACACTGGAAGCAGACACCTTACTGATGAAACTGTTTGCTCCTGTATAGGAAATATGAGAATGTTAACTATATGAAGATACTTCTCTGACAATCACACGTAAGTTCATATAGTTAGAATTCTCATGCTTCCTCTACAGGAGCAAATAGCTCCATCAATAAAGTGTCTGCTGTTAGTGTAACAGATCATGGGTCCTAATCCTGCTAAGAAATGTGTGATTTAAAATAAAAGACAATTAAATGTATAAATACAGTATATACATTTTTTTCAGAACACTACACACACATTTATCTTAATATAGGAAATAGGGGGGCACCAGTATTTATCTTGCCTCCGGGCAACTGGGACGAACTTACGCCACTGCTAAGATCACTACAATGTGTGACTGTGCGTGCCATGGTAATCACATGACACAGGGCCTGATTCTCATCTGAAAACAAAGCAAAAAAAGCAAGGAACTTTGTATCTGCAACAAACCATGTTGCTGAGCTTCCTGGGACCCCGTTTAACAAACAGTCACATGCTGTGTTCCTCCATGTTGGCCGACTGGAGTTTCCAATACGAATAGTCCATTATGTCCTTCACACTGGTAGGACTCTCAGATACCACCCCTCATAGTGCTGTGTGCTCATACTGCTGTATTTTGTTTAATGTAAAGGGTCTGTACACTAATCAATTGAAACAGAGGACACACATAACAGGCCAGGACCTGCCTGTGACTCAGCGTCCAATGCATGCGTGTGTGCAGTGGTGCTGAGAGGTGGGGGGGAGCAGGTACTATTTACCCGGGCCCAAGCCTGATGGAGGGGCCCAGAGGAAGTCCCCACCCCCATGCCTTTCTTGGCACAGCATTTGCAGCTCTTCTCAGCTCAGCACACAATGCTGTGTGTGCTTGGCTGCAGTGTGGCCAGGGAGGCACTGAGGGGGTAATTCAGACTTGATCATAGATGTGCTAAATTTAGCACATCTCCGATCACTTTCACAGACATACGGGGGGATGCCCAGCACAGGGCTAGTCCGTCCCCGCATGTCTGGCTCTGCCTCCCCCCACACAGGTACAAAAGCATCACACAGTGGTGATGCTTTTGTACCTGAAGAGTAGCTCCCTACCAGCGCAGCTCCTGCGCGCTGGCAGGGAGCTACCCGTTGCTCTCCGGGTCGCAGCGGCTGTGTGACATCACGCATCTGCTGTGGCCCGCCCCCCGCACGGTCTGGGCACACCTGTGTTGCCCGGACTGCGCCCCCAAAACGGCGTCCCAATGCCGCCGGCCCGCCCCCTCCTGACCCTGCGAATGCCTGCATGCACAGTTCAGACCTGATCGCCCGCTGTGCGAAATCAGTGCGATCAGGTCTGAATTAACCTCTTAGAAAAAAATACAGAAAAAATAGTACTCTAAGTGTGCAGGGCCACGCCTCCCTTGATTAGGCCACGCTCACTGAAAAGTACCTGGGCCCTGCCAGGCTTCTCTACTGCCCTGCGTGCATGCGTGCGTACCCTATTTAAGCCTATAGTCTACTCAAGTCATCCGCAGAAGGACACCCAGGTCCTAAACATGGAAGTCTTTCTATCGCAAAGGACAGCCTTTGTGATTTTTTTTCAAGCAAACTGCGTTAGTAAACGCTATTATGCTTGTAATGAGTGGCGGGATGCATCACATTCACAATGCAAAGAGTCTTGCAACCCTGCCCATTGTATTACACACATCCATCTGTAACCGTCACTAGTTACTGATTTGGCCTAGCATCTCAGCACCTTCTCCGTCATGTGGCAGTGCTGTGGCCAGCTGACTGAGTGGTGGGAGGAGGACAGAGACGGTGGAAAGGGAGTGCAATGTTCCCGGGCAGGTAAGGGCTCTCAGCATCATGTTGGCTGGAGATGGACACGGCCTGGGACAATGAGTGGTTGGGGCCTACTTTCCTTTGTGTGGGAGATGTGGCGGTGCAGTACAGTCTGCTGCAGTAAGGTCTGATTAGAATGCTCAGGAATGGGACGCCCTGTAACTGCAGCTACTACATTGGAGCCCCGCAGCCCAGAGCTGGTAACTCTGCATGCACATGTGGTGGCAGTTCTGGCTACAGCTTCTCTACTATGATGCAGCATTAGCACTGAGCCCCTGGGAGTGTGCCTCATAGTGATAGCGATACTGCTGGGGTATTTGTATGCTGCTGCTATACTGGCTTGAGATGTCACACTGCCCACTACAATGCTGGGCATGCCCAAATGGACAGACGACAAAGCAGCTGAGCTCCGTGTAGGCTGCTGGACCTCTCTAAAGGAAAAGTAGCTGTAGCAGATTTATTGGATCATTGCCTTGTAAGAGAGCGATTGGTGAGCATGCACAGTACTATGATGCAGCATATCTGTCCGGGGTGGGACAGCTGCATGCATCAAAATCAGGTCAGTTGGGAGGAATGAGAATGGCATACACTCAACTATAACTGAGGTCTACAGTGTATCTGTACAGATGTGTGGAACTACAGTACTACAAGTTACTTGTGTGGCTCCAAAAAGCCCCTTTCCTAAACCTACAATGGTGCCTCCTTTTGTATTTGTTAACAGGCAGTCCAGTGAGCACAGGAAAAAACTTCCTCTGTGTGAAATTTCTTGATGAAATCTTACATTACATAATATTGGTAAAGCCATGGTAGAGGGGATGTAGTTATGTGACCGTAAGTCGCCCACCGAGCCCGCAAGGGACTTGCTACACTCGTCACCCCTGCCGGGATCCTGGCGTCGGTATGCTGACCGCCGGTCACGCATACCACACCCATGGTAGAGAAAGGAGCACAACATTCATTAAACATCTCCTCTTTCCAGTTCAACATTTCTTTTATATTTGAGTTATAACTGATGTAATCATCAGTGTATGGATGTCCACTGTAAGGACCAGGGCATAAAGTGGGCGTGGAGGGGTGGTGGTATGCATTTACCACGCCACCTGCCCCGTCCTCCCCCCCATCACATTAAGGAGCCAGGGTCAGTGCACGTGTTTTCAGCACCCCCATGCAAACTATAAGTTAGGGCCCGATTCAGACCTGATTGCTACTGTTATTATCGATTGACTGCGCATGAATATGCACCACAATGCGCACACGCATTACCAAACAGCGACAAGCTGGTGCAAAAATGTTGATCGCACAGCCAGTCGCAAGCTGATTGACACAAAGAGGGCATTTGTGGGTGGTAACTGATCGTTTTCTGGGAGTGTCAGGGAAAACGCAGGCGTGTCCATGCATTTGCAGGGAGGGTTCTTGACGTCAACTCCGGTTCCGGACAGGCTGAAGTGATCGCAGCGGCTGAGTAAGTCCTGGGCTGTGCAGAAACTGCACAAGATCTGTTTGTACAGCTCTGCTACACATGCGTTCGCACACTTGCACAGCTAAAATACACTCCCCCTGTAGGGGCGACTATCTGTGCGCAGCAGTGCAAAAATCGCCTGCTAGCAATCAGGTCTGAATAAGGCACACAGGGTTCTGTATTCGGGATGCAGTCAAGTGACCGCCGGACGGGATCCCAACGCTCAATATACCGACGCCAGAATCCTGACACCATCTGCAATGCCGCCGACCGCCAACTGATTTCCCCACTTGGGTGGTGGTCCACGCCTAAACCTGAGAGGGAATAGAACTAAGTGTTTTCAGGGAGGTTGTGTGACGTCAGATGGTGAGTGAGTTGCGAACGGATTTGCAGCTATCCGCTGACTGTGAGACATTTTCACAAGGCGTACACATGTTATCGCACACATTCACAGGTGAATTTACACTCTCCTTGGGCGGCGACTAGATGATCGCAGGATAGCAAAATTAGCAGCACAGCGGTCAGGTCTGAATTAGGCCCTTAGTGCCCTACTTCCCATACTTTAAAATGGGACATTGCTCTCAAAGAAGCAGCGTGGTCACACAATAGTGCCACCAATTCAAATTACACCACACAGTAGCACAATTTAATTCACATTACACCGCACAGTAATACGCCTAATTCATATTATACCACATAGTAATGCACCTTATACAGGTTACGTCACTCAGTAGTGCCCATTATTCACATTTCACTACACAATAGTACCCTTTATACACGTTATGCCACACAATAGTACCCCCTTATATACAATGCCTACAGTAGTGCACCTTATAGACAATTCCTAAAGTAGTAGTGCCCCTTACACATAATACCCACAGTTGTAGTTCCCTTTACACATAATGACCACAGTAGTGCCGATTATACACATAATGCCCACAGTGGTGTTGCTTATATACAAAATGCCCACAGTAGTAGTGCCACTTATATACAGGATGCCCACAATAGTATTGCCCCTTACACAAAATGACGGTAGTGCCCCTTATACACATCTCTACCTCTGTCACTCAAGCAGCTTACTGTCTGTGTCCCTCCAGCAGCTCCATGCCGTGTATCCCTCCAGCAGCATTCCCACCTGTCTCTCTCCAGCCAACTCTCATCTGGTCTTAAGCATGCACAGAGCCTGCTCTTCTTCATGGCTCTTCTTCACTTCACCGGTGGTGACGGCATGACATCACATAAGCCGTGCCGGAAAAGGACGTGCAGAGGGGATGAATGCTGTCCATCGGACACAGCATGTGTGAATACAAGGAGGGGAGGGCTGAAGATGGAGGAGGACTATGGAGCCACCAGGGCTGCTGCTCATCAGTAACACTAGGCCACCTGCATTATCTAATGATGAAGGTGATGGAATTACTGTGCAGGGCAATGGAGGAGGTGGAACCAGTTCCCCCTACCATTACAGGTGGTGAACTCAGCCTCGTCACCCCCCCCCCCACACACACACTTTAACCCCTGGTATGGACTGGAATTAGCGAGAGGCCTATACAGAGAGTACTGTATGATGTATGGTACCAACAATATTCCCCTAAAGTAGTGAGTGTAGAGATTTCCTTCTGTGGGGCACAATTAAGCTTAAAATGAGTACAATGGAGACAAACATCAGAACGCATGGGCTGGGCAGGAATTGCAGACAGGTGAATAGCACAGCAGGTGACCAAATAATACTTGAGCATAGAATCTAAGACTGACGTCATAGGACAAGCAAATATTTTTGTGGATTTCACATACCAAAACATAACTTTTTTTTGTTCTTTTATTAGTAATGAAAATCTTTACATTAATTTTATTTTATGCTAAGCCGTGTACACTTATTAATATTATTATTATCCTTTATTTATATGGCGCCACAAGGGTTCCGAAGCGCCCAATTACAGAGTACATAAACAAATAATCAAGCAGGAAAACAGCAACTTACAGTTGACAATATAGGACAAGTACAGGGTAAATAAACATAGCTACATCAGCAGATGACACTGGAATAAGTATCAGGTGGCAGAAGACTGCTGGATTTGGTGCAGTTGAATATTATTAAAGTAAGAAAAGGATAAGCACATGAGGGAAGAGAGCCCTGCTCGTGAGAGCTTACATTCTAAAGGGGAGGGTAGACAAACAGGGGTGAGACAGATGGGGTACATAGAGAGCGTGGAACAGAGGTTTAGGATGAGATTTGGCTGGGTTTGGTGAAGAAGTGGGTCTTGAGAGCCCGCTTGAAGTTTTGTAGAGAGGTGGAGAGTCTGATGGGGAGAGGTAGGGAATTCCAGAGAAGTGGTGCAGCACGTGAAAAATCTTGGGAGGTAGGAGTGGGAGGAAGTAATCCGTAGGCAGGAGAGTCGGCGTACATTAGCAGAGCGAAGAGGACGGGTGGGAGTGTAAAGGGAGATAAGGTCAGAGATGTAGATGGGAGAGGAGTGGGTGAGGGCTTTGTAAGCAAGTGTGAGAAGCTTGAAATGGATTCTGAAAGGGAAGGGGAGCCAGTGAAGGTCTAGTAAGAGAGGAGAGGTGGACGTAGTGCGTTTGGTGAGGAAGATGAGCCGGGCAGCAGCATTGAGTATAGATTGGAGTGGAGAGAAGTATTTGTCAGGAATGCCAGTTAGGAGGAGATTACAGTAGTCCAGTCTGGAGATGACCAGTGAGTGGATAAGAGTCTTAGTAGCATCCTGGGTCAGAAAGGGTCTGATCCTGGAAATATTTTTTAGATGAAAACGGCAGGTTTGTGAGAGGTGCTGAATGTGTGGTTTGAAGGAGAGGGAGGAGTCAAGGATTACTCCAAGACAGCGCACTTGGGGGCTAGAGGAGATAGTAGTGCCATCAATAGATAATGAGATTGTAGGAGGTGAGGTTATGCGGGAGGGAGGGAAGATGATCAGCTCGGTCTTAGACATGTTAAGTTTAAGAAAGCGCTGGGACATCCAGGAAGAGGTAGCAGAGAGACAGTTGGAGATACGAGTGAGGAGAGCAGGGGAGAGGTCTGGAGAGGAAATATAGATTTGAGTGTCATCAGCATAGAGATGATATTGGAACCCAAAAGAACTAATGAGCTTACCTAGTGAGGACGTGTAGAGAGAGAAGAGTAGAGGACCAAGGACAGAACCTTGGGGTACCCCTACAGTTAGTGGAAGTGAGGGGGAGGTAGAGTCATAAGAGGAGACAGAGAATGAACGGTCAGAAAGGTAGGAGGACAGTCAAGAAAGGGCAGTGTCACGCAGACCAATGGAGTGAAGGATTTGCAGTAGAAGAGGATGGTCCACAGTGTCAAAAGCAGCAAAGAGATCCAGTAGAATAAGTAGAGAGTAGTGTCCCTTAGATTTAGCAGCATGGAGGTCATTGCATACTTTTGTAAGGGCAGTTTCAGTGGAGTGAAGAGGACGGAAGCCAGACTGGAATGTGTCAAGCAGTGAGTGTGAGGAAAGAAAGGAAGTAAGGCGGTTGTAGACAATACGCTCAAGGAGTTTGGATGCAAAAGGGAGGAGAGAGATGGGTCGGTAGTTGGAGAGAGTGTTTGGATCAAGGGTATGTTTTTTAAGAATAGGAGAGATGAGTGCATGCTTGAAGGCAGAGGGGACAGTGCCTGATGAGAGGGAGAGATTGAGAAGGTGGGAAAGATGGGAACAAGCAGAAGGAGAGAGGTAGCGGAGGAGGCGGGAGGGGATAGGGTCAAGTGGGGAGGTGGTGAGGGGACAGGAATGAATGAGGGCCATGACTTCCTCTCCAGATGCATGGGAGAAAGATGTCAGAGTTGGTGCGAGGGATGGGGAGGGTTGGTAAGGGATGGGGGAGGGTTGGTAAGAGATGGGAGAAGGCTGGTTACTGATGGTCTGGTGTGATGTGATGTTCTGACGTATGGAGTCAATTTTGGATGTGAAGTAAGTGGCAAAGTCAAGAGCAGAGAGTGAGGAAGGGAGATGAGGTGGAGGTGGGCAGAGGAGTGAGTTGAGAGTGGTACACGCCTGAAAGATCCGATGATCTTGCGACGGTGTGATACAATGTAACAATGTATTGTGCCAGCGTACACACTGCACGATCTGCCATATGACAGCACAATGTATTGTTACATTATCAATGTTAGCAAACGGCAGCGTACATCGCATTATCCCATATGATGTGCAGCATATCAGATGGCAGGATGCAACCAGACAATTCTTCAAACAATAACTTGAGTGGATTTGGGGGTACACAGTACACGATGGGCATTGCCTTCCATCGCAGATCGCAAGATTGGCCAATATAGCGTATACTGTAGTATGTACTCAGCTTTACAAAGAGCTTTTTGGCAAGTTATGGAAATGGAAACACAATACAGTTTAATATTATTTTGTCTATCATCTTGAACTGTAAACAACCTCTCAGGCCTTTAAACCAGCACATTGGCAAACAGCGCAATCATTTGTAAAATAGGCAGCTGAGATGGCTAAATACCGTCAGAATGAAAAACAGAACAGCATGTAAAATGCTCTGATTCTTTAATGTATTTTGACTATATTGTGTGTCTCCAGCACATAGGCCAAACCCAAGGGGGAGTCAAAGGTCTGAATTTAGGAGTGCTTCAGACGTAATAAAATGTTCTAAACACACTGATGTTATAGAAAAGTTGTCAGAGGGAATAGAAAATGCAGTAAAGAAACATAAAAAATAAGATTTTAAACCTACCGGTAAATCTTTTTCTCGTAGTCCGTAGAGGATGCTGGGACTCCGTAAGGACCATGGGGATAGACGGGCTCCGCAGGAGACATGGGCACTTTAAGAAAGACTTTGACTCTGGGTGTGCACTGGCTCCTCCCTCTATGCCCCTCCTCCAGACCTCAGTTAGAGAAACTGTGCCCAGAGGAGATGGACAGTACGAGGAAAGGATTTTAGTTAATCCAAGGGCAAGATTCATACCAGCCACACCAATCACACCGTATAACTTGTGTTAAACTAACCAGTTAACAGTATGAAAAACAACATAGTTTCGGTCCAAATCCGATGAAACTATAACATAACCCTTATTTAAGCAATAACTATATAGAAGTCTTGCAGAAGTAGTCCGCACTTGGGACGGGCGCCCAGTATCCTCTACGGACTACGAGAAAAAGATTTACCGGTAGGTTTAAAATCTTATTTTCTCTAACGTCCTAGAGCATGCTGGGACTCCGTAAGGACCATAGGGATAATACCAAAGCTCCCAAACGGGCGGGAGAGTGCGGATGACTCTGCAGCACCGATTGAGCAAACATGAGGTCCTCCTCAGCCAGGGTATCAAACTTATAAAAATTCGAAAAGGTGTTTGACCCCGACCAAGTAGCAGCTCGGCACAGCTGTAGTGCCGAGACCCCCCGGGCAGCCGCCCAAGTTGAGCCCACCTTCCTAGTGGAATGGGCCTTAACCGATTTTGGTAACGGCAATCCTGCCGTAGAATGCGCTTGCTGGATCGTGTTACAGATCCAGCGAGCAATAGTCTGCTTTGAAGCAGGGGCGCCAACCTTGTTGGCTGCATACAGGACAAACAGTGCTTCTGTTTTTCTGATCCTAGCCGTTCTGGCCACGTAAATTTTCAAAGCCCTGACCACATCAAGGGACTCGGAATCCTCCAAGTCAGTAGTAGCCACAGGCACGACAATAGGTTGGTTCATATGAAAGGATAAGACCACCTTAGGTAGGAATTGAGGACGGGTCCGCAACTCCGCTCTATCCATATGGAAAACCAGATAGGGGCTTTTATGTGATAAAGCCGCCAAATCCGAAACTCGCCTAGCCGAAGCCAAGGCTAACAACATGACCACCTTCCAAGTGAGATATTTTAACTACACCGTTTTGAGTGGTTCAAACCAATGTGACTTAAGGAAACTTAACACCACGTTAAGGTCCCAAGGCGCCACCGGAGGTACAAAAGTAGGCTGAATATGTAGTACTCCCTTTACAAAGTCTGTACTTCAGGTAGAGAGGCCAATTCCTTTTAAAAGAAAATGGATAAGGCCGAAATCTGAACTTTTATGGAGCCTAATTTTGGGCCCAAATTCACTCCAGTTTGCAGGAAGTGAAGGAGACGACCCAGATGGAATTCCTCCGTAGGAGCATTCCTGGCCTCACACCAAGAAACATATTTTCTCCATATGCGGTAATAATGTTTTGATGTCACGTCCTTCCTAGCCTTTATTAGCGTAGGAACGACCTCATCCGGAATACCTTTGTCCGCTAGGATCCGGCGTTCAACCGCCATGCCGTCAAACGCAGCCGCGGTAAGTCTTGGAACAGACAGGGCCCCTGCTGCAGCAGGTCCTGCCTTAGAGGAAGAGGCCACGGATCTTCTGTGAGCAATTCCTGTAGATCCGGATACCAAGTCCTTCGCGGCCAATCTGGAACAATGAGGATTGTTCTCACTCTTCTTTGTCTTATTATTCTCAACACCTTGGGTATAAGAGGAAGAGGAGGAAACACATAGACCGACCGAAACACCCACGGTGTCACCAGGGCGTCCACAGCTATCGCCTGAGGATCTCTTGACCTGGCGCAATACCTTTTTAACTTTGTGTTGAGACGGGACGCCATCATGTCTATCTGGGGCAGTTCCCACCGACCTGCGATCTACGCGAAGACTTCCTGATGAAGTCCCCACTCTCCCGGATGCAGGTCGTGTCTGCTGAGGAAGTCTGCTTCCCAATTGTCCACTCCTGGAATGAACACTGCTGACAGTGCGCTTACATGATTTTCCGCTCAGCGAAGTATTCTGGTGGCTTCCGCCATTGCCACCCTGCTCCTTGTGCCGCCTTGGCGGTTTACATGAGCTACTGCGGTGACATTGTCCGACTGAATCAGAACTGGTTTGTCGCGAAGTAATGCCTCCGCTTGACGTAGGGCGTTGTATACGGCCCTCAACTCCAGGATGTTGATGTGGAGACAAGTCTCTAGACCCGACCAAACACCTTGGAAATTTCTTCCCTGTGTGACTGCTCCCCAACCTCGGAGACTTGCGTCTGTGGTCACCAGGATCCAGTCCTGAATGCCGAACCTGCGACCCTCTAGGAGGTGAGCACTCTGAAGCCACCACAGGAGAGACACCCTTGCTCTGGGGGACAGGGTGATCCTCTGATGCATTTGTAGATGTGACCCGGACCACTTGTCCAGTAGGTCCCATTGGAAGGTCCTCGCATGGAACCTGCCGAAGGGAATGGCTTCGTACGATGCCACCATTTTCCCCAGGACTCGAGTGCAGTGATGCACTGACACCTGTTTTGGCTTCAATAGGTTCCTGACCAGAGTCATGAGTTCCTGAGCTTTTTCCATTGGAAGAAAAACCTTCTTCTGATCTGTGTCCAGAATCAAGCCGAAGAAGGTCAGACGCATCGTAGGAACCAACTGTGACTTCGGGATATTGAGAATCCAGCCGTGTTGCTGTAACACCTTCAAAGACAGAGACACGCTGTCCAGTAACTTCTCCCGAGATCTCGCTTTTATGAGGAGATCGTCCAAGTATGGGATAATTGTGACCCCTCGCTTGCGCAGGAGCACCATCATTTCCGCCATTACCTTGGTGAAAATCCTCGGGGCCGTTGAAAGCCCAAACGGCAACGTCTGAAATTGGTAATGACAATCTTGTACAGAAAATCTCAGGAACGCCTGATGAGGAGGAAATATTGTAACATGAAGGTATGCATCCTTTATGTCCAGGGAAACCATAAAATCCCCCCCTTCCAGGCTGGCGATGACCGCGCTGAGCGATTCCATCTTGAATTTGAACCTTTTCAAGTATAGGTTCAGGGATTTTAAATTCAAAATGGGTCTGACCGAACGTCCGGTTTTGGAACCACAAACAGGGTTGAGTAATAACCCTTTCCTTGCTGCAGTAGAGGAACCTTGACCACTACCTGTTGAAGATACAATTTTTGTATTGCATTCAACACTAACTCCCTCTCTGAGGGAGCCGCAGGTAGAGCCGATCTGAAAAACCGTCGAGGAGTCACCTCTTCGAATTCCAGCTTGTATCCCTGAGAAACAATTTCTATTGCCCAGGGATCCACCTGTGAATGAACCCAGATGTGGCTGAAAAGTCGAAGACGTGCCCCCACTTGAGCGGACTCCCCTAGGGAAGCCCCAGCGTCATGCGGTGGATTTTGCAGAGGCAGGGGAGGACTTCTGTTCCTGGGAACTAGCTGTGTGCTGCTTTTTTCCTCTGCCCTTACCTCTGGCAAGAAAGGACGATCCTCGTACTCTTTTGCTTTTAATCGAACGAAAGGACTGCATTTGATAATGAGGCGCTTTCTTAGGCTGTGAGGAAACATAAGGCAAAAAATTCGATGTACCTGCCGTAACTGTGGAGACGGGGTCCGAGAGGCCTTCTCCAAATAACTCCTCACCTTTGTAAGGCAAAGACTCCATATGCCTCTTTGAGTCGGCACCACCCGTCCACTGTCGGGTCCATAAGACTCGCCTAGCAATAACACACATAGCGTTTATTCTGGAACTTAGCAAACAAATGTCTCTTTGAGCATCCCTCATATATAATGCAGCATCTTTTATATGCCCTAGGGTCATTAAAATAGTATCCTTATCTAGGGTCTCAATTTCCGTAGATAAGGAGTCTGTCCATGCTGCGACAGCACTACAAACCCAGGCCGACGCCATTGCCGGTCTAAGAATTGTACCTGAATGTGTGTAAATGGACTTCATGGTAACCTCCTGTCTGCGATCAGCAGCATCCTTGAGGGTAGCCGTATCTTGGGATGGCAGCGCTATCTTCTTAGATAAACGTGTTAAAGCCTTGTCCACCTTAGGAGAAGACTCCCATCATATCCTATCCGTTTGCGGGAAAGGATACGCCATAAGAATCCTTTTGGGAATCTGCAGCCTCTTGTCTGGAGATTCCCAAGCCTTTTCGCACAGCTCGCTCAGCTCATACGAGGATGGAAAAGTGACCTCAGGCTTTTTCTCTTTATACATTTGTACCCTCTTGTCAGGGACAGGGGGTTCCTCTGTGATATGCAAAAATAAGAATTTACTCACCGGTAATTCTATTTCTCGTAGTCCGTAGTGGATGCTGGGTACTCCGTAAGGACCATGGGGAATAGACGGGCTCCGCAGGAGACTGGGCACTCTTTAAAGAAAGATTAGGTACTACATCTGGTGTGCACTGGCTCCTCCCTCTATGCCCCTCCTCCAGACCTCAGTTAGGGAAACTGTGCCCGGAAGAGCTGACATTACTAGGAAAGGATTTGGAATCCAGGGTAAGACTCATACCAGCCACACCAATCACACCGTACAACTTGTGATAACTATACCCAGTTAACATTCAACAGATGGCTCAGAACAATAACCCTATGGTTAAGCAATAACTATATACAAGTATTGCAGAAGTCCGCACTTAGGACGGGCTCCCAGCATCCACTACAGACTACGAGAAATAGAATTACCGGTGAGTAAATTCTTATTTTCTCTGACGTCCTAGTGGATGCTGGGTACTCCGTAAGGACCATGGGGATTATACCAAAGCTCCCAAACGGGCGGGAGAGTGCGGATGACTCTGCAGCACCGAATGAGCAAACTCAAGGTCCTCCTCAGCCAGGGTATCAAACTTGTAGAATTTTGCAAACGTGTTTGACCCCGACCAGGTAGCAGCTCGGCAAAGTTGTAATGCCGAGACCCCTTGGGCAGCCGCCCAAGAAGAGCCCCCTTCCTCGTGGAATGGGCTTTTACTGATTTAGGATGCGGCAGTCCAGCCGCAGAATGTGCAAGTTGAATCGTGCTACAGATCCAGCGAGCAATAGTCTGCTTAGAAGCAGGAGCACCCAGCTTGTTGGGTGCATGCAGGATAAACAGCGAGTCAGTATTTCTGACTCTAGCCGTCCTGGAAACATAGATTTTCAGGGCCCCGACTACGTCCAGCAACTTGGAATCCTCCAAGTCCCGAGTAGCCGCAGGCACCACAATAGGTTGGTTCAAATGAAACGCTGATACCACCTTAGGGAGAAATTGGGGATGAATCCTCAATTCTGCCCTGTCCATATGGAAGATCAGATAAGGGCTTTTACATGACAAAGCCGCCAATTCTGACACACGCCTAGCCGAAGCCAAGGTCAAAAACATGACCACTTTCCACGTGAGATACTTCAACTCCACGGTCTGAAGTGGCTCAAAACAATGTGATTTTAGGAAATCCAACACTACGTTGAGATCCCAAGGTGCCACTGAAGGCACAAAAGGGGTCTGAATATACAGCACTCCCTTAACAACGTCTGAACTTCAGGCAGCGTCTTTCCAAGCCTTTAACAGCGTAGGAATCACTTCATCTGGAACGCCCTTTTCCGTTAGGATCCGGCGTTCAACCGCCAAGCCTTCAAACGCAGCCGCGGTAAGTCTTGGAACAGACAGGGCCCCTGCAGTAAAAGAGACAGAGGCCATGGGTCCTCCGAGATCATTTCTTGTAGTTCTGGGTACCAAGTTCTTCTTGGCCAATCCGGAACTAAGAGTATAGTTCTTACTCCTCTCTTACTTACTATCCTCAGTACCTTGGGTATGAGAGGAAGAGGAGGGAACACATAAACCGACTGGTACACCCACGGTGTCACTAGTGCGTCCACAGCTATCGCCTGAGGGTCTCTTGACCTGGCGCAATACTTTTTTAGCTTTCTGTTGAGGCGGGACGCCATCATTTCCACCTGTGGCCGTTCCCAACGGTTCACAATCTGCGTGAAGACTTCTGGATGAAGTCCCCACTCTCCCGGGTGGAGGTCGTGCCTGCTGAGGAAGTCTGCTTCCTAGTTTTCCACACCCGGAATGAAAACCGCTGACAGTGTTAGCACGTGATACTCCACCCATCGGAGAATCCTTGTGGCTACTGCCAACGCCATCCTGCTTCTTGTGCCGCCTTGTCGGTTTACATGGGCGACAGCCGTGATGTTGTCTGACTGAATAAGCACCGGCTGGTTTTGAAGCAGGGGTTCTGCTTGACTTAGGGCATTGTAAATGGCCCTTAGGTCCAGAATATTTATGTGTAGGGAAGTCTCCTGACTCGACCATTGTCCTTGGAAGTTTCTTCCCTGAGTGACTGCTCCCCAACCTCGGAGGCTTGCATCCGTTGTCACCAGGACCCAGTCCTGAATGCCGAATCTGCGGCCCTCGAGAAGATGAGCACTCTGCAGCCACCACAGCAGAGACACCCTGGCCCTCGGGGACAGGGTGATCAGCCGATGCATCTGAAGATGCGATCCTCACTTGTCTAACAGGTCCCACTGAAAGTTCCTTGCATGGAACCTGCCGAAGGGAATTGCTTCGTAAGAAGCTACCATCTTTTCCAGGACTCGCGTGCAATGATGCACCGACACCTGTTTTGGTTTCAGGAGGTCTCTGACCAGAGATGACAACTCCTTGGCCTTCTCCTCCGGGAGAAACACCTTCTTCTGTTCTGTGTCCAGAAACATGCCCAATATCAGCAGACGCGTCGTAGGAACCCGCTGCGACTTTGGGATATTCAGAATCCAGCCGTGCTGTTGTAGCACTTCCTGAGATAGTGCTACTCCGATCAACGACTGCTCCTTGGACCTCGCCTTTATAAGGAGATCGTCCAAGTACGGGATAATTATAACTCCCTTCTTTCGAAGGAGTATCATCATTTTGCCATTACCTTGGAACACACCCTCGGTGCCGTGGACAGACCAAACGGCAACGTCTGGAATTGGTAATGGCAGTTCTGTACCACAACCCTGAGGTACTCCTGGTGAGGTGGGTAAATGGGGACATGTAGGTAAGCATCCATGATGTCCAGTGACACCATAATATCCCCCTCTTCCAGGCTTGCAATAACCGCCCTGAGCGATTCTATTTTGAACTTGAACTTCCTTATATAAGTGTTCAAGGATTTCAATTTTAGAATGGGTCTCACCGAACCGTCTGGTTTCGGTTATCACAAACATTGTGGAATAGTAACCTCGTCCCTGTTGAAGGAGAGGAACTTTGATTATCACCTGCTGGAGGTACAGCTTGTGAATTGCCGCCAGTACTACCTCCCTTTCCTTGGGAGTAGCAGGCAAGGCTGATTTGAGGTAACGGCGAGGGGGAGACGTCTCGAACTCCAGCTTGTATCCCTGAGATACCTGTAGAGCCCAGAGATCCACCTGTGAGCGAACCCACTGGTCGCTGAAGTTCCGGAGACAGGCCCCCACCGCACCTGGCTCCACCTGTGGAGCCCCAGCGTCATGCAGTGGACTTAGTGGAAGCAGGGGAGGATATTTGTTCCTGGGAACTGGCTGTCTGGTGCAGCTTTTTCCCTCTACCCCTGCCTCTGGGCAGAAAGGACGCGCCTCTCACCCGCTTGCCTTTCTGAGGCCGAAAGGACTGTACTTGATAATACGGTGCTTTCTTAGGCTGTGAGGGGACCTGAGGTAAAAAAGTCGACTTCCCAGCTGTTGCTGTGGACACGAGGTCCGAGAGACCGTCCCCAAACAATTCCTCACCCTTATAAGGCAAAACTTCCATGTGCCTTTTAGAATCAGCATCACCTGTCCACTGCCGAGTCCATAATACTCTCCTGGCAGAAATGGACATTGCATTAATTCTAGATGCCAGCCGGCAAATGTCCCTCTGTGCATCACTCATATATAAGACTACGTCTTTAATATGCTCTATAGTTAGCAAAATAGTATCTCTGTCAAGGGAATCAATGTTATCTGACAGGGAATCAGACCATGCTGCTGCAGCACTACACATCCATGCTGAAGCAATAGCAGGTCTCAGTATAGTACCTGAGTGTGTATACACAGACTTCAGGATAGCCTCCTGCTTTCTATCTGCAGGCTCCTTTAAGGCGGCCGTATCCTGAGACGGCAGTGCCACCTTTTTTGATAAGCGTGTGAGCGCCTTGTCCATCCTAGGGGATGTCTCCCAGCGTAACCTATCCGTCGGCGGGAAAGGGTACGCCATTAGTAACCGCTTAGAAATCACTAGTTTCTTATCTGGGGAACACCACGCTTCTTCACACAATTCATTTAACTCATCAGATGGGGGAAAAGTCACTGGCTGCGTTTTCTCCCCAAACATAATACCCTTTTTTGTGGTAACCGGGTTAATGTCAGAAATGTGCAACACATTTTTCATTGCCGTAATCATACATCGGATGGCCCTTGTGGATTGTACATTTGTCTCATCCTCGTCGACACTGGAGTCAGACTCCGTGTCAACATCTGTGTCTGCCATCTGAGGTAGCGGGCGTTTTTGAGCCCCTGATGGCCTCTGAGATGCCTGGGCAGGCGCGGGCTGAGATGCCGGCTGTCCCAAAGCTGCGTCATCGAACCTTTTATGCAAGGAGTTGACACTGTCGGTTAATATCTTCCACATATCCATCCACTCAGGTGTCGGCCCCGCAGGGGGCGACATCACACTTATCGGCACCTGCTCCGCCTCCACGTAAGCGTCCTCATCAAACATGTCGACACAGCCGTACCGACACACCGCACACACACACACACGGAATACTCTGACTGAGGACAGGACCCCACAAAGTCCTTTGGGGTGACAGAGAGAGAGTATGCCAGCACACACCAGAGGGATATAAACTATATACAAAGTGAATTTTCCCCCTATATCTGCTTATATCACAATTTTGCGCCTAAATTTATGTGCCCCCCCTCTCTTTTTTACCCTTTCTGTAGTGTATACTGCAGGGGAGAGCCTGGGGAGCGTCCTTCCAGCTGAGCTGTGAAGAGAAAATGGCGCTGGCTGTGCTGAAGAAGATAGCCCCGCCCCTTCAGCGGCGGGCTTCTCCCGCTTTTTATAATGTTAATGGCGGGGGTTTTTGCACATATACAGTGTTATACACTGTATTATGTGCTTTTTGTGCCAAAAGGTATACAAATTGCAGCCCAGGGCGCCCCCCCCAGCGCCCTGCACCCACCAGTGACCGGAGCGTGTGGTGTGCTGTGGGAGCAATGGCGCACAGCTGCAGTGCTGTGCGCTACCTTATTGAAGACCGGAGTCTTTAGCCGCCGATTTTCTCCCGGAATCTTCCGTCTTCTGGCTCTGCAAGGGGGACGGCGGCGCGGCTCCGGGAACGGACGATCGAGGTCGGGCCCTGTGTTCGATCCCTCTGGAGCTAATGGTGTCCAGTAGCCTTAGAAGCAGAAGCTAGCTGCAAGCAGGTAGGTTTGCTTCTCTCCCCTAAGTCCCTCGTAGCAGTGAGTCTGTTGCCAGCAGATCTCACTGAAAATAAAAAACCTAACAAATACTTTCTTTATAGTGAACTCAGGAGAGCCCACTAAGTGCATCCAGCTCAGGCCGGGCACAGATTCTAACTGAGGTCTGGAGGAGGGGCATAGAGGGAGGAGCCAGTGCACACCAGATGTAGTACCTAATCTTTCTTTAAAGAGTGCCCAGTCTCCTGCGGAGCCCGTCTATTCCCCATGGTCCTTACGGAGTACCCAGCATCCACTAGGACGTCAGAGAAACATCTTTTATTGCAATAATCATATATCGAATGCCCTTAGCCACTTTTGGCTGTAATTTTGCCTCCTCATAGTCGACACTGGAGTCTGAATCCGTGTCGGTATCTGTGTCCATTATTTGGGACAATGTGCGCTTCTGAGACCCGGAAGGTCCCGGTGACACAGGGACAGGCATGGTCTGACTACCTGACTGTTTCCTAGCCTTAGCCTTGTCTAATCTCATGTGTAATAAATTTACACTAGCACTCAAGACATTCCACATCTTCATCCAGTCCGGTGTTGGCGCTGCCGACGGAGATCTGACATTCATACACTCCCCCCCTCCTTAGGTGAGCCTTCCACTTCATACATGTCGACACACGCGTACCGACACACCCCACACACACAGGGAAGCTCTTATCTGAAGACAGTTCCCCACCAGGCCCTTTGGAGAGACAGAGAGAGAGAGTATGCCAGCACACACCCCAGCGCTATATAACCCCGGCAAAACACAGAATGTTTCCCCAGTAGCGCTGAAATAACACGTTTTTCGCCAATTATGTGCCCCCCCCCTCTTGAAAAACCCACTGACACCTCAGTAAGCAGGGGAGAGTCCGGGGAGCTTCCTCTCAGCGCTGTGCTATGGAGAAAAATGGCGCTGGTGAGTGCTGAGGGAGAAGCCCCGCCCCCTCGGCGGCGGGCTTCTGTCCCGCTCAAATTATTCAAAAACATGGCGGGGGCTCTTTATATACATGTACAGTGCCCAGCTGTACATGTATGTATGTGTTTATGCCATAATAGAGGTTTATATTGCTGCCCAGGGCGCCCCCCCTGCGCCCTGCACCCTTACAGTGACCGGAGTGTGTGAGGTGTATGGGAGCAATGGCGCACAGCTGCAGTGCTGTGCATTACCTCAGTGAAGATCACGAAGTCTTCTGCCGCCTTTGAAGCCTTCTTACTTCTCATACTCACCCGGCTTCTATCTTCTGGCTCTGCGTGGAGGACGGCGGCGCGGCTCTGGGACGAACTCCAAGGTGAGACCTGTGTTCCGACTTTTCTGGAGCTAATGGTGTCCAGTAGCCTAAGAAACAGGACCTTGAAACTCAGAGAAGTAGGGCTGTTTCTCTCTCCTCAGTCCCACGATGCAGGGAGTCTGTTGCCAGCAGTGCTCCCTGAAAATAAAAAACCTAATTAAAATACTTTCTTAGCAGGAGACTCAGGAGAGCTCCCTGCAGTGCACCCATCTCCTCTGGGCACCGTATCAAACTGAGGTCTGGAGGAGGGGCATAGAGGGAGGAGCCAGTGCACACCCAGAGTCAAAGTCTTTCTTAAAGTGCCCATGTCTCCTGCAGAGCCCGTCTATCCCCATGGTCCTTACGGAGTCCCAGCATCCTCTAGGACGTTAGAGAAACTGCTATGAAATTCAAGTTGCATATCATAATAAACAGATCTGACTGTAATGAAATGATGACATGATCTGTATGAACTGCGAACATAACCAGACACAGAAACAAATTAGCTATGCAATTGCACTAACATTCCTTTCTAACAAACATGAAACCTACTGTAACAGGCTGTGCAACAGAACATGAAACCTACTGTAACAGGCTGTGCAACAGAACATGAAACCTACTGTAACATGCTGTGCAACAGAACATGAAACCTACTGTAACATGCTGTGCAACAGAACATGAAACCTACTGTAACCGGCTGAGCAACTAACAGAACATGAAACCTACTGTAACATGCTGTGCAACAGAACATGAAACCTACTGTAACAGGCTGTGCAACAGAACATGAAACCTACTGTAACATGCTGTGCAACAGAACATGAAACCTACTGTAACCGGCTGAGCAACTAACAGAACATGAAACCTACTGTAACAGGGGGATGTAGTTATGTGACCTGCAGTCGGGAGACCGCCGGTCACTATACTGACGCTGGCATCCAGAGCGATTGACAGCCTGACAAGCAGCATGCCGACTGACAGGGACTATTCCCACTCGTGGGTGTACACGACACTCATAGGGGCTTCAATGCGCTCACCCTCCCCTCCAGCAATCTAAAGCTCAGGATCCCGGCGTCGGTATAGTGACCGGCGAGATCGCAAATGACGGTCACCCGGACCCAACCCGTAACAGGGTGCAACTAACAGAACATGAAACCTACCGTAACAGGCTGTGTAACTAACAGAACATGACACCCACTGTAACAGGCTCTGCAACTAACAAAACATAAAACATACTGTAACAGGCTGTGCAACTAACAGAACATAAAACCTACTGTAACAGGCTCTGCAACTAACAGAACATAAAACCTACTATAAACTAGTGATGTGCACTGGAAATTTTTCGGGTTTTGGCCCTCATTCCGAGTTGTTCGCTCGGTATTTTTCATCGCATCGCAATGAAAATCCGCTTAGTACGCATGCGCAATGTTCGCACTGCGACTGCGCCAAGTAACTTTGCTATGTAGAAAGTAATTTTACTCACGGCTTTTTCATCGCTCCGGCGATCGTAATGTGATTGACAGGAAATGGGTGTTACTGGGCGGAAACACGGCGTTTCAGGGGCGTGTGGCTGAAAACGCTACCGTTTCCGGAAAAAACGCAGGAGTGGCCGGAGAAACGGTGGGAGTGCCTGGGCGAACGCTGGGTGTGTTTGTGACGTCAACCAGGAACGACAAGCACTGAACTGATCGCACAGGCAGAGTAAGTCTGAAGCTACTCCAAAACTGCTACGAGGTTTGTGATCGCAATATTGCGATTACTTCGGTCGCACTTTTAAGAAGCTAAGATACACTCCCAGTAGGCGGCGGCTTAGCGTGTGTAACTCTGCTACATTCGCATTGCGACCGATCAACTCGGAATGAGGGCCTTTGTGTTTTGGTTTTGGATTCGGTTCCGCGGCTGTGTTTTGGATTCGGACGCGTTTTGGCAAAACCTCCCTGAAATTTTTTTGTCAGATTCGGGTGTTTTTTTTACAAAAACCCCTCAAAAACAGCTTATATCATAGAATTTGGGGGTCATTTTGATCCCATAGTATTATTAACCTCAATAACCATAATTTCCACTCATTTCCAGTCTATTCTGAACACCTCACACCTCACAATATTATTTTTAGTCCTAAAATTTGCACCGAGGTCGCTGGATGGCTAAGCTAAGCGACCCAAGTGGCCGACACAAACACCTGGCCCATCTAGGAGTGGCACTGCAGTGTCAGACAGGATGGCAGATTTAAAAAAATAGTCCTCAAACAGCACATGATGCAAAGAAAAAAAAGAGGTGCAATGAGGTAGCTGTGTGACTAAGCTAAGCGACCCAAGTGGCCGACACAAACACCTGGCCCATCTAGGAGTGTCACTGCAGTGTCAGACAGGATGGCAGATTTAAAAAATAGTCCTCAAACAGCACATGATGCAAAGAAAAAAAGAGGTGCAATGAGGTAGCTGTGTGGCTAAGCTAAGCGACCCAAGTGGCCGACACAAACACCTGGCCCATCTAGGAGTGGGACTGCAGTGTCAGACAGCATGGCAGATTTAAAAAATAGTCCCCAAACAGCCCATGATGCAAAGAAAAAAAGAGGTGCAATGAGGTAGCTGTGTGACTAAGCTAAGCGACCCAAGTGGCCGACACAAACACCTGGCCCATCTAGGAGTGGCACTGCAGTGTCAGACAGGATGGCAGATTTAAAAAATAGTCCCCAAACAGCACATGATGCAAAGAAAAAAAGAGGTGCAATGAGGTAGCTGTGTGACTAAGCTAAGCGACCCAAGTGGCCGACACAAACACCTGGCCCATCTAGGAGTGGCACTGCAGTGTCAGACAGGATGGCAGATTTACAAAATAGTCCCCAAACAGCACATGATGCAAAGAAAAAAAGAGATGCAATGAGGTAGCTGTGTGGCTAAGCTAAGCGACCCAAGTGGCCGACACAAACACCTGGCCCATCTAGGAGTGGCACTGCAGTGTCAGACAGGATGGCAGATTTAAAAAATAGTCCCCAAACAGCACATGATTCAAAGAAAAAAAAGGTGCAATGAGGTAGCTGTGTGGCTAAGCTAAGCGACCCAAGTGGCCGACACATACACCTGGCCCATCTAGGAGTGGCACTGCAGTTTTCTAGGGAGAGGATGAGTGCTTTCATCCTCATGTGAATCTGAACCACTAGCCATGAACATAGGCCAGGGCCTCAGCCGTTCCTTGCCACTCCGTGTCGTAAATGGCATATTGGCAAGTTTACGCTTCTCATCAGACAATTTAATTTTGATTTTTGGGTCATTTTACTGAACTTTTGTAGTATACTTGACGACACAGAGGTAGAGCAGTGGACTACTGTACCGTACTGCTATATATATATACTGGTGGTCAGCAAAATTCTGCACTGTCCTCCTACTATATATACTGTGCGCAACTAAAATGCAGCACAGGTATGGATGGATAGTATACTTGACGACACAGAGGTAGGTAGAGCAGTGGACTACTGTACCGTACTGCTATATATATATATATACTGGTGGTCACAGAAACATTCTGCACTGTCCCCTCCTACTATATATTGCGCACAACTAAAATGCAGCACAGGTATGGATGCATAGTATACTTGACACAGAGGTAGGTAGAGCAGTGGACTACTGTACCGTACTGCTATATATATATATACTGGTGGTCAGCTAAATTCTGCACTGTCCTACTATATATACTGCGCACAACTAAAATGCAGCACAGGTATGGATGGATAGTATACTTGACGACACAGAGGTAAGTAGAGCAGTGGACTACTGTACCGTACTGCTATATAATACTGGTGGTCAGCAAAATTCTGCACTGTCCTCCTACTATATACTACAATGCAGCACAGATATGGAGCGTTTTTCAGGCAGAGAACATAGATATTTTCAGCACACTGAGCAGATATTTGCAAGCACACTGAGCACAGATATTTGCAGCACACTGAGCAGATATTTGCAGCACACTGAACACAGAAACTGAGAGAACGCTGCACGTCCTCTCGCTATCATCTCCAATGCACGAGTGAAAATGGCGGCGACGCACGGCTCTTTATATAGAATACGAATCTCGCGAGAATCCGACAGCGGGATGATGACGTTCGGGCGCGCTCGGGTTAACCGAGCAAGGCGGGAGGATCCGAGGCTGCCTCGGAACCATGTAAAATGGGTGAAGTTTGGGGGGGTTCGGATCCCGAGGAACCGAACCCGCTCATCACTACTATAAACATGATGTTCAACCAACAGAACATGAAACCTACTGTAACAGACTGCAACAAACAGAACATGAAACCTACTGTAACAGTCTGAGCAACTAACAGAACATGAAACCTACCGTAATAGGCTATGTAACTAACAGAACATGACACCCACTGTAACTGGCTGTGCAACTAACAAAACATGAAACATACTGTAACAGGCTGTGCAACTAACAGAAAATGAAACCTACTTTAACAGGCTCAGCAACTAACAGAACATGAAACCCAATATAACAGGCAGTACAACTAACAGACCATAAAACCTACTGTAACAGGCTCTGCAACTAACAGAACATAAAACCTACTATAAACGTGATGTTCAACCAACAGAACATGAAACCTACTGTAACAGACTGCAACTAACAGAACATGAAACGTACTGTAACATGCTGTGTAACTTGCATAACATGAAATCCACTGTAAGAGGCTATGCAACTAACAGAACATGAAATCTACTGTAACAGGCTGTGCAACTAACAGAATATGAAACCTACTGTAACATTTATTTATGTATTTATTTATTTACTAACAACTAACACAACATGACCCTACTGTAACATGCTTTGTAACTTGCATAACATGAAATCCACTATAACAGGCTGTGCAACTAACAACATGAAACCTACTGTACAGTAACAGGTTGTGTAACTAACAGATCATGAAACCTACTGTAACATGCTGTGTAACTTGCATAACATGAAATCCACTGTAACGGGCTGTGCAACTAACAGAACATGAAACCTACTGTAACAGGCTGTGCAACTAAACATGAAACCTACTGTAACATGCTGTGCAACTAACACAACATGAAAACTACTGTAACATGCTGTGTAACTTGCATAACATGAAATCCACTGTAACAGGCTGTGCAACTAAAAGAACATGAAACCCAGGGGATAAGTGAGCCGGAACGGGACGGAACTGCATTCCGTCAGTTCCACTTGGAGACAGAACGCAGTTCTGCCCCCTCCGGCTCACCTCATGTGTGCCGGCGCGGCACAGAGAGATGCTGGGCACCTGCTGAGATTTTGTTACCAGCGGCGCCCGGCTCTCCCTGCATAGCGGAAGCCGGCGGCAGGAGCTCAGTACTGAGCTCCGGCTCCCGGCTCAGCGCGCTACGAGAGAGACGTCATGGCATCTCTCTCATAGTGCAGGGGAGCCGGACGCCAGGGGATCACAGCGGTCAGACGCGGATGCGGGGCTTGGTAAGTATGGTGGATTTAAAAAAAAAAAAAACATGTGTGACTATTTGCAGCGCGGCTACAGGTGGCTAACCACTGGGGGCAACCTACAGGGGGCAAGCTACAGGGGGATAATCACAGGGGGCAAGCTACAGGGGGGCAATCTACTAGGGGCAAGCTACAGGGGGGCTAACTACTGGTGGCAATCTACTGGGAGCAAGCTACTGGGGGCTATACTACAAGGGGGCATTACTACATGGGGCTAACTACTGGGGGCAAACTACAGGGGCACATTACTACTAGGGGCATAACTACAGGGGCATATTACTACTGGGGGCTAAACTATTGGGGGCATTACTACTGGGGGCAAACTACAGGGGTGCATTACTACTGGGGGCATAACTACAGGTACGCATTACTACTGGGGGCATTACTACTGGGGGCATAACTACTGGGGGATAAACTATTGGGGGCATTACTACAGGGGGGCTAAACTACAAGGGGCAAACTACAGGGGGCATTACTACTGGGGGCATAACTACAGGAGCGCATTACTACTGGGGCCTAAACTATTGGGGGCATTACTACAACGGGCTAAACAGGGGCGCTATACTACAAGGGGCATTACTACTGGAGGCATAACTACAGGGGTTAAACTACTGGGGGCATTACTACTTGGGGCAAACTACATGGGCTAAATGACTGGGGGCATTACTACAGGCGACATTACTACTGGGGGCAATACTACACAGGGGCATTACTAATGGGGGCACTAGTAATGAAGGCATTGTAAAGGGGGCACTTCATAAGGGGCATCACTCCTGGGGACATAAGGGGCACTACTACTGGGGGGCATTGCATAAGGGGCACCACTACTATGGGCTCTATGTAAGGGGCACTACCACTGTGGGCACTACCAGTACACGCTTGTGTCGAAAACGGGGCCAAAACCGGTCCTTTTTGACCATCTCAATTTGACTTTAAAAAAACGAGTTTTATGGTAAGAACTTACCCTTATTAAAACTCTTTCTGTGAGGTACACTGGGCTCCACAAGTCTGTACAATGGGGTAAACAGTAGGATCTTGATCCGAGGCACCAACAGGCTCAAAGCTTTGACTGTTCCCAGAATGCACAGCGCCACCTCCTATATCACCCCACCTCCCAGCACAGGAGCTCAGTTTAGTTAACCAGCCCAATGCAGTAGCAGGAAAAGAGACGACAACGGTTAGTAGCCACATACACCACACTCTCACGACAAGAGAAGTGTCAGCGGCTAATGCCATATCAACCCAAAGAAGCTAAGTGGAGCCCAGTGTACCTCGCAGAAAGAGTTTTAACAAGGGTAAGTTCTTAACATAAAACTCGTTTTCTGCTGCGGGGTACCCTGGGCTCCACAAGTCTGGACAATGGGGATGTCCTAAAGCAGTTCCTTATGGGAGGGGACGCACTGTAGCGGGCACAAGAACCCGGCGTTCAAAGGAAGCATCCTGGGAAGCGGCAGTATCGAAAGGCATAGAACCTTATGAACGTGTTCCCGGAGGACCACGTAACCGCCTTGCACAATTGGTCAAGGGTCGCACCACGTTGGGCCGCCTAAGAAGGTCCAACAGACCGAGTAGAATGGGCCGTAATGTGAACAGGAGCTGACAGACCAGCCTTCACATAAGCATGCGCAATCACCATTCTAATCCACCTGGCCAGGGTCTGCTTGTGAGCAAGCCAGCCACGTTTGTGAAATCCAAACAAAACAAAGAGAGAATCAGACTTTCGAATAGAAGCAGTTCTCTTCACATAGATACGGAGAGCCCATACCACATCCAAAGACCGCTCTTTGGGAGACAAATCAGGAGAGACAAAAGCTGGAACCACAATCTCCTGATTAGGGTGTAACGAAGAAACCACCTTAGGTAAATATCCGGGACGAGTCCTAAGAACCGCCCGGTCACGGTGAAAAATCAGACATGGGGAACTACAAGACAAGGCACCCAAATCCGACACTCTTCTAGCAGAGGCAATAGCCAGCAAGAACACCACCTTAAGGGAAAGCCACTTAAGGTCAGCTGAACCAAGAGGTTCAAACGGAGGCTCCTGAAACGCCTCCAAAATCACCGACAAGTCCAAAGGAGCCACAGGCGGGACATAGGGAGGTTGGATACGCAATACACCCTGAGTGAAAGTATGAACATCAGGTAAAGTCGCAATTTTTCTCTGAAACCACACCGACAAGACAGAAATATGAACTTTGAGGGAGGCCAGACGCAGGCCTAAATCTAGGCCCTGCTGTAGAAAAGCCAAAAGTTTGGCTGTACTAAACTTGGAAGCGTCATAATGGTTAGATGCGCACCAAACAAAGTAATTCAGGACTGACGTAGTAGAGGCCTTGGCTGCTAGGATACCGGCATCAGAAGCCGCCTCTTTAATATAGCGAGAAGCTGTGACAATATATGACAAGCATTGTCTAGCATGGTCAGAGGAGATTTCAGCTTCTAACTCCAAGGCCCATGCTTCAATAGCCTCTGCCGCCCATGTAGCTGCAATAGTGGGCCTTTGTGCAGCACCCATGAGGGTGTAAATCGCTTTAAGACAACCCTCGACATGTTTACCGTAGGCTCTTTTAGAGACGTGACGGTAGTGACAGGTAGAGCTGAGGAAACCACCATCCTAGCCACATGTGAGTCTACTGGAGGAGGCGTTTCCCAATTCTTAGACAGCTCTGGCGCGAGGGGATAGCAAGCCAGCATCTTCTTTTGAGGCACAAACTTTGTACCCGGGCTTTGCCAGGGTTCCTGACGTATATCCACTAGGTGGTCAGAGTGAGGTAAAACTTGTTTAATCACCTTCTGACGCTTGAACCTATCTGGTTTCTTAGGAGGAACGGATGGCTCGGGATCATCCGTAATCTGCAGAATTAACTTAATAGCCTCCAAAAGATCAGGAACATCCACATGTGAACTACCCTCCCCATCAGCCATATCTGAGTCAGAACCTGTGGGGTCAGTGTATGTGTTGTCTTCATCAGACAAGGTGTCAGTGACAGCAGTGGATTGTGAGGAGACGAGCGCTCGCTTAGAGGACCTCTTGGACTTAGGCGAGCGATGGTCAGACTTTTTAGTAGTCAGGGACTGGTTCAACTTCTTTAATTGAGCAGATAAAACGTCCGCCTACGGCGGGTTAGCTGCAGGGACCACATACGGTTGTACCGGCATTGGGGGTCCCATAGGGGGTGTTAGTTTATGAACTAGCGTATGCAGAAGCGTGGAAAAAGCGGCCCACGGAGGGTCAGTATGTGCCTCCGTTGCCACAGTCCCACTGGGGGGCAAGGAGACCCTAGAACCAGAGCCCACAGCTGCTATGTTCTCCCCATATGTGCCTGTGGCTTCAGCAACATCAGCAGTGTGTTCCGCCTCAGAACCGTTACCTTCAGAAGCAGACATGATATAACTTGCAGTATGAGGTAACACAGTACAATTATTAGCAGCACCATATCCCTAAACCCAAACCCCTGCGCAGTGTAGTCAGCACCAGCAGAGATAAAGGAGAGATATGGTGACTAAATCACAGAGAAAAATACGTAATACAGTATATCTTTGTGAAAATCCTATATTAAATAACACCTGACGCACCAAGCCCCCTCAGGTTATAGAATATAGGGATAGCAAGTTGAGTGAAAGACACGAGATGGACACCACTCAGCTATCAATGCACACACAAATAGTCAGTTTGTACAATGCAGAGGTTATTACAGACAATAATACTGCACTGGACTAGCTTACACAGCTATATAGTCAATAGATATAACACTACACAGTAAGAAACTGGAGGTATATCACAGGGTAATTGTACTATAAACCCCTGACTAAATGCACTCTTTCTTACTAACACTGACTAAAAAGGCAGGTAGAATACTTAAGTGTCATCTAAAGTCACAGCACTGACAACCAGGCGGCTTTACATAGGAGGATTTGCCCAAGCAGTCCCAGGAACAGTGAGCTGAGGAGTAATGGCGCCGCAGACACTGACAGGGAGTGAGGAAAAGACAGAGATGCAGCTCCAGGGCGGGAACACTTGCTGGAAATGGCGCCCTGGGGCTGGGGGAGGGGCTTCAGGTCTAAGCCTTATCCCCCTTGCTGGCAAAACCACCGGGTACTGTGGGCGATATTAAAATCGGTTTTAAGAGAAAACCTGACCTGCGCCCATGCCCTGGTGATCTAGTGGGATCGCCTGTATCCACAGTGTCCACCGCCAGCGCGCGTGGCCCGCCTCCCACTGACCGCGCCGGATCTCGATAAAGACCGGGTACCGCGAGCGGGACCCACTTACCACCTCCCGAAGCGCGGCCACGCGATCCTGGAGAGCCCCAGCCGTGTGTGTCTAACATGAAGAAAACCGGAGCCACCGCTGTAGGTACCCGGCAACCAGGACTCGGGAGTGTACAGCGCCGCTGGGGAGAGCTGGAGTTGCAGCAGAGAAGGTCACTAGACATTTACCACCGCTGCTGCCCTTGAAGCCTTCACTTTTTACCTCATAAAAAGCTTTTCCCAGGGCTGCTTGGAGCAGCCCCTCTGTTAAGTGCCTGCTTACTGCAGCACCAACTGATAAACTGAGCTCCTGTGCTGGGAGGCGGGGTGATATAGGAGGCGGCGCTGTGCATTCTGGGAACAGTCAAAGCTTTGAGCCTGTTGGTGCCTCGGATCAAGATCCTACTGTACACCCCATTGTCCAGACTTGTGGAGCCCAGTGTACCCCGCAGCAGAAAAGTCGAAGTGAGATGCGGGAGCAGAGATGGGAAGAGCCGCGGGCAGATGGGGAGAGCAGTGCCGGAGGATGTGTTACAGCCGCCGCTCACAGCAGCGTCTACCCGGCTCCAGCAAGCGAGACCTCCCGCTGTGATGCGGGAGCAGAGATGGAGGAGATGAGGGGGGAGACGGAGGAGAGCCACGGCCAGACGGGGGAGAGCAGCGGGCAGCGTAGCCGGAGGATGTCACAGCCGCCACTCACAGAAGCGTACACCCGGCTCCAGCAAGTGAGACCTCGCTTGCTGGAGCCGGGTGGACGCTGCCGTGAGCAGCGGCTGTGACATCCTCCGGCTACGCTGCTATAGTCGCTGCTGTAGCGCGGCTCTCCTCCGTCTCAGCTCCCGCATCTCAATTCGACTTTTTTTAAAGTCGAATTGAGATTGCATTGAATAGCCCAGGTCGGATCCATTCCGACAAATGAATGTTGGAATGGATCCGACTTCAATTAAATATACCCCTATATCTATCTTAGTTATTCTTGGGAATGTGTGTGACAATTCTTCACTGTTGGGCTGTATAGGCTGCTTTTGAACACTCTTATCTGTAGTGTTTGTGGTTAGACCCAGAACACTGTACGTAGCTTTCATTTTAAGGAAAGTATGGGACAGTCTTAGTGAGTCACAGACATATTTTATCAGGTTATAAACAATATTTTCAGTATACCCTCCTCTAGTGCTGGAGATGTTACTCTATTTTCCTGCTATTCTGTTTGGTTGGATTGGCAGAGCAGTAACTAGACATTTAGGTGCCCTGTGTCAGAAAGAGAATTGGTGCCCCCCCACACACACACACATTTAAAATAGGAAGTGCGCGCCAAATTCATATTATGCCGCACAGTAATGTCCATTATTCAAATTATGCCGCACAGTAGCCTCCATTATTCAAATTACTTCCAGGTAGAGTCCCCTGTTACAAATTACTGCCAGGTAGAGTCCCCTGTTACACATTACTGCCAGGTAGAGTCCCCTATTACACATTACTGCCAGGTAGAGTCCCCTATTACACATCACTGCCAGGTAGAGTCCCCTGTTACACATCACTGCCAGGTAGAGTCCCCTGTTACACATTCCTGCCAGGTAGAGTCCAATGTTACACATTACTGCCAGGTAGAGTCCCATGTTACACATTACCGCCAGGTAGAGTCCCCTATTACAAATTACTGCCAGGTAGAGTCCCCTGTTACACATTACTGCCAGGTAGAGTCCCCTGTTACAAATTACTGCCAGGTAGAGTCCCATGTTACACATTACTGCCAGATAGAGTCCCCTGTTACACATTACTGCCAGGTAGAGCCCCCTGGGAGGGGCGGAACTTCATGAGGGACAGGAAGCTGCAACGCTGCCCAGCTACATATGTGACAAATAACCACGCAATGCATCTAGCAAACGGCGGCTGGACAATAATAGTACGGCGGTAGCACGGTTGTGTGGGTGCTGTGTCCACAGTGATATGCGCTGTGTGCCAGGCATTGCTGGCACAGGGCTAGTTACAGCTCTGTGGATTGGAATCCCTCTTCTCTCCTTAGGCTGCAGAAGTAAGGATGGGTACACACTCATTTGACGGTGGATCACGCTGACTGAGTGGGTAAGTATACACACTGATCGTCCGCTTGATGTGTTGGTCAGGAAACCCAGCTGGGCAGGCATTTAAATTTGCCCATACAGCTGTGATCTCGGCCCCTATAACAGGTGTATGGGCAGTCAGCGGACCACTCGTACACACAGCCATAGCCCGATGAGCCGATACATCTTTAGATATATTGCCCATTGGCTGCGCTGCACAGTCGATGCAATATATCTGCAAATGATGTTGTTCACAGACATATCGGGTGTACACATCTGTCGACGGGCTGTTGATATATTAGCTGTACACTCAAACAGCCACTATATCACCCAGTGTGTACCCAGTTTAAGGGTATCTTACTGGATGCCACCCAAACATCCCCCAGTCGTCTCTTGTAGCAGCCACACAGCAGTGCCCAGGAAGATGCTTCTTGTCAGGCATGTCCGCCATATATATGATTTATATATATATTTATTTGATTCTTTAAACAAGTACTACAGTGCTATGATTGTTCTTTAACTATATATAAAGGATCATACACTTTCAATGCATGGAAATTATTGATCACTGTTCTAAACTTTTTTAGGCTATGCAAAGAGGTAGTAGATCAGCCTAAAGATCAGATGTAATAGAAAGGAGTATGTCAGCTTGTCAGGCTGTATTAGCATCTCTCTCTCTCATATCCAATATGTGTGTGGTATGGCTGGTGCTCTCCACCATCATCTGTCGCTGGATGCAGGACTTAAACACCAGTTCCCAGCTGTTCATAACAGGAATAAGTGTGATGACTAATAATATAAGGACAGGAAAGTAACAATACTTTCTGTCCCTCTCCCTACTCCTTTTACATATATAGGCCGTGATGGTCGGTAACACGTGTCCACCTATTTTTTCTCTGCTCCTTTATAGGGTTTATATGGGGATATGGGGTGGAGGGGGGACCAGGACGGTTGGACTGCAATACCCTAATTTGTGTTCTTGACTTAAAACATAAGAATGTTAGGGACCCACCCACCTGGTCACCTTACCAAGGTAGGTGGTCCCATATTTTTGGCTAAAAATTATGCTAAGAACCTCAATTTTACTCCATGTTAAAGTGCAGTTTATTATAATTGTTCTGATGAGTGTTCTTACTGCTTACAGTGTGCATCTGCATTTTCCCTTTCTTTGGTGTGGCACCTGTATTGGGTGTAAGGAATACTAGTAATTTGCTGGAATGCCACATATGAGTGAAGCCACTAGTTGAATTATTCCCTATCACATCACTACAGTGATTGCATAATAAGGGTGCAAGACTTCTATTCCTTGCACTACTATAATTGCAGATCAGTCCAGTCAGCGGGGAGATGCATATTAGGGGCCAGAAGGTGAGAACCTGGCAAAGGTCCCAAGTGTGGCCCAATTGTGTGAATCCAGCGCTACTCAGGCTATGCAGCTACTGCATGCGTAACCACTGTTTGTTTTATAGGTATGCACTCCACCTGCACGTGACATCTGATGTTCTAGCAAAAAGGCTTCAGTTCAGGGCCACACATTTATTTAAAATAACCTTAGTTTCAGTCAGCAGTAGCAGTTTTTAAAACAATAAAAAAATTTGCTCTCTGTACACTACAAAAACAGTGACACCGCTGATTAAGGCAAATGTATAATCTCCTTTCATAAAATGTTATTTTTTATGAGAAAAAGAACATACTGTAAAACACGTGTAATGCAATTTGTGGCCAATATTTCTCACACTAAAAAGCCAAATGTACTTGGCGTCAGTGTTCTCTTCCAATTAATAACCCATACATGGTCCTAAAGCAATGTCAAAAACAATATGTGTTGAAGTAGAAAATAACGGTTTTAGCATGCCCAATTTAGTACACTTCTATAAATAAAAACGTGTTAAGTGATGGCAGGACAGTGCTTCAGAGAGGACAGAAAATCCACGCAGCGTGCAAGGTTTTAGGGTCTTTAATTATCACAAGGACTGTTTTGCCGTTGTAAAAGTAATGCTCACTTGAATCCAAGGATTAACCACTAAACATTAACCACACTAAATATATTAATTCCATCACCACGTACTGTTATGACAAAGGAAATCACATAACAATCAAAGAGGGCAGGCCGTACAGCGTGTAGCTAAGTAAGGAGGGGTCTCTGGGAAGAAGCCTTGGATCCTGGTGACTCAGTTCAGTTTCTTCATGTCCATCCTCTGAAATGTCTCCTTCTAGGGCAAAATGCAGAGGAAACAATTGTACAACAAATAGTAAATGAGCACTATCATTCACTGTCAAACACAGACGCACAGCTCACTCCCACCGAATACAGAAGAGTCTTTTACAGATGTGTCCTCTTCCAACTGTGCTCCATGCGCTACAAGTCGCATTACACATAACGCGTGCGTGCTGTGTGACTTGGTAGCGCCGGGTGTCTTTTGGGGCGTTTTTTACTGTGAAAATTTATCTTTGTCGCAATGTCATGCGATGGGATGCACAAGCAGCTTATGCTGATTATAATGATATGTATAGATGGCTCCGTCTGTGACGCGCGCCTATCGCCGAGAGCATCTCTGTCCGCCTGGGTGCGTGCGCCCGCGATGCACCCCATTCACTTGAATGGAGACCATATCCATCCGCGCGCCAGGACAGAGACGCTCTGAATGGTAGCGTCTCTGGGCACTCCTGGCCTGACTCCCGGTGCCTAGTCAAGCCGGGAGTGCTTGTTTGCGATGGAGCCTCCTGAGATGAGTACGGCTACATCTGTAGCTATATACTGTGTGTGACTGCGTCTGTATTTGCATACCAAATGCTATGCTACAGTGTTTTCCTGGAAAACAATGGGGTCCCGCACATCGATCATCGTCCACAGCATACACACTGGGCAACATCACACACGATATCGCTCAGGAGGCTGAAAATGAGCGATATCGCCTAGCGTGTACAGGCCTTAAATTGTAGATTATCTTGTGTATTCCAGGCTGCTTTTTATACAAAGCATGACATTGTTACCCATCCTCACACACTGTCTCGGTATAGTCATCAAACACACGTACACACATGTAATTAGTGATACATTAGCAATAGCAGCAATCCTGTATTATATGTGGACATAAATGCCTGCACACAGGTGACCTCTGCGCACAATTATACTAGCCTGATATTCAGTAATGACTGAAAATAAAACAAAACACATACCTAGCAACAAACGTTACAAAAGTCATGTTTGGGCACCCAAATAAATGAGTAAGAAAATAGAAAGGTGGTTCTCCATGTGTGCAACTAAGCAATCCTGTGCCAAGTGGTAACACTTACCTTTCACAGCCATGTCTGAGCTGCTGCCGAGCTTCCGCTGGCTATGTACTGTTTGCCCAGTTGTCTTGCCAAGTGCTAACAGACCTAAACAATACACAAAAACAAGACATGTAAAACGTAAACACAAGTGATTAGATGAAAGGCAACAAGCACACATGTTGGTGTTACAGTAGTACAAAAGGTGCATACACACTTGCTGAGAAAATGAGTGACGTCGCTCATTTTCACCTTTCCTGAGCAACGTCGCTCATATTCTCGGCAAGTGTGTATGCCGCCGGCGACCATCAATGCGCGGCCCCGCAGTCGTTAACGGCCTTCGCTGACGGCCGTGCAGGCAGCTCAATTTGGACTCTCGTCCAGGAGCTGCCTGCACGGCCCGGCCGCTGCATGACATCACTGAGCGATATGAACGTCATATCGCTCAGTGTGTATGCCCGGCCACCGACTGCCCCGGCACGGGAGGGGAAACACTAAGTGACGTCGCTCATCAAGCACGTCGCCTAGTGTGTACCCACCTTTAGAATGACAGCAAATTTGTAGCTAGAAACCAATCAGATAACTGCTTTTATCTGTGTAGTACAGTCAGACTAATGAAAGGAAATATTGGATTCCCGGCTGTGCACGTTGTAGTACTATAGCTTAGAAAACCATCCTGATTCTGCATGCTTGAACCATCAGCCCACCCTGCCCGCTATCACTCATAGCGGTATATTTACTAAAAGTTGAATTTTTAAATTTTTTTTAAACTGTGTCAAAAAGTATTTGTTGGTAAATGTGTGATTAAGACCCTAAAACACAAAATTGATCAAACATCGACATTTAGTAAATATACCCCATAATGTCAGCAAAGAACAGCCATAGTTTAAAACATACAGTATGTTGTTACATACAGTGTTCTGTATTCAGGATGCAGTCAATTGACAGCTGGACAGGATCCCGACGGTCAATATACCGATGCCAGAATCCCGACACCATCTGCAATACCGGAAACCGCTGATTGGTTTCCCCACTTGGGTGGTGGTCCACGCCACATCCCGAGGGGGAATAGAACCATTTGGTGACCGAAGCGTGGCGAGCGCAGTGAGCCTGCGAGGGGACACACTGCGCTCGCTGCCGGGATCCCGGCGTCGATCTCGTGACCGCCAGGATCTCCTACTGATCCCCTCTATTCTAGTAGAATTGCAAATACATGTACTGTACTTGGTTCATAGTTCATGCGTTGCTGCAAATTCTCACTGATTCTCAGGTGTGAAGATCTGCAAATGCCAATGCAAGCATTCCCCTTGTGCATTATGGTGCCACGGACCTAGCAAACATTGCAACACCCACTTTACATATGTGATCAATGCTCATGCATGCTGGGGAGATCTGATTACTCCCCCATCATTAACGCAACTTCGATTCCTCAAGAAGCCTCTGCCTGGTGCAGTCTTCAGTCTTCCTTGCAACTTTCATAAGATATGACCAACTGTGGCTGCAGTGCTGTGAAAGAGATTGCAGTGGCATACCGGAACATACCATAACACCTCCTCTGCCAGTCACCACCCTGAGACACCCATGGATTGCAGAGTAATACGGATGTTGTACACGTTGGTTTCGGTGTGCGCAGTAATGGTATCCTGGCCATTTTGGGCATGTGCAGTAGTAAACATTGGTACTGCGTCCGAATCAGGCTCATTGAGCTTACTACATGGCTACTTACATTCTGAGATGAAGTCCAGTCTCTTAGCATTCTGCTCTAAGGTTGTGTGCCACAGATTCAGCATTATACAGCGGACACCTGTCACACTCAGCAGGAGGGCTGTTTCCACTGGTCTTTCCAATGAAAGGCACGATTTCCTTACAGTAAACCAGAAAAAGTGGTTTCAGGGGCATATAAATACTTCCTATTGTGCTTAAAAATAATTAAACAGAAATGAAATGTGCAGAACTAATTCAAAATGAGATGGACAGCTGATGAAAATAAAAAACCTAAATATACTTTCTTTTCTAAGAGCTCAGGAGAGCCCCTAGTGTGCAACCAGCTCGGCCGGGCACAAAATTCTAACTGAGGTCTGGAGGAGGGGCATAGAGGGGGGAGCCAGTGCACACCAGGTAGTCCTAAATCTTTCTTAGTTGTGCCCAGTCTCCTGCGGAGCCGCTATTCCCCATGGTCCTCACGGAGTCCCCAGCATCCACTAGGATGTCAGAGAAATAGAAGTTCCAGCATGCCCTGCTACAATTTTGCTATTACGGGATGCTAAAACTGTGACAGGGCATGCTGGGGTGTGTAGTTTCACAATAGCTGGAGAGCCACAGGATGGCCAGACCTGTACTACCGTCCGCCTCTTAGAGGAGACCAAAACTATTCCAAACTACAACACAGTACATTTTAGTAACAATGAGAGGGGATGTCCCCACTGCTGTAATTTTCTATATAAAATGTCCCTTGAAATGGTAAGCTGTGAGCACCGCCCTCTTGCCCATTATATTGTTATAGCCAGTCAAAATGCTATAAGAAGGGTGGGCGGAGCTGAAACCTGTGCCATAGAAATAACTGTCAGTTGAGAGCTTATTGCCACAGTAGCCTTCCGGCTTATAGGCAGACAAACCCCATATTTTAAAACTTTATCACAGGATTTAGCAAAATGCATATTTTTGTGCATTTATAAAATAAAAGCATTCAGTACATTATCTAACAGTAATATCGTTAATAAAGCCCTTTGAAATCCTTCCTGTGCCCCTTATGGCAGCCATGCATAAGATGTGCACAGACCCATGTTTTGGTTTTAATTCATCATCGTGTTTAGATTTTTGCAAAGCCACACTCAAGTGTTTTGGTTTGGATTCGGAATTTTGGTTTGGTTAAAAGTTGAATTGATTAAAATATCGATATTCATTGATTTTTAAAAAAAACAACCCCTATATAATTAATTAAAAAAAAACATAAAATCGTGATTTTTGCAATACAAAACTCGTAATTCGGTTTTAAAATCCGATCCAAATCGAGTCCCGGTTCGTACTGGATCTCCTGTTGAAGATCCGGACCGGGTTTTGGTTCGGATCCACAAATTTCAGGTGTATTTGGCTTTCTGGAGAACGGTACCACACATCTTTACCCTGTAGACACTTCTGTACTAGTAGTATTCCAGTCACATGAAGAGATCAAGCAATGTAATAAAAAGCTACATACACACAAAAGTAACATAGATAATAAAACAAATCCTTAGCCTATAATAGAAATACGGTGGCTCATTTCTGCTTGCACTTCCTTACAGTTCGAACAGAAAATGAGCGACATTAGTTGACCCTTTACAGAGATAAAAACAAATTGTCATTGTTTTTACCTTTTTTGTACATCAATCGTTGATTGTCGTGAATAACTATGACTCGTCCGCACCTGATCTAGTAGAATCATCACCTGGCATTCTGAAACAGATAATCCAAAAGTCATCTGCTCTTAGAGCAAATTTAGGGTTTTGACAGAAGTCAGAGTTTAAGAGATAGTTGTCTTTGAGAATTGGCATTTATTATTTTTTTACTGATAGTTATTTATATAGCGAACATATTCCGCAGCTCTCTACAGAGATTATTTGGCCATTCGTATCGGTCCCTGCCCCAGGGGAGCTTGCAATCTAAATTCCTTACCACATGTACACGCATAAACACGGGATACAGTTAAGATGCCAGCTGTTGGAATCCTGACACAGTCAAAATGCTGACTGCGGACAGGTGGGGTAGGTAGGGCCGGCGGATTAGCGGAGGTTAGGTTTATCGGGTGGGTTAGGGAGGTTAGGTTTAGGTGCCACCCAGGTGGAGGGGGGGGGGGGGGGAGGCTAGAGTTAGGCTGCTAGAAGGTTAGGGTTAGGCACAACCAAGGGGGTTAATGTTAGGCTTCAGCGGGAGGGGGGGGAGTTTAAGGGGTAGGCGGTGGGAAGGGGGGTTTAGGGTTAGGCACCAATTCGGGGGTGGGGGGAGTTACTGTTAGGTAGTAAGGGGAGAAGTTAGGGTTGGGATGCGGTAAGCGAGGGTTAGGTTTAGGGGGGGACATACTTACCTCGCCCCTGTTGGGATTTCTCATATAGGGATTCTGGCGTTGGTATTGTGACCGCCAGCATCTGCTGGTCATTCATACTAAACCCACACACACATACACACTAGTGTTTTTTTTTTTTTAACAGTATGTTTTTGGAGTGTGGGTAGGAACCGCAGCACCTGAAGACATACAAACTATACACCGATAGTCCATGACTGGGTATTGCAATTATGACCTCAGTACTTTGAGGCGGTAATGCTAACCAATACACCAACTGTGCTGCCCAATAAAAGCACAGCTTGATTATTTTTTTTATTTCCTTTTGAGATACAGCATTAAACAATAAGCAAATTCAATTGTACTTTAAATCATATTAATCTTATGCTGGTAGATGCTACAGTGTCCCTTCTGATACTAAAAGGATACAAGAAGTATAGTTAACTATTCATTTGCCTATTGATTTTTTATTTCATTCTTTAACCACCTTATCTGATAGATCAGAACAGGGACGTCTTTTCGTATGGGCTCAATGGGCTCTTGCCCAAGGGCCCCAGGAGTAAAAGGGCCCTAGGCCGATAGCTGAGGGTGCCCACTTTCCAGGGGTACCAGTTTTTTGAAAATTGGCCCTGGAGAGCCGGAGATTTCCGACTTCAAAGCAGTGGTCCCCATCCAAGGCTGTTAATTGTTCTTACAAGCCAGATATCTCGGGTTCTGTCTGACTTAGAGTTAGAGGGTATTCTCCAAAAGCTGGGACTGTCCCCTTTCAGTGGACACTGGCAGCTTGTCTCTACAATGCCCAGATCCAAAGATATCAACCTTCAAGCAGCTGGTCCCTGCTCCAGCTCCACACGCTTAATATGCAGTTTTATATTTTTGTTGGTGGATTGCTCTGGTTCCTAAACTCTGATCCTCAAGTCCCCACTCATGAAAAGTGTCCCCAGTACCTCGTGAAAGGTGGGACTCTCTAGTTTTTTTTTATCCCATTAAAGATATCAGCAGTAAAGCAAGCTGTCCTGACCCCCGGAAAATGATGAATATTAAGCCCACTCCACTATCCACCCTTCCCCTGTGTATTAAACACCCCCTACCACCCTGGAAGTCATGTACCAGGACCCCTTCATTCAGCACAATGTCCCCTTCTACAGTTTAGTGTTCTCCTTCCCGTCCCATTTGTGCAGTAAAGGAGTCATTAGCAGAAATTATTTCTCCAGGTCCTACATGCTGAGTGAAAGATAGAACCGCCCTACCCCCCGCGGGACATCAAAGCTGCCGCTGATATCACCCACCACCCCTACCACTGATGGGTGGGTAGGGGCCCCAGTGCATTGCTGTGCCCAGGGGCCTACACTGCTGTTAAGACGGCTCTGGATCAAAAGCAATGACATCATGCAATTCCAATTTTGTGAAATTAGAGTCAAACTGTGTGAGACACATTTCTGATGTGCTATACACTTCTCACACACAATGGAGGAAATGCTATTTAGAAATACAGTAATGTATTCATTAGGAAACTGTCACATCTTCCCTGGTAATGTCCAGCAGAGGTTAATAGACTCTATCTGTATAGCTCGGTAAGATTTATCACTCGGCCTTAAGCAAGAGATTTATCAAACCTTCTAAAGAGTGGTGAAGCGGACAGGTGGGAAAGGTTTCCATAACAAGCAGCTTCTAGTGCGCCCACCTCTGAATTAGGCCCTGATACTCTAAGCATAGGCGTTTCTATAATGGGTGCAGTGTGTGCGGTTAACACGGGCCCCTGGGTCCAGGGGGGACCCACATCGCACACACTGCACCCATATATTATACTTACCCCTCCGGAGTCCTGTGACCATTTCCGAGTGATTTGTGCATGCGCACTGGAGATGTCCCCGAGAACAAGGCGTGGGCGCCAGGTTCCCAGAGAGCTGCGCATGCGCAGTAGACCCTGGCATTATGCCAGAGTCTACTGCTGCTGGAGAGGAGGGCGCCCGCTACGGAGGCTGCACGCCGGTCCCCTCCTCTCTTAAAACACCCCTGACTCTAAAGGTGGGTACACACTGATAGATATATCTGCATATCAATTGATCGGCAGATATATCTATGGACGGATCGGGCAGTGTGTTGAGTATACACAATGCCCGATCCGTCGGGGACTGACGTCATGAACTGGGCGGCAGCTGTCAATCACCTCCGGCTGCCGCAGCATGTGTACGGGTGGTCAGCCGACCGCCCGTACACACACAGTGACGCGTCAATATATCGGTAGATATACTGGCCGTCGGCTGTGCTGCGGGGCTGACGCGATATGTCTGTGAACGACGGAGTTCACAGACATATCGCCCTTACACACTGGCCGACGGACCCGCGATATATCGGCCGTTCAATAGAACGGCCGATATATCGGCCACTGTGTACCCACATTAAGCCAGTGGTTCTCAAACTGGGCCTTCAGGACCCCAAACAGTTCACTTTTCAGGTCACCCAGCAGATGCACAGGTGTGTTCATGACTCACTGACACATTTTAAAAGATGCACAGGTGGTATTAATTATGTCACTTGCGATTCTGTGAGGAGACCTGGAAAACACACTGTTTGGGGTCATGAGAACAGAGTCTGAGAACCTGTGCTCTAAGTTCTACAGGGTCCTCTCTCCATGGGGTATATTTACTAAGGTCCCGATTTTGACCGAGATGCCGTTTTTTCTTCAAAGTGTCATTTCGGTAATTTACTAAGCAAAAATCTCGGCAGTGATGAGGACATTCGTAATATTTTGGAAGTCCTAGGAAAAAATCACGAATCAATACACCATCGGTCAAATACGCCTGCAATTTGGTAGAAATCGGTAATTTACTAAAAAGTGCAAATCACAAACACTGCCGACAATAGCCCAACACAATACCGTGCAGAAATACAATTCGTGAAAAAGTGCTAAAAAAAAAACAGACCTGCTTTTTATCCCGTGTTTGGATAGGCATGCAGGGATCCATGAGATCCGTGCATGTTTATCAGTGGGAAGGGGATGGGAAAGTGTTATTTTATTTTTAAAAAAATGCGTGGGGTCCCCCCTCCTAAGCAAAACCAGCCTCGGGCTCTTTGAGCCGGCCCTGGTTGCAAAAATATGGGGGAAAAAATGATAGGGGTTCCCCCATATTTAAACAACCAGCACCGGGCTCTGCGCCTGGTCCTGGTTCCAAAAATACGGGGGACAAAAAGCGTAGGGGTCCCCCGTATTTCTGAAACCAGCACCGGGCTCCACTAGCCAGATACATAATGCCACAGCCGGGGGATACTTTTATATTGGTCCCGGCGGCCCTGGCATTACATAACCAACTAGTCACCCCTGGCCGGGGTACCCTGGAGGAGTGGGGACCCCTTCAATCAAGGGGTCCCCCCCCTCCAGCCACCCAAGGACCAGGGGTGAAGCCCGAGGCTGTCCCCCCCCATCCAAGGGCTGCGGATGGGAGGCTGATAGCCGTTTTGTGAAAAAATTAATATTGTTTTTAGTAGCAGTACTACAAGTCCCAGCAAGCCTCCCCCGCAAGCTGGTACTTGGAGAACCACAAGTACCAGCATGCGGAGGAAAACCGGGCCCGCTGGTACCTGTAGTACTACTACTAAAAAAATACCCCAATAAAAACATAAGACACACACCTTGAAAGTATAACTTTAATGCATACATCCACACCTCCATATACACATACTTACCTATGTTCACACGAGGGTCGGTCCTCTTCTCCATGTAGAATCCATGGTGTACCTGTGGAAAAAATTATACTCACAAAATCCAGTGTAGATGGCTCCTCTTGTAATCCATTTGTAATCCAGGTACTTGTCAAAATAAAAAAACGGACACCCGACCTCGCACTGAAAGGGGCCCCATGTTTTCACATGGGACCCCTTTCCCCGAATGCCAGAAACCCCCTCTGACTTAAGTCTAAGAGGGTTCCATCAGCCAATCAGGGAGCGCCACATTGTGGTACCCTCCTGATTGGCTGTGTGCTCCTGTACTGTATGACAGGCGGCACACGGCAGTGTTACAATGTAGCGCCTATGCGCTCCATTATAACCAATGGTGGGAACTTTGTTGTCAGCGGTGAGGTTACTTTCGGTCAACCGCTGACCACAAAGTTCCCTGCTACTAAAAACAATATTCATTTTTTCACAAAACGGCTATCAGCCTCCCATCCGCAGCCCTTGGATGGGGGTGGGGACAGCCTCGGGCTTCACCCCTGGTCCTTGGGTGGCTGGAGGGGGGGGACCCCTTGATTGAAGGGGTCCCCACTCCTCCAGGGTACCCCGGCCAGGGGTGACTAGTTGGTTATGTAATGCCAGGGCCGCCGGGACCTATTGAAAAGTGTCCCCCGGCTGTGGCATTATGTATCTGGCTAGTGGAGCCCGGTGCTGGTTTCAGAAATACGGGGGACCCCTACGCTTTTTGTCCCCCGTATTTTTGGAACCAGGACCAGGCGCAGAGCCCGGTGCTGGTTGTTTAAATATGGGGGAACCTCTATCATTTTTCCCCCCATATTTTTGCAACCAGGATCGGCTCAAAGAGCCCGAGGCTGGTTTGGCTTAGGAGGGGGGACCCCACGCAATTTTTTTTTTAATTTTAACACTGTTTTTTTTTTTAACAAGGTGCACAATGAGGCCCAGCACGGATCTCTTAGATCCGGCCGAGATTCATTGTATTAAAGTCGGCAGTGTTTTACAAGTCACTCACGTAAAACACTGCCTAAAAAAATGAATGACATCGACATCGGTAAAACCGAAAATGCAGAATACGGCAGCTTAGTAAATTAGTCGTACTAAATTCAAAAAGTTGCATATTTACACTTTCGATGTCATTCGTGATTGAACTTTGACCTCAAACGGGAAAATATGATTTTTAGTAAATATACCCCCATGTTTTGATTTTGTCTGCCTCGTAATGCTATATTTTTAATATACTTTTAGTAAAGATTTTAAGCATAGAGTGGAGAAAGCAAAGCAGTAGCAATGTTTCAGAATAAAATCACAGATGCTTAGGGAACAAATTCCCAACAATCAGAAAACAGTTAGGCTGGGTACACACTGGAAAGATAAAGCAGACGACTGGCCGTCGCACTGACCAAGTGGCCGATTAGGTAAGCTGCAGTATAACCAATTACCAATCAGCCGCTCGGTATGTCCGTACAGACATCACAGCTAGGTGGGCATTTAAATTTGCTCACCCAGTTGTGACGTCAGCGTCAGCAGACCCTGCAGCCAGTGTATGGGAGGTTGTCGGGTCAGATATACCAGCATTGGCTGTACTGCAGGGCTGTTCTAATACTGTATGTCTGTGAATGATGTCCTGATGCACCACATATATATCCCTCATCACTCAAACTATAAACATAGTGCAGCTGCATCAACAAGTCTGTTACAGATTTATTTAAAAAATAATAATCCATTTAATTATTCACATATTAAAAAAATCCATAAATCATATAATAATATATAAAACAAGAAGACTAACAATCAGCAGAATGGTATCTTACATTTCTAAAGTCTATTGAAAATAGTACTTAGCCATGGTCCTTATCAACATCACTCAGGTCTTTCACCTGATAATGGGGGTCATTCCGAGTTGATCAGGCTAAAAATTGGCATTTCTGTGCATGTGTATGCACCGCAATGCGCAGGCGCGTTGTACGGGTACAATGAGCATCGTGGGTTTGCACAGGGTCTAACGAAGATTCCAGTCGCACGGCCGAACGCAGGAAGATTGACATGAAGTGGGCGTTTCTGGGTGGCAACTGACTGTTTTCAGGGAGTGCTTAGAAAAACGCAGGCATGTCTGGAAAAACGCGGGCGTGGCTGTGCATTCGCTGGGCGGGTGTGTGACTTCAAAAGCCGTCCCCCTGTTGTTAGAATCAACGCACACGAAGAGTAACTACAGGGCTGATCTTGTTTTGCACAAAATGTTTTTGCACGCGCTCTGCTGTACAGGCGTTCGCACTTCTGCAAAACGAAAATACACTCCCCAGTGGGCGGCGACAATGCGTTTGCACGGCTGCTAAAAACTGCTAGCGAGCGATCAACTCGAAATGAGGGCCAATATCTTTTGCATGAAACACGTACCTAATGTCAGCTTAGCATCTAATATATCCCTGACCCTGACATGCGCGCTGAGACAGTAATTTGCGTCACAGGTCAGTGGTCAGGATGTTCCGGCTCATGTGTGCATATACTACAGGCAAGAGGAACAGGGGGAGAAGAAATGAACAGTAGAAGAGCTAATTCCTCTTCTAACCAATTAGCATCGGTCACTACCTAATTAACATTTATATTACCTTTCTTCACAAATTATTTTGTACCTAATTTCTAAGTACTGTATCTTGTTGTTGACACCAAAGCAAATCTCCTCAAAATGTTACAGCTGGTGATTGTTGATTACCCTCGTTACTTTCCAAATTATACCAGGGTTTATGCAGTAATTAAGTTTTTTATTTTTATGCTCACCTGTAAAATCCATAGCAACAAATTTGTCTAACAGAATATGAGCCAAGAGCCTCTCAGTCCCATAGAAAATGAATGCATTGCAGTCAGTCATCAGGTTTTCCCATTCTGCGTGGCTGGAAAACAGACAGTGTACAGTGATAGTCAGGAGTTTCTGGGTACGTACAGTATGTAAATGATCATCTTATTGCCCATTATATAGTCTTTTGCTCCCCTACTCCTTCTTTGTGCTGTACAGCATTGTGAAGCGCTGGGCAACAGGGCGAGGATTCTGCTGGAGAAATACTGAGCTGCTTACAATTGGATCTGCTACAGTACAGTATTTAGGGCCTAATTCAGGTTAGATCGCAAAATGCGATCCAACCGTAAAAATTGATAAAAGAATGCTGTGCATGCGCCTACATTTTCTGTGTGTGTGTGTGTGTGTGTGTGTGTGTGTGTGTGTGTGTGTGTGTGTGGGGGGGGGGGGGGCTGCATGAAATTTGGACGCCTCTGCCTGTCAATCAGGAAGAGGTGTTCGCGGGGCGGGGGTGAGGGTAGCAACGCTGCATTTCCAAGGCGGAGACGGAGCGTTGCGAGGGCGAAGTTGGACAAACAGGGGCGGCAGTGTGGAAACGGGGTGGCATGGTGTGGGCATGATCGCGGTGGCTGCATGACGTCAAACGCAGCTGCCACGATCAGTAAAATGGAAGTGGGCCTCCTGTGCCGGCAGGAGGCAACCTTAATTTCTACGATGAAGCAGAAATTGCGATGCGATCGCAATTTCTGCTTCATCAAGGGGGGAGGCGGTGGTCAGCATGCTGAGCAGCTTTGCCCTACGGTGTCAGAGCGGTCAGTGCTACTGACTGTTCATACATTGCCCCGCATATCAGCGTGCTATCTTTTAGATAGCAGCGTTGATAATGACAGGGGTGTCCCATCATTCAGGCACATTTTCCTCCTTCATAACGTGTGCTGATACCACTTCACCCCCATGACAAGTGTTCTGACATTTACCCCAAAGTAACTTTATATTTTAGTACGGGCTGAGTATCCCATATCCAAATATTCCGAAATACGAAATTTTTTGAGTGAGATAGTAAAACCTTTGATTTCTGGTGGCTCAATATACACAAACTTTATTTAATACACAAAGTTATTAAAAATATTGTATTAAATGACCTCCAGGCTGTGTGTATAAGGTGTATATCAAACATAAATGCATTGTGTGAATGTAGACACACTTTGTTTAATGCACAAAGTTATTAAAAATATTGGCTAAAATTACCTTCAGGCTGTGTGTATAAGGTGTATATGAAACATAAATGCATTCTGTGCTTAGATTTAGGGCCCATCACCATGATATCTCATTATGGTATGCAATTATTCCAAAATACGGAAAAATCCCATATCCAAAATACTTCTGGTCCCAAGCATTTTGGATAAGGGATACTCAACCTGGGGTGTAGTACGGCTCAGCTTACCGACGCCGGGATCCCGGCAGCATACCGACACTGGGATCCTGGCGAGTGCAGCAAGCCCCTTGCGGGCTCACTGCTCTCGCCACGCTGCGGGCTCGGTGGCGACCGCAGGTCGCCACGAGTTCTATTTCCACTCTATGGGTGTCGTGGACACCCACGAGTGGGAATAGTCCCTGTGGGTCGGGATGCTGGAGGAGGTCATGTGACTGTCGGTCTCCCGACCACCGGTCACATGAATACCACCCCTCAACCTGTACTACCAAATATAACTTGCAAGTGCCATTATCGTGCATACATTTTCTAGGTCCTGGTAGTGATATTTCAAGTTATATTATTCATGTGTTATAATGATGTACAAGAGATGATATTGATCTACGTGTGGCTATCATCACTTTGAAAGAGGACATTTAGTTTTAAATAGCATGTCAATTAAGTGGCATACATAATATCTTTCTTTACAGTGCGTGTGTACCACAATGCATCTGTACCTATATGTAAGCGTATCTTAACATTGTGGCCCATTATGCATGGAGAGAAGGAGCATAAGCTGAGTACAGAAGGGAGGGTGCATGTAAGTGTAGCATACCCCACGCTACCTCATACCTGATGTAGCATGCCTCATACCTGATGATCTAGGGTACACTAGCGGAATGGTCAAGGGCGTGGCAACTACAGTTTAATGCTATAAAATGCATAATCATGCACTTAAAAACCCAAAGGCTAAATATACAGTGGTTTCAATGACTCTAGAATGGAAACTACTGAGGAGGAAAGGGATCTAGGAGTCACTATTAGGTGACTTATAGGCAGCTAAGCAATGTAACAAAGCAATGAGGAAAGCTAGTCAGATGCTTTGTTGCATAGGGAGAAGAATCAGCAGCAGAAAGAAAGAAGCAGGGTCGTGCAGTCAGAGGAGGCAGTGCCTGCCCTGTCATTAATGACAAAGAAGATACTTATTTATGACACATATTCTGCTTTAGCCTTCATATTATTTTAATCATTTTTACCCAGTAATTAACTGTGTTAAATGTGTTATGGAGGCACCGCTCTTGGTGCCTCTCGCTGTCAGTGTGAAAGGGCTGGAAGTGGGGGGCAGAGCCAAGCATTGGGCAGTGAAAGCCTATTAAAAAAGCAGCAGAAGCAGCACCTAATAGAAGTGCCGCTTTGACAGGGGCGTGTTTTCAGCTCAAATGAAAGCACGCCCCAGTCACTGAGGAAGCTGTGATTGGGCAGTGGGCAGGGCCAGCCCTGTCATTACTTCTGGAAGTGGAACTGGTACGAGGCTGTGACTGTGTACGGCCCCCAGTGTTTCCGCACCCTATCCAGATCCTCTCTGTGCACTGCACCACCGGCGGGGGTCTAGGTGAGCACTGGCCGGGGGGTCCAGGTGAACTGGGAGTGCCATGGAGGGGAGGATGATGAATCCATGGTTGGACTCCATGACAGGGGAGAGATCGCTGCTGGGCCCTCAACACCCCACCCTTCCCCAACGCCCTCCTTTCCCAGAGCCGGCCCCCAACAATTGCCTGATGCCTAGGGCATCTGGGACAGTGGTGGATCGAAGGTGATCTGTAGCACTGTGTGCCTGTGACACTGGGCGCCAAGATAGTCCCCCCAGGTCGGTCCCATGCCCCCCTTCTGCTTGGCAGGTTCACACTGTGCGCAGGGCCAGATGACGGATACTGCTATCGGTGCTCTGATCGGGTAGTGGGCTTTCTTTAGTCACAGGCGACAGTAAAATGGCTGCGGGAGAGCTGCTGTGCATGCCCTGTAGCAGGTCCCCCCCATGGAACTCCAGCAGCAACAGCCAGTAACACGGATGCCAGGTAGGGGACTCACATACAGGGGAAGGCTGCGCAGGTGTCCATAAGTCTCTCCCCATACGTTTTTATATTTTAACTAGGGGTTGTGAGGCCAATTGCAGATTCTCCCCTATGCCGTGAGAGTGACACTGTGTTTCTGGTCTGTTTACGGGGCTCCTCCCCTTCCACTGTGCAGCACTGTTACAGTACCTCCCCCCATTCCTCTGCAGAGCAGGAAACTGTTCCACTTCCTGACTGTGCAATAGCTCCCATGTGGCAGGTGTAGAGGTGTGCCAGTGAGGAGCAGGCTGATGTGTCATCATACTGTATATGGGCATACAGAGCAAGGTAATGGCTTCAGGGGAGAGGTGCTGATTTGTGATTTCCTCCCTCTGTATCGTTCTTCTGTCTGACTGTCCCTTCATTCTGTTTGTCTCTTTTCTGTCCATCTATCTCTCTGTTACTCTCTGCCACCTGCTCCCAGGATGCATCGGGGCTTCACCATATAATCCCGCCCACTGACTCAGTCAAATCCGTTCTTTCCACAGCGATTAGGCAGGAGCATCAGGTAGAAACCTATTCAGGTGATAAGAACACACATACACACCCTGCCATACAAGAGGGAAGAGGTTTAGTGATTATCAAGATCCTCAAATCAGGTGCGTCAGGGTGGGACCCCTGTGGATACCTGTGGACATAAGAGAAATTACGTTATCAACGGTAAGTTCTTACCATAACGTCAATTTCTCTGGCTGGGTCCACAGGTTATCCACAGGATAACATTGGGATTCCCAAAGCCAGTTTTAGTGGTGGGGATGCTTCTGATTACACAGGAGGACCTCTCGCCCGAAGTCTGCATCATGAGAGGCAAAAGTATTCAAGGCATAATGTCTAATAAATGTGTTTATGGAAGACCATGTGGCTGCCTTACAAATCTGTTCTGCTGAAGCACCCTGTTGTGCTGCCCATGAAGGACCTACCTTACGTGTAGAGTGTGCAGAGACATTAGCTGGAGTAGGGAGATCTGCATGAGAATAAGCTTCTGATATTACCATTCGGAGCCATCTTGCCAGCGTCTGTTTACTAGCAGGTCACCCTCTTCTATGAAATCCGTAGAGGATGAAGAGAGAATCTGTTTTTCTAATGGCACTAGTACGATCTATATAGATCCTTAATGCTCGGACTACGTCCAGCGACGCTTCTCCCACAGAAAGTCCCGACACCTGAAAAGCTGGGACTACAAACTCTTCATTAAGGTGAAACTTTGAAACCACCTTCGGAAGATAACCAGATCTAGTTCTGAGAACTGCTCTGTCTGGAAAAAAAACTTAGGAAAGGAGACTTACACGATAATGCTCCTAAATCTGACACTCTTCTGGCTGACGCCATTGCTAGTAGAAAAAGTACTTTAGCAGTTAACCATTTAAGATCTGCTCTCTTAAGTGGTTCAAGCGGAGGTCCCTGGAGGAATTTAAGAACTAAATTCAAATCCCAGGGAGCTGCAGGAGGAACAAATGGAGGTTGAATATGCACAACTCCCTGAAAGAGAGTACGTACATCCTGTAACTCAGCAATCTTTCGCTGAAACCATACAGTTAACGCTGATACTTGAACTCTCAAGGAAGCTACATTCAAACCTTTATCCAATCCTGCTTGAAGGAAATCCAAAATCCTGGATACTTTAAAAGATCTTGGATTCAAACTTTTTTCAGTACACCACTGAATATAGCATCATTTAATGAGGTAGATGACAGTGGTAAAGCAGATTTATGCACAAGTTGCAGTACATGTGCATCTACTTTTGGAGGAACTTCTCTTTTTGAACAATCCGCAGCTGGAAATGGATAATAAGAATCCCATCTTTTCGGAATCTTATACTTTTTACTAGTGATGTGCACCGGAAATTTTTCGGGTTTTGTGTTTTGGTTTTGGATTCGGTTCCGAGGCCGTGTTTTGGATTCGGACGCGTTTTGGCAAAACCTCCCTGAAATTTTTTCGGCAGATTCGGGTGTGTTTTGGATTCGGGTGTTTTTTTTTACAAAAAACCCTCAAAAACAGCTTAAATCATAGAATTTGGGGGTCATTTTGATCCCATAGTATTATTAACCTCAATAACCATAATTTCCACTCATTTTCAGTCTATTCTAAACACCTCACACCTCACAATATTATTTTTAGTCCTAAAATTTGCACCGAGGTAGCTGGATGACTAAGCTAAGCGACACAAGTGGCCGACACAAACATCTGGCCCATCTAGGAGTGGCACTGCAGTGTCAGACAGGATGGCACTTCAAAAAAATAGTCCCCAAACAGCACATGATGCAAAGAAAAAAAGAGGCACAATGAGGTAGCTGTGTGACTAAGCTAAGCGACCGATACAAACACCTGGCCCATCTAGGAGTGGCACTGCAGTGTCAGACAGGATGGCAGATTTAAAAAATAGTCCCCAAACAGCACATGATGCAAAGAAAAAAAGAGGTGCACCAAGGTCGCTGGATGGCTAAGCTAAGCGACACAAGTGGCCGACACAAACACCTGGCCCATCTAGGAGTGGCACTGCAGTATCAGACAGGATGGCAGATTTAAAAAATAGTCCCCAAACAGCACATGATGCAAAGAACAAAAAGAGGTGCACCAAGGTCGCTGGATGGCTAAGCTAAGCGACACAAGTGGCCGACACAAACACCTGGTCCATCTAGGAGTGGCACTGCAGTGTCAGACAGGATGGCACTTCAAAAAAATAGTCCCCAAACAGCACATGATGCAAAGAAAAAAAGAGGCGCAATGAGGTAGCTGTGTGACTAAGCTAAGCGATCCAAGTGGCCGACACAAACACCTGGCCCATCTAGGAGTGGCACTGCAGTGTCAGGCAGGATGGCACTTCAAAAAAATAGTCCCCAAACAGCACATGATGCAAATAAAAATGAAAGAAAAAAGAGGTGCAAGATGGAATTGTCCTTGGGCCCTCCCACCCACCCTTATGTTGTATAAACAGGACATGCACACTTTAACGAACCCATCATTTCAGCGACAGGGTCTGCCACACGACTGTGACTGAAATGACTGGTTGGTTTGGGCCCCCACCAAAAAAGAAGCAATCAATCTCTCCTTGCACAAACTGGCTCTATATACTGGTGGTCAGCAAACTGTGCAAAACTGAAATGCACCACAGGTATGGATGGATAGTATACTTGACGACACAGAGGTAGGTAGAGCAGTGGCCTACTGTACCGTACTGCTATATATTATATACTGGTGGACAGCAAACTGTGCAAAACTGAAATGCACCACAGGTATGGATGGATACTAGTATACTTGACGACACAGAGGTAGGTAGAGCAGTGGCCTACTGTACCGTACTGCTATATAGTATATATTGGTGGTCAGCAAACTGTGCAAAACTGAAATGCACCACAGGTATGGATGGATAGTATACTTGACGACACAGAGATAGGTAGAGCAGTGGCCTTCTGTACCGTACTGCTATATAGTATATACTGGTGGTCAGCAAACTGTGCAAAACTGAAAGGCACCACAGGTATGGATGGATAGTATACTTGACGACACAGAGGTAGGTAGAGCAGTGGACTACTGTACCGTACTGCTATATATATATAGTTATACTGGTGGTCAGCAAAATTCTGCACTGTCCTCCTACTATATACTACAATGCAGCACAGATAAGGAGCATTTTTCAGGCAGAGAACGTATAATACTGGTGGTCACTGGTCAGCAAAACTCTGCACTGTCCTCCTACTATATAATACTGCTGGTCCCCAGTCCCCACAATAAAGCAATTAGCACACTGAGCACAGATATTTGCAGCACACTGAGCACAGTCAGATATGGAGCATTTTTCAGGCAGAGAACGTAGATATTTGCACTTGCAGAACACTGAGCACAGATATTTGCAGCACACTGAGCACAGATATTTGCAGCACAATTTGCAGCCCACTGAACATAGAAACTGAGAGGACGCCAGCCACGTCCTCTCACGATCATCTCCAATGCACGAGTGAAAAATGGCGGCGACGCGCGGCTCCTTATATAGAATACGAATCTCGTGAGAATCCGACCGCGGGATGATGACGTTCGGGCGCGCTCGGGTTAACCGAGCAAGGCAGGAGGATCCGAGTCTGCCTCGGACCCGTGTAAAATGGGTGAAGTTCGGGGGGATCCGAACCCGCTCATCACTACTTTTTACTGGGCGTCGCCCAAGATTCTTCCATCATTTCCGCCAGCTCATCTGACGGTGGAAATTCAGTTTTAACTGTCTTTGTTCGTTTAAACACAGGTGCTTTAGATCTTGCCTGTGTTTTGGCTGGCTCTTCCAAAGAGAGAACAGCCTTCATAGCATCAATAAGTTCAGCTACATCCTCTGAACTAAAACTCTGCGACTGATCATCATACAGAGTATTTGAATATACTGTATCATCATTTGTTGTATCATCTTGTGTAGTCTGCCACATAGACGCATCTGTCTTAGTCTTACCTGTCCCTTGGTTACTTGTAGAGGCTACTGGAACTAAGCCATAAGAAGGGAGCTGCATGTATGGGTTAATAGTGTAACCTAACCCCTGGGGTGGTGCTGCCGGAGTTAACCTGTCCGCTATTGAAGACAAAGTCTTTGCGAACATACTCCATGGTGGCTCTGCTGAAAAGCAAAACAGTTCGCACACAACCCCTCATAAGTGACCAACTGGCCTATACCAATTAACCCTGTTATAAACTCTCCTCGTCACTTTTGCCGCTCACAGACATGGTAATAATCTGTTAATGACTACACAGTTTGTGACTGAAAATCACCTATATATGGATATATAGAAGTGAGATCAATCTGACCGCAACCGTGCACCTGAATTGAGGGTCAGAACAGGACTGACGACATAAAAAAGTCAGCACACATACTAGCAGTCAGTCACATGTTAAGGCATTAAACATTGTCATATAAGAATACAACCCCCATAACAACTTACAAGTAGGAAAATTGTACTTCTGTTTTTAACTGGTTTTTTTTTCAAACATAACATGCAGAAACAACAGCAATATACAGGTCTCATATACAATATGTACTAAAATTAACAATTCATACTAACAAGTAGAGAGAATTTTTAGTACTGTATACCCTTCCTCCATAGAGCGGGATACAGGGAGACTCACCACACTTCCATATCCAAACAAATACGCTCGCAAGACGCTGAGTGGATTCAGACGCTACTGGTGTACACTGCCGTTCTGATAACTGATGCAAGACACGGACGCTCACTAACGGACACGGACGCTCAGTGAAATGACACGTGTATGCAGACGCTAAGGCCTGCGACTCGGTCCGGCAATCTCTAGTGTACACAACCGCGGCGTCTAAGCTGCGACCGAGTACCCTCGTGGTAGCGTCTGAGACGGTAGTGAGGTCACTCAGTTCATGGACGGGAGACGCGTGGAAACTGGTCATGAACTTGGGGGAGGGGCGGCCAGGAGAGCGTCTGATTCCCCCAGTTGACTTAAACTTTAAGGATTGCGGCCTCAACCTAGTCCTGGCGCCTATGATCCCTAGAGCGTAGCGCTGTCGCACCAGAGAGTGTTCGGCGCATCAACACACTGTTTGTAGTCTCCACCAATACAGTGTAGCTGTGTCCGGATCCCCCTAGTAAGAGGAAATCCATAGACTTACCCCCATGCTCCGGCCACAGCCTGGTTACGTCTGCTGGACCTGCTAGAACATCCGACACAGACGCCCGTCGAGACAGCACTGTACCGCGAAGGTAAGCGTTGTTGCGACCTGGTGGGGAGTTGTTGGAGCGACTCTTTCTAGTATGCGTTTAAGACGCTGTTCAGAAAAGTCGCTCAAAAAACATAGTAAGACTATAAAAATAAAATAATAAAAGCTTCAGGCTGCTGTTAACAGCAGCCCTGTGACCATGGTCCGGCTCCTGCCGCATCAAACAAAAAACTGATTTGACTGAGTCAGTGGGCGGGATTATATGGTGAAGCCCCGATGCATCCTGGGAGGCCAGAAAGCTGGTGACCGTTTGGTGCCATTTCCGCTGTCGCTCCGGCATATCCCAATGTTATCCTGTAGATAACCTGTGGACCCAGCCACAGAAATATATCTTATTTGCAAGCAATTCAAATAAGACGCAACAGCAGTCTCTGCTGATAAAAATTATATGGGGCATGCCTATATTCTGTGTGCGACTGAGGCTGTATCTGCATACAAAATAATGCGTTTGGAGCAGAGAAGGGAAAGGGGAGACATGATAGAAACTTTCAAATACAGTCAGAGCCGTCTTAACAGCAGTGTAGGCCCCTGGGCACAGCGATGCACTGGGCACCCTACCCACCCATCAGTGGTAGGGGTGGTGGGTGATATCAGCGGCAGCTTTGATGTCCCGCGGGGGGGTAGGGGGGTTCTATCTTTCGCTCAGCATGTAGGACCTGGAGAAATAATTTCTGCTAATGACTCCTTTACTACACAAATGGGACGGGAAGGAGAACACTAAACTGTAGAAGGGGACATTGTGCTGAATGAAGGGGTCCTGGTACATGACTTCCAGGGTGGTAGGGGGTGTTTAATACATAGAGGAGGGGTGGATAGTGGAGTGGGCGGAATATTCATCATTTTCTGGGGGTCAGGGCAGCTTGCTTTACTGCAGATATCTTTAATGGGATAAAAAAAACTAGAGTTCCACCTTTCAGGATGTACTGGGGACTTGGGGATCAGAGTTTAGGAGCCAGACCAATCCACCAACAAAAATATAAAACTGCATATTAAGCATGTGGAGCTGGAGCAGGGACCAGCTGCCTGAAGGCTGATATCTCTGGTTCTGGGCATAGTAGAGACAAGCGGCCAATGGCCCTCATTCCGAGTTGTTCGCTCGCAAGGCGAATGTAGCAGAGTTACACACGCTAAGCCGCCGCCTACTGGGAGTGAATCTTAGCTTCTTAAAATTGCGACCGACGTACGCGCAATATTGCGATTACAAACGAGTTAGCAGTTTCTGAGTAGCTTCAGACTTACTCTGCCTGTGCGATCAGTTCAGTGCTTTTCGTTCCTGGCTGACGTCATAAACACACCCAGCGTTCGCCCAGGCACTCCCACCGTTTCTCCGGCCACTCCTGCGTTTTTTCCGGAAACGGTAGCGTTTCCAGCCACACGCCCCTAAAACGCCGTGCATCCGCCCAGTAACACCCATTTCCTGTCAATCACAATGCGAACGTCGGAGCGATGAAAATGCCGTGAGTAAACTTACTTTCTTCATAGTAAAGTTACTTGGCGCAGTCGCAGTGCGAACATTGCGCATGCGCACTAAGAGAATTCTCACTGCGATGCGATGAAAAACTCCGAGCGAACAACTCGGAATGAGGGCCAGTGTCCACTGAAAGGGGAGAGTCTCAGCTTTTGGAGAATATCCTCAGGAAAACTCTAAGTCAGACAGAACCAAAGATATCTGGCTTGTAAGAACAATTAACAGGCTTGGATGGGGACCACTGCTTTGAAATCGGATATCTCTGGTTCCCCAGGGCCGATTGAAAAAAAAAACTGGTACCCTTGGAAAGAGGGGACCCTCAGCTATCAGCCTAGGGCCCTTTTACTCCTGGGGCCATTGGGCAAGAGCCCGTGGAGCCCATACGAAAAGATGGCCCTGAATACAGTATCTCAAGGGTCTTAACAAGGTATGAGAGGGAAACTTCTTCAAAGGAAAAGAAGTATTAGAACACGAGGACATGCACTGAAACTGGAGTGAGGTAGGTTCAGAGGAAATTTGAGGACAAATTACTTCCAAGAAAGGGTAGTGGACACATGGAACAACCTCAGAGGTGGTAGAGGCTAATGCAATAGTGCCATTTATCATATGCTTGATAGGCATAACAGTATTCTTACAAAGAACTAAGGGATCCGTTTATCAATCAGTGATGAAACTTGTTGGTATGATAAATGATGCCCCAGCTAATCAGCTCCCAACTGTAATTTTTCAAACTGATGTTGGAAGGTTTGTACAGAGATGACCCTGACCAATTTGGTGCCCAAAGTTTTAGCTGGTGCCCCTTTAACTGAAACCAATCCCAATGCCAAGCATTGTGATCACACTGTTGGGTGCCCCCATGGAGCCCCCTTAGGCATTTATCTACATACATAGCCTATGTCTGCGGTTGGTCCTGGGTTTATATTCAATTACATTTATATGTTTCAATTACATTTAAAGTACTGTACTACTGGGTTTATATTCAATTGCAATTAAAGTAAAGTCCTGTATAAAAATAATAACACTGTGAAGACACTATTCTGTCTTGTCTATAGGGCACTTCATTGCATTATATTGTGTTCTAACGGGGTAATGCAGCTTGTTCATTTACTACACTGTCAAGTCCTATCTTTAAGCTACCGTGGGTATAGAAATACTGTGGTGTTTGTGAGATGCATGCGCTCAACATGCACATACGCACTCAAATGTATCAAACCTCAGGCCCATTATTTACTTTTACTTTATTATGGTGAGTAAGATACAGACCTGTTATCAGGAACTGCAGACTCAGGGGTCTATTTATTACTAATTGCACAATCTGGGTGCAATAGTATTACCCAGAATCGCACTGCAGTATCCAATAACACTGGGTAAATGTATAAATGAACAGTCACAGGGGCTAAAAAAGGAGCCCGTCCCTGCAATGTGTTCAGAGTGTTAGCGATTTTCCTGCACATGCACGGTCCTGCTGACCACACATGCACAGCGCCCATTGCTGGGGAGAGATCAGAGCCGTCTTAACAGCAGTGTAGGCCCCTGGGCACAGCAATGCACTGGGGCCCCTACCCACCCATCAGCAGTAAGGATTTGGGGTGCTATCAGCGGCAACTTTGATGTCCAGGTTCTATCTTTCGCTCAGCATGTAGGACCCGGAGAAATCATTTCTGCTAATTACTCCTTTACTGCACAAGTGGGGCGGGAAGGAGAACACTAAACTGTAGAAGGGGACATTGTGCTGAATAAAGGGGCCATGGTACATGACTTCCAGAGTGGTAGGGGGTGTTTAATAAACAGGGGAGGGGTGGATAGTGGAGTGGGCTTAATATTCATCATTTTCCAGGGGTCAGGGCAGCTTGCTTTACTGAAGATATCTTCAGTTCCTGGAAATAGATATCTTAGCTTTAATGGGATAAAGAAAAACCTAGAGAGTTCCACCTTTCAGGAGGTACTGGGGACTTGGGGATCAGACTTCAGGAGCCAGAGCAATCCACCAACAAAAATATAAAACTACATATTAGGCGTGTGGAGCTAGAGCAGGGACCAGCTGCTTGAAGGCTGATATCTCTGGTTCTGGGCATAGTAGAGACAAGCTTCCAGTGTCCACTGAAAGGGGAGAGTCCCAGCTTTTGGTCTATATCCTCAGAAAAACTCTAAGTTAGACAAAACCCAAGATATCTGGCTGGGAAGAACAATTAACAGGCTTGGATGGGGACCACTGCTTTGAAGTCAGATATCTCCGGTTCCCCAGGGCCGATTTTCAAAAACCTGGTACCGCTGGAAAGAGGGGACCCTCAGCTATCATCCTAGGGCCCTTTTACTCCTGGGGCCCTTGGGCAAGAGCCCAATGAGCCCATACGAAAAGACGGCCCTGGGAGAGATCTGCACAAACCCTCTACCCACTAAATTTGTATAGGCTACAACGGTCTAACGCCATCTTCAGATGGAGTTAGTGATAGCATCACATCTCCCATATGGGGGGGCGGGGGGGGGGGGGGTGCAGCTGCTGTCGGAAATGGAGGGATCACAGCAGGTATCAGAGATATCTGCTGCAGTCTCTCTGTGATACATGTGGGTGATACTGAATGCGTTTACCGGGGAATAAGCTACACATTTTTAATGATAAATGGGCCCCTTAGAGACCACTAAGTGAATTTATAAATTTAAGCTTTACTGTACCTTAAATATCTTAGTATCTGATTAGTTCTGGAATGTTTTACATATAAAAGCAACTTGTATCTTAGGTTTGCCTCCCCTGTCATAATGATTAAAGAAAGAAGATATTTATAGCACAGATTCTGTGATAAATATCTACTTTTATTATTCTATTATGTGGCTGCATGTGAGGGTGGGAGGCAACGGGAGAGGTGCCTCCCGCTGCTAACACTAAAAGTCCAGGCAAGGGGGCGGGCAGGGGGCAAGGCGAAGTTCACAGCCCATTGAAAATGCATGGGGCAGTGGCACCTATACGGGTGCCTCAATGACAGGGGCGTGCATTCAGCCCAGATGAATGCACGCCCCTGTCAGTCCCCCATATGTGACTGGCCCAGTGCTGGATCCGCTGTCCAATCACCCAAAGGCGGAGCTGGAGGCAGAAGTGGCGGCGCCTGTGTACCTGAGACTGAGTTCGGTGGGCGGGTATGAATCCCCCCCCCTCATTCCTCCTCCGGCGGGGCGCCTGTGTGTGGTGGCCGGGTAGGAATCCCCCCCCCCTCGTTCCTCCTGCGGCGCCTGCTCCATCCTCACAGCCAGCAGCAGCACTCTTCCCTGGAATCCCCCCCCCCCCCTCGTTCATCCTCCGGCGCGGCGCCTGTGTGTGGTGGCCGGATAGGAATCCCCCCACCTCGTTCCTCCTCCGGCGCCTGCTCCGTCCTCACAGCCAGCAACAGCACTCTCCCCTGGAATCCCCCCCCCTCGTTCCTCCTCTGGCGCCTGTGTGCGGCGGCTGGGTAGGAATCCCCCCCTCGCTCCTCCTCCGGCGCCTTTGTGCGGTGGCTGGGTAGGAATCCTCCCCCTCATTCCTCCTCCGGCACCTGCTCCGTTCTCACAGCCAGCAGCAGCACTCTCCCTTGGAATCCCCTTCCCCCTCGTTCCTCCTCCGGCGCGGCGCCTGTGTGCGGTGGCCGGAGGGAATCCCCCCCCCCCCCTCGTTCCTACGGCGCGGCGCCTGTTTGCAGTGGCCGGGTAAGAATCCCCCCTCCCCCTCATTCCTCTGGCTCCTGCTCTGCCCTCACAGCCAGCAGCAGCACTCTCCCCTGTCTGTGCTCCAACGTCCTCCCGCCTCAGTGAGTGCATCTCTCTCTCAATCTCTCTCTCCTTTCCCCCCTTCTGTGGATTACTTTGTTTGTAAGTATAATTTTCATTTTTACAGGTACCCCTATTGGATTCTACAGACAAGTGGACGTGATCGGTGTGGGATGTAGGTAAGTAATCTCTCTCTCATTTTTACAGATACCCTATTGGATTCTACATGGACGAGTGGACGTGACCGGCGTGGGATGTAGGTATGTGTGAGTGTGTAAGTGTGTTTTAATACATTTTTACTTTCACGGTGTGTGTGCTGTGTTTTTATTTGGGTATTTTTTGTGGTTTTAGAACTACAGGTACCAGCAGGCCCATTATTTCCCCGCATGCTGGTACTTGAGGTTCTCCAAGTACCAACAAGCGGGGGAGGCTTGCTGTGCCTTGTAGTTCCACAACAAAAAACAATATTCTTTTTTTTACACACTAATGGCTATCAGCCCGGCACCCACCGCCCAGGGGTGCTGGTGACAGCCTCGGGCTTCACCCCTGGCCCTTGGGTGTCTGGAGGGGGGGGGGGGGGTGACCCCCAACCCCCTTGATTTAAGGGGTCCCCACTCCTCCAGGGAACCCCAGCCAGGGGTGACTAGTTGGGGGGGGGTAATGCCACGGCCGCAGGGACCTACATAAATGTGTCCCCCGGCTGTGGCATTATGTCCCTGGTTTGTGGAGCCCGGTGCTGGTTTAAAAAACACAGGGACCCCTGCATCTTTTGTCCCACGTATATTTGGAACCAGGACCGGACTAAGAGCCCGGTGCTGGTTGTCTAAATACGGGAAAACCCTGTCCAATTTTTTCCCCAGTATTTAAACAACCAGGACTGGCTCAAAGAGCCCGAGGCTGGTTATACTTAGGAAGGGGGACCTCACACATTTTTTAAATTTTTTTTAATCCATTCAGACCCTTCTCCATTAAGTTAATGGAAGCCCTGGACAACAAAATTGCATTCATGTCCTCCTCCCACTCCCTTCCCAGTCCCAAACACTAATTTTTATTTTTTTTCTATAAAAATGTACAATATATCACAAGTATGATGAGCAGGCAGGCAGCGGGCATTGGCGGCATCGGACTGAGATGCAAATTAGTGGCGGAGGGCTGGGTCAACTGATGGTGGGCGAGTTTGTAAGCCATGGCGGTGGCAGCGGGCATCGGCTCAGAGGCAGTAGTGGGCATTGGCTTGGCGGCGGTAGGGGTCATCGGCAGGATTCGGCGGACATTATGGCTGTAGTGCCTCACCAGCCACTGACCTCACCACACGCCACTGGACATGGCCAGTGTGTATACAGAAGTGGAAAAGAACCTGTTTCAATTTCATAAATTTATACAGCGACAGTAATAAAGTGCTAAAAATTTCTTGTAAAAATCATATACCCTGAACACAGAAGATTTATTGGTTGCAAGTGGCCAACATTTACTTATAAAAACGTTTCTTACTAAACAAAACAAAAACAGAATGTAAAACTTAAAAGATTTTACTTTGGGCTAGAGAGGTGAGATCAATACTTCCAGACCTCTTTAACATCACCTAGCATTGCAGCTAGAACTGTACAATATTGACTGTACAAATGTCAATAAAACAGTAGCTTAAAAATAATTAAAAGATAACAATAAACCGCATTGACTTGCTTTTATTGACACTAAAAAGGCAATTGCAATATCCTCAATTGAAAACAAACCTGGGCACATGAGAACTTCCTATAATTCCTTCCCAATGAGCTGTAAATTGCTGGCTGTAATTTATAAGAACCTCATTCATTCTATAGCCAGGGCTGAGTGTTTCTGAAAAGGGACAAAATGAATAGAAAATTGAGTTTTTAAGCTCTCCTATATTTACCATTTAATTTTCTATTATCTAAAATAAAGCGCATACTTAATAAACAATAAACAAAGAGCAAGGCTCTTTTTTTGTATTTACCAACATTAGGTGTTATTAAATCCATATTAAGTAATTGCAGCATTTGATATACAATTCATTGTGCACAGCAGGTTTTTTTTAGCATTGACAGAGTGGGCGACTAAACCAATGACTGTAGCAGCCATTGTTTGTAAAGTCATTATTATCGAACAAGTGTTCATACCTCTGGGCACTGGGGTTATATTAAGTCTTTACCTGGTTCTTTTATTTCATTGAAAGGATCCACAATGTCTGATGCATATTGGTAAGGAAGCACGCAAATACACAACAATACCAACCTTTACCAAATGACCACAAAAAACACAGATACATGAAACTCCAAGCTGCAATTACTGTATACCAGATATAACTCAGCAATGACTATTTTTCACAAGGATACATTTGAAACGATGGGCTTCCACTGGCATGCAGTTAGCTGGTAGAACACGATTGATGGGTATCTGCAAGACAGATAATGCACATAAGATGCTAAATATATACTTGTCTATTATATAATGGGCTATAATGCCTATCCATGAGATGTGCAGTGAAAGCAAGAGGGAGGCATATGCCCCCCCTACCTCCCCCCAGCCTGCCGTTGTGCCTGGCAGAAGCCACACAGGCTCAATTTCATGGTGAAAGGGGCAGTTTTCACCATATTAAACAAAGGAGGAGAATAGAGTTGCCCTAAATTAGAAGTTGGGTGATACCACAGAAGCCAGTAAGGCGAGGTAGCTACAAGAGGCAGAGTGGCAACCAGGGACAGCTTGGAAGAAGGTGAGAAACCCTTAACCAGTATGATCTATTATATAATGAGTAGCGACAGAGGAAAGAGGGAGAGAGAAAGCAAAGGAGAGGAGAGAAAGAAAGAGGAAGGAGGGACAAATAGGGAGGAAGGTGCAGAGAGAGAGAAAGAGAGAGAGAGATATGGGAGGTAGGGATAGACATAGAAAGGGGGAGCGCCAGAGATGGGGTGGAGACATAGAGAAAAGGAACGGATGGGGCAGGAAGGGGCAGAGAGAGAGACAGACAGAGACGAAATAAGAGAGGGGAAGAGATAGAAAGAAGTGTGGGAAAGAGGAAAAAGATATCCAGCAATGACTGGTACAATAGCTAGTGACCTGACGAATGATGAGTTATGGTAGACTTACCATTGTTAACTCTCTTTCTGCGAGGTGCATTGGGTTCAAACATCGGGGTGTAGAGTGGATCTTGATCGAGATGCACCAACAGGCTAAAGCTTTAGGCTGTCCCAGGATGCATGGGGCCTCCTCTATAACTCTACTACAGGCACTAAAGCTCAGTTTTGTTAACCAGTCCAATGCAGGAGCAGGTAAGAGAGAAGGTAGATGTTAGTCACATAGAACCACATTCTCACCACAGGACAAGGTACCAGCGGCTAATGCCATACAAACCCATAGAAGCTAGATGTGTCAGAGTGGGTGCCCTGTGGAACCCAATGTACCTTGCAGAAAGTGAGTTAACAATGGTAAGACTACCATAACTCTCCTTTTCTGCAGCAGGTTACATTCGTTTCCACAGGAAAACATCAGGGATGTCCTTAAGCAGTTCCTTAAGGGAGGAGACGCCGGTATGAGAAGCCGGCGTCCAAAGGCAGCATCCTGGGAGGCGGAAGTATCAAAGGTATGGAACCTAATAAACGTGTTCACAGAGGACCACGTAGATGCCTTGCACTACTGTTTGATTGACAGGCAGAGGCAGTCACTGGGCGGGAGGGGGCTGGAGTTTAGGGGGCGTGGTCAGGCCAACGCAGGCGTGGCCGGACCATTGGGGGGGCGAGCTGCGGCGGCTGCATGACGTCACATGCAGCCGCTGCGACCCGGGCAGCGAAGAGGTTCTCCCGGCCAGCAGCAGGAGCTGCGCTGGCCGGGAGTTACTCCTCAAATGCAAAAGCATTGCCGCTGTGCGATGCTTTTGCATTTCTGCGGGGGAGGGGGGGCCGCACTGACATGTGGGAAGGACTAGCCCTGTGCTGGACGTCCCCCTGCATGTCTGAGTGCCTGATCGTAGCTGTGCTAAATTTAGCACAGCTACGATCAACTCGGAATGACCCCCAAAGGCCGAAACCACAATCTCTTGGTTAAGGTGAAAAGTTTCCTGACAGCAGGCTTGTCTTGTTTAGAGGAAGGCTGACGGGTCTTCCAGGATTTTTTAGCCTTGGGCTTTGTGGTTTCGGGCGCACGAGACTGTCTCGGGTATGCCTGACCTTTTGCTTTCCTTTGAGGCCAAAAGTAACGAAAAGTGGTACCTTTTGCCTTCTGTGCAGAAGGATTAGTATTTGGGAGAAAAAAACAGTCTTAGCAGCTGCTAACTCAGATACAATTTTATTAAGGTCTTCCACAAACAAAATGTCCCCTTTAAAGGGGAGCACCTCCGAGGTCTTTTTGGGGTCCAGGTCCACCTTCCATGACCTCAACCACAGAATACGGCGAGCCAGGACAGGCATAGCCGACGCCTTGGCTGCCAACACACCCATCTCAGAGGACGCCTCTTGAATGTTATAGGTGGCGGTGATAATGTGAGAAAGGTATTGTCAGATATATCCTCGGGCAGCTCTTCCTCTAAGGCCTGAACCCATGCTTTAATACTTTTTGCAGCCCAAGAGGCTGCAATAGTAGGTCTATGTACAGCACCTGTAAGGGAATAAATAGATTTCAGGCATCCCTCCACGCGCTTATCAGTCGGTTCCTTCACTGAAGTGACAGTGGTGACAGGCAGAGTAGATGACACCACTAGGTAGGTGACATGAGAATCGACCGGCGGGGGATTTTCCCACTTGTTACATAACTCTGCAGGGAGAGGATAGCGAGCTAAGGCCCGTTTAGACAGAAGGAATTTCTTCCCTGGATTAGACTAGGGTTCCTGCCTGATGTCCACCAAATGTTCAGAATGGGGTAATAGATTTTTTAATCACCTTCTGCCGTTTAAACATATCAGTTTTCTTAGCCACAGTAGTGAAAACCTCATCATCAATGATTTGTAGGATTTGCTTAATAGCAACCACAAGGGCAGGGACATAAATTTGCAATTAGGAGTGGAGCGGGGCACACTAATTTACTGTATATATAGACTAGGAGTGAAGGGGGCACATGCACATAATGATCAGTAGGGGAGGGGGCACAATGATGTACATACAGACTAAGAGGGGAAGGGGCACACTAATGCATATTTCTGCTGCGGGGTACACTGGGCTCCACAAGGATTAACATCGGGGTGTAGAGTGGGATCTTGATCCGAGGCACCAACAGGCTCAAAGCTTTTGACTGTTCCCAAGATGCTCAGCGCCGCCTCCTCTATGCACAGGGAGCTCAGTTTGTAAGTTGGTGCCATGCAGTAAGCAGGCACTTAACAGCTGGCTGCCTCAGGCAGCCTATTCATCTTGGGCTGCTGAAGCTGTTGAGGCATGGGCTCAGGAACTTGAGGCAGAATTGCCTTCCTGTGCATCTGAGCATGCTCGACAATGTCTATCGTATATTGCCACGGCTTCTCTGTACCTTAAGGAGGCGGCCTCCGATGCCGGGGTGCTCGCGGCCAAGGTTGCTACTACGTCCGTCTTGGCCAGACGTATTCTTTGGTTGAGATCCTGGTCGGTGGATATGGATTCCAAGAAAACCCTGGAGGTGCTTCCTTCCTTTCAAGGGAGACATTCTCTTTGGAGAAGACCTCAATAAGATTGTGGCTGATCTGGCTACTGCTAAAACAGCTTGCCTACCTAGTACGGCTCCTTCAGCACAGAAGGCTAAAAGTACTTTCCCTCTGCCCTTTCGTCCTGCAGGAAAAGCAAAAGGTCAGGCGTACCCAAAGCATGCTTGTGCTTCCAGACCTGACAAGCCCAGACCGAAGCGTGCCTGGGCCGCCCGTCAACCAGCTTCCAAAACTGACAAGCCTGCCGCATGACAGCCTGCTGCATCTCCCTCTGTGGGATCCCAGGGTGGGGGGGCCGAGTTCTAGGTTTTGCCCAGGAATGGTTGAAGACCACTTCAGATACCTGGACGAGGGAAGTCGTCACTCGAGGTTACGCCATACCCTTCAAGAATCGTCCTCCTCAGCGATTTTGCCTGACAGTTGTGCCTCTGGATCCGGCAAAAACAAACACGTTGCACTAGGTGGTACATTCCCTCCTGACCACAGGAGTGGTAGTACAGGTGCCTCTGGCTCAGAGAGGCAAGGGGTACTATTCACCGCTGTTTCTAGTCCCGAAACCAAATGGGTCCTCGCAGCCCATTCTCAATCTGATGTCCTTGAACAAGCATGTGCGGATCTCCAAGTTTCGTATGGAAACGCTGCTCTCTATTGTTCTGGCTATGGAGACTGGGGAATATATGGTCTCCCTGGACATACAGGATGCCTACCTACATATTCCTATTGCGGTATCTCATCAGCAGTACCTGAGGTTTGTGGTGGGCAACCTTCATTACCACTTTCGGACATTACCCTTTGGTTTGACAATGGCTCCGCGAGTTTTCACCAAAGTTATGGCGGTCATGACGGCTACACTCCGCCGTCAAGGGGTCAGGATCCTACCGTACTTGGACGATTTGTTGATCCTGGCAAATTCCCCAGAACTTCTCCTGTGTCATCTCGATCTGACGGTCCAGTGCATGAAAGCCCACGAGTGGCTGATCAACTGGAAGAAATCCTCCTTGGTTCCTGCTCGAAGCATGTTGCATCTAGGAGCGTTATTGGACACTCACAACCAACGGTTGTTCCTGTCTCAGGAGAAAGTCCTGAAGCTTCAGGACAGGATTCGATGCTATCTCGTCCGCAAGTGTTGATACATTCGGCAATGCAAGTGCTGGGTCTCATGGTGTCGGCTTTCGACATGGTGGAGTATGCTCAATTCCACTCTCGCCCTGTGCAGAAGTTAATTCTGACCAAGTGGGACGGCCTGCCTCACCGGATCAGATCTCACATGATCTCCTTGTCTCCGGAGGTCCGCCTGTCACTGAGCTGCTGGCTTCAGGACCAACAATTGAGCAATATCCCTTCTGGATATTCGACTGGGTCCTTCTGACAACAGATGCCAGTCTGAGAGGTTGGGACGCGGTGTTGGAACAACACTCTCTTCAGGGTCGGTGGACCAAGGAGGAGTCTCTGCTCTCGATCAATATTCTGGAACTGCGGGCAGTGCTCAACAAGTTGACAATGGCCCAGCATCTAATACAGAACAGACCGTGTTCAAGTACAGTCGGACAACGCCACCACGGTGGCGTACATAAATCATCAAGGCGGCACTCGAAGCCATATGGCAATGAGGGAAGTATCACAGATTCTTCTGTGGGCGGAGCGCCATCTGCCGGCCATATCTGCAGTGTTCATTCCGGACGTCCTGAACCGGGAAGCAGACTATCTCAGTCGTCAGGACGTACATGCAGGAGAGTGGATCCCCCATCCGGAGGTGTTTCTACTTCTCGTGAACACGTGGGGCCTTCCAGATGTGGATCTGATGGCGTCTCGACACAATCACAAGGTTCCGGTCTTCGGAGCAAGGACAAGGGATCCTCAAGCTGCGTTCGTGGACGCTCTGGCAATTCCATGGAACTTTCAGCTACCGTACGTGTTCCCTCCAGTGTCACTCCTGCCTAGAGTAATACGGAAGATCAAGCAAGAAGGAGGAAACCTGCTTCTGGTCGCTCCAGCGTGGCCACGACGGCACTGGTTCTCCGATCTCCTGGGTCTCTCGTGGGATCATTACCTTCTACTTCCACAACGACCAGACCTCCTCATTCAGGGCCCTTGTGTTTACCAGGATTTGGCACATCTGGCTTTGACGGCATGGCTCTTGAGGCTTCCGTCCAGAGGGCCAAGGGTTTTTCTGAGGCGGTCGTTCGAACTATGTTGAAGGCCCGTAAGCCGGCTTCTGCTCGGATCTACCATAGGGTTTGAAATGCTTACTTTACTTGGTGTGCGTCTAACAATCATGACGTTTTAAAGTTTAGTATGGCCAAACTATTGGCCTTTCTACAACAGGGCCTAGACTTAGGCTTGCGTCTGGCCTCCCTTAAGGTTCACATCTCTGCCTTGTCGGTTTGGTTTCAGAGGAAAATTGCTATCCTACCTGATGTCCATACATTCACTCAGGGTGTGTTGTGGATTCAGGCTCCTTATGTGCCGCCTGTGGCCCCTTGGGACTTGTCGGTGGTTTTGGAGGCCTTGCAAGTGTCTCCGTTTGAGCCTCTTGCCTCTGCTGACCTTAAGTGGCTTTCCCTTAAGGTCCTATTCTTGCAACTATTGCTACAGCTAGAAGGGTCTCGGACTTGGGTGCCTTATCCTGTAAGTCTCCCTATTTAATTTTTCACCGTGACTGGGCGGTTCTTAGAACGCGGCCGGGTTATTTACCTAAGGTGGTGTCTTCCTTCCACCTTAACCAGGAGATTGCGGTTCCGGCCTTTAATTCTCCTGTGTTATCTGCCAAAGAGCGGTCTTTGGACGTGGTACGGGGCTCTCCGTATCTACGTGAAGAGAACTTCCTCCATTAGGAAATCTGATTCTCTTTTTGTATTGTTTGGTTTTCATAAACATGGCTGGCCTGCTTCCAAGCAGACTCTGGACAGATAGATTAGAATGGTGATTGCACATGCTTATGTACAGGCTGGTCGTCCAGCTCATGCTACTATTAAGGCCCGTTCTACTCGGTCGTTTGGACCTTCTTGGGCGGCCCACCGTGGTGCGACACTTGAACAATTGTGCAAGGCGGCTATGTGGTCCTTAGGGAACACGTTTATAAGGTTCTATGCCTTCGATACCGCCGCTTCCCAGGATGCTTCCTTTAGACGCCGGGTTCTTGTGCCCGTTACAGTGCTTCCCCTCCCATAAGGAACTGCTTTAGGACATCCCCGATGTTAATCCTTGTGGAGCCCAGTGTACCCCGCAGCAGAAAACGGGATTTATGGTAAGAACTTACCGTTGTTAAATCTCTTTCTGCGAGGTACACTGGGCTCCACAAGGCGCCCACCCTGAAGCACTTTGCTTCTTTGGGTTGGTATTGGCATAGCTGCTGACACCATCTCCTGTGGTGTGGTGTATTTGGCTACGAGCGATTGTCGTCTCTGGTACCTGCTACTGCATTGAAGTGGTTACCGAAACTGAGCTCCCTGTGCATGGAGGCGGGGTTATAGAGAAGGTGGCGCTGAGCATCTTGGGAACAGTCAAAAGCTTTGAGCCTGTTGGTGCCTCGGATCAAGATCCTACTCTACACCCCGATGTTAATCCTTGTGGAGCCCAGTGTACCTCGCAGAAAGAGATTTAACAACGGTAAGTTCTTACCATAAATCTCGTTTTTAACCGGGTGGGGAGGGGGAGGGGGCTCAATGACACACATATAGAAACACCTGATTCACTGTCTGACAGGGCAGTATGCTCCCCCTCCTCTTCAGATCTGAGAGATTAGCTGATTGTGAGGAGGAAGCAGCCCACTTAGCTGACCCAGAGACACGAGAGTGACCTGCAGTAGGTTTTTGTCTGATCAAGGATTGATTTAATTGGTGCGACTAGGTAGACAAATATTTCACCCAAGGCGGATTAACCATAGGGACAATTTGTTGCTGTAGTGGTACAGGTGGTCCCATAGGGTGCGTAATGCGTTCCACCAGAGTACCTAGTAAGTTTGAGAGTGCAGCCAAGGGTGGCTCCTGATTGGTTGCAGGAGTTGCGGACTGACTGGGATGTATGACACACAGTACACAGACCATCATACAAAACTTCCCCCATAAGATTATCCTTGTTGCACGCTCTGCATGATACAGGAGTGTCCACAGACTTACTACCCTTCTTGTTACACATTGTACACAATTGCAACAACAGAGTGGTTTAGTAAGATAAAGCCAGACAGAGTACAATACCTGCGTATAAATCCATTAGTACGTGACTAAATACACAGTACACAACACCTGCAAATAAATCCGGTATTATGTGACTGAGTACACAGTAGAATACACGTAATAGGTAAATACTGTGATGCACTATATATATGACCTTGTGTCTGGAGGCGAGGTTTATAGAGGAGGCCCCAATGCATCCTGGGACAGCCTAAAGCTTTAGCCTGTTTGTGCCACTGGATCAAGATCTACTCTACACCCCGATGTTTCCCTGTGGAACACAATGTACCCTGCTGCAGAAATGGTGATAATGGATTGTTTTGTTGCAAGCCTGCATTAGCCCAACATGTATATTACATCACAAGTGTGACCAGATATACTACTAATGATACTACTAAAAGCTGCAAGAGAAGTTTGTACCATGTGACATGACCTCAGACACAGTGGCGGTTCTTGCCACGGGCAAGCGGAACTTTTGCCCGGGGCGCCGCCTTCCGGAGGGCGCCGGCGCCATCCGGAGGGCGCCGCACCAGTGCAAGATCCGCCACTGTGCCCCCCGCAGTGCCCTGCTGTGCCCCCCCCCTGCTTTGAAGGGAACCAGACGCGTAGCGTCTAGTTTCCCTTCATTGAGAGGACTTTAGTTGTGTGGTGCCCGATGACGTCATCGCGCACCGCACAGCAAAGGTCCTCTCCATGAAGGGAAACTAGACGCTACGGTCTAGTTTCCCTTCATGTAGAGGACCTTTGCTGTGCGATGCGCGATGACGTCATCGCGCACCGCACAGCATAGTGGCACAGACACTAGGGGTCATAATTGACCTCTATTGTCTATGCTGTTCTATGGGAGAGACGTAATAACGTCTCTCCCATAGATCGAAGAGAGGAGAAGAGCGGCGCCGCCGGCGGATGGGGGTCTGCAGCGGTCTGGATCAGGAACGGGGATGGTAAGTATACTTTTTTTTTCTTTTCTTTTTTCTTTCAGCGTCGTGACCACGCCCCCATTCAAAGCCACGCCCCCATATTTTGCCCGGGGCGCCACAAGACTAAGAACCGGCCCTGCTCAGACACTAGGGTGGCAATGAGCAAGATGATCCTCCAAATAGAATTAACTGTATTAAGAGAGACAACCTCATCTCTTCTCAGCATCCTCTGCTCTGCTGAGACAATGTAAGTGCTACCAGTTAATGAAACAGTTCAGAAACAAAGGGCGTAAATTCATCACTTTGGTGTCACATGTCAGCACAGTAAGTGCATCCATTACACAGTACACGGGCATTACATATAGTGTACTCACCGCCTTTGTTTTCTTTTTCTGTTCTGCTCTTGCTTTGGATTCTTTTGCACTTTTCACGTCTCTCTTTCCTTCCTTATCTTCTGTTAAGATAATCATCAAAGAGTAACTCAGACAGTTATATCTATACGTCAATATGCCACCTATAATTATTAATTGATAACAGTGCAGACCATGGATAGGAAGGTTTTATTTGTTACCGCTGAAGATGATAATAACAAAATTGATCAGAGACACGACACTGCTTTCATAAGGAAGACACAAAGGCAAAACTCTCATTATTTTGCATTCATACAATATAGGCTGGATCCCATTGATAAACCTGCTGTGACAAGAAGACTTACATGTATCAACATGAGGAACAACTGTTCTCTACTAAAAAACATTAACATAAAATAACAATATTTAAAGGACACAGATACAGTATAAAGAATATGTATTTGCCCCGGGTGACAAAAATCCTAGTTTCGGCCCTGGGTTTATGCTGCATTTAGTTTGCAGAACAAAACATCCTATCATCTGTTAGATGGATGTTTTTTGCAGTGCTGAACAAGAGTGCTACTTTTCATAACATGGTCACAGAGTATTATTAAACTATATGTACGTGGACAATCATCACTGGCCATTACACTTACTGTATATATATATGGTTGAGTATCCCATATCCAAATATTCCGAAATACGGAATATTCCGAAATACGGACTTTTTTGAGTGAGAGTGAGATAGTGAAACCTTTGTTTTTTGATGGCTCAATGTACACAAACTTTGTTTAATACACAACGTTATTAAAAATATTGTATTAAATGACCTTCAGGCTGTGTGTATAAGGTATATATGAAACATAAATGAATTGTGTGAATGTAGACACACTTTGTTTAATGCACAAAGTTATAAAAAATATTGGCTAAAATGACCTTCAGGCTGTGTGTATAAGGTGTATATGTAACATAAATGCATTCTGTGCTTAGATTTAGGTCCCATCACCATGATATCTCATTATGGTATGCAATTATTCCAAAATACGGAAAAATCCCATATCCAAAATACCTCTGGTCCCAAGCATTTTGGATAAGGGAGACTCAACCTGTATATATATATATATATATATATATATATATATATATATCTTATCTATTACTTTTGCTTATCGCTTTATGATTAGCCTATCTTGCCCCTGGGCGCGGTAAGGCATCAGAAAATAACCCTGCAAGACTGGGATCCGTATCTACCCTGTAATTAATATTCTGTACATCTCTAGTACAGGTAATAATTGTGTTGTCTCCATTCAGCATGGGAAGCAACTCTAATGAGTGCTCTCCTTGACATGATTATGAACCTTATTTAAAGAGGAGAAATATACATGACCCATCTGTATTAAGAAGAAGTGTTTGCAACACAAGGTAGCTAGAAGGTTAAATGTGAATATTTAATGTCATCTGGGGAATAAAAGAACACAGAAAAGACGTTTCAGAATAAATTACATATGCTTCTCATGGATGCGTGACTTTAATAACCAGCGCCAGAGTCCTATTTTTTTATCCGTATGTCTATCTTAAGAGTTATAGGTCAGCTTTTTGATTTCTTTCCCAACAGTTTCTCCGACTTCCACACGATAAGTTGCAGTACAGATTGTAAGTAGATAATTACAGCATTGTGCTGGATTGTCATCGCTGTCGCAGATGCATGGTTTTCAGTTATTAATGAATAGCCAGATTGCTTCAAGCAGATAAATATCTGGTATTTGTCAAATAAATCACTGAAAAGAGTTATGACGTGCCACTGTATCAAAAACACAACCTGATAGCCCAGAAATGTTCTGTACTGGAGCAAATTGTAGACACAGGATCAAGACACATTAATGTAACAACTGGAACACGTAAGTTTGATACCTGTTGCACTACTTTTAAATAGTCTGTATAATTATTAGGCAAATATTGCATCATCGTAGCTATACAAAGCTTTATTACAGTATATCAGTAATACAGCATATTAGATAAATTCAATGTATTATTATCTCTTATTTATATGGCACGACAAGGCTTTTGTAGTGCGATACACCGGGATTGAAATGGACATCACATTACAATGTACAAGCTCTTACAGATAAGTTCACAGTTTTATACAAAACATACTTACATACTATAATTACAGTTTGAAATTTCAATAATTACTATTGCAAACTGTAATCATGTGGGTCCGCTAGAAATGAGCAGACACACTCGAACTTTGGGATCCGCGTCCGTCTCAGGGTTTCACGCCAGACACGGATCCCAAAACGAGGCAAAACATCATCATCCCACTGTCGGATTCTCACGGGGTTTTTACAAAGGTCCTGGTGATTGGATCCATTTTCACTCCGGCTGCGAAATGTGTACTGAACAGACGTGTCCGTCTCAGTGCTGTGTTGTGTGGCGTGGGGCTGGTGTATCAGTCGAGAGGTATTTGATATGCCGGCTGTTGGGATCCCGGCGCTCACCATATCGACGCCGGAGTCCCGACAGCTGACATACCTTCTTTTGCGCTCACCCTGCTGCCTGCATGCCGGCGGTCGGGATCCCGGCGCCAGGGTCCCAAGGGCCGGCATAACATACTACACCCGCATCAGTCCAGGTGTGCTCTGTCTGTCATCTGCTGTATCTGACAAGATGTGCCGTGTCTACCTAGGGGTGATCTGTCCACACATCCAGGGGCTCTGCCCCAGTGGTAATGAAAATCTTAGTATACTGTGTACATTGATGGGGCTGCTGTGTCCTATCAGTATCAGTCCAGGGGGTGCTTTGTCTGTCGTCTGCTGTATCTGACAAGGGGCTGCTGTGTCCTCTAGGGGTGCCCTGTCCATCTAGGAGTGATCTGTCCATATATAAATGGGCTCTGCCACAGTGTTAAAAGAAAATAAAACTATTTTTTTTTCCTGTGCTGTACCCCAGTATACATCCAGGGGCCGCTGTGTCTGTATAGGGGTGCAATGTCCATCCACATATTTGTGTTGTACCCCAGTGTACTATACAATTTTTAAGAGGATTTGAATTACCTACCGGTAAATCCTTTTCTCGTAGTCCATAAGGGATACTGGGGACACTTATTACGATGGGGTAAACTGTAGATGGGGTCCAAAGGAACCGGTGCACTTTAAATTTCTTCCACAGGGTGTGCTGGCTCCTCCCCTCTATGCCCTCCCTCACAGCTCAGTCTAGGAAAACTGTGCCCAAAGGAGATGGACATACTTGAGAGGAGGAAACATGACAATGGGGGTAATTCCGAGTTGATCGCTAGCTGCTGTTGTTCACTGCGTAGCGATCAGTTAAAAAAATGGCAAAACTGTGCATGCATATGCACCACAATGCGCACGCGCGACGTACGACTACAAAGAGCATCGTGGTTTTGCACAGGTTCTAGCGACGCTTTCAGTTGCACAGCCGACTGCAAGGAGATTGACAGGAAGTGGGAGTTTCTGGGTGGCAACTGATCATTTTCTGGGAGTGTTTGGAAAAACGCAGGCGTGGCCGGGCGTTTGCTGGGCGGGTATCTGACGTCATTACTGTGTCACTCATCGCAGCAATCATCGCACAGAATAAGTAACTACAGGGCTGGGCTTGTTTTGCACAAAATGTGTTTGCAGCCGCTCGGCTGCACAGGAGTTCGCACTCCTGCAAAGCGAACATACACTCCCTCGTGGGCGGCAA